>NC_065593.1:44365125-45565125 GCF_024542745.1 Macaca thibetana thibetana | reverse complement strand
AGGTTCATCTGTACCCAGGAACAGGAGGCCACAAGGGGAGGGAGAGACAGAAGGGTCTGGGGCCAAGGTCTTTCTCCACAAGGGCCCAGGGTGCTGGTCGTTCAGCGCCTCCCAACAGTTCCACTCAGCATCCCGGCCCAGAGCACCTGGCTGGGGAGACTCCACACACCACTCCACACACCACAGGAGAGTGAGCAGCGCGTGACTCCTGGGAAGCCTGCCCTGGAATGCACTTCCGGGGAGCTCTACTCCCCCCCACCTTCCCACTACAGACCTCGAGCCAGCAGCCCAATGGGGGCCCTCAGTCCTGTGAGGACGACTATGGGGACAGCGGAAGGCAAGAGAGGCAGGGCCACTTGGGTTTCCTGGGTGACATCTGGGCCACATCTGGGCCACAGCCAGGCCAGAGAGTGGTTCCTCCACATCATACAGCAAGCCTGGGCCTGCCTGACCCCCTGAGTCAGTGGGAGCCCCCTTTCCCTGACCCTGCTGGGGGCTTGGCTATCAGGTGGTGGGAGTCCCTGGATGTTCTGCTGTGGGCCTGGTCCCACCTGTGTGCCCAGTCTGCTTCAGGGAGGGTGTCTCCGATGGCCCAAATCCCAGGAGGGACAAACTAGGCATCTGAGAGGCAGTAGAGCTTCCTCTGATCTTGGGACCCAGCACACTGCCAGGAGCCTGCCAGCCTGGGATGGCAGAGCCAGTGGGGCATGAAATAGGAAAGGAGGGGCTTTCTTGGAATGAAGCAAGACACCGGCGTGAGAGGCCTGCAGCTTGGGGCTGATCCCGCCTTTAGATGTCCCCGCTGGGGCCCAGCCAGCTCTGGGCGTGGGTAGAATTATGGGGAGGAGTGGGGATGTAGGGATTAGGGGTGTGGGGAGGGTGAGGCCTAGAAAAGCCTGCGATGGAGGTTGCCGTGCACAGGGAAGGGCTGTCCAGGAATGTTCTAGCCTTGGGGTCCCCCGCCCTGGGCATGCTCCAGGAGGCCAGCCACCCTCTCAGCCCCCTTCCCACTGCCAGGTTTCTTGGGGATAATCTGGTAGAAGCCTCTCAATTCAGCTTCTCCCACCTGCCCGCCGAGACCCAGGGCTCCCATCCCAGCTATTCTCCACTCCCAAGAAGAGAGGGAGGAGGGCTGTGCTGGGGGCAGAGGACGGCGGGATTTCCTGGGATTTATTGGTTTGGGCAGGGAACCACTAGGACGCCTGGGAAAGTGGCTAACACCCCTCTCCTGGCTTCTTCAACACCAGCTCCCCTTCAGCTCTGGAAGCAGCCATGTCGCTTCTAGCTGCAGTGAGAGAGATTCGAGCTGGACACCAAGACCTGGCATCAGGGGTAACGACTGCGTGGCGCAAGGAGAGCTCCCTCCCCTGCCCGGAGACACACCCGGCTGTTTAATTGCCCAGAGGCAAGGGCATGGAAGGAATGACTTCCTGGGCAGGTACAGATCTCACCGGCCGGGCTCTGAGAAGCGGACACTCGAGTCCTAAGGGCACTCTGGCGTGAACAGGGCTGCGCGGAGAAGGACACGTGGACGAGGAGGCAGCGGATGCCTGGGGCCCACCCAGGGCCTGGACTGCAGGGACCCGCTCTGCCACGCGCCGAGCCGGCTCGGGTGCGGCGGTGCCACAGCGCCCTCTCTTGGCCGGAGGCGGAGGCCGCCTGTTCAGAGCCTCTGCTGGAAGCGGGGACTGGGGTTGCCTGCAAGACAGGCCGGTGCTCCAGCGTCCCGCCCGCAGTCAGCGGCCACGGAGGCGGCCATCCCAGCCGGGAGAACGTTGGAGACTCCTGTGCCAAGCCCTGTTCTTTTGCTGGGAAACTTGAAGCCAAGAGAAGAGAGAGGACCGGCGCACCCAGGGGCTGGGCCAGGGACTGGACTGTGGGGCTATACAGGTCCCAGTGGTGGAAGCATGAGATGTCCCAGGACTCCCTAGTCACCCCCACGAGTCACCTCAAACCCACATCCAGCCGACTGCACAAGCACAGCTTCTAGACAGTGCCCACCTCTGCCCCTTCCTTCCACCCAGACTGCAGGCCCCTCAATCGGTAACAATTCTAGAGCCTCCCCGTCTCCCCAGCACCCTTCACTCCCACACACCCTCCAGCCCTCTTTGCCCCACTCCATCCGCAGCCTCAGGAGACTCCCTGTGCTCCCCCATACACCAACCATTTCCCACTTAAAGCTTCTGCTGCTTTCTTCTTTTGTCCCCAGGAAGAGAAAACCTTATTTCTTTTCCTTTTTGATTAACTTTATTGGATCTTCTTTTTTAATTACAAACCGTAGTACTCCCTGTTCTTTGTAACAGCTTAAACAAACCAGAGGTATCTAAAGAAAAAGTTGACAATCGCTTTCCCTTTCCAGTCCCCCTTCGCCAGTCACTAATGTGGCTGAAGGAGTGTTGTTCGCCTTGGGTTTCTCTCGGGACCTTCGTTAAACAAGTAAGAAGGATTGAGACCTACTATGTGTTGGGCTCTGGGCTAAGCCTGGCTACAAGAGCCAACAAGTCAGCAGCCATGGAGCCCAATGCCTCGATTCTAGTGGAGGGGAGGAGAATCTTTCAAATGGTGATGAATTCTTGGGGAGAAAGGATGGTGGGGTGATGGGTGATGGACTGGAAGTCACGTGACCTGGAGCGGAAGTAAAATGCCATTTCCCACCTGCGCAGGTGGGATTGCCAGGAAAGGGCTCTCTGAGGAGGGACATTTGAGTGGAGCTCCAATAGAGGGCACTGTAGGCCACCATAAGGAACTTGAACGTTATTCTGAGGGCATCGAAAAGCCACTGAGGGAAGGAAGGGGACCTGATGTGATGTGCGCTGCCCAAGGACCCCTCGGGTGTCCACTGAGTGGAGAACAGATTGAGAGTGGGACAGTGTAGCTGGCAGGAAACAAATTAGATAGACAGGTAGATAATGGATAGATAAATCAGTAGATAACTGATAGATCAAGAGATATGTTGATCAATAGATAATAAATGGTTGATAATTGATTGAACTATAGATAATCGATAGCTATAGATAGATAAGGATTGACCTATAAAATAGATATTCCTTCTATGTATTTATTTATTTTGAGACAGGGTCTGACTCTGATGCCCAGGCTGGAGTACAGTGGCATGATCACAGCTCACTGCAGCGTCAAGCTCCTGGGATCAAGCGATCCCCCCATCTCAGCCTCCTGAGTACCTAAGACTGCAGGCACACACCACCACGCCCAGAAAATTAAAAAAAAATTTTTTTGTAGAGACAAGGTTTCACCATGTTACCTAGGCTGGTCTCAAACTCCTGGGCTCAATCCATCACCCTTCCTCAGCCTCCCAAAGTGCTGGGATTACAGGTGTGAGCCACCAAGCTCAGCCTTCTTTTTAAGTAAAAATGGGCCCAATGGCACAAATTGCCCTGCTCCTGCCCCTTTTCCTTCTGGTAATTCCAAGTCAAAACACGCTCATCCACTCCAAGGGGGCAGCAATTCACCCTCTGGGCAGCCCCACAGCTGCCACAACCCTGGCTATTCATCAACCTTTTGGTTTTTCCAATCCACAGGGTTACAAACACCCCCCCCCCCCCCCCACACACACACACGCCAATTTGAGCAACAAAAATGTATTGGATTATCACTTAAAGCATAAAATAAATACCGATTAGTCCACACTGATATGTGTAAATGATTGAATAAATTAATAAGTGGGGGCCAGGCACGGTGACTCATGCCTGTAATCTCAGCACTTTGGGAAGCTGAGGTGGGCAGATCACTTGAGGTCAGGAGTTCAAGACCAGACTGGTCAACATGGTGAAACCCCATCTCTACTAAAAATACAAAAATTACCTGGGCATGGTGGCGGACTCCTGTAATCCCAGCTACTCAGGAGGCGGAGGCAGGAGAATCACTTGAACCTGGGAGGCAGAGGTTGCAGTGAGCCGAGATCATGCCACTGCGCTCTAGCCTGGGTGACAGACCGAGACTCCATGTCAAAAAAACAATTAATAAGTGGGAGAGAAGAGACAAATCTCTCATGCTGGATTCCAAATAAATTATGTAGCGACTTCGCCTTAAAAGAGGGGAACATTACTCCCCACTGTGGGGTGCACATCAGGACTTCCCTCTTTTTTTTTTTTTTTTTTTTTTTTTGAGACCGAGTCTGGCTCTGTCGCCCAGGCTGGAGTGCAGTGGCCGGATCTCGGCTCACTGCAAGCTCCGCCCCCCGGGTTTACGCCATTCTCCTGCCTCAGCCTCCCAAGTAGCTGGGACTACAGGCGCCCGCCGCCTCGCCCGGCTAGTTTTTTTGTATTTTTTTAGTAGAGACGGGGTTTCACCGTGTTAGCCAGGATGGTCTCGATCTCCTGACCTCGTGATCCGCCCGTCTCGGCCTCCCAAAGTGCTGGGATTACAGGCTTGAGCCACCGCGCCCGGCCAGGACTTCCTTCTAAATAGCACTGTATGGAGAGTAACTCTGCAGTGGAGACACTGACCAAGATGACACCAGCCAGGGGATCAAGGTCAGTACCAACAGTTCTGTGGCTCCTTGATGTGATGAGAGAAATGGCACTTTACCTCTGTGGTCTTCCTCTCAAAAACCCACAGCCCCAACTATGAGAAAAACATCAGACAAACTCCAGCAGAGCAGTACCCTACAATATCCTTGACCAGTACTCCTCAAACTGTAAAGGTCATCAAAAACAAAGAAGGTCTGAGAAATGGCCTCCGCTGAGAGAAGCCTCAGGGAGAATGACAACTAGAAGTCATGAGGCATTTGGCAATGATGGATCCTGCAACAGAAAAAAGGACACTCGGCAAAAACTAAGGCATTTTAATTAACTATGGACTTGAGTTAATAAGCATATATAAACATCGGTTCACTGTAACATGTATCATACTAAGGTAAGTTGTTGATAATGGGGAAACAGAGTTGGGAGGTACCGATGGCAACTCTCTGTACCGTCTGCTCAACTTTTTTCCATAAGTGTAAAACAACTCTAAAAAATTGTCCATTAATTTTTAAAATGCACATTTCATTGCTGTTTTATTTTTATTTTTTATTTTTTTGCGAGACAGTGTCTCACTCTCTCGCCCAGGCTGGAGTGCAGTGACACAATCTCATTTCACCGCAACCTCTGCCTCCCAGGCTCAAGGGATTCTCCTGTCTCAGCCTCCCAAGTAGATGGGATTACAGGCACCTGCCACCACGCCAGGCTAATTTTTGTATTTTTAGTAGAGAAGGGATTTCACCACGTTGACCAGGCTGGTCTCGAACTCCTGACCTTCTTAGGTGATCCACCCGCCTTGGCCTCCCAAAGTGCTGGGATTACAGGCGGGAGCTATCGCACCCGGCCTCATCGTTTTTTTAAGTGGTATTTCCCTGACTCCTACTGAGGCTGAATCTCTTTTCGCATAGACTAGTACACCTTGCCTTATTTCGTTTCACTTTATTGTGCTTCACAAATATTGTGTTTTTTACAAATTGAAGGTTTGAGACAACTCCACATTGAGCTAGTCTATTGGCACCATTTTTCCAACAGCATGTACTTACTTTGTGTCTCTGTATCACATTTTGGTAACTCTTGCAATATTTAAAACTTTTTCACTATTATTATTATATTTATTTATTTATTTATGTTTTTGAGACAGAGTCTCACTCTGTCACCCAGGCTGGAGTGCAGTGGCAGATTCTTGGCTCACTGCACCCTCTGCCTCCCGGGTTCAAGTGATTCTCCTGCCTCCGCCTCCTGAGTAGCTGGGATTACAGGTGCACACCACCACGCCTGGTTAATTTTTGTATTTTTAGTAGAGACAGGGTTTCATCATGTTGGCCAGGCTGGTCTCGAACTCTTGACCTCAAGTGATTCACCCACCTCAGCCTCCCAAAGTGCTGGGATTACAGACATGAACCACCGCATCCAGCCTCAGTATTATTATATGTGTTATGATGATCTGTGATTGGTGACTTTTAATGTTATTATTGTAATTGTTTTGGGGTGCCACAAGCTACACCCATATAAGATGGTAAACTTAAATGATTAAAGTTGTGTGTGTTCTGACTGCTCCAACTGGCCATCCTCACATCTCTCTCCCTCTCCTTGGGCATTCCTATTCCTTTAGACACATTATTAAGATTAGGCCAATTTATAACCCTCTAAGTATTCAAGTGAAAGAAAGACATATCTCTCAATTTAAATCAAAAGCTAGGAATGATTAAACTTAGTGAGGAAGGCATGTTGAAAGCCAAGATAGGCTGAAAGTTAGGCCTCTTGCACCAGCCAAGTTGCAAATGCAACTTGGAGAACCTCAAGGGAAAGCTCTTGAAGGAAATTAAAAGTGCTACTCCAGTGAACCCACAGACAATAAGAAAGTGAAACAGAAATCAATGTTGTATCTCTTTGCTGAGGTGGAGAAAGTTTGAGTGGTCTGGATAGAAGATCAAATCAGCCACAACATTCCCTTAAGCCAAAGCCTAATCCAGACCCAGGCTCTAACTCTTTCAGTTCTGTGAAGGCTGAGAGGTGAAGAAGCTGCAGAAGAAAAGTTGGAAGCTAGCAGCGGTGGGTTCATGAGGTTTAAGGAAGGAACACATCTCCAGAACAAAAAAAGTACAAGATGAAGCAGCAAGTTCTGATGTAGAAGCTGCAGCAAGTTACCCGGATGTAGCTAAATAAGGGATGAAAGCGGCTACACTCAACAACAGACTTTCAGTGTAGATGAAACAGCCTTCTATTGGAAGAAGATGCCATCCAGGACTTTCATAGCTAAGAAGAAAACTTAATGCCTGGCTTCAAACTTTAAACGACAGGCTGACTCTCTTGTTAGGGGCTAATGCAGCTGGTGACATGAAGTTGAAGACAGTGTTCATTTATCATTCTGGAAATCCCAGGGCCCTTAAGAATTCTGCCAAATCGACTCTGCTTGTGCTCTAGAAATGGAACAAAGCCTGGCACAAATGTTTCCAGCATGGTTTACTGAATATTTTAAGCCCACTGTTGAGACCCACCACTCAAAACAAAAAGATTCCTTTCAAAATATTATTGTTCATTGACAATGCACCTGATCACCCAAGAGCTCTGACAGAGATGTGCAAATGCTGTTGTCATGCCTCACGCAGCATCCATTCTGCAGTCCATGGATCAAGGAGTAATGTCAACTTTCAAGGCTTATTAAGAATTCCATTTCAGGCCAGATGCGGTGGCTTACGCCTGTAATCCCAGCACTTTGGGAGGCTGAGGCGGGTGGATCACAAGAGGTCAGGAGTTCGAGACCAGCCTGACCAACATGGAGAAACGCTGTCTCTACTAAAAATGCAAAATTAGCCGGGTGTGGTGATACATGCCTGTAGTCTCAGCTACTCGGGAGGCTGAGGCAGGAGAATCGCTTGAACCTGGGAGGTGGAGGTTGTGGTAAGCCGAGATCACGCCATTGCACTCCAGCCTGGGCAACAAGAGCAAAAAAAACTCCGTCTCAAAAAAAAAAAAAAAAAAAAGAATCCAATTTCATAAAGCTGTAGCTGCCTTAGGTAGTAATTCCTCTCATGGATCTGGGCAAAGTAAATTGAAAACCTGAGCCAGGCATAGTGGCTCATGCCTATAATTCCAACACCTTGGGAGGCTGAGGCAGGAGGACTGCTTGAGGTCAGGAGTTTGAGACCAGTGTGGGCAACATAGCAAAACCCTGTTTCTACCAAAAAAAAAAAAAAAAAAAAAATTAGCCAGGCATGATGGCTTGAGCCTGTAGTCTCAGCTACCTGGAGGCTGAGATGAGAGGATCATCTGAGCCAGAAGATTGAGGCCACAGTGAGCTATGGTCATGCTGCTGTACTCCAGCCACGGCAACGGAATGAGACCTTGTCTCAAAAAATGAAAAAAAAGGCCAGGCATGGTGGCTCACACCTGTAATCCTAGCACTTTGGGAGGCTGAGGCAGGCAGATCACCTGAGGTCAGGAGCTCCAGACCAGTCTGGCCAACATGGTGAAACCCCGTCTCTATTAAAAATACAAATATTTGGCCGGGTGCAGTGGCTCAAGCCTGTAATCCCAGCACTTTGGGAGGCCGAGACGGGCGGATCACGAGGTCAGGAGATCGAGACCATCCTGGCTAACACGGTGAAACCCCGTCTCTACTAAAAAATACAAAAAACTAGCCGGGCGAAGTGGCGGGTGCCTATAGTCCCAGCTACTCGGGAGGCTGAGGCAGGAGAATGGCATGAACCCGAGAGGAGGAGCTTGCAGTGAGCTGAGATCCGGCCACTGCACTCCAGCCTGGGTGACAGAGCAAGACTCCGTCTCAAAAAAAAAAAAAAAAAAAAAAACACAAATATTCGCCGGCTGTGGTGGCATGTGCCTGTGGTCCCAGCTACTCGAGAGGCTGGGGCAGGAGAATCGCTTGAACCTGGGAGGCAGAGGTTGCAGTGAGCCAAGATTGCACCATTGCACTCCAGTCTGGGCAACAGAGTGAGACCGTCTCAAAAAAAGAAAAAGAAAAAGAAAAAAGAGAAAAAGAAAAAGAAAAAAGAAAAAAAGAAAAAGAAGAAAAAACCTCCTGGAGAGGATTCACCATTCTAGATGACCTTCAGAACATTCATGATTCAGCCCGGCGCGGTGGTTCATGCCTATAATCCCAGCACTTTGGGAGGCTGAGGCAGGCAGATCACCTGAGATCAGGAGTTCAAGACAGTCTGGCCAAGCTGGTGAAACCCCGTCTCCACTAAAAATACAAAAATTAGCTGAGTGTGGTGGCAGGCGCCTGTAATCCCAGCTACTCAGGAGGCTGAGGCAGGAGAATCGCTTGAACCCAGGAGGCAGAGGTTGCAGTGAGCCGAGATCGCGCCACTGCACTCCAGCCTGGGAGACAAGAGCGAGACTTCGTCCACCGCCCTCCCCACCCCCCGCCAAAAAAAAGAACATTCATGATTCATGCGAGGAGGTCAAAATATCAATATTAACAGGAGTTTAGAAGAGGTTGATTTCAACCCTTGTGGATGACTTTAAAGGTTTCAAGACCAGTGGAGGAAGTAACTGCAGATTTGGTGGAAATAGCAAGAGAACTAGAAGCAGACCCTGACGATGTGACTGAATTGCTGCAATCTCATAATAAAATCGGATGAGTAAGGAATTGCTTCTTATGGATGAGCAAAAAAAGTGGTTTATTGAGATGGAATCTATTCCTCCTCAAGAGGCTGTGAACATTGTTGAAATAACAACAAAGGACTTAGAAAATTCCATAAACTTAGTTGATAAAGTAGTGGCAGAATTTGAGAGGACTGACTGCAATTTTGAAAGAAGTTCTACTATGGGTAAAATGCTATGAAATGTTATAGAGAAATAGTTTCATGAATGGAAGAGTCAGTCAATGCAATCCCCACCCTACAAAGGCCTCCACAACTTCATTGTTGTCTGGTGTTAAGAAATTGCAACCAGGCGCGGTGGCTCACGCCTGTAATCCCAGAACTTTGAGAGGCCAAGGCGGGCAGATCACCTGAGGTCAGGAATTCGAGACCAGCCTGGCCAATATGGCAAAACCCTGTCTTTACTAAAAATACAAAAATGAGCCAGGTGTGGTAGTGCACACCTGTAATCCCAGCTATTCGGCAGGCTGGGGCAAGAGAACTGCTTGAACCCAAGAGGCAGAGGTTGCAGTGAGCCAAGATCACGCCACTGCACTCTAGCCTGGGTGACAGAGCCAGACTCCATCTCAAAAAAAAAAAGAAAGAAAGAAAGAAAAGAAAAAAGAAAAAATTGCAACCAGGGGCAGCGGCTCACACCTATAATCCCAGCGCTTTGAGAGGCCAAGGCAAAAGGATCACAACAACTTACCAGGAGTTCGAGACCAGTCTGTACAACATGGTGAAACTCTGTCTCTACAGAAAAAGATACAAAAAATTCCATCTTGGTTAACGTGGTAAAACCCCATCTCTACTAAAAATACAAAAAATTAGCCGGGCGTGGTGGCGGGTGCCTGTAGTCCCAGCTACTCGGGAGGCTGAGGCAGGAGAATGGCGTGAACCTGGGAGGCGGAGCTTGTAGTGAGCCGAGATTGCACCACTGCACTCCAGCCTGGGTGACAGACTGAGATTCCATCTAAAAAAAAAAAAAAAATTACCCAGGCGTGGTGGCATGTACCTGTAGTCCCAGCTACTAGGGAGACTGAGGCAGGAGGATGGCTTGAGCCTGGGAGGTTGAGGCTGCAGTTAGTCATGATCATGCCACTGCACTCCAGCTTGGGTGACAAAGTGAGACCCTCTTTCAAAAAAAAATTGAAATTGCTGCCGTGACCCCAGTCTTCAGCAATCACCACCCTGATCAGTCAGCAGCCATCGACATCGAGGGGAGACTCTCCACCAGCAAAGAGTGCGACTCTCTGAAGGCTCAGATGATAGTTAGCATATTTTAGCACTATAGTACTCTGTAATTAAGCTAGGTACATTTTTAGACATATGCCATTGCACACTTAATAGACTACAGTGTGGTGTAAACATAACTTTTATATGCACTGTGAAACCAAAATATCCGTGTGACTCACTTTATTATGATATTCACTTTATTGCTGTGGTCTGGAACTGAACCTGCAGTATCTCCAAGGTATGCTTGTATATTCTTTTGTAACTGTTTGTTCATACCTCTACTTTCAATTTTTTTTTTGTCTTTTAAAAACGATTTATAGTTTTTTTCATAGAAAGGATACTAATCCTGGCCGGGCACGATAGCTCACACCTGTAATCCCAGCATTTTGGTGGCTGAGGTGGGCGGATCACCTGAGGTCAAGAGGTGATCCTGACCAGCCTGGCAAACATGGCGAAACCCCATCTCTACTAAAAATACAAAAATTAGCCGGGTGTGGTGGCAGGTGCCTGTAGTCCCAGCTACTCAGAAGGCTGAGGCAGGAGAATCGCTTGAACCCAGGAGGTGGAGGTTGCAGTGAGCCGAGATCCCGCCACCGCACTCTAGCCCAGGCAACAGAGTGACTCGGTCTCCAAAAAAAAAAAAAAAAGAAAAAAGGAAGATATTAATCCTTTGTCTGTTACACACATTGCAGATATTACTTTGGTCTATATTTTTTTACCTCTTTATTTTGTTTACAGGACCTTATGTCACTCAGAAATACTTTTTTCATAATCAAATCTCTCACCGCTTCTCTTTTTGGTGGCTTCTTAGTTTCCTGTCTTACTTAAAAATAACTTCCTCACCCACAAGGGAAAAGAATTAGTCTTCTAAATTTTCTTCTAATATTTTCAGTTACTTCTAATATATTTAGATTTTTACTTTAAATCTTTAGTCCATCTGGGATCTATTTTGTAGGTGTTATCAGATGGGAGGGGGGATTTGACTTTATT
The DNA here is from genome assembly GCF_024542745.1 of Macaca thibetana thibetana. Taxonomy (NCBI): domain Eukaryota; kingdom Metazoa; phylum Chordata; class Mammalia; order Primates; family Cercopithecidae; genus Macaca; species Macaca thibetana. The sequence continues at coordinate 45,553,814 of NC_065593.1, read as the reverse complement.
TTCTCCCAGATGGATCACGGATATGGCAGCATCATTTATTAAATAAACTGACTTTTGCCCTAAATTGGCATTTCCCCTTGAACAGATAATAAATTTCCATATAGATCCTTGGATCTGCTTCCAGGAGACCATCTTCCCCAGTTCTCCATGAGGTCATCAACATCCAGCTCAAAAGTCCACACCCACCTTCTTAAAGGCTGTTCCTACCTCCCCTAGTCCTCCCATCTGAAATCAACATTTTCCCCAAGTGTATTCTCATAGAACTCATTCATTGCACACACATTTACTGAGCTCCCCCTGGGTGTCAGGTGCTGGACTAGAGATGACTGTCCCTGTCTTCTAGGAGTTCAAGCCGGGGGCGGGAGGAAAGTGGAGAACTGAGTATAATGATGCTTGAGGACAGGTGACTGGGGTTACAGTGGTGGGAGGGGTGTCAATTCCATTTCAGAAAAGCTTCCAGGAGGAAGTGATATCTGAGCTCGGTTAAGCCTCAAATGGTGAGTAGGTGTTTGCCAGACAGCCAAGAAGGAAAGGGGGGGTCAGGTGGAGGGAACAGTGTGTACAAAGGCACAGAAAGCCTGCTGCGTTCGGGGAGCTGCAAATGGTTCAGAGGCCACCGTGAAGGGAGGACAGAGGAAGGGAAAGTGGAAAGGCGCTGGCGGGTGAGCAGGTCTGAGCGCCCTGGCGTAGGCGTGCTGACGGGTTTGGACTCTCTCCTGAGAGGCAGTATGTTGCGATGAGGATGCCAGTACTCCTTCTTCCACACCAACATTCCACCTGTGCTCGCATGTACTTAGTGCTTTTCTTTCAATCAACTACTTTTCTTTCCTCAAAATAAATGTATTTTAAAGGAACACTTTGTATCATTCCCATAAATGAGAAACCAGTATCCCTTGCCAGAAACAAAATAGAAGAAAAGCCTTTAAAAAGAAACATATTTCTATTAAAATTTAAAATGTTCATTTGTACTATTTTAAAACAGAGAGAGGACTCTCCCAGCCAATGCATGCCTACCTCATTTCAGGAAACGCTGGCATGGGAAAACCATGGGTGCCCGCATCCAGGCCGCCTGGGTTCCAACCCAGCTCTGAGGAGCACTCACGAGGGGTCCTTGGGGAAGTCACCTCCTTTTCCTATGCCTCAGTTCTCTCATCTGTCAAACGTGGCAATAACAGGACCTACCTCATTCGGTTGTGCAACTCAGCGAGAGAATGTGGGGAGTGTTTAGTGAATACGCCTTGGCTAGTTTGGGGCCATGGAAAGCCCTCCATGCATTTGAACCAGAAGAGGGGCACTGCTTAGTCTGCATCTTAGAACTGGCTCTCCCTCTGGCTGTAGGGTAAGGAGGGGCCGGGAGAGACCAGTCAGAGGCTGCCGTGGTTCCGAGAAGCAATGATGGAGATCTGAAGTCTGCAAAAAGGGTGGAGAGGAAGATGCAATTGGGTACTGGGGATAGAGACCAGAGGCAAAGCTGGCACCGAGATTCTAATGAGGGGAAGCGTTGGGCCCTTCGTGGAGTAGGGACCACAGGGGTTCACATATTTCTGGGACAGGATGTGTCTAGTACCCAATTTACATACCTTGAGCTGGGGGAATCCGTGTGTCTGGAGGCAGGTGACCTCAGGCCCGGTGTTCAGGAGTGAGTAGGCTGTGCCCATGGGCCAAGGTCAGGCGCCTCACCAGCCCCCGCACCCCTGGAACTGGCAGGTGCTGAGTTTGCGTGAAGTGGTTGTGGCAGCCATGCCTCCATGGTGGTCCAGGGATGAGCAGGGGTCAGAAGTGTTTTCCAGGTGGCATCCCTCCTGCTCCTTTGCCCAGTCCTCTGCTGATCCTTTAGGCCTGGTGGCTGCCACTGAGCCCTCCAGAGAGCACTGGGCCTGGGACCCCAATCAGGCTTCAGCCACTCTCAGGGCCATTTCCCTGCCATGTACTGCCCTCCATTGCCCCATTGAAATCTTAAGAGGCTGGGGCACTAAAGGAGGACAAGGATGACCCCAAAAGCGGTGGAGGAAGGAACTCGGGAAGTCTTCCTTCCGAACTCTCTGAGATCTCTTCTGGCGTCCACCCCAGCTGGGCCCCTTGCTGGGTGCCCCTCCACTCCCCACACCTCCACCTCTGGTATGATGTAGAATCAGAAGATCCTAGATTCCATCTCCCCAGTAGAAGCCCAGGTCAGCGCTGCTCTGAGAGGCCCTTCTACCTCGTGGGTCCTCCTGACAGGGTCCGCTGCTCCCCTCCACCACCACTCACTGGTGCCCAGCGGTGCCCCACAGAGAGGAGCTTCTCAGTGGGCGTTCCTGGAAAGGAGGTGTGCGGTCGAGTGGAGGTCGCGGTTATCCCTCCCGCCACCGCCAGGCGTCACCACCGGCCCGGAAATGAAAGGCGGGTATGGACGCTGGGGGAACCGTCAACCTCGGGACTGGCTGAAGCGCCTGGGCAGGACTGGCGGGGTGGCCAAGGACGTTCGGAGATGGCTGCCATTTGGCGCTCTGACCCCAATGTCCATCGGGAGTCCAAAGAGGCACGCGCCCCTGAATTCAGGCCGCTGTGGCCGCGACACACGCCAAGCCCGAGGGCCAGGGATGCAGAGGGGGTCCGGACCCTGGACCCCCAACCTGGGCCCCTTGAGTGTAAAGGAAGCGGGGACTTCTCGCTGTATGCGTTATATAGACCTGTTTCACAAATAAAGAACCCGAGCCTCAGTTTCGTATCCCAAGTGGCACCAACTCCATGACCCGCTCCAGTCGAGACTATTTCCAGAAATGCGATCTCCTAGCACTACAGCGACACTTGGAAGTCTATGGCTGAACGAGTAAATGAATGCGAATATAACAACAACCAGCACTTACTGAGCACCTACTGTGTGCCAGACGCTGTTCTCAGCAGTCTAAAATGTGGATACTCTTATTATTCCCACGAAGAAACTGAGGCACAGAGAGGTGACGTAATTTGCCAGACGACACAGTGGCAAATCCAGGATGGGGACCCAGGCGATCTGGTTCCAGAGATCAAGCTTAAGCTCATAACAACGCCTCTCTGTAGCAAATGCTTTATTTTTTTATTTTTTTAGACATGAGGTCTCTCTCAGTCACCCAGGCAGGATTGCAGTGGCGCTATCACAGCTCACTGCATCCTCGACCTCCCGGGCTCAAGCGATCCTCCCCCCTCAGCCTCCCGAGTAGCTGGGACTACAGGTGTGTACCACCACGTCCGGCTAATTTTTGTATCTATCTATCTATATATAGAGATATACACACAAAAGTGGCGTGAGCCACCGTGCCCGGCCGCCATTCGGTTTTGTTGTTGTTGTTTGTTTGTTTGATTTGTTTTGTTTTTTGAGACAGAGTCTCGCTCCCTCACCCAGGCTGGAGTGCAATGGTGAGATCTCGGCTCATTGCAACCTCTACCTCCCGGGTTCAAGTGATTCTCCTGCCTCAGCCTCCCGAGTAGCTGGGATTACAAGTGCGCACTCCCAAGCCCGGCTAATTTTTGTATTTTTAGTAGAGATGGAGTTTCGTCATGTTGGCCAGACTGGTCTCGAACTCCTGACCTCTGGTGATCCGCCCGCCTCGGCCTCCCAGAGTGCTGGGATTACAGGCGTGAGCCACGGCGCCCGGCCCGCCATTCGTTTTTTAAGTTGTCTTTATTAAGCGCCGCTGTGCGCCGGGCACCAGGAGTGTAAAGGGTCTGCGTCCCAGCAGGCGAGTGAGCAGAGCGCGTGGCGGGCGCGGCGGGGGTCTCACCTTCTCCCCCTCCAAGCGCCCACGGGAGGCGCCCCGAGTGCCCACCAGGTGGCGCGCTGACCCCACTCGCCTCCCACGCGCCACACCCGCTCGGTCTCTCCATCGCCCCCTGCGGAGCTGGCGAGGACCGCAACGACTTGGGTCCAGCCGACAGGTGGCCGAGGGGGCAGTCACTGACCTGGTGCCAGGTGTCCCTGGCTCCCTGCCAGGTGCCCTGCAGTCTAGCAGCCCTGCTCAGGCTCTGCTTTCTTCCCTTGCTTCTTACCTCCGAAGACACTGAAGTGTAGGGAGGAGCCCCGAACGACCCCTTCCCGCCAGTGCTTCACTGGGGACAGAGCACTTTCTACCGGCTACGTGCCCAGGAGTACGCGTCTCATACTCCTCACGTCCTCACCCCAGGAGGCGAGCAGGATGATCCCCCTTTGCAGATGAGGAGGCTACCGCCCAAGAAGAGGAGAGACTGCCCCCAGATCACCCTGACCGCAGAGACTGCCCCAGATCATGCTGGCCAGAGAGCGAGGCCCCCATGTGTGCGCTCTGGGATGTCAGTGGCAACACCCCTTGGGGCCTTTCGGGCCAGAGGTTCCTCTATTCCCCTGGTTCCCTCACCCCCTGCTCCTGTCCTCCCCGTCTTTCCTCATCCCTTCCTATGCGGCCTCCCCGGGCTTTGCTCTGCTCTCTACAAGCTCCCGAGACTCACCTCAGATGACTCTCCGGGCTCACACACCTCCCAGTCTCGTCCCTCCAGTCTGACCTCCATTGTGCACCCTGCTATTCACCTGAGCACCCTCAAGCCCCTTGCAGGCCCCCTCTCCAGGATGAGATGCCACATCACCCCTGCACACCTGTGCTCCCTAAGCTAGCATGCTTAGGGGTCCTCTTTGACTCCTCACCCCCATGTCCTAGTCTGTCCCCTCTCCATTCCACCCCTTAGACATCTTTCAAGGTCATCCCTTCTTTCCAGCAGATGCCTCTGCTCTGATTCAGGCCACCATCGCCTCCCAGGCTCTAGTTTCACCCACCCTCTCAGACCCACCCTCCACACTGCTGCCAGAATGGTCTTTCCAGAGATCTTCCTAAAGTGCAAATCCCAGCCGTGTTTAAACCTCATAATCAAAACAGAAACAAAGACACCTTAACCACAGGATGAAACCCTAAACCCTTAGCTAGACCCATAAAGCCCTGCATGGTCTGGCCCCCGCCACCTCTCTGGCGGTGTTGTGTCCTTCTCCCCGCATTCACTAAGCTCAGCTCCCTTCAGCTCCTCCAAAGCACCAAGTTCTTCCTAGGCTCAGGGTCTCAGCAGGTGCAGCTCCTCTATCCAGCTTTTCATCCTTTAGATCCCAGCTGAAAGGTCACATTCTCACAGAGGCATTCCCTGACCCCTCCCAGGTAAATTAAGATCCCTCCTTAGTTTATCTTTTGCTTGGAATTTGCTGTTCTTCTTCCCCCATACCTCTTGCCAACACATCTCAGAGCTTATGTTTTCATGTGCTTAGTTATTTAATGTCTGTCTCTCCTATAGCCCAAATTCTCCATGCAAATAGGACTGCAGCCTCTCCTGTTCACACTGTACCTCCACACCAGCTCAGGACCGGACATAAAAGTAGACACTTGATAAGTATTTGTGGAACAAATGAATCTTTCATCTCGTCCTCATCAGAACCCCATTCCCAGGCTTTCTTTCATCTCTGGCCTTTGTAAGAGTTGCTTCCTCTGCCTGGAAGGTTCTTTCCATTCCCTCCCACCTGGGCAGATCCACACGTCATTTAAGATTAATCTCTCTGCAACCTGCCCATCGCCCCCTCATCTGAATTAGGGTTTCCCTCCAGGCCCCCTTGGTACCCTATACATAGCACTCTATCCTAACACTTTAAAATTGCAAATTGCCAGCTAAACATGAGAGATTATCAACAATAATGATCTACTCTCGCTCTCCCCCAGACCTCTCCACTGTAGCTGGCTCAAGGGCATCACTCTCTCTGCTTTTCAAACCATTAGGAACCCCATTTCCCATTCATTCACGAGGCACTGCTCAGGTGCCCACTGTGTTGCGTTGTTTTCCTTCCGGCAGCACTGGGGAAGCATGGAGGAAGGAAGCAATATAGACAGGATTCTTCCAAGGGTGAGAGGGAAGCAGGTGAAAACAACAGAGGTGCTCAGCAAACGCCCGGCCACCCCCTTCCAGGGTGCAAATGGGCACAGGGAAGGCTGGAGGCAGAGGGGTCTACCTAAAGCGCTCAGTTCTGCCCCCATCACTGAGCATCTGCTATGTGCAGGGTATGGCTGGGGAGGGGTGGGGAATACGGAGAGGTGTGCCTGAATGGCAGACACATCACCTCTAGCACAGCTGTGAGTGTGCTTGGTGCAGAGTTTACGTGTCTTGGATCTGTCTTCCCAACCTGAGAGTGCTGGAGGGCCCAAGGTTGGGAACAGTTGTTGTCAAACCTCAGCCAAGCCTAGTGGTCACTTTTCTGTCTCTCCCTTGCCAGGTCTCTCTGCTGTGGTTCATTCCCCCCTTCCTGACACTCCCCACACCCAGGTCTAGAGGCCACCTTCATCAGCATCACTTGGGTGGGGACAGGAGCTTATGTAATATGTAGTCCTGGGTTCCTGTCTACCAACTAAGGCTCCCTGGGGATGGGACCCCAGAATCTGCATGGTGCATACTCCACACCGTGTCCACTCTGCTTGGCACTTTGGGCGTGAAAACCCCACTTCTCCTGTGGCTTCAGGATCAGCCCCAGCTGTCCTCCTAGCCCCTGGCTCCCTGTTCCTCCCTGGAAGCCTTTGGGGGTTCTTTTCCTCTGACCACGTTACCTTAAATGCCAGGGTGCCCAGTGCTCCTCTGGCACCCTCCATACCTCCAGCACCCCAGGCTAGACTTTCTCCTGCCCCTGGGTGGCTGACAGCACACAGACTTGACAGGGTCAAAGATGACCCTCCCACCCTCACCACAGACCCCATCCCTCTCCTCCCACCTATGGTACCCACCTCGTCAACTATCCAGCCTGTTGCTCAAGCCAGGGACCTGGGTATCACACCTGCCTTCCTCTCTGCCTTCCTGCCTCACCTCAGTAACAACCGAATCCCGATCATTTTGCCTCCTAAAGCTGCCTTCAGCCTGCCTGCCCCCTGCCCCCAAACCGCTGCATTTGTCTCCTAATGATTTCCTCTCCTCTCCCTCCCTCTAGTCCAGGGGATTCTCCAAAAGCTTTTAAAATGCAAATCTAACTATAATCACAGCCCCATTAAAATCCTTCAAACATTCCTTGTAAACAAAGATCCCAACCCCTTGACCCTCCATCATCTGGCCCCAGCCTCCCCTCCTCCCACTCTGTGCTCCCGGAACAGCAAACTGCTTCCAGTTCCAGCCTCCAGACCTTTAGTCATTCAGTGCCCTCTGCCAGGAATAGCCCTTGCCAGGCGGGCTCTTTCCTCACAACTGCAGTATCACCTCCTCCAGGAAGCCATCTCTGACCCTCCCGCCCCTGCCCCCAGCTTCCTCGGTGCATCCATAATGTCTTCCTTGTTCAAGGATCTGTTATTCCACTCACCACACTGAGTTATAATTATCGATTTTCATGTCTCTGTTCCATACTTGCCGATGAGATCCTTGAGGGCAGGGACGGTGTCCCATTCATCTCTATCTCAACCCCTGGCCTGGCGCCTGGCACGGCGGACAGGCTCGGCCAGTGGGTGATGGATAAATGCGGAGGGGAAACTTGAACACAGTGAGAGCCAGAAATGACCAAGAGGGGAGTAAGGGCAAGCCTGGCAGGAGGAGCAGCCAGAGCAAATGTGTGGGAAGTGGAGGAGCGAGAACTTCCGTTTATTGCACTCCTACGACTGCCCGCCAGCCATTGTGCCTGCGCTTTGTTTGCACATTTTGTCTCATTTGGTTCTTGCAAGAACAGATCAGGAAACGGACATCAGAGAACCAAAGTAACCTGCCCAAGGTCACACAGCCAGGTCTGGAACAGAATCTGGGACTGTCTGGCCTGAAAACCTGTGCTCTTTCTGCTGGGCCACACAGCTCTCCTAGGGACAGGACCTTCTGGAAACCAGACAAGGAGTGGGCCCAGCTACGCCCCTGCCTAGCTGAGCGCCGGAACCAGCTGCCCACACTCAGGCCAACAGCTTCTCCCTCCCAGCCGGACCAGAGGCTTAGAGGCCAAAGATTTGCCTGTTCCTTCCTCCCCCGGCTATGGAGGGTCTTTGACTAGACATGCACGCCTCCACCCCCCCACCCCCCCACCAGGAAAGAGCTGTTGCATCTTGGTACGGCCCAGGGTGCCTGGAAATGCAGGGGGTTCTGTGATGCTGTCTGGGTTTTGCAGAATCTGTCTCCCTCATCGCACTTGGCCCAGGCTGATATTAAGATTCATCTGCATTCCCCGCGCACCCGCCTGGCAGATGGTGGGGGAGGAGGCTGGGTGCGTGCCGGGGTTGCAGCCACGGGACCAAGCTGGGCCTTGGAGGGCCACAGAGCAGAGTGCCCACCCACTGTGCCCCTTGTGCCCAGCCCAAGCTGGGACCACTTCAAATGATGGGGTGCCTCCTCACCTTCATAGCCTCCAAGGGGTGCCAGGACTTGACCTTTCATTTTTCTAAAGACTAAAGGGACCCTGGAATTCCAGGAGGGAGACCTGAAGATATGGAGTGGGGGTGATGCAGGATGGGCCCCAACTTTGGGAATCTCAGATCAGGGTTGTGTTCTTCCTCCTTGCCCTGGAGGTTTGCAGAGACCCCGCTGGGATAGGAGCCGCTGTCGGCCTGGTGACCCCTGTGGCTTAGAGAGGGCAAGTAGTGAATAATGAAGGGACAGCCTCCAGGAAGGCCTTGCTCTCCTCACTCTCCAGCTTCTCAGGACCTGCCCGCGGCCCCAGAATCTAGCCCGGCTCCTATCAGCCTTTTCAGCTCGGGGGCCCAGCCAAATACTTCCTGTCACAGTGGCTGGACCCAGGAGGTCCAGGGATTATCTCAGCCCCTCCAAGTAAAGTAGAAGAGGGAAGGAGCAGACATCATAACAAAAGGAGTGCAGGCTAGACACCCAGAAGGACTTCCCTCAGCGCAGGTTTTGGCTCTTAGAACAGGTTTTGAAAAAAAAAGGATCTTTCTTAATTCTAGGATTCCTGAGTTGGGGGCAGGGCAGCAGATTCTTGCTGCCCGCTCCCGGGGAACAGGCGCCCTGCCAGAGGGGTGGAAACGGTAGGGTCCCTATCCCCTGGCCACCACCCTCTCCCTTCCTCTCCAAGAGCTACTCTGCCCCCGCGTGCAGTCCCCTCCGCGCTGGAGAGCCCGCGTCCTAGGTCCCCGGGCTGCGGGCCGGCAGGGGAGGAGTTAACTCCGGAGGTACCGGCTGGGCTCACTGTACCTGCCGCCGCCGCCGCCGCCGGTGGGAGGGACGAGGAAGCGGGAGCCGCCTGGGCGCCAGGAGCGCTCTAGTCTGGCGGGGCGCAGCGCGGGGAGCGGGTAGCCGGGGCTCCGCGCGGCCGGGGGCGTCCGCCAGGGGGCGCGCCGCGACGGGGCGGGTGGAGCAGCCTGGTCGGGGGAATTAGCGTCAAGGACGGGCGCGCGCGCAGGTCCCTAGCACATCTGGGCGAGAGCGGCGCCGCTGGAGCCGAGCGGGGCGCCGAGCGCAGATCTGGAGCAGCAGAGCCACGGCGCAGCTGGAGCCCTTCGAGGCGCTCGGGGCGCACATCTGGGACCTCGAGCGGGGGCCGCGCCGCGGGCAGCTGGACCAGGGGAAGGGGGCGGCGGCTGCACAGCTGGACCGAAGGGGGCGGGGTCGGCCCTGGGCGACAGGCTGAGGGGAGGGCCTCGGGCCTCCGGGGACTGGAGCATGGGACGGCGCGCCTGAAGGAGCAGGAAGGGGACGAAGAGGCCTGGGACCCCGTAAAGAGAAGAGGAGAACGAGGGGACGAGAGCGGAGGAGGAAGATGCAACTGACTCGCTGCTGCTTCGTGTTCCTGGTGCAGGGTAGCCTCTATCTGGTGAGTGGTCCGCGGGGAGCTGCGCAGAGGGGCGGGGGCCCGGAGGATCAGGGGAGAGCGCGGGAAGCTTGCGAGCCCTGAAACTTTCTCCCTTCCCCCGACATCCCGGGGATGGCGGGGAAGACTGGAGGCTGGGGGAGAGGGCGGGTCCGAGGCCGGAGACTGGACAGATAGGGTTAATAGGGGCGGGAAGAGGGTGCTTGGCTGGCCCACCCACTCCGCGGCGGGTGGCTGGAGGTGCGACTGGCGCTCGGAAAAAGGCCCGGAGCGGGGTCGCCGGGGTTACCCGACCCCTTCCCGGAGCCTCAGGACCGCGGAAGTGGGGGCGATGGGGCGCGGGTCGTGACCTGCAGGCTTTTCCCCTGACCTCCGGTACTCCGAGAGCCCCGGGTTCTGGGTCCCCCAGAGCGCGGAGCCGGTCCAGGCGGGGGGCGGCCCCCGCGTCCCTCCCTCCCGCCTTCCCTCCCGCTCCCTCCCTCCCCGCCTGTTGTTTTCCTCTCCTCTCCTGGCTGCGCGCAGCCGGAGCCCCACAGGACCTGGGCAGGCGGCTCCCGCCCCGGGCGCTCGCAGCAGCTGAGCTGAGCGCCCAGAGCCCGCTCCCCGTGCGCCGGCTCCGCGGCTTCTCGGCGACCCACGGCGCCGGGGAACCCCTCCCCGAACCCAGCCCAGGGGCTTAACTCCCCTCCGACCGAGCGCCCGCCAACCCTCCCCGCAATACTGTCGTGGAGAAGCCTCAGCCCCGCATCTGGACCTGACCCTTTAATCAACAAGCCCCTTGCCACCGCCCCATGCCACGGTGGGAAGAGCCCTTCCCTTCTCACGGCCCCAGCTTTACCCTCCAGCCACTCAGCCGTGATCCCCAGGAACAAGTACCTACAGGTCTGCAGCCCTGGACCCAGTCCCCGAGCCTCCCCTCCTAGCCGTCCCTCTACCCCACCTCTGGGGCCTGGCAGTCAGGGCCAGCCTGAACTGTGGGGCAGAGACAGACTCGGCCACAGCACACAGCTGCCGGCACCACCCAGACCAGAACACAGGCATGAGGAGCCCACAGCCCCTTGGAGCCCTACTGTCCCAACCCCAGTGTCACCGCCAAATCCAGATGCCCCTGGTGCTGGTAGTAAAGACACCTAGGGAGAGTGGTTGCTTTCAAATGCTGAGCAAACACGCAGCCAGGCTGCGCCCTCAGGAAGCCCTGTCAACCCCCTGATGCCCTCCACTGCTGTCCCACTCTCCCTGTGGCGCCTCCAGGAATCTCCCCAGGTGTGGGTTGTCACCATAGCTGATCCAGCAGAGGGAGGATGAGCCCCTGCAGATTCCAGAGGCGGATGGCGCCTGGGTAAAAACCCTTTCAAAAAGACACATCTGATCTGTGAGGCCAGGAGTGTGCAGTGTAACGGAAGGGCTGACCCTATGTGAACTCAGCCTTGTAGTGTTAAACTCTGAGCCCCAGTGTCCTTATCTGTGAAATGGGGATAAGAACTCCTACCTCAGAATCCAAGTAACATCTTGGCATGTCATCCTCAGTGTCCCCTGGAGAGGTGTTTGGCTTTCCATTCCCATGGCCATCCTGAGTGTGGCATTCACTCGGGTCTCCCCTAGTCCTCTTGCCAAACCTAAACTATATTCGTGCTTGAGAATTATACTGTGTTCTGCTTTCTTATTCCATTGTCTGGTGGTTCTCTTTGCATCCAAGGGTAGAAATTATCCTAGGGTAGGAACAGTGTCTTACCCAACAGACTAGGAAGTCCCAAAAGGCAGGGGCTAGCCTCTCCTGTCAAACCAGGGGCTCTCCCAGGATAAGGATGGTGCTCCCCTATCTGACTCAGGGCTCTTTGAGAGCGGAGACTATGCCTCCCCCATCAGCCTGGGGATTTCACAGAGATCCTACCTCCTATCAAACTGGGGGCTCTGTCAGCACAGGGATGATACTTCTGCAATTAGATGGGGGGTCCCCGAGATCAGAAGCTGGGCTTCCCCCATCAGACTGGGGACTCCCTAGGGGTAGGAGCCATTGTCCCTGGTGCCACAGTCCACTGGAGAGAATTACTGTCAGTCTTTGAGACTTTGAATAGTGGCCAAGACAGGACAGTGAGGAAAGGACATGGGGGGCAGGCTGACCCAACTGTCAGAACCTGAGATGTACACAAGCTAGAGTGTACACTTGCCCCCCAGCTTCAGTGGACAACATGCAGGAGCTCTTCACCCAGGTCAGAGTGAAGTGGCAGGGACAGGGGTGCTGCTGGTGGTGGGGGTGGTGGACCTCCAGGGACAGGGCTCTTACTGTACTCACAACTCCCTCCATAGGTCATCTGTGGCCAGGATGATGGTCCTCCCGGCTCAGAGGACCCTGAGCGTGATGACCACAAGGGCCAGCCCCGGCCCCGGGTGCCTCGGAAGCGGGGCCACATCTCACCTAAGTCCCGCCCCATGGCCAATGCCACTGTCCTAGGGCTGCTGGCCCCACCTGGGGAGGCTTGGGGCATTCTTGGGCAGCCCCCCAACCGCCCGAACCACAGTCCCCCACCCTCAGCCAAGGTGAAGAAAATCTTTGGCTGGGGCGACTTCTACTCCAACATCAAGACGGTGGCCCTGAACCTGCTAGTCACAGGGAAGATTGTGGACCATGGCAACGGGACCTTCAGCGTCCACTTCCGACACAATGCCACAGGCCAGGGCAACATCTCCATCAGCCTCGTGCCCCCCAGTAAAGCTGTAGAGTTCCACCAGGAACAGCAGATCTTCATTGAAGCCAAGGCCTCCAAAATCTTCAACTGCCGGATGGAGTGGGAGAAGGTAGAACGGGGCCGCCGGACCTCGCTTTGCACCCACGACCCAGCCAAGATCTGCTCCCGAGATCACGCTCAGAGCTCAGCCACCTGGAGCTGCTCCCAGCCCTTCAAAGTCGTCTGTGTCTACATCGCCTTCTACAGCACGGACTATCGGCTGGTCCAGAAGGTGTGCCCAGATTACAACTACCATAGTGATACCCCCTACTACCCGTCTGGGTGACCGGGGGCAGGCCACAGAGGCCAGGCCAGGGCTGGAAGGACAGGCCTGCCCATGCAGGAGACCATCCGGACACCGGGCAGGGAAGGGCCTGGGCCTCAGGCAGGGAGGGGGGTGGAGAGGAAGAGATGCCAAGTGGGGCCAGGGCCAAGTCTCAAGTGGCAGAGAAAGGGTCCCAAGTGCTGGCCCCAACCCGAAGCTGTGGTGTGACTAGATCACAGGAGCACTGGAGGAGGAGCGGGCTCTCTGTGCAGCCTCACAGGGGTTTGCCACGGAGCCACAGAGATGCTGGATCCCCGAGGCCTGTGGGCAGGCCGATCAGTGTGGTCCCAGAGTCATGGGAGGAACCTAAGCCCTTGGTTCTTGCCATCCTGAGGAAGGACAGCGACAGGGATGGGGAGATTTCATCAGTGTGGACAGCCTGCCAACTTAGGATGGATGGCTGAGACAGGGCTTCCTAGGAGCCAGTCAGGAGGGTGGGGTGGGGCCAGAGGAGCTCTCCAGCCCTGCCTAGTGGGCAGCCCTGAGCCCCTTGTCCTGTGCTGAGCATGGCATGAGGCTGAAGTGGTGACCCTGGGGTCTTTGATGTCTTGACAGATTGACCTTCTGTCTCCAGCCAGGCCACCCCTTTCCAAAATTCCCTCTTCTGCCAGCACTTCCCCTCTACCACCCATTGCTGATGGCACACCCATCCTTAAGCTAAGACAGGACGACGGTGGTTCTCCCAGCACTAAGGCCACAGCCCATCCATGTGCTGTGTGTCCCTCTTCCACCCCACCCTCTGCTAGCTCCTCTGGGAGCATCCATGTCCTGGAGAGGGGTCCCTCAACAGTCAGCCTCGCCTGTCAGACTGGGGTTGTCCCGGATCTGGATGGCGCTGCCCTCTCAGCAGCGGGCATGGGTGGGGCGGGGCCAGGCCGCAGAGCATGTGCTGGATCTGTTCTGTGTGTCTATCTGTGGGTGGGGGGAGGGGAGGGAAGTCTTGTGAAACCACTGATTGCTGACTTTTGTGTGCAGAACCATGTTCTTGGAGCAGGAAATAAAGCTTGCCCCGGGGCACTGGAGTCAGAATTGTCCAAGGAAAGGGCCTCAGGCATCCCTTGGTCCAGCAAGAATTTCTCTGATGGCCACAGGACATTTGCTGGAGACCCAAGTGGCAGGGCTCCAACCGCCCTTGGAGCTGATGCTTGCTGAGGGCTCAGGGCTTCCCTCTCCAGCCCCCGTTCCAAGCTGTCTGATCCCACACGAGGAAACCTGAGTAAACCCGCTGGGCTTGGTGCTAGAGGAGGGCGTAGCATCTTCAAGAACAGCTTGAGGAGGGAGAGCTAGCAGGTAGAATGGGCCAATGAGGGTGTTCCTTGGTGTCCTCCCTGAACTGCCATCTGCAGACCCAGCAGGGTCCTAGCCCCGTCATTTTGCTGCGTGGCCTTGGCCATGTCCATTCTCCTCTCTGGCTTTCTTTGTTTCTTCCTCTATAACATGAAGGGCTTGCCCAGACCAGGGGTTCTCAAACACAGATCACCCGGAGGGTTTGCTGACACACAGATTTCTGGGTCCTACCCACGTTTCTAATTCAGCAGGCTTGGGTGGGGCCTAAGAATCAGAATTTCTAATGAGTGCCCAGGTCTGTGCTGATGCTGCTGCTCCAGGGCCCACGCTGGGAGACCCACTCAAAGGACCTTGAAGTTCATCTCTGGCTATGGCTCCGCAGGATGGGGAGATACCTCGGAGGCGCTCTCCCAGCTGTAATTTCCATCTGCTTCTCCTAGGGAGGGGGCCTTTCAGAGATCCCGGGGTATTGTATTGGGTTTGCAGTCTGACCACATGCCAGTGAAGGAACAGGCTGGAGTGGGTGCGGACACAGGGCCTGCATCAGTCGCTCCCCTCCCGCAGCTAGTAAGAGGCCTCAGAATGGCCGGCTGCCAGTGGCACCTCGTCTGGGAGTTACTTGGGCCCTTTGGGGCTCTGTGAAGGAAAGACACTACCAAGGTCACAGTGCCTTGTGGAGGTCATTCTAAGTCAGTTCTCTTGGGAGGGCAGCACTCAGGGCCCTTGGGGCCCTCTTGAGGAGAGGAGAGTCCTGGTAGCAAAGTAAGATGGTCTTGCCAGCCCCCACCTTTCACCCCTGCCCACCAGCGCTCAGCGCAAACCGGTCCCCTCATACTGCAGCACAGAGCTAGGCGGGGCTGAGAAGCCATCTAGTTACAGCCCACCTTGTAAGAAGTGACCCAGCGTGTTTCCCCCACACCATACTTTCAGGGGCCGTCTCTCCTGAGCAGAGACAGAGACGTGAGAGACACACCCCGCCTCCAGACCACCCTCCGCTCCCGACCCTGGAGGCTTGAGGCTGCTGGCACTGGAGCAGCCCACCCATGGATGCCCACTGGATGCCATTCAGCCTCCCACAGCGCCGTGGAGACTGCAGGAAGGAGGGAACAATGGGGCCAGAGGCCCTGGGTGCCCTCCCTGCCTGCCCTGGCTGAACTCTCAGCAGGCACCTGGGGGCACTTTGACCCCCCTCCTGCTCCTCTCCTCCTGTGGAGAGCCAGATGCTGCCGACAGCTGGAGGGCCTGGCCTGCCTGGCACACCGTTCTGCCTGCACCAGGAATGGATTCATTTTAATAACTTCATTTCACCCTCATGCACACTCTGCCGCCTCAGCTCTCCTTTCCGCCTTCCCCAGTAACCTGGCTGCTCTCCTCAGCTAGGACTTTGCTAACAGATTTCCTCCCAAACCTTAATTCTTTGAAATAGCCCTCTGGTCCCTACTGCTCTTGCCAGATACTTCTGTGCCCCCTTGGTCCTCATAAGGGCAAGGGGTCCATCCAGCTTCCTCTGGCAAAGAAGACGTCACCTCTGCCTCGTGGGCGAGCAGTGTCCCCATGGTGACGCCCCCCCCCCCACCGTCACGATGAAGTGCTCTGGCCTCCCACTCTTGCCATGCACACACTCACAGGAAAGTCCTCTGAAGAAACCTGTCCCCCACTCTGCCCAGACCCCAAACGGCCAGGTCCTACTCACACTCCAACCCTTTGGTCTCCCCCATCCACTGCCCTTCAAGGCAGTCTGAAACGCCCTCAGACCATTTAGTTGTCCCGAGGTCTTCCACTCGAACCCCTTAGCCCAGCTGGGGGCTGCCAGGGGCCTTGTCTCCTCCCTCAGTGGAGCATCTGGGACAAGTTTACCAGGCTGGGGGCTCTGTAAGGACACAGCTTGGATCTCCTCATCAGGCTGGGGAACACCTGGGGCCAGGGGCCGTGCCTCCCTCATCAGACTGCGGACTCCCTGATGTCAGGGGCTGGATGGCCCTGTAGACTGGGGATCCCTGAGGGCAGACGCTGTGCCCCCGCCTCCCCCACCGCCCCCCCCATCAGACTGGAGTCTCCCTGAGGGCAAGAATTGTGCTCTGGATAGGAGGGGGACAGCTTGCCTTTTCCTAGGCATCAGAGCACCTGGAGGCTGCCTCTGCCCTTCAGCTTTGCTCAAAGGCGCTGTCTGGGTCTCAGCATTCCTTCCTCAAGTAGGGTGAATCTCCTAGCACTCTGAGAAGCTAATAAGGGGGAGTACCCATTAGGTCAACTGGTAGCAACGCCCGAGTCTCCTTCTCGATGAAGCTTAAGGCAAAAGCAAATGAGTATCTAGGTCCCTTCCCCCTCCTGCCCCCCTTCCCTTTCCTGGGATGAGCAAGCGGGAACTGAGTCACCCCGTTCCCCATCCTTGGCAGGAATGCTGGTGACCTTGCATTGTGGCAGATTCAGGTGGCGAGGCCCATTGCTTAGAGATGCACCTGGTGGGTGGGTGGCAGGGATGCTGGGGGTGTGTTTATGGGGATGGAGGTGGCTGAAGGGTAGGTAGGGGTGACCAGGTGCTGGGATTATCGAGTGAGTATGTGCAGGGGAACTGTAGAGACACAATGAAACAGTTGTTCTGTGTTGGGAAATGATCCAGTGTCATGGCTGGGAGTGGGAGAGAGAAATGTTACTTCCGAAGACTCCAAGTCCTGTGGTACTGCCAGGAGAACCGGGGGCTGGGGTGACGGGTGAGGAGAGGCACCATTAGCCCTGCCAGGCAGAGGCAAGATGGGGTGGGGGCGGCACCTGCCAATTATGCCAAAGTCTTGGAGTGGCAGCTGGCACCATCACCAAGCCACAAATGCCAGCAGAGACCTGGCACTCACCTGGGTTGTGATTCCATAGGGCCCCTGTCTCCTGTTGGTCTCCTAGGCTCAAAGGCTGACCTGATAATTCAATTGAAGGATGCCTAGTTTGAGGCCTTCCAGTTCCTGTCCCAGGCCACCTGGTCAGGTGGTCCCAAGGGACAAGCTAGGTCCTCCTGAACCGCAGAGGCTGCCAATAAACTGTCAACACAGGTGTTGCAGGAAGATATAGCTGGGTCCTCATTCTGGGTCTGTAATTTATTAGACATGTGGCTTTGGACTAATGACATAATCTCCCAGAGCCTCCTTAGATGAAAAACTAGGGCTTTGCCTACCTTGGCGTATTGTTAGGAAAATTAAATCAGTTGCTCAATAAATGTTACTTCCTCCTGTCTTTGTTTTCTAAGATGGGTTGATGTTAACCTTGGCCTTGCTTCTGGTGTGGAAAGGGGAACGGGTCCCAGGCTAGAGGTAGGAGACCTAGGTTCCTACCCTGGTTCTGCCCCATCATGCATGTGGCAGAGATTTCTAATTGTCCCTTAATACCCATTTTCGCTTTCTCCATAGTAATGGGATTCTCTGTTTTTAGCTGGGCATGTGGCTGCCTGAAATAACTACTGCATTTCTCAGCCTCCCTAGATGTAGTCATGTGACTAAGATCTGGCCAGTGACATTTAAGCCAAAGGTTTAGGTGGCACCTTCCAGAAATCATCAGACAGCTGATGTGCACTCTCTGTCCCTTTGTTCCACCCTCTGTCCTGCAGCCTGGAATAGGTACGAGGCTGCTGCCATCTTAGACCAGGGGGTAAGAGCCACACCCTAGAGGTGGCAGAGCAGTGAGTTGGAAGAAGTCTTGGTCCCTGGGAATGTTCTGGAATAGAAATATCATACCAAGGCCAGGCATGGTGACTCATGCCTGTGATCCTAGCACTTTTGGGAGGCTGAGGCAGGTGAATCACCTGAGGTCAGGAGTTTGAGATCAGCCTGGCCAACATGGCGAAACCTTGTCTCTACTAGAAGTACAAAAATTAGCCAGGTGTGGTGGCGGGTGCCTGTAATCCCAGCTACTCGGGATGCTGAGGCAGGAGAATCACTCAAACTGAACGGGAGTTGGGGGGTGGGGGGATGGGGAAGTGGGGGGCGGGGGACCGGGGGCCGGGGAGGGGTTGCAGTGAGCCAAGATTGCGCCACTGCACTCCAGTTTGGGTGGAAGAGCGAGACTCTGTCTCAATAATAAAAGAAGAAGAAAAGAAGAAAAGGAAGGAAGGGAGGGAGGGAGGGAGGGAGGAAGGCAGGCAGGCAGGCAGGCCAACCATACCAGCCCTAGGCTGCCGGCCTTCAGACTTTTATGTAAGAGAAAAATCAAAGTTCTATCTTATTTAAGTCACTGTGCTTTGGGTTTCCCTTTCTTGCTGTTAATTCTAGCTCCTCCTAAGTCAGTGGATGCATTTGGGCACTTCACTTACATGGCCTCGGCTTTCTCATCTGTGGAACTGAGATAATGCTTACATATCTTGGCACGGACCAGAGAGGTTTTATAGACTCACAGGCAAGAATAAACATGGAAGGCGCGGGTCCTCCTCCCTGTCTTAAGGCACACAGCCTCCATTTTAAGGGGAGTAACAAACAAGTTGCTGCTGCATTGTGGAGAGCCCTGGAAGGGCTCAGGAGAATTCTCTAGCCCTGAAAGGCCTCAGTCCCCAAATTCATCCCCAACACCTCTGAGTCCCATCTACATTCTGCTGTTGGTGACACACAATCCTCGTTAAGGGCCTGACTGATCCCAGCCAGATGGGATCCTAATTTAATTAAAACCCTTTAATTACCTGCAACAACACTGCTTTGGAAGTCCAATGCAAAAGGACCCTGTGATGGGAGGGGCACCGTCCACAGGGCAGAGTAGTGGCTGCCCTTTTAGCACTGAGGGAACTGAGGGACGCAAAGTGTTTCTCCCACCCCAGTGGGCACAAACTGCATGGAACAGCCCGTGTGGTCCAGGCTTCTGGGGGTGGTTTATAGGGTACAGCCAAGCAGGGGAGTGCATGAACCAGGCCCTTGGGAGCAGAGTACCAGGCTCTTGGCCTGAAGCTGTCAGCGCTGGTTTTGTGCTGACACTGAGACCAATACAGCCTGTTCTGGTCAGGTCTAGGCCCTCCCAAGACCCTGCCCCTGCAGGACACTCTGTGTAGGAGCAGGCATGGCTCTAATTTCTCCTGAATGGCCCGGCCTAAGAAGCAGGAGTTACCTCTGCAACCACCAAAGGAAATCCGTGCCCCTGCGAACAGTGTCTTTCTTCAAGGTGTCATCCACTTGGGGAGGGGCGATGAAAGGGAGTAACCTGAGTGGGCTGCAGAGGGGCCACATGGTTTCTTGGGGACGTATAAAGACCACTCATGTTTTTTTTGTTGTTGTTGTTTCTTTTTTTTTTCTGAAACAGAGTCACACTCTGTCGCCTAGGCTGGAGTGCAGTGATATGACCTTGGCTTAATGCAATCTCCATCTCCTGGGTTCAATCAATTCTCATGCGTCAGCCTCCCAGGTAGCTGGGATTACAGGTGTGAACCACCATGCCTGGCTCATTTTTGTATTTTTAGTAGAGATAGGGTTTTACCATGTTGGCCCGGCTGGTCTTGAACTCCTGACCTCAGGTGATCTGCCCACCTCAACCTCTCAGTGTTGGGATTACAGATGTGAGCCACCACACCTGGCCTCTTCTCATGGTCTTGAGCCTCAACTGGCTTCTTCTGATAGAGGCAGAAGGAAGGAGCTCAGCCCAGGTCAGAGCCTGCTAAGCCTTGGCAAAGGCAGACTCAGAAACCCAGACCTGTAAGCTGGGCTGTTTGGGGGATATCTTGTGTTAATACACCCTCAGGTCTCCCTTAGTACTTAGTCCTTAAACAATTGCTTAATTAACAAAGCCTCTGATAGTTCTGGCTGGTCTCCCCTGGTCCAGGACATCCAGGTGAAGAGGCTTTGATTCACACTTGAGCCATAGTCTTAAAGCAAGAGAAATGTTCTACTGGAGTCAGTGTGATATCAGCAGCTGGAGTTGAACTAAGAAATCCCAAAAGGAAGGAGAAATTCAAGAGGGAAGAGCTGAAACCACCAGGCCCCACCATTCCACACCTCAAAGATTCTTCCAAAGGTAAAGCGAAGGAGGCTATCTACATGCTTTATTGAACAAGCCCTCCAGTACCAAGCCCTCTGTGCTCCCACTCATCTCATCCTCTTCCTCTCTCCTCCAGAATCCTGCTTCAGTTACCCTCATCTCACTTCCTTTGCTGTCCCTACCATTCACAACCTCTAAAGAGCCTGTTGCTATCCCTGGACTTGGGTTGGGTCTGGAGTAGTGTCTGCAGTGCCCGCCTGTGGATTCTCTAAGCAGGAAATGTGGATGTCCCCTCTAGACTAGAAACAGGGAACAGGAGCGGCCTTCCCCCTCAGACCAGAGACTCCCTGAGGGCAGGGACTGTGTGCCCCTCAAGACTCGCCAGAGGCTGGGTGCAGTGGCTCACGCCTATAATCCTAGCACTTTGGGAGGCCGAGGCGGGCAGATCACAAGGTCAGGAGTTTGAGTCCAGCCTGGCCAATATGGTGAAACCCCATCTCTACAAAAAATACAAAAATTAGCTGGGCGTGGTGGTAGGTGCCTGAAGTCCCAGCTACTCGGGAGGCTGAGGTAGGAGAATCGCTTGGACCCAGGAGGCGGAGGTTGCAGTGAGCGGAGATCACACAACTATACTCCAGCCTGGGCAACAGAGCAAGATTCCGTCTCAAAAAAAAAAAAAAAAAAAAAAAAAACTCGCCAGAAGCAGGGTGGCACTCCCTACAGAAGTGCGGCTCCATGCAGGTGCTGCCGCTCATCCAACTCTGCATGAGAGGTCATCGCTGCTGTGCCTCACACCTGTGTGCTGATGCATGATCACAGCCTCAACCCGCTAATGTGGGAGAGGAAGTGGCAACAGGAAGACAGACTGCTGCACGGTATGCACCCCAAATTCCCAGATCCTCCTGGCCGGAAGAGCAGGTGTGGCAGGAAGGGTGAAAGCAGGAAAGGATGGTGGCATGCCAGCCAGTGTTGGCACACCCCTCCTCCCACCTGTCCCTGATATTGTATGTTGTCTTCTCTAGAAAGGTCTTCAGAGACCCAGGTTGGCCCCTGGGGCACAGTGAGGGGCAGGTCTCACCCTGAATCTCTTAGTCAGAAGACAGCCAAGGCTTCTGGCTCCTAACCCAGTGATTTCTTCCCATTATGCCAGGCTTCCTTGCCCCAGATCCCTTTCATGGCTTGGCAAAGAAAGCCCTACTCGGTCCTAGGGAGCCTGGACTCCCCTCACTTTGGGATGAAGGCAAAGCTGTGCCCAGCTGGGATATGTTTGAAGAGAGCTGTGTCTTGAGTCTTCATTGGCATGTGATCTTTATCTACCCACCTTGCCTCTCTGGGCCTTGGATGGCAATTCTTCCCTACCTGCTCACATGGTTCCTGTGAGGGCTAAACTGGCCCAGTGCATGGTGAGCCCCCATATCACTGTCGGCCCCAGCCGCTGGAGCTCACAGACATCCACAGGAATGGGGAGAGGGCTGGGTTTCTCTTTCTTTTCAGGGCAGGCTATGTGGCACAACAGCTGAGTGCAGAGATTCTGAAGCCAGGTTGCCTGGATTCAAATTCCTTCCCCACCACCTCCTAACTGTAAACCTCGGGCAAGTTACTGAACATCTTTGCGTTTCAATCTCCCCATCTGTAAAGTGGGGATGCTTGCTCCTCGCAGAGGGCTGTTGTGAGTTGGAGCCGTGTTTAGTACAGGGGCAATGCTCAAGACCAGCGGCCCAATGACAGCTCATCATGCCCCTCCTGCTCCTGCCAAGCCTGGGTGGGAGGTAGGGAGAAGAACGGCCATGGGCTCTATCATTCCTTACTGCATATCCTAGCTGGGCACAGCTTTGCCTTCACCCCAAAGTGAGGGGAGTCCAGGCTCCCTAGGACCAAGGAGGGCTTTCTTTGCCAAGCCATGAAGGGGATCTGGGGCAAGGAAGCCTGGCATAATGGGAAGAAGTCACTGCGTTAGGAAGAATGTGAAGGAAAAAACTAGGGAAGGTCAGAAGTCTGTCATGTCTACAAAAGATGACACATAAAAAGGAATCTACTTTTGTTTTCCTTGATTCTGGCCCAAAAATGGGGCACTTGGTTGCATTCCCTGTTCCTCGGCCCAGCATCCCACTTGTGCAAGCACCAGCCCTTCCAGCGCACTGAGTGGTTTCTTCTGCGTACTGCCCTCTGGAGCTCTACCTGTAAACAAAAAAGGCTCAGAGAATGCAAGCGACTAACGGATCTTTATTTAGGGACCCAGAGAGCTGTCTGCCAGGCACACTCTCCAGGCACGAGGACCCTCTGCCTTACCTTGCCCTGAGTCCTGGCCCCAGTGCCCTGTCCCCCAACCACGTACTGATAACCCAGTCTCTCCTCACCCAGCCTCATCACCTTCACCTGGCAGACCAGTTTCTCTGGGCTTGGACGGCCCCATGGTCCCTTGCTGGTACCCCCTGTGAATGGGTGTGTGAAACATATCCCTGTCTTGGACTGTACCCTTGAGGGTGAGGACTGTGCCTGTCCTGCCGCATAGTGAGTCCCCTGAGGACAGGGCCTTTTGTGACTCTTTCCTTCCATACTTTGAGAAGAGCCAAGTGCCTGGGGTACACACAGGGCCTGGCTGGTGAATCTGGTTGACTCACAGATGAACTCAATGCAGTTTCTATTGTGGGAATCTTTCACAGGGACAGGGAGAAAGAGAAGGGAAAAGACGCAGGTGAGGAGGCAGCTACATTGTGCCATGCCACACTGGCTTTGGTAAATAGAGGGTAGATGGGGGATGAGTGTGGAAAGGTATATAATGCCCCCATTTCCCAGTCTTGGCAGCTCCCAGGCCTGGGAGAGGAGGGGGCCTGCTGCCACTCAGCAGGCTCTGCCATCTGCCACATCTCAGCGGAGATCAGAACTGGAGGGCTCATTGTAGGCAGGTTTTGTTTTTTCTCTAAATGTGGCAGGATCAGGCTCAAGATGTCACTCCAGTGAGCAGGACTAGAGACGGGGAGCTAAATGTCTAGGAAAACAGGGGAGAAATAAATGGAAGCTTCTATGTTCCAGAAGAGAAGAATGGGGGCAAAAAAAGAAAAAAGAAGAGAAGTTAAAGAAGATAGTGTAGGGAAGATGGGCTTGATTTAGCAGGTTTGCGTCCATCTTTCCCTGGCCACTCGGAAGGCAGCAATAGCCCAGGACACAGGGCTCCTGGGTCCCAAGTGCGTTCCCCTCCTCAACCCTTGTTTTTTCTTTTTTATTAAAAAAGTTTTTTTAGAGACAGGGTGTCACTATGTTCCCCAACCTAGTCTCAAAAACTCCTGGACAAAGTATCCACTCACCTTAGCCTCTGGAGTAGCTAGGACTACAGGCATGGGCCACTGTGACCAACCCCAACTCTTATTTTTTTGAGATGGAGTTTCGCTCTTATTGCCCAGGCTGGAGTGCAATGGCACGATCTTGGCTCACCGCAACTTCCGCCTCCCAGGTTCAAGTGATTCTCCTGCCTCAGCCTCCCCAGTAGCTGGGATTACAGGTATGCGCCACCACGACCGGCTAATTTTGTATTTTTAGTAGAGATGGGGTTTCACCATGTTGGTCAGCCTGGTCGTGAACTCCCAACCTCAGGTGATCCGCCCACCCCGGCCTCCCAAAGTGCTGGGATTACAGGCAAGAGCCACCGCGCCCAGCCCCCAACTCTTATTTTTATACCTACAAGCCAAAGTGCCTCTGCCCTGCCTCTGAACTTCCTTTCTGGTATGCCTAATCTCACTTTTGGAGACTGTAACAATGACAGTGATGATCATAAATGAAGAAGGAAAGAGTGATTTCCGGGTGACTGAAAGATTTGATGCAGGCTCTTTCCTGGGACCTCTGTGGACTCTTCCTCCTCCATATATCACAACAGGCGAGATACCTGGAACCTTGCAGGACGCCAGGCCAGCTCGTCTACTTAGGATGCTTTTTCCCGAGTGAATCCTACTCAGAAGATTCCCACACTCCCAAAGGTGCCCATTTTAGTGTGTCATTGTAGATTTTTATTCCAATCCAAGAAATCCTTAAAGGAACTGGTCTCAGAAGGCCATATATGGCTTAGTTCAGAAACAACAATATAGCAATAGCTATAATATCAGTAGCAGTTTACCTTTCTGAGGTCTTTATTCAATGCCAGGCACCATGATAAAGATCTGACATGTATATTTTCATTAATTCCCGACAAGAAGTCTATGAGATATACCCATTTTACAGATGAGAAAACTAAGGCCAGGATCACAAGTGGTGGCAGGAGATGGAAGCCAGATTCCTGGACTCCAGGTGTGTGCTCTCCAAACACCTGCCGCAGCTGGGCCCTCGGTGCAGCCTGCACTCTTACCAGCTGTTCTTCAACAGCTAGTTCAGATCATGTCTCCAAACCCCACCCTTTCCCAGGAGTTCTCAGACACTGACCTTATTTCCACTTAAATCTGAAAAACATACGACAAACTTGCTCAACCTCCCAGTATCAGACAAACCCACTTATTTCTGCAGGACTCTCCTCACATCCAGAGAGAGGATTCATCCCTGCCTAAGCCCACTCACCTGTTCCTCCTCCAGCACTCTTAGAACTTGAAGGCATAGACTGTCCCTGCTCTACTGGATCCTGGAGTTTTGACTGCTTCCTCTCTACTGGATCTTTCCCATCGGCTTTAAACATGTTATGTCTCCTTCATTCTATAGACAAAACCTAAACACTCCCCTCAACGCATTTTCCTCCTCCAATTACTGTCCTAACCTTGTCCTTCCCTTCACAGCCATGCCTCAAAGGCTTCTCTGTCTCCCATTCCTCACCTTCCCCCATCAGGGTCCCTTCCCTGAAACAGCCTTGGCTAAGGTCACCAATTACTTCCATGTTGTTAACTCCAGTGGACATCTTTTACTCTTTTATTCAACAGCATTTTTTTAAAAACTTTTTTTTTTCTTTTTAAATCTGGTTTGCTTAACTTTGTATTTCCTCCATATAGATCTCTGGCCACTTCTCCTTTGTGGTGTATCTTCCTGTACTAGCCTTGAAGTATAAGAATTCCATAAAGTTCAGTCCCGGGCCCCCTTTCTCCTCACTCTACACTCCTCCTCAGTGATCTAACATCCCAGGATTTTGATGGTACCCTAAACCTGTATCTCCCAGAACCATCTCTCCAGTCCCAACTTCTCTTCTGAGCTCTAGGCTTACCAATTCAACAGCCCATGTGATACCTTCATTTGGATTTCTCAAGGCATCTCACAGTCAACAAGTAAAATAAAATCAATGACCTGATCGCCTCAAGCCTGTTTATCTTCCCATTGGTCTCGCTTCTGGTAAATCCATCTATTCACACAAGCCAGAAACCTCTTCATCCTTACTCTGTCCAATTCATCAAGTTCTGCCAAATTTGCTCCCTAAAATCCCTCTCAAGTAGATGTACTCTTCTCCAGCTGCGCCACCTCCCTACTTCAAGTTCTGTCATCTCTTGCCTTCTTCCACCCCCAACCCCAATGCTAATTTTTCCATACTCTAGCCAGAGATCTTATTAAAATGCAGATCTTGTCATCCCCTGCTGCCTAAAGCTCCTCCATGGCTTTCCCATCGCTCTAGTCTAAGTTATCTAAATCCTAATGTGACCAACAAAGGTTCTGCCACGGCTTCCAACTTGCTCTCACATCTCTCCACACTCTAGCCACCTGGCCTGCCCTGGGCTTCTGGAAAAACACAATAAGCTCCCTCCTGCCTCAGGGTTTTATGAATGCAATTTCTCTGTGTGGAATGTGCCTTCCAGAGTACCAAGTTGACAGGTCCTCATTCTTCAACTCTCACTTCAAGAGCCGATTTCTTAGAAAGGCCTTTCTGGATTCCCCAGACAAGATAGTTCCATGCAGAGGATCTCATGGTACCCTACACATTTCCTTCAGGGCCCTTACCATGCTTTGACATTATTTGTGGGATTATTAAGGATAATCTCTCCCCATTAGACTCCAATGACTACAAGGAGCAGTTAGTTTTACTCACTGTTGTATCCCTAGAAACTAGAACAGTCCTTGGCACATTGTATATGGAATGTATAAATGAACTATTAGCAAAGAAAACAAAAAGAGCTGTAAAAACTATTGGCCAAACCAAGGCAGAGATTCTTAAATATCGGTGGGAGGAGAAGACCCTCGGGATCACCCGTTGGCAGGCATGCTGACCACTCTCAAATGCCCTTTTCTTCTTTTAAAAACTGTTGTTCAGAGATAACGGGGCAGGAAGGATGCACTACGGAGAAAACTCCCTGGAATCACTAAGATTATGTTGGATGACATGTCAGTCACAATGTCTACTTTTCATTAGTGTTTCAATAAAATACATACTTTTGGCTGGGCGTGGTGGCTCACGCCTGTAATCCCAGCACTTTGGGAGGCCGAGGTGGGCAGATCATGAGGTCAGGAGTTCGAGACCAGCCTGGCCAGCATGGTGAAACCCCATCTCTACTAAAAATACAAAAAATTAGCCAGGCATGGTGGCACATGCCTGTAGTCCCAGCTACCCGGGAGTCTGAGGCAGAAGAATTGCTCGAACCCAGCAGGTGGAGGTTGCAGTGAGCCAAAATCGCGCCACCGCACTCCAGCCTGGGCAACAAAGCGAGACTCCAAATAAAAAACCAAAAAAAAAAAACCACTTCCAATACTGATAAGATATAGAAATTATAAAATGTGTTAATTTAACCAGAGAGTAAAATATGTAATACAACATGTATCAATGTATCTTTCGATTTCTGAAAAGGCAGTATTTCATTTTGCTTTCAAACTACATAAATGTATTGTTTTTTGAGACAGGGTCTCACTCTGTTGCCCAGGCTGGAGTGCAGTGGTGCGATCATGGCCCATTGCAACCTCAAACTCCTCGGCTCAAGTGATCCTCCCACTTCAGCCTCCCAAGTAGCTGGGACTACAGGCGTATGCCACTGTGCCCAGCTAATTTAAATTTTTTTTTTTTTTTTTTTTTTTTGTAGAGACAAGGTCTCACTGTGTTACCTAAGCTGGCCTTGAACTCCTGAGCTCAAGAAATCCTCCTGCCTCAGCCTCCCCAAGTGCTAGGATTACAGGCATGAGCCACTGCACCCAGCCCATAAATGCATTTCTTAAATGCTATGGGTGGCCAGGCACGGTGGCTCACATCTGTAATCCCAGCACTTGGGGAGGCCGAGGTGGGTGGATCACTTGAGGTCAGGAGTTGGAGAAGAGCCTGGCCAACACGGCGAAACGTTATCTCTATTAAAAATATAAAAATCAGCCAGGCGTCGTGGCGCACACCCGTAGTCCAGCTACTGGGAAGGCTGAGGCAGGAGAATGGCTTGAACCTGGGAGAAGAAGTCTGAAGTGAGCCACGATCGTGCCACTGCACTCCAGCCTGGTGACACAGCAAGACTCTCTCTAAAAAAATAGTAACAACTTAAAAAAATGCTATGGGTAACAGGAGATGAGGCACACAAATGTCCAGTGGTGTGCTGGAGCTGCTTCACACTGGCTCTCTAGAGATAATTATTAAATTTTCAGGAATTTGAGAACTGGTTGCTAAACAGCCATTATTAAAAATTCAGTTATACTAACATACAATTAGGTAAAGGTAATAAGTACTCAAGACTTATTTCTTCCTAATTATTTTACATTTTACTACTATCCATGCTCAGCTATACTGGGCTGTGTGTCTCTTCCCAACTCTGCTTCAGTGATGTCATTTTAGTGATGCAAAATCAGCCATGGTGACAGTGTTTACACCGTGGGAACTGGCAATGCTGCCAGCCACGGCTTCCATGTCTGGAAACTGAATGGTGTACCTTTATAGCACACCAAGAACCAAACCACTGGCCCATGAAAACATTTGAAGGTCTGAAGCAAATGTTTACTTGGAAGATGAATAGGTTAAAACGTACAGAAACATGTCAGCCAGGCATGGTAGCTTACACCTGTAATCCCAGCACTTTGGGAGGCTGAGGCAGGCGGATCACCTGAGGTCGGGAGTTTGAGACCAGCCTGACTAACATGGAGAAACCCCGTCTCTATTAAAAACACAAAATTAGCCAGGCATGGTGGTGCATGCCTGTAATCTCAGCTACTTGGGAGGCTGAGGCAGGAGAATTGCTTGAACCCAGGAGGCAGAGGTTGTGGTGAACTGAGATCGTGCCATTGCACTCCAGCCTGGGCAACAAGAGTGGAACTCTGTCTCAAAAAAAAAAAAAAAAAAAAGGTATGAAAACATGTCTTTAAGAAATCCTTCTCAAAATCATGTAAGGGTTGAAGGCAATTTTTTCTCAACCTAAAGCTACAGTTGTTCTACAACATGGCTTTCATAACAAATATCAGTTACTAGTGCCCATCATTTATAGGACAACCTGTACACCATTACTTCTAGAAAAAAACAAATGTGTTGACTAGATTATGATACAAATTCTGAAGAGTGGGAGAGATCCCCTTCCTCTCTCCCTTTCAAACTTCTGGAAAGAGGAGCTTATTCTCAATCTATGTTTTCTCACCTCATCAGGCTTGGTTTCTGCCTCCACCATTTGACTGAAACCGCTCGAAGGTAACCCTTGACCTCCTTCCTTACTGCTAAATTCAATGGATTCTTTTGAGTCCTCAGTTCTACGGGCTCTCTGGTTTATTTCTGCCTCCTCCATTA
This sequence comes from Macaca thibetana thibetana, assembly GCF_024542745.1. Classification (NCBI taxonomy): domain Eukaryota; kingdom Metazoa; phylum Chordata; class Mammalia; order Primates; family Cercopithecidae; genus Macaca; species Macaca thibetana. The sequence goes on along the minus strand of NC_065593.1, from coordinate 45,525,168 downwards.
GACTGAGTTAACAGAACAGAAATCCTACCTTCCATACTAGGCTTAGCCTAGCACAGTGTCTGAGGCCTCCTAGATGCTCCGCAATTGTTTGCTCAGTGGCTGGAAATGTAATCTCTGTAACCTTGGGCATGCCACTTCACTTCCATGGATGTCTGTTTTCTCAGACATGAAAAGAAGATGAATCATGTGGGACCCCTTTTTTTTCCTTCGGTTTGTCGAGACTCAACTTTAAGGGTCTTGCAAGGGCTAAAACTCTCCCCCCGCCTGTTTTTTTTTTTTTGAGATGGAGTCTTGCTCTGTCACCCAGGCTGGAGTGCAGTGGCGTGATCTCGGCTCACTGCAATCTCTGCCTCCCAGGTTCAAGAGATTCTCCTGCCTTAGCCTCCCAAGTAGCTGGGACTACAGGCACACGCCACCATGCCCATCTAATTTTTGTATTTTTACTAGAGACGGGGTTTCACCACGCTGGCCAGGCTGGTCTCAAACTCCTGACCTTGTGATCCGCCCACCTTGGCCTCCCAAAGTGCTAGAGTTATAGGCATAAGCCACCGAGACCAGCCAACATTCCCTATTTCAAGTGAGCGTTATAAGTGGATGTGTCCACTTTATTACCAGGCAAACTCCTGGATTTTCACCTTCTCTTTGGTCCTTGGGTCTAAGCTCCAAAGCTATCCCTTTGCCTTCTGTTGTTTCTTGGCTCAGAGTCAGGCTGAGTGACCTTGAGGAAGTTACATAGCCATCTTCCCAAGCTATACAGTTGGAATGAATGGGAGCTGTGCAAGATAAGCTGGCAAATGTTGAGAACTCCTGTGAGATCTGTAAACTGCAGTTACTGGAGCTACATCCCCAAACCTGAGTTACACATATTTTATCTTCATAACATTTCTCCTCTGGAGTTGATCCCCTTCAACTCCTTCATCATTTCGATTTCTTGTACTGAATTCCCTCAAGTCTAAAATTCTTTTTTTTCCCTAGAGCTGCAGAAATCAAGACCAAATAGTATCCAGATGCCACTTTCTACTCCAGCACTATAGGATTTACAGAGGGGGGGGGGGATCATCTTGCTAACGGCTCAGCGGCATTAAGATCCCATCAGTCAACAACATTCAAGTTCCTGTTCTCATCCTGAGGTCAAAGCTTCTGGTTCTCCCAGCTCATTATCCCAAATACTGATCGTCCTACATTTGCTTTCTTGCTCACTGTCTCCATGAGGTGTCCACCTATTGGGTCAAAGGCCCCAACATGGCACGGTCACCTCTGAAATTAAAAGAAGAAAACGCATTCACCTTGCGCATACACGTACACAAAGAGCAGTCCAACGATACTCACCTGAATGTTAAGATTAGTCAGCAAGCCATTAGAAATGAATCTAAATGATGTAGGGCAGAGTTCAGTGACAAGTCATGAGATAAAGGAAACACACAGGGCTCAAGCTGATTAAAAAGATAATTAGTTGTGGAAAATAAGGTTGGGTTCCAGCCAAGAATTTGTCTTTGACAAAGATAAACCAAAGGCTTTGATACAGTCATTTTGGGGGGTATTTAGTTGTTCTTTTATAGGAGTTGAAGAGCAAGAACAAAGCAATAGTCAGTTTCAAAGTGCAGCTCAACTCCCCCTCTGTTTTTTGTTCTGCTCATAAACATACAAGCTATTTCCTTTCATCTGCACAGGCTCATACAATATGGAGATCCCACAATAGATTTACACCAGATTTAAAGATGAATGTGCAGAGCTGTGGTCAAGCCAGAGATCTTCTGGCCTAAGAAAGATCTCAATGTCCCTGGCTGGAATTAAAAAACAAAACACACACACACACACACACACACACACACACACACACACAGACACACACAGACACAGACACACACACACACACACACGCGCGCGCGCGCGTGCTCTTCAAGACCAAAAAGGCTTTAACAGTGAAAAGGAAAAGAGGAGCATCTCTTACCCAAATTGTTAAAACCCACAAAGATGCTTGAGATGTCTAGTAACAATGCAAAGAGCTTTAATCTTTACATAGGGAATGGGGAAAATTTTCCATAGGTGGTCGGATATATGGGGGGAGCTGACAACACAGGGGAAGGGGAGATGCTCATGATGCCAGATACTCTATGTGGATCTGAAACTGCAACTCCAATGGTTCTGCGAAACTACTTGCCTGAAATACTGTTTTGATAAATAAGCCATATCCTTGTGGAATTGAAATCTCCAACTGTTTCACTGGCACGGACATCTCTGCAGTGACAGCTCATGCCCCAGATTGTGGAGTTAACTTGAATTAAATTTCAGATGTGGGGGAGCTAAGGGAGGGGGGTGGTGGCAGTGGGAGGTTTATGAACAGTATGCTGGGGCTCTGATGTTGTCATAACCAGATGGCTTCAACTGTATCATTTAAAACAAAAACAAACATGCCCAGAAAGAATGAAATAATGACAGGAGCATCAAGTAGCTTTACCTGTACCTGAAATCCCAACAGCTTTGTACCCACAGTAAAGCCCAAGTTGGAAATTCCATAAATACTGAAGCTCCCAGAAGAAACCTTCGTCCTGACAGAAGCGAGGCGCCAGGACTGCTATCCTCCTGAGGGCATAGTCCCTGAACTCACCAGCCTCTCAACCCACAGCTGTCTGTGAATGAAGAGGAAAGCAAATCTGAAGCCTGGTTTGTCCTTCTGGAACCTCTGAAGAACAGGCCAGCAGAGGCACCTTTCCAGAGCTTTGTTCTTGCTATTCCCACAGGAAGGAAGCTTTACTTTCAGTTTTGTACCTAAACATTTCAGAAATGGAACTTCCTCCAGTTAATTACATAATCTTCAGGATACTCCATTAGAAGATCTGGCATTCAATAGTTGTGTGATCTGAGGCATGTCCCTTCTCTGGGTTTCTGCTTCTCTCATCTACACAGTGGGAAGATGCCGTGTCTCACCTGTCCTACCAAGTTCGTCAAGTTGTTCAGAAGTTCAGATGAAATATTGTATACAAATTTGGCTGGAAAAACCTAAGACGATATGGGTAGAGGAGACTTTCGAGTTCGCCTGGATCCCTGGACTTGTGTGCTGATCTGGAAAGCTAGGACGGAGGAGGCGCAGGACAGCAGCCAGCAGCCAGCACATGTAGAACTGGGTACTTCCTCACACAGGGGACACTTCCCAAGGGAAACTGGGAAGTGCAATGGAATGGTTTCCAATAAACTAATCCTGCCTTTGATTATATTAGTAACAGATCATATTTATCCATTCTAGAGGCAGTAAGATAAATGAAAGTTGGAAAATGTACAAAATCTAAGGTCCACTGAAGGGAACTGGAAGGTGAAATAGGTTGAGGTTCCATCAAAGGTAAAAAAATACACACGCTGGCCAAATAGCTGATGCATATATCCCACTGTCCTAACAGAGCCACAAAAAAGGCAGACAGGGAGCCCCAGAAGATTTTTGTGAGCTCAGATACTAGCTTTTCTGGAAACACATCAAGTCAATGACAGAACCAGTTAGAGACAATAATTTCCCTTTATTTAATCTCCACATTTATGTCCCCTGGATCTTTTTGTGTTTAATTAGGAGAAGGGAGGTGGGGATTAGGTCTTAAAACATACAGGGTGCAGAAAAGCCCACTACCATGACTTGCCTTGGCACAGGTAGGGGCCTGATCCCTCATCAGGATATGGACTGTGAGATACTCAGGGAGGACAAGAGACTGGCAGATGCTGATAGCTCACAAAGAAAACTTGAAATTACGGAGTCTCAACAAATCCCTACGGCTCATTAGACATTTCAAACATAATCTCTGCAAGCTGAAAACTAGGACTTCAAAATCCCTTAAGCAAGGGACTCAGACCCAAGAGACAAGGCAGGTGAGTGAAACAAAAGACCAGAGATACCACACAGTACAAAATAGTAATTATTTATATTTTCAAAAAGAAAAAATTAACATTTGGAAGTTCTCCCCTGGAGGAAGAGGGGCTAGTCACAAGGAACAGAACTGGCTCCTATGCAGGCGGCAAGTCAGGTACAAACAGCTGAGCAATCTGGGCTGGGATTTTATCACACAGCATCTTTAATTAATAAAATTTCCTTCTCTCTTCTCTTCTTTTGTTCTGTTTTTGTTTTGTGTGTTTTTTTGTTTGTTTTTTAGAAAAAGGGGCGGGGGAGAAGAAATAAAATCAGAGAAAAATGCCCAAAAACATTTTCCACAATATCTAAAAACAGAGAACCATAGTTCTTGTCAAGACAGTATGAATTCTGGATGAGTTATTTTTTTCCAGTTTTCAACACCAATAAAGATTTTTGCAAAAGCCACCACATCAGAACACTCATCTTCCAGATCAAATAACCTTCCCCTTTTGCCTTCACTTGTCATTTTTCATAAAAGGATAAAAGGATGCATTCTGTTCTTGCAAACAGTAAGTGCTAACAACAAGAGAGCTCTTCTGATGCTTGTATGGTGGTGAGTTTTCACAAATATCCAAGTTTTAGCACAGTTGGAAGGACTAAAATTTGTTTCTCTCAATATAAATACTACTGGAATCCACAAACCGATTTTTGAGAAATTCTGCAAAAATCTTTTCTTCTTTCCTTTTCCCTTCTGTTAAAACTCAATGTCCTTTCTTTTTTTTTTCCTTTTTGCTCCAGGCACCTGACGATTTATTCTGCTCAGTCAGATGCAGACAGGTTTCTCCCAAGTACCACCGCTGGGATGTCCTCGGGCCAGCGCCTAAACTGAATCCCCACAGTATCAAACTTGGCCAGGCCAAAGGGAACACAGTGACGCAGCAACAGGGTTTTCATTAGGTTGAACAGCCCCGAGTCCTGGGCCCTTCCCTCCCCCCGTTTCCCCCAAGTTATTTAGTGCTGTTTTAAAAGTCTGGGGCCACAATGCAGTCTCTTCCCCTCACAACAGAGTAAAAGCTCCACAGATTGCGCTGTCTACCTGGTGGTCAGTGGCAGCAACAGTGGCTGCTGCTTCTGGAAATTAAACGGAGTCTTACAACAAGCAGGATCTTAGGATTGCTTCAGGCGTTTGCGTGGGGGTCCCAGAAAAGGGCACTGTGCTGAAGCCAGAGAGCGGTATGCCTCAGCCACCAAGTGAGGATGTGACACCACCATTGACTTCCACCCAGAGGTCTCCAAGACATCCGAAGCATGACTAGGAGAAATGTGGAGAAATGGGTTACCAAAGGGAGTGAGCAGGGGATGAATTCAACAGCCACCTAGATAGCCTAATTTTCCAGTGTTAGGTATAAAGTGTGTCAATGCAAGAAACAGACAGAACCCTTAATATGCATGAGAATTTGCTTGTGAGACAATGCGCAGACTGGTGACTTGCCTGTGGCTGTCGTCATCTGAAAACCAGGACTTTGAGCCACTATATTCTCAAAAACAAAAAGCGGAATGTTCCCCAGGCCCTCAACACTGCCTATGTTCCTTATATTCACCGGTGATGCCCATCATAAAAAGGAGCATGGGGCCGGGCGCGGTGGCTCAAGCCTGTAATCCCAGCACTTTGGGAGGCCGAGACGGGCGGATCACGAGGTCAGGAGATCGAGACCATCCTGGCTAACACGGTGAAACCCCGTCTCTACTAAAAAATACAAAAAACTAGCCGGGCGAGGTGGCGGGTGCCTGTAGTCCCAGCTACTCGGGAGGCTGAGGCAGGAGAATGGCGTAAACCCAGGAGGCGGAGCTTGCAGTGAGCTGAGATCCGGCCACTGCACTCCAGCCTGGACCACAAAGCGAGACTCCGTCTCAAAAAAAAAAAAAAAAAAAAAAAAAAGGAGCATGGGCTCCCTCAGCCAGAAGCCCTGAGCTTCTGCTTGGCTTTGCCACTCACCAGCCTTTAACCACAGGGCAGATCAGAGCCCGGGGCCTAGGTGATTATCAAAAAAGAGGAGAGGATAACCATACTTCATTCAATGGTTAATATCTCAAAAGCACCAAGCAAATTGTCCAGCACACAGTAAGCACTCAAAGGAACTCACACTGATGGGTCTCTCCCCTCCTTCTTCTGCCTCACTTGATCACTCCTTAGAAAATAATTCTACAACTAGACCTAGAGGATGTTATTTCCTGTCTTTGGGAATTTTCTATGTTGAATATTGTTCACTCAATCATCTGGAATGTCTCAGACCTGTCTTGCCCCAGAACTGCTGTTGTGAGGGCTTTTCTTCTTCGGGTTTTTCCCAGCTTTTGCTCTCTCCATGAGGCAAGGGATAGAACATGTCCCACTGAGAAGATAGGTTGTAGTTACAATTCATCTTTCATATTATTATTCATATTATTTCATATTATTATTTCAGAAAGTAGTATTGCCAGGTCATTTGTCACTTAAGATGAAGGAACAGACCTAGTGGAATGAACATTTCTTTCTCAAAACAGTGTTATGAAACCAGCTCCTGATGATCCCTTCTCTTTTCCTCATTCTGTAACTGAACGTGAGGTACATTTTACCAACTCATAAACATATCTCTATCCTCCTAGAAATCTACATGTCTTTTATTAAGTCACTGAGTGTGAAGTAAAGATACTATAATTTGGGGCACACAGCTTTTTCAGGCAAGTTATTTTCATCACTTCGATTCACTATGAGGAAGTAAAACACTTTACTCACCAATAGGATTCAACCCATGAAGGTAAAACCATTTTCCATACAGTCAATTGAAGGAGAAGATGAAAGCTCTATACTTACTGCCAAAAGGTTAATGAAGCTACTTGCCTGCTTTACCCACTAATTCAAAGTCTTTCTCATTTCTTCAGCTATCCAACTATTCTGAAAGAAGAACTTTGAAGATGCCAACTCACTAGTTGATGAAATCCACTGCCTGAGTTTTCAACTGATCTGCGCTGTGGAGGTCAGCCAGGATGAGAATTTCTGCAGCATTCTCCACGGACAGGTTACTGCAGAGGGCATCCTCACACATGACCTTTAAACGCTCCAGGGCATACTGTAAAACACAAGCACTGCTGTCGTCAGAGCAGCAACAGCTCTGGGCTGACCACTACTGAAGCTGTTTTCTTTAGCTGTACCATCATATTAACTAGATACCTGAACAGAACTGCACAGACCATGAAAAGCTACTACTGCAATGATAAAACATAACCATATTCTTAAGGTTAGATCTTTAAGCTTGAAACGTAAACAGCTAAAATAACTTGGAAAGCTGCCATTAGAGTTCTAAAGTCTACCTATTAGAAAAATGGCAATTACAGGGTAGATCTGCATCTTGAAGTTTACTCTCCTCCAGTCTGTGATGAAAGTTGTTCTTAAACCTTTACCACTTAATGATTACAGTGAGGCATCAGTCTACTTCAAGTCAACAGGGACATTACTGCAATCCCCTTATTTAGAGCCAGAAGAGGGTGAAGCACAGTCCTTTTGACTTAAGCATTGTCACTAGCCCAGCAGGATATGCCAACTGACCCATCAGGCTGTGAAAAGAAGCCTGTGGTGACTTTTACCAGCACCTCTGCCACTAGTTGTTTCTGAATGAGGGTCAACTAAAGGCCTCCTTTTAAATAGAGAAGGATAAATAGAGTCTTATTTTATTGGGGTTCAGGTTAAGCTTCTCAGGGTAAACGGACAAAGTGGCAGAGAGTCTAATGCAGTTTCAGTTTAAAAACTTGTATTTTCTAAGAAAAGGGCATAACTGTTCTTGAAATGGAAAGCCTGGGTTAATGCTGGGCACATCTGATCTACTTGATTGGTTCTGATACAACTCTACCACTTGTTCTCTAATATGAGATTATGAACTTACTAGGAACTTCAGGGATAGGAAAGAGGAAGGAAATACAAGGAGGCACAAAATAAAATGTCATTAATCAGTTCACAGGAAAACAGCTTGCTTTGAGGCTATGCACAGTCTCCTTATAGGCCCCAGCTTGAAGGCCCCAGAACTCAATGACACAATGCCCCTTCAGGGTGAATCATGGCAATCAAACCAGGACAATTTCATTGTTATCAATTCTGGGTAAGGAGGCAAATCTGCTGGCACTGTGATCTCCTGCAGCAAAAAGAGAGGTTTTATTGGTTTTGGTGCAGCTTTTTTACATTTGAGTAACTGGAAAACAGTTTCCATGGAAAACAGGAATGACATTAGATAAGCAAGAAAGGAAGTTGCCATTTTTGTTTTAAAAGGCTGGAAAAAAGGTTTAGTAAATGTTCAGTTTTTTATACAGTGCTGCCCAGACAATTCCTCTTATCCTTTCTCAATACATTCTTTTAAAAGGACTTTTACTGTGAATAGCTCTGATCCCTACTGCATAATTAGACAAAAGTAGCCATTCTTGTCCCTTGGGGACGAAGTTTTTTCTTAATTATGCTTCTGAAAAACCTGCCTAATGGCAGTACTTACCCATGAGATGGAAATTGTGTCTCCCAGGCCTAACTGAGGAGTTTTGTTTTGTTTTTGGTCTAATTACACACGTCCCCAGGAGACTGGAAAAGCTTAGAAGAAGCTGTTTCAGCCTCTTGGGTAAATTCTAGATGTTTAGATCATTCCATGAAAGATTTCTTATTCTGTTTTCCTAAAACTCACAAAGAGGTGTAAAGGTAAAAATGTTTTCAAATAGGCTTGGAGCAAAAACTGTCTAGTGGGAAATTCTGAATGGAATTTGAAAATGCACCCTTCAATTACTTCTCATTCATAAATTTAAAGCACTGCTGTGATTCAACAGCTTTATCTTTTAAAACCACAAGTTAACACATTGTGCTGAAATGCTATCCTTGAAATGGCAGTTCAGGCTGATCACCATGCCCTGTGTCCTTACAGTAGGTTACCAGTAGGTTTTCCAGCTAGGTAGCAAGAATGAAAACTCAGGGACACAGCAGAAGTTTAATCTTGGCTCTGCGGATATACAACTCTGAGCCTTAGTATTTCTGTCTAAAAAGTGGGCCTTGCAATACTTATCCTTATGGAATCTAGAAGATGAGAGGATAAACACCTGAAGTGTATAAGCACAAGCGACCACTTCATTAAAAATCAGAGCACAGATCAGGCAAAATCATAATTAACTTTATAAAAGGCAGGTATTGGATTATGTCTTCTACTTTCCCAGAGCTTGCAGTGAATATTTTCTTACTGTCTCCATTAAAAGCAAGTTTCCCTTGGTCAGAATTGAGGTAGACTGGAAGGGTATGGAATTTTCACATTGCTTAATTGTACTCATAAAGTCTTGAAAAGTGACAAGAAGGATATGGTTACTGTTCCAATCTTCTTCATCAAGAGCACCGATTGCATTTACTTACCCCATCCTCTACATACACTCCAAAAAGCCCATCAATAAAGCTAAACCTCCACTATAAACACAGGCACTTTCCTCTGTCCTCAGGCACAAAGGGAGGTAGACTATCCCATGAGCAAACACTGGAAGGCTCTTGTGTCCTTAGACCAGAACCCACTTTTCCCAGCAATGGGTATTGCAGCATCACGGCAGGAAGAGGGGGTGCTTTCAGCAGAGAACCTTCTTTCTCACAGAGTCTACTGCTGGCAGGGTCTACACCCTTTTCCCACCCTCACGCCAACTCCACTTGTCCCCCAACACAGGAAAAGCTCCCACAGGGTAAACACCAATTCTTTCACCCTTCCCCACAGGTCATGTGTCCACAGACTGCAGGGCCTAGAAGGGTATTGAGTTCTCTCTCTGATGTACCTACACAATGAAAGTCCATTTCCCAATGTGTGTTTCGGGGACCACTAACGTTTTTTTGTTTTGTTTTGTTTTGTTTTTGTTTGTTTGTTTTGTTTTGTTTTGTTTGAGACGGAGTCTTGCTCTGTCACCCAGGCTGGAGTGCAGTGGCGCAATCTGGGCTCACTGCAAGCTCTGCCTCCTAGGTTCACACCATTCTCCTGCCTCAGCCTCCCGAGTAGCTGGGACTACAGGCGCCCGCCACCATAGTCGGCTAATTGGTTTTTGTTTGTTTGGCTAACTTTTTTGTTTGTCTGTATTTTTTAGTAGAGACAGGGTTTCACTGTGTTAGCCAGGATGGTCTCAATCTCCTGACCTCGTGATCCGCTTGCTTTGGCCTCCCAAAGTGCTGAGATAATAGGCGTGAGCCACCGCGCCCGGCCACTGACCACTAATCTTGCAGGTGATCCTTGAGAAAAAGGATTCCAGGGTTCACTAAATTGGAGAAATGCTGTCTATCATAATTCCTGTTAGAAAATTCACAGTAACATTAATATGCTACAGGTTCTGAGAAATCCTGCAGTAAGACAGCAACTATTTGTCTTGGTTAAACTCAGTATTTTTCATAAGCCTTTCCCACCAACCTAATATCTGTTGATATTTCACCTTATTTTGGGAATCACTGACCAAATTATTTTAGGTAATCATCATATGTCTTTGATTCTAAGATCTGCGTTTTTATTTTCACACTTTAACACTTCTCAAATTGAAATGTGTCTTATGAAGTATAATTTATTCTACTATTAAGCTATTAATTCTCTCATAATTTTGCAGAAATACTTTCTATTTCGATAACTACTTAGGTAAAAGCTGAAAGTGCTAACCAGGACACTAGGTAAAAGATTACAGCTATGCCTCAGTATCCTTAGGGGACTGGCTGGGTTCAGCGGCCCCACAAATACAAAAATCTGTGAATGCTCAAGTCCCTTATATAAACTGACAGTATTGGCCAGGCATGGAGACTTACACTCATAATCCCAGCACTTTGGGAGGCTGAGGTGGTCAGACCACTTGAGATCAGGAGTTCGAGACCAGCCTGGCCAACATGGTGAAACTCTGTCTCTACTACATATACAAAAATTAGCTGGGTATGGTGGTGCATGCCTGTAATCTCAGCTACTCGGGAGGCTGAGGCAGGAAAACTGCTTGATCCTGGGAGGCAGAGGTTGCAGTGAGCTGAGATTGTGCCACTGCACTCCAGCCTGGGCAACAGAGTGAGGCTCCATCTCAAAAATTAAATAAATAGACCAGATGCGGTGGCTCACAGCTGTAATCCCAGCACTTTGGGAGGCCGAGGTGGGTGGATCATCCGAGGTCAGGAGTTCGAGACCAGCCTGACCAACATGGCGAAACCCCATCTCTACTTAAAATACAAAAATTAGATGGGTGTGGTGACGGACACCTGTAATCCCAGCTATTCGGGAGGCTGAGGCAGGAGAATCACTTGAACCCGGGAGGCAGAGGTTGCAGTGAGCCGAGATTGTGCCATTGCACTCCAGCCTGGGTGACAAGAGCAAGACTCTCTTCTCAAAAAAAAAAAAAAAAAGTAAATAGACAGTATTGGCCTGTATCGTTATGTACATCCTCCTGTATACTTTAAATTAGCCCTATATTATCTATACTAACTAATACAATATAAATGCTATGTAAATAGTTGTTATACTATTTTGGTTTTTTATTTGTATTATTTTTTATTTATTTTTTTGAAACAAGGTCTCGTTCTGTCACCCAGGTTGGAGTGCAATGGTGCAATCATGGCTCATTGTGGCCTCAACCTCCTGGGCTCAAGTGATTGTCCCACTCAGCTTCTAAAGTAGCTGGGACTATGGGCGTGCACCACCACACCTGGCTAAATTTTTTAATTTTTATTTTTGTAGGGATGGAATCTATGTTGCCCAGGCTGGTCTTGAACTCCTGGGCTCAAGCAACCCTTCCTCCTTGGCCTCCCCAAGTTCTGGGATTATAGGCTGAAGGCACCACGCACCCAGCACCGCTGTGCCCAGCCTGTTTTTTCTTGTTTCTTTTTTTTCTTTTCTTTTTTTTTTTGGAGACAGTCTTGTTCTGTTGCCCAGGCTGGAGTGTGGCACGATCTCAGCTCATTGCGACCTCTGCCTCCTGGGTTCAAGCAATTCTCTTGCCTCAGCCTCCCGAGTAGCTGGGACTACAAGCATGCACCACCACGCCTGGCAAATTTTTGTATTTTTTAGTAGTCATGGGGTTTCGCCACGTTGCCCAGGCTGGTCTCGAACTCCTGAGCTTAGGTGATCCACCCACCTCAGCCTCCCATAAGTGCTAGGATTACACAGTGAGCCACTGGTGCCTGGCCTCTTGTTTCTTTTTTCTCAAATATTTGTGATCTGAGGTTGGTTGGGTCCACATGGATCCAAAGGGCTGTTTTACTGATAAAGTTTAAATACGTTAATAAACTCAAAAACATTTTTGTAAATTATAAAGCACAATCCAAACGTATTTTGAATCTTTACTATCACTGTGGTTAAATTTGAGATGGAAAAAAGAGGAGAGGTAAATGTCAAACTTATCCTTCTTTCCCATAGTTAGGTGACCATATAGTTTACTATTCAAAACAGGACATTTTTGAGAATAAAAAGTGTGCTATTAATAATTGTGTTGGAATAATACGTGTAAACCAGGACTGTCTTGGCCAAACCAAATATGCTCATTTTACCCACAATGCAATATAGAAGCCTGTTCACGAAACTCAAGAAGTCACAATAACTCCTAGTCCTGATTATTTTTCTATTCTTATCTTACCTTGTCAGCAGCTGCCAATAAATCATCAGCCATTTTGTCGAGGTTTGGAGCCTTCCCCGTGTATATGAAGCACATCATTTCCTTAAAAACTTCAGGCTCCACATCATTGATTTCAACTCGATTCTATGCCAAAAAAACTGAATATGAGAAACATTCCAACAGAACAAAATCCCTAAACTAAACTATTTTCATGATTTTAAGCTCTCGTGAGGAGAGAACCTTGTATCATTTAAAATCTAACATTAATGGGCCGGACACGGTGGCTCACACCTGTAATCCCAGCACTCTGGGAGGTCGAGGTGGGTGGATCACGAGGTCAGGAGATCGATACCATCCTGGCTAACATGGTGAAATCCTGTCTCTACTAAAAATACAAAAAAAATTAGCCAGGCGTGGTGGCGGGCACCTGTAGTCCCAGCTACTCGGGAGGCTGAGGCAGGAGAATGGCGTGAACCCGGGAGGTGGAGCTTGCAGTGAGCCGAGATCACACCACTGTGCTCCAACCTGGGTGACAAAGCAAGACTCTGTCTCAAAAAAAAAAAAACCCCAACATTAAGGGAAAATTTCTTTGCCCAGCTTGATTATAACAGTCTTTTCGCCTATCACACGTTCCATCTTTGTTTTCTCAAACATAACAGCAAAACAACTCTTTGATTTTTTTTCATCTTTCTTTTCCTCAATTTTCTGAGTAAAAACATGTCTAAATACCCTCACCCAAAACTGTGTGGATGATCAGCCTCATTTAATAAGTCAATCTGCTTTACCCATAATACTTCTACACCACTTCTCTCTGCTTTCAGAAGGAGTTTAGGGACTCATACTCCATTTTAGTAACACAGTAAGAAAAAAATAATTAGGAAAATAAATCTGCAGCTAAAGTGGGAAATCATCTGACTCTAGACACCTGGCTAAACAGACATGTCTTCATCTTGTTACATACCTTTTTGCTCTCTTCCATTTCATGTTCAAACATGGCACTAAAAACTGGAGAACGAGCTACAAAGTGAAAGAAAAACAAACAGATAAGGCTATCACAGTGAAATCTCTTGGTTCTTTCCAGTCATGAGGGAGAGATCATTTTCTTTCCTATCCTACTGCTATAGGAAAGGTCTCTGCCTCAGCTTACATCAGAATTACAAAATTCCTCTCTTTATATATAACAATAAGTAACTAATACATAAAAGAAAATAAGAAACCACTACTTCCAAAATAACTTATCGTCTCTACTCCAACCATTCACATTTCAAGGAAATTACTTATATACGTTGGATGATAATGCTATGTTCTCTGTATAGATTTGGGGTTCAAATAGAAGGTCCCTTATGATCAAGCAGGGTGTTCTAATACCTATGTTTTTGTTGGAACTGACACCACACTTTCTGCACCTCCAGGGACCACACAGAAAGAAGGTCAAGAACTGGGCTCAATGGCATCCACTAACCAGATGAAGTGTATGTTCACCTATGGCAAGCTGTCTGTCTTTCTAAGCTATGCATTCTTAACAGAGATGATATTGCCGCAAAGAGGTAGGGGAAAAAAAAAACTTTAGATTTTATAATGATTTGTGTCCCTTTAAAGCACAACCCTACCTGATAAAATCTCCTTCCTATTTTATTTCTCTCATCAGGGAGAATTTAAATTTAGTTTTTCTCCTTAGATGCAGGGATAACGAAGGTTGAGAAACAGTGTTCCAACTCATGCTCATTCTAGTCCAATGAACACCATGAAAAATAATAATCTCAACCATGAAAAGTAATAAAATGGCTAAGAACTCAAATTTGTTCATGTTGTCAAATAAATCAGGGGTTTTGGTGAAAGGTGTGATCTAACGATTACCTAAGAGTGAAGGAATGGACAAAATATATAGTAGAAGGGATTTGAGCTAACAGGGAACTGGAATTTTTGGCCTATAGTTTATGTCAGAAAGGACTAATTTTAGTTCTGCCATTTTCTTTTCTTTTTTTTTTTTTTTTTTCTGAGACAAAATCTTGCTCTGTGGCCCAGGCTAGAGTGGAGTGTAGTGGCGTGATCTCAGCTCACTGCAATGTCTGCCTCCTGAGTTCAAGCAATTCTCCTACCTCAGCCTCCCAAGTAGCTGGGATTACAGGTGCCCACCACCACGCCTGGCTAATTTTTGTATTTTTAGTGGAGACGGGGTTTCACCATGTTGGCCAGGCTGGTCTCGAACTCCTGACCTCAAGTGATCTGCCCACCTCTGCCATCAAAAGTGCTGGGATTACAGGCATGAGCCACTGCACCCGGCCTAGCTCTGCCATTTTTCTAACCACATATTCTTGGGCAAATCATTTAACCCTCTGAACTTCAGTATTTTAATGTATACCAAAAGGATATTAATTCTCGGCCGGGCGCGGTGGCTCAAGCCTGTAATCCCAGCACTTTGGGAGGCCGAGACGGGCGAATCACGAGGTCAGGAGATCGAGACCATCCTGGTTAATACGGTGAAACCCCGTCTCTACTGAAAAGTACAAAAAACTAGCCGGGCGAGGTGGCGGGCGCCTGTAGTCCCAGCTACTTGGGAGGCTGAGGCAGGAGAATGGCGTGAACCCAGGAGGCGGAGCTTGCAGTGAGCTGAGATCTGGCCACTGCACTCTGGCCTGGGCGACAGAGCGAGACTCCGTCTCAAAAAATAAAAAAAAATAAAAAAAAAAAAGGATATTAATTCTCATTTTTCTTATTTCAGAAGGGTTATAGACTATATAGAGAACTAAATAAATATATTTCAGAAATTAAAGACTAAAGGCCTGGGGCTTTTCATAAAGAAGGAAGGGTCCAAAGCAACCAGGTATTGAGGGTCCTCGGTAAACAGACAGCAGCTGATGCAACAGGAATAAATGAAATCACTCAGGGAGAAAAAGTGGAATGAAAACGGAACTGAAGCAGATCCTCAGGGCTCACCAATGTATAAAGGGATGGGTGAGGAAGAAGTAAGGAGACCACTCATCAGAAGCAACCAGAGAACCAGGAGAGAGGAGTCCTAGTATATGAACTAAAGTCCTTCAAATTTAGCAACTAGTAGATCATGTAATTTTGAAAAACTGCTTTCATAGCATGGAGGTGAACTGAGGATAAGTGGGAGGAAAGAAGTAGAAAGTGAATATGCTAACTCAAGAAACTCAGTTCTGGGGAAAAGAGAGAGAGAGACAGAATACTAGAGGGAGAAGCTTGGAGCCTGTTTACAGGCTGAAGGTGAAGAGAAAATAACAGAGAGATACTGAAGATACTAGATAGATAGCAAGGGTATAACCGGTAGAGTAAGGTTTCTGAGAAGGCAAGATGGGATATGAAACAGAGCAGAGGTAGAAAAAAAGTCTGCTTTGTCCACGAGGAAGAACACCTCCACTGAGAATGCAGGTGAGGTGAGAAGCAAGAGATGAGGGAGTTCCTACATAAGGGCTTCCTTTTCTCTTGGAGGAAGTAGGCAAGGTAATCTTTTAGGAGTTTGGAAGGAGTTAAAGAGTGGTTAAGGTTTGAGACAGCTACAGTTAAGAAAGGGATTTGCCTAAACATCTGTAGAAAAACTATTGGCGGTGTTGAGGGCCTAGCTAAGTGTGGAGACGCTAACCAAAGAGTTACAAACTTCCTTGAGTTTTGTTTTTCTTCCCCCCGAGATGGAGTCTTGCTCTGTTGCCCAGGCTGGAGTGCAGTGGCATGATCTCCGCTCACTGCAACCTCCGCCTCCCAGGTTCAAGCGATTCTCCTATCTCAGCCACTGGAGTAGCTAGGATTACAGGCGCGTGCCACCATGCCCAGCTAAGTTTTGTATTTTTAGTAGAGATGGGGTTTCACTATGTTGACCAGGCTGGTCTCAAACTCCTGACCTCAGGTGATCCAGCCGCCTCCGCCTCCCAAAGTGCTGGGATTACAGGTATGAGCCACTGTGCCCGTGACTCCCTTGAGTATTACACAGTAACAGCCAGTTGTGAGAGGGTACAGGAAAATGTTTAGACTGAGGCAGTGTGAGGTTTTACCAGGTGTGTACTTTAGAATGACAGAGCTGAGGGTCTTAGTAAGAAGTGTGTTACTTGAAGGTTCACGCAATTTCCTGTTGGGTCTTATGGTCTTAAGAGAAGTATGCGATGGTTTTTACCCTTCCCTGGGTGGTGAAGTCGGTCCTTCCTCATCAGTTCCTCCTTGGTGTCAATCTCCCTGGTCTTGAAAACCATGGGTCTATTAGAGCAAGAACTGATCCTCCATGTCAGGGGCAAGAGTTTAATTCTTCTAGCATGTTTAAATTGAAGAGAGGGCTAACCCCTTCAGGGCTGAGGACTAGCTAGATGGCATTTAGTCCTGAGTATAGAATCCTCTCCATTACATCCTACGCCCCTATCTAGGGGTTGATACCTGCTCTTAACTGGTGCTCTAACATCTACTTTCTAGGGGCAAAGGCATTCAATACCTTTGTACATCATCATCCATTCCTTGAAAATGATGGCCTAGGTCCACTACAGAGAGGAAAAACAGAAATCTCATTTTAGAGAGCAGCTTTTTTGGTTCTGAGCATTAATGTTACCAGAATACAAAGGTATATTTAGCTGTAGTTTGTTTTGTAGTTGAGTTCAAAAAGTTGAAGTTGTTCAAAAGGTGATTATGCAATCACTTGTTTTTCCTTAATTCACCAAAACTATAAAATTCCTCATGAATAAATACCAACCTGCTAAGATAGCTTTGTGAGCCTGGAATTCCTGGCCAGCAACACACAAGCAGCAGTCTGTGAACCGGGAATTCTCCCACAGTCCTCCTAACTCATCTGCCAACCGGCACTCAGGAACCTTTACCATGTTCATGGTATTCTGGCCAGAAATGTTGACAGAATCTTGCACAACACTCACCTGTGAAAGACAAGGAAACACAAGCCAAGCTTTTGTTACCAGGAATTTTTTTGCCAGCAGATAGAGAGATGACTTTTACCTCATTGCTGTAGTACATTCAGATACTAATATTAATCATATTATCTTGAAACCACCTCCACAAATCAAGGTTTTATCCCAGGATCAAGTAACTCCTTTTCTGTCACAATCAGACTTATTCTATACCATCTCAGGACAATGGGGAGAGAGCCCCACAAACCTCCTTTTCCT
Organism: Macaca thibetana thibetana; assembly: GCF_024542745.1. Lineage (NCBI taxonomy): Eukaryota > Metazoa > Chordata > Mammalia > Primates > Cercopithecidae > Macaca > Macaca thibetana. Next base: position 45,507,618 of record NC_065593.1, on the reverse strand, counting down.
CCAGTTTCTAATAAGCTTCACCTCCCTCAGACTACAAACCTGGGCAAAGGTGCCAGAGAGACAAAACTGACAGAAACAAACGTTAAACCTCAAGTATTTACCTTATTCTGCCTTAAGTTCAATACAAAGAACTCCTACAAATATTACCATTTAAATTAAACTCTAGAGACAAGAATCTAATCCCCCCCCCCTTTTTTTTTCCGAGACAGAGTCTCACTATGTCTCCCAGGATGGAGTCCAGTAGCATGATCATGGCTCACTGCAGCATTGACCTCCCAGGCTCAAGCAATCCTTCTACTCCAGCCTCTGGAGTAGCTGGGACTACAGGCACATGCCACTACACCTGACTAATTTTTTATTTGTTTACAGAGACAAGGTCTCACTATGTTGTCCAGGCTGATCTTGAACTCCCGGGCTCAAAGCGATCCTCCATCCTTGGCCTCCCAAAGTGCTAAGACTATAGGCGTGAGCCACTGCACCTCGCCAAATATAATAACTGAAGCCTATAAGAAGTTATTTTAATTAGGTCGAGAACATGCACATAAAATGCATCTTCTACAAGGCCTAGTAAATAACTGGCACTTCTTCAAAAATATTAGTTTAATGAACATGACATTACTGACCCACTGTCAGTAAGGACCAGACTTGGAAGATCTTTCTAGTAGTGAAAACTGGGTGAGTATCCCACACTTTTATACCTTTAGTCAGTTGTGATAATGACATACAAGATGCCTGGCTGTAGCTACACATGCACTTATAGCTTTGGAAGATAATGATGACAATAGGTTTATAAAGGAATCCCAACTTCCCACTATGGCTTCAGCAGAAGCATGTTTTAACTAGTTCAGCCTAGATAAAAAACCAAGTTAACTTCTAGGTGAGTCAGTGAAACTCAGAAAAATCTGTGAGGGTACCAAATACAAGGATTTATAAATCATACAACGTCATAAAATAAATGTCAGTTGCCAAACTGTAGATAGGATGCCGCAGATCAGTCGTCTGCCTAACAATCATTGTTATGCTTCATCTCCTATATCACATTGTTAGAAAAGTTAAATTCAAAGCAGAACTCACAAACCTTGAGAATTAGCTCCCCACTCTTGCTATTCCTAACACTAAGATGAGAAAGACAGCTTAGGAACATCCTTAATGACCCAGATTTCTTTTAACCTTCAAGATGCAAGTCATCCCTTAAACGCAGTCATAAACCCAGAGGCAAAGTTAATGACCTGTAGTTCCTTCTGTGCAGAATGAGATATTTACTATCGGGTCAAGAAATTTATTCATTTGTTTAAAACTAGCCGTTATGGTCTTGGGCAGTGAAGCAGCCAAGTTAATCACTTATGAATATACTTGGCATTAGTATCACATTTATCAGAGCCAGATTATAACATTATTTTAATAGCCTAGGACCCAGTACGAACCATCCCACAGAGATTCTCTCTTGTCCTTTGTAAGATCTCTAATTTGCTTCTGCCACTTTCTCATATTAATACCCTCACTTCTTTGATATAACATTAACACCAAAAGTAGAAGTTGCCTGTTCTCAGTTATAGCTCCAAAATACTAATTTAAAAAAAAAAAAGGAAAAGACCAATTAAATCTGACTTTCTCACAGGGAAAGGCAGGAATCTCCTGGGATGGCCAATGAAGGGAATGGAGAATGCTTTTGGCACTGGGTTCCTGGTTTGAATTAAACCAGGTTGACAGGAGCCCAAAGTCATTAACACTTGATGGCAATTTAGTAGACTGGGTGAAATGAATTGGCAAGAAGAGCTAAACTGAATTTCACATAATCAAACCATGGTTACCAGTGGGCCTTCTGCTGGTTAGATGCACATGTGGTAATGAGTGAGGCCCAAAGGCTGTGACATCTCTCACTGGGGCAATTCTTCTCTCTGGACTCAGACAGGAACACAGCAGAAAAGAGAATGTACCCTTATTGTCTGAGCCAGGCTTGTTCTGTGGATATATAGATGCCTGGAGTCTCCAGAGCTCTGAATGTCTGGCACCTCTCACCAACATTAAATACGCTTAATTAAAAATAAATTCTAAATGGCATTCACAAATGAGTCTTCAGAGCCCAAACTTTTAACTTAGAAAGGGATTGTTTTCCCCTGCAAATGATGATGCTAAAATGAGACCATTTTGAGAAAAACTAAAGATTTTTTTTTTTAATGCCTATAAAGTTGACTGTGGAGACTCATTCAGAACTGCAGCTGTGAAGATGACGTGACTGTGACATTTATGTCATCTTATAAATGACTGCATGAAAATGTCTCAGGAAGGCTGTATAATCTCCTTAACTTCAACTTGTAAAAGGGTCTCACTTTTAAAGTCAATCCTTTTCTTAAAAAAACAAATTTCATAAAAAACTAACGATTGTGCCAATTCTTGTACATTTCATCTATACATAAAGTAAAACCCAGGGAAATTAAACTTCTATATAATTAAAACAATCTAGGAAAAACAGACACTGCCTACAAATTATTTACAGCAGGAACAATATTTCTACTAGCAAAAGATTAGCAACAACCTAAATGTCCATCAACAAAAGAATGAATAAATTATACATTCACACAAGACTATTATATACAGCACTAAATATGGATGAAGTATAGTTATATAAATTTTAGAAACATAATGTGAAAAAAGCAAGTCTTAGATGACTACAAGCCAGGCGCGGTGGCTCACGCCTGTAATCCCAGCACTTTGGGAGGCCGAGGCGGGTGGATCACAAGGTCAGGAGATCGAGACCACGGTGAAACCCCGTCTCTACTAAAAATACAAAAAACTAGCCGGGCGCGGTGGCGGGCGCCTGTAGTCCCAGCTACTCAGGAGGCTGAGGCAGGAGAATGGCGGGAACCCGGGAGGCGGAGCTTGCAGTGAGCCGAGATCGCGCCACTGCACTCCAGCCAGGGGGACAGAGCAAGACTCCGTCTCAAAAAAAAAAAAAAAAAAAAAAAAAAAAAAAAAAAAAAAGATGACTACATACAGCCTGACACCATTTTTATAAAGCTCCAAAACAAGTAACCTAAACAATGTATTATTCAGACATACAAATAATAAACAAGTACATGATAACATAAAATTCAAAATAGTTATCATCCTCTGAGTGGGGAAACAAATCTTAGGGATTAGGGAGAAGCATTACAGGTTAGTTTCAAGTTATTGGTCATATTTTTAGGTTGAGTGGTAGGTTTAGTATATTCTCATGCTTTATAACCTACAATGATATTACCTATTGAATCACCATTTGTGTAGTCAAGAACAACCAAATAATGGTATTTTCATCCAGTACAAATAATATATTCAAATAATCCAATAATTAAAGGATAAAAAGGTAAAAATGAATAGATTCACTTATTTAAAATTTGGCAACAACACCTATTCCCAGGCTATGGGGTGTGGGGGTGTGTGTGTGTGTAAAACAATTAGTTTTAAAATTTACAGACAGGGTCTCCCTCTGTTGCCCAGGCTGGAGTGCGGTGGTACTGGTGGGATCACAGCTCACTGTAGCCTCCAACTCCTGGGCTTAAGCAATCCTCCTGCTTCACCCTCCCAAGGAGCTAGGACTACAGGCATGTGCCATCATACCTGGCTAATTTTTAAATTTTTTGTAGAGACAGGGTCTCACTATGTTGCCCACGCTGGTCTCAAACTTCTGGGATAGAATGATCCTCCTACCTCGGCCTCCCAAAGTGCTGGGGTACAGGTTATAGTGAGCTATGATTAAGCAACTTCACTGCAGCCTGGGCAAGATCAAGATCCCATCTCTTAAAAAATTAAAATAAAGTTAATTAGTGTCTGGATATTTCACATTTATATGTTATTTCATATTTCATCTTTAGTTGCAACATCACAAAGAAGTACTGGGATTATCTACCTGTCAAAGGCATATATGGTAAAGCTGGAATACAATGCATCTTTACTGCTAATGGTTATTTGTTTTCAATATAAATAATTGGAGAAAAGGGTCAACAGAAGCTGAAATATTTCATGAAGATTTTCTGTGGACCAAATTATTAAAAAGAAAATTTTAAATGGAATTTAAACATGCTTTCATGTCTCTATTTGTTTATTTTACAGACAGGGACTAATTATGTTGCCCAGGTAGGAGTGCAATGGCTATTCACAAGCACGATCATAGCACACCACAACCTCGAACTCCTGGGTTCAAGTGATCCTCTTGCACCAGCCTCAGGAGTAGCTGGGAACCACAGGCGTGCGCTACCACTCCTGGCTCTCACGTCTCTCTCTTTTATTACCAAAGTAAATGCTCTGTCAAGAAAACTTGGGACCCGAGTTTGTGCTTCCTTGGGTGAATGGCATTCAGCTCCACTTAGTGTAGTGCAGAGGACTAGAGATAGAAAATAGGGAGCTGACATGACCCTCACACTAGTTTGCTGCACAATGTTAGGAAAAATTACCTGTCTCCTTAGGCACTGCTTCTCTCCCCTTGTAACATGAAATGAAGAAAACAGAACTAAACCTAGCTCAAAGGACTGTAATAAGGGACAATTCAGGAAACGCTTTGGAAATGCTTTCAAATAAGTTAACTAAGCAATATCAACTTGGAAGAACTGCCACATTTCCTAATAGGTAAAACATCACTAAGAACTGAAAGTGATCTCAGTGTCTATAGTCATATCACCCTGAACATGCCTGATCTTGTCTGAAAGTGAACTCAGTGTAGGGCACATTATAAATAAGACCACCCATTCATCATTTTCAGAGTTCACAATCTAATTTCATTTAAACATTCAACAACAGGAATACCACTGAAATAAAGGCCAAACATAAATGGGTGCTTCTCGGTCTTCCACCATAGGAGTCCCTCTTGTGGCCTCTGGGAGCACCAGAATCCCTATGAAACAACTGTACTTATTATATCAGGATGAGAATGAGAGTGCCTGAGCCAAAGGCTGAGTGAGGAATGGGGCACTGGGGTACTAGAACCTAGATTTTTATATGGACATCAATTTCATAAATGCCTCTAAATAATATGACAATACTAATTAAACCAGTAACAAATAAAATGTACATATGAATTAAAATAAATGTGTTTATAAATATTCCACTGATAGAAGGGAAATAACAGGTCAATGGATAAAATGTGCACCAAAAATGATCTAGCTATGAAAAGTGCTAAGAACTTAGATGAGCTGCAGACATCTTTAAAACCCACACATCCAATACACACCCCCACGCAACCGTCTTGCAACGCTGAATGCTACTAAGTCCACAGAGAGCCTTGGAACAGAAACAAGTCTCACTAGGCATAAGCCCAAGTATGAGAAGCAACACTCAGCACCTGTGGCCAACAGAGAAGTGTGAGAGGAACAGATGGCACACCTGGTTCGATGGTAAAAAACCGATGGCATCAGCAGAACCCAGCAGACGCTTCCCTGTTCAACATCTCCTCGTTTCTAAAGTGTCATCTCACTTCCCATCTAAGTCAAGGCACATCTAAACTTAACCACAGGATTTCTCCTAAGAGAATTTCATATGGGGAAGTGAAGGGAGAGAGAGACCGAGCTGGAACTTGGCCTCGGATTCAACCACAGGATAAGAGACTGCCAAGTGAGGGAAGGCCAACTGGTTTCCAAATCAAGACTGTGAAGACAGGGGTTGGAGCAGCTGGAATGGATTGGGAAGAGAGTGGGAAGCATATGAGAAAAGGCTGGACCCACTGTGGACTCAAAAAAGCTGCAGTAAAGGTTATGGTATTGCCTAATATTGCCAGATGCAGTATTTAGGGGAGATTTTCTTCAGAGAACAGTTTCAAGACTGGCTTTCATTTCCAATAGAAACTAGAATTTTCTACTATTTTTAAGTTTTTCTGAAATGCAAGTCTCTAAGATAGGTGAAGATTCAAACTGTGATCTGTTTACATAACATCTAACCTCATGTAAAACCAACTAAATTCTCATTTCTTCATTCAGGCAACTGAGTATAATCTGTGACCAGTTAAGATCTACACAGAATTCACACTCCAAGTTTATCAGACATAAAAGAACTGCCACATTTTATGTATTTATTATAGATGCTATCACTCTAGCATTTCCTTCTTTTACTTAGTAATTAAAAAGGAGAAGGGATACCAATTTATGCAAACTATATTTTACATATTTAGTGTGGTATTGTAAGAAACTGCCTCCAAAGTTTTCGAATCATTTGCAACTACTCTGTTGCAATACAGAAAGCTGGCTGGGCATGGTGGCTCACGCCTGTAATCCCAGCACTTTGGGAGGCTGAGGGAGGTGGATCGCTTGAGGTTAGGAGTTCGAGACCAGCCTGGCCAACATGGTGGAACCCCATCTCTACTAAAAATACAAGAATTAGCCAGGCCTGGTGGCACACGCCTGTAATCCCAGCTACTCGGGAGGCTAAGGCAGGAGAATCACCGGAATCTGGGAGGCAGAGGCTGCAGTGAGCCAAGGTCATGCCACTGCACTCTAGCCTGGGTGACAGAGCAAGACTCCGTCTCAAAAAAAAAAAAAAAAAAAAAAGAAAGAAAGAAAGAAAGAAAGACAGAAGCCTGCTACTGACAGCTAGGCCTTTTCTGCAAAAGGGCAAGATTCCTAAGGGACTCCCTTCCCTGCTACTCAGGTGGTGATATGCCTTTGAAACTGTCATTAACTCACAGTGTGAGCCTATTATTTGATAGAGCAAGCTGGCAATTGGGGAACAACCGCACCATCCCCCATGATGATACACTGTTTATTATTATCGAGCGGTGCTGCTCAGGAAGTGGTTCCTCAACCACACTATGTGCAGCGAACACTAATGCCCCAGTTGACTGTAGATTTTATTCATTTATTACACCGTGAGCTTGTATTTCTAAATGTATTCATAACAGCATGAAATGACTAATCGGTATATACTCATTAAAGAAACCACTTTCCGACTCATTCTTGGTTTGGGAATTTTACTTCAAGGCTTCTCCTGTAAACCTGGGAAAAGCTCTTAGGTCATTGGTGAAAGGACTTTCCTAACTGACTACAGCTAGCTCTCTGAGCTGAGTTAGAGAGCTTTGCATAGCCTTCACCCTAGAAAAAAATGGTTCTCACCTTCCTATTTCACAATTACTCCAGCAAGACAAACCATAGGCCTCAACTCTTGATAAGAATCTAGTTCAAAGAGCAGAAAAGGAAAGTAATGTGCAAACACACATGGCCCTCACACTTAAGAAGCCAGAAAGTATAAAGAACAGATACACATATTTAGCTTGATGTGACAGTTCTTTCAAATGCTATCTGAAAAAAATCCCACAGTGAAAACTCCTGACCCAAGCAACTTAAAACTGACACATACCAAGGTAGCACACAATCTTTGTTTTTCAGAACAGTAACAAGTGGAAAGCTGAGATGCCCAACAACCTTGAAATCATCAGGTAGCTCAATAAGTCACATAAATAACATTTGTGCAGCACTACTCCACTTGGGGTTTTTTCTTACTCTACATCCCTGATACAATTAAGTCTACCAATACTCATCAGGTCTGGGAACTGCTAGTCTCAGCAGAATACAAGGACTTACCTCGCAGAAGAGGGTAAGCTTGTCATCAGGGAGAAGCCCGTTGGCCTCATCCAAAAGAAAATCTCTACGGATGAATTTCTTGAATCCCCAGTCTTTGCCTTGCACAAACCTATATGCCCGTTGACTCTCTGGGGTGAAAAAAAAAAAGTCATATTTAAGGTTACGCAAACACCAGATCAAAGCCACAACTTGTCAGTGTATGAAACTTCTGGATGTGAAACTTAAGAGTTGAACAAAGAGGAGAACATTCACCCATAGCTTTGGTTTCTTCTCCCTTGGCATTCAGGATGGAGAATTTGAATTTTGCCCGAACTTCACTCTTTGGACAGCTGACCAGTAACAGGTAAAGTGACAGGTAATCTTTGCTTTCTTCATCTAGCCCTTTGGGGTTTACTCGCAAACACCTGTCCAAAACAGAAAAAAAAAAAAAAAGTCAAAAGCATCCATTTTGATAGAACTGGAACATCAGACTCAAGAGAGGGAGATGTTTAAAAAACAAATCCAGGCCTCAAAGAAGAATATAATTCAGTAGAATAACCAGCTGGGAACAACTTTTTTTTCTTTTTTTTTTGAGACAGGGTCTTACTCTGTCATTCAGGCTAGAGCGCAGTGGTATGATCATGGCTTACTGCAACCTCGATCTCCCTGGTCTCAGGTGATCCTCCCATCCCAGCCTCCTGAGTAGCTGGGACTACAGATGTGCACCACCATGGCCAGCTAATTTTTGTAGAGATGGGGTTTTGCCATATTGCCCAGGCTGGTCTTGAATGCCTGAGCTCAAGCAATCCGTCTGCCTCAGCCTCCCAGAGTGCTGGGATTACAGGAATAAGCAACCACACCCGGCTGGGAACCACTTTTCTAGAGCAAAATGGGTCACCTTTTAAAAAGTAAACAACAGGCTGGGTGCGATGGCTCACCCTTGTAATCTTAGCACTTTGGGAGGCCAAAGCAGGCGCATCACTTGAGGTCAGGAGTTCGAGGCCAGCCTGGCCAACATGGTGAAACCCTGTCTCCACTAAAAATAAAAAATAAAGAAAAAAACTAGCTGGGCGTGGTGGCAGGCACCTGTAATCCCAGCTACTCGGGAGGCTGAGGCAGGAGAATCGCCTGAACCTGGGAGGCAGAGGTTGCAGTGAGCTGAGATCGTGCCATTGCACTCCAGCCTGGGTAATAGGAGTGAAACTCCGTCTCAAAAAAGAAAAAAAGAAAAATAAAAAAAAAAGAAATGTGTGGGCCAGGCACGGTGGCTCATGCCTGTAATCCCAGCACTTTGGGAGTCCAAGGCGGGCAGATCACTTAAGTTTGAGAACAGCCTGACCAATATGGTCTGAAACCCGGTCTCTACTGAAAATACCAGATGTGCTGGCAGGCACCTGTAATCCCTGCTTCTCCGGAGGCTGAGGCAGGAGAATCGCTTTAACCCAGAAGGCAGAGGTTGCAGTGAGCCGAGATCGCACCACTGCACTTCAGCCTGGGCGATAAGAGTGAGACTGTCTCAAAAAAGAAAAAAAAAGTGTGAATAATCTTTTATAGATAATAATAATATACATAATCTTTTAAAGATATTTTCCCAATCTGGCAATAATATTCTAAGACTAAAATAAAAGATGCAATATGAAGGAAGCACAGACAAAAGTAAATTCTCATTACATAGCACAGATTTCCAGGCCAGACTTCTAAATAGTGTTAGAGATGCCAATCTGTTATGGAGAGATCAAAACAAAATTCAGACAGAATAGGTTCAACTAAGTTGTAAATGTCATCAGTCAAATGCATGGGTTTCATACACTGCTTCTACCACATGCAATACATAGGTCACATGTATCCTTAGGCCTTGTCTGTATTATTGAACCTCTCTCAAACAGGTGGCCCAATCCAGTGTCTCTCTAGGGAGTGCATATGCCACATACATTACTATACACCTTGCTAATGATGAGGATTTAAATACGATGTCTAAGAATAAACATCTCTCTCAACACTTAGTAGTAAAATGCACAATATATAGCAAACAAATACTAAATTAATGAAAAATAACTTTTGGTGGGTTATCAGAGGTCAAAACTGGCGGTTCAGAGACATGTGTTTGGTCTTTGCAGTGGGTATATGGTTGTATCCTCAACTGCCTGCTCCTCAGGCAAGATGACACATAGTCTGTATAAGACTGATCCCCACTCCTCGATCATATTTTCCCTGCTCCAGGGATTAGTTCAGGGAATGCAGACATAAAACAACTGGTGCATGTACGACATATTCCTGGCCACACAGTTTAGCGAAAGCTCAAAGACTTTCGCTGGCATGTAGTAGATTATACCCACTGCTACTGCCAGTCACCCTTCAAGCACAAGAGAAGCTAGACCTGAGATGTCCAAGAGCGTGGAGAGCAGGGCCAGGACAGAGATGGTGTTCTTACTCTAACCACTGGCTTGCTGGATCAAGCTACCTTCAAACCCATCCTATACCCTGTCAATACAGTTACATAAGCAAATAAATCCCCTTTCCTGTTTAAAAGCAGGCAACTTAAAAGTAAAGAGATTTTTATGTTAAAATCTAGATTTCTTGCTTTTCCTGAAAAATCAGAAAATCTGGCAAGGGTCAGTCCTTACTCATGCATAGCTATAGTTAGCTGGAGCTGAGTAGCCAGCATCTCTTTTAGAACACTCACTAGTTTGCCAAGCAGTCACCAGTCATTCCATTTATGGGTATCATTTATAACACTGGCCTTCTTTATTTATTTGCATTACCCTATAGCTTGAGTTTGCTGATTTCTGATACACTCATTGAATTAATTCAACAAATATTTAGTGAGTACCTATTATGTGCTAGGCACTGGGAAATACAGTAAGAACAAAACAAAAGTCCCGGCCCTCATGGAAATTACATTCTTTTCAGTGTCCCATAAAAACAAACAAAACAGACAACTTCAGAAAAATTTTTATAGCTAGACGTATTCTTCCTCACCATTTCAGTTTATCATTGGCTCCTGATGAAAAGGTAGAACTTTTAATGACTTCACCCATTTCCTCCCGGCAAAAGCTAAAGTTATTGATGGTCCACATGTAGGAGAATTTTACTACCTTGATCTGTTGACAGAAAAACAGGAAGGAATTAAACAGGAAGTGGACAACCTGAAGAAAAAGGCTGAAGAGCAGATTATCATTTCCCCTCCCTCCCTCTGCATGATCCTGATAGGAAGATAGCAGTTTTCAGGTTTTTCTCACCTTAGGTTCCTCATCCACATTTTAAGAAATCTCATACTGACCAATAGCTTTTATAACTTTTTTCAGCTGCTGAGAACACTGGATGGAAAGTGAGAGAAACATAGACAGGGAAAAAAAAAAAAACCAAAAACCCACTACCACCATGGACAGGGCTGGGAAAGCATATGATAAAACTGTACTTAAAATGGGTCTCTGTTACTAAAATGGTGATGTCACTGCCTGGGGTTGCACATCTCAAACTTGTTTCCCCAACAGAGGAAACTTAGAACACACTTTCATCAAGGGCAATGTAACCAGATCTAGTTTCAAAGATTCCCCCTTTCAACCTCCACTGAAAAACACTAGCCTAGGGAATTTAGATTCCACATGGAAAACTAAGGCACCTGAGGCTAACAAGTACCTTATCTATCAGCTCTTTGGCAGTTATGTTCCAGAGAAAGCAGGAAGTCCAATGTGGAAAAGCAATCCTACCCCTTTCGTCCACCAAATCCTCCCCAGATGCAAGATTCACAGGGTGAAAACGTCAACTTACCTGTGTGTAGCACCAACTCTCAGCTACGGGGCCACTCGACATTTCTGCCGGAGGTGGAGGACTTGGAACCCTTGACATCGCCAGTTTGAAGGTTAAACGAGATTTCCAAAGTCAGGGAGCAAAGATTTCTGTTCCCTCTTCACCCTGGTCAGATCCAAGAGCAAGAAGACTTTATTAAATTATTGAGATACTATCCTAACTATTGTTTGACCTGCTAGAGACTGGAAGTTTTGTCTCCATATTGTTTGAGTGGCTCCTTACCATTGAGGTCCTAATTTTTTTTTTTTTTCCCCTGAGATGGAGTTTCACTCTTGTTGACCAGACTGGAGTGCAATGGTGTGATCTCGGCTCACTGCAACCTCCACCTTTCCTGGGTTCAAGTGATTCTCCTGCCTAAGCCTCCTAAGCTGGGATTACAGGCATGCACCACCACGCTTGGCTAATTGTGTATTTTTAGTAGAGACGGGGTTTCTCCATATTAGTCAGGCTGGTCTTGAACTCCCGACCTCAGGTGATCCACCCGCCTTGGCCTTCCAAAGTGTTGGGATTACAGGCGTGAGCCACCGTGCCCGGCTGAGGTCCTAAATTTAAATGTTAACATCAGAGAAGACTATCTAATGTAAAGTAGTCACCTAGTCACAATTATATCACCCTATACCTCTGCACAATACTCAATAACTATATTGCTGAATGAATTTACTCGAAGGGTATTTAAAGTGTATCTATGAAAAGGCTGCCTGAAGAGGAGACAGCATCATTAACACCAGACATAACTTGCCATGGGCTCCTTCCTTTGGGGTACAAATACTCTACTCCTAAAGCAAAATGACCTTGTTACCCTCTCTAAGTTTGCTTCATCTTCTCCTATGCTTCACTGCAAACTTAAGGAGCCTTCTATTCCTCAACCCACTGCTAGCTGCTCTCTTGAAGGGGAATATTTTTACACCTTTCTTAGATGTATTCCTTTCTCTGAAGCATTCGTGATCTCTCCCTGCTTACATTCCTGTCACCACTTGATATTTCAGATTCTTCTCCTTGCTCTGTTTTGTGATCATTCCTCAGTTTCTTTTACTAGATTATCTTCGTCCACTGTTGCTCCCCATGGTTTAATCCTCAATCATTTTCTCAATCTACATTCTCTTTATGTCAATTTTTTGTTTTTTCATCAGTCAGACATATCTTTATGGCAATTTCATCCATCCCAACAATGTCAAATTTCTACCTTTATACAAATGTTTTCCAAATCTCTACAACTCTCACCTCTCTCATAAGCCTCAGACCATTCTCCAATAACTGCTATATATCTCAATGGGGTGTCTCAGTAGCAAATCAAATCCAACTCAAAATTCTTCCCTCCAAAGCCTTTCTAAATACCAAAGTCATTCAAAAAACTGGTGAACTTGGGGATGAGGGAGTAGACTGGGGAGATGTAGGTTCAAGGGATACAAAGTTGCAGATGGGTAAGATTAATCCATCTAGAGAAGATCGACTGTACAACATGAGGGCTATAGTTAATAATATTGTATTGTATAATGGAAGTTTGCCAGAAGAGATTTTAGGTGCTTTTACCACCTACGCGTGCACACGCACACACACGTACACACATACGTGCGCACACACACGTACACACAAAAGGTAACTGTCAGATAATGGATATGTTAATTGGTTTGACTATAGTAATCATTTCACTATGCATATGCAAATCAAAATATTATGTTGCATACCTCAAATATATACAATTTTTACTTTTTTTTTTGAGACAGGGTCTTACTTTGTAACCCAGGCTGCAGTACAGTGGCTCGATCTTGGCTCACTACAACCTCTGCCTCCCAGGCTGAAGCAATCCTCAGCCTCCTGAGTAGCTGGGACAACAGGCATGCACCACCATACCACCTTGCTAATTTTTTGTATTTTTTTGTGGAGACGGGGTTCTGCCATGTTGCCCAGGCTGGTCTTGAACTCCCAGACTCAAACAGTATGCCCACCTTGGCCTCCCAAAGTGCTAGGATTACAGGGATGAGCTACCATGTCTGGCCACAAATTTTTTTAATTGGTGAATTTGGTTACAATTTCTAAGCACCATAATAAACAAAGACAAAAGACTACAAAAAAAAAAAAAAAAAAAGAAAAAAAAGCTTGTAACGTATGACAAACGGACTGAATAAAAAATTGATATATAAATTGTTTCTGTGAAATCAATTGGGTGTATCTAGTACAGTGGAAAATACATGTACCCTAAAACTTACTAATTCCACTTTTAACGATACATGTGCTACAGCTGTGATTCTGAAGTGTAGAGTGGACCAGAATCTCCTTTTAAACAGATTGCTGGCCCCACCCCCAGAGTTTCTGATTCAGAGATTTGGGATGGGCCCAAGTTTGCATTTCTAACAAGTTCCCAGATAATCCTTTGAGAACTGCTGCCCTAGAGAAACTACATGTGGCCACAAAATACAGACAAGGGTTTTCAATGTGGCACCGTTAATAACAGTGAAAAACTAGAAACAAACTAAAAATCCTTTAGTAGGGGAATAGATAACTAATTTGTATTATTTCCATATAATGGAAAACTATACTTCAGAATTTAAAATTAATGAACTAGGCTGGGCGCAGTGGTTCACACCTGTAATCCCAGCACTTTGGGAGGCTGAGGCAGGCAGATCACCTGAGGTTGGGAGTTTGAGACCAGCCTGACCAACATGGAGAAACCCTGTCTCTACTAAAAATGCAAAACTAGCCAGGCGCGGTGGCTCACGCCTGTGATCCCAGCACTTTGGGAGGCCGAGGCTGGCAGATCACGAGGTCAGAAGATCGAGATCATCCTGGCTAACACGGTGAAACCCCGTCTCTGCTAAAAATACAAAAAATTAGCCGGGCGTGGTGGCAGGCGCCTGTAGTCCCAGCTACTCAGGAGGCTGAGACAAGAGAATGGCGTGAACCCGGGAGGCAGAGCTTGCAGTGAGCCGAGATTGCGCCACTGCACTCCAGCCTGGGCGATGAGCACGACTCCATCTCAAAAAATAAAAAAATTAAATTAAATTAAAAAAAATGCAAAATTAGCCGGCTGTGGTGGCGTGCGCCTGTCATCCCAGCTACTCGGTAGGCTGAGGCAGGAGAATCGCTTGAACCCGGGAGGCGGAGGTTGTGGTGAGCCGAGATTGCACCATTGCACTCCAGCCTGGGCAACAAGAGCGAAGCTCCATCTCAAAAAATAAAATAAAATAAAAGAACTAGATCTACAGCACCATGGCCATCAAACACAGCGCTAATAAAAAAAAAGCAAGTTTAGGAATGACATGTACAGTATATTATTTATGCAAATTTAAGGTTTATATATGATGTAGTAAAAGTAAACAACAACAACAACAAAAACCCAGCCTTGACAGCCTATATATCAGTTTCATATTGGGAGAAGCAGGGAGGAGGAGGAGACTGGGAAAATAATATAAGATACTTCAAGTTTATCTCTTGTGATTCTTTTAAAACAAGGATACAAGGAAAATATGATAATATAAATATCTGTTAATTAGGGATGACAGGTACTTGGGTATAAACTACTTTTTGTAGTGTTCTGCATTATTTTTATTGTTTTGATATTAGAGCAATTGTGTAAGGATGTATTCCATTATATCACACATCTCTGGTTTATAATATACAAGGGAGAAATTTCCTGAGCACCTAGTTTGTTTTCAAAGGCCAAACAATATGAATCTTATAACTGATCATGTTGCCCTCCTTGCTTGGCTACTAGGAAATCCTGAGACAAGTTTGTGACTCATCTCTTAAAACTGTAAGCCCATATGCCTGTTTTATATGCTATATTTTATACAGGATCATATGTTCATTCTATAATAGTTTTATTTTCTTAATTATTCCCTTTGATATAATTCTCTCAACTTTTAATCTTTTATATGTTAAGTATTTTTGGAATCTGCCTCAAATCCTTTGCAGAAAGAGGTATAACATGGTGGCTCATGCCTGTAATCCCTGGACTTTGGAAGGCCAAGGCAGGCGGGTCACCTGAGGTCAGGAGTTCAAAACCAGCCTGGCCAACATAGCGAAACCCCATCTCTACTAAAAATACAAAAATAAGCCGGGTGTGACAATGCACACCTGTAATCCCAGCTACTTGGGAGGCTGAGACAGAGAATCGCTAGAACTCAGGAGGTGGAGGTGAAGGTGGAGTTTGCACTGAGCCAAGATGGCGCCATTGTACTCTAGCCTGGGAGACAGAGGGAAAAAAAAAAAAAGTAACAACAAATCACACAATAACTCAACTCACAAATATTCACTGATTCACTGACTACTTAAATAATAAACAAGGAGATTAATAAACTACAAGTGCGCCTTCACAGAGTAATACTCATAAATAGATGTTATTCCCATGGTCATAAATGCTATCTTACAGGAATTGACCTTTTTTTTTTTTTTTTTTTTGAGACGGAACCTCACTCTGTGGCCCAGGCTGGAGTGCAGTGGTGATCTTGGCTCACTGCAAGGTCCGCCTCCCAGGTTCATGCCATTCTCCTGCCTCAGCCTCCTAAGCAGCTGGGACTATAGGCACCCGCCACCATGCCCAGCTAATTTTTGTATTTTTAGCAGAGATGGGGTTTCACCGTGTTAGCCAGGATGGTCTCCATCTCCTGACCTCATGATCTGCCGGCCTCGGCCTCCTAAGGTGCTGGGATTACAGGCATGAGCCACCACGCCCGGCCAGGAATTTACAATTAAGGCATCTGTGAAATCACAGATGAAGCTAACATGGTGTGCTATCTCACTTAAGCTAGCAAACTAAGCACTGCAGTGGCATTTGGGCTTCCCTGGCTTGTGTAATTCATGATTCCATGATAACATGAAGAAAAGAGGCCAAATGCTACTGTGGTCACCTCCAAGACAGGCTTGCATTTGATGGAAAACACATTCTCAAAGAACTGTTTTATTTTTCCATTAATGAGTAAGTATAAATTAGCTAGTTTTACAAATCCCAATTATCATTAATGGCCAGAGTGAAATTTCAAAATTCCTACTTTGGGAGAGGGTGCAATGAAGGTTTGATTTTATGTGTTAGTTAGGAACAAAAAATTTGGCTCTGGAGAGGTGGATTATAGGCACAGCTCTACACTGAGTAATCATAAAATACTAATTTGAACTTATTTTGAGGTTAAAAAAACTTCAAACTTATCTAACAATGAACAATTTATGAATTACCTAAGCCCAGGGAAAGGCCAAATTTTAATAATCAGTTTATTTTAATGCCTTAATTGTTGCTACTGATCCTTGGTTCATTATTATAACCAGAAAAAAGAAAATACTACTTTGATCTTGACCATTTTTTCCCAGCTTTTTTGCTTCTGACTTATTTTGTAGCTACATCTTTTCCCTTCTTCTAATTTTTAAAAATCTCTAACCCCACAGCCAGTAGAACTGGAGAATCTGTCTCAAACTCTGAGGAGCTCTAACCACACAACCTGCTGTGAAGGAAATTGACTAGGACAGCACAAGTCTAATTAATTTCACTCATAGCAGGAACCATGGGCAAAGTGTTCATCAGCAAAGTAGTCTAGTGCTACATGAACGCTCTAGCACTTCATGCCAACCGCTGCAGATGACCAGCAGAAAAAAATTTTAGAAAAGAGGAGATCTACCTGAGGGTTAGAGTTTGAGAACCTCTGCAGTAGACAACTAAAGCCAAAATATATTGCTCCTGCCTTCAAACAAGTTAAGACAGTCTGTCTGCATTCTCTATTGAGAAATTTATTTTCCAAAGCTTACCAAACTTTCTAGTACGCTCAAACTCTGAGGCTGAACATACACCACCATTTATTTTCCTGCTTACTCTATTAAATTCTGACCTGTGAGAACAGACCTCTTCGAGTTACATTAAAAAATACACTTTAAAATATCTCTGTCAACTGTAAATCTGCTTAATTTCCAATGAAGGTATTATCAGCTAGCAACTAATAAAAATCTCTAATGGAATGCTTCCTAGTGGGTATTATAAGACCATGAAGTCATTAACCAGTTTTGATGTGATTCAAGTCAACAATATAATTTCTAACTAGAATATTAAACTTTGGAGGACAGACAGAAGGACAAACAAAAATGTATTACAGGTTGAGCATCCCTGCTCTGAAAAGTTCCAAAATCCAAAAGTTTTTGAGCACTGACATGACATGCTCATTGGAACACTTTGGATTTCAGATTAGGAATGTTGAACCAGTAAGTATGCAACAAAACTATTCCAAAAAATCTGGAAAAATCTGAAATCCAAAACACTCTGGTCCCAAGCATTTCAGATAAGGGGATATTCAACCTGTAATGCTGTCGTGATGCACAGATAATGCTTTCAACTCAACCTACGGTGCATTTCTTTTCTGCCTTCTTTTATACTTATGAACACTTCTGCTGACTCCTGTAGACTTTAAGCTCCTTAAACAGAAGCTGCAACTGTTTTATCTATCCCTTACCACCTAGCACAGCCTGCCTGGAACTCAAGGCATTCAGTACAAATACTCTGATGACGGCCAGGCGTGGTGGCTCACGCGTGTAATCCCAGTACTTTGGGAGCCCGAGGTGGGCGGATCACGAGGTCAGGAGTTCGAGACCAGTCTGATCAACATAGTGAAATCCCATGTCTACTAAAAACACAAAAATTAGCCAGGCGTGGTGACACGTGCCTGTAGTCCCAGCTACTCAAAAGGCTGAGGCAGGAGAATCGCTTGAACCTGGGAGGCGGGGGTTGCAGAGAGCCGAGTTGGTGCCACTGTACTCCAGCCTGCGACACAGCGAGACTCCATCTCAAAAAAAAAAAAAAAAACTCTGATGACTGAAACACTCATCCAGTTGCATTCAAGTTCATTAAGTTTTCTGGGTTTTTTTCACATATCTCTAAAACAGCCCTTTGAACAATGCTGAGTATATCAGATTTGCAATGTAATGAGAATAATTTGTTATTTCAGATAAATTATATTACAAAGCCAAAAACTCCCAGCCTGGTACCTCTAATCCCAGTCCTGGTAAAAGTGAGTTTTTCATCCAGTATCAAGTATATATTTATTCTACAAGAGGACAAAGCCTTGTTATAATTTCATTTTGAAAACAAAAATCAGTAACTAATCTGAACTAAACTCTTACATAATCAGAATTCTTTCAAGATAGAAGAGAAATTCCCTGTACAATAAAGGAAAATGTCCCAATAGTTTATTTTGCAGTATTTACAGAGCTAGGCTGGAACACCCTCTGAAAAGTGTTACATAGACAGCTTGTGCAGTCACTTTTTAAATCTTTCACTTATTTCCCATGAGCATTTCTCCATCATCAGTCGAATCTACTTATCCAGAGAATTAAAAAAAAAATCAACCAGTTAACAGAGAGAGAGGCATGAATCTCATACATGATATCTATGACTTAGCCTTACTTATATCCATCAGTTTTAAAATGACAGGAACAAGATTGTGAAGACATTAGACTGAATCATGAAACTGTTGTTTTATATGACAAAAATAGTTGAATATCAGCAATTTCATGTGGTTCAACATAATACACAGCATATACAAGCTAGATGGCTGGGAACATACTTCTTGCCAGAGAATGGTCTGTTAGGGACTTTTAAAAAGCCTAACTGTTTTCCTCTGGTTTAAAGCTTTGCACAGTTTCCAAGTAAAGAAAACCCCAGTGTTGTAACTATTTTCAACCCGAGATGTTTGCATTTTCCAAAACAGAAGATGCCAAAAAGATTAATGACAACTGAACAAAAACAAACAAAAAAAAACTACAAGATTTTTGTATACTCATTTTTGAGAAACTAATGTGTCCTAAAAGGAGCCTTTGGTTTCTTCTGTTATAGTGTGCTCAATCATATATAGCCCAGGAGGTAATCTTTTATTTCTCATTACCCCAAGGGTAGTTATTAAAGGTCATACTGACTTCTATTGTTGCAAGGTTTACATGACTTTTGAATATTTGTTATGAGTAAACTTTCTGCAGTTCAATCTAGTCCAACAAAATACTAAATACACTTAAAAAATTTTTACAGACACTGCTTAAAACTCAGGGTTTCAGACAGACCTCAATCAGCAAAGGAAAGACTGAGGTTCTCTTATGTCTTTTATCAGGTTCACGCTTTGTAAAACTTTACAAATTAAGGATGCCTGTTTTTCTGTTGTTGTTGTTTTCTTTCTTTTAAAATTAAAAAAAAAAAATTTGTAGAGACAGGGTCTTGCTATGTTGCCTTGACTGATCTCAAACTCTTGGCCTCAGGCAATCCTCCTACCTTGGCTTCTCAAAGCACTGGGATTATAGATATGAACCACTGTGCCCAGCCTGTTTTCATTTTTTAAATTCTTAAACATTGCACCTACAGGGGGATTACTAAGTGAATCTAGAGATCAAGAAGAAAAAAGTCAACAACAGTCTTACAGAAAAACGGGCAAAGAACAACCAATGGTGTACAGAAATGGAAATACCCAGTGGTTCTTAAATATATGAAAAGATGTTCAACTCTCATTCAAGATAAAAATGCAAATTAAATCACACATTGATTCACCCACTGAATTGGCAAAGATCAAAATGTTTGATAACACTTACCCAGGGTAAAGACAACATTTCTGGTTGGAGTATAAATTGTTACAATCTCTGTGAAGGGCAATGTCTATCAAAGTAAAAAATGCACATCCCCTTTAATCCAGCAATTTCACTTCTAGAAATGTATCCCTACTGATACATTTTAAATGACAAATATAAAAGGTTTTTCACTGTGGGACTATATATAAACACATGAAAATGGAAATAACCTAAAAGTTCATCAACAGTGGATTAAATAAACTATGATACAGATAATGTAATAATACGCATCTCTTAAAAAAATAAGGAAGCTCTATTTTTTAATAGAAAATGTATATTTAACATATAGAATATCTCTGAAAAGACACAAGGCTCTAGGGATGCTGGTTACTCCCATGGAAGGAAACTGGGTACACCTGAGTGGGAAGAAATCCCACTGTATTCCTCTTAATACTTTCTGAATTTTGAACCATGTAAATATGTGACCTATTCAAATAGTAAATTTAAAAATTTAAAAAGGAATTAGCAGCCTTTACAATTAATTTTTCCAAGTTGTGAAGAGGCTTATACATCAGACTCACATGAGAGACAAGAAAGGAATTCTTCAGTGGCCTCCATTGCTATCTGAGTAAAATCAACCTTTTCGTCATGACCACCATGGCCTCAGCATACCTCCCTGACCTTCTCTAACACTCTTCTCAATCCTGATGTTTTAGTCACTCAGGCCTTTAACTCTAATCCACAAACACGTTGGGCTCTTTCCTCAGCCCACAAAGCTCTTTCTTCCCTCAGGTCTTTTTATAGGTCGGTCCTTCTTGTAATTTAGGTCTCCTATCAAATGAAGTTATCTTCAGAGGGGTCTTCCCTGACCACCCAGTCTGAAGCCGCTTCCACTTCTAGCCTGTTCCTCTCATCACACTGCCCTATTTTATTTTCTTCTTTATTACCACTACCTGAAATTATCTTGTTTTTATTTTTTCACTTGTCTATTGTGCTCCCTACTAGAAGTTAAGCTCAACGAGAATAGTATCCCCCTGTGCCTAGTATGGCCTAACAGGCACTCAGTAAATATTTGTTCAATGAAATTCTGGTTGAGTAACTAGACTCCTTCTCTTTTGGGATCATTTTTCCCTAATGAGTTCTAGTTAATAAATTAAAGTTTAGAAGTTGTTGAATGAATGTAGCTACAGGAATCCAGGCATACTTTTAAAACAATAAAACATTTTAAAAGGAAAACTATCAAGTCACTCCAACTTTAAGAATTTATTGAGTACATTACAAAACTATACTCTTCCCTGATTAAAAATTTTTTCAAATTCAAGAAAACAGAAGAAAAAGGAAACCTACAGAGCTATGGGGGGGAGTTCCTGAATCCACAAGACAATAGTGAGAAAAGTACATTTCCCAGAATAAGTCAATCCTGGTTACAGAAGTACCATTACAGCAGCTGTCAGGAACCTAAGCTAAACTCTAAGTTATTTCAAGTTAAATTCTTTTTTTTTTTTTTTTTTTTTTTTTTTTTACAGAGTTTCACTCTTGTTGCCCAGGCTGGAGTACAATGGCATGGTCTCGCTTCACTGCAACCTCTGCCTCCCGGGTTCAAGCAATTTTCCTGCCTCAGCCTCCCAAGTAGCTGGGATTACAGGCGCCCACCACCACGCCCAGGTAATTTTTGTATTTTTGGTAGAGACGAGGTTTCACCATGTTGGTCAGGCTGGTGTCGAACTCCTGACCTCAGGTGACTCACCCACCTCAGCCTCCCAAAGTGCTGAAATTACAGGCGTGAGCCACTGCACCTTGCCTCAAGTTAAATACTACATATTACAATAAAATTCTAATATATTGATTGAGGGAAATCCTTAGCATCTACTTTTATTTGTTATATTGTTTTTGTATCTGACACTGGGTTTGATTCTGGATGTATGGAGAAAAGATAACTAACATTTATTAAATACAGATCAGTGTAAATATGTACATATGTAAAAACATGACTAGGCATATAACTAAATTTTTTCTATATCAGGCTAAGATATAGAACATATTTCTGTCATAGCCAAATATTTCTCTAATTAAGAGCTGAACTGCTTTGTAACTGTTGTATATAAGGAAAACCTAGAAACAAGCATAGTATTATGTGTTCAAGTCAGTACTTGTAGGATTTTCCCAGTTTACAGGTATCTCTAAGTATAGATTCTAAAATGATTGTGAGGATTAGATATGCACTTGTACATAAAAAGGCTATTTCTCCTTCCTCTCCTCAATCTGTGTTACAATTTTATAGAAATGCCTAGCCAGTAAGGCTCATCTAGATAGATCAAGTCAAGCTGAAGATGAATAAGAAGGTACATGACTCTCAAGTCACTAAACCCAACAGGATAACAACAGAATGCTCCGACTCCCAAGCCTCGGTGTGTGCTGGCAGTTTACAGGCTTACTGCTCTTCTTTCAGGTTATAAATAACTACAAACCGTCCTTGTCCCCAAGGAGACCTTAGCAGCCAGCTCAAAGGTTAAAATATGGAATAATTCTCACTTTGGATGCAACTTTTCCAGACAGCAAAAAAATCAAAAAAGCAGAAAATGTAATGCCAAGTTAAGTTAGGGCAGGGGGATCATTCCCTTGCCCTAGAAACTATCCACTGTGTAACAGTTATTGATATAAACATGTTAGCATAATTATCTACCCCAAAAATATGTCCAGGAAGAATGCAATGCATCTCTGCTCCAAATGCTGAAGTTTGTCTTAGAAAGGGGCAGATGCCACTCAACCACCTTGCAGGAGTGCAACTCCCTGGACCTTAAAAAGACTTCTTGAATTTTTGTTTTGCTTTTAATTTAGGCACAAAGGACTACTGAGCTAAACACATCCACATAACAACATCAGAGGAAAAAAATTCCTCTGTCTCCATTTGGATGGAGGATCCAGCAGAATAATGGCCGCAACAAGCACAGGTTTCACAAGATCTGGGTTAATACCATCAGGTGACATGCTGCTGTTGTTAATTACAGAACCCCTGCTAGGAAGAAAAACTCCTCCAGCTGCTTTAAAAAAAAAAAAAAAAAGAAAGAAAATAGGGTTCCTCAGATTAGACTTTTCCACAATGGGAAATACCTGAAATGGAAGGACAGGAATCCGGATCAGGAAACAAACCTGATTACAAGCGGCTATTTCACTTCAAAGTGGGTCTCAGTTCCAAAAGAGAACATCTTTAGAAATGAAGTCAGAAAGGCAAACGCAAACAATCAACAACCTCGCCATTTTCACAAATTAGAATCGTGTGTTGATTCCACTAAATGTCTTGGGGACAAATCTTTAGGGCCACAAAGAGTGAACTTGGGAAAGATGAATATTTTAATACATCCCACATATTATAAAAGATGCCTCCTCTAGGTTGAGAAAATTTACTTATTCTAAAGAAGAGCTGAAAAAAGAATCAGAAAAGGAGGAAGCAGGGAAAAGCCCTATGGTAAGAAGATTCCATTTATTACATAGGTTAATATTCTCATGGCTATTTTCCAATTTGAAAGGTTATGGTCTTTCACCCACTCCCCTCAATGACGACTATGAAGAACCTTATAAAATCTAAACAGTAAACAGATGAAAGGGCTGGCCCTAATACTATTTAAGCATGTCCAATCTGCAAGGAATTCAAAAACAGAAGGGTCATTTCATGAAACAAATAGAGCTTATATAACCCCACAGAGTCCCCTGGTTTTTATAGAAGCCAAATTCAACAGGCAGTTCTCTTTGGCCATCTATACTTCAGCCAAGCCATTTAAAAATATTTCTTGCTAACATGATGCGGCTATGGAAGGGACCCAAGGAATGGATTTCAAAGGAGAAAGTCTAATTAGTCGTAGGGCATACATTTTGAAATAAGTTCATTAACTTGGAAACTGAAAAGGCCCACCTGCTCCAGAGGATTTGGTCTCCTACAAGGGCAACCGATTATGTTCAGCATTAACTATTACTATCCAGCAGTAAAGAATTCAGTATTCCCATGAGATACTTTTCTTCCGAAAGGCACCTAGACCTCCTTCCAACTATAAAAGAGAAGAGAGGTGTATGTATGTTTTTAATCTTCTCCTTTACAGTCTTAACTAAAAAAACCTAACTACTATTTACATGGACCATGTGCCTTACTTGGAAACAATCTGCAGAAAATAAATTCCCTCCTCTAAAATTATTAAAAATAAGCAAAATTATATGTTAATGTTACAGTTCTAAGTAAACGAAATGGAACAAAGGATGGGCAGGAATTTCTGTTTTAAGTGTTCATTCCAAAATTCATGACTCAAGGAAAAAGTAAAACCACACAGGCAGACAAAATAGGGAAAGTTAGACAGAATGTCTGTCTTAACAGAATTTCCTGGCTCCTGATGATGTGTGTCAGAATTTAAAAGATTAAAATGCAATAACACCTATTTAACCCAACATAACTCTGACAAAACATACACAAGCTTTGGAGGCCAAAATCTCATACTACAAAGTAAAAGTTATAAGATGTTACACAATGGCCGGGCGCGGTGGCTCACGCCTGTAATCCCAGCACTTTGGGAGGCCGAGACGGGCGGATCACGAGGTCAGGAGATCGAGACCATCCTGGCTAACACGGTGAAACCCCGTCTCTACTAAAAAATACAAAAAAAAAACTAGCCGGGCGAGGTGGCGGGCGCCTGTAGTCCCAGCTACTCGGGAGGCTGAGGCAGGAGAATGGCGTGAACCCGGGAGGCGGAGCTTGCAGTGAGCTGAGATCCGGCCACCGCACTCCAGCCTGGGTGACAGAGCGAGACTCCGTCTCAAAAAAAAAAAAAAAAAAAAAAAAAAAAGATGTTACACAAAATGGTGGAGAGTTTTTTTCTGTAAGTTACACAGAGAGATAAGAGCTCCAAGGTAAAACACACAGAGGCAATTTGTTCAAAATCAAACTCCTTTTATAAAGTAAAATGAAGCCTACAAATTTCTTTAAGGTATCTTTTTTTTTTTTTTTGAGACAGAGTCTTGCTCTGTTGCCCAGGCTGGAGTGCAGTGGTGTGATCTCAGCTCCCTGCAACTTCTGCCTCCTGGGTTCAAGCAATTGTCCCACCTCAGCCTCCCGAGTAGCTGGGATTACAGGCACGTGCCACCATGCCTGGCTAATTTTTGTATTTTTAGTAGAGACGGGGTTTCTCCATGTTGGCCAGGCTGGTCTCAAACTCCTGGCCTCAAGTGATCCACCTGCCTAGGCCTCTCAAAGTGCTGGGATTATAGGCATGAGTCACCGCACCTGGCCCCAAGTATCTCTTTTCATAAACTGTAATTCTAATTTCCCTGAAGGTCTTTTATGTTTTTGGGTTTTGTTTGTTTGTTTGTTTTTTAGATAAGGTCTTGCTCTGTCGCCCAGGCTGGAATGCAGTGGCACAATTATGGCTCACTGCAGCCTAGACCTCCTGAGCTCAAATTATCCTCCACCTCAGTCTCTTGAGTAGTTGGAACTACAGGCATGTGCCACCACACCTGGCTAATTTTTGTATTTTTTGTAGAGATGGGTTTTTACCATGTTGGCCAGAATGGTCTTGAACTCCTGAGCTCAAGCAATCTTCCTGCCTCAGCCTCCCAAAGTGCTGGGATTACAGGCATGAGTCACCATGCCCAGCATTCCTGAGGAACTCTTCTAGGGAGAAAAATAATCTGACTCTAAGGTTTCCATATCATATATTATCAACCACTGATTAAAAATTTAAATTCAAATATCATTTCTCCCCTTACCATTATTGTAAAGTCTTATCCTATATCTAGAAATCACCAGAGAAGATCAGAATAAATAGTTCTGGCTTACTCCAGGTAAGAATATTTAAAATAAAACTTTTTTTGAAGCTACTTATGAAAAATGTTTATTTAACACTGTAATGATTCTTATTTTAAAAAGAAAATCTTACATGCTTACCTTATATGACTTTAACTTTTTAACTTTACCTATCATTTGCACTAAAATGAAACAGTAGATTGTACTCAAGAGGTGTATTTTTAAGTCATGGTAAATGTTTTTATGCATTTCATTCTGCTTTTTCCCTCATGATTAAACTATATTTAAAATAAAACTATGTAAAAACTCACCAAGTTAAGTCAGTAGGAAAACTCTAATTTGTCTTGTCTAACAGGAAATCTCTGTTGGAAATAGAGAATATGAATCAGACTTAACTAGATTCTGAATCTCATACAAGTCTCTACTTACTTTGTCTATTCCTAAAAAGGAAAAATCTCACAAAAGAAGGTGATACATTTGCAAAGAAATGACTAGTAAAAATTTACTAGTCAAAATTACCATTCTTAGGTCAAGACGGGTGGATCACTTGAGGCCAGAAGTTTGAGACCAGGCTGGCATCATGGCGAAACACTGCCTCAACTAAAAACACAAAAAATTAGCCAGGCGTGGTGGTGCGCACCTGTAGTCCCAGTTACTTAGGAGGCTGAGGCACAAGAATTGCTTGAACCCGGTGGTGGGGGACGGGCTGGGGGCAGGGTGGGGCGGAGATTCCAGTGACCCCAAAATCATGCCACTGCAGTCCAGTCTGGGCGACAGAGTGAGACTCTCTCAAAAAAACAAACAAAAAAATTACCATTCCTTTATCTCATCACTAGCTCTGAATGCTCTATTTCTTAGTCATCTCTCAAAAAAAGATTATACTTAGAAATGGAAGTCAGAAAAATCCAAGCTGATTCTCCTTTTTTTTGAGATACAGTCTCAGCTCTGTCAGCCAGGCTGAAGTGCAGTGGAGTGATCTCCACTCACTGCAACGGCCACCTCCCAGGTTCAAGCAATTCTCCTGCCTCAGCCTCCTGAGTAGCTGGGATTACAGGTGCCTGCCACCAGGCCTGGCTAATTTTTGCATTTTTAGTAGAGACATGATTTTGTCATGTTGGCAAGGCTGGTCTCAAACTCCTGACCTCAAGTGATTGGCCCACCTCGGCCTCCCAAATTGCTGGGATTACAGGCGTGAGCCACCGCACGCAGCCCCAAGCTAGTTATTCTAATAAACTGACCTATGAGTGCAGCAAAAATGAAGTGACTTGTCTCGTGTCAATACTCACAAGAAAAGAGAGATCATTGTTGCCAGCTCTTTCACAAAATGCTGAAAGAATTATTACAAGTTTTAATGTAAAACACCCTTTTAAAAAAGTGCTCTATGGGTAAATTACACCAAAGCAAGATGCATTTAAACAAAGCCATGTATCCTATGGTTTCTGTTTAGAGACAAGGTCTCACTATGTTGCCCCAGCTGGAGTACAAAGGCTATTCACAGGCCTGAACACAGCGCACTATCTCAGCCTCCTGAGTAGCTGGGACTATAAAGGCACACGCGACCAGGCCTGGCCCTATGGTTTTAATAAACAACTGTGACAATGAGATGCAGAATGGTGGACATTAAAGACTGGATTAATACTGATTATACAAGGGAGAGAAAGAGGTTCCTGTTGAAGACTGGAGAGATAGCCAAGCAACACCAACCTCTGATAATCCACCGTATCCTACAAAGTAGCTCAAAACAGAAACAGGGATAAGAGAAGTAGCAATGCTTCTTGGAGTCTAACATAGGCAGAAAATTCCACTGCTATATTCTCTTTTGTGAGAAAATAAAGTATTGCATAAATCATGGGTAAGTGATTCCTTAAAAATAGAATCTCGGCTGGGCACAGTGGCTCACGCCTGTAATCCCAGCACTTTCAGAGTCCGAGGCAGGCGGATCACAAGGTCAGGAGATTGAGACCAGCCTGACCAACATGGTGAAACCCCATCTGTACTAAAAATACAAAAATTAGCTGGACATGATGGTGCGTGCCTGTAGTCCCAGCTACTCGGGAGGCTGAGGCAGGAGAATCACTTGAACCCCACAGAGGTTGCAGTGAACCAAGATCACACCACTGCACTCCAACCTGGTGACAGAGCAAGACTCCGTTTCAAAAAAAAAAAAAAAGAGTCTCTTTCTGAAAATATAAGCACCAACTTTAACTAGTACATTGGTACAAATAAGATTCTCTTAGACTATATAATAGCTTTTGGTAAACAAAGTCCAGTTACTATCAGTGATCAAATAGCCATCACCAAAAACTGTGCTAAATGACTGATGCTAAAACAGGGCAGTCTTAATCAGATACCATAAAATAAATTCACTTGCGGTCAGGAGTTCGAGACCAGCCTGGCCAACACGGTAAAACCCCATCTCTACTAAAAATACAAAAATTAGCCAGGCATGGTGACGGGCGCCTGTAATCCCAGCTACTTGGGAGGCTGAGACTGAAGAATCGCTTGAACCTGGGAGGCGGAGGTTGCAGTAAGCAGAGACTGTGCCAACAATCCCACGTAGTTCAGTTAATAGTAGCAGGAGTCAGGCTGAATTCATGCAACAAATATTTACTGAGTATCAACTGCAGGGCATTCTTTGCCACACAGTGGTAACAGAGACAGACAAGGTTCCTGACCCTCTGAGGATAGAAAGATAGAAGGCAGAAGATATCAACCAACTCTTAACAAACGAAAATGAATAGCTATGATTCTTAAAGCAGAAACCAATACCTTTAGTCCCTTACTCTCCAATTTTTTTTTAAGCTTAAGGTTTGGATTTCTCAAAATTTAAAGCATCTGACAATACTGCTAAGGGCTGAACAGGGAGACTAACATACTGTTGGTAGGAGAACAAACTGGTACCACCACTTTGGAAAATAGTTTATTATCTAATAAGACTAAAGATTCTACAATTCTGCTGCAAGCACATTGTCTAAAGAAACTTCTGTACATGTTCACAGCAGCATTGTTCATTAACAGCCAAAAACTAGAAACAATCCAAGTGTCTATCAACAGAATGAATACATAAATTGTGGTATATTCATATAACAGAATGCTATATGGCAATGAAATCAAACTACAGTTCTATATAGCAACATGGATGAAAGTTATGAACATACATATTGTTAGGTTCTTCCTGAAAGAAGACATAAAAATGTAAAAATCACATAATATATTATTCCAATTTATACAAAGTTTAAAAACAGTTTAAAAACTAAATTATATTGTTTTAGAATGAATCCTAGGTGGTAAAATCATGAAGAAAAATAGGGATATGATTATCATACATCAGAACAGTGGTTATTCTGAGCAATGGTATAGGTTATGATCTAGAAGTGAGACGCAACAGGCTTCTTCCAGGTGTTGGCAATGATACATTTCTAGGTCTAACTGGTGGTTACATAGGTATTTGCCTTTTGTAATTAATCCTCACATTATACAGTCATGTTTTGTGTATTTTTCTGTTATATTTCATAATAAAAAATGTTCAGGCCAGGCATGGTGGCTCACGCCTGTAATTCCAGCACTTTAGGAGGCTGAGGAGGGTGGATCGCTTGAGATCAGGAGTTCAAGACCAGCCTGGCCAACATGGTGAAACACCATCTCTACTAAAAATACAAAAAAAATTAGCAGGACATGGTGTCACACACCTGTAATCTCAGCTACTTGGGAAGCTGAGGTGGGAGGATCACTTGAACCCAGGAGGCAGAGGTTGCAGTGAGCCAAGATGGTGCCATTACACTCCAGCCTGGATGACAGAGTGAGACTCCGTCTCAAAAAAAAAAAAAAAAAGTTCAAAGCATACATGATTAAAATAACCTAATAGAGTAGATCTCTAGCCTCCAATAATATATAAGTGTGAGTACATCTTGCACATAATACAGTTTTTTTAAAAAAAAAAAGATGATTTAGGATGAGAAGTCAGTAATAAAACAAGGCCACCCAGGAATAAATACCTATAGGCAGGATTTTCTATTACTTTCTTTGAATTTAAATGCCATACCTAAGATCTATATTTCAGGGAAATTTTCTGTACTAATATAAAGGTTTAAATCTACATATGACTACCACCAGGAACCATGAGTTAATCCCCAAATTATTTTGAGACAAAATCTTCTGAAAAAGCAAAGCCAAGACACAAGTATTTTTTGATTTTACTAGTTTAATCATGGCCTCTGATGGAACCTCCAGTAAAATCCCAACTCCCTCTGAGTGAAAGCCTTACAATGGCCAAAAGGGTCCTGCACAATCTGGACTTGATTACCTCTCTGGCCTCATTTCCAGCTATGTTTTCCTGATCTCACTATGTACCAGCTACACTGCCCCTTTTTGTTTCGGTTCCTCAGAATAGGCCCATTCCTGCCTTGGGGCTTTGCACGTGTCATTTTCTGTCTGAATAAATCTTCCCCTCGATGTTCTCAGGGCACACTCCTTCACCATTGCTAAGACTTTCCTTGTCACCATCTCTGTAAGGTCTTCCCTGACACCCTTAAAAATGAATTCCTGGCTGGGCATGGTGGCTCATGCCTGTAAATACCAGCACTTTGATATGCCGAAGTGGGTGGATCACTTGAGGTCAGGGCTTCAAGACCAGCCTGGCCAACACGATGAAACCCCATCTCTATTAAAAACACAAAAATCGGGCCAGGCGCAGTGGCTCAAGCCTGTAATCCCAGCACTTTGGGAGGCCGAGATGGGCGGATCACAAGGTCAGGAAATCGAGACCATCCTGGCTAACACGGTGAAACCCCGTCTCTACTAAAAAATACAAAAAATTAGCCGGGCGAGGTGGCGGGCGCCTGTAGTCCCAGCTACTCGGGAGGCTGAGGCAGGAGAATGGCGTGAACCCAGGAGGCGGAGCTTGCAGTGAGCTGAGATCCGGCCGCTGCACTCCAGCCTGGGCGACAGAGCGAGACTCCGTCTCAAAAAAAAACACACACACACACACACACACACAAATCAGCCGGGTGTGGTGGCACACACCTGTAGTCCCAGCTACTCAGGAGGCTGAGGCAGAAGAATCGCTTGAACCTGGGAGGCAGAGGTGGCAGTGAGCTGAGATTGCATCACTACAATCCAGGCTGGATGACAGAGCAAGACTCTGTCTGAAAAAAAAAAAAAAAAAAAAAAAAAAAAAAGCAATTCCCTCCCTTAACAGCCACAATCCTATTCCTGCTTCATCATTTTTTTTCTATAGCACATAAAGTCATCTACCATCCTGTATCTTTTTACAATCTGTCTTCTCTAACTGGAAAATAAGCTCTACCAAGGCAGGTTCTTGTCTGTTTTGCTGCTGCACCCAGACAGTGTCTGGCGCATGGAAGGCTACAAATACTTATTTAATAAATGACTGAATTAATGTTTTCTTTTAGATTCCCCTGCTTGAAAGATTAGACAGTAACTCTATACAAAAAAAAAAAAAACCAAAAAAAAAACCCCAGAATGTTTCCCCCTTCTGTATGTCAAATTAACAAAGTTTATTCTACTAACAAGTTTCAGGTTTAGGCACTTACTATTAATGAGTCAGAAGATTAAGACTTCTAAAAAGTTGATACAAACATAACTATATTTTCCCTTAACAAATGTGTAACATTGGCCAGCCACAGTGGCTCATGCCTATCATCCCAGAACTTTGGGAGGCCAAGATGGGTGGATCACCTGAGGTCAGGAGTTTGAGACCAGTCTGGCCAATATGGTGAAACCCTGTCTCTACCAAAAAATACAAAAATTAGCCTGGTGTGGTGGTGGGCACCTATAGTGCCAGCTACTAGCCAAGAAGCTGAGGCAGGAGAATCGCTTGAACCTGGGAGGCAGAGGTTGCGGTGAGCCACGATGGCACCACTGCATTCCAGCCTGGGTGACAGAGTGAGACTCCACTTCAAAAAAAAAAAAAAAAATGTGTAATACCTGTTTTTAATGATAACAATGCCATTGAGGGCACAAAGAGACAAGAACTCTCATGTACTGCTGGTGCGGTGTAAATCAGCATAACTATTATGGGAATTACTTAACAATATGTAGCATAAAGACTGAGTACTTACTATATATACTATTTAAGTTTGTAAAAAGTAAGCACATTTTACTTTTATAGTCAGAAAAAAAGTTTTTTAGAAGAAAGAATCATGCAAAAAAAATATATAATTTCAATAAAAAAGTTCTTCAGCACCTTGGAAGGCCAAGGCAGGCAGATCACTTGAGGTCGGGAGTTTGAGACCAGCCTAGCCAACATGGTGAAAACCCGTCTCTACCAAAAAATACAAAAATTAGCAAAGCATGGTGGCATGCGAAGAGATTGCAGTAAGCTGAGATCATGCCACTGCACTCCAGCCTGGGTGACAGAGTGATACTCTGTCTCAAAAAAAAAAAAAGAAAGTTCTTTATACTGTATTTTGACTCCAACAAAAGCAATAAAGTCTTCTGTTACATATCCAGATGAAATATCTCAAGAGGGTAACTACAGTTAGAAAAATAATGGTTTTTTACTTAGGAACTAAAAAAAGTTTTATAGCAGTTTCCAGAGTGGAAGGGAAAACAAACTCTACGGTGTTAGTGTTCCACATAAGAGCACAATTTTCTTCTAAAGAAAGATTTAAGATAGGAACATTTCTCTGTAGCATAAAATGTGGGACTGATGTGACAAAGAGCAGGTAAACAATTTCATTCAAACTTGGTGACTACGATGACATAGGGAAGATAATTCACTAAACGAGATTGCCTACTGGGTGACATGACAGATACTTCTGAGTATACATATAGTGCTTATACTTTTGAAGGAATATGTCATCTGTGTTAAAGTTGGCATAAGCCTAGATCCAAAGGTTACTTTCCAACCACAATACTTATTACCTGAACCAAACCCTAAGACAAGAACAGATCTGAGATAAAATACACATGCATCTGATATACTAGTTCTATTTATTACTCTGATTTCTATTTGAAGGTCTTATTGGTTGTCTTAAAAAAAATTCAGCACATAAATTCTCAAATTCTGAAAGATAGCTGATATATTCATGAGACAGGTGGCTGCCCAAACTAGTTGTTAAGAAAGGAAGTCCTACTCAAACGCTTGCAGCAGGCAGAGTGTGTTATTAGAGAAGAGTAACAGTTTTCATTTGTAACACTTCAGGATTCCAAGTGCTCAAAGCTCTGAATAGGAGCCAGGTTTAAAGGGTGAAAAAACACAGAGCATAAAAATTAAAAATATACTCAACCTCACAATAATGAATAAGGCACAGTGGATTAAAGACTCCAGAAAAAAATTATAAATGAAAATCATTGGTAATTGAAACATATGGTCCTTGAACAAAATTTAAATGTAGTAATTCTAATCAAATATCAAGGTGAAGACATATTTTTTAAATGCTTCCTTTGGCTAAGAATGCTTCAAGAAACCCTTCTATAAATATCAACTATGTCTGGATCACACTGAACTTAGAAAGTAACATAAGAAGAACATGAACTGGATTGGAGATCACTAAATAGTCCCACACTCAGTAGGGAGAAAATATTCTAGAAGGCTGGGCATGGTGGCTCACGCCTGTAATCTCAGCACTTTGGGAGGCCCAGATGGGCAGATCACCTGAGGTCAGGAGTTCAAGACCAGCCTGGCCAACATGGTGAAACCCCATCTCTACAAAAACACAAAAATTAGCCAGACATAATGGCGGGTGCCTGTAATCCCAGCTACTTGGGAGGCTGAGGCAGAAGAATCACTTGAACCTTGGAGGCGGAGGTTGTAGTGAGCTGAGATCGTGCCACTGCACTCCAGCCTGGGCGAAAGAGCAAGAATCCGTCTCAAGAAAAAAAAAAAAGAAAGAAAGAAGGTATTCTAGGAGTTAAAAAGTAGTAAAAGAAAGCTTATAAGGAGAATAAAAGGTGAGCAGTAACTGAAATTTATTTAAAAACACCTAATAACATGAGACAACAGAAATGCAAAATATTAAAATGCAAGCTGGCCAGGTGCTGTGGCTCACACCTGTAATCCCAACACTTTGGGAGGCCAAGGCAGGAGGATCACATGAGCTCAGGAGTTCAAGACCAGCCTAGGCAACATAGTGAGACCCTGTCGCTAAAAAATTAATTAAATTAAAATAAAGTGTGAAGTTGCCAAATTTATCAGATTCCAAAAAGAATCCATAAGGAAAGAAAATTTCAGAGCCTCTCATTCTCTGATAAAAGAAGACCATTATTCCAAAGTATGGAAGGTTTTCCTCATCCCTCTCCCTCCCTCAAATAATGACTATAAATACCAAAGTGTTGGACCCAGTGGGAGAACTCAAATAATGAGATAGTTTAGGACAAAATCAAACCATTGAAACAAAAGAAGAGGAGAAGGAGGAAGAAGAAGATGATGATGAGGACAAAGACCAGAAAAGATATGTACAAAGTTGTTCACTGGTTGTCTGTAATGCAATGGGGGAAAAAAGGAAAACAATTTAAATATCCATCAAAGGGACTGTGGAAAACCTGTGAAATATTCATACTGTATAATAAAAACAAAACAGCTAAAATGGGAGACCTAGATCTGAATCTACCAACATGTACAGATTTTGGAAAACAAGAATGAAAACAAGACTGCTGTAGAACTTTTATTTATATATATATATATATATATATATATATACACACACACACACACATGCACATATGTACTCACACGTATATAATTGTCTAAAAATTAAGCACGCAAAGCAATACATTTTCATACATACACACATACATACACATCTACATTGCACTGGAATGATACACGCTAAATTCACGGTAACAGGTGGTCTCTGGTAGTGAAGGATGGAAACAGAACAGAAAGTATAAATAAATAAAACTTTAGCTGACAGTGTCACAGTCTCTTTTTGTTTGGCTTTTTCTTTTTTTAAGCTTTTCAAATATATGAATTCAGGAAAAATGGTAAATTAGAAAAGCTAAAGATTGCTTAATGACTTGTGATACAGAAAAAAAAGCTAAATAGCTCAAAGCAATATTTTAAATAGATACTAATGCAGCCTAAATCAAACCAAAAAGAGCCAATGAATTCAGTCCAGATCATCTCACTAATGAAAATCCTGTGTTGGTAAATATTTTTTCTATAGCTGATGGGAATTATACAGCACTGGGGTTCCTTAAGCAGCGAAACTAAAGGGACTGACTTTATATATGTCAATAAGAAAGTACATCTTTTTCTTTCTTTCTTTTTTTTTGAGACGGGGTCTCCCTCTGTCACCTAGCTGGAGTACAGAGGCTCGATCTCTGCTCCCTGCAATCTCTGCCTCCTGGGTTCAAGCAATTCTCCTGCCTCAGCCTCCTGAGTAGCTGGGATTACAGGTGCGCACCACCACGCCCGGCTAATTTTTTTTGTTTTTAGTAGAGATGGTGTTTCAGCATGTTGGTGAGGCGGGTCTCAAACTCCTGACGTCTGTGATCTGCCCACCTCAGCCTCCCAAAGTGCTGGGATTACAGGCGTGAGTCACCGTGCCCAGCCAGAAAGCACATGTTAAATAAAAATAATGTTCATAGTAATCCAACATATCTTCATTGAGACCATAAATCCTTATATTTTGCCTTAATTTTGTTTATTCCTCTAAGAACCAATCTCTCTTTTAATCATCTCAAATTTCAGTACCTGAAACTCAAAGACAGATTATAAAAACAACACTTGAGGCTTTTTTGCCTTCTTGAATTGACTTAAGCTTTTTTTCCTTCTTTCAAACATGTTTTTCCTCCTTCTTCCTTGACTTTTCCCATCTCCAACCTGTTGTTGTTGTTTTTTTCCTTCCATTCTCTCACCAACAGTTGCTTTCAACTGCTAGCAAGCCTCTGGCATATTTATATTTTTCACTTCTTTAAGGAAAAGATGCTCCCACTCCACAGCCCAAACGTCAAATAAAGGGGAAAAAATTTATGTAAAGAGTACTAACCATATTTTGATGCCTTTCCTTTCTGTATTATGGCTAGGAATAAAGCTCTAATTGCCAAACAAGAGAGCAAAATCAAACTTACCTGTATGTTTTATCATCTTTATAACATTTAAATTTATCCAGGGTCCTCTGTTTCACAAGTCACTTTGGTTAGGAATTATAAGGCCACTTAAAATAGGCCACTATAGTTGAGCACTATAGTCTAGTGGAAACCATAACCTCAAGATTCACAGTAGACAAACAACCTAGGCCAGGTGTGGCGGCTCATGCCTTTAATCCCAGCACTCCGGGAGGCCAAGGTGAGCACATCACTTGAGGTCAGGAGTTCCAAACCAGCCTGGCCAACATGGTGAAACCTTGTCTCTACTAAAAATACAAAAATTAGCCCGGCATGATGGGGCAAGCCTGTAATCCCAGCTACTTGGGAGGCGGAGGCCACAGTGAGCCAAGATCACGCCACCACACTCCAGCCTGGGCGACAGAGTGAGACTCTGTCTCAAAAAAAAAAAAAAAAGAAAGAAAAAAAGAGACAGAGAAGCAACGTGTGCATTTCCACCCCCATCCTCCTTTAAAAGGATTTCCAAGGTCCTTTCCAGTTAAATGCTTTAAGCTATATAACCACTCCCTCATAAGCAGTATTCAATGTTTCACAGTCTTCGAAGTACTCTGACATTTATGATCTTATTTGGGATTTTCAACAGCTCTGTGAGGCACACAGAGCAAGCAAGTATTTTACAAATAAGGGAACAGAAGCTCAGAGTTCCAATTTGCTGTGGTCACATGGCTATTAACGGGCTTGAGTTCAGAACACAAAGTCTTTTAACTCCTAAACCAACACTTTGCAATTCCTTTGGGGTGACTCTTAGATCAGGTATGGTCTTTTATTCAACATGTAGGAATGGGAAAAATACCTGAGAAAGATACCTACATTCCCTAGCTTTCAGTTCCAATTTCATTTTCAAGTGGCAACTCAGTATGAATGTATGTTCTTTTGGCAGGGCAAGGTGACTCATGCCTGTAATTTCAGCACTTTGGGAGGCCAAGGCAAGCACATCGCCTGAGCTCAGGAGTTGCAGACCACCCTGGGCAACATGGTGGAACCCTGTCTCTACTAAAAAATACAAAAAAAAAAAAATTTGCCAGGTGTGGTGGTACATGCCTGTAGTCCCAGCTACTCGGAAGGCTGAGGCTGGGAAATCACTTCAGCCCAGGAGGCAGAGAGGTTACAGAGAGCCGAGATCATGCCACTGCACTCCAGCTTGGGCTACAGAGACATCGTCTTAAAAAAAAAAAAAAAGTACATTATTTTGTTCTAATGAATTTGGATCACCATTATTAATGGAGACCTCAACAAATCATTAATGGGTTCATATCTACTTCCACAACTGGATCCTGGGAACGAATCTTATGTTGTAATTATTTTTATTATTTTTTAAATTTTTTTATTTCTTGAGATGGAGACAGAGTCTTGCTCTGTCACCCCGGCTGGAGTGCAGTGGCGCAATCTCGGCTCACTGCAACCTCCGCCTCCCAGGTTCAAGCAATTCTCCTTCCTCAGCCTCCCAAGTAGCTGGGATTACAGGGGTGCGCCACCACGCCCAGCTAATTTCTGTATTTTTAGTAGAGACGGGGTTTCACGATGTTGGCCAGGCTGGTCTCAAACTCCTGACCTCAAGTGATTCACCTGCCTTGGCCTCCCAAAGTGCTAGGATTATAGGTGTGAGCCGCTGTGCCTGGCCCTCCTATGTTGTAATTATTTCAGAATGACTTTTCATGCTTTAGCACCTGATAATCAATTTTTTCAAATAAAATATCTATTGTTTTAACATGCCAGAGTAATTCTTCTAGTCTAAGTTTTCAAGAAACCAGCATCTTTCTCCACAGCTATCTTCCTCTCCTTCGCCACAAGCTTACAGAATTAAAAAGCACAATTTTTACCATTCTTTAATTATACTCATTTCAGGTGTCTAACATGACTAAAATACTAACTCGCACCTCTTCGATTCAATTGCTTAAGCTAAAAACCCTATCTTTTCCTATCCTCTTTATCAGGAAGTCCTGTCAGCTGTCCTGCTTCTCAATGTATTCCATATTTGTCCATTTCCGTCCAAGCCAGAGTTTTCTCACCTGAATAGCTACTGGTTTCTAATTGATCTCCCAGCTTCCTCTGTACCCCAATTTATGTATTCTTCACATGATAGCCACAGTGGGCTTTTAAAATGTAAATCCAGATATTGCTCCTTCACTTAACCACACTTAGAATTCGAGCTCTTTATCTGAACCTACAGAGTCCTATAAGAGCTGGCCCATTATACCAAATTCATCACCTACCACTCTCCCTTATCACTAACTTTACTCCAAAAACACTGGGTTTTCTCTCTACAAACAAGCCAAGATTGTTTCCATCTTAGGGCCTTTGCATTTTTCCCTCAGGCTGGAAGAAACTTCTTCCAGATATTCACATTGCTTCTTGTTACTTAGGTCTTCTCTGACCACAGCCAAAAGCAGTAGCTCTACGCCTACACCTGCTATGAATTTGTTTCATGTGACTTAATCCTCTACACTGTCTACAGTCTATAGCCTGATCATTCAGGTGCACTTATAATAATCACATGTGGTCCTGCAGGGCTGAGACTCAGAACCTAGACAATGGGGGCTCTCTTGAAAGAATGCCCATTTCTAAGTCTGAAGCAGCCCCCTGGTCTTTTTCTTTTCAGTGCCCAACAGAGTACCTACTAAACTCTTTTTACTTTGGGTGTACAATTTTTAAACAAAGCCATACTTAATCTTAGAAAATTTTCCTATGATGTTGTTTAGGTCTCTCTTTTTAAAAATTACATCACACCTCTAGATTCTGTATTTTTTTATTTGCCTTAAAGAAATCAGCCAGGAGCGGTGGTGTCCCATTATGACTAGTCTTTTTTTTCTTTAACTGATAGAAAGTAAACTATGGGCTGGGGTGTGGTGGCTCATGCCTGTAATCCCAGCACTTTGGGAACCAAGGCGAGCAGATCACCTGAGGTCAGGAGTTTGAGACCAGCCTGGCCGACATGGCGAAACCCCATCTCTACTAAAAATACAAAAATTAGCTGGGCATGGTGGCGCATGCCTGTAATCCCAGCTACTCGGGAGGCTGAGGCAGGAGAATCGCTTAAACTGGGAGGCGGAGGTTGCAGTGAGCTAAGATTGAGCCATTCCACTCCAGCCTGGGCAACAAGAGCGGAACTCAGTCTCAGAAAAAAAAGAAAAAGAGGCCAGGCATGATGGTGAATGCCTGTAGTCCCAGCTACTTTGGAGGCTGAGGCAGGAGAACTGCTTGAAACCGGGAGGTGGAGGTTGTGGTGAGCCGAGCTCGTGCCACTGCACTCCAGCCTAGGCAACAGAGCAAGACTCTGTCTCAATAATAATAATAATAATAATAATAATAATAAATAAGCAGAAAAACAAAAAGTAGAGATATGAGTATTTCTGGAGATGAAGAGCTAAATAATATCAGCAATTTTAACAAATGCCTTATACAGTGATAGTAAAAATTGACGAAACTTGCTAATACTAAATTTTTCCAGAGTAAAAGACTAAGCTGATTTGAATAAACTGATGGAAGTTATTAACACTCTTTGTGGGCGAGAAGTTTGTACCCAGAACATCCTGCATTGTGCCTAGCACAGAGAAGGTGCTTCACAAGAAAAGTCTGGTGAATAAAGGAATAAAATAGCTCTGGAGATATAAAAGGACTTAATAATACCCAGTCAAATGATTTCATTTTACAGATCAAGGAACTGAACCCCAAAGCAGCTTAGTGGCTTGCCCAATGTGATAATAATACACAGGAAGCCAGCAGCAGAGTTCGGAACAGTACCTAGCTACTAGCTATCATACTATCTCCTCACAGTTATGTGGGGGAAAAAAGAGATGTTGGGCTCAAGAATTTCAGTGTGGGTAAATGAAAGATAAAAGACCGGTGAAAAATAATCAGACTGTAATTCAGGACACTGGGTCCAATAATGATTGACAAATTGGAATAGCACAAGAAAGATATTGGTGAGGCACTATAGTTACCTATTAAGTAGGGTCCAAATGGGCTACCAAATTCTCTCCATTATCAGAAAGGATACTAGAAACAAAACCAGAAAACACACACAAAATTGCCTTCCCTCAACCTAGCTTTCCAGTCTTGTCTAATGTGACTGTTCAAATTAAGTCAACTGTCAAGCTACTCAATTCCACTGCTCACTCTATATTCACAACAAAATTAAAGTGGCTATACAAACTGGATTCCTCCTAAGGATATGGAGTTACAAAGATAAATTTGCAACTCTATTTGTTCCTGGCTCCTATAACCTTTTCTTATTTTCAATTCAACCAAACCTTTACTGATTAAAACAGCACAGACATAATTTGACTGATTCTTTTTTTTTTGTTTGTTTTGTTTTGTTTTGTTTTTTGAGACGGAGTCTCGCTCTGTCGCCCAGGCTGGAGTGCAGTGGCGCGATCTCGGCTCACTGCAAGCTCCGCCTCCTGGGTTTACGCCATTCTCCTGCCTCAGCCTCCTGAGTAGCTGGGACTACAAGAGCCCGCCACCGCGCCCGGCTAATTTTTTGTATTTTTAGTAGAGACGGGGTTTCACCGTGGTCTCGATCTCCTGACCTTGTGATCCGCCCGCCTCGGCCTCCCAAAGTGCTGGGATTACAGGCGTGAGCCACCGCGCCCGGCTTGACTGATTCTTAAGATGTGAAAGGTATCTTTATTTCTTGAATAAAAGGCATCCTTTATTTCCTCTTTCAAAGCAAAGATTCATCCTATCATCTTAATCAAATTAGTATCAAACATTTAGAGTACCCATTTTGTGATAGGCCTATGGATCATTTAAATTTTGGAAGAATAGGCCTGGCACTGTGGCTCATGCCTGTAATCCCAACACTTTGGGAGGCCAAGGCAGGTGGATCACTTGAGGTTAGGAGTTC
Organism: Macaca thibetana thibetana; assembly: GCF_024542745.1. Taxonomy (NCBI): domain Eukaryota; kingdom Metazoa; phylum Chordata; class Mammalia; order Primates; family Cercopithecidae; genus Macaca; species Macaca thibetana. Next base: position 45,467,063 of record NC_065593.1, on the reverse strand, counting down.
CAGACCAGCCTGGCCAACATGGTGAAACCCTATCTCCACTAAAAATACAAAAATTAGTCAGGCGTGGTGGTGGGCGCCTGTAATCCCAGCTACTCAGGACTCTGAGGCATGAAAATTGCCTGAACCCAGGAGGCGAAGGTTGCAATGAGCCAAGATCGTGCCATTCATTGCACTCCAGCCTGGGCGACAGACTAACACTCTCAAAAAAAAAAAAAATTGGAAGAATAAGTTTTCCCTACCTATACTACTACAGGTTGATCATCCCTAATCTGAAAATCTGAAATGCTCCAAAGTCCAAAACTTTTTGAGCACGGATATGATGCTCAAAGGAAATGTTCATTAGAGGATTTTGGATTTTTAATATTTAGATTAGGAGTGTAAATATTTCAAAATAGGAAAAAAATTAAAAACCTGAAACACTTCTAGTCCCAAGCATTTTGGGTAAGGGATGCTCAACCTGTAGTAGAGTCACTACTACAGACAGATTTTAATCTTAAAGCTAACAATTAATCTTAACATTAGTAAATGTGTTTCTATTGCTTGTGCCTTTGTCAATCAACATAAAAAAATACTCACGGCCGGGTGCGGTGGCTCAAGCCTGTAATCCCAGCACTTTGGGAGGCCGAGGCGGGTGGATCACGAGGTCAGGAGATCGAGACTATCCTGGCTAACATGGTGAAACCCCGTCTCTACTAAAAATACAAAAAACTAGCCGGGCGTGGTGGCGGGCGCCTGTAGTCTCAGCTACTTGGGAGGCTGAGGCGGGAGAATGGCGTGAACCCGGGAGGCGGAGCTTGCAGTGAGCCGAGATCACGCCACTGCACTCCAGCCTGGGAGACACAGCGAGACTCCGTCTCAAAAAAAAAAAAAAAAAAAATATTCACTGGATGCAGTTTGAATGTCCAGTTCCAGGCTGAACTGCCAATCTCACAATTGCCAATGTCTCTGTGTGGTTTGAATAAGGAGAAAGTGTTTCTGGCCTTGAAGACCCAGGAGAAGACTCAACTTAAAAGAATAATTCATATTTTCAAGAATGTAGAGTTTCTCTTCAGTACATAAAATTTCCTCCATTAGACAATTTCCTACCATCTCTTAAATTCTTCCTTTAAATAGCAATAAATGGTTATCAGCCATTTAAAAGTCACCAAGACTATACCCGACCCTTTCACCCCTGCATACCAAATGGAACAAAAACACAGTAAAACCAATTTTAAACATCTAGAATAGTCAGATAGGAATTCAAATCAGGAAGGGAAACTTTGGACTCTAGACACAAATTCACTTCAAATAATACTTAAGGAACTTATAAATATATTTCTAAGGATTGGGCCCCTCAAAGTTACAAAACATGGGGAAGAGTTAACACTACCACTTTATCATTATTGCCAGAGGTGGTTGCTTTAAGAACTGTCTTACAAAGGTCAGCGTTTTATTGGGTCTTCCAAAAATCAATCCTTCACAATGAGAAATGGACATCAGTTAAATAAACTGCTAGAATAAGAACAAGTCAATATATTCATAAGCTATTGCTATTCTCAGGGCCTGAATTCTAGTGCAGGCTTGAAGATACTTTCCTGAATGTGAATTTCCTCATTTTTCTTTCCCTCATCTTTAATTGAGGGTGACTGTGTAAGAATCTCTAAGGTCCCTTCAGTGCTAAAGTTCTATGCCCCTTTGGAAACACTGTTAAAATTGTTTCTACCTTTTTTCATATATGCATTTTATTTTAAAGAAAAGCAGTATATATATATGTAACTTAAATAATTCAGAAGTTACAAGAAGTTACAATTGAAAAGTAAGTTTCCTTCTAGATTTAAAATCCCTCTCTAAAGCTTTTAGAGAGGGATTTTTTATATCTTCGGAAAAAAACAACAAAAAAATGAACATAACAGGCATCTACCAGCATATATATATATAAAAAAAATACAAATATACATGTATTTTTTTCCCTGTAGACACACTTTATTCTTTCTAATGGTTGCACAGAATTCCACTGTTACCCTGCTGAATGGTTTCCATGCTTTTGCTACTGCAAACAATGCAGCAACAAGTGTATCTAAACATAAGCACAAGTAGGCCCAACAGCCTGCACGCTGTTTATTTTGATATTTTGAAATTACCCTCCAAAATATATCAATACGTACTTCCAATGTGACTCCCACTTGAGCATCTACCCTCTTTGATACATTCAGGATGGTCAGAGATAGTCACAGAAGAGTGGGTACAAAAAAAACCTTTAAGTAGAAGAGCCAGTGAGATTTAGACCAAAAAAAGAAAAAGTCAAAAATGCCTTTTATAAATACAAAAATAATATAAATATATAATATACACAATATATAAGTATATAATAGATATGATATGTGGTACTTTGTTTACAAGATTTAAGTGTTGATGCTTCCTTGCGGAGCTCTGAACGAAGATATATAGACAGGAAAAAAAAAGTTTTTTCTATTCAAGGAGAGTAGGTGAGCAACTTGTATTGCAAATCCTATGAATCCCAAGAAGGCCTAATTCTGTCTTAGATCAGGACGTGAATTTACATGTACAACTAAATTCCACTACATATAATCTGGCCTCTTTCACCCAGAAATGGTTATCAGCACAGCAAAAGTGAATTTAGTTCCTCGTCTTTGTCCCTGACAAAGGATACCTACTAATGCAGCCATTAACCCCCAATTAAATAGGACAGTGCACGATTCCAGAGGTGATAAACATGTTAGTAAAACACACAGACAACAATTCTTCGGGCATTTTTAAAACTGTTTTTTACTAGTGACAGTGTCTCGCTATGTTGCCCAGGCTGTTCTCAAACTCAGGGACTCAAGTGATCCTCCTACCCTGACCTCCCCAGAAGCTGAGACTACAGGTATGCTGCCACCACACCCAACTAAATGTTTAATTAAATAACTGTTACAATGTCTGGCATGTAGTAGATACTGAATAAGTAATTATTAAATTAATTCATGGCATCCACTTTGGAAATTGCATGTTAGTTTCTTTTTTCTTTTCTTTCTTTTTTTAAAAAAAGATAGTAGCACTTTGTGAGGCCGAGGCCAGTGGATTGCCTGAGCTCAGGAGCTCCAGACCACCCTGGGCAACATGGTGAAACCCCATCTCTACTAAAATACAAAAATCAGCTAGGCGTGGTGGCGCATGCCTGTAGTCCCACCTATTCGGGAGGCTGAGGCATAAGAATCCCTTGAGCCCCGGAGGCGGAGGTTGCAGTGAGCCAAGATCGTGCCACTGTACTCCAGCTTGGGCAAAAAAAAAAAAAGGAGCCTAGTATGGTGGCACATGCCTGTAGTCCCTGCTACTAGGGAGGCTGAGGTAGGAGGCTCACTTGAGGCTAGGAGTTCAAGGCTGCAGGTTGCTATGATTGTGTCTGTGAATAGCCACTCTAGCCTATGCAATGGAGTGAGAGGTATCTTTAAAAAAGAGAGACAGACAAGGTACTCCTATGGTGCCTGGGCTGGACTTGAATTCCTGGGCTCAAGGGATCCTCTAGCGTCAGCCCTCCTAATAGCTGGGACTACAGGCACACACTATTGAGTATCATCTTAGTTTTAACTGAAAGTATTTGCAAAGGACTATGTAAACACAAGGCAATTCTAGGAGTGGGTGTGTATGTATGTGGTGAGGAGGAATATATGAATTCCTAAAATCAAAATAAATGTATGTGAAGTTCCCATTTTCCTTTCCTGTAACTTGCTATTATAAATATTTATTACATCTTCGATTTTAACATGCTATTAATTTTGAGGAGGAAAAGAAAAAAGCAATACTTTGCTCTTAAACTGAAATGCAAAAAAACCTGCATATTTTAGAATCAGAGAAACTCAGTATATCTAAAGTGGTATATTTGTTTTCAACTGAAGCTCCCTCTAATTTTGTAAGTAGGAAAATACAATTTATGAAAATTCATATGAGACTATTCCCAACACATTATTTTTTCTCCTCACCCAAGTATACCAACTACACCCAACACTAAATCTCTTAAGAAAACTGCCCCCTACCATGCCCAACTATGAGACAGACTGAGGCAGGGGGAATTTCTTGAGCTCAGGGGGTCAAGTCCAGCCTGGAAAACATAGGAAAACCCCCTCTCTTAAAATAAATAACTAAATAAAACAACAACAAAACTTGGCCCCAGTTTCTTCTACTATCAGGAGTCACTGAAACACAAACCTCACAATTTTAAGCATCAGTGGGAAGAACTCAGAATCAAAGCCAACCTTATATATACCTACACATAAAATCAACTGGTATTATGCTGAGAACCAGAAATCTCTCTTTCAAAATGAAGGCGGTCTTCTAGTCTTTGCTCTGACTACACCACAATTTACTGGTAGGGCCCAACTGCAGACACTGGGCTCAGAGCAAATACTTCCAGGTATCCAACAGGGCATGAACTGGAAAGGGGAGGGTGAGCTGAATTAAATGGGATGGAAAGTCAAATATTAGAGTTACTTTGGGGCCGGGCGCGGTGGCTCATGCATGTAATCCCAGGCATTGGGAGGCCAAGGTGGGTGGATCATGAGGTCAAGAGATTGACCAACATGATGAAACCCCATCTCTACTAAAAAAATACAAAAACTGGCTGGGCGTGGTGGTGTGCGCCTGTAGTCCCAGATACTAGGGAAGCTGAGGCAGGAGAATCACTTGAACCCAGGAGGCAGAGGTTGCAGTGTGCCAAGATCACACCACTGCACTCCAGTCTGGCGACAGCAAGACTCTCTCAAACAAACAAACAAAAGAATTACTTTGGGCTGGGTGCAGTGGTTCATGCCTGTAATCCCAATATTTTGGGAGGTCGAGGTGGGAGGATCACTTCAGCCCAGGAGTTCGAGACAACCTGGACAACATGGCAAAACGCGATCTCTACAAAGAAATACAAAAATTAGCCAAGCGTGATGGCTCGTGCCTGTGGTCCCAGCTACTTGGGAGACTGGGGTGGAAGGATCACTTGAGCACAGGAGGCAGAGGTTGGTAGTTATCTGGGAGGTCCCCAAATTCTATCACTAATAAAGAAACCCTTACCTGCAGGCATATGATTTGAGTTGCAGCTGAAGAAAAATAAAAATCTTCTAGGTGCTTGAAAATTCTACTTATTACAGTCAACATCCCATTTATCAGACTGAATTCCACAGATTAGTAAATAAAAATTTTAGGTTAAGTGTTTTCAAATAAAAATTTTAAACAACACCAAAACAAAACAATAAAAACCTCACAAATATTCCAACCAACAATTAAACAAATAGGCCTCGGACTGAGGAAAAGGAATCACACCCCTCAATACAATCTACTGTTTCCAAGACACAAGAATCTGTTTCTTGGACTTGAGATTGGTATTAAGTGGCAGTGGACCAAGGAGAAAAAAATAAATGACATGAAACAAACCCAAAAATCAAATCCAAAGACAATTTAACACTGAGCTTGCTCGTACTGTCAAGAACAAATTAAAGCAATGTTTGCTGGGGTTGCCATAGCAAACTACTATGACATAAAAGAAAACAATAGCTCACAATAGGCTGTAAACAGTCTAGTAATCAAAGTGCGTATTTATTGGTTACTGCCTATAGCTGTCAGAAAAGTTTATCCAATCAGATCAGGTAATACATATAACTTTCTTTTTTTTTTTTTTAAAGAGATGGAGTCTCGCTCTGTCACCCAGGCTGGAGTGCAGTGGCGCGACCTTCACTCACTGCAACCTCTGCCTCCCAGGTTCTAGCAATTCTCCTGCCTCAGCCTCCCAAGTAGGTGGGACTACAGGCACACACCGCCATGCCCAGCTAATTTTTTGTATTTTAGTAGAGACGGGGTTTCACCGTGTTGCCCAGGCTGGTCTCAAATTCCCGAGCTGAGGCAATCCACCTGCCTCGGTCTCCCAAAGTGCTAGGATTACAGGCATGAGCCACTGCACCTGGCTATACAAATAACTTTCCAAAGTAAGTTTTTAAATTGTTGTCCAATGTTCTTGAGATTTATAATTAACCCAATCACTTCTATAGGTATTGCATGTCTAAAAACTTTGACTTTCATGGCCGGGAGCAGTGGCTCACGTCTGTAATCCCAACATTCTGGGAGGCCAAGGCAGGTGGATCATTTGAGATCTCGAGTTGGAGGCCAGCCTGACCAACATGGTGAAACCCCGTCTCTACTAAAAATAAAAAAAATTAGCTGGGCATGCTGGTGTATGCCTGTAGTCCCAGCTACTCAGGAGGCTGAGGCAGGAGAATCGCCTTAACCCAGAAGGCAGAGGTTGCAGTGGGCAAGATCGTGTCACTGCACTCTAGCCTGAGAGACAGAGTGAGACTCTGTCTCAAAAAAATAAATAAATAAAATAAAATGGCATTCTGGTTTATTTTGTCAACTGTTAGTGAGGTTAGTTAACTACTTTCCCCAAGACCAATTAACTCTGGAAACAATGAAGAAACTGAGTTTACTTGCAAAACTGAGGAACAGATCCTGAATCTTCAAGATCCCACCAAGTTAACAGCATCCTAAGAGGGCCTGTCAGAAGAGCCAGGCAGTCACCTCATGGTGCCTTACATTGGTCAAAAGTTGTATAATTGAGTGAAAAGAATGTAACGCTAGGAAGGAGATACTTAATGTATGCCCCTGAATTATGCTCTGAACATGGTTATATACTTTAAAAAGAAAGTTCCTGAGTTTAAAAAAGTACTAGTCAATTCTCAATTATCATCATAATTGAAATACTAAAGGATGTAAAAAGTGATATAAATATTCCAAAACAGGTATTAAAAAAGAAATCCTTAACATTTTACTTTGGAACACATGATGTAATTTTTCCTATAGATTTACATCCAAAATTCTATCTTGGCTAAAATAATAGTAATTATTTACGTAGCCTGGACATAGATTAAAAGACATCATGGGAGTGAATTCAAGATAAAATAGGACTCAGCATGAGATAAATGTTGATGGATAATGTATATGAGGATAATTTAAAACTATTATATAATTCCTCTTGATCTCACAGCATCTTCTAGCAGCTCAGTCTTAGCCATAAAATATTTTTCGAATGAAAATTTCTTTTTTCTTTTCTTTCTTTTTTTTTTTTTGAGACAGTTTCACTCTCATTGCCCAGGCTGGTGTGCAATGGCGCAATCTTGGCTCACCGCAACCTCCACCTCCCGGGTTCAAGTGATTCTCCTGCCTCAGCTTCCCAAGTAGCTAGGATTACAGGCACGTGCCACCACGCCTGGCTAATTTTTTGTATTTTTATTAGAGACGGGGTTTCTCCATGTTGGTCAGGCTGATCTCAAACTCCTGACCTCAGGTGATCTGCCTGCCTCGGCCTCCCAAAGTGCTGTAACCACAGGTGTGAGCCACCGTGCCCGGCCAGGTATTCTTAAAAGTGATGTAATAATCTCTGCATCAGAAAGAACTTCAGAAACTACCTTGTCTGAACTCTTTGATATTATAAAAGAGTTTATAATATCAAACTCTTTTGCTATCCACAAAAGTTGCAACATGTCTATATATAGAGAACTACAGAGTAAAATAAATATTTAAGTATTGGGAAGATCATTATTTAAATAATTTACATATAAAGAACCTTTCTCGGGTATTTCTTGTAAAAAGAGACTTCAATGTATCCAGTTTGCTTAAAATTAGGCCACATCTAGCTTTCTGCTTTATCTTACACTTGCATACTACACAACTTCAGATGTACTAAAAATAAAATCAGTCCTCTGGGACATAACTCCCATAAAAACCTCTCCACTACACCACAACACAAACCCTCCTCTCCAATTAGTTGACCCTAGCCTGTTTGCCAGCTCATACATACAACCATACGCCTTTCTCAAATTTATACAAAACCCTGAAAGCCAGAAATGTTCTACCTCCTATGTGAATACTACCCTTCCAGGTCCAAGTCAAGTCCTACCTTGTTCTGAAGCATTTCCTAACCACCCCAGTATACTCTAAATTCCTAGTGTCACTTTCTTGGCAGTTAACAAATGTGACTAAGAACCCATTAGCTGCCAATTAACATAGGATGCCCAGAATTTTAATTCTCTATGTTTTTCCCCACTCCAAAATTATCTTTTATAGGTCTAGTAAGATCTAGGAATTGGTACTTAAAAATCAACTTATCAGATGGAAAGAAGAAAACAGTTGCTACACAAATAAAATTGATTTAGGCCAGGCGCTGTGGCTCATGCCTGTAATCCCAGCACTTTGGGAGGCCGAGGCAGGTGGATCATGAGGTCAGGAGATCGAGACCATCCTGGCTAACACGGTGAAACACCGTCTCTAGCAAAAAAAAAAAAAAAAATACAAAAAATTAGCCAGACGTGGTGGTGGGCACCAGTAGTCCCAGCTACTTGGGAGGCTGAGGTAGAATGTCATGAACCTGGGAGGCGGAGCTTGCAGTGGGCCGAGATTGCGCTGCTGCACTCCAGCCTGGGCGACAGAGCAAGACTGTCTCAAAAAAAAAAAAAAAAAAAAAAAAAAGAATAAAGTTGATTTTTTCCCAAGATTGCGCCACTGCACTCCAGCCTGGATGACAGAGTGAGACTCTGTCTCAAAAAAAAAAAAAAAAAAAAAGAATAAAGTTGATTTTTTCCCTTTATCAAAATGTCCTTTAATGCTGTTTACATATTTTTTTCAATTATGAGAATATTTAAGGAATAATTAGGAAAATCTAATATTGTACAGCAATTCTACTTCAGGAATAAATCCTAAGGAATCAATCTGATTGATGTATAAAGATTTATGTACAAGGATGTTCATCACTGCAAATTTTTTCTTTTTTGAGATGTAGTCTTGCAGTGTCACCCAGGCTGGAGTACAATGGCGTGACCTCGGCTCACTGCAACCTCTGCCTCCTGGGTTCAAAAGATTCTCCTGCCTCAGCCTCTCAAGTAGCTGGGATTACAGGTGCCCGCCACCACGCCCAGCTAATTTTCGTATTTTTAGTAGGGATAGGGTTTCACCATGTTGGCCAGGCTGGTCTCGAACGCCTGACCTTATGATCTACTCGCCTCGGCCTCCCAAAGTGCTGGGATTACAGGCGTAAGCCACTGCACTCGGCCTTTTTTTTTTTTTTTTTTAAAGAAACGGAGTCTCACTCTGTTGCCCAGGCTAGAGTGCAGTGGCGTGATCTTGGCTTGCTGCAACCTCCGCCTCCTGAGTTCAAACAATTCTCCTGCCTCAGCCTCCTGAGTAGCTAGGACTACAGCCACATGTCACCACGCCTGGCTAATTTTTTGTATTTTTAGTAGAGATGGTGGGGGGGTTCACTGTGTTAGCCAGGATGGTCTCGATTTCCTGACCTCATGATCCGCCCATCTCGGCCTCCCAAAGTGCTGGGATTACAGGCGTGAGCCACCTCACCCAGCTGTCACCGCAAAATTTATAAGGAAAAACTGGAGGAAAAAAGTTCATTATTGGGAAATTGGCCAAATAAAATATGATGAATTCATACAACAGAATTCTATGTAGTTACTTTGAGAAGTTATTTTTTTACTGGTATAAGAGGTCTACAATATGCTGAATGTTTAAGGCAATTTTAAAAACAATCAATTTTTTTGTAAAGATATAAATATCTACATGCACATACACATTTAGAGAAATGCCCAATAAGATGTTCAGAAAATGTTAACTGTAGTTAACTCTGTATGGTGGGATTTGGGGTAATTTTTTACTTTTTTCTTTATACTTTTCTATTTTTTTCCAAGAATTATTTTATAATCAGCAAAAGCAAATACTTTTGTTCTGAAAAAATACCATGTTGATTTTTAAATCTCAAGTCTTTTTAAGGATTCATGTGGAGTGCATTACTCCCATGTACTACTAACACCACCAATTAAAGAGCCACATAGGTGCTCCTAATGAGAAGTAATTCCTAACAATATGTCAAAGTGGACTGCAAGGAACTTCCCTGTTTTCATGTTGTTTCTTCAAGCCAGCAAGTTTCTGAAATAATTTACCCATAGCTTTCCCTGCAGGGAGTTTCTCACCTATGCAGAAGATGTTTCCATCGCAGTGGCAGGACAGGTAGCAATGAGTCAAGTCATCACCAAGTCAAGTTATATTTCAAAGGTGGAGCATCACCACCACCATCGTCAGACAACCAAGCGGAGAAGAACTACCACTGCTATAGCATCTCTGGTCAACAGATTTGACTACTGGGATACACTGAGACCAACATGGTACTCTGTGTCTTTGTGTTGACCAAATGTCAACGTCAAGGGCTCCCACAGCCATTCTACATCATGTGCTCATCCATGCTCCCACACCTTAGCAAAGATCTGCTTGGGACTTTCTCCACTTCCCAGACAACAACTTCTGAATTTTTCTCAGCCCTCTTATCCCTCTACCAAGAAGGAGAGAAGAGTTAAAATGAGAAAACAAAAAGTGCAAAAGCCCAAAGGAGGACCTAGCTGGGTATACTGCAAGAATAGAAAGAAACACAGTACAGCTTGAACGTGGTCATCAAAGGAAAACACTAAAAGAAACAGGCAAGGACCACATCGCAGAGATCCAAACAGGTCAGAATACATCTGGGGATGTTATTTTCATAAATGTTGCTGCTCCCATGGTGAATCAATTTTATGTAAATGAAACCTCATCTATTCTTCCAAAACTTGGTACAATAGACCCAACCGCCTGCCTGCTAGGCAGCCTCTCCTAAACATCAATACAACCAAAGCCAAGCACTACCTTTTTTCCCAAATCAGCTCCTCCGACAGCTTCATATCTGCTAATGGACAGATCATTCACCCAGGCTTTATATCTCAATGTTATCTTTCATTCTTTGCCTATTGTCCACCTTTGTTACACACAGGCTCCTCAGTCCTTAAACCTCCAACCTACTTATGCTTTTCTAGTGCCACTGACACTATCCTGATTCAAATTAGCACCAATTCTTGTTCAGATTACTAAAGTAGGCTAGTTTCCATATCTCCAGTTCTTTCGCCATTAAGTTTGTCCTATATGATGTTATTTAGATACTTTCAAGACCATCAATAAGTGGATGATATAAAACTGTATTACCTCAAGCTCTGATTTCATTTCAAGCTCCACTCATATATCTGCCTACTTAACATATTTATACTTAGCTTCATTCGCATCTCAAATTTAACATGTCTAAAATTGAACTCCTGATTTCTGATCTTCCCTCCAAATTCCACACCTACTCCTCCCATTCCTATCTCCCACCCTCATCTCAGTAAGTGACACGTCTACCCATCCAGTTGCTTCAGCCAGAAACCTGGGAGTCATTCTTGACACTTTCCTCTTCCTCAACCCCCACATTCAATCTATAATTAAATGAATTCTTTCTTAAACATACTTCTCAAATCCATCCACTTCTCTCCATCTCTTCTGTCACTAAGTCCCACCTGCAGATTCTTATTTAAGTGGTATGGGTGCAGCCCAGGCATCAGTAGAAAAAGTTCCCCAGGTGATTCTAACAAACAGCTAAAAGTGAGAACCACTGCTCTACAACATTTGGACTTCCATCAACCTCTCTGACCTCATTTCTACTACTTTCTCTCTTGTTCACTTAACTCCAGCCATTCTGGTCTTCTTGCTGGTTCCTTGAGTATGGCAGGCACATACATACCTTATGGTTTTTGCTATTTCTTTTGTCTAAAGTGCTAGTTCACTCCTTCATCTTCTACAGATATTTATTCAAGCATTACCTTTGATGTGTTAGTGAGGCCTTCCCTAGCCATTCTATCTAAAATCACAACACCTACTCCCACCCCAACATTCCCTATCTATCCCTTTTTCGGGTTGTATTTTTCTCCTTGAAACTTATCACTTTCCAATATACCATATATTTTATTTATCGTTTGCTACCTGAACATAAGCTCCATGAGAGTAGGGATTTTTGTCTGTTTTTGTCCGCAGCATCTAGAATAGCATCTGGCACACAGTTGGTACCCAATTAATATTTAATGCCTCAGCAAGGCCTTCCCTGACTCCTCCACCTAAATCTAATCTCCCCATTATTTTCCTTAATAATTTATTCTGGCCAGGTGTGGTGGCTCACGCCTGTAATCCCAGCATTTTGGGAGGCCCAGGTGGGTGGATCATGAGGTCAGGAGATTGAGACCATCCTGGCTAACAGGGAAACCCCATCTCTACTAAAAAATTCAAAAAAATTAGCCGGCCGTGGTGGTGGGTGCCTGTAGTCCCAGCTACTCGGGAGGCTGAGAGGCAGGAGAATGGCGTGAACCCGGGAGGCGGAGCTTGCGGGGAGCTGAGATTGCCCCACTGCACTCCAGCCTGGGAGACAGAGCAAGACTCCATCTCAAAATAATAATAATAATAATTTATTCCTTTCCTTCATTACATTTACAATAATTTATAACTACATTAGCTTGTTGAAGTTCCTTTTCTAGACTACAAATTCTGTGACAGGGGATTTTCTATGAGGCTCACCATCATATAAACTTTGCCTCACTTATATGGCACAGAGTAGCTACTAAAAAATTAGTCAATAAATCAGTAACAAAATTTGTGAAAGCACACCCTAATCATGTTATTTCTTCAATCAAAAATTTTCAATCTCTCATGCTTTACCACATTAAACCCAAACTGCTTGGCCATAGTCGAAAACCTTCCATGCTCTGAGCCCATTTATTTTCCAGTCTTATCCTCCATTATCCCATCTTCTGCTTCAGCCACGCTATGCTCTTCATCATTTCTAGTACACACCCTATGCTAACACTGCACTTCCCCACCTCCACATTTTCACTCATGACATTTCTTCTGCCTCAGTTCCCTTCCCCATCTATGCCAATGGAAATTCCAACCTTCAAAATACCCACCCTTCAAAGCTCAGTTCAAATGTAACCTTCACGAAGACAGTCCTGAGTCTCACCCCAGCTTCCCCAAAGACCTCTTCCTCTTCTAGGCACCAAAGATATAATACTGGTTTAATCCCCCACTCATTTCAGAACATACCCCTCCCTGACCTTCTATGCTTTTGCTTATAGTCACTCAACAGGTATCTATGTAAAAAGAAAAGTCAGTTAACACTATTCCCTTCCCTTCTCTACCATAAAACATATTTAAGCCCAAGCGCGGTGGCTCACGCCTGTAATCCCAGGAGTTTGGTAGGCCAAGGCAAGCAAATCACCTGAAGTCGGGAGTTCAAGACCAGCCTGACCAACATCAAGAAACCCCGTCTCTACTAAAATTACAAAATTAGCTGGGCATGGTGGTGCATGCCTGTAATCCCAGCTACTTGGGAGGCCGAGGCAGGAGAATCACTTGAACAGGGAAGGCGGTCAGTCAAAATCATGTCAGTGCGCTCCATCCTGGGCAACAAGAGTAAAACTCCATCTCAAATAAATAAATAAATAAATAAATAAATAATTGTGGGTAGGGAGGTATCTTCCTCTTTAAAGAGACCCTTTAATGACCAAAAGATATAAAGCTAGAATGGAGGATTCTCAGTCTAAACTTTCTCTTCTATGCCTTTTCCAGAAAGGCAGGACCTGCCCAAATGCAATTTTTAGAGCTCAGATTTTTGCCCCCCTCAGATTGTGACAGATTTTCAAAATATATTGAAGTGTTTGAAAAAAACCATTAAGCTGTATGTACTACTACATGAGACAAATTCCATAAGCTTCATTAAAATGATTTGCCCTAAGATTATCATATACTTGAAAGACCATCTGGCTGAAAATCCAAACACTATAAACTCTGCTGTTAGAAAATGATAATTCCAGGCCGGGCACAGTGGCTCACGCCTGTAATCCCAGCACTTTGGGAGGCCCAGGCAGGCAGATCACCTGAGGTCAGGAGTTCGAGACCACCCTGGCTGACATGGTGAAACCCCATCTCTACTAAAAATACAAAAATTAGCTGGGCACCACCATGTGGCAGGCACCTATAATCCCAGCTATTCGGGAAGTTGAGGCAAGTGAGTCGCTTGAACCTGGAGGCGGAGGTTGCAGTGAGCCGAGATTGTGCCACTGCACTCCAGCCTTGGTGACACAGCAAGACTCCGTCTCAAAAAAAAAAAAAGTAAATGATAATTCCTAGAAAAACATTTCCGTTCAAAAGAAATTTGAAACTTTTTATGATCTTTAAAAATGTCCCATTCATGTTGACATTATGTTCAGTGATGCTAAGTGACTGCACTTACAATCCGGTAAAATTCTATCAGGAAACACCTGTGCTTCAAATATTGACCTTTGTTTCCCCACCCAAAACCTCTCTTAAGGTTGTGATTCTCAAAGTGTGGTCCCAGTAGATTCCTGGAGGTCTCTTTCAAGTGGTCTGTGAAGGCAACATTATTTTCATAACAATACCAAGAAACTGTTTGCCTTTTTCATTATGTTGATATTTGTGCTGATAGTACAAAGGCAATAATGGGTAAAACTGCTGGTGCCTTAGCACAGGGGTCCCCAACCCCAGGGCTGCAGACCTTACCGACCCATGGCTTGTTACGAACCAGGCGCACAGGAGGTGAGTGGTGGACGGGTGAGCAAGCATTACTGCCTGAGTTGTGCCTCCTCTCAGATCAGCCATGGCATTAGATTCTCATAGGAGCCTCAACCCTACTGTGAAATGCAAATGGGAGGAATCTAGGTTGCACGCTCCTTATCAGTTATCTAATACCTGATGATCTGAGGTGCAACAGTTTCATCCCAAAACCATCCCAACTACCAGGTCGTGGAAAAACTATCTTCCACAAAACCGGTCCATGGGGCCAAAAAGGTTAGGGACCACTGCTAGCATGAGCTATTACTCATCAGCATGAACAATTACTCATCAGCATGAGTAATGACATCGAACTGTGCTACAGTCATTGTCTTTTGCCATCACACATAGGTGATTTTTTAAAAAACAATTGCTTGCACTTAAGAATGTTCTTGATGAAGCAATAAAAATTATTAATTAAATCTAAACCCTTGAGTGTAGGTCTTTTAAATAGTCTGTAATAAAACAGGGAAGTATGCATAAAGCACTTCCGCAAGATACTCAAGTACAATGGGCTGTCTCCAGGAAAAGCACTTGTGACTCTGAGCTGTGAGTTAACTAGCTGCTTTTTCCATGGAACCCTACTTTTACTTGGAACAAAGAACAAACTGGTTATTTAGACACGAATATTTAGCAGACATTTTCTTGAAAATGGAGTCTGTCACTTTGAGGAAAACAAGTATTTGTTGCCAATGATAAAATCCAGGTTTCTAGTGAAAACCTAGAATTGTAGAAAACTTGTAGCTACTTGACAGCTTCCCAATACTTATAGACTTTGCTGATGAAATGGGTGGTGATAATAACTAATATAGTTTTTTTTGATATTGTATTATAAAATGTTTAAACATTTAGAATATCTGCTTAACTCAATTGACAAGTATTTCCCAAAAGGCCGCAGCACGATATTCTAAAATCACATATGGGTAAAAGATCCATTCAAGTGCAAGTCAGATTAATGGATTTTAATGTAACAGTAACATCAATATGATTTCAGATTTCATACTGCAACTTAATTTATAAGAAACTAACACTTGTCAAGTTTTGGTGTAGTATCAGAAAAGAATATGCACAATTGTCTGAAAAGGCTGTAAAATACTTCTCCCTTTTCCAACTACATGTTCTTTCAGGCCATATTTTCTTTAGGTACTTCAATCAAAACAAATTATCACATCAGACTGAATAAAAGTAGATATGAAAATCTAGCTGCCTTCCATTAAGCTGGATATTTACGAGATTTGCAAAAATGTAAAAAAGCCACTCTTCTAATTTTTCAAAAACTTATTTTTTCATAAAAATATATTATGTATGTTAATGAGATAGGTTTATTATTTTATAGTAACAATTTTTTTTTTTTTTTTTTTTTTTTTTTTTGAGAAGGAATCTTGCTCTGTCACCCAGGCTGGAGTGCAGCGGCCAGATCTCAGCTCACTGCAAGCTCCGCTTCCCCGGTTTACACCATTCTCCTGGCTTAGCCTCCCGAGTAGCTGGGACTACAGGTGCCCGCCACCTCACCCGGCTAGTTTTTTTGTATTTTTTAGTAGAGACGGTGTTTCACTGTGTTAGCCAGGATGGTCTCGATCTCCTGACCTCGTGATCCTCCCGTCTCGGCCTCCCAAAGTGTTGGGATTACAGGCTTGAGCCACCGCGCCCGGCCAGTAACAAATATTTTTAAATGTCTTCCATTTTAATATCTAATATAGTAAATATCAACGTATATAACCCACATAAACAAAAGCTCTTTAGGGTCCTCAAAAATTTTTACCAGTGTAAAAACTCCTGAGAAAAGTGAGAATCACTGTTCTAAGAAAAATATGCCTCTGATTCCAGCCACTCCCAAAACTGCTCTGTTTGTACCAAAATCTTCCCCTTCCTCACCCCCAACTGGAGTTGAACCTGGGGCAGATATCTGGCCCAGGGGAAAATCAACCTTTCAACTGACCAAATCAGATCTCCCCCAGGAATCTGAATTATGCCTCACGGAGACTAAAGCCTATTTACAGCAGAACACTAGAGTCCGCAAACTCTTGCGGAAGAACCCGCTACTGTTTTGATTCCAGCCTTTTCTGAGGTTTGGTTGTTCAGCTTTTCCTTAGATTCTGCAACAGCTATTTCCTTTTTCCTTCAGATAAATCTCCCCCAGTTTATGTTTTTTTCAACCCTGCATGTGACATCAGAAACTCTTTTATATGAACTGGTTTGAATAGGTTTAATTTCCTTATGATCAAGGAAGCCTTGACACCATAAAACTTCAATGCTTTTACCCAGTCCTTATACAAGACACCAAATTACAATAAGGTTCCCTTCCATTTGAAGATATCCCTATATAAAATCGCTCCAACAAAACTAAAAGTTGAATGGAAATTGTAGGCTCATTCAAAACAAGTGATAAGTTACTAGGTAAGGAAGGTATAATTCTTCTCTTCTTTAGGAAAAGTCCGTTATACGTCATGTGAATATATATTGGACAACAAATAGCTTCATTAAAATTTATCAATTTGGGGCCGGGTGCGGTGGCTCATACTTGTAATCCCAGCACTTTGGGAGACCCAGGCGGGCAGATCACAAGGTCAGGAGATAGAGACCATCCTGGCTAACACAGTGAAACCCCATCTCTACTAAAAATACAAAAAAATTAGCCAGGCACGGTGGCAGGCACCTGTAGTCCCAGCTACTGGGGAGGCTGAGGCAGGAGAATGGCGTGAACCCAGGAGGCGGAGCTTGCAGTGAGCTGAGATGGTGCCACTGCACTCCAGCCTGGCGACAGCCAAGACTTCGTCTCAAAAAGAAAAAAAAATACAGACACACACACACACATACACATATACACACACCAATCTGGCCAGGCGCGATGGCTTATGCCTGTAATCTCAGCACTCTAGGAGACTGAGGCAGGTGGATCACCTGAGGTTAGGAGTTCAAGACCAGCCTGGCCAACATGCTGAAACCCCATCTCTAATAAATTAATAAAAATTAGCCTGGCATGGCGGTGTGCACCTCTAGTCCCAGCTACTCAGGAAGATGAGGCAGGAGAATTGCCTGAACCCAGGAGGCAGAGGCTGCAGTGAGCCGAGATAGAGCCACTACACTCCAGCCTGGGCGACAGGGCGAGACTCCGTCTCAAAAAAAAATAAACAAATAAATAAAAAATACCAATATGACAGAAAGCCTGAAAAATAAAGAACAAGGGAGTGAGACTTGCCCTATCAAATATAAACAATTATTATAAACCTACGAGAATTAAGGCACTGCAGTACCAGTACAAGATAGGCCAACAGACCAACGGTATGGAATAGAGAAAATACAGATACAAACTCTCATATATATGGAAACATATTAGTGGCATTATGAAGTTGTAGGGAACAGATGGACTATTCAATAAAGGATGCTCGGCCACTAGACTATCCTTATGGAAAGAAAACTGGATCCATACTTCAGGGTTATCTTTATGAAAAAAAAAATATGATCTGTACTTCACACGAAACATCAAAATAAATTCCAGGTGGATTAGAGACCTAAAGGTAAAAAGCACACTTTAACAACTTTTAGAAGATAAGATGAAACCATTACCTCCATATAGGGGAGGATTCCTTCATGAAGACACACACACACACCCCCCCATATAGGAACAATATAATAAATCTGATTGCATGAAAATCTAAAACTCAAGGCCGGGCACAGTGGCTCATGTCTGTAATCCCAGTATTCTGAAAGGCCGAGGCAGGCGGATCACTTGAGGTCAGGAGTTTGAGTCCAGCCTGGACAACAATGTAAAACCACGTCTCTACTAATAATACAAAAACTAGCCGGGCCACCTGTAATCCCAGCTACTTGAGAGGCTGAGGCAGGAGAATCATTGAACCTGGCAGGCAGAGGTGGCACTGAGCCAAGATGGCACTACTGCACTCCAGTCTGGGCAATAGAATAAGACTCCATCTCAAAAAAAAAAAAAAAAAAAAAAAATAAAACTCAGTTTGATAAAAGATAAAATTAAGTTTATTTTTTATTTTATTTTATTTTATTTTTTTTTTTTTTGAGACGGAGTCTCGCTGTGTCTCCCAGGCTGGAGTGCAGTGGCGTGATCTCGGCTCACTGCAAGCTCCGCCTCCCGGGTTCACGCCATTCTCCCGCCTCAGCCTCCCAAGTAGCTGAGACTACAGGCGCCCGCCACCACGCCCGGCTAGTTTTTTGTATTTTTAGTAGAGACGGGGTTTCACCATGTTAGCCAGGATAGTCTCGATCTCCTGACCTCGTGATCCACCCGCCTCGGCCTCCCAAAGTGCTGGGATTACAGGCTTGAGCCACCGCGCCCAGCCAAAATTAAGTTTAAAAACAAATTAAAGGGCTGGGCGTGCTGGCTCATGCCTGTAATCCCAGTACTTTCAGAGGCCAAGGTGGGTGGATAACCTAAGGTCAGGAGTTCAAGACTAGCCTGGCCAACATAGTGAAACACCATCTCTACTAAAAATACAAAAATTAGCCAGGCATGGTGGCACAAGCCTGTAATCCCAGCTACTCGGGACGCTGAGGCAGGAGAATCGCTTGAACCTGGGAGGCAGAGGTTGCAATAAGCTGAAATCATGTAATTGCATTTTAGCCTAGGTGACAAGAGCAAAACGCTGTCTAAAAACAAAAACAAAAACAACCAAATTAAAACACACCCATTAGAATGGCTACTATTACCAAAAAAAAAAAAAAAAATTTTTTTTAACAAAATAAATACTGCCCTAAAAGGGATATCCAAAGCCTTTAAAAAAAAAAAAAAAAAAAAAAAAAAAAAAACCCGGGTGTGGTGGCTCACGCCTGCAGCACTTTGGGAGGCCGAGGCAGGCGGGTCACTTGAGGTAAGGAGTTCGAGATCAGCCTGGTCAACATGGTAAAACTCCGTCTCTACTAAAATACAAAAATTAGCTGGACATGGTGGCGCACGCCTGTAATCTCAGTTACTTGGGAGGCTGAGGCAGGAGAATCGCTTGAACCCAGGAGGTGGAGGCTATAGTGCGCCGAGATCACACCACTGCGTTCCAGCCTGGGCGACAGAGTAAGACTCCATCTCAAAAACAGAAAGAAAAAAGAAAAGAAGAGAAGAAAAAGAAAAAGTGTTAGGCTGCAGAGAGGTTGGCACCTTTGTGAACTGCTGGTGGCAATATAAAATGGTTCAGCCACTATGGAAAACAGTATGAAGTTTCCTCAAAAAATCAGAAATAGAATTACATGATCCACAATTCCACTTCTGGGCATATACCCAAGAGAACTGAAAGCAGGGTCTTGAAAAGATGTTTGTACACTCATGTTCATATCAGCATTACTCCCAATAGCCAAAAGGTAAAAACAACACAAATGTCTATCAACAGATAAAGCAATAAGCAAAATCTGGAATGGAATATTATTCAGCCTTAAAAGAAAGGAAATCCTAGCACATGCCACAACATGGATGAACCTTGGGGACAATGGGCTAAGTGCAACAAGCCAGTCACAAAATAGACAAACTCTGTATGATTCCACTTACACTTACACCAGAGTAGTGAAATTCCTAGAGACGGAAAGTAAAAGGGTGGTTCCCAGAGCCTGGGGGAGGGAGGAAACAAGAAGTTGTTTAATGAGTACAGAGTTTCCGTATTGCAAGACGAAAGAGTTCTAGAGATCTGTTGCACAACAATGTGACTATACTAAACACTACTAACTGTATACTTAAAATGGTTAAGGTGGTAAATTTATTTATTTATTTATTTTATTTATTTTTTTTTTTTGAGACGGAGTCTCGCTCTGTCACCCAGGCTGGAGTGCAGTGGCCGGATCTCAGCTCACTGCAAGCTCCGCCTCCCGGGTTCATGCCATTCTCCTGCCTCAGCCTCCCGAGTAGCTGGGACTACAGGCGCCGGCCACCTCGCTGGGCTAGTGTTTTGTATTTTTTAGAGGAGACGGGGTTTCACCGTGTTAGCCAGGATGGTCTCGATCTCCTGACCTCGTGATCCGCCCGCCTCGGCCTCCCGAAGTGCTAGGATTACAGGCTTGAGCCACCGCGCCTGGCCAAGGTGGTAAATTTAACATTAAGTTTTTTACCACAATAAAAATAAGAGATTGTTTATTATGTATAATAATAAAAAACTGGAAATACCTTATGTTTATTAAACAGGAAACGGATAAATGGTGGTACAGATATTCATACAACCAAATACTAAACAGCAGTTAAAATGAACTCAAGTTACATGTATCAACATAAGTAAATCTCAAAAAACCATACTAAGCAAAAATATTAAGATAAAGAATGGTATAGATTGGAGTATATAGTACATATTGGATTACAGCACAGTTAGAACATAATAAACACCAAATTCAGGATAGGTGTTACCTCTAAGGAGGGAGGGAAGAAGAGAATAGGAATACACTAAGGCTTTGCTATTTCATTAATGTGCTATTTACTAGAAAAAGTATCTGGGGGTAAATATAATAAAATGTTAAGATTTTATAAAGCTGGGTGATAAGTATATGCACGGTATTATTCTTTATATTTTCTATATGTTTAAGATATATATACACACACCCCCATATATTTACATATATACACATATATATTTACATATATGTTTTGGTTTGTTTTTTTTGAGATTTTGAGATGAGTC
The DNA here is from genome assembly GCF_024542745.1 of Macaca thibetana thibetana. Lineage (NCBI taxonomy): Eukaryota > Metazoa > Chordata > Mammalia > Primates > Cercopithecidae > Macaca > Macaca thibetana. The sequence goes on along the minus strand of NC_065593.1, from coordinate 45,445,971 downwards.
TTGCTCTGTCGCCCAGGTTGGAATGCAGTGGCACAATCTCAGCTCACTGCAACCTCCGCCTCCTCCCAGGTTCAAGTGATTCTCCTGCCTCAGTCTCTCAAGTAGCTGGGACTACAGGTGCCCACCACCACGCCTGGATAATTTTTGCATTTTCAGTAGAGACTATGTTTAGTTTCACTATGTTGGCCAGGCTAGTCTCGAACTCCTGACCTCAGGCGATCTGCCCGTCTCAGCCTCCCAAAGTCCTGGGATTACAGGCGTGAGACACCACGCCCAGTCTAAGATCTTTTATAATTAAAAAATTAAGGCCAGGCGCAGTGGGTCACAACTGTAATCCCAGCACTTTGGGAGGCTGAGGCGGGCGGATCACTAGGTCAGGAGATCGAGACCATCCCGGCCAACATGGTGAAACCCCGTCTCTACTAAAAATACAAAAATTAGCTAGACATGGTGGTGTATGCCTGTAGTCCTAGCTACTCGGGATGCTTAAGCAGGAGAATCACTTGGACCCGGGAGGCGGAGGTTGCAGTGAGTCAAGATAACGCCACTGTACTCCAGCCTAGTGACAGAGCAAGACTCCGTCTCAAAAAAAAAAAAAAAAAAAAAAAAAAATTAAGACAGCATAAAAGATGTTCACTGAAAAATTGTCATTTTTATTTACAGCAAATTTCTACACGGTTATCTGTTTCCAAATATCAAGTAAAGGAATACATAAATCTCAGTTTGAGGAGATGAATGATCACACATACATTTTTCCTGTTACAAATAAATAGATATATAGATAGGGGAGATTAGAGGTTTTCAAAGAACTACTGACATGGCAAGGAGATTTACACTAACAGCTTTTTAGAAAATCAAAAGTCAGGAATAAAGGTCTTCATGATCAAGAAGGTGTTGCTGGCCGGGCGCAGTGGCTCAAGCCTGTAATCCCAGCACTTTGGGAGGCCAAGACGGGTAGATCACGAGGTCAGGAGATAGAGACCATCCTGGCCAACATAGTGAAACCCCGTCTCTACTAAAAACTACAAAAAAACTAGCCGGGCAAGGTGGCGGGCGCCTGTAGTCCCAGCTACTTGGGAGGCTAAGGCAGGAGAATGGCGTGAACCCGGGAGGCGGAGCTTGCAGTGAGCCGAGATCGCGCCACTGCACTCCAGCCTGGATGACACAGCGAGACTCTGTCTCAAAAAAAAAAAAAAAAAAAAAAAAGAACGTGTTGCTGTCTGAATGGTTAATTCCCTAAGGTCTATATCCAGCTCTCCCAAAGCTGCATGACCAGCTCTGTCATAGAGTACCTAGGCAACTCCTTTACAGTTCTATTAAAACATGACCATAGTTGGAAGAATGACAGCCTAAGCATTTCCTCAAGAATGTGTACTTTAGAATTTCTTTTTCCTGTAATGGGAGCTTTTCAAAAACAAAAATAAAAGCAGCTACTAGGTCTTATTGGCAAATGTGTCAGAATAGCCTTTCAGAGAGATTCACTATGCCTGAAAACAAACACAAGAAACAGGTGTGCTTCCCTGAATATACAAGCAGGATTTAATTTGGGACCAGTATTGTTATGAAACCAGGTTGAGAATAACCTTATAAATATGACAAAATGGTAAAAAGCAACTGAAATATGAATTTCAGATAAATATCAGAATACTGTTATTGTCTGGCTTTGAGTAACCTGAAATCAGTAAGATTACTCAAACACCACTACACTGTAGAAGTCTAACAAAACATTTTTTGCTAAGACAGGAATTAGTCTACCCCGAAACCCACTTTAGAATGCAGTTCTGCTGTATCTTTCATTTGTATTAACCTTTATTAGTGTGATGAATTTTCAGAAAACATTGTGGCTGCCCTGACTTTCCTCCTGAGTCTACAGTACATAACAGAAAGCCACAGGATTCGGCACTGTTCCAGACCCTGAGTTAAGACAGCTAGATATCAGAGTTTACGGCCTATCTGAAATTTTTCCCTAATTAAGAACAATTTGCCTCACTTCTTTTTTATGATGAAAATCTAGTGATAATTTAAAAAATGCGATTACAGCATAATCTTACATAACACTCTGTGTAGAGATGAGGAAAAGGGAAGACATACTTGGGCATAGACGCACAGATGTTTTTATATAATAATAAAACCGCCACATCCCAAAGCTTAGAAACACACAATTTCAACCTCTAAATTTTATTCTGTGTGCCTTTCATCTTAGAAAAAAACAAGTTTGCTCATGAGAGGCGGGGACAAGGGGGTGGTCAATGCTCTCTTCAGATACTGCCTTTCACGAAGAATATTCAAGTAAGGGAAGCTGTGAGTTCTAACATCCAGAATCCAGCAATGCCAGTGACACAGAAGTGAGTCAAACACTAAGTACATCGGGTTAAAATTAAAGCACCTTTAGTTTTTAGAATTTGGTTCCAGAAGCTGCATATGGTAGACAAATAACCTATTAGGTTGGTGCAAAAGTAACTGCGGTTTGTACCATTAATGACAAAACCGCAATTACTTTTGCACCAACCTCATAATTTACTGAAAGGGAAGAAAATGTCATATACATAAAGGTAAGGGTAAGGGTTCTGCATCTAGGAAAGGAAAAATACAAAGTGAGCTAGGAACTGCTTGTGACAGAAAGCAAGGAAGCACTCATAGCCCAAGCTTAAAGGGCTCCCACAGGCCAAATACGGAACAGTGTGAGCATCAAAAAGAATGTAAATGTTGGTAAAACATGGAATAAACTAAAATCCATGACACTAAAACAATGAGAGTGAAAAACTCATTTACCACCATTAGAGATGATAGTGTACCATTTCCTTACTCAGAAAAGTGTTAAAGAAAAAAAATTAAGAATTTATCTCAATTTTTTAGTAGGAATTATAATTTATGCCAGGCACGGTGGCTCATGCCGGTAATCCCAAGATTTTGGGAAGCAGAGGCGGGAGGATCACTTGAGGTCAGGAGTTCAGGGCCAGCCTGGCCAATATGGTGAAACCCCATTTCTATTAAAACTACAAAAATTGGCTGGGCGTGGTGACTCACACCTGTAATCTCAGCACTTTCGGAGGGAAAGGCAGGCGGATCACAAGGTTAGGAGATTAGGACCATCCTGGCCAACACGGTGAAACCTTGTCTCTACTAAAAATACAAAAAATTGGCCGGGCGCGGTGGCTCAAGCCTGTAATCCCAGCACTTTGGGAGGCCGAGACGGGCGGATCACGAGGTCAGGAGATCGAGACCATCCTGGCTAACACAGTGAAACCCCGTCTCTACTAAAAATACAAAAACTTAGCCGGGCGAGGTGGCAGGCGCCTGTAGTCCCAGCTACTCGGGAGGCTGAGGCAGGAGAATGGCGTGAACCCGGGAGGTGGAGCTTGCAGTGAGCTGAGATCCGGCCACTGCACTCCAGCCTGGGTGACAGAGCGAGACTCCGTCTCAAAAAAAAAAAAAAAAAAAAAAAAATACAAAAAATTAGCTGAGTGTGGTGGCAGGCACCTGTAATCCCAGCTAATTGGGAAGTTGAGGCACAAGAATCACTTGAACCCAGGAGGCAGAGGTTGCAGTGAGCCATGATCACTCCACTGCACTTCAGCCTGGGAGACAGAGCAAGAAACACACAATTTCAACACACAATTTCAATTTTTTTGAGACTCCATCTCAAAAAAAACAAAAAACAAAAAAGAATTATAATTTATTCCCAACCGGTGAGGAAAATCCTTACAGAAGATTGAAAGCTAATCAGTGTAAAAGAAATGACAGAATCAGAAAAATCACTATTTCCAAAAACCAATGAATTAACTGATTTATGCAAAGATCATCATCATGAGGTGAAATGTTCCTGGAGAAGAGTAATAGTACAATGCCAAAGTAGCACCACTCCACAGATAACTTACTAATTACAAAGGGGGAAAAATATCTTTACAACAAAGGAGTCTGGTATTTATCACTTTAAATGATCAAACAAACTCAGCATCATTAATAGTGGGACAGTATGACATCATGTTTCTCCTCCTATGATGCAGCGAGGAGCAGAGAAACACATACAAAGTAGTCTCATCAAAAATGTTTAACGATAATCTAATCAGACCTGTAGAGCTCAATATCTGTTTATGAAACTATGAGGAAATAACCAGAACATTCCAGAAGTGATACATTCTACAAGACAAACAGCTCAGACTCTTTAAAAACCAGTATCATGAGGCCAGGCATGGTGGCTCACACTTGTAATCTCAGCACTTTGGGAGGCTGAGGCAGGCGGATCACTTGAATTCAGGAGTTTGAGACTGGCCTGGCCAACCTGGTGACACCCCGTGTCTACTAAAAATGCAAAAATTAGCCAGGTCCACGTGGTGGTGGGCACCTGTAATCCCAGCTCCTCAGGAGGCTGAGGCAGGAGGATCGCTTGAACCCTGGAGGCAAAGGTTGCAGTGAGCCAAGATCGTGCCACTGAACTCCAGCCTAGGCGACAGGGAAACTTCATCTCGGAAAAAAAAAAACAGTATCATGTGGCTTCTAAACTGTTCTCGATTTAAAGAGACTAAAGAGACATGTTTGGAGGAAAAAAAGAAGTGTCATCTTCAAGACAACTGAGCAAATCTGAACATGAATTGGATATTAGATGGTATTAGAGAATTACTGTTAATTGCCTTAACCGTGACAAGTATTATAAGCTTTAAGGAGATACATCTAAAGTATTTTAGGGTAAAGTGTCATGATGTGTGCAATACAAAAATGTATATATTTAAATATATGTGCACATACATAAAGTAAATATAGCAAAATGTGAACAACTGCTGAATCTAAGTGATGGATATAAAGATGTTAACTGTACTATTCTTCCCATTTTTCTGTATGTCTAAAATTTTTCACTTAAACCATTATAGAAAAAAAAAAAAAAAAAGGGCTCCAAATGTACTTCCTCCAGGAAGGCCTCCCAAATGAACTCTCCTTTAACCTTTAATCATGTCTTCACAAGGTCCTCTCAGCATGGAACATAGTGTATTAGTGTTACAGTTTTGTTTTCTAATTGTTCTCTTATTATTTCCTATATTCAGTAGGTGTGGCTTTACAACAAGATTATGTCTTTGGGCCAGGCGTGGTGGCTCAGGCTTGTAATCCCAGCACTTTGGGAGGCTGAGGTAGGCGGACCATCTGAGGTCGGGAGTTTGAGACCAGCCTGACCAACATGGAGAAATCCTGTCTCTACTAAAAATACAAAGTTAGCTAGGCATGGTGTTGCATGCCTGTAATCCCAGCTACTCAGGAAGTCTGAGGCAGGAGAATAGCTTGAACCAGGGAGGCGGAGGTTGCGGTGAGTCAAGATTGCGCCACTGTACTCCAGTCTGGGCAACAAGAGCGAAACTCGGTCTCAAAAAAGATAATAATAAATAATTAATAAATAAATAAAAAGATTACATCTTTGGTTTTGGCATCAGGGTAAGGCTGGCCTCAGAATGAGTTTAAGAAGTATTCTCTTCTCTTCAACTTTTTAGAATAGTTTGAGTAGAACTGGTATTAGTTCTTCTTTAAATGTTTGGCAGAATTCAGCGATGAAGCTGTCAGGTCCTGGGCTTTTTCTTTGACGGGAGACTTTTTATTACTGCTTCAATCTTGATACTCACTATTATTGATCAGTTCAGGTTTTCTATTTCTTCGTGGTTCAATCTTGGTAGACTACATGTGTCCAGAAAGTTATCCATTTCTTCTAGGTTTTCCAACAAGACTGTAAACTCTCTTCAAGCACATATTTAATTCTTTTCTACTTCTTTGAAGCTCATAGTGAAGTATTCTGCAATCAGCAGACTTAAAAAATGCTAGTACCAGTATTCTGTACCAAGAAGGCAGACCTCAACTAGATTAGCTTTTCAATTTCTCACCAGAATAATAGCAGTTCACTTGGATGAACAATTTAAAGTCACAGTTATCAAAAGGAGATCATAAATCATTTACAGGCTTACAGAATTACAGAGAAACTAGCATCTAGGAGTTAAAGGAAGAAATTGGAATATAGGTTTTTTATGTCTTCCTAGCATTGTCATGGATTTGCTATTATCCAGACATATGACTTTATTCTCATGACATTATTTTTCAAACAAAATCCTCCATGACCCCTCCCCAATCTGCAAAACAGTGAGGTATTTATACACAACTCTTCAGTGCAGTGAAGCTTAACAAACTACATAATGAACTTTAAAATCTTAGATAAAAGACGGCACAAATATCAAAAATTTTGATAATAGTGTTGGTGAGAAAACAGGCAGACTCACACTGCTGGCAGGAATATAAATTCATACAACCTCTGTGGAAAGCATTTAGTAATATCTAACAATATTACAAATGCACACCCATTGATCCAGCGCGTCCACTAGGAATTTAAACCAACAGACACTCACGTACACATAATAAGTACATACAAGGAATTGACTGTATCACTGGAAACAACCTAAATGTCCAATAAGTGTTGGCTGAATGATGGTACATCTACACAATGGAATTATCTGCCATCTTTCAAAAAGGAAGAGGGACTGTATTTACTACATGGAATGATCACCAAGATAAACAGAGAAAAGCGAAGTGCAGAATAAGCATAATGTCTTATTGCGTAAAACAAACAAAAACAAAAAATGTGAAGAATATATAGGTGTATATGCTTGTAAAAGGATATACTGTCTCTGGATGAATAAACAAGATTGCTGCCTTTGGGAAAGGGAACTCATGGATAAAGAGGATGGTAAGAAAAGAAAGACTTCACTCTCTGTGTACCTTTTGAATTTTGTTTCATATGTATGTACATGTGTTACCCATTTTAAAGAGTGATTTTTTTAAAAAGGCTCTGCACCAGTACGAATTATTTAACAACATTCATCTTAATCTAAAAGCATTGCATGCCATCAAAATTTTAAATGAGGCTTCGGTGAATTCAACTAGACAAAATGTTTCTAGAAAAAATCAGGCCCGGCGCGGTGGCTCGCACCTGTAATCCCAGCACTTTGGGAGGCCAAGGCGGGCGTGGATCACTTGAGGTCAGGAGTTTGAGACCATCTTGGCCAACATGGCAAAACATTGTCTCTACAAAAAGTACAAAAATTAGCCAGGCATGGTGGCACTCATCTGTAATCCCAGCTACTCGGGAGGCTGAGGCGGGAGAATCACTTGAACCCAGGAGGCAAAGGTTGCAGTGAGCCGAGATCACACCACTGCACTCCAGCCTGGGTGACAGAGCAAGACTTCATCTCAAAAAAAAAAAAAAAAAAAAAAAAGAGGAAAAAAGAAAAATTGAAGCATCCTAATGGCTGAAACCTACTGAGAAGAAAGATGGACACTTACTACAATAGTTTCACTTCTAGATATTACCAGAACCTATCCTATCCTAAGTATGGACATAGGGAACAGTAAACATCTCCAAATACCAAATTAGCTACTATGAAGAGCTCTAAAAGGAGAGATCAATAAAGTACCAAATGGATACCAACTGCCCCAACCCTAAGTGTGGGGTAGTCTTACAATAACTTCTACTCCTTAGGAAAAAAGGAAAAAAAGATGAGTTTCCAGCTCTTTCCCAGAAAGATACATGCACCCCAAATTCCTCTGCTCCCTGTGTGTCATCTCTTGGTTCTAACTGTAACCATGGCAACAGGAAACAGCACAAAAGACAGCTGAACCCTGTAAGGGCCAGGGTTAAAAGGGGAAGTGAAAAATACATATACTTTAAGGCCCAAGAACAAGCGGTTTTGGAGTTAACAGTGGCAGCCAAAAAAGCCTTAAGAGAAGAACATCAAAGAATACAAACTAAAGAGAATTGAAAGTAAGGTCCCTTCCCAGTTATCCAGCTAGGAGACTAGGATTGGCAAGGAGAACTGAAAAACACAAAAAAATGCCCCTCCTTTCGCACTCCCCTCCCCACAACAATTTAGCTATTCATTTCAATGTTATCTAGAAAACCTTTTGCTATTAAGAGCTTATCTTCTCTCTGTTTTGATGGCAGAGGTAAGCAGCAGCAAAGTATCCCAAAACAGGGTCACATATAATCGCCAACTGAAAACCCAGGTCCTAGATCACTGAAATACTATTGCTCTTCAGAGTTCGTTATTTACATTTCTTTTTGTTATCTGCCAACGTGAAAGAAACATCACATTACTTAAAACCTCCACTGAATAAGTTATTGTCCACCAACAGTTTCAGATTGCCTTTGTTTTCACGTCACAGAGCACCAATAAGGTACAGATAAAATTAAAAGTGCTAAGGAAGATCTTTGACCAAATAAAAAGGCACATAGGTCACACAAAGTAAGAGGGCTGGTAGGTGTGATTCTTGATGTCTTGATTTATAGTTAGGACCCTAAGCTTTATACTGAATGTGCCCTTTATCTGTCTTATCTAGTTCTGCGAATCAAGAATTTTACTAAAATGAAATGCCTCACTTAGTTTCTTTTATGACCCTTAGTCTTCTTTAGCAAAGCTTCCAAAATCCCCTGCCAGGACAAGTGATGGAATGGAGCACCTACTCCTAAATTTAGGGTAAACTGGTACTAAAAGGTACAAGCACGACGATGGAGTATAGGAACGGAAAAGTAATCCTACAACTAGAAGACGCAGTGACAGTTTCAAAAGAAGGGTCAGTGTGGGACACGCTGGCTCTGGGAGGCGTTTGTAGCCTGGGAGTCTCTAGGGCAACACCACATGAGAATAGTGCTTTGTCCGTAAGTCTTTCACATAATTTAAATTCTCCCTTTCGGGCAGGAGCAACAGGCTCATTATCTGGCAGCAAGTCTAGCCCACAGCCTGGGAAGAAGGCGGACTCGTGCTCCACCGGCTCTTTATCCCGCAGGTCCCTGCAACACCACGATGCGCATGCGCCCCGGGGGCAGCTAAGAAGCACCCCGAGCTCGTTCACACTCGCGCATGCGCAGTCACCCATCTCGCCGCAGGCGACAGCTCACTATTTGGCAAGGGGGATGGGGCTGGGAAATGATGGGGGGGGCTGAAGGCAGGGGGCGCGTTTGTGTCTCCTGAATGCTTGAGATAGGGAGAAGGGACGGCTGATTCGGCTTTGGCATTCGCAGGCCACGTAATCCGGGTGTAGGAAATGGGACTGAGGAGAGTATATGTGTGTGGCGGGGGGTGGGGGGGCAGTGGGGGTCAGTCACCTCTTCAGGGAGGTGCCCCCCCACTCCGACAGGACAACCCCCTCCCTCGACTCTCCTCCCCCCACTCACCTGAGAGCGGCGGCGACAGCTGCTGGTCCCCGTCCCCCTGCGCTCGCCTCATACTGTCCGCAACATCCGGGACCTGCGGGACCGCCGATACACAAATACACACACACTCGGAGCGCGCACACTCACACACACACACACCGACACACACCGGCCGGGGCGTCATGGCGTCAGCACGTCGACGCAGCCAGCGCGTACCGCCGGGCCCCACCCCGCGCGGCCTCCTCCCCTTTACTCCCTTCTCTTCCCCTCCCCTCCCTGGGTTTCCCTGCTCCTCCTCCCTCGTCCTTAAGACTCCGCCTACCTTCCCTAGTGCGCATGCGTCTAGGGGCCAAGCCAGGGCCCGGGGATATGAGTGGAAGGAGGGGCCTGAGTAAAAAGAGGCGGGAACTTGGAGGGGGTCGCGTGCGGGGCGTGGGAGGCCGCGACGAGGTGCGACGACCAAATAGAGGCGTAGCAAGCCAAGGGTGGGAGTGGGCAGCGTAACAATTAAAGGCATTTCACAACAGCGATTTAGGTCTGCAAGCAGTTTATGGAGTACTAACCACTCTTATATGTATTAACTCATTTTTTAAAAGCCAGCCCTGTCGGTAAAATATTTTTTGGACTTTATGATGATGCTAGAGACCCTTTTAGGTAACTTTCAAAATTTAGCACTTAGAAACAAAAACAAGGACTATCCTTTCAGGGGAAGGTAGGCGATATAGGTGACCTAACTAAAAGGAAGCTGGCCAGGCATGGTGGCTCACGCCTGTAATCCCAGCACTTTGGGAGGCCGAGGTGGGTGGATCACCTGAGGTCAAGAGTTCGAGACCAGCCTGGCCAACATGGCAAAACCCCATCTCTACTAAAAATATAAAAATTAGCCAGGCGTGGCCGGGCGCAGTGGCTCACGCCTGTAATCCCAGCACTTTGGGAGGCCAAGGGGGCGGATCACGAGGTCAGGAGATTGAGACCATCTTGGCTAACACGGTGAAACCCTGTCTCTACCAAAAATACAAAAAATTAGCTGGGCATGGTGGTGGGCGCCTGTAGTCCCAGCTACTCGGGAGGCTGAGGCAGGAGAATGGCATGAACCCAGGAGGCTGAGCTTGGAGTGAGCCAAGATCACACCACTGCACTCCAGCCTGGGCGACAGAGCGAGACTCCGTCTCAATCAATCAATCAATAAAAGGAAGCTAATTCAGTAACAATTTGTTGCCTTGGACACCTGAGTTCCCTGTTGGCTTCACATTTTAGCCCCAATGGGCCATAAGTGATTCCTGAGTTGAGTGAAAGAAAAGACCTCGGATCACCTTGGCCCTTGGAGAAAAAAAGTTGTCTCGGTGTTACAGTTATAATGTTAGTGTTGTGTATTAGTTGTTATGATTCTTTTAGCTCAGACTTTAAAAAAATTATTCTTGAGCTGGGCACACTGGCTCAGACCTGTAATCCCAACACTTTGGGAGGCTGAGGTGGGAGGATCCCTTGAGCCCAGGAGTTGGAAACCAGCCCGGGCAACAAAGCAAGATTCTGTTCTACAAAAAAATTAGGCAAGTGTGGTGGTACCTGCCTGTAGTCACAGCTACTCAGGAGGCTGAGGCAGGAGGATCCCTCAAGCCCAGGACTTTAAGGTTACAGTGAGCTGATTGTACCACTGCACTCCGAAGTGGGCGACAGAGTAATACCTTGTCTTAAAAAAAAATTATTACTACGTTGTGTCTGTAATCCCAGTACTTTGGGAGGCTTGGGTAGAAGTATCACATCAGTTGAGCCTAGGAGTTCAAGACTGCAGTAAGCCATGAAGCCATGATCATGCCACTGTGCTCCAGCCTGAGCAACAAAGTGATATCCTGTCTGTAAAAAAAAAAAAAGAAAAGAAGGCCGGGCGCGGTGGCTCAAGCCTGTAATCCCAGCACTTTGGGAGGCCGAGACGGGCGGATCACGAGGTCAGGAGATCGAGACCATCCTGGCTAACACAATGAAACCCCGTCTCCACTAAAAATACAAAAAAACTAGCCGGGCGTGGTGGCGGCGCCTGTAGTCCCAGCTACTCAGGAGGCTGAGGCAGGAGAATGGCGGGAACCCGGGAGGCGGAGCTTGCAGTGAGCCGAGATCGCGCCACTGCACTCCAGCCTGGGCGACAGAGCGAGACTCCGCCTCAAAAAAAAAAAAAAAAAAAAAAAAAAAAAAGAAAAGAAAAAGAAAAAAAAAAGAAAAAGTTTTTAATATTCTTAATGAAGCCAAATAATCCAGAGTGGTCATTTTCCCTCTTTCTTGCTGGAATGGTATTACACACACACACACACACACACACACACACACAGCATTGGATACGAGAGCAACCCAATGAACCTGTAGATTGGGAGGTGACAGTGTGGGCCCTGCTTTGGGAACAGCTTCCGGGAGCCCTGCTGTCTCCCAGGCCTATGTGACTGTCTCTAGGAGACAGTGCTCACTGTCTCCTGCCACATGCGTTCTGGTGCCAGGTGGCTGGTGAGTCTGTTCAGTCGGGAAGTCTGGGAGCCCATGAGCAAAACCCCAGGGGTTTGGAAAAAAAAAAAAAAAAAGCCCCTGACAGTGCCAGGCTGTCTTCCACTTTCAAATACAGAAGCAAGCCGTACAATCTCACAGTTTAAAATCTCCTAGGAATCACGGACAAAACATTCCAGACTCCTAGAGTTTATACAACTGATTTTTCAGTCAGAATGATCAAGAAATGTAGATCCTAAATTCTAAAATGATGTAGTGACTGTACCTGCCCCACTGCAAAACAAAAAGAGCCTGTGTCACCTATTAGGCAGATGCTTGAAACTTTCCAGTTAGATTTCACTTATCAGTCAGGTGCGGTGACAGCACTTTGGGAGGCCAAGGCGGGCGAATCACTTGAGGTCAGGAGTTCGAGACCAGCCTGGCCAACATGGTGAAACCCCGTCTCTACCAAAAATACGAAAATTAGCCCGGCATCGTGGCGCACACCTGTAATCCCAGCTACTCAGGAGGCTGAGATAGGAGAATCACTTGAACCTGGGAGGCAGAGGTTGCAGTAAGCGAAGATCATGCCACTGCACTCCAGCCTGGATGACATAGCAAGACTGCCTCAAAAAAAAAAAAAAGAGAGATTTAACTTATCATTGTTAAAAACAAATATGATTCCTTTAGCTGAAGCCAGCAAGGTTTTTGGTCCCTGTGAAAATTCAGAATGCCCTAGAAATAATCCAGTAACCAGTAACAAGTAACTGGTTCCTGGTGTCACTGAGGTTGCTGAATTACCTATTCTCTTGACTTCAGAGTTCACACAAAAGCAGAGAAAAAAGAAAAGGGGTACTCTTTGCAGGAAGGAGCATGGAAGTGGGGAACAGGGTGCAGGAAAAGGAAACTGGATGCATGGACAACCTACTGTAGTTCCCTCACATTTGGAGCTAATCGTAACAGCTTCGCCAGACTCTATCCAGGACCTGGAAGGGGACTCCTCGGGGGAAGTGAGTCTGTGCCAACAGCTTGTCCAAGCTGGGCCTGAATCCCCAGTGATCTGGAAGGATATGAGAGGTCTTATCCCATCTGTAGCCTGGTGCAACGAAGCTCCTATTATACTGTGGGGACCATGCCTCCCACCTGAGATGTGATCCTATCAGACTCTGTACAAAGGACTTTGATTTGGTGTGGAACTGATTAAACGATTGTAGATGTCCTTGGAAGCACTGTGTGGAAGAATTTTAAACAGCTTCTCCTTTTTAATATGCACTTCCTCTTCGGTTTTAATTATTTTGTTCCTACATTTTCCCTTTCAATTTACTAAAATCTAGAAATGTAATTAGAGCAGAGGCTGGGCTCAGAGAAAGCTGCCAGGATTTCTACAGCATGATTAAATATACCAGGCATCCCTTTAGTGTGGGACTGAAAAATAGGATTCTCATTATTATCTTTCCCTTATCCAGGAAAGAATCGGCACCACATACAGATACGGATTTATTGAAAATGCAGCACTAATTAAAAACTCACCCAGCCTCTTGACGAGGTTTGGGTAACGAAAAAAAAAAGTGCAGTTATTTAATTATTTCCTCCATTTAATGTTTTGTTGCTGTAATGACAACAAGCAAGAAGCGCTTCTTGTTCTTCTTTCCTCAAAATAAAATTCTTGTCTCCTCCTGAGGGACTTAATGAGGCTTTTATCTATGCAACAACAATCAAGCTTACAATGGCACCAATTCAGTTCACTGCTCCTTGTGATGGTAAGCAACATGCAGAACTCACTTTCTTAATCCAAAACACAGACAACAAAGTGTTCATTGGCTGTCATGAGCCAGGTCTGGGTGTGGTATCTTCCCCAAAGACTCTGAGATGCCTGGTATTGATTGATTATACCAACGAGGACCTTCGGCTCCATTTTACAGTCCAGCAAGGAAAGATGTGGTTTCCTTGAAGTTCTAGGGGAGGTGGAGGCAGGCAGGACTGAACAGAAAATGAGTACAGACTCCCATTCTGGTTGTAAGTGCTGTAAGAAGCTGAAGTCTTTCCTCACTCTACAGCTCTTCCGCTGGGTGGTCAATGATCAACTTTTCAGTTGGGCAGTTGGTCCTCCGGCCCAGTGGCTCCTTTGTTGGAGCCCTTCATGGACACTGGGGATGAATATACAGGAAGGAAGATCTTTAGCAGGGACAGAGTCCTGTGCTCCAGAGGTACCCAGCCTAAAGGAAAAGAGACAAATGACATACCCCCAGGACACAGGTGTAAGAACATGCACAAAGAAACAAGAATAACACATTTATGATGTTATACTGGGGCCTCTATGGAGCTCACAAATATTAGCAGTGGAGAAATTTTGATTGATTCATGAAATTGCATAGTGAGGCAGCTGTGGCTTAATGAATGGGCTCCAGCCCCCTTGTCTGGAGACTCAAGTTCAAACCCAGCACTAACACTTACTACAATATAAAGTTGGACAAACCTCTCTAGGGCTCAATTTTTCCACTGGAACAATAAGCAAAATAATGCCCACCTTATCATATACTATGGGAGGATGAACTGAAATAATATTTTGTTGTTGTTGTTGTTGTTGTAGTCTTGCTCTGTTGCCCAGGCTGGAGTGCAGTGGTGCGATATCGGCTCACTGCACCTCTGGCTCCCAGGTTCCAGCAATTCTCCTGCCTCTGTCTCCCAAGTAGCTGGGACTAAAGGCATCTGCCACCACACCTGGCGCATTGCTGTTGTTGTTGTATTCTCAGTAGAGATGGGGTTTCACCATGTCAGCCAGACTGGTCTCAAACTCCTGACCTCAGGTGATCTGCCTGCCTTGGCCTCCCAGAGTGCTGGGATTACAGGCGTGAGCCACCGTGCCTGGTTGAAATAGTATTTGAACACAGCACAGTCTCTGGCATGCAGTAGACTCAACTTATTTATGAATGTGTCACTGAATGTGGATGTTTTGGAGTAAGTGTTTACATACCTGCTAGCCTTCAAGTCCCACTCTCATCTGTGCACTGTGTCACTCCTTGCCTCTGTGCCCTTCTTCAGAATTCTTTGGGGAGTGTAGAATCAAGAAAATAGCACAGATTTCTCACCCAGAACACTGTTACTTGCTAGCTGTGTCCCCTGCACAAGCTCTTTGACCTCAGAACCTGTTTCCTCAAACATCAGCCAGAGTTCCCAGTTGCAAGAACTGCGTCAACTCTGGTTACATCAATCAGAACTGGAATTGACTGAAGAAATATTGCTGGCTCTGAGAATTAACAGGAGCTAAAGAGTCCAACTTGGAAATTCAGCTGGAAACCAATGGCTGGTGGAGGAAGGACAACCACCTTCTTTAGCAGGACAGTCTGGGGAGGAGGCCCAGCTGCTGGGCACTGCCATAACGTGCCACCAGCAGACACATCACCACTGCTGCTGCTGCTGCAGCAAAGGATGTCTAATCTTCTCTTCATCTGCGTCTCATGCTGCAGACCCACAGCTCCAGGTGGAAGTACCCGGTTGGCCAATCCTAGTCCACCTCTTGGGTCCTGACTACCATAGTGGGTAACAAGGAAAAGTCTCCCTGCCATGGTGTCTGCAGTGTGATGTGTGACCCTCCTCACTGATGCAATCCACAGCAGAGGACACATCCCAAACAGGAAGCAGATCAGATGCTGGACCTCTAGGTCCCCATCCCATCAGTGAAATGAGGCATTCCATCATAGGGTAATAAGCAGCATTGGATGGCATATTTGTTCAAAAGGGCTTGACACACAAAAGGATTCCTTTACTTTACTTCTCTCTTAAATAAAACAAAAGGGAGCCGGGCCGTGGTTTGTGCCTATAGTTCCAGCTACTTGGGAAGTTGAGGCACAGGAGGATTGCCTGAGTCCAGGAGTCGGAGGCTGCAATAAGCTGGGACTGCAACACTGCACTCTAGCCTGCTTGACAGACTGAGACTCCAACTCATAAAATAAAGTAAAATACAATAACAAAACAGCTAGGTGCAGTGGCTCATGCCTGTAATTCCAGCATCTCGGGAGGCCAAGGCAGGAGGATCACTTGAGCCCAGCAGTTTGAGACCAGCCTGGGCAACATAGCAAAGCCCCATCGCTACAGAAAAATACAAAAATTAGCCAGGAATGGTGGGTACCTGTAATCCCAGCTACTCAAGAGGCTGAGGTGGGAGGATCACTTGAGACTGGGAAGTTGAGGCTGCAATGAGCTGAGATTGTACCACTGTGGTGACAGAGCAGGACTCTGTCTCAAAAAAAAAAAAAAAAAAAAAAAAAGGCTTGTAATGGTGTACTTATCTGAGGATTTCATCAATATGTGTTTACAGACATAGAAGTTCTGAGGTTTTAACCTGGGACATGGCTGAGATACATGATATCTACAGGGTGGCACTCCAAGCAAAGAAGAAACAATAAGAAAAAAGAAAGGAAAGGAAATGGCAGGTTTGAGCCTGTTTTTCTTTTACTTTTGTCTTGGACTACCAACACAACTCCATCTCCATCTCATTCATCTTTAAAACGGGTCTGAAAGTTATCTGAAGTCATTACTTCAAAATAAGTTTTAGAAGGTCAATATTTGTTTTCAACAAATAATATATTATCAAAAGTAGATTTTATTCACTGTCACGAATTATTTCCTGTGGGTTTTTTAGTCCTATTCTGAATGGGATTGATCTACCATCTGTTGGCATTTGCCTGAAAATAACATTTACCTAAATGTAGATAATTAGTTTAGCAAAAACAAATTTTTTTTCTACATCAACTCAAATAAGAATTACTTTGGATTTTACTGTTTTAGATTATCCTTGCCATGGCTCTACTTTATCAAGGTGAATTGATTTCAATTGAAAGTTTACTCTACATTAGAATCTTATTTTAAAAAAAAAGAATTTAATATAAAATTCAATTATGGAAGATCTGTGCCAAAGTGAAAAGTCAACTGAGTGCTCCCCGGGTACAGAGCTCTACCAGGGTACTACAGGGTGAGTCAAAAGAAATAGAAATATTGTCCCTATTCACAGACTTTTCAAGTTAGAATAAAAGAATTTTATAACTTAAAGAGACCTTAAAACTTCTCCAACCCAGTGGTTTTCAAATGGTGCTTGCCTCCCAAGCTCTGGGCTTCTGAAGACTTGCCTCGGGGGGCTCCAAGGAAGTGGGGGAGGGAGGGACCAAATGGGGCCAGGACAGGCCAAGCCAAGCAAATCTGGTTGTCTTTTTACCCATTCATTTCAGAAAGTAGCCATCATCAACCAGGTACAGTGGCTCACACCTATAATCCCAGCATTTTGGAAGGCTGAGGCAGGCTGGTCACTTGAGGCCAGGAGTTCGAGACCAGCCTGGCCACGATAGTATAACCCTGTCTCTATTTAAAAAGATACAAAAAAATTAGGGGGGCATGGTGGCGCGTGCCTGTACTCCCAGCTACTAGGGAGGCTGAGGCAGAAGAATCATTTGAAATAGGGAGGTGAAGGTTGAAGTGAGCCGAGATTGCGCCACTGTACTCCAGTCTGGGCAACAGAGTGAGGCGCCATCTCAAAAAAAAAAAAAAAAAAAAAAAGAAAAAAGAAAAGAAAAAGAAAAAAAGAGGCCAGGCATGGTGGCTCACGCCTGTAATCCCAGCACTTTGGGAGGCCAAGGCAGGCGGATCCCAAGGTCAGGAGATCGAGACCATCCTGGCTAATACAGTGAAACCCCGTCTCTACTAAAAATACAAAAAATTAACTGGGCGTGGTGGCAGGCGCCTGTAGTCCCAGCTACTCAGGAGGCTGAGGCAAGAGAATGGCGTAAATCTGGGAGGTGGAGCTTGCAGTGAGCCGAGATCGCGCCACTGCACTGCAGCCTGGGCAACAGAGCCAGACTCTGTCTCGGAAGGAGGGAGGGAGGGAAGGAAGGGAGGGAGGGAAATTAGCCACCATCCTTGAGTCCTCTAGTCCCAATGTCTCACACCTAATCCTTCAGGAATTCCTGTTAAGTTCTAGTTTCAAAGTATCTCATGAATCCATCCACTTGTCTACTTCTCTTCTGTCCCACTGAAGTTCTAGCCACCATCCTCTTTTGCCTGGACCATAGAAAGAGGGTCCTAATTAGTCTTCCTAATTCTCTGCTTGTCTCTCAATCCATGCTTCACTCAGCAACCAGGGCAATCTAATTAAAATTTAAGTGAGACCACATTGCAATCTGGCTTAAAACCTTTGAATGGCTTTTTGTTGTACCAAGAATAAAATCCAAACTTTGTATCACCAACTACCAGAGCCTCATCTTCAACTATCACATCTCACGTTGCTTCTTTTCCTGTCCTTGCTCCAGCAACCCTGACCATCTACAGATTCCTAGAACCCATCAAGCTCTTTCCCTCCCCAGGCCTTTGTGGCTACCATTGTCTCCGCCTGGAATACTTTTTGCCTGGTTCTGTCTCTTCTTCAGGTTTCAGCTTAATTGTTATATCCTTCTCTGACCTCCCACCATATCCAAAATAAGAACTTTCTGTTATTTTCTATCACGGTACTTTGTTTACTTCCTTTACAACACCGCTAACAATTTGTAATTGTTTTTGTGAATTTACTCTTTCATTTTCTGTCTCCTCTACTGGATTGTCAGCTCCATGGGGACAGTAACCTGGCTGGCTGGCTCTCCGTTATGTCCCAGCATCTAGCATAGTTTGAGACCAGCCTGGGCAACATAGCAAAATCACGTCTCTACAGAAAAAGACAAAAATTAGCTGGGCGTGGGTGGGCACCTGTAGTCCCAGTTACTTGGGAGGCTGAGGTGGGAGGATCATTTGAGACCGGGAAGTTGAGGCTGCAGTGAGCTGAGATCCTGCCACTGGGGCAACAGAGCCAGACTCCGTCTCAAAAAAAAAAAAAAAAAAGCCTTGCGGCCAGGTGCAGTAGCTCATGCCTATAATCCTAGCATTTTGGGAGGCCAAGGTGGGTGGATCACCTGAGATCAGGAGTGCAAGACCAGCCTGACCAACATGGTGAAACCCTGTCTCTACCTAATACAAAAAATTAGCTGGGCATGGTGGTGCATGCCTGTAGTCCCAGTTTTCTTGGGAGGCTGAGGCTGGAGAATTGCTTGAACCCGGGAGGCGGAGGTTGCAGTGAGCTGAGATTGCACCATTGCACTCCAGCCTGGGCAACAAGAACAAAACTCTGTCTCAAAAAAAAAAAAAAAAAAGGCATGGAATGGTGTACTTATGTGAGGATTTGATCAATATGTTTACAGACATAGAAGTTCTGAGGTTTTAACCTAGGGAATGGCCGGGATACACAGTATCTATAGGGTGGCACTCCAGGCAAAGAAGAAGCAATGGGAAAAAAGAAAAGAAAGGAAATGGCATGCAGCACATGCTGACATGTGGACAGGAAGTGCTCTGTACTTACTGAATGAATAAACATATAACAGGAAGCCTTAGCCTTAGCCTTGCCTGGAATGTCAGAGAAGACGCAAGCAAAAGTTGGAAGCATAACTGGAAGGCTGATAGGTAATGTGGGTGGAGAAGGGGAATGGGGAAAAAACAGTCCAGGCAGGCAGATAATCTAAGGCCAGGGACGGCTTGAAGTTTTTTAGAAACTCCATGAAAATTAGTGTGGTTGGGCCAGGTGCAGTGGCTCAAGCCTGTAATCCAAGCACTTCGGGAGGCTGGAGCGGGAGGATTGCTTGAGGCCAGAAGTTAAAGGCCAGCCTGGACAACATAATGAGATTCCACCTCTACAAAAAAAAAAAAAAATTAACAGGGTGTGTTGGCACATACCTGTAGTCCTAGCTACTTGGGATGCTGAGGTGGGAGGACTGCTTGAGCCCAGGAGATCGAGGCTGCAGTGAACTGTGATTACACCACTGCACTCCAGCCTGGGCAACAGAGTGAGAGCCTGTTTCAAAAAAAATTTTTTTTTAATTAATTAATTTATTTATTTATTTATGTGGTTGGAGGATAGAGAGTGAGCAAGAGGGTGGTGTGAGGTGGGTCAGGAGGGCAAGGCAGAGCCAGCCTTTTTCCCCTGGGATCCAAACCACAGGACCTGAGAGTAGGGGAGGAATGAATTTCCCCAAAGCACAGTCAGGGCACTCTGGGCGGGGAAAGCAGGAAATGAATGCAGAGGCCAACAATGGAAGACCACTCCTCTTGGTTTTCCTCCCCTTTCCCTGGCTGCTCCTTCTCTGTGTCCTTTACAAGCTCTTTTTTTAGCAATCCTTTGAAAATCTGCTTTCCTCAGATTCCATTCAGTTCCTCTCCTCTTCACACTGTCTTCACTTTCCTTGAGATCTCTCATTCACTCTCACAGCTCCCCTGCCATCCATCTGCTAGAGAATATTCCCAGTCCGTCTTGAGCCAGGCTTTCCTCTTGAGCCCCAGACTTACCTACCCAACTACCAACCTGATAGCTTCAGTCAGATGTCGCACAGGCACCTAATATTCAGCAGATCTAACACCTGGCTCTCCTCTAGTATCTCGTCATGCTGCTCATGCCTGAAAACTGGGGAGTAACCTTGATTCCTCAGCCCTCATTCAATTAATAACCAAATTCTGACATTCATACTTTAGTTATCTCTCAATTCTGCCTACTTCCCTCCATTTCCACTGACATTTCCCCAATTCTTCCCTGGATCACAACGGCCTCCTCACCAGCCTCCCAGCCTCTGATCTTCCCCACTCCAGTTCATTCTCCACCCTGCAGCCAGAGTGAACTCTCTATAATAACAATCTGGCTGGGCGCAGTGACTCAAGCCTGTAATCCCAGCACTTTGGGAGGCTGAGGCAGCGGATCACCTGAGGTCAGGAGTTCGAGACCAGCCTGGCCAAAATGATGAAACCTTATCTCCACTAAAAATACAAAAATTAGCTGGGCATGGTGGCACAGCCTGTAATCCCAGCTACTTGGGAGGCTGAGGCAAAAAAATCACTTGAACCTGGGAGGCGGAGATTGCAGTGAGCTGAGATTACAAATATCACTGCACTCCAGCCTGGGCAACAGAGCGAGACTCTGTCTCAAAATAAATAAATATGCCAGGCGCAGTGCCTCACTCCTGTAATCCCAACACTTTGGGAGGCCGAAGAAGGTGGATCACCTGAGGTCGGGAGTTCGAGACTAGCCTGACTAACATGGAGAAATCCCTTCTCTACTAAAAATACAAAAAGTAGCTGGGCATGGTGGCACATGTCTGTATTCCCAGCTACTTGGGAGGCTGAGGCAGGAGAACCACTTGAACCGGGGAGGCGGAGGTTGTGGTGAGCCAAGACCGAGCCACTGCCCTCCAGCCTGGGCAACAAGAGCAAAACTCCGTCTCAAAATAAACAAATAAATAAAAATAAATAAAATAAAATGACAATCTGATCAAGTCACTTTGCATATAACTCTTCATTGGCTCCCACTGCCATCAGGAAAATAAAATCCAAACTCCTTAACAGGGGTGAAAGGCTCTCTAAAAGTGACCTGTGCTTTTAACTCTAGGTGCCCTTTTACCCTCCCCTACCCCACTTAGCAATACAGTTTCCAGTCGTACACAGATCTACTTTCAATTCCCTGAGTGAACCAAGTTCTCTGTTTTTGCACATGCTGTTCCCTTTTCCCAGAACAGTCTTCTTTGCGTCTTTCCCTGCCCCCACCCCCTTCCCCCTGTTAATTTCCTGCTGATTCTTCAGGTTTTGGCTTATCCATCTGTTCCTCCAGGAAGCTGTGCAAGTGTCTCACAGCCCTGAGCCAGGTCTTCCTAAACTTCTCCTCCCACTGCATGTCACCCTGGATTGTGGGTGCCTGAGTCCTTCCCTCTCTGCTCATTACTAAATTGTAAGCTCTTTGGGGACTTATTCTTTTTATTTTATTGCTTATTTATTTATTTTTTTTTTTTTGAGGCGGAGTCTCTCTCTGTTGCCCAGGCTGGAGTGCAGTGGCACCATCTCAGCTCACTGCAACCTCCATCTCCCGGGTTCGAGCGATTCTCCTGCCTCAGCCTCCCAAGTAGCTGGGATTACAGATATGTGCCACCATGCCTGGCTAATTGTTGTGTTTTTAGTAGAGACGGGGTTTCTCCATGTTGGCCAGGCTAGTCTGGAACTCCTGACCTCAGGTGATCCGCCTGCCTTGGCCTCCCAAAGTGCTGGGATTATAGGCGTGAGACACCACGCCCGGCTTCTTTTTCTCTATTGTATTTCTGGCACCAAGCAGCATTCCTAGCACATCACAGGTATTCAGATAAGTACTTGTGGAATGAATACACGAATGAATGAGTGAAATAAACATTCCTCTCAGGAACTTGGTTCCAGGAGCTTTAGGCACAGAAGCCTCCAGAGCCTTCCTCTTCCTGCATCCATTATTTGGCCTCAGGCTGGTCAGTGGGCTGGCTGGTCAGAGGCCCGTGACAACCCTGAATACCCATCCAAGGGGTTCCTTGACTCAGACCTTCTGCTGGGAGCCCAGTCTTCCCTTAAAAGGCCACCTTATCGGAAAGTGCCTGTGAAGGCATTTATGAGCTCTATTTTTATCTATGTTGGAAAGCCTCAAAGTCAATTCCCAAGCCAAAGACATTACACTCAGGAACGCGGATGAGCAAGGAAGCATCTCTGCGATGCGTTTGAGTCACAGCTTTGTTTTCCGTGGCAAGGGCCTCAGTTCCTCCCCATTACTGGGCCCTTGTTTTTAAGGACTGGCTGACTCTAAAAAGCTTTTGATCTCACATTTGTGAAAACTAGATCTTGCAGCTCTTAATGATCTGTGCAATGGTGTCATCTTCCCTATGATTTCTTAACTCTGCCGGGCAGGGCAGAGCACAGTGGATTGCCAAACAGCTCCCAGTTTATTCAAACTGGCTTCCCACCCCCATCTCCAAATGGAAATTCATCTCGGATGATGGAAGGAAGCAGGGTGGTCGGGGGGGCGGGGCTCCCAAGGAGCCTGGTCAGAGAAATAATTGGACAGAAGCTACAAGGCTGAGGAGAGTAACACAGCAGGGCTGGTGAGCAAGTTGAGAGCCTTTGCCAGGGAAAGGATTCACTGTCAGCACTGCAGAGAGCAAGGGCGGGAGAGAGAGCGCCGAAGGGAGGAGTGTGAAGAGAGGAAAAAGACAGTGAAAAACCAGAGGAAGGGAGGATGGTGGGAGGAAAGTGGGAAGCTGCAGGATGGAAGGATCACCGGTAGTTTATGGAGAAGGGGAAGGAGAAGGGGAAGAATGCATCTTCCCCTTGATCCAAGTCGGGTAAATTGGGGAGAGAGGGCGTTACAGAGTCAGGTGGAAGCCCCAGAGAGATGGTCAGTCACACCCTCAGATGTGACTAGAAATCTGGATGTCGGGATTAGAAATGAGAGTTGGGGAAGACAGGAAGGAATGTTCTCACTCCCAAATTCCAGGCACAGACTTTGCCATCATTCTTGTTCCTGGGGATTTAGGAAAGATAGGCTTTTTGTTTTGTTTTGTTTTGCTGTTTTAGAGGAAGGGTCTCGCTCAGTCACACAGGCTGGAGTGTGGTGGCAAGAGCATAGCCCATTGCACCTCGACCCCCCTTTCAAGTGATCCTCCCACTTCAGCCTCCTAAGCATCTGGGACTACAGCCGTGTGCCACCATGCCTGGCTAAAGACAGACTTTGTCGGCTGGGCACGGTCATGCCTATAATCCCAGCACTTTGGGAGGCCGAGGCGGGCAGATCACAAGGTCAGGAGATTGAGACCATCCTGGCCCACATGGTGAAACCCCATCTCTACTAAAAATACAAAAATTAGTTGGGTGTGGTGACGCGTGGCTGTAATCTCAGCTACTTGGGAGGCTAAGGCAGGAGAATCGCTTGAACCAGGGAGTCAGAGGTTGCAGTGATCCGAGATTGTGCCACTACACTCCAGCCTGGCAACAGAGCAAGACACCATCTAAAAAAAAAAAAAAAAGATTTTGTCAAAGAGTGCTGGAACCCAGAGGACTCAAGACACTGTTAATTCACTCTCTCCTTTCCTTTAGCAAAAGAGGCCCTAAACAATTGAAGGTCCATGCTCCACTGTCTCTCCAACCCCACATTCCCCCTTCTGAGAACAGACACAGCGTGTACCACAGTCCCTTATCTGCCTCTGCCTCTGTTGGCCACTCTGGGACAGGAACCAGAGTTAGAACTTGGAGTCTGGGCTGAGTCAACACTGTCTGTGGGAGAGATGGCTTCCTGGGAAGTCTGGCTTCAAAGCTTCTGACTGGCCAAGCACAAGGTACCATGGAGGATGGGGGTGGCTTTGACTTTCAAAGTACCTCTCACTAGGGAGAGAATCATGGGACAGAAGTTTCCATAGTCTAGGCCAGGTGTGGTGGCTCACCTGGATTTCACCCATTTCTTTAGTAGAGAAACCCCATCTCTACTAAAAAATACAAAAAAAAAAAAATTACCCGGGCATGGTTGTGGATGCCTGTAGTCCCAGCTACTTGTGGAGGCTGAGGCAGGAGAATGGCGTGAACCTGGGAGGCGGAGCTTGCAGTGAGCCAAGATGGCGCCACTGCACTCCAGCCTGGGCAACAGAATGAGACTCCGTCTCAAAACGAAAAACAAAAACAAATTGTTGTTCCCAGGTTGTCTCCTTTCTCCTCCCTCCTTTCCTTCCTTCCACAAACAGTTATGGAACACCTACCGTGTGCCATTCACCATGATAGGGGCTAAAGATACAAAGATACAGCGTTGGAGGAGAAATACACATAAATACTAATCAGATGCAAGGCAATGATATAAGTACTTCAATAGGGTAAGTGGCAAACTAGTGACCCTAGGCCAAATTTGACCTGCAGGCACGTTTTAGTTAAACTGACAAAGAATTTAGGTCAGGCATGGTGGCTCACACCTGTAATCCCAGCACTTTGGGAGGCCAAGGCCAGTGGATCACTTGAGGTCAGAAGTTCGAGACCAGCCTGGCCAACATGGTAAAACCCTGTTTCTATCAAAAATACAGAAATCAGCCTGGCGTGGTGGCAGGCACCTGTAATTCCAGCTACTCAGAAGGCTGAGGCAAGAGAATTACTTGAACCCAGGAGGTAGAGGTTGTAGTGAGGTGAGAGCCTGCCACTGCACTTTAGCCTGGGCAACACAGCGATACTCCATCTCAAAAAAATAAATTAATTAAACAAAACTGACAAGGAATTCAAAAATTCGGGCGAGTTTATTTAAAAATTGGGATTTCCACCTTCTCTTAAAAAAAAAAATCGGTGGGCCGGGTGTGGTGGCTCATGCCTGTCATCCCAGCACTTTGGGAGTCAGAGGCGGGTGGATCACCTGAAGTCAGGAGTTTTGAGACCAGCCTGGCCAACATGGTGAAACCCCGTCTCTACTAAAAATATTTTTTAAAAAATTAGCCGGGCGTGGTGGCAGGTGCATATAATTCCAGCTACTTGGGAGGCTGAGGCAGGAGAATCGCTTGAATCTGGGGTGTGGAAGTTGCAGTGAGCCGAGATAGTGAAACTTCACTCCACTCCAGCCTGGGTCACAGAGTGAAACTCTGTCTCAAAAAAAAAAAAAAAAAGGGCCGGGCACGGTGGCTCACATCTGTAATCCCAGCACTTTGGGAGGGCGAGGCGGGCGGATTGCCTGAGGTCAGAAGTTCGAGACCAGCCTGGCCAATGTGGTGAAACCCCATCTCTACTAAAAATGCAAAAATTAGCTGGGCGTGGTGGCAGGCACATGTAATCCAGCTACTCGGGAGGCTGAGGTAGGAGAATTGCTTGAACCCAGGAGACGGAGGTTGCAGTGAGCCAATATCACACCACTGCACTCCAGCCTGGACAACAGAGCAAGACTCTGTCTCAAAAAAAAAAAAAAAAAAAAAGAAAAGATAACAATGGGAAGGAGGTGAAAAGCCACAGCACTTTATTTTATTTTTATTTTTTTTACTTAGCATAGTGGGCTCTTCTAGACCACCACACATTTTAAAAATTTATTTATTTTTTAATTTTTTCTCTCCTAAAACTCACCATTTAGAACACAGCATCTTTTAGATGGAACACGCATACTGTTTTCACAGGCTGCGTCCCACCCCTTTTCCTATTGACCTAAACTAGCTTGCCTCATTCATCGTGATCCCTGCAATGATTGTGCAGGTGTCAGAATTGAGGACCCTTAAAATGGAAAGCCATCACAGGACCGAAAGGAGGGAACAGTCAACTCTGCGCGAGGAGGGCAGATCAGTTAGCCTTTGAACTAAGTCCAAGTTCCTTATTTACTTGTTTACTTGTTTATTGTCCCCCTACCCCACCGCCCTCATTGTGAGACTACTCATAAGAGAAGGGCTTCACTCAGCTGCCTTCTCCACGGGGTCTCCGGTGCATAGCCTGGTACAGGGTCAGTCTCAATATCTATTCATGAAATGTGTTGAACGAGCAGAGTTGCTAGAAGTGCCAAATGGAAAAGGGAATTCCAAGCAGAGGGAACGTTGGGCATCAAAGCATGACAGTAAATAGCATACAGGGAACTGCAAATAGTTCCTGGTGAGTGGAAGTGCTGGGAGTGTGAGGTGGGTGGGATCAAGCAGGGTGGAAGCAGCAGGAATTGAAGCAGGGAAAATTGACTCCGGTGGGATCCTAAAGGGCTTTTTGTGCTGCACTAAGAAGGTAACTGTGGAACCTTGGAAGAGATTTGAGAAGTGGAGGGACAGGATCAGGTAGATTCTTGTTGTGTAGAAATAGCTCTGGCTGGGTGGGAGTGTGGGAGATGTGGGCTTCAGAGGAGAGACAAGCAGCAAACAGAACCTTCCATTCAAACTCCCCTCCTACCTGCACCTTCCCCTTTGGTTTTGAAGCCCCTGAAACTGGTCTGGGAATCTATTTTAAGAGAATGGTGCCCCCTGCTGACTAAGCCTGGGCTTGCACCTCCCGGGGCCATCAGGCAAATTAAAAAATTTTTGGCCCTCAACAAAAAAGCACCTGGAAGGCTTGTGCACAGAACTGCAAGTCGTGATGTATCTGAGAGATGTATCTCTTCCTTTTCCTAGGAAGAGAGAGGCCCATAAGAACACTTGTGATCATGAGTAATGCCACAATAGTGTTGCCAGATAAAATACAGAACACCAGCTAAATTTGAAACCAGGGACATACTTACATGAAAAATGTGTGTTGTTTGTTTGAAATTCAACTGCAGCCAAGCATCCTATATTCTTATTTGTTAAATCTGACAATTCTAGATAGTGTGTAGCGGGGTCAGGAGAAAACTGGAAATGAAATTGGACAGGTTGCTCTCCTTGGGTATCTCTGCAACCTCAACCTCATCTAAGCAGGCAGAGCTGGAGATGATGCTTTCTCATATTTTGCAGTGGCTTTTAGTTGTATAATTCTATTTGGGAAATCACTTTTAATTTAGTCCCATGATGATGGTGCATCCTGTGTATGGACTCCGTGAATAGGAAGAGAACTGTGGGCCCTTTTTACAGAAAAATGAACCTACTAGCTACACACACACACACACACACACACACACACAGAGAGAGAGAGAGAGAGAGAGAGAGAGAGAGAGTTTTCGGGGAGTTCCCAGCCTTCATGTAAGAGTAACACATTCCCTCTAGGGCTGTGGTCTGAGTGTGGCAGTTCTTGGGTTCTGAGTAGGAGGAAATGGCGTCTTGTCGGTAACCTCAGCTGAAACGTAGTGCTTCTGTTAGCTCTGGCCACCCACACACCATGACAAAACACAGAAGCGGGCAGGAAGAAACATACCATCCCTCCCCTTGGTGAATGGCTTGAACCACTTCCCTCTTCTACCTCTCCCAGAAATCACGGGGAGTCAGGCATATTCAGACCAAAAGCCCACCTATCCTCGCGGGCTCATGCTGCCACAGAGTGGAGGGCACTGAATGAAGTCACGCTTCATGCCAAGTCCCTCTTCACTCCCCTTCCCGCCCTTCCTGCCAATGGCAGGCATAGCCCACTGGCTCCCACTCTGAGGACCATGTCTGTCAGAAACTGGCTGTCACCAGCTGGTGGCAACCCTCCAGAATATATTCTGGACGCTCTGGGCTGGGTGATCAAACCCCTGGTCTGAACACGCGGGGGGCAGATCTCAGCAGGCATGCCTGGAGTCTCCTTATGGCCCTTTCTGGAAAGCTCTCTGAGCCTCCATAGCCTGCTGTCCTCCAGGCCTTATAGAAGGCAGACAGAAGTGGCCAAGGCCAGGGGGATGTGGCTTCCAGAATCTCTCAAAGTATCTAAATTACAGAAAAATCTCATTTCAGGTTGCTTCTGTCTCTGTCAGACAAGCATGTTTATGTGACATTCAGCTCTGCTGGACTGCTCTGTGGAATACGGTGCCCCAAATGACCAAGTGCCTCAAGCAAACAATCACAGTGATATACCCTACAGCGCACGATTGTAGAATAACGTTTTATGTTGAACATTTTCTACAATTAAAAATTAATCTAATGAATACAGTAGTATGATTTCCAATCATAATTTTTTTTTTTTTTTTTTTTGAGATGGAGTTTTGCTCGTTGCTCAAGCTGGAGTGCAATGGTGCGATCTTGGCTCACCGCAACCTCTGCCTCCTGGGTTCAAGCGATTCTCCTGCCTCAGCCTCCCAAGTAGCTGGGATTACAGGCATGCTCCATCATGCCCAGCTAATTTTTTGTATTTACTAGAGATGGGGTTTCACCATGTTGGTCAGGCTGATCTCAAACTCCTGCCGTCAGGTGATCCTCCTGCCTCAGCCTCCCAAAGTGCTGGGATTATAGGCATGAGCCACCGCGCCAGGCCTCCAATCATAATTTCTTTGGAAGAAGGGTCCTTTGTTCTGAGGTTGGATAGCTTTTCCTAAAATCTTTTGAATTAGGCCAAGAGTGGTGGCTCATGCCTGTAATCCCAGCACTTCGGGAGGCTGAGGCAGGTGGATCCCTTGAGCTCAGGAGTTTGAGACCAGCCTGGGCAACATAGTAAAACCCTG
This sequence comes from Macaca thibetana thibetana, assembly GCF_024542745.1. Taxonomy (NCBI): domain Eukaryota; kingdom Metazoa; phylum Chordata; class Mammalia; order Primates; family Cercopithecidae; genus Macaca; species Macaca thibetana. Next base: position 45,417,454 of record NC_065593.1, on the reverse strand, counting down.
TCTCTCCAAAATTACAAAAATTAGCCAGGTGTTGTGGCATGCACCTGTAGACCCATCTACTCAAGAGGCTGAGGTGAGAGGTTGGCTTGAGCCCAGGAAGTGGAGGTTGCAGCGAGCCATGATAGCACCACTGCACTCCAGTCTGGGTAACAGAGCCAGACCTTGTCTCAGAAAAAAAAAAAAAAAAAAAAAAAAAAATCTTTTGAAACCACAATGGTGATATTTGATTTTTTTAAAATGTCCTTACTTGAAAAAATTAAAAGCCAGCATACCTCCAAATTATTTGAAAATTCTACTGGGAATTTTCAGAAAATCCAAACAGCTGGAAACCACTTGTTTAACCCACTGAGGGTTAGGGTTCCCTGACCCCGGGAAGTGGGAAGTGAAATGGGAGGCCCACCCACGGAGCTCCTGCCCTCCTGCGGGGCAGTGCAACACGACCTTCAGCTGATGCATTCTGGTGGGTTTCAGGCTCCCTCTTCCAAATATGGGGAGACTGGTTTCTGGCCTAACCTCTTCCCAGGAGTGTTCTAAGGATAAAATGTCACGTACTAAAGAGCTTTGGGAAAGAAGGAGCTCTATAAATATATGAGATTACTGTTCCCAAAGACAGCTGGTGTGTTTCTAGTGGGAAGGGCTGAATGATTCCACAGAGACTCAGGACAATTTCTCTGCCAGGGCATCCAGGGAAAATGACCAGCACTACTCACAAAACCTGCAAACTGTTCCACTGACAAGCGGGGCCAGACAGAGGCAAAGGGTCTCCCAGTGGGCTTCACTTTCCTCCCTCAGAGGGCACAGGTCCAAAACGCAACTCGAATTCAGGAAGCCTAGAGTTCTAGTTTGTGTCTCAGGGACATACCTAGGGACCCACCGCAGGTCACCTAAGTCTCCCTCATTTAGGTTTTCCCATCTCTAAAAAGTGCGGATGTCTGCTGAGTCCCCTTTTCACAAGGGTGGTACGAAGCTGTTGAGAAAACACACAATCCATTCCTAAATACCTCACTTGATAGATTACCTACCGTTCATGTTTAATTCCTGCCACCTTAAGTCCTTTTTAAAACAATATGGGACTTTAGTTTCTTTTAATGTTTAACTCCAGAATAGCTTTCCCCACGATTGTACCCCAAATCACACTGCGGCGGGGCAGTGGGTTACTCCCCTTGCTACAGACGAAAGGGTGAACAGGGACTGAAAAATCACTTTGTCATGTACCTGAGCATGAACAGTAAAGGAGGTGGCTCAGATGCTTTGACCAAAATAGCTGTAAGCACCATACACCCCAAACGAAAAACAGTGTCTTGGGAAATTTGTGTGCCAGTTCCCTCCCTTCGACACATAGCTGAGAATTAACTGCAGATGAAAGTCCTTTGATCTTTAGAAATCTGAGGCATCAGGCCGCTCAGGGTTAGCCATCACCATCACTTTTGTTTGAACTTGTCTGGTATTTCACATTTATCAGCCCTATTATAAGTTAACAGTGTTACTGACTTTAGTCAACTTTGGCACTCCCAGTCCCTGTGATCCTGCAGGTAAGTTGACACCCCGAGCAAGCTGGCAGCTCACGGAACCTTTTCAGTTATCTTCAAGTTGAGCAAAACAATGCCTCCTGTAAAATCTGCTCTCCTGCCATATGTTCCCTACGGAACTGACCTAGGCAGGAGCAAGGGGTGAAAGGCAGTCAGGCACCCCTTCTCCTGCTTGGTAGTGGAGCCCAAGTTCCAGCTCCTCCTCCTCCTCCTTTCATCTTCCTACACTCTCCAGCTCATGCCTCACCTTGCCCGGACACCTTCCTTCATTGTTATCCCTGCATTTCTGAGATGTGATAATGTGTTTTCCTGTCTCCCTATTAGACCGTGAAGTCCCTAGAGGGTAAATTCTAGCCCTACTTAACTTTGAACTCCCAGCATGTTCACAATACATGGCACCCAAAAGGAAGTAAATGTTAAGATGGATGGACAGGGGACTGAACAAATACACTAGAACTGGGCTCCCAGCCCACCCTGGGTAGGACAGGCTTGCTGTACAAGCCATTTCTCTAACATCAGGTGAGAGCCATGCTGAGCTACTGAAACCCTGCCTTGCTCATGACTAGCATTAGGCGTTTTTGAAACAGCTGGTTGAAAATGGTAGAAGGAAGAGGTAGAGGGAATTGGTCTGGTAGCTGGGAAGACGTCTCTTAAAACAGGCCCAGATGACAACTGCTTGCACCTGCAGGTCCCTGGCCCTAGTAACATGCTCTACCTACCTAACCAATCCACAGAAGACAGTTTCGAAGACCTATAAATCTAGCAGGTAAGAAGCTAATTGATGCAACTTTCAGGATGAAAAAAAAAGACAGGGGAAAGAGGGTGGAGAAAGGAAGGAAGGAATTTCAGCCAGATGTACTTAAAACATCTTCTCTCTCCAGCAGTTCAAAATGATAGGGGGCTTTTTGGGGCAGGGCTGCAGTGACACCTGGGCCCCCAGAGAGTGAGATGAGCACAAGTGAGGCAGGGCTTGAAAGGCTGGGCGGGGGGTGGCAAAGCAGCCGTTCAGGAAGGAGGCCGGGCTCCCATCTGGAGAGCCAAGGGGCTGGGGCTGCTGAACAGATGGAGAGAAAGTTGCAGCTGGTGGAAATGCACTTTCATGTGTAAAGTTTGGTCCTTGGAGGATTGCGATTTCCAGCTCTAAAGGCAGCAGTGGGCAGGTGGCTCTGCTCCATACTCCGCCTTTTCCCTCCGTTGCCACCCAGACAACTCGACAGTGGCTGTGCCAGGACTCAGCCACCATGACTTCCGCCAGCATCCCTTTCAACAGGCAGAAGCTGGCATGGTGACACCTTGGCACAGCAAGGATGGCAGAGGACTGCAATGCTTCAGCAGCTGGAGGAGGCAGGGGAACAGGAGGGATTAATCCAGCCTCCCTGGAGGGACCAGGTAGACTGAGAACAGACAGACAGATGGAGGGGAAAACAGGAAAAGTACATCACAGACCTTCCAAAGCTGACCATGATGTATGCACTGGGTCTCCACTCTGGTCTTGACAGAGCTGTGGCTGAAGGAGAGGCAGTGGGGAAATGGCAAAACAGTAGATTCTGAAGCTCTGGGTTCATTTTACCCCAACCTCAACGAATATTTCTTTTCTGTTTTTGATTTTTAGTGGAGACAAGGTCTAACTATGTTGTCTAGGCTGGTCTCAAACTCCTGAGCTCAAGTGATCCTGCCGCCTTAGCCTCCCAAAGTGCTGGGATTACAGGTGTGAGCCACTGCACCAGGCCTAAGAAAAAGACAGAACATAACTTTGTTTTTTTTTTTTATGAAATATTTGCCCACAGGAGCTTTAGGAGAGAAAGTGACTTTTACATTCTCTGGCTCTAATGGAGAGCCACCTGTCCTCAAATGGGACCAGCTCTAATGGGACAAGCCTCACCCATCGGAACAGAAGCCGTTAGCACAATTCTGCGATCTCATAGAGTTCCTCCCTATAATGCTCAGGCTCTTGGGGGAATCACCCACTCAACCATGCTAACCACACCCACGAGAGGAGCAGCCTGAGTAATGAACATCCGGCTCTGCCTCTTCCCTCCCTCTTTATTTACCATAGACTGTGCTCCAGGACATGAAGAACAAAAACCACCAACTCTGTCTTGTTAAAATCCAAGTGCATTTTTTAGAATATGTGATTTTGCTTGATTTTATTTTTTTAAAAAAGACTGGAACTCAGTCCCATATTCCTATTGAGTCCATTTTCCCAAGAGATGTCACTGTTTGAGACAATAACTTAAATATTCTTGATGTGGAGGTAGTCTCTCTCTTCCTAGTGGGATGTCTTCTTGGCTCCTTTCCCAAACTTGGCATCGAGACCAAGACCTATGAAAAGAAAGAAAATGGGCTTAGCCTTATGAGGGGAAATGAAACTTACCAATGATTGTGGTGGGGTGGGGCAGCCGGCCTTGTATCTCCAAAATGGGGGCTTTCAATAAAATACACGTCAGAACACTGGTTTTATGTAACTTCCTCAGAGACAAGAGAATGGCACCAGGATACTAGTTATTACAGATATCTGTATCTATATAGATAGATATAGATACATACATATATTTATAATACAGCAGGACTAAAAGAAATTTAAGAGTCAAAACTTCTAGGCTATGGCTGAATGTGGTGACTCGTGCCTGCAATCCCAGCATTTTGGGAGACTGAGGCAAGAGGATTATTTGAGCCCAGGAGTTTAAGGCCAGCCTAGGCAACACAGCAAGACCCCATTGCTACAAAAAAAAAACAAACAAACAAAACTAGTCAGGCGTGGTGGTACATGCCTATAATCACAGCTACTTGGGAGGCTGTGGTGGGAGGATCACTTGAGTCCAGATCAAGGTTGCAGTGAGCTATCATCGCACCACTACACTCCAGCCTGAGCAACAGAGGGAGACCCTAGGAAGGCTGGATTAGACATAAAGCTTCCTTTTCTCTTTTTATTTTCTTCTGACACAGGTTCTCACTCTGTCACACAGGTGGGAGTGCAGTGGTGTGATCACAGCTCACCTTAGCCTCCACCTCCTGGGCTCAAGCGATCCTCTCACCTCAGCCCCCTGAGTAGCTGGGACCACAGGCGTGTGCCACCATGCTCAGCTAATTTTTGTATTTTTTTGCAGAGACAAGAATTACAGGCATAAGCCACCACACTCAGCCCCTTTTCTCTTTTAAAGTTTTCTCTGGGCTGAGCACGGTGGCTCACGCTTGTAATGCCAGCACTCTGGGAGGCTGAGGCGGGCGGATCACCTGAGGTCGGGAATTCGAGACCAGCCTGACCAACATGGAGAAACCCTGTCTCTACTAAAAATACAGAATTATTCAGGCATGGTGGCGCATGCCTGTAATTCTAGCTACTTGAGAGGCTGAGGCAGGAGAATTGCTTGAACCCAAGAGGAGGAGGAGGCTCACCCAGTTGGTGAGCCGAGATCATACCATTGCACTCACTCCAGTCTAGGCAACAAGAGAGAAACTCCGTCTCAAAAAAAACAGTTTTCTCTAAAAGATTTAAACAAATTTCATAAATATACAAGTAAATCTGAGGAGACAAAATCCAGCTGTGTCTCTGTGTGGCCACTTACCCAGGAACACAAGCACAGTGCCCACCCATTGCACGGGGCTGATGGGATTGGCGAAGAGGATCACAGAGGCCAAAATTGTGAAGAACTTTCGAGTTGTAGTGATGATGGAGCAGGTCAGGGGACCAAAATACACAACCGTCATAAAGATGAAGCTCTAGAGAAAGATAAAGGTGAGGTCCGGAGGGTTCTTGGGTATCTGCCATTGGTCTAAAGTCTATATGCAGACCTCAGGGCTAATCTTGCCACCCTCTTCTTCCAGCCAGGCCAGTCTTTCTTAGGGAACCAGCTGCCAGAGTAGGGAAGCCATCCCTTTTCAAGCACTCACCTGACCCAGGGCACTGGTCAGCCCAAAGAGCAGGATGTTATAGATGATGGCAGGGTACCTTTCAGCAAAGCTCAAGAACTCCCAGAGCTCGCCAGTGAACAGGATTCCTGAGAAAACATGTCAACAAATGTACGGCGCGTTTTGTGTGCCCTTACCCCTGGGTGTGCACACACACACGCAAACTCCTGCACATGGCCTGTTAAAGAACTGCAAAGGAGGTGGGATGCGGGAAAGTGTATGGCGTGGATTTGCATCGTCTCATCATGGATTCTTCTCATATTTTTCTCTGATTAGAGAAACTAAAGAGAATTTTGTGAGAAAAGCTTGAAAGTTTATGAGTTACTTCTACCAAAGTGATTACAAGCAGAAATCCTCAGATGCTGTAGAGATGCTGACCCACACATCCTCAGCTTAAGGAAGCCCCTTGCATTAGTCACCTCCAGCCATCAGCAGCCTCCACTATTAACCCCAGTGTGCTGTACAAAAAATACTTTCTACATATGCCCAAATTTGAAAAGTTAGGAAGCACTGATTTCAAAGCAAATCCATTCATATTTGAACTGTTTTCAGTGTACAGCTAACTCTGTTTCCTGTGAGCACTACGTGTCTCATTTCCTTCACGAAAGGGAACGTTCCCAGGTATCTCCCTGTGTTTTACTACTGAGTGTCTTCCCGTGACACCTGACACACGACTCTCCTTCATTGTGCCAGTAACAAGTAGCAAACAAATCCTGCTGGTGTAGGTTTTTCCAGGAAGGTTTCTCAAGGGCTTGAACAAAAGGGCATCTTGGAACTAATTCAGGTCCTTGGTCTGGGCAACTAACAGCTAGAGGTATCAAAAGGATGAGGGCAGCCTGCCCTCTGGTGATACATGGGAAGAACAGCAGAACTGGCTCTCACCCATTCCCAGCAGCAATGTCGACCAAAGGTTGATGTTCAGCATCATGTGGTTGGAGCCTGTTTGGTAATGAGCCCGCATATGGTCCTGGGAAACACCAGTCAGTCCATCCAGGGTCAGCGATAATAGCTGGGAAAGAAAGGGTGCAGCCTGCAGTGAAGTGGCCAACAGGGCCCTTTCCTAACCCAGGACACAGGATTCTCACTCTCAGCCTCCTCAGAAAGCCACTCCCTTTAAAGTCCTCAGAACAAAATGTTGCCATTTGGTCACAGGTGGAAGGTGGGGAGAGACCATGCTGACTGCCTCCCCTACCCTCTCCTCCCCCGGCCCAGGCACTGGACTGACAGGCTAACTGAACTATGTAGTGATTTTGTAATCAGAGTAGAGCAGGAAGCTCACTGCCCAACATAAGGGAGGGGAAAGGTAGTCCCAGCAGGTTAGTTTCCTAGCTTGGAGTACAGTGCTCCAGAGACTGGATCCTGTACTTAGGTTGCCTGGACTGGAATCCTGACTCTGCCACTTAAATAGCTAAATGACCATGGGCAAGCGAGTTAACCTCTCTGTGCTGAGTTTCTTCATCTGTAAAATGGAGATAATACTACATATGAGATTATTGTTGTAAAAATTAGTCAATTAACATGTAAAACACTTGGAACAGTGCCTAATGCATACACACCAGATACTATCATATTATTTTAAACTCTGGCTTCCAGATTTCTTGGAAAGCCACAGTGAAAGACACTATTCCTTCCCTCCCTGCTCTGAGGTCTCTGTGACCTCACACCAGGATTCAGCCACAACCCTCAGAGTTATCTTTTCTCCAGAATGAGGGCTGAGCTGTAGTTAAATATTTCAGGTTTCCCACTATGGCATTAACAGAACCAGGGGCCTGCAGCAAAGACCAGATATGGGGACAAGGAGCACCACAACCTCCCTTGACACATAACTGGCCTTCTGCCTGCCTAGGTGAGGCTATCTTTTGGTTACGTTTGCTGGAGAAGGCTGCCATCCCCAAAAGGATCTCATACCAGGAGTAACTCTCCATAACCGACTGTGTGTTCTTCTATCCCAACAACTTTCTTGGGTTTGTACATGAAAAGGGCCACTCCAGCCACAATTAGCAGCACACACAGATACTTGGCCAATGGGTACTTCTTCTTCAAGAGGGTCACCCCAAGGAGCATGACTACAGGGAAAAAACAGAGTGGAAAATTCAGGCATCCATAAGGCATCGATGACCCCAATACCCTCTCTCCCAGGAACCAGGAAAAGACTCAGGGAGAAAAGAATGACTAAGAAGGAAGGCTTAGAGAGGACAAAAGGAGGGTGCCAGGCTGGCACCTAGATAAGGATTGAGCAACAGCGTTAAGTATAAGACAGGGAGGAGGTAGAGAACAAAGGTGAAAAGTCCAGGAAGGGACAGGGCAAGGGTGGGGAACAGTGGAGAAGGAAAATAAGTTGAGACAAAGAAACTGATGATCAAAATGGGAATTAGGTTTCTCTAATGACAATGTACACACATGCAACATAGAAATGGCTGACCAAGTGAAGCAGGCTAGGCCAGCCTTTAGCTCCTATTAAGGATTACCAGCCTATGAACATCACAAGAAGTGACACAGATGACAGGATGGACAGCACAGAGAGCTGGGGGAAAGTCCCTGGAGACAGCCATAATGGGATGATGAAGCTGAGAGGGACACAGTTGTAGTAGAGAGAGCTTACTATAGGAAGAGAGATGACAGAAGAGGAAGACCATCTTTTTTGCTTACCTGGGATTGGCTTGCAGGATTTACCAAGGACCTGAAATTAAATCCAGCAAATAATTTCTGAGCATCTGTGATGTGTCAGGTACTATGCTAGGTACCACACTGATTAAGATGAGTAAGCACAGGGCCTGCACCAGAGACTTCAGCCTCAGAAAGCAGCCCTATCATGGCCCAACCCACCACCACTAAACCCAAGTTCTATGGTTCTATACACTCCTAATGTCTCAAGGACCGTTATTTTTTATTATTATTTTTTAACTCACAGACCTGAGGGAAGAACTCTTAGTCCTTTTCAAATGATATCTGAGCCAACCGTCATCCCACCCTGAGGTTTCACCTGAGTTGGGTAGTTGACAAACTGTAGTGCTGAGTTGCTGGAGACCATGGCACCCAGATAGGAGATAGAACAGGCAGCATAGAGCCAGCTCCGGGTACGATCCACCCTGGCAGTGTCAAAAAACTGGATCACTGGGAGAAGACAAAAAAAAAAAAAAAGAAAAGAAAAGACAAAAAAAAAACAAGAGAAACCTGGTGGGGCTAGGATGGACCACTAAGCAAAGCTGAAGCCACATGAAAGGAACTTGTCTGTCAAATAAGACACAAGCTATTTCTGTCCTCTTACACTGGGAAATCTCTGAAAATTATTCATCTTTCCAATTCTGCCTAAGCCCAACAAAAGACCACATGCAGGGTGGAGGTGAGGGCCTCATTCAGTTCAAGGGACCAGTCAGCCCTGCTGCTAGTCCCCAGGGAACAAAGAGAGAATGCTCAAAGCATGCTTGAAGCTGACACACAAAAGAAACTCAAAGGGAAAGAAAAAAATGTTTCAAGTATTTTCAATGGGGATTTGGAATACAGAAGACCCATTCTCTGAACATTTCTAACTCAGAAGTTGATAAAAATTGGGGAAATAATATTTTACTCCACTTCAAAGTCATTAGTTTTACAGACTTCACAGAGAGGCTGTGTGAGTACAAAATGAGGTGGAGATCATGAGTTAGCCTTTAAGGTTGAATCAATGTTTAATGCCTAGCATACTGAAGGAACTTGGGGTGATGGGGTACCCAACAAATTACTATCTAGGTACTCACAGATCTTGGCAAACACAGCATTGATCACACATTGAATGAAGACCAAAGTTAAGGCAAAGGTGAACGTCTCCTGTTTGGCTCCCTCTCCATACTTTCCTCTTGTTCTAGAAATGAAATGCATGACAAAAGAGAGGAAAATTAGTATATTTCAGTCACTGTCATCTAATATATCCAGAACCACTGAAAACTTTAAAATTATCTTGCCTCTCTGGATGTAGGGAGAGTTTGTAAGGACCACTAGACTCATCTGCAAAAGGGGCTGATTTTACTGGATCTAGAAACTAGACATTCCAGCCTACTGATTCCATAGCCTAAGGAAAGAATACCCGAAAAAGACGGAGAGGAAACATGCAAAACGAGATAGTGAAGTCAGGTACCCCAGGCAGGAGGAGACGGTATTTGGGCTACGGCACCAAGGCCGAGGGCGAATAGGTTGTTTGCAAGCATCTGGGAGTACCAAAAGGGGGCCGACTCGGGTCCTCTTTGAGGGGTAGAAGTCTCAGCCTGTAAAACGCAGGCTCTTAGAACCAAGCAGGGAAAAACAGCTAAGAAAAGAAAAACCAAGTCCAAAGAATCCAGAAAATAACCCTGGAGTTCTGGAATTCTGGGTAGGTTCAGCCATAGCTGCAAAAGTAGTGGGGTGCTAAGAGGGCGACAGCCGGGCAGGAGGACAAGAGGCAGAAGGTCCAGAGGCAGAAGGCCCGGGACCCCTGTCACAGACTGGGGAGAGAATGTCGGTCCGCCCCCGGGGTCGCTCACATCTTTTCCTGCAGGATCCCATAGTAAAAATAGCAGACAAAGACACCCAGGAAGCAGAGCGGCAGGCGCAGCCGGTCGGGCACCAGGGAGCTGCTAGAGGCCATGAGACGCCCGGAGGAGCCGACTGGAGACCCGCTCACAACCGGCACCGGCAGCAGCGGCGGCGGAGGCGACAGATCCAGCCGGACATCGCCGACCGGCGGCAGGGGCCTCATAGGAGCTGCATGCGACCGCCGTCCAGCAGGGCCCAGCAGTCACTACCGGAACTGCCAGCTCAGGGCTGCCAAAGGGGAAACTCCTCAGAACGCAGCAACCACTTCCTAGGAAAGAAAACCCGCCCTGGGACCTTGCCTCCATCCCTGAGGGCCAGGGGAACCGGCAGCCTCGAGACCATTTTCTCGACCTGGAGATTTTTTCCAATCAGGCAACTCTGAGGACAACTGCGATCCAGAGCACCACAGGGTGTCCTAGAGCCACCCGGGCGTAGAATAATGACGTACAGGGATGTGGAGGCCACCAATTGGCTGCGCTGTGCGAACTCGGACGGGTAGGCGGGACAGGAGGAGGTGCGGCCGGCAGAGCAAATCCAATAGTCTTTTCCGCGGCGGGCGGCCAGGCTTCTGCTGGGTCCTAATGCCAAAATCTCTTACTGGAGCCTCAGCGCCGTCTAGCTGCTGCCTAGCGTCAGCGACTTTACCTGCTCATTACCTAGGCACTTCACTAGGCTTCCAAGGGGGAGAGCGGCACAGTAAGTCTCGGCTTGGTCACTTAAAGGCGGGGTAACCTACCCGTGTCACCCAAGTTCTGAGCCAGAGTTTTCCAGGTCTGGAAACTAGGGATAATTAGCAATAGCCACCTTGTCGCCTCTTGACTGTTGTGAGGATCGAATGAATTGAAGTTGGTGAAAGTGTTTTGTAAAGTATGCTGTGCAAATTTAAGGTATTATTAGTCATCACTGTTTCTCAGCCCTGATCTTATTTCCTCATATCGAGGAGTGGAAATGGAAGTTTATTGAAGTCAGTTTTCTTCCAAGTCTTAACTCACCAACAATGGCTTAAACCCTTCGGCCGCGCTTCTGAATATTTCCCATTAATGAGCACCTCGTTGGATCCCTTCCTCATGCAAGTGTTGGGTCTCCACTTGCTGGCACGAATTGCCAGGGCAAGACTGACCTAAGGTCTTCCCACTACTACCTCCAACCCCCTACTTAACTGGCCCAAATCTCCGGCCACCAGGTGGACTCTGGGCTGCTCTCTAGGTCGAGGCTCCTTCTCTTCTAGCAGCCTGCTCTTTTGGCACAGCCTCGGGCAAAGGAAGGAAATACTGGGCAGCACCACACCCGTTGCTCTGGGCCTGACTCACTAAGGCTTTGCGGGGGAGCCAGAAGTCTTTTAGAGGGAGGGGTAAGGGATAGAAGATAGGGTCTGTCCCCAGCCCACTGTCTCCTCGATATTAGTGGCATGGGAATCCCCATACATTTGCTCTCTTGCTCAGTAGCTTACTCTATTGGCTCAGCCCGCGATGCCAGGGCACCAAATAGCTGGGCGGAGAGACCTGCCAGCTCTGCTTCTTTACCAGCTGGGACCTCAAACAATTCCCTTGTCCTTGTCCTCTGAGTCAAGTTTCCTCATGTGAAATTAATGGGAATATAATAACAAGCAGGAGAGCGCTGTGGTTAGAAACATGGGCACTGGATTCAAACGATCAGGTTTCCAATCCTAGCTACCCCACTTCATATCTGTGTCTTTTGGGGAAAGTTATTCAATCTATTTGTCCTTCCCTAATTATACAGTGGGACTTACCATATTTCTCTTACTGGGTGGTTGTCATATTTCAATAACATTTTATGTAAAGCACTTAACATGGTAGCTGGTTCTTACCAGTCCAATGAATGGTGGTTAGGATAGCCTGGTTTAGGAGTTTGTTGTCAGGTCTTATGAGGTAGATACAATTGTACTTATTATTACTGCCCTTGGGGTAGTCAACTGTTCACCCATACAATGGGGATATGTCTTTTGTGAAAATGCTTTGGAAATTATAAAGCATTATAAAGCATTATAAAGGCTTATAAAGCATTATAAAGGCTGCGAAAGGGTAAGAATAGTCTTTGTATAGTTTCTTTGTTCCCTTCAAGGCTGCACACTACGTTGTGGGTACTCCCTGAGATGAACCAAAGCTTCCCCCAAACTGTCGAGAGTGCCAGCCAGTGCAAAGAACACCCACAATGTCAAACTGTCTTCCCTTGGTCACCTGCTTTTCCTCTCTAAAATCCATTCTCCTTAGGGAGCTTTTTCAGACTCACACAAGAATGGCTAACTTCCCCAATGACTCCCTCACCCCACCTCTAGGACAAACCACACTCTTCATTCTGGACAGCCTTTTCATGGGTCTGTTGTTTATGTCCATGTAAAGTATGCAAGCATGGTGTCCAGAGGACAGGAACTCTTGTGTACAGCCATAACAACACCCAGATGTGGGAATTGAGGCTCCTTCTCTTGAAGACAAAGATAAAATGATCAGTATAATACCCTTAATCTCTACCCCTCTCCTCCTTCCCCACATATTTAACAGAACTTCAAGCTGCTGGGAATATTTATTTATTTATTTGGTCTATTAACACCAAGATCTGCAAAAAACAACCTCTGAACACAAGATAAGAAAACTCGAACATTAACATTCTTCAATTTTGTGTAAGCTCTGCAGTACGGAAAATATACAAACTTCAAACAGCTGCAAAAATAGTGTCTTTGGGAGAAAATAGAGTTTCTACATCGATACAAGAAAAATAGGCATTTTTCTAATCCAATCCAGCCCTGGGGCGGGCGGAGAGTATAGATTTGCCATTTGCCACCTGGAGGAATGCCAGCTCTCCTCCCCACTACCCACCTGGGGCTGGGCGGGCTGGCCTGCTACTTAAGACAATCTTTAGTCAGGGTGAAAGCGAGATGAAAATGCCACTTGGGAAAACACTTGTTTCCTCCCTCTGCCAGCAGCTGAATTGGTCAAGTGTTATGGCCCATTAGGACTGCTTTGGTCAGCTCCTCTAATGAGAGGGAGGCGTGGGGATAGGGCTGAGAGGATGGGGGATCTATCTTATGGTCTCCTGGAAGGGAGGGAAGGAAATCTGTGGCGTCCTCTCTCCTTCATTCATGGCCAGCTTGCTCTGTGACAAAAATAAGGGCCTCCTATACAGTCATTTGGACTGACATCCAGGGGTGAGGGACTCCAGACCTTCTGGGTGTTTTCCACCAAGTGAGGGATGTGGCAGGTACACAGGTGTGAGTTGTGAGCTGCCCAGCTGCTAGTGGAGAAGGCAGGTCCCATCACGTTCAGAGGGGCCAGTGCCCATCAAAAAGAGGACCCAGGACTTTGACACGATAAGTGAAAGAAAGTGCTCAAAGGCCGAGAGGGAAGGGCCCCTCCATACCCCATCTCAGGGGACCTGGGGAGGGACCTGCCACCAAGGCACTGGTCTCTATGGTAAAGTGGGGCAGGGATGGGACCCTCAGACCATCAGGGAGCTCTGGAAAAGCACAGACTCTTCTGATGGTGGGGTGCGCTGCCATGGCTCGAAGGGCAGTGGGGAGGCCTTGGAGGCCTCCGGATCCTTCCGAGGTGGTGGCCTGGGGCTGGCCGGGGGAAGGGGAGACCCCGGGTTTGAGGGGCAGTTACGGAAGATGAAGCCCATGCCGGGGAAGAGGGGCTTCATCAGGCTGACGGGGCAGAAGGCTGAGCCGGTCGGGTTGAAATGGACTTTGTTCTTGTCAGGACAGGAAGTCAGGAAGGCCAGGTCAGGACCTGGGGACCTGGAGGATGAAGAAAGACATACAAGACACACACGTACACACAGAGAGAAACACACAGTGAGAGAGGGTGAGATGTCACAGCATCAGGGCAGCAGGGGAGCTGGGTGTCTGTTCAAACAGAATCATAACTTGACCGAAAACCAAACCCCTCAGCAATCTATTTTTAAAAAAATATGGCTAAACAACAGGAAATGCACTTTAGCTAAAAACAGGAGGGATTGAAGCTAGACAGGAAGGAGAACTTCCTGACAATGTGATTCAAGAATTGGAGACCAAGAAATCTTTTCATTCGAAAGATTTCATCAGTGGCCGGGCACGGTGGCTCACGCCTGTAATCTCAGCACTTTGGGAGGCCAAGGTGGATGGATCACTTGAGGTCAGGAGTTTGATGCCAGCCTGGCCGACATGGTGAAACCCTGTCTCCACTAAAAATACAAAAAATTAGCCGGGCATGGTGGCACGCTTCTGTAATCCCAGCTACTCAGAAGGATGAGTCAGGAGAATTGCTTGAACTCGGGAGGCGGAGGTTGTAGTGAGCCAAGATCTTGCCATTGCACTCCAGCCTGGGCAACAGAGCAAGACTCCATCTCAAAAAAAAAAAAAAAAAAAAGAAAGAAAGGAAAAATTTCCTTAGTGAATGGTGTTTTGGTGACAAACCGCATGCCTGAAAGCAGAGATCAAAGACAAGTGACTTTCTAAGATTTTTTATTAACCTAAAGTGGGGTTTCTCAGCCTTGGCACCACTGACATTTTGGGCTGGATAATTCTTTGTTGCAGGGGTGGGGATGGAGGCATTGTCCTGTGCATTGTAAGATGCCTAACAGCGTCCCTGGCCTCTGCTCACTATCCCACTAGTACCACAACTCCTCCCCTCCAGCTGTGACAACTAAACATGTCTCTTGATATTGCCAAATGTTCCCTAGTTGAAATCTACTGACCTAAAGAATCTAATTGTTGGGCACATTTGAAAAGTATGGGGTTTTTTGTTGTTGTTGTTTTGTTTTTGAGACAGAGTCTCACTCTGTGGCCCAGGCTGGAGTGCAGTGTGACAGGATCATGGCTTACTGCAGCCTCAACCTCCCCAGTCCAAGCAATCCTCCCACCTCATCCTCCTGAGTATCTGGGACTACAGGCATGAACCACCATGCCCAGCTAATTACTTTATTTTTATTTTGTAGAGAAGGGGTCTCTGTATGCTGCCCAGGCTGGTCTCCAGAAAGGTGTGATTTTCAAAACTTTGGGAGGAAAGCATGGCAACAACTGTGAGAAAGGCAGCCAGACCTTATCAGAAGATCTGGGTTCTAACTCACCATGTGGTCCTTGTCATGTCTGTCTCACCCCCCTTTTTAATTTTAAGTTTTTAATTTTTTTTTTTAGAGACAGGGTCTTGCTCTCTCACCCAGGCTGGAGTACAGTGGTGTGATCATAGCTCACTGCAGCCCCAAACTCCTAGGTGCAAGTAATCCTCTTGCTCAGCTTCCCAAGTAGCTGGAATTACAGATGCCTGCCACCACTCTAGGCTAATTTTTTCTTTTTTTTTTTTGGTAGAAATGGGGTCTCACTGTGTTGCCCAGGCTGGTCTTGAACTCCTGGGCTCAAGTGATCCTCCTGCCTTGGCCTCCCAGAGTACGGGGGTGACAGGCATGAGCCACCGCACCCAGCATATCTCACCTTTATAATGTGAGAGGAATCATCCCTCCCCTTTTGATTGTTTAGGAAGATGGAATGATAAAAGGTCAGGTCAGAGAGTTCCTGAGTAAGGGATAGCCCTGATTCCTTACTGTCTGGCAAAGCCTAGAGGGTGAAACTGCCCTAAGAAGCTGACGGTTTGAAGATCCCAGGTGAGAAGACAAAGGTATGGGAAGATGGTAAAGCTCTGCCACCAATGGTTCTCACCAATCAGCTTTTTCTTTTTTACTTTTTATTAAAGTATAATATATACACTCAGAGAAAAATGCACTCAGTATACAGACCGATAAATTGGTTACTATCTTTTTTTTTGGGACAGGGTCTCACTCTGTTGTCACACTGGAGTGCAGTGGTGCAATCTTGGCTCACTGCAACCTCCGCCTCCTGGGCTCAAGCGATTCTCCCACCTCAGCCTCCTGAGTAGCTAGGACTACAGGCACCCACCTCCGTACCTGGATAATCAAAAAAAATTTTTTGTAGAGAGGGTGTCTCCGTATGTTGCCCAGGCTGGTCTTGAACTCTTGGACCCAAGCGATCTTCCCTTGGCTTCCCAAAGTGCTGGAATTATAGGCATGAGCCACTGCACCCAGCCAATTACCATCTTAATTCCGGAATTCCAATAATTCCGGAGCCCAGGAAGATCAAGGTGTGAAGAGAAGAGCAGAGATCTGGCAGAGTCTGGAGAGGTGGAGGGTAAAGGCCCGTGTGCTGGGTGTGTTTGGGAAGGCCTGGCGTCCTAGAGACTCCACAGTGGCAAGGGCTTCTCTGATGGAGAAGGGTTTAAAAGAGTCCCACTTTATGGAGGGATGGGGAATGGGCAAGAGACAGAATGTTCTAGGTGTGTGCATGTACATGTCAGGAAGGTGACCAAGAGGAGACCCAGCAACACTCAGAGAACATGATGGCAACCAGCATGACCCTCAATACCTTGACTCCTCGCCTGGAAAATCCAGATGATCTTGGAGGGGACAATAGCTAAGAAGGGGGGAATGTGTTGGCCGGGCGCGGTGGCTCAAGCCTGTAATCCCAGCACTTTGGGAGGCCGAGACGGGTGGATCACGAGGTCAGGAGATCGAGACCATCCTGGCTAACACGGTGAAACCCCGTCTCTATTAAGAAATACAAAAAACTAGCCGGGCGAGGTGGCGGGCGCCTGTAGTCCCAGCTACTCGGGAGGCTGAGGCCGGAGAATGGCGTAAACCCGGGAGGCGGAGCTTGTAGTGAGCTGAGATCCGGCCACTGCACTCCAGCCTGGGTGACAGAGCGAGACTCCGTCTCAAACAAAAAAAAAAAAAAAAAAAAAAAAAAGAAGGGGGGAATGTGGCAAAAGAATGGCTAAACACACAAACTTCCTAATAGGAAAGTTGATTAAATAAAGAAACCTCAGTGAACTACAGCATTTCAATCCCAGCACATCTTAGAAAATCACTGATGGATCACCACCACTCTTTTTTTTTTTTGGAGACAGAGTCTCAGTCTGTTGCCCTGACTGAAGTGTAGTGGTGCAATCTCAGCTCACTGCAATCTCCACCTCCCAGGTTCAAGCAATTCTCATGCCTCAGCCTCCTGAGGAGCTGGGATTACAGGTGTGCACCAACACACCCGGCTAATTTTTGTATTTTTAGTAGGGGCTGGGTTTTGCCATGTTGCCCAGGCTGGTCTTGAACTCCTGGCCTCAAGAGATCTGCCCACCTCTGCCTCCCAAAGTGCTGAAATTACAGGCATGAGTCACCATGCCCAGCTGATCACCACCTCTTTTTTTTTTTTTTTGGAGATGGAGACACTCTGTTGCCCAGGCTGGAGTGCAGTGGCGTGATCTCGGCTCACTGCAACCTCTGCCTCCCAGGTTCAAGCAATTCTCCTGCCTCAGCCTCCCGAGTGGCTGGGATTACAGGTGCCTGCCACCATACCTGGCTAATGTTTGTATTTTTAGTAGAGATGGGGGTCTTGCTATAATGGACCAGGCTGGTCTCAAACTCCTGACTTCAGGTGATATGCCCACCTGAGCCTCCCAAAGTGCTGGGATTACAGGCATAAGCCACCGCACCCAGCCCACCACCTCTCTTAAAGGGTTAATGCAGGGGCAGGAAGTTAAATGAGCTGACTTTAAGGCCTCTTCTGGCATTGCGTCTATGAAAAACCCAAGACGAGCTACAGCTTAATTTCCGCCCACATTTCCAGGTTGTAATTACTCCACCATAATGTGGATTGAGGGAGGGTACAAGAGCCTAGAGTCTGCTGAAGCTAAGAGATCTGGCCTCTTCCCTCCACAGCTTCTCAGAGGACCTAGAAGTCTTGAAGGGAAACCAGGCAACAATAACAGTAACAAAACCTCTAGTGGCAATGGTTTTCTCTGCAACTCCTACTGTGGCTTCTGTATGTACCTTCGGCTACCACCATGGGTTACTGCTCCCTTATTTGAGATACAAATGGTGCTCTCAATGACCCAAACCCAGTCCCAGCTACATCTTCACTCGCACACCATGACTAAACTTCCTGACTGCCACTGAAACCCCAACTTCGTGTGAATCTGCCCTGGTGAGTATTAAGCTGGCAGCAGGAAATGAAATGAGCTCTTTGGTGCCTGCTAACGGGGACAGGGGCATTTGGAAAGGTTGGCTCTTAATTCTTTCTGCTAATGGGAGGGAAGTGTAAAGAAATCAACAGAAGAATGGCTTCTGAATGATCCAATCTGGTTTGGAAATTTTCCATAGTCCTTACTTGCAAGGACTGGAAATTTCTGCCTGGGAGTTCATGACACTTGAACCACTACAGCCACAGGGTGAAGACTTGACTCTGAAGCTCAAACTGTTAAGCTGTTTAGGCCCTCCATTCTACTCCAGTGGTGCTGAAACACTTCTAATCTCTGACAGAAGAGAAATACTAGTATGTTCTCCCCACACCCCCCATCTCTCTCTCTCTCTCTCTCTCTCTGATTATGGTCTAGCAAATTCTCACACCTTCCCCGGAGATGGAAAAAAATAGAAGAAACAAAGGGCTTAGGTTTCAGATATATTTTCTTTCCAGCTCCTGCTGCGCTTGTGGCTGGCATGTGGGCAGAGAGCAGGTTTCTATGGAGATTATGATAAGCAAAGATTTAAGTGCTCAGAGTAGGTAATGTCAACACGTTTGATCATGGAAAGCTGGCAATACCGATCATCTAAAGTTGACAACACCTCTATGACAAGAGAGAGTCCTAGACTGAAGAAGTCCTGTCAGGTGGGAGAATGTAGGCCCACCCTCCCCTCCCATACCCTGTCTACTTGGTATACTCACGTGGCTTCTTCAAACACACGCACTTTCTCACAGCCTTCTGGGGGCTCCCGTTTGAAGACGTAGCTATGATTAGGCCGAGGGGAGGCAGCAAAGGCAAGGACAGGAGATGGGCTGCCATCTTCAAGAAAGGCTGGGTGGCCTGGAGAGGAGGCTGTGAACAGAGCAAGGCTAAGTCTAGTGGAGATGAAGGGAAGGCCTCCACTTTTCTGGGTCCAGGACTGGGGTGTAAAGTGGCAAGACTGGGGACGCATGGTAAGGAAGAGGATAGTGGGTGTGCTTAGCCACTGTGATCATTATACTGTACCTTAAAAACCTTTGAGGCAGCTTACAAAAATACACAGTGTATAACAGAACAAAAAAATGGAGTTGAATGGATGGAAAGTTAAGATCTCATACCAATTCTATATTCCCAGGAGGTAGACTGGGACCGGAACTCCAAATCTCAGACTTGAAGCAATCCTAAATGCATCTCTCTCTGCCTTCTTCCGAGACTGTAACACCCTCCCTGCCAACATACCACGGCTTCTTCCTGTCCACAGTCTTGAAAATCTATCCTTTCTTCCAAGAAGAGTTCTTCTCTGACTCAGAGAAGCAATCTTTACTCAACCCCACTTGTAGGATAAAATTCCTCTCCCTTTCCACACAGTGAATGTACTTGGCCTAGGTTGCAAATATTGACTTTATCTGTATTTATCTCACATTTATTCCCCTTACTCTATGCTCTATTTACCTATGTGTATTGTTAGATCATGCCCTTGACCAGCCTACCTCATGGGGTTGCTGTGACAATCAAATCAGACAATATAGGCACACTGCTTTATAATGTAAGGATCATTAGGAGGTAAGAATTTTATCTCATTTTCTCAGCGAAGTAGATAGGGCATTGTAGAAAGTAGAGATTTGGAGTAAAAAAAAAATCGGTTTTGGTCTAGGTCAAACTATACAACCCTGGGCAAGCGACCGTATTCTCTTACTTTGTATCACTCACAACTACTTTGAAACCATTGCTGGGAACGAGTACAGTGGACACCTGAATGAAGACTCGCTGCTTTCCCCTACAGCTTGCTGAACCTCAGCCCAAAAATGGGGATGGCAGGGATTGCTTCTTTGGATCCCAGTGAGGATTAAATAGAAGTATAAATGCAGAGACTTCATAAATTATCAATCAGAACGGGACGTATGGGACCATTATTATCATTTGTATAATGTGCAGAAGAAAGATGACTCATAAAGATATTCTAGTAGGGTACTGAGAATGCTGGGCCTGAATTGACTAGAGGTGGAAAAGGGAGTGGAGCCACTCGTGTGCCCCAGAGTCAGCCCTGCTGCCTCAGCCTCCGCAGCTTACCTTTGTCGTTGGGGGTGGATGCCAGCTCCTCGGCGGCACCCCGGTGTTCCTCATGACTGGCCGGGCCACAAGGCTGGGGGGATGCCAAGGACATGGAAGGAGAGCTGGCAAGGTTGCCAGGCTCCAGGAGGAGGAGGGGATGATCACAGCTGCCACTCTGGGGAGGAGCTGGGGCCCGGTGCCCATCAGGGATCTCAAGGATCTGACGGGGAAGGACGGTAAAGACTCTCAGCCTTGAGTATTTCAGGCCTGCAGCAGCACAGTGACCCTGAGGGTATTCCCCTTGCTGCTGTCATTCTCTATCCATAACATACAACCACAGAACACCATTTCCTCCAGCCATTTATTTCCCTGGCCACCCCTCAATCTAGAAGAAACTCCCTCCTGTTTCTTCCATAGCACTTTGCTCTTATCCCTAATAGCACTCACAGTCCAATGTATAATTACATATTCACCTGTAGGGCTTGATCAATGTGTTGTCCCCACAAGACTATAAGCCTCATGAGGGCAGGGACCTTCTGTGCCCTGGGCTCTAGGAACACAAAGATGATAATGTATGCTGGAGGGCACAATAGCGGCAAACCACCAGGAGCCTGTAAGTGCTGTAACCATTGCAGAACAAGTATGCTGATGATTAGCATGTATTACATACCTCCTCATCCCCTTTTAAAAACACTCAATGGTACTTGAACCTGTAGCTCACCAAATTATGTGCATGTGTTTGGGTATATGTGAAATCCTGCATACATGCGAATTCAAAATCAACTAGTAGGTAAATCATAAACTGAGAAGTGTGCCCATTAGAATCATATTAATACTGGCCAACTGGCATTCCCCAATTAAACTGTGTCAATACAAAAGTGTGCCTGAGGCCGGCTGGGCACGGTGGCTCATGCCTGTAATCCCAGGACTTTGGGAGGCTGAGGTGGGCGGATCACGAGGTCGGGAGATAGACACCATTCTGGCTAACACAGTGAAACCCCATCTCTACTCAAAAATACAAAAAAAAATTAGCCAGGCATCATGGTGGGCGCCTGTAGTTCCAGCTACTCAGGAGGCTGAGGCAGGAGAATGGCGTGAACCCGGGAGGCGGAGCTTGCAGTGAGCCCAGATCGCACCACTGCACTCCAGCCTGGGCGACAAAGCGAGACTCTGTCTCAAAAAAAAAAAAAAAAAAAAAAAAAAAAGTGCCTGAGACCAGCACGGGGGCTCCCCCAGCTACTGGGGAGGCTGAGGCAGAGAACTGCTTGAACCTGGGAGGCAGAGGTTGCAGTGAGCTGAGATCACGCCATTGCACCCCAGCCTGGGCAACAAGAGTGAATCCCAGCACTTTGGGAGGCTGAGGTGGGCGGATCACGAGGTCAGGAGATCGAGGCCATCCTGGCCAACATGGTGAAACCCCGTACTAAAATACAAAAAATTAGCCGGGTGTGGTGGCACATGCCTGTAGTCCCAGCTACTTGGGAGGCTGAGGTGGGGGAATTGCTTGAACCTGGGAGGCGGAGATTGCAGTGAGCCAAGATCGCGCCACTGCACTCCAGCCTAGCAACCAGAGTGAGACTATGTCTCAAAAAAAAAAAAAAAAAAAAAAAAAAGGGCTGGGCATAGTGGCTTACGCCTGTAATCCCCCGGCACTTTGGGAGGCTGAGGTGGGTGGATCATGAGGTCAGGAGTTTAAGACCAGCCTGGCAAAGATGATGAAACCCCATCCCTATTAAAAATACAAAAATGGCCGGGCGCGGTGGCTCAAGCCTGTAATCCCAGCACTTTGGGAGGCTGAGACGGGCGGATCACGAGGTCAGGAGATCGAGACCATCCTGGCTAACCCAGTGAAACCCTGTCTCTACTAAAAAATACAAAAACTTAGCCGGGCGAGGTGGCGGGCGCCTGTAGTCCCAGCTACGCGGGAGGCTGAGGCAGGAGAATGGCGTGAACCCGGGAGGCGGAGCTTGCAGTGAGCTGAGATCCGGCCACTGCACTCCAGCCTGGGTGACAGAGCGAGACTCCGTCTCAAAAAAAAAAAAAAAAAAAAAAAAAAAAAAATTAGCCAGGTGTGGTGGCAAGTGCCTGTAATCCCAGCTACTGGGGAGGCTGAGGCAGACAACTGCTTGAACCCGGGAGGCAGAGGTTGCAGTGAGCTGAGATCATACCATTGCACCCCAGCCTGGGCAACAAGAGTGAAACTCCATCTCAAAAAGAAAAAAAAAATGCCTGAGACTTCAGCAAAGGTAGCACATATTCTGCCTGGGAGTGGAGTCAGGGAGATGGCTGCGTAGGAGCACGCGTGTTACCAGGTAGAGATGGAGAAGGGGCAGGGAGCAGCAGGCACTGAGATGCCCATGCTGGTGCCAAGCACATGGGGAACAGTGAGAGCTGGCAGTTTGGCTGAAGATGACCCCTGCCTGTTCCTCCCAGCGGTGGGGGGGGCCCCTCTCTTTGTACTCACCACCACAAAGCCTGTCCTAGTGACACAGGTAAGGCCATTTGAGACTAATAAACTCCATTTGCATTCCTTTTGCAGGCTGGTGTTTGTATGCTGCTGTTTGCATAGCCATAGCCTGTGAGGCCCCAGAGAGCAGGACTCCCAGTTCCCCTCACCCAGGCCAAGTGAGGCACGGACTGTGGGTGCACTCAGGGTGCAGCCGCCACTCACCCTCAGCAGCTCTTCTTCTCCTTGCTCCTTCACAAACACCTCCTCCAGCTCTTGGTTGAGCCCTTCCAGGCTCCTGTGCAGGCAGGGGCTGAGTCGCAAGACAGGGGACCCTGAGGGGAAGCTGGGAGGGGACGCCTGAGGAGGAGGCAAATGACGAAATCACACACAGCCCCACCAAGCCTAGACAGTCATTCATTCTGACCAGGGGTAGTGGTCATGTCTACACAGCAGAATTGAGTGAATGAAGGGTGATTTGGGGACAGTTACAATTGCAATAGGTCCACTCAGTGTAGTTTTCTCCAAAAGTTTGAGCTTTGCAGAGTCTATTGTGTGCTGTGGAGTCGTTGCGTCTATCATATGGGGATGTGGGTAGAAGAGAGAGGGAGATTCAGAACTGTAAGAAGCCCTTCCAATATCACACAGCAAGACCAAGTTTGGACTAAAACTTCACAAAGCATGCAGTGTGGTAGGGGGCTTGGCAGCTCCAAGATCCAGGAAACCTCTGCCCACATCGGGAGCCTGCATGGAGGAGAACAAAGGGGAGAGGGCTGGGGAGAAAACATACCCTCAGTGCTCCCCGCACTGCGTGGTCCCCTGGGAGTGGGGAACCTCGCTCCTTCTCTTTCCCACTGCGGCTCAGCTTTGTCCTCTGCAGTTGTTGCTTCAACTTGGAAATCTAGCAGCCCAGAAAGAGGAAGACAGAGGCAGATTAAGGAAAGCCAAAGTGCACTGGGTCCCTCTTCCAAGGAGTGGCTCCTGCCAGAGGCCCATGAAGCTATATACAAGGAGGATGGAAGTTAATCTTCCATCTCAAAATAGCTCAGTGGTGTTAAAACTATGATGATCTGTTCCTCAGATGAGTTGGATACCTCACTTAACTAGATGGATTGGATTCCAAAAAATTAAAAATACACAACATGGAAACCATTTTGTCTTTTACAGATTCCAAAGACATGAACTACCCCTCTTTTTTTTTTTTTTGAGACTGAGTCTTGCTCTGTCACCCAGGCTGGAGTGCAGTGGCGCGATCTCAGCTCACTGCCACCTCCATCAGATTCAAGCAATTCTCTGCCTCAGCCTCCTGAGTAGCTGGGATTACAGGTGCCCACCACCACCCCCAGCTAATTTTTGTATTTTTAATAGAGATGGGGTTTCACCATCTTGGCCAGGCTGCTCTTGAACTCCTGACCTCGTGATCCACCCGCCTCAGCCTCCCAAAGTTCTGGGATTACAGGCATGAGCCATCGTGCCCGGCCCTACCCATCTATAAATAGCAATGGAAGATGATGTTTCTGAATGCTAAGGGCAGTTCACTCCTCAGAGTACATTCACATCTCAAAGGCCCTGAGACCAAGAAGGATGGGGATATTCTCCCCTGTTTAAAGCAGACTACACTAGGAACAGGGATAGACACTCAAGAAGGGAATACTGGATTTCGTCTTGACTTTCATATCCTGAGACTATTACAGATTATCATCAACAATTTTGAATATTATCCCATCACATGTGCAATTCTGGACCTTCTTGCCCTCAACTGTTAAATGCTCAGGGGATGAAGAGCTATTTAAATATAAGCCCAAACTAAATGGAATTCAGAGAGTAGATCTGCTGCCCACAGCCATAAAATTTATGACTAGATCCAAGAAGAAAGAACTTTCCGATATGCTATTGTGGGTCACTCATACCACATCTCCCCATTCTTAGTGCGAATAACTTACTCTGACCATTGAAAAGTTTAAATATTTTTTATTTCCCCGTCTTAAGCTCTCAACGTATTCACTTCATATTTTCTCACTGTTCTCAGCAACAGAGGGCAGAAGCAACTTCCTCTTGTAAAGGGGTACAGGGTGAGTCCTATCGAGTTGACCCTCTCAGAAGGTGCCACAGAGCATGTCAGGAGGAGCTGATGGGGACCCCTGGAATATTCCAGCCTACGGCTTTCTCCCCTTAACCTCAATGACTTGAGCACTCCTGAGGGAGAGGGAGGGCCAGGAAAAAGTGTTTGGGAACATTTCATTATTTTTCTCTTCTTTTGAAAAGAAGGCTAGGGCTGGGCACGGTGGCTCATGCCTGTAATCCCAGCACTTTGGGATGCTGAGGGAGGCAGATCACCTGAGGTCAGGAGTTCAGCACCACCCTGGCCAACATGGTGAAACCCTTCTCTACTAAAAAAAAAAAACAAAAAAAAACCCAAAAATTAGCTGGGTGTGGTTGTGGGTGCCTGCAATCTAAGCTACTTGGGAGGCTGAAGCAGGAGAATCGCTTGAACCCAGGAGGCAGAAGGTGCAGTGAGCTGAGATCATGCCACTGTACTCCAGCCCGGCCAACACAGTGAGACTCTGCTTCCAAAAAAAAAAAAAAAAAAAGACTGGCCGGGCGCGGTGGCTCAAGCCTGTAATCCCAGCACTTTGGGAGGCCGAGACGGGTGGATCACAAGGTCAGGAGATCGAGACCATCCTGGCTAACCCGGTGAAACCCCGTCTCTACTAAAAAATACAAAAAACTAGCCGGGCGAGGTGGCGGGCGCCTGTAGTCCCAGCTACTCGGGAGGCTGAGGCAGGAGAATGGCGTGAACCCGGGAGGCGGAGCTTGCAGTGAGCTGAGATCTGGCCACTGCACTCCAGCCTGGGTGACAGAGCGAGACCCCGTCTCAAAAAAAAAAAAAAAAAAAAAAAAAAAAGATGAATAGTTAAGAAGTAAATGAGACTGGGAGCTCCTAATTCCCAGGAACTCCCTCCCTGTCTTCCTCCAGTCTCTGAGCTGCTTATCTGGATCCAACCCCAAAGTAAAGCGAGAACAATGGTGGCTCCAGCCCTGTGCTTGCTGCTGAAAGGCACTAGCAGCCTCTGGCCAAGCCCCTTCCTAGCAGAAGGGTCTGGGCTCCTTAGACCTGGCCACTTGGAGAGTGGAAGTCAGCTAGGAAGGAGCCATCTCATCAGGAAAAGGCCAGGTCAAGACAGGAGAGGTGAGCAGTGTGCCTCCACTGTGGAGGAGATGCATCACATGGTACTAGGGGATCAAGAAGAAGCCGCTACCCTAGGCAGGGAGTCAAAGTGGGTAGCTACCTCTTTTCGGTGGTCTGTGCTGCCCCAGGATGCTGAGCGCTTGTGTGCACAGGAGCTGGCACACTCACC
The DNA here is from genome assembly GCF_024542745.1 of Macaca thibetana thibetana. NCBI lineage: Eukaryota > Metazoa > Chordata > Mammalia > Primates > Cercopithecidae > Macaca > Macaca thibetana. The sequence continues at coordinate 45,391,614 of NC_065593.1, read as the reverse complement.
TTCTAGCTCTTGCCAAGACAGGGGCGTCTGCAGGGAGAGAAACACAGTGAGACAGAGCAGCTTCTTCGGCAGGCACTGGGGAACAGGCACACTGTTTTCTGGGTAGAGGTGATGGCCCTTTGAGCCCTTCTCTCCTCTGCTCATCAACCTCTGAACACTCTCAGTCGGTGTTCTTCTTCAGGCCTCTCCACCTGCACTGCCTCCTTCCCAGTTCACATCCTCCAGCAAACGTTCCCTGATGACCCAACAGGGCCAACCTCCTCTTTACTCTTTTCTGAGTACTGTACATGTATGATATCCCAGTTATTCCAGCTGATCCTCAGTGGTGAGGACAAGTATTGCCACTCCTATCCCAACCAGCTCCAAGAGAATATAGGCTCAGGCTCAGGGAATCACTGGCACTCTTTATTCTCTCGCCCTCTACATGTCTAGCACAGGCCCAGGTTCCTGGGAGCTCAATAAAAACAAGTTAATATATAGGAGTGCATTAAGGGATTATTAACTGGCAAAACAGGAAAAAGGTCAACATAGGTCCCTTGACCAAAGCAGGGGACTCCTATATAGTGCAGTGCCTCATTTTTCCCTGCACATGGAGTAAGTGTTGCTCCCCCGACCCCCACCCCGGCTGCAAATAAGCAGGAAGGAGACATTTTCAGAAAGGAGAGAGCCACAGTTCTGAATCCATCCCTGATTCCTGATCCCTCTTGGCCTTATCACTCCTTTTCCTCCTGGGCCTGCCCAGCCCTCATAAAAACAGGGCCCTCAGTCTGCATCTCCTCTCCCTTGCTGCACCGAAGACAGAATGTCCAAGATGGAGGCAGGGAGAGTTGCACGACTACTTCCTGAGCCCCCACCCAAGGGAGGAAGCTGTTGGCTCTAAGCATGAGACCAAAGAGGCCCAGATCCCTCCCCACCACCAGTATCCCTACTTCCATTCCAAGGGAGGGGCCCAAGGGGGGAACGCTCCAGTGGAACCAGTTCCTCTCTAACTTCTGTGCACAAGCACAGGCTGCCAAAAACATGAGGGCCTGGGAACTGTCTCCTCCAAGAGATCTGCTGACCTCCCCCGAGAGGTTGTTGCAAACAGAAAAGGGGGAGGACGGGGAAAAAAAAACCAACTACTCGCCACCCAACAGCTGCTAAGAGGAGCTCGGCGGGGGAGTCTGAGCAAGCTTGTGAGAGCAGTATGTGACAGCTGCAGTGGAGAGGGGCCACTGGGGATTGGGGCTCCCTGGCTCTTCCTTCTCCCAGCTGCTCATGGATCAGCACCTTTACTGGGCCATGCAACATAGCCAGGGAGAGACAACTGCCCTAACTTTCTTGTTCTGATGAGCATCACGAGTAAGTAGGTAACAGAGGAATTGACAAATGCTAAATAAAGCATCCAGAGATCCATTTCCCCACAATTCCCTTCTTTAGGAAAAGGGCAGACGGCATATCCTTCAGGCCCAAATCTTCAGCACAAACCCTAAAGCCCTCAAGATGAAGCTGGCTCTGTCAGTATATGGAAAGCTACTTCCAAATGCCCGTGTCTCTCTAAACCAGGGTGCTACCAGACAAAGCCTCAGAAAAGGCTGGTGCATGCACTGAAAAGTGAGGAGGAAGCCCATCTCTCTCAGCCACCTCCACCCAGCAGACACACAAAGGATCCTCCCCTCAAGGCTCCAGGACCAACTCTAACGATCACTACCTCTGCTAATCAAAGCTGAGCCCCGCACTCCCCACGCAAAGCTGTTGTCCCTGGAAGGTGGCAGAGGCTATAGAGGGATGACAAAAGCTAAAGGGACAATTCTGCCCATTTCCCTTCCTCAGGGAAGATACTATACTCATAGGTGGGTGATAACAGAGAGGAAAAAACAGCCACGTTCAGGCTGCCATGGGTACTACTAACATCTCTTGCAAACTCTTCAAGTACCTCTTCTGGGATATGCGAGAGGGTGGAAAGAGAAATGCAGGCTAGCACAGGACTTTAAAAGATGTGAGGCTGCGGGTGGTGGCTCATGCCTGGAATCCCAACACTATGGGAGACTGAGGCGGATGGATCACTTGAGGTCAAGGGTTCGAGACCAGCTTGGCAAACATGGTGAAACCCCGTCTCTACTAAAAATAGAAAAATTAGCTGGGTGCCTGTAATCCCAGCTATTCAGGTGGCTGAGGCACGAGAACTGCTTGAACTCAGGAGGTGGAGGTTGCAGTGAGCTGAGATTGTGCCACTGCACTCCAGCCTGGGCGACACAGCAAGACTGTCTCAAGAAAAAAAAAAAAAAAAAAGAAAAAGAAAAAGAAAGGGATGTGAAAATCATAGCAGCTAGGGTCATCTCCTCTCTCAATGCAGGTGACCCCCACCTCTCTCTGCTCAGCAACGTCTTCCACCAACCACTGCGTTCTTTGTGTAAACTATACTACTAAGGCCATTGCTTTGTGTCAACACTCAACCCTTGGCCATAGAATTCACCAGCTGACCCTTCATCCCATGGGCTCTCCATCCTTGGCTCTCTGTCCTCCCAAGCAAACCCATCTCCCTCTCCTTTTTCTTACCTCCAACCTCCAAGCCTGGTTTCCCAATCTAAGACGGCCTGCCTGGCCAACTATTCCCATTCTTCTTGTCAGGGAGCCTTTCCTAACTTGTCTGCCTTGGGCTGACTGCTCTTCTGCTCTGTGTCTCCTCCTTGCAGATGGGCTCTGAGTGTACATCATTCATGCAATCAACAAATAGTGGCTGAATGTACACTGTGTGCCCAGTACTGTTTCAGGCACTGGCCATACAACCATGTATAAAACAACACAAACACTTGTCCCTTCTGAGTTTATTTTCTCATTGGGGAGAAAGTTTAAACAGTGGTAAGTGCCAAGGAGAAAAATACAGCAAAGAAAAGTGATAGGAATGCTGGGTGGGGGATACAATTGGAAATGTCAGGGAGGCCCCCAATGAAAAACTAACATCTGCATAAAAACACGAAGGAGATGAGGGAGTGAGTCATGTGGGTATCTGAGGTAAGAGTAATCCAGACAGAGGGAACAGCCAGTGCAAAGGCCCTGTGGCGGCAATGAGCCTGGCATGTTTGAGAATGATAAAGAGGCCAGTGTGGCTGGAGCAGAGTATGTCAGGAGATGCAGTAACAGGTTAAAAAATGGCTCCTCAAAGATGAGGAACCTATAAATGTTACCTTGTATAGTAAAAGTTTTGCAGATGTATTAAGGATCTTGAGATTATCCAAAATTATCTGGGTGGACCCTAAATACCATTACAAATATCCTTAAATAAGAAAGAGGAAGAGGGAGATTAGATGTATGCACACTGAAGAGGATAAAGCGATATGACCACAGAGGCAGAGACTTGAGCGATGTGGCTGCAAGCCAAAGAGTGCCAGCAGCCACCAGAAGCTAGAAGTGCAAGCAACAGACTCTCCCCAGGAACCTCTTGGGAGAGAATGGCCCTGCCAACACCTTGATCTCAGTCCAGTGGAACAGAACTTGGACTTCAGGTCTCCAGAACTGTGAAAGAATACATTTCTGTGGTTTTAAGCCACTAAGTTTGAGGTAATTTGTTAAAGCAGCCTCAGAAACCTAATGCAGTAGGTTATCCTGTGTTTGAAGTTGTTGACATGCTGACATCAAGTATTTATTTATTTATTTATTTATTTATTTAATTTATTTATGTGATGGGAGTTTCACCCTTGTTGCCCGGGCTGGAGTGTAATGGCGCGATCTTGGCTCACTGAAACCTCTGCCTCGTGGGTTCAAGCGATTCTCCTGCCTCAGCGTCCCAAGTAGCTGGGATTACAGGCACGTGCCACTACGCCTGGCTAATTTTGTATTTGTAGTAGAGACAGGGTTTCATGTTGGTCAGGTTGGTCTTGAACTCCTGACCTAAGGTGATCCGATCCGCCCGCCTCAGCCTCCTAAAGTGCTGGGATTACAGGAATTAGCTACCGGGCCCGCCCAACATGGAGTATTCTCAAGGCAGGAGTGTACACAGGTGTGGACTATAGCCCCTCCTAAACTGGGAATGCCCAAAGTAGGGACCATGCCCCAGTTTCCAGTGCCCAAGGTTGGATAGGACTCCTCTTCTGCGTCTCACTATGGAGCACAGAAAAGTCACAGCCAAGAAAAGCTCCCCTTCAAAGAGCTAACCTGGCCAGGTGTGGTGGCTCATGCCTATAATCCCAGCACCTTGGGAGGCCAAGGCAGGAGGGCTGCTTGAGGCCAGGAGTTCAAAACCAGCCTGGGCAACATAGCGAGACCCTATCTCTATAAAAGAAATAATTTTAAATTAGCCATTTATGGTGATGCGTATCTGTAGTCCCAGCTACTAGGGAGGCTGAGGCAGGAGGACCACTTGCACCCAGAAGTTCGAGGCTGCAGTGAGTCATGATCATACCATTGCACTCCAGCCTGGGCAACAGAGCGAGACCCTGTCTCAAAAAAAAAAAAAAAAAAAAAGAAAAAGAAAAAACTAACCTGGCCACAATAGGGGGGTCAAGCCATGCTGCTCAGTCATTCTAGATGACCCTTTGGAAGCAGGGTAGAGCTGGAGCTCAGCAGACCAAAAAGTCATGTTTGTCGCTGGGCGTGGTGACTCATGCCTGTAATCCCAGCACTTTGGGAGGCTGAAGCGGGCAGATCACTTGAGGTCAGGAGTCAAGACCAGCCTGGTCAACATGGTGAAACCCCGTCTCTACTAAAAATACAAAACAATCGGCCAGGCATGATGGCACATGTCTGTAATCCCAGCTTCTTGGGAGGCTGAGGCAGGAGAATTGCTTGAACCTGGAAGGCGGAGCTTGCAGTGAGCCAAGATTGAGCCACTGCACTCTAGCTTGGGTGACAGGGTGAGACTCTGTCTCAAAAAAAAAAAAAAGAACAAAAAGTTGTTTGTCAGGGGGAGTCATGTACTGGAACAGATTTGACACCCTGGCCCAGTGGGAGCAGCTGAGGGACAAATAGGGCAGCTTCTGACCATGAGTGGCATGGGCCAGCTGTGCAGATGATACTCAGATTATGCAAAACTGGATGTGGCCAGACCAAGGAAGCCTTGCCTGGGATTGAGATCCCAGAGCAACATGTGGAAGGACAGCTGGGCATGGGGGTGGAAGACAGTTTCCCAAAGAGCCATCTAATATAATCAGGAGGAGGGGTGGGATGAAGCTGAAAACCCTCCAAACTGGAATCTCTCAGCCTCCAGCCCAAAAGTTTCTACCTAGACTCCATGACCACAGGCAGCAAAGTCCTGGCCCTCACTGTCTCCAGTGACCTTGGCACCTGAGTAAGCTCCATGTGTGGAGCTGGGCTAGGCCCTGGAAACGTAACCCACTATCCCTGCACAGGACTGTCAAGCAGCATGGTGCTTGGCCTGGTGTGGACCATCAGGGCTACGTGTTCAACTGCAATTCTGCAGGGAATCAGTCCCTTAGGTCTCCGGCCAAACAAAAAGGCCGGAAAAGGCTCTGAGGGTGGTCTGCTGGTCAGCACTGAAAACTGGCTGCAAGTGGCCAAGGCTACCATCTCTGGCCCTACAGTGACTATGCTACCCTCAGATTTTCCATCATGGCCCCATTTTCAAATGTTCGGTACTGTTGTCAAACTATGCTGAACAACTGGTCCTGTTCGCCAATCTGGAAAACAGGCAGTGTGCCCAGGCCCCCACACCCACAAAGAAAAACATTTTTCAAAGGTCCATGATGGTCAGACTGAATTGTGTGTCATCACTGTTGGGGCGCTGGTTTGGGAAAATAGGGAGGATAGTACACAGGTAGGGGAAAGACACAGGAAGAGAAGTCTTCCCAGCGAGCATGCCTACCTTCACCTCTGGCCTTCCTCACAACCTTCACCTCTGGCCTTCCTCACAACCTTCACCTCTGGCCTTCCTCACAACCTTCACCTCTGGCCTTCCTCACAACCTTCACCTCTGGCCTTCCTCACAACCTTCACCTCTGGCCTTCCTCACAACCTTCACCTCTGGCCTTCCTCACAACCTTCACCTCTGGCCTTCCTCACAACCTTCACCTCTGGCCTTCCTCACAACCTTCACCTCTGGCCTTCCTCACAACCTTCACCTCTGGCCTTCCTCACAACCTTCACCTCTGGCCTTCCTCACAACCTTCACCTCTGGCCTTCCTCACAACCTTCACCTCTGGCCTTCCTCACAACCTTCACCTCTGGCCTTCCTCACAACCTTCACCTCTGGCCTTCCTCACAACCTTCACCTCTGGCCTTCCTCACAACCTTCACCTCTGGCCTTCCTCACAACCTTCACCTCTGGCCTTCCTCACAACCTTCACCTCTGGCCTTCCTCACAACCTTCACCTCTGGCCTTCCTCACAACCTTCACCTCTGGCCTTCCTCACAACCTTCACCTCTGGCCTTCCTCACAACCTTCACCTCTGGCCTTCCTCACAACCTTCACCTCTGGCCTTCCTCACAACCTTCACCTCTGGCCTTCCTCACACTCCATGTGGTTTGTCAAGACTTAAGCTTTTTTTTTTTTCCAAAGGGTAAATTGGGGCTAAAGAAAAAGATCCTATCGTAGAAGCTTCCCCACCTTACCTAGGGAATGCAGAGGGAATGGGGCTGGGGATGAGTAGAATGGGGGGCTGGGCTGGGCAGGGCAGGTTCCCAGAGTCCTGTCCGTCAGCAGGATGAGACCAACAGGGGAACTCTGCTCAAACAGTCATTCCAGCTGTGATGAGACCACTTCCTCCCTCCAGAAAAGTACAAGAAGACTCAAAGGTTTGCACAGCACGAAGGAAGAGGGGTAACTGCAGCTACCAGCATCTACTGCCCTCACCCATCCTGGCCTGGGCCCAGCCACTAGGAGCGGCCAACACAAAGCAATCAGTGGCCAGCTCTAGTTTACCAACTGACCTGGTCATCTCTCCCATTGCTCAAAACATGCAGCTTCTCCAAAGCACATTTTCCCCAATTACCATGTTCACACATCCTCCTCCCAAAAACAACCAATATCCCAAATAACATATATCCACACCCTTCCTCTTTCCTTGCTCCAAATATTTGGGTAACCCAGCTCTCCATGTCAGACTGTAAATGGCCTGAGGACAATCCTTTGTAACCACCTAAGATCTTAAAACACAACGAGGAAGGAAGGAGATAATAGGATGAGATTGTTGGCACTACTGGGCTATATTCAAGAACTGAGAGCTTTTTGCTCCGTCTTCTACCCTGTGAAGAAGCCTCAAGTCTGTGGCATGCCCAGCTATCTAGACAGCAGGTGTTCCATGCTTGCTGCCTAGATCTGAAGCTGGCTTGCAATGGGCAGGGCCCTGGTCTCCTCTTAGGGATTCAGACGAAGGAGTTGCTTAGCCTGAACCATAACTGCAGCTGCTGACCTCACTGCAAGGCATGCCCTGGGAATGCCAGGGCTGCTGGCTCTGGGTGGAGGGAGGTTAGGCAAGTAGGACAGTAGTAGTGAGTGCCCGCCAGTGAGGGAGGATGAAGCAGAAAATAACTACTACATTGGTATGACTAGGAGAGAAAGGGCAGGGGTAGGAACAGCCCCACCCCCGACTTAAGGCAACTGGGAAAAAGTTCTGGCATTAGTCTTTTTTTTTTTTTTTGGACACGGAGTCTCGCTTTGTTGCCAGGCTGGAGTGCAGTGGCATGATCTCGGTTTACTGCAACCTCTGCCTCCCGGGTTCAAGCGATTCTCCTGTCTCAGCCTCCCAAGTAGTTGGGACTACAGGTGTGAGCCACCATACCCAGCTAATTTTTGTATTTTTAGTAGAGATGGGGTTTCACCATGTTGGCCAGGATGGTCTTGATCTCCTGACCTTGTGATCCGCCTGCCTCGGCCTCCCAAAGTGCTGGGATTATAGGCATGAGCTACCACACCTGGCCGTATTAGTCCATTTTTAACAGCTTAAAAGCTTTCAAGGACTTTGGTAGATCCTGCCACCCTCCCTTCCCTTACACCTTCTTATCTTCCCAGTCAAACCTCTCTTTCCTCTCCAGTCCTTTCTGGGTGATATCCCAGTGCTCAGTAGGAAAGGAACGCCAGTTACTTAGGAATATGTCAGGTAAGCCTCAGACCTCCACAGTGTAATACTAGTGTTGAAGAGGGTAGCTTGGACCAGGCCAGGGGGCTTAAGCAGGAATTTGAATGGAGCCCAAAACCTAGAAGCAGCAAATTCCCAGAAGACCAGGAATGAAAGATGGGTAGAGTGCATATTTTGGTTTGGATGCCTAGGTTGATCAGAATTCTCCATCTCCTGACTGCGGCCACAATATTGACAGGTTGCTAAGAGTTCCTCGAGGGCTGGAGCCCATCCCAGGGAAAGAGGAAAGCTGCATGGCTTGGCCTTGCCAGACCCACAGAGGCTCATCGCTGACCTCTGTCTTGCTGTGGCAAGAAGCCCAGACTTGTTATATAAAAGATCTGGCCTGCAGCTGGAGCCTAAGCAAAAACACACAGCCTAGGGCCCATGCCTCTAAACCCAGCCAGGGAACATCTGAGGCCAACCCTGCTTTGAGTTGACAAAGAGAAAGCTATCTGAGGAGTGGGATGGTGACTTCCTAAAAGGTTGAAAGCAGGAAATGACAGAGGCAGAAACAGGTGGGCTACACAGAAGCCTGCCATCTGACAAACAGGGATGGAATAATGGGCTTGCACACTCAAAGGAATCTCAAGTCCTGTTCCTCCAGGAAGCCCTCCTTGACTACAAACATATCTGGACTAAGCACTCCCATCAAAAGACAAAGTTGTGTGTGCTCCCAGGCCTGTGAGGAGGAAGCATAATTTATCCTACTTGCCTTTTCCAAAGGATAAAGGGAATGGCAGTGCTCAGGGCTCCCAGGAAGGAAGCCTAGTCTCTCTCCTTCCTGGAGGGTATTCTCCTTTCACAGTCTATTTGTAGATCCAAAGAGGGCCATGATTTTAACTGCAGCAAATTCTTGTTGGTTCAAGGTGGGGTATTCCCATGAGAATTCCCCTTCTTTAAACTTCGCCAGATATTTGGCTCCATCTCATCCCTTGGCTGTCTGTTCACTGGCCCTCATAGAACTGGAATCCAGACTCATAGAGGCCAAATCTTGTCCTCATTTCCTTATTCTTCATTCCAACATGCCAAGAACAGTACTGGGCATTCAAACATTCACTAACGACATTTGAAAATGGATCGCATTAACAAAATAAATAAAGGAAAGAAACTGACATGATGTGGTCAAAAGAAGTACCAAGCACTTTCACGTGTCATTTGGCCATCATGCCACCTACACGGAGGCAGACCAGGCACTCTCCACCCAGTTTGCAAAGGAAGAGCTGAATTGCCTGATGTCCCCCAGGATGAAGGGCTGACTCAGACCCTCACGTCCTGGCCACCCTGTTTCTGCCTATCTCGAAATAACTCATTTGCTCTGAAGATGAACAAGAGTGTGTTTAAACTGCATGAAAAGGGAGATTTGACTCTTAACAACTTAGCTGCTAAGAATGCAGTCCTGAATCAGATTAAGAAATGTCTGTATAATTTCACATATGAGAGGGGTTCCTGCTCAGTCCGATGCTAGCTTATCCAAAAATTGATAAATGAACTGGATGATCTGCAGAGATTCTTTCCAAGCTTGGGATTCTTAATGAAAAGGCTGTCTTAATGAAAATACTGAAGGAGAGGAAGCTGGCTCCCCAGTCCTTGAATGGGCACACTGAAATCCCAGACGGGGCTGCTGGCAAGGAAGAATTCCCCATTATCTGAGAACTTCCCATTCCTATGGCTCCAGCGGGATCTCTTCTGGCTCAGTGTACTTTTTGGCCACTTCTTTGGGAAATACAAACTCAATAGAATGTTGGCCTTGGTTTAATTTTAGCAAGGTAAATCTCATTTATTTTATTTATTTATTTTATTTGAGACAGAGTCTCGCTCTGTTGCCCAGGCTGGAGTGCAATGGCGCGATCTCAGCTCACTGCAACCTCGCCCTCCGGGGTTCAAGCGGTTCTCCTGCCTCAGCCTCCCGAGTAGCTGGGATTACAGGGGCCCACCACCACGCCCAGCTAATTTTTGTATTTTTAGTAGAGATGGGGTTTTGCCATGTTAGCCAGGCTAGTTTCGAGCTCTTGACCTCAGGTGATCCGCCTGCCTAGGCCTCCCAAAGTGCTGAGATTATAGGTGTGAGTCACTGCACCCGGCCTAAATCTTAATTTTTTAAAAAGCTAGAATAAACTCTAAAGTCAGCTGTTGATTACACCAACACAAATACTCAAAGCTAAACTGAAAAACCCAGATTGACTTCTCTCTTCCACCAGGCAGGTGGAATGCAAACTCATTTCCGTGTATGTTTACAAAGAAAAACAGGGTGGTAAATTAGCAGGGTGTGGTGGCAGGCACCTGTAATCCCAGCCACTTGGGAGGATGAGGCACGAAAATCACTTGAACCCGGGAAGCAGAGGTTGCAGTGAGCCAAGATCGCACCACTGCACTCCAGCCTGGGTGACAAAAGGAGACTCTGTCTCAGGAAGATAAGACATTACGTGGATAATATGTACAACCAAAACCCAAGACAAATTATCACAATGATTTGAGGAAGACCAAAGGCCTCCTCAGCCAGCTCTCCCACCCCATCCTTATCCCTTATCCCATCAGGAGAGAGCTTCATTACCTGGGTGGCCTTGTCATTGGTGCAGCAGGTGAAGGCCCCATCAGCATCTCGTGGCCACTGGCCCAGAAGGTAGGAGCTGAGGATGGTGTCCAGGGAGAATGTACGCCGGACCTGAAGTGGCTGAGGCCTAGACACTGACTTTTCTGGGGCCACCGAGCATGGGACGCTGGCTACAAGAGAACACAGCCCGCACACCTTGCCATCAGCATGGAGGAAGGAGACGTGGCAATCACCTTCCTCCTCTAAGAGATGGCCTGCCTGCCCAGTCTTCACTCATAACCACCACTGTCCTAAAAGAATTTGAAGCAGCCTGAAACAGCACATATGGTCTGACAAGAGCTTTCCTGACCTACTCAGCCAGCCTTTATCATGGGAAACAATTTATACCATTTTACTTTGGACTTGGACATTACTTTTTAAATGTCCTCTATCCTTTTCCTACCCCTAATGGACTATGAACCATGAACTCCTAGATCTCCACACTGAGTTTCCTGAGAGCAGCACTGTTTCCCATCATTAAAGATAAAACTCTAAGTGGATAAAAAACAAATTTTCTTCTGTCTTTTATCTCCTGCCCTTCTTCCTCCAGCACCTTTGCAGGGCTTAGGCACTGCACAAATTCATCCCCTTAACTGAAGGCCTCCTGTTCCTCTTCGTACTTCCTTCAGGACTGGTTAGCTCCCTGGGGAACCCCGGTGGCTGACATATTGGAACTACTTTCAATTATCGAGGATTGAGGAATCTAGTTTACGGAAACATCCAGATTTTTTGGTTGTCTCCTCTGTCTTTGATTTCTATATAAATGGGACAAAAATAAAGCAATTATAAATCCATTCATAGGTGGTGGCTCACGCTTGTAATCCCAGCACTATGGGAGGCTGGCAGGTCACTTGAGGTCAGGAGTTTGAGACCAGCCTGGCTAACATGGTGAAACCCCGTCTCTACCAAAAATACAAAAATTAGCCAGGAATAGTGGCAGGTGCCTGTAATCCCAGCTACTCAGGAGGCTGAGGCACGGAATTGGTTGAACCTGGGAGGTGGAAGCTGCAGTAAGCCAAGATTGCACCACTGCACTCCAGCCTGGGTAACAGAGGAAGACTCTGTCTCAAAAAATAAATTAAATAAATAAATCCATTCATTTATTTTTACTTTGGTTAAAGCTTTCTAGAAGGAGGTAAAAGTTGAAACTGTGGATAAAAATGTAAGCGTACTGGAATCATTTGGAAGTTGCAATCATCTAAGTTGACCCTGTTTTCCATGGCCACATTCAAAACACTCTACTATCTTAAGATCTATGGCCGGGCGCAGTGGCTGATGCCTGTAACCACAGCACTTTGGGAGGTCAAGGCAGGCGGATCATGAGGTCAGGAGATCGAGACCATCCTGGCTAACACGGTGAAACCCCGTCTCTACTAAAAATACAAAAAAATTAGCCAGGTCGGCCAGGCGCGGTGGCTCAAGCCTGTAATCCCAGCACTTTGGGAGGCCGAGACGGGCGGATCACGAGGTCAGGAGATCGAGACCATCCTGGCTAACACGGTGAAACCCCGTCTCTACTAAAAAATACAAAAAACTAGCCGGGCGAGGTGGCGGGCGCCTGTAGTCCCAGCTACTCGGGAGGCTGAGGCAGGAGAATGGCGGGAACCCGGGAGACGGAGCTTGCAGTGAGCTGAGATCCGGCCACAGCACTCCAGCCTGGGCGACAGAGCGAGACTCCGCCTCAAAAAAAAAAAAAAAAAAAAAAAAAAAAAAAATTAGCCAGGCATGGTAGCAGGCGCCTGTAGTCCCAGCTACTTGCGAGGCCGAGGCAGGAGAATGGCGTGAACCTGGGAGGCAGAGCTTGCAGTAAGCCGAGACCACACTACCACACTCCAGCCTGGGCAACAGAGCGAGATTCTGTCTCTCAAAAAAAAAAAAAAAAAAAAAAAAATATATATATATATATATATATATATATATATATATATATATAAAAAAGGCTCTTTCTTTTAAACAGAACAAAATGCTTTCACATCTGTAGTAATCCCTTAATAATTCATGTGTATTTAGCACAGCAAAAAGAACTAGGAGGTATAAATAAACCTGAAGAACTTTATATTAAAAAGACACTAAAAGGTTGGCAGTTCCTCAAAAAGTGAAACATAGAATTACCATATGACCCAGCAATTCCACTCCTAGGTATATACCCACAAAGAACCAAAAGCAGGGACTTGAAGCATTTTTCACAATAGCCAAAAGGTGGGAGCAACCTAAGCATCCATGAACAAACAAATGCACCATGTCCATACTGTGGAATACTATTCAGTCTTCAAAAGGAAGGCAATTCTGACACACGCTACAATACAGATGAGGCTGAGTTAAGTAAGCAAGGCAAAAGGACAAATACTGTGTTTTTCTTGAGGTATCTAGAATAGGCAAATTCATAGGGACAAAAAAATAGAATAGACTTTACCAAGGGCTTAAGAGGAGGAGGAGGAGTAGGAGTTACTGTTTAATGGATACACAGTCTCTGGGATGATGAAATTCAGGTTCTAGAAGTGGACCCTGGTTATGGTTGCACAACACTGTAAATGTATGTAATGCCAGTGAACATAAGCTTTTATGGTTAAAATAGTAAGTATATATTTTACTACAGTTAAAAAAAAAAAAGAAACTAACATACCAATACGGTGAAACCTCGTCTCTACTAAAAATACAAAAATTAGCCAGGCGTGATGGTGTGCACCTGTAATCCCAGCTACTCGGGAGGCTGAGACAGGAGAATTGCTTGAACCCAGGAGGTGGAGGTTACAGTGAGCTGAGATCATGCCACTGCACTCCAGCCTGGGCAACAGAGCAAGACTCCATCTCAAGAAAAAATGAAAAAAAAAAAAGGACACTAACAATACTACCTCCATTCTCCAAATTCATTGAAGCATTTACATACATTTTGCCATAGTTGTAATCAGTAGGAAATGTGCTACATTATGTTCTGCCTGGTTCCACCTATTTCATATACCTTTTCCCATGTATTAACGATCTACATATTTGTTATTTTAAAAGACTGTATAATATTCCTCCAGGTTGATGCACACTAGTTTGCTTAGCCATTCCCGTATTTTTGTCTTTTCTTTTTCCTTTGTCTTTTTTGAGTCAGGGTCTCGCTGTGTTGCCCAGGCTGGTCTTGAACTCCTGGGCTCAAGTGATTCTCCTGCCTCGGCCTCCCAAAGTGCTGGGATTACAGGCATGAGCCACCACACCCAACCCATTCCTGTATTTTTGAACATTTGAGGGATTCCTCTCCAATTTGGATATCAAAAATGTTACTATATGGCCAACTTTTACTGTGTGTTTTTATCTAATCCCTGGCATAGTTCTACATCATCTCACTCAGCCATCATATATGTGCTTATTTAAAACAAGTGAATAATTTATAACTACAACAGTAAGTGTGAACTGTAGAAAAGTCAGGAAATATATAAATATAAACAAACAAAAAACCCTCAACTCTCAACACCCAGAGATAACCAATGCTATGAGAAATATAAACTTACAGGTCTTACCTCTTCTGTGTGTGTGGGAGTGTGTGTATATATGCTTTACAATTTAAAATGAGATCATACTCTACATATTGTTTTGGTATATGTTTTTACCTTATAAACATCTTTCCAAATCAATATATATTGATGTAAAACACATCATTTTAAATGATCTTAACATTCCTAGATTAAACCTCTTCAAAGGCTCTCTTTCAAAGATGGAGGTAAAGCCTTCATGTGGTCCCACTTACCTGTCCTTTACACCTCACTCTTCCTCAAAGTCGCTAAATCTCAGACAAACTATACTGCATACCATTTCCCACCCATGTCCCAAGCCTTCCCTCCTCTGAGGTTTTGCATGGGCCCAGGGTTAAAATCTGTTCGTCTGTCAGGACCAGCCTTACTGCCTCCACTCCACCAAGCCTTCTGCATCCACTGGAATCCCCTGGAAGCAATGTCTTGGAATTTTCTGTTTCCTCAGTACTTTGTACTCTTCTAGTAATGAGCACCTTCTCTTGAGGAATAGGGTATTTGTAACTCAAACAGCCTGAGGCCAAGGGCGGGCTCTATGTATCCCCCACAATGTCTAAAGCATAGGGCTGGCAATTGGCAGGCACCTAAGTATTTGAATAAAATTGAAAAACCTTCACAAGAAGGGTCAACTGGCTCTACTTTTACCAGGGGTTCTGACTTTGCATGCGTGCTTAACACACCCACTTGGGGTAAAGATCCCATAGCTGCTTGTCTTTTTTTCTCTCTCTGAGGCTCAGGAAGGCCCAACCTTTCTTACCCTTCCTCCAACCTTGTTGCCTAGTAAGTTGGTGACAGGTACGCTGGGTTAAACGTGCAACTTTATCTCTACACCAGCATTTCAACCACTCATTTTCCTAACCTGGGTTTAAAATCAAAAGGTAGCAATCCAGATATTTCTGGGAGCTTCTGACCCACATCAGCAGCCAGCTCAGGCCAAAATGCTGTCCTCCAAAACTGTCTGTTAGAGTCCAGTGATGAGGCAGGGACTCTAGAAAGCGGATTTACAAAATTACATGACAGATAACCAAAGAGGCAGATGGGCCACGGACGAGCAAGTGATTGGCATAAGGGGTAGGATCTCATCATCCTAAAGGCTGCTTCATCACTGTTTCAAAGGAAAAGGAGTAGGACTCCAGGGCTGAGGGATAAGTGACAGGAGAAAGGTTTCCTGGAGCTACTTCTCCCATCCCCTCATCTGAAGTCAATGCAAAAATCTCTTTTAGATTCTTTCCTTACTGAGACCCTAAAGCTATCTCATGTTTATGTTGTGCTTTCAAGTTTTGTCCCATCCTCACAAAGTACTTTAGTGTGCTGTAATCTTTTACTCTCCTGTCAGCTGTAAAAGGGGATAGGGAAAGACTGTTAAGGAAGACTAAGGCACAAAGAAGCTTAGTCTCTGATTAGTCTCCTTCACTCTGTAAGTGTGCAGCAGTCCCACATCTAAATCCAAGCCTCCTTCCTCCTAAATCAGTCTTCCAACCACTCACCGAGGCTCACATCCCTCTTCTATCAGGGACACCCTCTGAGGCTGCTGGGACACCTGCCTAGACACCTAGGATGAATAGATTTTTTATTAATAGCTTCTTTTTAGCACCTAATGGAGGAGATGGCAGGCCCAATCCTATTGTTTCCAATGACCTACTTTTTGTTTTGCTTTTGTTTGTTTCTTGAGGAAGTCTTTGAAACTTGAAGTAAAGGACTCTATTATCTCCTAGGGATAACTTTAACCCATTTTATATTCGTTTCCATCACTCTTCATATCCTACCCTATTCAATGAGTCTAATCTCTAGGACAATAGTCATAGGTGGTACTTTGCTCCCAGTACTCACAGGGCTTGGGAGCACCCAAAATCCTGGAATGTGATGTGAGAATCCAACCAACGCATTTTGGTAAACTCTACATTCTTTCCGGCTCCCTCTGACCAGTTATCCATTAAGACTCTGGACTTGGCGGGTCCCGACTTGTTCCTCCATGTACAAAAAAAGTCACACAAATAGCAGAAAAGAAATACAAAGGGAAAAAAAGGAGGGAGTGAAACGGATTGAGGAGAAACCAAGGAAACCCCAATCCAGAAACTGCAGCCCCTGACTCGCTCTCCCCTGGCAGACATGCAAGGATCTCACTAGATCTAAATCAAACAAGAGGACTTGCCTCAGTTTCTTTTCCTTAAATGAAGAGACAGCTGGGTCTCAGCCTTATTTCCACAGAGGCCACATCCTGGCGCAGGGTGCTGGCACAGCACCTTGCTGGCCACGAGATGACAGAATTACCTTCTGTCTCAGAGTCCTTAGCAAGGCTCCACTACCCTCCTAAATCTCCAAATTCTTGGCATGTCCCAGCTCTTTTGAGGAGACTAAAATACCATATTTCCTTTAAGCCTAGGAAATAAGGGAGGGGACTTTTTTTAAAAAAAAATTAGATTTTAATAGTTAAAAAAAAAACTACCACTTATTTCACAAACCTCCTCACAAGTGGTTTGGTAAGCACCTGCTTCTTTGGACATCAAAATTGGCTAAGGGCTAAACCAAGGTGTCAGTTTCCCCCAAATGCAAAAACCAAGGTGTCAGTTTCCCCCAAATGCAACACAAACCAAAGCCAAAATGAAACACTGACATGTCTTGTGCCATCCTTGAAGGGGCTGCAGGCTGATGCAGCATGTCCCCCCTGGATATCTAGTAGGAGCTAAGAGGTGGGGAGGGTAGGTCTGACTACAGCCAATGCCACCCAACCTCACTGGGCTTGCTCTCCCTCTGGCATAGTCCTGGCCTAAGTTACCTCTGAGGGATGTTGTAAAGAAATGAAGAGATGCAAATGCACTTTGAAGCCTTAGTTAGATTATGTCAAATCAATTAATGTCCTTTAGGATTGAAGGTGTAGGTGAAGGAGTCCGGAAAGAGGAGACTACCCAAAGACATGCAGAGTAAGCCCTAGACCCTGTATCCATAGACCTACACTCTCCTGGGCCCCTGGGAAGATGCCCATTTTTAATGTCAAAGCCCTTTCCTTTATTAGTGACTGTCCAACCCAGGAATAAGTGATGCAGGGTAGAATATAAAGCTGCTTGCAGACTGGGGCATCAGCAGCTTCAGGTCAACACTTAAGTTCTGCTGCCCAATGAGATTGACCTCAATAGGGAACGTCCCCTAAGAAATCTTCTAGGTGAGCCTAGTTGAGATAGAGGCTCTTGGGTTTATCCTCCATGGGCATACCGGAAAGATCTGGGCATCGGGTTCTGCCCTGCACTTGTGTGATTATTGTTAAAGGAGAAGCAGCATTGAGAAGTCACAACGGTTGCTTGTGGTTGGAAGATGAACTGGTTTCATTTCTGGAAAGTACCCCTCTCAGATTTAGGAAATAGGGGAGGGAAATATGACAATAGGCTTCCCTATCAGAGAAGAGAAGCCCATATCATGACAGGCCATGACAAAGCAGCAGGCTGTTGGGGCACTAGCTGGGTGGTTGCAGGAGGGTGGAGTGTCCTGTTTACAGCACCGTGGGGTATTATCAGCCCATCGCATGCAGCAGCCTCCACGGCCCAACCACCTGGTGAAGCACCCTGGCACCAAGCCAGGCCATTTCACCATGCAGCTGAGCAGTGGCGGATGCTTTGGTTCTTGGGCAACGGCAAATGGAAAAAACAAAACAAAACAGCACACACAGGAGATAAGAAGCCTTAGGTGCTATCTTCCAGAGCCACTTGGTCCTGTCTCCCAACTGCTACACTAGTATGGCTTTAGGGAGAGGGAGCTATATAAGTGGAGAGGGCCAGCGGTCAAGTATCTGCCTGTTGGAGGAAAGTCAACACGGAAGAAGGCACACAAATGACAGATAAGACAATGAGCAAATGATGGGCCAGGCACACTGCAGAAGACTGATGCCCTTGGTAAGCAGATTTTGAGCACTCACTACGAGCCATCTGTCTGTGATAAACACTGGAGGAGTAAGACAGGAACCTGCTGATGAGATTGAAGTGAGCAAGGCTGATGCAACTGATCTCTGAGTGCCAGGCTACCAGGCACGACGCTCTTCTCAGCGTGACCAGAGATAGACTGTGGGGTAGAGGCTTAGCAATTTACAAGGGGAAACAAGCCCCTGACCAGTGGGTTCTGGCTGGGCATCTAGGGGGCATGCTCTACTTATTTCACTATCTTTGAGGTGATATAGGAGAGAAAAGCCTGTGAAATAGAGACAAGGCTACTCTCCACCCATCGTAGTCATCCCAAAATACCCAAGAAGGACTACAGAAGGAAAATGAGAGAGGCAGCCAATGAGATCTTACACATGGCAAAAACTCAACAACTAGCTGGTTCAACAAACAAGCTATGAGTCATTTTCTCATGGCATCAAAACTTGAAGCATTATTAGCACAGTCTTCTCATTTCCCCTGTTTTTTGTTTTTATTTTTTATTTTCATTTTTTTGATCTCACCTCTCCCCTTAAAGAGAAAACAACTCTTATTATAATAAGAGAAACTACACACATGTTAGAAGAAAGAAGAAAATGCAGATAAACAAAAACTGAAAATGACCAACTATGCATGCCCCCACTCAGAGATCACCACTGTGCTCACCAATCCTGATCTCTCTCCATGCACGAGCCTGCATATGTATTTTTAGTAAAATGAGGTCATATTACACATGCTTGTGTACAACCTGTTTTTTTTTTCAGTCAGTGATCTTCACTTAAGGAGGAGAAGCAGGCAGGGTCAGAGCAGCATGGTTAGACAGATCCTGTCCTGTCCTGTCCTGTCCTGTCCTAGTTGTGATGCAGCATTTCTGTTAGAGGGAAATGTTAATCTGGAGTAGAAGAACAAAGTAAAATAGAGATTCAGAATTTCTAAACATTTCCCCAATAACAGATTTGCAGTAAGCAGGGGAAGTTCCTCCTAGCAGCTTCACAGGGATTATTTTTCTATTTCAGCACATTTGTTGGGATTAAACAGGGCAGGCCATCTTCTGAGCTCCCTGTGGTCCAGTGCTGCTTAACTGCTTAACTAGGGATAGGTGGGTTTGTGGGGAAGTTGTGGTGAAACTGAAATTTCCAATATGACTGTACAAGAGTTAGAAGCCCTCCTTGGAAAGCCCAAGGAGACCCCATCCATCCCAGCTGAAAAAATTAAATCTGGAGCTCCAAACACTTCTTTCAACAACACTTCTTTCAATAGCTATCCTTAACAAGTAGAAGCAACTAAAGAAACTACATTAGAAAGAAAGAAGAAAAATGGTAACACCCCATGTTATCCCTACCAATAAGACTACCCCAAATAAAAAAAAGAGTGACGATATTTATACACACATGAAAAACTTCTCAGCCAGGCTCTCAATTACTGACTCCATATTTAAGTGTACAGCTTAAGTGAGAGCCATTGAAAGCATTTCTGGCTGTATGTCCAACTTCCCAAGATGCAGACGACATCTGTAGGCAGCTGGAGAGACAGGCCAAGAGAAACCCTTCTGGAGATGTCATTGTGGGAAAAAAAATAAGGAATACATTGGTTCTTTGTAACAGCAAGGAGAAAAAGGGTGAACCCAAAGTCTATGTGTGTATATAAAAAGAGTAGACAGCAGTTACTTAGACATTTGTTCAATTCTTAAGAAGCTGCAGTTAGAAGAAAAGGAAGTGGTGTGAACTTTTCACCTTTTATCTGAATTCTCTGAAGAGGAGTTCTGTAGGATTTCAACATTTTAAAAACAAAACACTAGCAGTTACAGATTGGAACATACTTTCCTTTGGGATCTCCATGGCCTTTGCAAGAATAGCATAAATAGCACATAGCCTAGCCCCCTATCTCTAAAAAAAAAAAAAAAAAAAAAAAAAAAAAAAAAAAAAAAAAATCCTTACTCCACGGTTATTTGGGAGTGATGGATTCCTGGATGGCTATTTTAAACTCAAAGGACAGGCATAAACCCTTCATATCTTCACTTCTCACAGGAATCTGATTCCCATCAAGTGGGAAAGAAATCATGAAGCCCAGTCAGCTCCTAGGTAGTGTTTTAAGTAAGGTGAAGGAAAAACAAAGATTAGGGAAGTTCAAAGACAAAAAAAATCCTACAAAAGGACAACTATGATTGAAACTGTACTCTGATTTCTGTTCTGGATATGTGCACCCCCACAAGCTCACGGATTCTCTTATGGATGAGGGAGTTGAGCTTCCAAGGTGATGCAGGGCCTATGACACACCCCCCTGCAGACAGGTGAACTGATTTCTCCAAGGTCACAGAGCAAACTGAGACCTTTTATTACCCAAACAGAAGATTTCTGAAAGTACATTTCCTACCCTGTGTTTTGTTGTCAGACGCAACTATGTCACGACCTCCTGGCACCCTTGGTTCAGGAACTATTCCATGGGTTGGAAGGGTTCTATTCCTTTCCCTTGCTGGAAACAGGATGATCACACCTGGGTCTCCGGAACACTAGTATACCCACTGGGCATGTTGGGTGGGCCAAGGTAGGAAGACAATTTTTAAATGAGGGATTGGCCAGGTGTGGTGGCTCCTACCAGTAAGTCCAGCACTTTGGGAGGCCAAGACAGGAGAATCACTTGAGTCCAGGAGCTTGAGACCAGCCTGGGCAACATAGCGAGACTCCACCTCTACAAAAAAGAAAAAATAGGCTGGGCGCGGCGGCTCACGCCTGTAATCCCAGCACTTTGGGAGGTCAAGGCAGGCAGATCACGAGGTCAGGAGCTCGAGACCATTCTGGCTAACACAGTGAAAGCCCGTCTCTACTAAAAATACAAAAAAATTAGCCAGGCGTGGTGGCGGGCACCTGTAGACCCAGCTACTCGGGGGGCTGAGGCAGAAGAATGGCGTGAACCCGGGAGGCGGGGCTTGCAGTGAGCCGAGATTGCGCCACTGCACTCCAGCCTGGGCACAGAGTGAGACTCCGTTTCAAAAAAAATAAAGAAAAGAGAAAAGAAAAACAAAAAAGAAAAAAATTTTTATTAGCTGGCATGGGGGCATGACATGCCTGTAGTCCCAGATACTGGGGAGGCTGAGGTTGGGAGGATTCCTTGAGCCCGAGAGGTTGAGGCTGCAGTGAGCTATGATTATGCCACTGCACTCCAGTCTGGGTGACAGTGAGACCCTGTCTTTAAAAAAAAAAAAGGTGTGGGGGGGGTCCCTTTTCTAGTGAGGAAGGTAGAAAGCAAGTGAAAGAAGGAAAATGAAATCAGAACAGGATTAGAGATAACTTTGAGATAATCAAAATAATTTCTGCTTTATGAACAAACCATGACTTATTTTTGGCTCCATTCAGCTTGCCTTCTCCCTGACTTAAACTGCCAGACAGCAGCATACAGTCATCACTCGGCATCCGTGGAGGATTGGTTTCAGGACCTCCTGCAGATACCAAAAGCTATGGATGCTCAAGTCCTTCATATAAAACAGTGCAGTATTTGCATATGGACTAAGCACATCCTCCCATATACTTTATTATTTGTTTATTTATTTTTCTTCTGATTCGGGGTTTTGCTCTGTTGCCCAGGCTGGTATGCAGTGGCATGATCACAGTTCACTGCAACCTCAAGGTCCTGGGCTCAAGTGATTCTCCCTCCTTGGCCTTGCAAAGTGCTGGGATTACAGGCATGACCCACCTGAGCCTCCTGGGTAGCTGGGACAACAGGTGCAAACTACTTTGCCTAGCTAACTTTTAAATTTTTTCGTAGAGACAGGATCTCTCTATGTTGCCTAGGCTGGTCTCGAACTCCTGGGCTCAAGCGATTCTTGTGCTTTAGCCTCCCAAAGTGCTGGGATTATAGGTGTGAGCCACCTTGCCCGGCCTCCCTGCAATCTCACACTTTATCGCTAGATTACTTATAATACCTAATATAATGTAAATGCTATATAAATAGTTGTCATACTGTATTAAGAAATAATGACAAGAAACCAGGCATGGTGGCTCACACCTGTCATCCCGCACTTTGGGAGACTGGGGCAGGAGGATCACTTGAGTCCAGGAGTTTGAGACCAGCCTGGGCAACATAAAGAAACCATGTCTCTACAAAAAATTTTAAAAATTAACCAGGTGTGATGGTATGTGCTTACAGGGCTAGCTACTCTGGAGGCTGAGGTGGGAGGATTGCTTGAGTCAAGGAAGTCAAAGCTGCAGTGAGCTGTGATCGCATCACTGCACTCCAGCCTGGGTGACAGAGCCAGACTCTGTCTCAAAAAGAAAAGAAAAGAAAAAAAAAAAGAAAGAAAAAAGAAATAACAAGAAAAATTAAGTCTGTACAATTTTGTCCAAGTATTTTTGATACTCAGTTGGTAGTACCCACAGATGCAGAACCCACAGATGCAGAGGGCTGATGGTATATGTTTTAGCAACTGATACTCAAGTTAAAAACCTACAAACATTGACAGAATTTGATGGTCCCATTTTGTTGCCGTCCCTCCAGTGATTTCAAAGGCCAAAAGACAATTTTTTGGGTATTCTTCTTTTGAACTGCTCATGTCAACACTCACATCTATTAGTGTTAATTCAGAACTGGCTTTATACAACTCCCAGAGTAATATCTCTATCAGGAAGAGTTCTCAATAGATGCCAACACTGCTGGGTCAAAGGTCATAGGAAACAGAAGATTTATATAATCCCAAAGTATTACCCCAGAAACCACTTACAAAGAGAATAATGTACTTTTATAGCCTGGGGGCTACCATACCACCTCAAGTGATCCAACTGAGCCTGACTAGCAGTGGACATTCTGGCATTATGTATCGCCTA
Source organism: Macaca thibetana thibetana (assembly GCF_024542745.1). NCBI lineage: Eukaryota > Metazoa > Chordata > Mammalia > Primates > Cercopithecidae > Macaca > Macaca thibetana. The sequence continues at coordinate 45,368,736 of NC_065593.1, read as the reverse complement.
AAGTGACATTTTATGAAGTACATAGCTTTACCCATGAGATGTTCTTGTCAGAAATGTTTAACCTGAATCTAATCAGGTCCCAGATCTAACTTCCCATTTACAGGAAATACATGGGATATAGGAGCAAGTTAGATACACCATGAGGAAACAGAAAAATCCAGTGTGGGACAACTAGAGACAACTGATGCTCACTTTTCAAAATGTTAGTCATAAAAAATAAATACAACAAAACAAGAAACAGGAGTGGGAAGTAGTTCCAGATTGAGAGACTTTTAAAACAGACATAACCAAAAGGGGACTTTGGCTGGGTTCTGATCAAAAACAAGAACCATCAAAGGGAAAATTTGAAAATGGACTAGATGACATCTCTAGTCCATTTCTGCCTTTGGCAAAGCCACAATTACTTTTGCACCAACCTAATAGATGATGTCATTTCATTACGTATAATGATGGTATTACGATTATGGAAAAGGATGTTTTTATTCTCAGATGCCACTGTTATGAGGTGACAAATGTCATGATAATTGCAACTTACTGTCAAATTGTGCACCCAAAAAAGTGCATATGGATGTACATACGTGCATATGTGGGTATGTCTAGACACACATATATATAAACAGAAAGAGAAAAGAGAGATGAGACCATTGTGGCAAAAGTTATCAGTGGGTCTAGGTGAAAGATAAATAGGTAGACATTGTGCTTCTAACTTTTCTGTAGGTTTGAAATTTTCCAAAATAAAGTTGTAAGAAAAAAAATACTGGCTTCATTGAGGAAGACAAATTCAATTCACTCCTCAGCAAGGACCTAAACCCTTTAGCGTTTCAACATTGGCAGGTTATAGCCAAATTCAACTGGGTCACTGGACTTCTAATTTGGGGGATTGAAGGTAGGCAAGAAATAAAAGCATGGATAAGGCTGAGGCAAGGAACCGAAACTCACAAGATGTAAGTTAATACAAGGTAGAATCAAGATACTAAACTAAATTAAGAAGTGTCATGTCATCCCAGGAGCAAGACTAAGACTATAGGCAGAATTAAGAGCTTCCTATAAGTCCAGAAACATGGCTGGAGTAGGATATAACCTCAGATATACACAGCCAAGTGGTCCCTCGGCAACCGTTTGTCATGATTGCTCTTCAAAAGGAATGCAGAAACCAGTGAGATCCCAGAGAGAGAGGTAAAAATGGCTAAATGGAGGGTAGCTTGATCCCAGGGGGGAAGCAAAATGAATTAGAATTTATCAGTAGTCTTCCTTGCGGGTGCAAACATAAAGGACAGTAAAATGGCTTTAGTTAGAATAAGAGAGAGTCTAGCTAGATAGATAAAAGGTTGAATGAGGGTGGCTAGACTCTGCCTCTGAACAGTCTCAGGAAGAGATAATTACACATCCCCACCTGTCTCAGTATTTACCCTTGAAGACAGGAGACTGTACCCAGATGAGTTTGGGCCTCCTCTAGTTCTAGAATTCCCCAACTATTAAAGGGTAAATAAGAGATGGCTACTGACCAATCAGCTAAATTGAAAGCTCAGAACCCATGCTATTATCTGGGGCAAGATAAGTAGGGGGAAATAAAAAAAAAAGGCACAAAGTCAAAGGGAGATTTGCCTTACCTAGGCTGATCAAACAGCTGTGTTGTGGGCTCCCAGATGATCTCTCCCACCTCCTTCACCAAGCAGGAGAATATAAATAGCACTCAGTTTACCTGTGGCTAGCCACAAGCAGACATCTGGTCACATGACTGGGCAAGCTGGGAGTAACCATCAAGTAGACATGAACACTCAGAGGGGAGGTTTGCTCTCTCGCTACAGCTCACTAGGTTGGACTCTGTCAGGACCCTCTGCTCCTAACCCTGACTGATTCATTTTGCTCTGGGCTATGGGGAGGAAGCTGGGGGGCACTCATAAGGAACAATTATTGAAGTTCCTCAGGGCCAGGAAGGTCACAGTAACAGAATTTGCTCTGCCTTCAGGATCAAAGACCCTAGTAGGGTTATTCTTCTCAACCCCCGCATCCTTGAAAATTTGTGTGAACCATCTCAACCCACTTGCAGAAATTATTCTCTGATCATCTCCAACTCTGTAGTCAAGCTCTATCTACTTCATGCCCCCAGCTTCAAAAAAGGGAGATTACCTTAGAGACCACAACATCCCATCTAGTGATTCCTTACCTGGGCCCTGATATTTTGGAACAAACCTCAAATCAGTAGCAAATTCCCATGCTGAGCTCTAGCTGTGAAAGAACCCCAGAGTGCATTGGGCAACATTCCAGGGCAGACCCTGCTTTGAAGCCCTAGTCTTGCTAGTTGTTCAGATTTCCTAAGGAAGCCCAAAGGTTATGTAGTGCCTCCAGGGTAAACCTAGTCTGAAAAGCAAGATTAGATGGCCCTTCCAGAAAGAGTGTTGAAGATATCACACTGGAAAGATTCCTCCTACCCTCAATATATGCTGATGGCTTCATATCAGAAGGGTGCTTATGAGGTCGCCTCTCCTGTGCTTCCAGAGGCAGAGGAGTGGGTGGCAACACCACCGGAAGGTAAGTTATACCCTCTTCCCCTGTATACGATGGGTTTTGGATCTGTTCTGAGATCAGGAATGCTTAACAGTAATGTCACCTTCTTTTATAACTCAAGTAAAAAGGCTTATCCTCATGAAGCAAAAACAAAATTGATCCAGGGAAACACTGGGACATTGATTACCAGTAAGTCCTAACCAAACCTCTAAGAATTAGAAGGTCCAGGCTCAGTTATCATAGTCCTCTCTGAGCAGACAGCATTGCCACTTGCACAGCAGCTCCAACACAGACCTCTAAGCTTCAGACAACCCAACAGGAATTTGGGTGCAGCCCCTTCTCATCCTCCTGCATCTTGCCCTGATTCTGGTTGTCAACTACTGGGCACTTACGTTAGGGGAGGGAAAGAGCCTGAGGAATCAGAGAACGGTGGGGGCAAGGTGTATAACTTCATCACTGCCTAAGGACAAACAATCTAAGTATATAAGCTGCAGTAACAATATAGTAAGTGCTCATGGATCTATTTCATACAACTAGCTGGGCCCCTGAAAAAAAATCCTTTGATGACAACTTAACCATGGTCAGGATTTATTAAGTCTAAGGTAGCTACAGGTAGGCATTTCAGATAAAGGATGCATTCTAAAACTAAAGATTTTCAGGAAAATGTTTTCTCTATGTTAAGAATTCGAGTGGGACATATTCATTCACTTACCCCCAACTCTGGCAGCTGGGGGAAAACATCAGTAAGCAAAAATGACAAGAATAATTCAAGGGCCTTCAAGGAGCACAAACAGATGCATAACATGTGGTTTGGTGTGAGAGGAAAGGGGCCCGCACACAAGCGGCAGTGTCTGAACCTCTAGCTCTGTCTGCTTAGCAATGATTACCAGATCCACCCCTCCTTGGGCCCTGTGGTTAATGAAAGGTTTTCACTGACTAAAAATGAGCCATCTCTTTGTGCATGAAGTTGTAACTCCTGATCTACTTGATACAATGTGCTGCACTGAACCATGCAACCTGCTCACTCACAAGGCAATGGGTACAACCAATCGACTGGTACATAGCAGAGGAAAGCTGTCTGGCCTAGGCCTATACCTGGCATCACTTTGTAAACCAAACCCACTCCTTTTTCCCTCAGATCTCAACTATATAAATGAGGTAATAGTCCCCCATGGCTCTGGCACAGCAGGGCCTTCCGGTTTCATGTATTTTAAGAAATGAAGGCTGGGTGCGGTGGCTCACTCCTGTAATCTCAGCACTCTGGGAGGGCAAGGTGGGTGGATCACAAGGTCAGGAGATCAAGACCATCCTGGCCAACATGGTGAAACCTCATCTCTACTAAAATACACAAAAAATTAGCCGGGCGTGGTGGCACACACCTGTAGTCTCAGCTACTCGAGAGGCTGAGGCAGGGGAATTGCTTGAACCCGGGAGGCGAAGTTGCAGTGAGCCAAGATTGCGCCACTGCACTCCAGCCTGGTGACAGAGCAAGACTCCGTCTCAAAAAAAAAAAAAAAAAGGAAGAGAGTTGAGGGCAGAGCACAGTGACAGTGTTTCTTAGCGTAAGGAAGCAGTTTCTCTAGAAGGTTCCTGGCCATTCTGAATATGCTCAGTGTGCTTCAGCAGACAGCTGCAACCCTGCTGACTCCATTGCTGGGTCAACACTGACTCCACTGCTGGGTCAATGGGGGGCATGGACTGGGCTGGGACACACAGCAGCGGGCACCCAATCAGCTCTCAGAATCTGATGCCAACCTGGTCCAGCCAGAGTAGTAAGGACCAGCTATGGTTTCCTAAGAAGTGGCCTACTATAATGGTCAATACCTGAGCCTACATACTGCCTCCGCCCCATGTGCTATGTGAACTCAGATAGATCACTTAACTTCTCTGAGTGTCAGTTGTTCCATCTGTTAAATGGGGAGAGTAAGATATGTTATCAGGATGTAGAAGAAAATTTCCATTCCAGAGAACTCCTAGTGGAGTCAAATTGGTCTCACATATATCCATGTGTTAAGTATCTTATTTGGAAATAACTTCAAATTTATAGATGCAAGAGTAAGAATAGTACATAGAACACCCATATAATCTTTACACAGATTTGCCTATTGTAACAGCTGCCCCATTTGCTTTACTGTCTGCTTTCTTCACATGTACTTTTTCTTACACATGCTCAAACACACCCACATGTCCACATGCGAGACACACACTCATATTCAGACTCACACGCACACACATGCACTTTCCTTCACTGGGTTTTTGTGTGGTGTTCTATTTGAAAAGAACAGGGAACTACTGGAGGAGGGAAGGATCAAGATGAAGAGGAAGCGAAGGAGGCATGGCTATTTCGTGATGGTTCCACGGCTCTGTTCCTTTTTCTTTGTCTACTATGCAAACAGCAAGCACTCAGGTGTTCCTGCTTTAGAGATGAGCTATTATTGGCTGGGCGTGGTGGCTCACGACTGTAATCCCAGCACTTTGGGAGGCCGAGGCGGGTGGATCACCTGAGGTCAGGAGTTCGAGACCAGCCTGGCTAACATGGTGAAACTCCGTCTCTACTAAAAATACAAAAATTAGCCAGGCGTGGTGGCATGTGCCTGTAATCTCAGCTACTCGGGAGGCTGAGGCAGGAGAATTGCTTGAAACTGGGAGGCAGAGGTTGCAGTGAGCCGAGATTGTGCCATTCCACTCCAGCCTGGGCGGCAAGAGCAAAACTCCATCTCAAAAAAAGATGAGCTATTACACACACAGGTACCAGAAAAAGTGCTTGGTATATATGATTATTAGTTACTATATATATATATATATATTTTTTTTTTTTTTTTTTTTTTTTGAGGCGGAGTCTTCACTTTGTCGCCCAGGCTGGAGTGCAGTGGCACCATCTCGGCTCACTGCAAGCTCCGCCTCCCGGGTTCGCGCCATTCTCCTGCCTCAGCCTCCCGAGTAGCTGGGACTACAGACGCCAGCAAACGCGCCTGGCTAATTTTTTGTATTTTAGTAGAGACGGGGTTTCACCATGTTAGCCAGGATGGTCTCGATCTCCTGACCTCGTGATCCGCCCGCCTCAGCCTCCCAAAGTGCAGGGATTACAGGCGTGAGCCACCGCGCCCGGCTAGTTACTGTATTTTTTAAAACAACAAACCCCACAAAAAACAACAAAGCATTTACATGAACCATGGAAACAGCTTTATCATACAGAAGCATTTTTGTAATATTTGTTGTAATGGGATTTTACCTTGTGAGGTTGGGAAATAACTAGGAAAGAAAGGTTTCAGCTGGGTACGATGGCTCATGCCTATAATCCCAGCACTTTGGGAGGCTGAGACAGGCAGATCACCTGAGGTCAGGAGTTTGAAACCAGCCTGGCCAACATGGTGAAACCCTGTCTCTACTAAAAACACGAAAATTAGCCAGGTGTGGTGGTGTGTGCCTGTAATCCCAGCTACTTGGGAGGCTGAGGCAGAAGAATTGCTTGAACACAGGAGGCGGAAGTTGCAGTGAGCTGAGACTGTGCCACTGAACTCAGCCTGAGCAACAAAAGCAAACTCTGTCTACAAAAAAAAAAAAAAAAAAAAAAAAAAAAAAAAAAGGCTGGGCATGGTGGCTCACGCCTATAATCCCAGCACTTTAGGAGGCCCAGGCGGGTGGATCACGAGGTCGAGATCAAGACCATCCTGGCCAACATGGTGAAACCTCACTTCTACTAAGAAATACAAAAATTAGCTGGGCATGGTGGCATGTGCCTGTAGTCCCAGCTACTCAGTAGGCTGAGGCAGGAGAATCGCTTGAACCCAGAAGGCGAAGGTTGCAGTGAGACAAGATCACGCCACTGTACTCCAGCCTGGCAACAGAGCGAGACTCAGTCTCAAAAAAAAAAAAAAAGATTTCACACAAGCATATGGTTATTAGAATATTAAAGACTTCCTGGCCAGGCGCAGTGGCTCGTGTCTGTAATCCCAGCACTTTGGGAGGCTGAGATGGGCAGATCACAGGGTCAGGAGTTTGAGACCAGCCTGGCCAGTAATGGTGAAACCCTGTCTCTACTAAAAATACAAAAAAATTAGCCGGGCATGGTGGCGGGTGCCTGTAATCCCAGCTACTCAGGAGGCTGAGGCAGGAGAAATTCTTGAACCTGGGAGGTGGAGGTTGCAGTGATCCAAGATTGCACCGCTGCACTCTGGTCTGGGCAACAGAGTGAGACTCTGTCTCAAAAAAAAAAAAAAGATTTCTAGGCCAAGTGCAATGGCTCATGCCTGTAATCCCAGCACTTTGGGAGGCTGAGGAAGGAGGATCACTTGAGCCCAGGAGTTTGAGACTAGCCTGGGCAACATAGTGAGACCCCATCTCTATTAAAAAAAAAAAAAAGAGAGAGAGAGAGAATTCTATACAGAGTCTGCTTTGGAGGTAAGAGCAGCCTGTAATCCACTTGGGAGGGTTAGATAACCTCTAAGAAGTCAATTCTCCACGATACGTAGTCCCTAGATGGAGCTTTCTCCCAGAGTTCAAGGCCTTCCTATTTCTCTTACTGGGCACATGCCTGTCGCAGAAGAGCACTATCATACATTACAATGACTCCACTTTCAGTTAACCTAAAGCTAGGAGAGGGAGATATGCTCAGACAGATCCTGCGCCCCCCAGGCTTCTTTCCCACTAGAAGTAGGGGGATGGTTACACCAGGGGTCCCCTAGAGAGAGAACTAAGCTATTATCACGGCACAATGCCACTTGCAATTACCCTGCCCCTGCCATAGGAACACATCACCCACATGTATTCCCGGGTGCTTTTCTGGATTTCACATAATCACACATAAGAAAGAAACCTTTTCCTGTAAGATCCATCTTTGCATGTCTCCCTAACATGGCCTTGCCCCAAGCTCAGTAAACATGACCACCCCACAGAGGCAGAAAAACTTGGTTTGCCTCCTATGTCCTATCTGTCCCTCGTTAGCTACTCATTCTCATGGAAATGGTGTATCTCAAACCAGCTGGAAACACTCAAAAACTGCCACCATATCACACATGTAATAATGTATTAATAGTAACCATCATCTTCCAGCTACCCACACCAAGTGAGTATTTATGGTGTGGATAGTCACCTTGGGGTGCTAAAGGAAGAAACAGACTTCTTTGCAGCCCAGTTTCCAATTCTTTTTTTTTTTTTTTTTCCTGAGACAGTCTCGCTATGTCACCCAGGCTGGAGGGCAGTGGCACAGTCTTGGCTCACTGCAACCTTCGCCTCCGGACTCAAGTGATTCTCCTACCTTAGCCTCCCGAGTAGCTGGGACTAGAGGCAGGTGTCAACATGCCCTGCTAATTTTTGTAGTTTTAGTGGAGATGGGGTTTCACCATGTTGGCCAGGCTAGTCTCAAACTCCTGACCTCAAGTGATCTGCCTGCCTCGGCCTCTCAAACTGCTGGGATTACAGGTGTGAGCCACCACACCCAGCCCCAATTCTCTTTTGCTAGCTTAACAAATGAATCTTTGCTCCTGGAATACAGATATATAAACAGAGGAGAAACAAATGCTGGAGGTGTGCTGGGCAGGTAGCAGTGGATGCCAGCCTGAGACAAAATTCACAACGGACTTTTTCTGCATATGTGGGAAATGCCCTTTGCCTAATTAAGCAAAAGGGGTTTATTAGTCATTTGGTCTCAGACAAGTACTTCCTTTCCGGGCCTCAGTTTCCTTATCTGCAAAAACAATGAAATGCCACCTGCACCTGCAGGACTGTTGTGAAGATGCATGAAAAACAGTTGAGAGTTCCCATCAGAAGCACCACAGACCTAAACAAATGGAACATATTGTCAAAACTAATGAAGGCCAGGAACGGTGGCTCAAGCCTGTAATCCCAGCACTTTGAGAGGGTGAGGCGGTTGGATCACCTGAGGTCAGGAGTTCAAGACCAGTCTGGCCAACATGATGAAACCTTGTTTCTATTACAAATATAAAAATTAGCTGCTCGGGAAGCTGAGGCAGGAGAAGCACTTGAACTTGGGAGGTGGAGGTTGCAGTCAGCAGAGATTGCACCACTGCACTCCAGCCTGGGTAACAGAGTGAGACTCTGTCTCAAAACAAACAAACAAAAAACCTAATGCTATCTATATTCTCCATTTCAATGAAAAATATAGGTGATTTTTTGGGCCTTTTAGAGCTGAGATTCAGAGACTCTTTTTTTCTATAGAAGCAACTGTTTTTGTCTACCTCTGTGAACACAGAACTACCCCAGATTCCAATAAGAAAGAGTCCAGCTGCTGCCCTCAGCATTAAGATGTGCACACCCCCCATGGACATGGTTCATATAGCCCTCCTCTCCCCAGTTTCTAAATCCAGACTATGCCATATTGTGAAAGCCCTCTGGCTGCATCCCCTCTATCATGCCAAATGCTATCCACTTCCACCCCAACCCCACCCCTGGCTTATGTCATATCTGATGGGCAGGAGTTAAGAAGACAATCCCCAAACAGGGGCTGTGTGGCAAGTTTTCCACCAGCCTGCCGCTGTGGGGCAGGGAGCGCACGTGTTATCAGGAGTGGTTTTTCCAAAGCCACGTGGGCGACCAGACATGCACAGAGCACAGCAAACTCTTTTTTTTTTTTTCTGTTTTTTTTGAGACGGAGTCTTGCTCTGTCCCCCAGGCTGGAGTGCAGTGGCGCCATCTCGGCGCACTGCAAGCTCCGCCTCCTGGGTTCACGCCATTCTCCTGCCTCAGCCTCCTGAGTAGCTGGCACTACAGGCGCCCGCCACCACACCCGGCTAATTTTTTGTATTTTTAGTAGAGATGGGGTTTCACCATGTTAGCCAGGATAGTCTTGATCTCCTGACCTCGTGATCCGCCCGCCTCGGCCTCCCAAAGTGCTGGGATTACAGGCGTGAGACATCGCACCCGGCCAAGCACAGCAAACTCTTAAAGGGAAGGGAGTGTGGAGTAGAGAGGAGAAGGAGGGGAGGGAAGAGAGGGTAAGATAATCTGCCTATGCTCCCAATCACATTTTCACTCTGTTCAAACTTACACCCAGCTGGGCAGGTTAAAAAAGCCATTTTCGGTCGGGTGCAGTGGCTCACACCTGTAATCCCAGCACTTTGGGAGGCCGAGGGGGTTGGATCACCTGAGGTTGGGAGTTCGAGACCAGCCTGACCAACATGAAGAAACCCCATCTCTACTAAAAATACAAAAATGGCTGGGCGTAGTGGTGCATGCCTGTAATCCCAAGCTACTTGGGAGGCTGAGGCAGGAGACTCGCTTGAACCTGGGAGGTGGAGCTTGCGGTGAGCCGAGATGGCACCATCGTTCTCCAGCCTGGGCAACAAAAGTAAAATTCTGTCTCAAAAAAAAGAAAAAAAAGAAAAGAAAAAAAGTCATTTTCACTAAGCCACCAGACACATGGTTGGCAACCTTCAAGGCAGGGAACAGAGACTCTGTGGACAACAGTGTTAAGTGTCCAGGGCCTGTGAAGTGATAACAAGCATCTCTTTCTTGCACTTCCCTATCTGGTGGTTGGTGGGAGGAGAAACAGCAGTGCCTGCTATCACAGGATGGTGGCTGGCTTGAGAGGAGGCACTTCCAGCCTGATCACACCTCTGAAGCCATCACAGGGCCAACAGATAATTCTCCTCCTTGGCCTAGAAAAGCCACTGATCCAGATTTTGTTTTCTTCCATCTCCTTGCTACACAGAACACTACTAGGAAGTTGGCACAAATCTACCTGGAGTGAAAAGACAGCTAGCATTCATCTTGGTCTCCTTGGCCTCTCACCATATCCACTTCAAAGCCTAAAGCCAGGCAGTCTGGCTTTTTAACAAAATCATAACAAAATCCTACACATTGGCTGTTTCCATGGATCGACCTGGTAACTGCCCAAGCTCACCCTCTAGCTGTAAGTGTGTTGGGAAAAGAACCTACAGGCCTAGCAATGACATCTATGGAAATGCCACGTCTTTGCCACCAGCTGGGCTTCAAGCCCAATGACCAGGATGAATAGGCGACCAGTGATTTAAGGAAAGAAAGAATACTAACACTTCGGGGGGTTTTGCCTTGTAAGTAGCTGAAGAGAGGTATTACAGAGGGGAAACAGTATGTGGGGACCAGAAGTGGGAAAGACCATTCTGAGTGAGCCTGGGGGAGGTGTGGTTTACTCTCCCCACTCTGCTGCCTCCCCAGCAACTCAATCCAACAAGTATTTATTGAGCATGACACTCCCCATCTGCCCTGGCCCTCCCTCTGCAAAAACACTCAAATCTGTTCAAGCTGCAGGGTGAGTTCCATTGCACTTGAACTTGAAACATGAGGTGCCTACTCTTAAAAAGGCAGGCACACAATTTCCAGTATAGGGCAGAAGGGACTCAAGAGGTTTGAGAAAAATAAGGAATATAGCTGACTAGACAAGGCGAAACAATGTCACTTTTGAAAGGGAAAGGAAAGGAGAGAGTAAAAACTTAATTTAACCTTAGGGAGAATAATATATTGACAATTTTTTTAAAGCCTTCTCAAAACATCCCAGTAGTTTTCTCTAATTAACCTCACCAAACACTAAGTATTTCTTCATTCTTTGCCTCTTCCAGCTTGAATTTATATTTTATTCACTTATGGATGTGTTAGCAATCTGCTTTTAGAGTTGCACATTAATCCTTCCTTTGACCTTTGAGGATGTAATATCTTGGTGCTCTCCTGCATGTCTTCATTTAGGATCAGATGATAAGGGACTCAAGTGGCAGAGCTGGGGGTGAACTAGGCTGCCCCTAACAAACATGGCTTCCCTGGAAAAGTCATCCTTCGTTTACAGGATAGGGAGCTCAGAGTCAGAGAGGAGGCACCCCGTGGATGGCTTGAGCCCAGGAGACTATGGTGAGCTATGATGGCATTACTGGATTCCAACCTGGGTGACAGAGCTAGACCCCATCTCTCAAAAAAAAAAAAAAAAAAAGAGAGAGAGACAAAGGCTGGGGGCGGTGGCTCACACCTGTAATCCCAGCACTTTGGGAGGCCAAGGCAGGGGGATCACTTGAGGTCAGGAGTTCAAGACCAGCCTGGCCAACATGGTAAAACCCCATCTCTACTAAGAATATAGCAATTAGCTGGGCATGGTGGCTCACATCTGTAGTCCCAGCTACTTGGGAGGGTAAGGCAGGAGAATTGGTTGAACCCAGAGACGTGGAGGTTTCAGTGAGCTGAGATCACGCCACTGCACTCCAGCTTGAGATATAGAATGAGACTCTGCCTCAAAAAAAGAGAGAGAGAGAAGAGGCACCCCAAACCTACAGCTTTGTTCTGTCAAATACCATCCATCCTCTAAGAAGCCACATTCAGGCAGTCTCTGAGAGAAAACTCCTTAACCCTTGATCACAGGCCAGCTGCTTCAGAGCAACCAAAACCCTCCGAGTATTCCCAGGCCTCCCCTAGCCTCCACCCCTTTTACTAGGGAGCTGGGAGCTCAAACTGCTAATGTACGCAGAGCTGAGCTAAAGGCACTCCATCCCTCCTCCACTCCCCCAGCAACTCTCGAGGGCTCCTGAGCAAATCCACAAACCTGTATGCCTGAGCAGGGCAGGGTAAATGTCTGCACATGGCCTGGACTTCAGTTCCAGGTCCCTCAGGGCCTGGATTTGAACTTTTTCTACTATGAAATACTTCGATAGCATTCTTTTAAGTTCATTAAAGCCATCCTTGATTAGCTGTAGTGCTCCCACACAGTAAGGGTCGATCAAGGCGTATGTGGGCCTAAGGTGAAGCATTTAAATGACTGCAAAGCTCGGCATTCAGCTTTGTAGTGCCCCTGAGGGGAAAGCACAGTGCCAGGCAGAGTTTTCCAAACCAGGAGGTTTGGTGGGGACCATGAGCTGAGCCTGAACACTAGCAGCCAGCTGTTACGAGAACCTCCTACCATCCAGATGTTGCCAACAACAACGGCCCCTTCATGAGCTCCACAAACTGGAGAAAACTGGGGCACAGATAACTTAGAAATTTCAAATATCATCCACAACTCTTCCCTTTCTGAGATCAGGATTTGTTTTTGACCTAATAATGTGAGTAGATTTGGCTAATGTTTGGTTAATTCATATCCTGCTAACCAAATAATGGAGCCCTCTGTGAAGACTGAACCTAGACAAAGGGGGAAACTGACCAGATTTCCCACCCATCCTTTCTTTGCTTCCACTCTTCCCTGTTCCCACTTCTGTGACAAAGAAGGGTAACATGCATCTCAAAGGATGGCAGAGCTTACTAACCCAAGAAGAGACTATCCATTCTCACTAACTCACTCTCTGGTGAGCATCTACCTTTGCTCTGAACTGGGAGTGACACATAAGGTTTTCCTTTCCATTGCTTTAAAAGGGCTCCAGGGCCAGGTGTGGTGGCTCACGCCTGTAATCCCAGCACTTTGGGAGGCCAAGGCGGGTGGATCACCTGAGTCAGATGTTGGAGACCAGCCTGGCCAACATGGTGAAATCCCCCGCCCCGTCTCTAATAAAAATACAAAAAAAATAGCTGGACATGGTGGTGCACACCTGTAATCCCAGCTTTTTGGGAAGCTGAGGCAGGAGAAATGCTTGAATCTGGAGGTGGAGGTTGCAGTAAGCCAAGATCATGCCATTGCACTCCAGCCTGGGTGACAGAGTAAGAGTCTGTCTCCAAAAAATAAATAAATAAGCTGGGCGCGGTGGCTCACGCCTGTAATCCCAGCACTTTGGGAGGCCGAGGCAGGTGGATCACAAGGTCAGGAGTCTGAGACCAGCCTGGCCAATATGGTGAAACCCCATCTCTACTAAAAATACAAAAATTAGCCGGGTGTGGTGGTAGGCGCCTGTAGTCCCAGCTACTTGAAAGGCTGAAACAGGAGAACGGCTTGAACCTGGGAGGCAGAGGTTGCAGTGAGCCGAGATCGTGCCATTGCACTTCATCCTGGGTGACACAGTGAGACTCTGTCTCAAAAAAATAATAAAAATAAAAATAAATAAATTAATTAATTAAATAAAAGGGCTCCAAACTGCCTGTGGAGTAAGGGTAAGCCCAGGCAGGTCTAGTCAGAACACTTCAGCTAGAGTCAAACGTGATAGTGTCAGTAAGAACTCCATAACCAGACCTGCCCCTCAGAACATGCCACACCCTAAAGTCTGAATCCTTTAGCAGGAAGGCTCTATGTGAGTCATTTAAGAATCTGGAGGAAGATGCTCTAACAGTTCTTCCAAGATCAAGGAATAGTGTGGCCCTGATGCCCATCACACCACTCAAACTAAACTGAATTCAGCAGAAAATACAGGCATAGTGTTCTCTTGGCTATTGAAGCCCACCAACCATTGTGGTAACACCTAAATTAGCACCATCACTATGAAAGGTTTGCATTACTGCCTCCAACTTTCTAAAGATCTATATGTCTAGAACGTGAGAGAACAATGTCCTCTTGCCATCACAGCCCACTGTTGTTCTCACCCCTCTGACACTGGTTTAAGATCTCTTAGTTCCATGTTATATAAGTGAGACCTTCTCGTACTATATAATCCTTTGCTATCCAAAATACTGAAGAACACATGGACTCACACTCCTTTGGGTACCAAAGAGATAAAGCAGTTAAGCAGCTAGCCCCCAGTTTCAAGGATGTCATCACTGGTGATAACATTTAAGAGTCAGATGCTTCAGCAGTGTATTTTGCTGACCATGTATGTGCCTGGTGCTGGCAAAGCTGTCAAAAGCAACAGTTAGCAGTGTTGGGCTAGGAAGTGTCTGGTGTTTTAATGCTTCCCAAACAGAAGCTGCCTCAATCACAGGTTTTAGAAGGGCAATTGTAGCTCTTAAAGGGTTTTAACTGCACCCCCAGGCCTCATTATAGCAAGATGATGCCTTGGCATGGAAAGGTTGGAACTCTCTTCCAATCTCCAGCCTGTTTCTGGCACCAGTAGCCATGTGGACTAGTTTGCTGTGGGTTTTCTCTTAGGGACTCTAATATGCAACCTCCTTTTTATGGTTCCAGACCTATCTAAACACCCATCCCCCAAGAAATAAGTTTTCAAAGCATTGCAAAGAAAGGCGTTTAACAATTTAATAATATAAGCACTGCAGCCTTGTATTCACGAAACAGCCATCCTGGGGAACCTAATCGACATTTGATATAAACTACCCTTCTTATGTCCCCGTGGGGAAGCCAATATTTTAGGGCAACCATGACTACTGCCAGCTCTCCTTAATCTGCTCAGAAAAATAAAAGGTAATGAAAAAAATTCAAAACAGGAGATAAGCCTAAAGTAATTTCCATCTGATTGTGAAATGTGTTCACCGCAGTTGTGGGCTGTCAGGTTGGGGCAAATTTGCCTAACAGTTAAGGTTTTATGTCAATTCAAATTAGCTTATGTCTACCCAACATATCACCTGACAATGATGGGGGTGGAGAAGCTGGATTCACACATGACCATGTTCTACAAAGATTGAGAACTGACTGGAAGCAGGTGACCCTCTTTTCTTTTGCCTTAAAATATGAGTGGGACTACAGGCTTGTTCATTTTCTTTACCGCCTTAGAATTTTCTGAGGTTTATATTACACAAGTTTGAAACTGATCTTTATATAGGAAAAACAGGTATACTGTTTGAGACAAGAGTTGGCAAACTTTTCTGTAAAGTGACATATAGTAAATATTTTAGGCTTTGTGGGCCCTACAGTCTTTATCACAACTCTTCACCGACAGCACAAAAGCAGCCCTAGACAATATTTAAATGAAGCAGTGTGGCTGGTTCCAATAAAACTTTATTTACAAAAACAGGTCCAGGGCCAGATATGGCCTGTAGATCATAACTGCCAATCCCTGGTTAAAGAAGGTTCTGGTGGTCAGAGGAGGTTCCAAGGCAGCATTTAGCTTCCCTGGCACCCAGCTGGTCCCAGTGGGGCTGGTCCACTGAAGAAATAATTTGCAAAGCTAGATTAACATTATCTTCATCCTAGGAACATACAGACATACTAAACAAGATAGGCAGGACTAGAACCCAGAACAATTCACCTCCTAGTCCTATTTTGTCCTTCATCATGGTCCTGGAAGAGCATAAAAGTTAGCAGCCTCTAAGTGACATAAGACACAAAAGAGAATTTAATTTAAGGGAGAATTGCAGTAAGAAATTTATCTTAGGTTTCTATTACCCACTAGTGGCTCTTAGCTTTTCTAGAGCTGACTTTCATTTTTCTCTCCACTCTCTTCAGCCTTCCTCACTCCTAGCCCAGGCTCATAAAAATGAAGCCATTCCTCATTTCACAAAGACAAACCTTATGGATGAATGGTTGCAGAAGGCAAATCCTGCTTTTTACACCATAACCCTTTTCACAAGGTCTAATATGTCTTGTCAAGAACACAGCAGGATGTGTGGTGGGGAGATAACTGCACAGCCCTGAGCGTTACATCACTTTGAGATGGGCAAGAGAAACAGGGACGACACTTAATTGTTCCTGAAGCCCAAACCCAGCTCTGAAACAGCTGGGTTTCAGAGCTCTATTTAGAAAGCTCATTTTAAAAGATGAGAGAATAAAAATGCAAGAGGAGGCCCTGAAATTCTGAAACCTGTAGTACTGGTTTCAGATCAATCTGGGTTTGCTCTTTGAAGCCTGAAAAGGCAATGGGCTCTGGCCAACAGTGCTCTCACGTTGGCGAGCAGAGGGAATAATAATATAAGCAGCAGTAAACACTTTTATAAATTTCTCATGTGCCAGGCACGTTTTAAGCACTTTCTATCTATTAACTCATTTAATTCTTATGATATAGATATTGTTATCCACAGACGAGGAAACTAAGACACAGAAAGAACTTCCTGAAAGTCACACAACTAGTAAATGGCAGAACCTGGATTTAAAACCCAGGCATTCCAGCTCCCAGTGCCATTCTCTTAAAGGTTTATGACTACAAGGGGTTTCCTTTTATCCCATATACTCTACTGTCCTAGAGAAAACCACCTCTGGTGCTTTCCAAGGCCAAGGAATAGAAATAATGTGAACACATACGTGGGCTTAAGTTAACATGTAAAAGCCCTGATGTGCCTCCAAAACAGAGGCCAGGTACATTCCCCTAATGCCTGGCCACAAAGAAGGCCACATGCTCTGGCTACTCTCTCCTCCTCCTATTTTTTCCCCTCTCCTGCCATACCGAAAATCTACAAATAATCCCCCCCACTACCAACTAGGCAAATGCCTTATTAAAGCTTCTGGGATATTAATAAGTGGATACATTATTGATCAGCCCAATCTATAAGCAAGAGTCCACCCAACTTACCCTAAATCACCTGACAAGTTATGCAGAGCTCTAGCTTCCTACATTTCTACCAGTATCCCAGGGCCTCTGGCTCTACAAAAGGAGCAGGCCATGTAATGAACCCAGACATCCAAACCTACATTCTTCTCCCTTCCACAGCATCCACCAGCAATTGTCCTTTTAATATTAGTTCTATAGTAGACACAAAATAACTGATCTTAAAATATGATTGCTAATCAGTTTCCAGCTGCTATACAGGTAGGCTTTCTGTTATTTTCCACTAAAAGTGACTAAGGTTCTGGTTCTTGTTCTACCAACTTCCCGGGGTTTCAAGGAAGCCCAAACAAAACCAACAGGTTTGTAGTCGTGTGGTTTGCTTTATAACTCATGATAGGCATGAGTTAGTCTGGGCATTGCCTTACTCTGCACCACCAGATTCTAAACATACTTTTACTACTTGGTCACCATCTTGCTACCGGATTTGACCAAGTTTCTGCATCCCAAGATGTGATGCTAACATATACAGTGAAAAGTCCAGAAAGACTTGGGGGCTTTCTACCTGAGATCCTCTTAATCCCATTCCTACCTAGCAAGGAGTAGCCCTGTAGTAGCTACTACTCTGTAATAGCCCCGCAGAAGCAGGAAGATGTGCAGTAACTAGGCTTAGTAATCATCAGAAGCTCAAGAGACTCTGGTTTAGAGAATGTCATTAACCGTTTAGATGGCAGGGATCATGACTTTTGTACATTTGGTAGAGGCTCCGGCTTTGGAAGTGTGCAATGATCTTTTCACATCTGGTGTGAATCAAATACAAGCCTCACTTTCAACTTATTGCCAACCTCCTCATGCAAGTAGGTTCCTTTTCCCGTTCCTAAGTACTTGCATTTGTGGGATCCGTCACAGATTGGAGTATGAAAGCAAGGTTAAGTTTGCTTCTCCCTAGTTTCCCCACAGCCACCACATCAAGCTGTTATTAAGAACCCATTTCAGTGCTGTTCAGAAAGTGGGGTACTTGCCACCGTGCACTTGACTGTAGCCCTCACCCCACTGCCACGTTGGCTGCAATGCCCAGGACAAAACAGCCTTGGTGGGTAGGGGGATGAAGGGAGTAGAAAGGCAGGGGGCAAAACTGCCCAGGTCTCTCCCCGCTACACACACACACACACACACACACACACACACGCTCGCACACAAACGATGGTTGGAATGAGACAGCCATATTAAGCAGGTCAACAATCTGGGAACATACAACTTCTGGGACACAGGGAGAAGAATGTAGGGAGCGTGGCATTTGCACCACGGTAAAAGCCGTTAAACTAACTTATTCCAAAGGGCTGAGAAGAAATCAGCTCCAGGAGGTGGCATAAAGGCAAGCGCACGTGAAGTGGTGGAGAATGGAACTCCAGCGCAGTAGAGAGGGATGCTGGGGCCAAACTCAAGCTGGAGAAGTAACACATGGCTGCACGGGGCTCTGCTCCATGCCCCTCCCCCTCCCCGTGCAGGCGTCCAGCGCCCACCGACTCCTGCTCCCAGCGCCAGCCCTCCGCACGGGGCGCCCCCACCGCCCGCCACTCCTCCTCACGCCTTGCTCCCACCCCCTGCATCTTCCACTCACCCCACACGACACCTCTGCCCACTTTTCGGTTACGCCCCCAAAGCCAGCCTCCATCTGCCAGGTCCCTCCCCTCACCTCCGGGACCCGACTCCCCGCACACTCCGTCCCAGCGGTGCTCCCCACGTTTCAAGGCTCCTCGCTCTCGCTCCCTCCGCCCTCATAGACTCTGAACGCCCCCTTTCTCTTCTCTCGCCCCCATCCACTTTCCCCTCACACTTCTCCCCGTCCCCTTCCCCCGGTCACGCGCCCCCCCTCCCCCAACGGCTCCTCCCACGGCACCCGCTCCAGGCCCGGCTCACCTGCACGGCCACCCCCGTCCCGGCGCTGGTGCGGCTGCTGCAGCTGGAAGGGGATCGTGGCCCTGAGCGGCTGCAGTCCAGCCCGGGGGGAGCCGGCGGGGGCTGGGGGAGAGCAGCCCCGTCGGAGCCCCCCCGACCCTCCGCGCCCCGGCCCCCAGGCACCTCCGCCTCTGCCGCCCGCTGCGGCCCCTGCCATGGCCCGCCCGGCTGCCTGCCTCAGCCCCACAGCGAGCCCCACACAGCCCCCCAACCCCCGCTGCCGCTGCTTATCTGCTCTACGGGGCGGGGACCGGCCCCCTCATCCTAGAGCTGTCATTGGGCTGCGAAAACCCAGACCTTCCACCCCAGCCAATCCACGGCTTAGCCTTCCCTTTCCGAGGACGATTGGTCGATGTGCCTAGCGATCCAAGCCAAGACCCCACCCTCACACCGCCCCCTTCGGCTTTCCAACATCCCAGGAGCTACTGATTGGCCTGTACAGAAGAGGGCTGGTTCTCCAACGCCACCAATGAGAAGACGCGGAATAGGGGAGCGTCACACCCAGTCCCAGGTAGTATGCAAATATAATGTCACGTGACGTCAGGCTGAGCTGGAGAGTGGGGGGGGCGGCGCTGGGTGTAGGTTGGAATCAAACACTAGTGAAATAATTTTTGGGGGCGGGAGTAGGGAGCAGTGTCAAACTTTAAACAGTTGAGTCCCTGAATCACCCAGAAAGCGATACCTTCAAAAAGTATTACATTTAATTTAACCTAAAAAACATTAGTTTTAAATCCTTATAGGATCTCAGTGCTACTTACAACCTCCAAACTAAGAGCCTACAAATTAATGCAAGGTTTGCATATTATTTGCATGTGATTTGCATTATATTTGTGCATTTAATGGCGACCTTGCCTCATGTGACACTCACATCTGTCTTTCTCCACATTTCCAAGTCCCTACTTGGTGTTGATCCAACCTTAAAAAAACAATTGCTAGCCTGTAAATTAAATTGGGACTCTGAAAAGAAGCAGGGAATTTCCCTTCAGAGTCGTCCACTCCAAGTCTAGCTCAGCAGAGTGAAAGGAACAAAGCGACTAAAAAACTTGCCCAAGTTTGCACCGTGACTCCGTTAACAAATCCTGGTCTTCCCAGATCAATGCTCTCTGACCTACAAGTCAAAATGAGAGTGGAAGGTCCCCAAAGAGAATGCACGCAGTTGTGAAAAGCACATGCTGCAATATATATAAAGGGATTTGGGAAAGAAAATAACATTTAAGATACTATTAAAAAGCATTATGCTTCAAAAGAAAAAAAAAATTACTCTTGGTATTTGTTAATCATTTTGTTCTACATATGGAAAAAGCAAAAGTCAATCAACCCTGGATTGTCTGTGATTAGGGACCATCCAAATAATTGAATAATTCCCTCCAGATTTATATTTAGCTGTGAATTCTATTTTTGATCTTGCTACAGATTTTTCTTTCTATTTCTGTTTTTGCCCAGTTTAATGTTAAAAAGAAGATATTCCCTGAAGCCATACTAACTAATCAGAGAAAAAGAGGTAATCTGGGAGCCTGCTGTGAGGCAAGGCGAGGTCATTCTGGGATTAAATATTGAAAGTAGATAATACCCAAAGTGGAAATTCAAGAGTGTGTTGAATATTAAAAGTAGCCTACATACACTGAATGAATTAAGGCAATGGAACATCCTGAAGAAAGGTTTTCTTTGCAAAGAGTGTACTTTTGCAGTTTTGAAGGATTTACCTCAAGATCTGACATTTGAACTGTTTTATTGATTGAAGAATTGCTGTACTACTTTTCCATGAAGAGGACAACCTAATCAAAGACAGTAATAAACAAAAATTGATGAACTGATTAAAAACTCAGTCTTTATAAGCTTAATTAACTCAGTTGAAAAAAGATATCTTGCATTTATATTGTTCCTCAATTTCAAGTAGTTCAAAGTCTTCATATACTTTTTAAAAATCCTCATGACAATCTGGAAAAGGAAAAACGTGGATTCTTACCATGGTGCAAGTAGTGAAACAGAAGTCCAAAGAAGTGAGTCCTTTTGATTTCTAGCTCAAATCTCTAACACATCAATCATATTGAACCACCCTGCCTCACATCTTCATTAATAAAATCAGTAATGCTAGCAACGAATATTCATTGAATTCCTCTCTCCATGCTAGGTACATGTTAAGTACCATGCATACCTTATCTTATTTAATGCTCAAGATCACACTTGTGAAATAGGTATTATTTCCTCTTCACTGAAACTTCAGGGAGAAGTACAGTAACATGCCCAAGGTTACCCAGGTAGCCTGATTCCAGAGCTGAGTTCCTGATCTCTATGAGTGTAAAATTTTCTTAAGAACACAGGATTGGCCAGGCGCGGTGGCTCAAGCCTGTAATCCCAGCACTTTGGGAGGCCGAGATGGGTGGATCACGAGGTCAGGAGATCGAGATCATCCTGGTTAACACGGTGAAACCCCGTCTCTACTAAAAAATACAAAAAAAAACTAGCCGGGCGAGGTGGCAGGCGCCTGTAGTCCCAGCTACTCGGGAGGCTGAGGCAGGAGAACGGCGCGAACCCGGGAGGCGGAACTTGCAGTGAGCTGAGATCTGGCCACTGCACTCCGGCCTGGGCGACAGAGCGAGACTCCGTCTCAAAAAAAAAAAAAAAAAAAAAAAAAAAGATGCTAAAATTAACATCTGTCTAGTGTTTTATAGCTTTCACATACATTATCTCATTTAATTATCACAACAGGCATGTAAGGCAGAAAATGCAGATATTATTGTCCTCATTCTTCGGGAGGTTAAGTTCTACAGAGGCTAGGTGACTTGCCCAAGATCATCGTAGTAAATGGCAGACCTAGGACTTACATCCTTGGTCTTTTGACTCCAGATTCAATGCTTTCCCAACCAACACTCAACTTCTAGACCATTGGTCCTGCCTGAGAGGCAAAAGGTAGACTAGTTGGTCTTTTGAAAGCTTTTCTTGTCTGACAACTTATACTATGTTAGGACCCCTCAACATGTAAATTCTCAGTCTTAGGAGATGATGAGTGGTATTTTATTAGCTGAGCCAGACAATGTGTGTTTAGAAGTAAAGCCCTAGGATGAGGATCTTGAAACACTTTGGGTAAGTGGCTTCCTCTCTCTGTGCCAGAATCACCCCTGCTCCATCAACCTCACAGACTTGTTCTAAAAATAAGGTGACACATTATTGTACAGATGCTTTCTTCCCTCAGAGAGAGGAGTAATATGCATGGTTCCATGGATACTGTGTTTAAACTTTATTCCAAAGCCAAGGTACCAGAAATTAAGAACCTGGACAGTAGAAAAAGAGCCAGTGGAGGTGGTAAAGCTGAAGAAATGGATCTTCTGAGTCCAGAAAGTCATGGTCTTTCTTGATAAGTTGCTGGCAAGACACTAAAGTTGATCTTAGCTGGAGGAGTGACAAGGGAGGCATGCATAGAAGAATTTGGTCCTCTCCTTACTAGGTATCATGCTCAACCAGCTGTCTCTTATTCTCTTCTCTATCACTAATAGCTTCTCCTGGCATGGGCATGATGGGAGGATAAGGACTACCTCTGAAGATGAACCCCTGTCTGCTTCCTCCAATGAAAGAAGCCTTGGCTTTGGGGAGGCTGTGTGCTGCTAAGGGGAGATGCCTTGCATTCATTACAAAGCATCTAACTTGCAACAAAACTTTGCTACTGCCCTTACTGTCATCCTTATCAACATCATTGCCATTAATTAATTAGCTCATCACAAGTTTATTGAAATGACCATTATGTACCAGACACTGAGCTAGGCACTAAGCTCTGAATGACAATAATGTTCAGAGACATTGTCCCTGTGCTGAAGTTCACAAGCCAGCAGGCCGTGAAGCCTGTATGCAGAAGTGGCCCTGGGCTAGATGCTAGTTCATTTGGGATACATGACCTGGTTCCTGCTTTCAGAGACTTTGGGTCAGAGGATCACACTTAAAAACATCAAAAGTAGAGGATTGGCCGGGCGTTGTGGCTCACGCCTGTAATCCCAGCGCTTTGGGAGGCTGAGGCGGGTGGGTCACCATGTAAGGAGTTCAAGACCAGCCTGGCCAAGATGGTGAAACCCCGTCTCTACTAAAAATACAAAAAATCAGCCGGGCATGGTGGCAGGCACCTTTAATCCCAGCTACTAGGGAGGCTGAGGCAGAGAATTGCTTGAACCCAGGAGGCGGAGGCTGCAGTGAGCCAAGATCGCACTACTGTGCTCCAGCCTGGGCAACAGAGCAAGACTGTCTAACAACAACAACAACAAAAAGTAGAGGATTAAAGATACTAAGTGCATCAGTAATTTTTTTTAATCTATAAGAGACTTATTTGCTTTATGGGTTTCCAACAGCAAATGCTTAGGCCCATGACTGCAGCATGCTCTTGGGATGTCCACAGCTAAATGTCAGAAATAAATGAGGACTCAAGGAATTGGCATTATTTTTCCTACAGGTGTAAGTCAGAGATATAGCCATTCCCCAAGCAGTCCCTATGAGGTTTCAAGTCTTAAAAGTTGCAAGAGTCTAAGATACTACCAAAGGCAAAAGGCTGTGGGGACTTTTGGCAGATCAGAGGATCAGCAGGGAAGCCTTACCCTGCTGGCTACTGAATCGAGAGGAACTTTCCACTCCTGAAGGACCTCGCTGGGCCTACATCCAGGGCACCTTGAATTCCACCCTGTGCCTCCATTTATGCCACAATAACCAACAAGAATGGGAGTTTCAAATCACTATTTTTACCCTTCAAAATATGATACCCAGTAGCAATTATTCAGCAGACTAGAGAAGTCTTGGTATTCCTTGGTACCTGGAAGACAGTCTTTGAACTTCCTAGTAAATTCTAAGTGCTTACGTCTTTGCTCCCCCCTCCAAGTTCCAAAATAATAAAACAGAAAATAAGATGACGCAGATACACTGTGTCTCTTTCCGACCTACCTCCTTTACTCAGCCTCTGTCTGAAATGTCAGGACTGGCTCCTCCGGGAACAAGATCCTGAGGAAATGGGGTCAGAACTGAAGGAGCAAAGCAGCCTGAGAGGGATTGGGAAGGAGGGTTGAGGGAATGAATGAGGTTATGGGAACAGAGTAGGGAGGGGGGTCCTAGCCCTCAGCATCTCTTCCCACTCTGGTGCCTCCCTCTCCCTGCATCCCTTCCCTCTTACTCTCAGGGTAGCCAGATGGCCTGGATTTTGACCTTCAGTACTCTTCTCTGACTCATTTTGTCCCTTGCTGTGGCCCACCACATGCTGTCTTCTTTCTTAGTTCTCTCACTTGTTCCTTCTTCATTCAGACTGGCTGACATTCACCCCTTCAGTTTCCTTTTGCTCTCAGTAGGCATCTACTTTCCTTGCTAAATGGCAACCCTTTTAAAATGAAGATTCTCAGCTGGGTGTGGTGGCTCATGCCTGTAACCCCAGCACTTTGGGAGGCTGAGGCGGGCAGATCACTTGAGGCCAGGAGTTCAAGACCGGCCTAGCCAATATGGTGAACCCCCGTCTCTTCTAAAATACAAAAATTAGCTGACCATGGTGGCGTGCGCCTGTAGTCCCAGCTACTTGGGAGGCTGAGGTAGAAGAATCCCTTGAACCTGGAAGACGGAGGCTGCAGTGAGCCGAGACTGTGCCACTGCACTCCAGCCTGGGTGACAGAATGAGACTCTGTCTCAAAAATAAATTAAATAAATAAATAAATAAATAAATAAAATGAAGATTCTCATCCTTGACAATAAATGATATGGTGTAAGTTTTCAAACAGGTAAAGGGTAAATGTAGGATTAGAGACATTAAAACTCTAGAATAGGCCAGGCGCGGTGGCTCACGCCTGTAATCCTAGCACTTTGGGAGGCCAAGGCAGGTGGATTACAAGGTCAGGAGATTGAGACCATCCTAGCTAACACGGTGAAACCCCTCTCTACTAAAAATACAAAAAAAATTAGCCGGGCGTGGTGGTGGGCACCTGTAGTCCCAGCTACTCTACTCGGGAGGCTGAGGCAGCAGAATGGTATGAACCCAGGAGGCAGAGCTTGCAGTGAGCCACTGCATTACAGCCAGGGCGACAGAGCAAGACTCCGTCTCAAAATAAATAAATAAATACACAAATAAATAATAATAAAATAAAATTCTAGAATATTGGACTTAATGGCACTCTAAGAAAAATACAAAGTAGATTTTAAACAAACAATTGGAAGAAACATTAGAAACTATATGTGATTCGGCCTCTCACATTACAGACCTAGAAACAGATGCCCAGACCAGGGAAGGACTTGTCAGAGGCCATTCAGCAAATCAGAGACAAGCAAAGGACCAGGACTTCTGCATCCCGTTCAGTGCTGCCTCAAAACATAAACAACTTCTAAAAGAATTTAGGGCCAGGCATGCTGACTCATGCCTGTAATCCCACTACTTTGGGAGGCCAAGGTGGGCAGATCATGAGGTCAGGAGTTCAAGACCAGCTTGACCAACATGGTGAAACCCTGTCTCTACTAAAAATACAAAAATTAGCTGGGCGTAGTGGTGCGTGCCTATAATCCCAGCTACTCGGGAGGCTGAGGCAGGAGAATTGCTTAAACCCAGGAGGCAGAGGTTGCCATGAGCAGAGATCGCGCCACTTCACTCCAGCCTGGTTGACAGAGTGAGACTCCGTATTAAAAAAAAAAAAAGAATTTAGATGGAGTACTTTTCAGCCACAAAAAGGAACAAGCTACTGATATTTGCTACAGCATGAATGAACCTTGAAAACATTATGCTAAACGAAGGAAGCCAGGCGCAAAGAACTACATATTATATGATTCCATGTACATGAAATGTCCAGAAAGGCAAATTTACAGAGAGAGCAAGCAGATCTGTGATTGCCTAGGACTGGAGGTGGGAGCAGGGATTACCTGCCAATCAACACTTTTTCAAACTCTTTGGGGTGATGGGAATGTTCCTAAGCTAGAATGTTATGATAGTTGCACAATTCTTTTTTTTTTTTTTTTTTTTTTTTTTGAGACGGAGTCTCACGCTGTTGCCCAGGCTGGAGTGCAGTGGCGCGATCTCGGCTCACCGCAAGCTCCGCCTCCCGGGTTCCCGCCATTCTCCTGCCTCAGCCTCCTGAGTAGCTGGGACTACAGGCGCCCGCCACCGCGCCCGGCTAATTTTTTGTATTTTCAGTAGAGACGGGGTTTCACTGTGGTCTCGATCTCCTGACCTTGTGATCCGCCCGCCTCGGCCTCCCAAAGTGCTGGGATTACAGGCTTGAGCCACCGCGCCCGGCAATAGTTGCACAATTCTATAAATACACTTACAAATAATAGAATCGGCCAGGCTTGGTGGCTCACGCCTGTAATCACACCACTTTGGGAGGCCAAGGTGGGAGGATCACTTGAACCCAGGAGTTCAAGACCAGCCCGGTCAACATGGTGAAACCCTGTCTCTACAAAAAATACAAAAACTAGCCGAGTGTGGTGGCGCATGCCTGTAGTCCCAGCTACTCGGAAGGCTGTGGCTGGCAGATCTGAGCCTGGGAGGTGGAGGTTGCAGTGAGCCATGATCATACCACTGCACTCTACCCTGGGTGACAGAGTGAGACCCTGTCCCAAAAAAGTAAAAATAAAAATAGGCTGGGCATGGTGGCTCACAACTGTAATCCCAGCGTTTTGGGTGGCCAAGGTGGGTGAATCACTTGAGGTCAGGAGTTCGAGACCTGCTTGGCCAACATGGAGACACCCCCATCTCTACTAAAAATACAAAAATTAGCTGGGCGTGGTGGCAGGTGCCTATAATCCCAGTTACTAGGGGGCTGAGGCAGAAGAATCGTTTGAACCTGGGAGGTGGAGGTTGTAGTGAGCCGAGATTGTGCCACTGCACTCCAGCCTGGGCAACAGAGCAAGATCTCTGTCTCAGTGAATAAATAAATAATAGAATTATACATGAGTAATGGGTGAATTTTATGGTTTATAAATTATACCTCAACCAAGCTGTTTTGAAAAACAAAAAAGGATTTAGATAAATTTATCGCTGAGAGATTGATGATGTGTGGGAGACTCTGCTAATCTTTTCAGGGGAATATCCCAGGAAACAAATATACCTGCTCTTAAGATATCCCTAAAGAGTCACTGTGAGAGACAGAAGAGGTGGCTCTTTGGACTATGGAATATCCAGGCTGGTATTTCTCATTAAAAAAAAAAAAAAAAAAAAAAAAAGCCCTCCTGCACTAAAATATATAAGCTTCCTAAGGAAAGCAGGTATGTCTTGGTCATCTCTCCATAATACCTAGCACTGTGACCAGCATGCAGATGGTGCTTCATGAAAAGTGAATTAAAGTACACTCTAGTTCTGCTGTGTCATGTGGGTACCTTGAGAAACCAGCTGGTTTCTAGAGCAGTGCCTTAGTGGGAACAGTTTGCATCCTCCACACCTGACTTTCCTAGGCACCCCCTCCCAGAGGAAAGTCTCTGGAGAGAGGATGCTGGTTGAGTACATTCCCAGGAGACTGTGTATAAACCAAAAGATCTGTTTCATGCCCCACTTTAAATTTCTTTCTTCTCCACTGTTTCCACTTACCTTCTTCAAGTCTGCCTCAAAACTACAATTGTCCCCAGGGGCAAATAAGCTACAGTATCTTTGACATTCTCCACCTGATCCTACATCCACTCCCTCTCCCTTCCCTTCACACCATGCACCAAATCAGGCATCAAGTATCATCAAAAGGGCCAGGTATGGTGGCTCACACCTGTAATCCCAGCAATTTGGGAAGCTGAAGTGGGAGGATTACTTGAGCTCAGGAGTTTGAGCCCAGCCTGGACAACATAGTGAGACCTGGTCTCTACTAATAATTTAAAAAATTAGCCAGGTATGGTGGGGTGTACTTGTAGTCCCAGCTATTTGGGAGGCTGCGGTGGGAGGATTGCTTAACCCAGGAGATCAAGGCTGCAGCAAGCTAATATTGTGTCAGTACATTCTAGCCTGGGCAAATGAGGGAAACTCCACCTAAAAAAAAAAAAAAAAAAAAGTATCATCAAAATCCAGTTCAAGCTGGGTACGGTGGCTCAAGCCTGTAATCCCAGGACTTTGGGAGGCCAACGTGGGCGGATCACGAGGTCAGGAAATAAGACCATCCTGGCTAACACAGTGAAACCCCGTTTCTACTAAAAATACAAGAAAATTAGCCGGGCGTGGTGGCGGGCGCCTGTAGTCCCAGCTACTTGGGAGGCTGAGGCAGGAGAATGGTGTGAACCTGGGAGGCGGAACTTGCGGTGAGCCAAGATTGCGCCACTGCACTCCAGCCTGGGTGACAGAGCAAGACTGCGTCTCAAAAAATAAAAATTAAAATTAAAAAAATTAGCCGGGTGTGGTAGTGGGCCCCTATAGTCCCAGATACTTGGGAGGCTGAGGCAGGAGAATCACTTGAACCTGGGAGGGAGAGGCTGCAGTGAGCTGAGAACATGCCACTGCACTCCAGCCTGGGCAACACAGTGAGACTCTGTCAAAACAAACAAACAAACAAACAAAAAACAAAAAAAACAATTCAAAGATATGAAAATATAACAAAAGAGATGAGTAATTTGAAAAGTGGTCTATGGTCTGATTTCATTTAAACCTGGGGCATAGGCCCCAGAGCTTATTTTCAGAGTCGAAAAATATCATTTATGGCCAGGTGCGGTGGCTCATACCTGTAATCCCAGCACTTTGGGAAGCCAAGGCGGGAGGATCACAAGGTCAGGAGTTCAAGACCAGCCTGACCAACATAGTGAAACCCTGTCTCTACTAAAAAAAAAAAAAATACAAAATATTAGCCAGGTGTGTGTGGTGGCGGGCGCCTGTAATCCCAGCTGCTCGGGATGCTGAGGCAGAAAACTGCTTGAACCTGGGAGGTGGAGGTTGCAGTGAGCCGAGATTGCACCACTGCACTCCAGCCTGGGCGACAGAGTGAGACTCCGTCTCAAAACAAAACAAAAAATTAGCCAGGTGTGGTGGCACATGCCTGTAATCCTAGCTACTCAGGAGGCTGAGGCAGGAGAATCTCTTGAACCCGGAGGGTGGAAGTTGTAGTGAACCGAGATCACACCACGGCACTCAAGCCTAGGCAACAGAGCGAGACTCTGTCTAAAAAAAAAGAAAAAAGAAAAAAAAAAGAAAAAAAAAATCACTTATATTGTAGCTATAAATTGCTGTAGATGACTACAAAATATCACCACGGATTTTTATTCAATTTTATTTTTTGTGCCAGGGCAGAGATATCCCCCTGCCCTGCAACTCCATCTTCACCATCATTTACTTTAGCTTCAAATTAGACCTCACTTTCTCCAAGTGTTCCTCATCTGCCCTTATCAGCACTAATTCTTTCAGGACTTAGGTGTTCAGTTTGTAGCCCAGAATAATTTTGTAGTAGCTTAAGGTAGCTTTTTTTTTTTTTTTTTTTTTTTTTTTTGAGACAGAGTTTCGTTCTTGTTACCCAGGCTACAGTGCAATGGCACAATCTCGGCTCACCATAACCTCCGCCCCTCCAGGTTCAAGCGATTCTCCTGCCTCAGCCTCCCAAGTAGCTGGGATTACAGGCATGCGCCACCATGCCCAACTAATTTTTGTATTTTTAGTAGACGGGGTTTCTCCATGTTGGTCAGGTTGGTCTCGAACTCCCAACCTCAGGTGATCTGCCCGCCTCAGCCTCCCAAAGTGCTGGGATTACAGGCGTGAGCCACTGCGCCCGGCCTTAAGGTAGCTTTATAATTTCTCCAAGTCATTTTAAACATGGTTGTCTTTTCTCCCCAACTGAAAGCAAAGGAACTCATTAACTCTGGTATTTCTTTTTTTCTTTTCCTTTTTGTTTTTTGAGATAGTTTTACTCTCTCTCTGTTACCCAGGCTGAAGTGCAGTGGTGCAATCATAGCTCACTGCGGCCTCAACTTCCCAGGCTCAAGCAATCCTCCTCCCACCTCAGCCTCCAGAGTAGCTGGGACTACAGGCAGTTGCCACCACACCTGGCTAATTTTTGTATTTTTTGTAAAGACATGGTTTTCTCATGTTGTCTAGGCTGGTCTTTTTTTTTTTTTTCCCCTCCTGAGACGGAGTCTCGCTCTGTCATCTAGGCTGGAGGGCAATGGCGCGATCTCAGCTCACTGCAACCTCCGCCTCCTGGGTTCAAGCGATTCTCCTGTCTCAGCCTCCCGAGTAGCTGGGACTACAGGCTCGCACCACCATGCCTGGCTAATTTTTGTATTTTTAGTAGAGACGGGGTTTCACCACATTGGCCAGGATGGTCTCAAACTCCTGACCTCGTGATCTGCCTGCCTCAGCCTCCCAAAGTGCTGGGATTACAGGCGTGAGCCACCGTGCCCAGTCAACTCTGTTATTTCTTATCAGCAACTAGCACAAGCTAGTGCATCCAGCAATGTTGAGTCAGTGTTGGTTAGTTAAGTATTTGACTATTTCTCCAACTAATATTTCTGATCCCCTCCTGAAAGTTGAGGCTAACGGTCCTGCAGGCTGATAGTGGGGAAGGCTCCAGATTTTGTGAGGCCTGATGTTTTGTCTTAAAAAAAAAAAATCAGCCGGGCACCTTGGTAATTGGATTACAGGCTTCCCTTCACACCATGCACCAAATCAGGCATCAAGTATCATCAAAAGAGCCAGGTACGGTGGCTCACACCTGTAATCCCAGCAATTTGGGAAGCTGAAGTGGGAGGATTACTTGAGCTCAGGAGTTCGAGACCAGCCTGGACAACACAGTGAGACCTAGTCTCTACTAAAAATTTAAAAAATTAGCCAGGTATGGTGGGGTGTACTTGTAGTCCCAGCTATTTGGGAGGCTGCGGTGGGAGGATTGCTTAACACAGGAGATCAAGGCTGCAGCAAGCTAATATTGTGTCACTACATTCTAGCCTGGGCAACTGAGGGAAACTCTGCCTCAAAAAAAAAAAAAGTAGCATCAAAATCCAGTTCAAGCTAGGTATGGTGGCTCACGCCTGTAATCCCAGCACTTTGGGAGACCAAGGCGGGTGGATCATGAGGTCAGGAGATTGAGACCATCCTGACTAACAAGGTGAAACCTCATCTCTACTAAAAATACAAAAAAATTAGCCGGGCGTGGTGGTGGGCGCCTGGTAGTCCCAACTACTCAGGAGGCTGAGGCAGGAGAATGGTGTGAACCCAGGAGGTGGAGCTTGCAGTGAGCCAAGATCGCACCACTACACTCCAACCTGGGTGACAGAGCGAGACAGTCTCAGAAAAAAAAAAAAAAAAAATCACTTTGGGGGCTCCCCATTCAGTAAAAGAGTTTTAAAAATTAGACACATAGAATTAGGTATAGTGCCTTGGAAGGGGTCTGTGCAAGTGAGGGGCTCTGACTCCCTAAGTTTCACTAGCATCACTGTAAATCTACTTCTCACCCCACCCTCTGGCCTCCCTCTGTTGCCCAGGCTGGAGTGCAGTGGCGCGATCTCAGCTCCCTGCAACCTCTGCCTCCCAGTTTCAAGAAATTCTCCTACCTCAGCCTCCCAAGTAGATGGGATTATAGACATGTGCCACCATGCCCAGCTAATTTTTGTATTTTTAGTAGAGACAGGGTTTTGCCATGTTGGCCAGACTGATCTCAAACCCCTGGCTTCAAGTGATCTGCCTGCCTAGGCCTCCAAAAGTGCTGGGATTACAGGCATGAGCCACTGCGCCCAGCCACTGTAAATCTACTTCTGACTGAAAGAATGAAGCCCAGTTATATCCCACCCAACACTTCAACCCTGACTGAATTTGGTGTCTATTCTTGGTTTTTACTGTGGATTTCCTGTCCCCAATACATCTACTCCACAAGATGGCCCTGGCTCAACAAAATGGCCTTGGCAGTCAAGTCTCTCTATCTGATGAAAAAATCCCAAAGGGCTGACTGACATTCCTCCCACTTAGTAACTTAGTGGCTCTTAGAACAGTGCTCCTTTCAGCAGGTGATTTCTCCTGCTGTGCATGGTGGAAGATGAGGACCTTGTACCCAATTCTGGAAGCCCCTGATGGTTCAATGCCTTGAGGAGTTGCGTTGTGCAGCAGAAGGGCCTGGAATGTTCCAGTACCTTCCACTAGTGGCCTCTGTGACCCCTGCTTCCATTCAACTTTGGCAAAGGCCTGGTAGTCTACAAAGTAGCCTGCATTCTGCTGGGGTAGGAAGCAGCCTGGCCTTGCTTCTTCCTTGCCACTCTGATAATATCACACAAGTTGGCACCTTCCCTGGAAGTCCCACCCAAAAGCTCAGTCCAACTCTCTGGCCTCCTGGGTGTTTGCCCAGAATGCCAAGTTAGGGTTTAGATACCAATCCTGTCTATTTCTTTGCCCTGTACACCCAATTCTGAATTCTTCTCCTGATTAGAAACCATGGGATTCCTGAACCAGTGGTGGGTTTGCATTCCTTGAAATGCCAAAAAAGCACCACCCCCCTCTCCTCATACGCCTGTGAAGATAGTAACATCAAGGCTCCAGGAAGGAAGTAACACAGCCAACAGCCATGATGTAACCGGCCACATGCCCCTGCTTTACAGTGCAGAAGGCTTCCACTTGCTGGGTGCTGACTACAGGCTAAGCAGTTTACACACATGGTCTCATTTGATCCTCATGACTACCCTATACAGTTGGTATAATCATCCCCATTTCACAGGTGAGGAAGTCGAGGCACAGAGAGGTTAAAAAATGTACTGATGGTTATATAGCTAAAAGGGACAGGTCCAACTGCTTTCAAAGACTGTGCACAACCACTACTGAGGGGCTCAGTGGACTAGGTCAGAGAGACCCAGACCCAAATAAGTGAGAAATACAGGCCAGACCAGTCATTCCCCTGCCTCTCTGTCGCCTTCCCCATCCCTAAACACTCTAGAGCTCTGATTTTGTTTATAATGCTAAGAAATTACGGAGGTACGTCTAGAGGTTTCTAGCTGCTCCTGGTATGGGAGTTGAACTATTCTTTGAAAGGATTATTATTTAATATTATGTCTCTGCCTCCAGAAGACTAGGCTAGGACCAAATCTACTCCCTTTCTCCAAGCTTCCTACCTTGGGGGAGGAGAGCAAGATGGGGAAAGCTAAGGGGTTTCCATGAAGGAGAAACCAGAAGATTAAAGGAGGAGGAGGCTGGCACTGCCCTTTCAGAAAGCCTGCCAGAGCTAGGGAACCGGGACTCCTAAGACACTTCAATAGTGTGCCAGGGAAAGTAGGAAAGCTCTTTGTGGGGTCAAAAGTGAAGCTGCAAGAGGAGGCCCTAGGGGAGACTTGGCGGAAGGGGGTAGAAGAGGAGGTAAGAATCTATGCAGGACCA
Organism: Macaca thibetana thibetana; assembly: GCF_024542745.1. NCBI lineage: Eukaryota > Metazoa > Chordata > Mammalia > Primates > Cercopithecidae > Macaca > Macaca thibetana. The sequence continues at coordinate 45,335,814 of NC_065593.1, read as the reverse complement.
GAAGTGTGTTTGGATTCTGAAACTACCAAAAATCAAAAGAGAACAGGACTCACTCCTTGACTCTGTCTCCCCACCTCTTGGGTGGGGCAGCCAAATAAGGGGAATTCTTGCGGGACTGTGCTCTCCATTGCCAGAAAACACTGGCTGCATCGCCTGCCCAGCCTGCCAGAATGCTGCTGGAAAGAGTGGCTGGCCGCTGTGTTTGGTTGATAAATGATGGGCACCCCTGCCTGCTGCCCATTCTCTCTTTTCTCCCTGCTTAGCTTGCAGCCTTCTGCCTGGCAGGGAGCCTCAGGGTAGGGGTGGGGGAACAGGGTCCTCCAGACAGTATTTAATACTCAGTGATTTATAGGCTGCTGGAAGGGGAGGGGTGGGAAGCAAAGAGGGAAGCCCCAAGCCTAGTTTTCATGAGGCACCAGTGCACCACTGACAAGAGTCAAGGTATGTCTTTTCCTGATGCCTATTCCTTCAGACCTAGCTTTGGGACAGGATGCAGCCTTTACCCCTTGGGGCCTGGGACTCTGGTAGTATCTTGTATGAGACCTGTGGAACTGGCTGGAATGAGGCTAATGGACACACATCCAAATCCTTAACCTTTTCTTTAAACTCCACACTGCTGGGAGAGGGAAGAAATAAGTGAGGCCAAGCAGCTCAATAGCTGTTTTTGGAGGATTTTTTTTTTTAATGTTCAAGAATTCTTTTGAACCCTCCATGGCTCCAAGAAAAACTATTTGAAATGTCCCTTCTTATGGGGCCAGGGGGTTAAGTGCCAGGGATGGAAGGCTAAATGCCAGGGATGCTGGTTGCAGGGATTCTTGGGACCGGGGCTAATGGCCTCCCTGCTGTGGGCTCAGGAATACCAGGCCCAGGTACTGGTTGCCCTGAGAGATGCAGCCATTTTTACTTCTGACTGAAGGGCACCACCTTCTGGGATTTTCCCTTCTCTGGTGGGAAACAGAGTAGAATATGCCAAGGGACCAAGGGTCTGTGCCTAAGAGTGGAGGGCACTGAAGGCGATAGCATGGAGGCACTGGGGTAGGGTGAGACCAATGACTTATACAGCTTAGAATTTGGTCCTTCCTGGTGGGAAGAAGATGCGCTTTGTGGGAGCACACGGTAATTGCCCTTCGTAAGGATGATCTCAAAAGGTCAACGGATGGGCCTTGAATAGCCCTAATGTCCCTGAAACAGTCCATTGTGTAGCTATTGTCTATACATGTAAAGGAACCCTTCTTGACCCTATTCATACTTTTCTTTTTTTGCCTCTGGGGTTTCCCAAGTGAATAATTGCATACTACCTTATTTATCCTTCGACTCAAGTCTACCTCCTTTAAACTAACAACAAAAATAGTTCAGAACACATTTCTTGAGTCCCTATTAAGTGCCAGGCATCATGTTAGGTGCTGGAGATACGCAGATAAATAACACACGGTCCCTCCTCTGGGGAATCCACAGTCCGGTTTTTAAAAAATGACCCTTAGCGTTGACTTTTGGGATCTGGAAAACAAATCTGCATGTATCACCTTTATATTTTCATATACATGGATCATGATATCAGCCTTTATCTTTTCACAATCTTTTAACATTTTGCCTGGTATAGTAGTCTCCACTTAGATCAATTTAGATGACTTTCCCCGACTCTGATATATCTTCCTTCGCAGGTAGAGTGACCAGAATTAGGCACTATATTTCACATGCAAATACTATATAAATGTATGTATGAGAGTAACACTATGTTTTCTAACTTTCTTCATTTACCCACTTGCCATTCATGCATACATCCGATAGTTATTGAATGCCTACTAAGTGCCATGAACTCTGCCAGGTCCTGAGAACGCAATGGTAAGTAAAATGGACACTGCCCTCATGGAACTTACAGTCTAGGGTGTGTGTTGGGGGAGACAGAAAGTAAAGAATCCAAATATCACACACATAAATGTATAATTACAAACTGAGACAAGTGCTATGAAGAAAAGCACAGTGTGCTATAAGAGCATAGCAGTGGGGGGCTTGATTTAGCCTGGAGGGTTCAGGAAAAGGTTTCCTGAGAAAATGATATTTGAGCTGAGATCTGAAGGATTAGTGAAAATAGGCCAAGAAGAACATGGAGGAAGAACATTCCAGGCAGAATAAAGAGTATGTGCAAAGAAGGAAGAAACCTGCACACTCCTAAGGAATTGCAGGAAGGCCAGTGAAGCTGCGGCACTGAGAAGGAAGCAGGTTTGTGTGAGATGGGCCTGGAGAGTTAGCCAGAAGACAGACCACGCAGGACACTGCAGGCCAGGGAAGGATTTCTGTCTTTATTCCTCCATGGACAGGCACGTGGAATGAAGGTCTTTACAGAAGAGCTGCCAACGGTTCTTTCTCCCAGATTACTAATGCTACTTATAGTTGTCTGGAAGGAGAACAGTCATGATGGTCTAAGCTGCTAGGAACTTTCCCAGCATCCTGACATGGTGTGGCTATGCCTGGCTGTCACTGGGGAGACCCCAGAACCCATGGATCAGCCCTAGCCTACAGCCCTTACGCAAGGGATAGCCCCCACCCGTGTGGACAGAGGGGCAGGGCAGAGGGTGGGTGGAGTGCTTTGCCTGAGATATCAGCTCCGCATGACATCTGGAACAGCTCCAAGACTATGGCTCTTGTTCCTAGATAACTCTATCATGCGTATCCCCCATTTAAATGGCCTGCCACCCTTCCTACAGCAGCTGTGCTCCCCACCCAATCTGGAGAAGGTCCCTGGATAAGAACTCTGACTCTGCCCAGAGCCTTGGGTCTTGACCTGCTGAGTTTAGGCCTCAGGACTGTTGGGAACCATGGATATATACATATCCTTGATAGTTTTCCAGGGGTATTAATGGAAGAATAATACCAATCTTCCATTAAGATGGGAGAAGAGGGTCACAATGGTCGGACTCAGTCTTTCTAAAGCTTGTCCTTTCCTTCCAGTCATATCTTTGGAAAATGTGGTTTGGTGTAGTGACATCTGCTGGCAAGGCTAGGCACATAATACAATGACTGGATGTCCACTCATCCTCATGTAATTTCCAGACTAGCAAGAAAATCGTCCTTAACTGCTGAGATTGGATTGGGCTCAGTAACCTCAGCTGGTAAGAGCAAGACTAAGATGTCCAAAGTTGTGGGTCTGAACTATGCATGTGCTGGTTTGCCTTAAATAGAGAAAATGTGTTTCCTAGTTGTGGCTTATACCCCTCCCATTGGCCAGTTGATTCATATTTGGGTACAGTTAATCACAAGGGAGATTGGGCAAACATGTATAAATGACTCAGAGGAACCCGTTCCTAGCCACCATGCCTGGGAAAGCATCTCCCAACAAATAAAAAGACCCACATTTTACAAATGGCAAAATGCAGTGTCATTTTTGTATCCTCCTGAGGTTGACTAGTTTGGGAAACTTTTTAGTTTCTCCCGGGTCACCAGGAAAGCAGTGTCTACAGAATCATCTTCATGGTTCTTATAGTGGGCAAGACTGATTATGGCTTTTATAATGGCCCCTCCACACATGCTGGGGTAAGGGCAGTGGTGTGATCTCAGCTGACTGAAACCGCTGCTTCCTGGGCACAAGCAATTGTACCACCTCAGCCTCCCAAGTAGCTAGGACTACAGGTCCACCGGCTAATTTTTTTGTATTTTCAGTACAGATGGGGTTTTCCCATGTTGGGCAGGCTGGTCTTGAGCTCTTGGCCTCAAGTGATCTGCCTGTCTCAGCCTCCGAAAGTGCTGGGACTACAGGCGTGAGCTACCACGCCCAGCCTCTCCTCACCACTTTTATCCATGCCATGTACACATTCTGTTTACAATCTCTTCTTTTTTCTTTTTCTTTTTCTTTTTTTTTGAGATGGAATCTCACTGTGTTGCCCAGGCTGGAGTGCAGTGGCACGATCTAGGCTTGCTGCAAACTCCACCTCCCGGGTTCACACCATTCTCCTGCCTCAGCCTCCTGAGTAGCTGGGACTACAGGCGCCCGCCACCGTGCCCGGCTAATTTTTTAAATTTTTTAGTAGAGACGGGGTTTCACCGTGGTCTCAATCTCCTGACCTTGTGATCCGCCCGCCTTGGCCTCCCAAAGTGATGGGATTACAGGTGTGAGCTACCACGCCTGGCCTCTGTTTACAATCTCACCCTGTTTCAGTAGTATGTGGACTTGACAGCATTCACCACTAGATGTAATTCGGATGACAGAGGGAAAGAGTGAGGAGAAAATCCTAAAGAAATGAATCTGAAGCAAATGTTCTGCCTTTTTTTTTTTTTGAGATGGAGTTTCGCTCTGTCACCAGGCTGGAGTGCAATGGCACAATCTCGGCTCACTGCAACCTCTGCCTCCCAGTTTCAAGCGATTCTCCTGCCTCAGACTCCCAAGTAGCTATTACAGGTGCCCACCACCATGCCCAGCTAATTTTTGTACTTTTAGTAGAGACGGGGTTTCACCGTGTTGGCCATGCTGGTCTCGAACTCCTGACCTCAGTTAATCTACCCAACCTTGGCCTCCCAAAGTGCTGGGATTACAGGTGTAAGCCACCATGCCCGGCCATGTTCTACCTTCTTAGTAACAGTAACACTGACCCATAACTGAATGTAGCTCAAAGCATCGCTTTCTCTCACTCAAACTTAAGAAAATCATCAAGATAAATTGGTAATGAATAGGGTTTCCCAGAAGAGGAAACAGACCTAGTAAATAAACACATGAAAGACTGAAGTATATCCTCAGTAGAAATAAAATCAAAAGCATATTTGGGGTGCCATTTTCATTTTTATTAAAATTACAAGATTTTTAAAAAGTGGTAATGTTTAGTTCTGGAAACAATGACTTAAATTGGCACCCTTACACTGATGATGACACTGTAAATTGTGCGAGTCTTTAAGGAGAGGAAAGAAGCAATATATAAGTGGCAGAAATAAAAACAGGAGAGAGCTATGGATGCATGCAGACACTTACTGCAGCATTATCTGACATAAAAGAGCTTTAATAACTCCACAACAGGGGAATGAGAGCACATTACATCATAGCACCACAGTGCAATGTCACCCAGTGAGTATAGTTACAATTACCAGGACTCTAGGGAAACACAGAAAATGCTGAGAAGATGTATAAAATATAAAATTTCGGCCAGGCACAGTGGCTCATGATTGTAATCCTAGCATTTTGCTTGAGTTCAGGAGTTTGAGACCAGCCTAGGTAACATAATGAGACCCCATCTCTACAAAAAATAAAAAAATTAGCAGGGTATGGTGGCATGTGCCTGTAGTCACAGCTACTTGGAAGGCTGAGTGAGAGGATCGCTTGAAACCAAGAGGTCAAGGTTGCAGTGAGAGGTGATTGCACTACTGTACTCCAGCCTGGGTAAAAGAGCAAGATCCTGTCTCAAAAAAAATAAAAATAAAATTTCATGTAAATAATGAGTGTATCTATATTAAAATAAGCACATAAAATGTATGCATGAGGAGAAAAAAATGGAAGGTAATATACAAAAAATAAAAATAGTTGGGCTGGGTGTGGTGGCTCACGCCTGTAATCCCAGCACTTTGGGAGGCTGAGGTGGGTGGATCACGAGGTCAGGAGATCGAGACCATCCTGGCTAACACAGTGAAACCCCGTCTCTACTAAAAATACAAAAAAAAATTAGCCGGGTGTGGTGGTGGGTGCCTGTAGTCCCAGCTACTTGGGAGGCTGAGGCAGGAGAATGGCAGGAATCCAGGAGGCAGAGCTTGCAGTGAGCTGACACCACGCCATTGCACTCCAGCCTGGGTGACAGAGACTCGTCTCCACAAAAAAAAAAAAAAAAAAAAAAATTGCTTTGTGCCAGGCATGGTAGCTTATGCCTGTAATCCCAGCACTTTGGGAGGCTAAAGCTGGTGGATCACTTGAAACCATGAATTTGAGACCAGCCTGGGCAACATGGCAAAATGCTGTCTCTACTAAAAATAGAAAAATTAGCCAGGCATGGTGGCACGCACCTGTAGTCCCAGCTACTCAGGAGGCTGAGGCAGGAGAATCGCTTGAACCCGGGAGGTGGAGGTTGCAGTGAGCTGAGATCACGTCACTGCATTCCAGTCTGGGCAACAGAGCTAGACTCTGTCTCAATTAAAAAAAAAAAAAAAAAAAGCTTCTGTGGCAGCAGTGAGATTAAGGATATCTTTTATTTTCCTCAAATTTTCATTTAGTGTTATTACACTGGGTTAATCATTTTGAAATGGTGTAGGGGGGTTGAGGGCAGGTGAAAGTGTTCCTCTAGCCCCTTCCTGTACATACTTGTCCTAAATTGACAGAGAGGAAAGACCATGTCTGCTTATTCAGCTTCTGGCCAATGCCTAGCACCCATCAGGTGCTCAATAAACATTTGTTGAATGTATAAATGAAAATGCCTGTAGTCTAAATGTCTCAGCCCATGGTGACCGGGTACTTTCCACCCTGGGGAATAGAGCAATTTGGTTTTGCTGGAATCAAAAAATGAAGGCTCATCCATAATGGCAATTCCCTGGTCTTCTTGGTAAGTGAATTTGGGCATGGAGAACCCAGGAGAGACAGTCTGTTAAAGAAAACCCAATTACCATTGTGGAACATATGTTGCCCTGAGGCCTCTGCTGCCATAACAACATCTTGTAACTATAACTACAGCCCTGGAGGGCTTTGGCCCCATCGAGTATGGAAAAGGATGTCTTCATCATAAGACAGCTTTGTGCTCAGATTGACTTCCCTAGGGAGCTTGGATCAGGGAAGGGAGGTAGATAAGTGGAGGAAGGGGGGAGATGAAGGGCAGAGGTGGGAGAAGAACTGCTATTGAATTAAGATCAGAGTGATTTTTTTTTTTTAGCGATTTTCAAAATGTGGTTATTTGACTGTTTAGCTTTGGTGGTTATTTATATCCCCAGCTGCAGAGGCGGGGAGCTGTGCCTGCGCCTGCTGGGATCTGTCCAATAACTTCTCCCAGGGTGAGGCTGCGGCTGGGGGCTAAGGGTGCTACAAGATCCAAATCAGGTAGCCAGAATGTAAGAGAAGCTCCAGGCCATCTCCAGCAAGAGTAAGGAAGAAGGGCCTATTAGTGACTGTGCTGACCCTTTTAAAGGCAGCTGCAAATGAAAATATTTTAATAGGAATTATAGTCACATCAGCAACCCCTGAGATTCTTCTAAAGGGACAGAGACTAAGCCTCAGAAGTTATGAGATTGGCCTGGCTACACTAGCATTGTCTTTAAAAGGCCAAGGCATGCTTCCCCCACCTTACAAGACTGCACACAGAGGAAATGGCTATCCCTAACCCCTACCAGCCACCTCACTGGTCAGAAAGAGGCTTACAGGAGAGAGCATGGCTGGTTCTGTGCAAGCCTTTCCTAGCTGTGTCAACAACTGGTAGTGGGGTGAGAAACATTCAAGTTGGTGCCACCCCAACTACTGAGCCCTTTTGGGTGCCAGGCAGCAAGGGAGAAGCTGGAGATGCTGTGGCCATCCAGGCAAGGCTCCCAACCTCTGGGAGAAGCAAACAATGAACAACTACATTTTGTATTTGAAACATGGTACCTATAATTTTACTGTCAAGGCAACATTTTAAAGGACATCCAGGGATCTTTCAGGGAGCTTACAAAACTGAGGAGACAAGACACTGATACAAGTAAGGAAATACACAAGCACACACACACATACAAGATTGCCCCCACTCCCAGTGACTATTTCAGTCCCTTCTCGTCTCTGGCTAAGGCTATTTCAGCAGCCTTCTAACTGGTCTCCTGCCTTGGGTCTCCCTCCTACTCTGATCAGTGCCCTTCACAGCTGCCAGAAAGAGACTTCTAAAATGCATGTCTCACTGGGGGCCTCCTCTGCTTAAGGACTTTCAGAAATTGCCTACCACTTCCAGTTCAGTCTCCATAGGAGGGTGTTGAACACTCTGCATGAACTGGTTCCCAAAACCATGCCTCTTATGCACCTCCTAGGCACCCACAGATAATGCTCCTCCACACCTCTGTACTATTGTACATTCTGTTTTCTTTGCATGTAAAACACATATATTGTCCTTGTTTACTGGCAAACATTCATCCTGTGAAATTCTACTCGTTTCATGTCTTTTATGAAACCTTTCCTAAACTTTCCAAATGAAACACTCTACCTCCTCCTCTGTAGCACTTCTGAACCTTGCTTATCTTCCTATTTTCCCATGTAATACTCTACATTTTCATAACTGTGTGCTTACTGGTCTGTCTTCCCTACAGGATTCTAAGCTCCTTTAGGGGAAAGATGGTGTTTTGTCCATGGGGTGTAACTCAGTGCCTGGTACCTGGGTGATTAATGCCTGGGTAATCACTCTGTGTGTCTTCAGTTAAAGTGGTTGAACAGAGGTTGAACAGAGTTAAAGAGGTTGAACAGATAAAAGCAAACAATCACTGAGACCATGTAAAGATATAGTCACTAACATTAGAATGTTATAGCCATGACTAGAGTGACTGGAAATAAAAATAACAATAGCCAGCTATTGAGCAATTACTCTATGTCAGGAACTGTGCAAAGTGCTTTACAACACTCATCTCCTTTATTCCTTACAACCTTGTGAGGTGGCTATTAATGTCCCCACATCACAGGTGAGAAAACTGAGACACAAACAAATTTAAAACTTGTCCAAGGCCGGGCATGGCTCCTGCCTGTAACCCCAGTGCTTTGGGAGGCTGAGGTGGGAGGATTTGGCTTGAGGCCAGGAGTTCGAGACTAGTCTGGACAATGTAGCAAGATCTTATCTCTACAAATAATTTAAAAATTAGCCAGGCATGGTGGTGTATACCTGTAGTCCTAGCTACTTGGGAGGCTGACGTGGGAGGATCGCTTGGCCCAGGAGATCAAGGTTGCAGTGAGTTATGATTGTGCCACTGTACTCCAGACTGGGTGACAAGAGTGAGACCCTATCTCTTAAAAAACAAAAAACAAAAACAAAAACTTGTCCAAGAGTAATGCAGGTAGGAAGCAGCAGAGCTGAGATTAAAATTCAGATCTGACATCAAAGCCTTGTACTGGACACTAGTAGAGCTGATGATACAATAAACATGATTTATTTATGTTTCTATTATATATTTGGGAAGGGAAATGAACAGAATTATCTAGCAAACTGTACAAGGAAAATAACAAATCCAGCAGTTAAGTGCAAAATAACGTATCATTATGCCCTACTACCTTACAAAGAATGAATCAGAAAAGATTTTCTGAAAAAATACAATTTTACCATCCTGGCTAACACAGTGAAACCCTGTCTCTACTAAAAATACAAAAAATTAGAAGGGCGTGGTGGCAGGCGCCTGCAGTCCCAGCTACTGGGTAGACTGAGGCAGGAGAATGACATGAACCCAGGAGGCGGAGCTTGCAGTGAGCTGAGATTGTGCCACTGCACTCCAGCCTGGGTGACAGAGCAAGACTCCGTCTCAAAAAAAAATAAATAAAAATAAATAAATAAAAATTTAAAGAGGGTTAGGAGATGTATCCAGGCAGGAAGTAAAGTCTAAGAAAATAGAAAGGCAAGGAGAACTGTCCAGAGTGTCAGTGGTGAAGTCTGGTGGTTGAGGATGGCCAAGGGGCAACCTGTCAGAGGCTTTGAAATCAACATCAGTTCCTGCTTGGAAAGCTAATTGTGTTGTGATGAGCATGACCCTCAAAGTAAATGTTATATTTGGTTTAAAAAAAAGAAAGGAAGAAGGAATAAGCTTTTAACATCCTCCCCTTCCCCATTCTAAATATACCTAGCTGGTCTACTTTCAAGTACTATACACATTTTTTTCCTTATGATCATGTTTCTATCCTACTGGTGTTAGTTTTTTCATCTTTCTGCCAGAGTGTACATTTTCCAAGGACAAGAATCATATCTAAATGAAACTGTAAACTCTTTAGCATCAGCTGCAGTCTTAGGGAATCTAGTGTAAGAAATTAACTAACGACTAACTCCCGTAATGCTGGTATTTGTGTGATGGATGCGAGTCAGGATAAGATCTTATTCTAAAACACTAATTTCCAGGGAGGGTAACTTCACCATCTCTGAGTGCTATACATTCAGGGACTGTAAAACAGTAATGATATTCTTACTGAGCAGCAAGAATTTACTGTGGGAAGAACAAGGTTTGAGCACCACTAGAAAGGATGGTAAGGGGCGGGCGGGGTGGCTCATGCCTGTAATCCCAGCACTGTGGGAGGCTGAGGCAGGTGGATCACCTGAAGTCGGGAGTTCAAGATCAACCTGACCAACATGGAGAAACACTGTCTCTACTAAAAATACAAAAATTCGCCAGGCGTGGTGGTGGGCGCCTGTAATCTCAGCTACTCGGGAAGCTGAGGCAGGAGAATCGCCTGAACCCGGGCGGCAGAGGTTGCTGTGAGCCAAGATTGTGCCATTGCACTCCAGCCTGGCAACAAGAGCAAAACTGTCTCAAAAAAAAAAAAAAAAAAAAGGCTGGTATGGCTGGGAGTGGTGGCTCACACCTATAACCCCAGCACTCTGGAAGGCCGAGACAGGCGGATCACCTGAGCTTAGTAGTTCAAGACCAGCCTGGGCAACATGGTGAAACTCTGTCTCTACAAAAAATAAGCCGAGTGTGATGGCACACGCCTGTAGTCCCAGCTACTTGGGAGGCTGAGGCAAGAGAATCCCTTGAGCCCAGGAGGCGGAGCTTGCAGTGAGCTGACATTCAACCATTGCACTCCAGCCTGGGCTACACAGCAAGACTCTATCTAGGAAGAAAAAAAAAAAAAGGAGAGAGAGAGAAAAAAAGAAGGATGGTATGAAATAATTGAGATATGCTCTTAATATAAGAGATTCTTACCACCAGTTGGGGAGCCAGAACATTCAAATGTAACCTCAGGAACATATCAGTAAGTGCAAAATAACAGAGTAATGGTATGAAATTAAATGCTTAAGTGGTGAGGGGCTACAAAGGAAGAAGTAATGTGAGCCATTTTCAAGTAAGTTCTTACGTGCAGTTCAACCTAAGTAGGTTATCAAAGGTATTTATACTAAGCACTAAAAGCTAAGTATTAAATACTAAAAGCTGCCTGTGTCAACACTGGCCCAGGACATCCCCAAGGAGAGTGCTGGCTAAGGGTCTGGAACTTTAACTCTTTTGAGTTCTTTACTTAGCACATCAATCAGATGTTTACCTTCTGCTACTTTGTTCTTTAGCCCCTGGGGAAAATCTCCATCTTAACGGGGGGAAATCTCCATCTAAAGGGGCCTCAGATTGAAATTGGGGTTAGGGATCCTAACTTAATGACTGAGCGTGCCTGGGTTCCACCCAGCTGCAATTGGGCAAGACTTGGTCCTCTCAAGGCCTTTCCTCCAGAGAGGTTAAATCTTCAACGCCTGCTCTCCACTTTCCAGCCTTTTCTTAAGGCTCTTCTTTCAGCCTAGTATCAGTGACCAACCTCTCCTTCCTAGGCCCTCTCATTATTATTCAAATTTCCATTCTTTTGGGGGCTTCAGCTTCAGTAAAAACATTCCCTCTTCTTCCTCCGCCTCAAGCATCTGGATTCCAGAGGTCATTTGAGCTAAATGGGGTTCAATGCTTTTCTGACTCTGGTACTGCATTCCCGGGACACTTTCAAATCACATTTTTCACCCCAGGGCCCCCAGTGGTCTCAAACCCAAACACAGTGCGGGAAGGAAGTGGGCGCTCGCCACAGAGCTAAATTGGGAATTCTTTGAGCTGCAGCTTCTGGAGAATGGTTTTGCCTCCTCCCCGCGACATCAACTAATTTACTTGCTGTTAGCTAAGAGCAAGGACAATGTCTCCTCCACCAGACAGGAAACTTCCTGATGGCGGACGCTACCCTTTAGTTCCTTTTTCAATTCCCCATTCCCACCCCTTCGGCACCAGGATGGTTCTTAAAATACAAAGTTTCTTTCACAAAACATCCCTCTGCAACTTTTGAGTTTATGTAATAAACGGAAACGTCCTTTAAACAATCAGGCAACGAAGGGGTTAAATCTAATCTCAGCAACCTGATGGATTCCGGGGGGTTTCCTTCCTCGACTCTGGAAATTAAAACGACCGGGAAGGGAAATTTTGCCCTAGGTAAAGATGAGAACCGTTTACATCAACTGTCAGGCTTCTGCCCCAAACAAGAATGGCTACCCACGCCCACAAACAGCGCCACTCACGTTAACTAAAAATGGCTGGCCCCGGATTCCACCACTGGAGTCACTTTCTGCCCAACTTCAAAATGGCGCCCACTAGCTTCACCAAAAGGATCTAATCTCCCAGCACCCTCTTTGGCCCGTAACGTCAGGGGACGCGAGACCCAGCCGGAAGTGAAGGAAAAAGCGCTTCAGCCCGCGGCGCCTGCGCAGAACGCTCCAGACGCTGAGAGGCAGGAGGCACTAGGGATCGTCCGCAGGATTGGGACTGCTACAGAGGCCGCCACGGAGCCCGCCGGAGCCACCGTTCCTGCTGCTGCTGCCGCCGCTGCCCGAATCGGAACCGTCGGGCCGCAGCCGCCGGCAATGCCGCGAAGGAAGGTGAGAAACGGGAGAGGAGGGATGGCGGGTTTCTAAGGACAGTCGATTGAGCACCGTGACGCAGTTGGCCACGCCTCACACTGCTTGGGTCCCAACTTCCCGCTCCCCCGAACCTTGCTCAGCCACCCTCTCTTCTGTCCATATCCAACAGAAAAATGTGGGCCCGACCCTGGCCTCGGCCTATGCTTGCAACTATTCCCGCCCTCTGCTTGCCTGGATCGGAGGCGTTCTTATTAATTGGTCGCTGAAACGTCAGGAAGCATATTGATTGGCTGGTGACGCCGCCTGTTTGGGCTCAACGGTCACCTCCCCGCGTGCGGGGGCGGTGTCTGGCCCCGGCCCTAGCGCTCTCCCACTGGCTGGAGAGAACGATCCCTCCTCTCCTGATTGGTCGGGGTTGGCAGTCTGTCCTGTGGGGGCGCGGCTTAGGCGGACCTCGATTGGGTGGCCCGAATCCCCGCCTTTCCGAGCGGGGACGCTGATAGGTGCAGAGGCGGGGTTTTGGAGGCCTCGTTACTTTCCAGGTGAGGGGCACAACAAAGCAGAAGACTGGGTGGTGGGAAGCCGGCGCCCACTCCCAGGGGATCCCACTCAGGCCAGTTGCCTCCAAGCCGTAATCTTTACTTGCTAGTTCGACAGCTCCTAGAAAATGCAGTTGGTAAAAACCGAAAACTTCTAGAATTAGAAGGGACTTAGGAGGTCACCCAGGAATGGCCCCCTACTTCTTACAGTTGAACTAACGGAGGTCCATGGAGTGCCGCAAGCCACTCAGGCAGTGGCAGATCCAGAATATAGAACAAATCTAACTCAATTGAACAAATGTCTATTGATTACTTTCTGCGCGGTGGTTGCTGACGATTCAGAAATTTATTAGACGTGATCCCTGGCTTAAGGGTATCACAGCCCGATAGGAGAAAACAGACATGAATAACCTTAGGACGATCTAGTAAGTTCTCTGCTTGGAGGTGTATACAAAGTGTTACAGGAAGGAAGTGAAGGAGCAGTTGGTCTGCTCTGGAGTACAATGGGAGGTATACTGGTAAAAGCCACAGGGAAGAGCTGAGTTCCAGGATCAAGCCAGGAAGGAACAAGTCTCACATCAAGGCTTTAAATATCTAGGTAATTAGACTATAATGGTGACTTTTAAGATTCCCTCTTCATTTTAGCTGTTTTCTGTGATTCTTGCTTATTTTAGACATTTTCTGTGATTCTTGCTCATTTCCTGGCAGGTTACCCTTGAGATATTTGGAAAACTGGGTGGTATTCTTGCTCATTTCAGTAGAAATCTTTCTCTTCACAGAGGTTTTTCAGGCTGAAAATGTATGCTTTTTAATGTCTCCTAAAATGATCTCAGCTGGTGGGTGGTATGTATGGTTTTTTTTTTTTTTTTTTTTTAAGATGGAGTTTTGCTCTTGTTGCCCAGGTCGGAGTGCAATGGCATGATCTTGGCTCACTGCAACCTCTGTCTCCCGGCTTCAAGCGATTCTCCTGCCTCAGTCTCCCTAGTAGCTGGGATTACAGGCGGATTCCATGACGCCCAGCTAATTTTTGTGTGTTTAGCAGAGACAGGATTTCACCATGTTGGTCAGGCTGGTTTCGAACTCCTGACCTCAGGTGATCCACCCGCCTCGGCCTCCCAAAGTACTGGGATTGAAGGCATGAGCCACCGTGCCCAGCCGGTGGTATGTGTGTTAAGGCTCACCAAATGCAGGAATAATATTGGTGCCTTGAAATAGGGCCCCAGTCTTCTTTCTTAATTTCCTGAATACCAGGAGTTTCTTGAAAATGTACATTTTTTTAGTAACCTGTTTGGCGGCAAACCTGTTTTAATCTGTCCTGAGGCTACTTACGGTTTTTGTGTGTCTCATTTAGTGTGACTGTTTATATCTTTTGCTGCAGAAGTATTATGTTTTGTTATTGCACCCAATATTTGCAGGATACATGCAAAGTACTCCCCTTCTAAAAATAAAAAAAAAATACGAATTCTAAACACAACTGGCCCTCAGGGTTTTGAATAAAGAATTGGGACTTACAGCGTGAATCTTTGTATTTTTAGCAAATATTTTTTCCTTTCTGGTTTTGTAAAGGGTATAGTGTTAGTGCTCAATTGATAAAAGTTATCTTTATGGCTAAGAAAGAACTCCTGAGGAGGTTAATAATTGACAAATAATTGTTCATTGAAAAGATGGTTTTGAAAACAACTGTTTTTGAATACCCATGAGTCTTCATGTGCAAGCTGCCTTTTTGAAAGATAGATGGCTTTCATGTGGAGAAACTTCAAGGATAGATGGCATACGCAGTAACAATTTTCGTCTTTTTCTGCTTAAATTCTTTTGGGATCAGAGTTGTGGTCCATGATATTTTGAGATGGTATATGGTTTTAAAAAAATATGATAGCTTTTCATGGAGACATTTAACAAAAGCTACTCTAAAGTTAAATGAGGTCTAGCACCAACGATTTTTTCACTACAGTGGACCTTTTTTTGTGATACTGATCTCCGAATGATCTTGGTTCATACTTAGTGCTAATACAGTAAGAATTAATTATCTTCATGGCTGGGTGTGGTGTCTCACGTCTGTAATCCCAGCACTTTGGGAGGCCAAGGTGGGTGGATCACCTGAGGTCAGATGTTCAAGACCAGCCTGGCCAACATAGTGAAACCCCATCTCTACTAAAAATATAGAAGTTAGCTGGGCGTGGTGGTGGGTGCCTGTAGTCCCTGCTACTTGGGAGGCCAAGGCAGGAGAATCGCTTGAACCCAGGAGGCGGAAGTTACTGTGAGCTGAGATTGTGCCCTTGCCCTCCAGCCTGGGCAACGGGAGCCAATGAAATGGAAGCTCTTCATTTATTTAACAAAAGTCCCTTATTTGTACATTGTTCCATTTAAGTGTTCTAAATAAAGTGAAGTTGCCTGGGTGGGTGGGAGGATGGGAAATCCTTTCTTAGGTTTGAACTTGGTGTTTTCGGTGTCACAGCTTGTTTTATTTTCAATGTTAATGCAAACCCTCAGACCAAATGCTTCTGTGCTAATATCTGGATCTATGGTATTACAGAGGAATGCAGGCAGTAGTTCAGATGGAACCGAAGATTCCGATTTTTCTACAGATCTCGAGCACACAGACAGTTCAGAAAGTGATGGCACATCCCGACGATCTGCTCGAGTCACCCGCTCCTCAGCCAGGCTAAGCCAGAGTTCTCAAGGTAAAAATCTTCATTTTTCCTTACCACTCCTCACATCTGGCTGACTGGCCCATCACATTATTTTCCTAGTTAATGTGGAAACTGGTCCCTTGGCTTGGTGTAGATGACGGTGCACCAGATGATTGGTAAAATGTGGAGTGAATGCAGAGTTGTCAGGTCTTTAACAATGCTTCTGTTGGGGGCTGCTATCCAGTTTGTAGACCCAAAGGAACTGTGGATGGTATAATGGATAGAGACACATGTATGTCTTGAGTCATTTGTGTTTTTTTGTTTGTTTGTTTTTTTAGATCGCCGTGTCTCCATCAGTAAAATGAAAATGTTATCCCTTCACTTTCTGTTTGAATGGTTTAGGCTTAGGGACTTGAAGTCCAGATGGTATCTGACTTATGGTGGTTTGATTTAATTATTATTATTTTTTTAACTTTACTGTGGTGCTAAAGCAATATGCATTCAGTAGAAACTTTTCGAATTTTGAATTTCAGTCCTTTCTTGGGCTAGTGATATGTGGCTGAAATATTTTCTTGTGATGCTGAATAGTGGCAATGAGCTATAACTCCCAGTCAGCGAGCCGTAACTCCCAGTTAGCCATTTGATCATGAGGGTAAACCAGTACTCTTCAGTGTACTGTCTTCAATAAATTACATGCAATATTCAACACTTTATTAAAAATAGGCTTTGTGTTAGATGATTGTGCACAATTGTAGGCTAATGTAAGTGATTTGAGCCTATTTAAAGTAGGCTAGGCTAAGCTATGATGCTTGGTAGGTTAGGTGTATAGTGCTTTTATTTTCTGGAGACAGGGTCTTGTGCTCTGTTGCACAGGTTGGAGTGCAGTGGTGTGATCTTGGCTCACTGCAACCTTGACCTCCTTGGCCCAAGTGATCCCCCCACCTCAGCCTCCTGAGTAGCTGGGACTACTTGGGAGATCTTATTATGTTGTCCAGGCTGGTCTCAAACTCCTGGACTCAAGCAGTCCTTCCACCTTGGCCTCCCAAAGTACTGGGGTTATAGATGTGAGCCATCATGTTCAGCCTGTTAATACTTTCAACTTATGATGGTTTTATTGGGACTTAACCCCATTATAAGTCAAGGAGCATCTGTAGTCTCTTGAACTTGTTATTGGCAGAGGCCCAGTACTTCTAAAACCATGTTTAATTCTGGAATGTAATCCAATACACACTTGATAAATATTAATAATTGTACCAAAATATCAGTGTGGAAATATAGAATTTTGCTTTGGTAATAAAGAATTGAGAATCTTGGGGTTGGAAGGTAGTTTGAAGTATCTCTAGTGCATTTAGGCATGTGGGGTTAAATTTGGAGCGTACCCTTGACCCCTCCTGGCTCTTCTCTGGTATTCCCTGAGGAGGAAAGAAGGTTGTAGCTAATATAGAGAGCTGATGATCAATAGGTGGTAATAGATTAGGGGAAAAAAGCTTTAACATGTTTTGAGCACTTCAACAGTGTTGCTTTGGTTACTTTTTTTTTCCCTGAGATGGAGTCTCGCTCTGTCGCCAGGCAGAGTGCAGTAACGTGATCTTGGCTCACTGCAACTTCTGCCTCCTGGGTTCAAGCAATTCTCCTGCCTCAACCTGCAAGTAGCTGGGACTACAGGCATGTGCCACCATGCCCAGCTAATTTTTGTATTTTTAGTAGAGGTGGGGTTTCGCCATGTTGGCCAGGATAGTCTCAATCTCTTGACCTCGTGGTTTGCCTGCCTCGGCCTCCCAAAGTGCTAGGATTATAGGCGTGAGCCACCGTGCCCTGCCGCTTTGGTCACTTTTATATCAGTATGTTGCACAACGAGAGAAAAACCATCAGTTTTTCAAGCAAGAAAGTGGGAATATCCTCTTTAACAACTGTTCTTAACTTTTTTTTTTTTTTTTTTTTTTTTTTTTTTTTTTGAGACGAAGTTTTGCTCTGTCGCCCGGGCTGGAGTGCAGTGGCCGGATCTCAGCTCACTGCAAGCTCTGCCTCCCAGGTTTACGCCATTAACTTTATTTTTGAATTTAGGATTTCAGCTAAAGTATTGCTATTGTCTCTTGATTTCTTAAGCTTTAAATTTTTACCACAATGAGACTATGGATAAATAGCTACTATAACTCAAGCACTATGTTATGTCCTAGGAACCATGATAGAAAAATCATAGTTCCTGTCCTCAAGGATCTTACAGTTCAGTGCAAGATATAGATATGAAAATTGGTCATGGGAATATATTATGGCAAGGGCTGTGAGAGGGGTTTGCATAGAGTACTACAGAAGCCCAGAGGTGGGATAGCCAACTTAGGGCAGCACTCCCACAACGATGAAGTCTTTTTTGTTGTTGTCGAGACAGAGTCTCGCTGTGTTGCCCAGGCTGGAGTGCAGTGGCATGATCTTGGCTCACTGCAGCTTCCGCTTCCTGGGTTCAAGTAATTCTCCTGCACCAACCTCCCATGTAGCTGGGATTACAGGTGAGCGTCACCATACTTGGCTATATTTTGTGTTTTTAGTAGAGACAGGGTTCGCCATGTTGTCCAGGCTCGTCTTGAACTCCTGATCTCAAGTGATCTGCCCACCTCGGCCTCCCAGAGTGCTGGGATTACAGGCGTGAGCTGCCGTGCCTGGCTGCACACTGACGTCTTAAAGGCTCTGATAGGAATTTACAAGTTGAAAGATGGGAATATGTTATTCTCGGCAGATGGAACAGCATATGCTAAGGAAAAGACATAATGTTCGTAGAAAGTATAATTGACCATGCCCTAGACACCTGAAAACTAAATATTCAAAACAGCTAGGAAATGCGTAAGCCCTGGGTCTTGACCTCATGACCACAGAGTTGCACAACTCTGGGGTACCATTTACAATGTCATCAATGTAAGGTGTTCCTCCCTAGAGCAAAATGTAGATCATATTGTGAAAGGAGGCCCCTGGAGATGTACAAGTTGATAACCTTGCTGTGTGCTAACTTTTCTCACCCGAAAGTTTGGAAATTTTCAGTTTTCTTCTTTGGAGAGTCTATAAGATTTCTTCAGATTTTTTGTTGTTAAAATATCCGTTGGGGGGTGCAGCTGCGAGAGAGTGAGGCTGACACCTGGCCTGTGCATCCTGCCCTCCAAAAAAAAAAATTAATTAATTAAAATAAAATATACTTTAGAGAGGATTTTGAATGTTCTCACCACAAAGAAATGACAAGTGTTTGAGATATGGATATGCTAATTATTTTGATTTCATCATTACACAATGTATACATCTATCAGAACATCACAGTATACTCCATAAATATGTACACTTATGCATCGATTAAAACAAAACTAAGACTGCTAGGGGCTTACGCGGAGGGAGTTGAGCCAGCATCACCACGATGATGTTGGAGAGCGAGCAGTTCCTGATGGAGCTGACCAGACTCTTCCAGAAGTGCTGGAGGTTGGGCAGCATCTATATCACCTTGAAGAAGTAGAGTGGTCGAACCAAACCTGTTCCAAAGAAAGGTTCTGTGGAGGGCTTTGAGCCCTCAGACAAGTGTCTGCTAAGAGCTATCTATGGGAAAAAGAAGGTCAGCACTGTGGTGAGCTCCAAGCAAGTGAATAAGTTTCAGATGGCTTATTCAGACCTACTGAGTGCTAACATGGATGGGCTGAAGGGACAAAAAGAATAAAAGTAAGAAGACAAAAGCAGTAGCACAGTAAAGGGCACAAATTTCCTGTTTTCACCAATTAACCACTGAATTGCTATTTTTTCCTTTGGGTTTTACTTTTGGCCACATAGCTAGGTTTCTGGTTCCCCCACACTAGGTGTTTTCACATAAGATGTAGGATCCTTTTGCAAAGAATAGCTGCAGTGTTTATAGGGTAGTTGTGGTAAGAATCTAGTTTATTTTACATTTGGCTAATTGGTCTGTACTGCATGGTTATATACTCCCGGATTATAGATTAAAAGTCTCCGTAGTCATCTCTGTAGAGCGTAAGCTATCATTAAGCATGTCTGTTTATCAAAAAAAAAAAAAAAAAAACTAAAACATATCTATATATATTTTAAAAAATGCTTTACTTTTAGCTTTGAATTTCTTTCATTTCCTTTGTCATCAGGTTGGAGATATAAAAGGGGGGCGCTGAGTGCCTCAGAATAGGTTTTTCCATCCAAAAAACTTAAAATGCTGCATTCCTATTTTACCTTTATGAATCTATTATGATTGTGCTAGAGAGAGTAATAAGAAAGAAAAAAATTGGCCCCTTAAGAAAGGAAATCAAGGCCGGGCGCGGTGGCTCAAGCCTGTAATCCCAGCACTTTGGGAGGCCGAGACGGGTGGATCATGAGGTCAGGAGATCGAGACCATCCTGGCTAACAAGGTGAAACCCCATCTCTACTAAAAATACAAAAAATTAGCCGGGCGTGGTGGCAGGCGCCTGTAGTCCCAGCTACTCGGGAGGCTGAGGCAGGAGAATGGCGTGAACCTGGGAGCTGGAGCTTGCAGTGAGCTGAGATCGCGCCACTGCACTCCAGCCTGGGCCACAGAGCCAGACTCGGTCTCAAAAAAAAAAAACAAAAAAAAGAAAGGAAATCATTTTGTTTGTTGTTATATCTTTGTTAATAGAATATCTGTTCTATGGTGGGTTAGAAAAAGGGAAGAATGAGAGGATGCAGCTAATGTTTACAAAGCACTGTGTACCACGGATGATGTTAAGTGCTTCACGTGCATTATCTCACCTATTCCTCACTACAATGTTATGAGGAATGTGCTACTAGTATTTTCCTCTTTAATAGGTCAGGAAACAGGTTTGGAGAAAATAACTTGCCCAAGATGCCATAGCTAGTTGGTATGAATCACATTCAGTCATAATTCCAGAACCTAAACTATTAATGCTGTACTACATTACATCTCTATACCTGAGCTAGGCTCTTTTGCTTATATTTTATTTAATTAAATAGACATTTTAAGGATTTGTTGGATTTTTTGAAACATGAAGAGGAGGAGGAGGAGCTACATTCTAATAAATTATATGGATAGGAAGTAAAACAGATTTCCATCTTTTTTCTTTATTTTCTTTTAAAATCGGGATCAGATTCCAGTCCTGTTCGAAATTTGCAGTCTTTTGGCACTGAGGAGCCTGCTTACTCTACCAGAAGAGTGACCCGTAGTCAGCAGCAGCCTACCCCAGTGACACCGAAAAAATACCCCCTTCGGCAGACTCGTTCATCTGGCTCAGAAACTGAGCAAGTGGTTGATTTTTCAGATAGAGGTGAGTGGGTATGGTATGACTTAGACCTATCACAGAGCATCTGGGTGAATTTCTTTTTAAGGAGGGCTTGGGGCCACTGCAGGTAGATGCCTAATAATACTTCAGCTAGATGAATGCTGTTTGCTTGTTTCCTTTCTTATATCTTGCTGAGGACAGTTTGATATCAGAATATTCTCAAGGTCCAGAGTAACTGGAGTATATTAAAATGGACCTGTAATAGGAAAAAGAGACTGGGGCCTTCTTAACCACAGATGAAAAGGGCTTGAAGCAGACTTTTCTTATAGCCATACTTCTGAGCCCATTTATCTCCAAATTTCTTCATGCAGAGGTTACCGACTGGTGAACTACTTCTAGTCTGTCCGCATGGTTGGTTGGTTTGCTTGCACAGTGTTTAAAATTTTTAAAATTTGTTTCTAGTATTTGAAAACACAGTGATTTCATATAAAAACCTGGATTAATCATTTATTTTAAACAATGAAAAGATCTGGGAACACTAGGTGGCCAATCACCCATAGTAATAATTGGCTGGAGTTGAATAGTAGCTGTCCCCTTTGGATGGACAATGAGCTGTCTATTTGGCCTTGCTGAGCCCCTGTAGCCATTTGGTTTGCAATTCCTGATTTACAGTCTGGAATTTCAAGATTGAATTGTTAGACTACCAACAGGCTCACTCAAGAGTCTAAGTCCATTCACATCTTACACCAAGCCTGTCCAGTGTCATCAAGAAAGACAATCACTGTCACTTATCTTCTGTCCTGTGTCTCTCCTGGAAGGGAAATGGGATAGTAATTGTTTTTGTGTGTGTTTTTTTTTGGGGGGGTGGGGCGGGGAAGGAGTCTCGCTCTGTCGCCTAGGCTGGAGTGCAGTGGCGCGATCTTGGCTTACTGCAAGCTCTGCCTCCTGGGTTCACGCCTTCCTCCTGCCTCAGCCTCCCAATTAGCTGGCACTACCGGTGCCCGCCGCCATGCCTGGCTAATTTTTTTTTCTGTATTTTTAGTAGAGATGGGGTTTCATCGTGTTAGCCAGGATGGTCTCGATCTCCTGACCTTGTGATCCGCCCACCTCGGTGTCCCATAGTGCTGGGATTACAGACGTGAACCACTGCGCCTGGCTGTAATATTTTTAAAATTTATTTCCATCCAGTTTTGATTATCCATGATTAGCAACTCAGGAGAAATACAGATAGGTGTAATAGGTAAAGTACAAATTTAATTTTAATTAGAATTTAAAGTTGCACAAAAGGAATGTTGTAGAAGTGCCTCTTCATTTTCCACTTAGCTGTCTAGCAGACAGGTAGCTGAAAGTTACTGGTTAAATCATAGAAAAAGAATCTGGGAAGCCCATAAACTCATCTGAATAGTAAACCTCTAAATAAATGAACCTCACTCATGACTTCTACCAATTGTTTTTGCTTTAGAAACTAAAAATACAGCTGATCATGATGAGTCACCACCTCGAACTCCAACTGGAAACGCACCTTCTTCTGAGTCAGACATAGACATCTCCAGCCCCAATGTGTCTCACGATGAGAGCATTGCCAAGGACATGTCCCTGAAGGACTCAGGCAGTGATCTCTCTCATCGCCCCAAGCGCCGTCGCTTCCATGAAAGCTACAACTTCAATATGAAGTGTCCTACACCAGGCTGTAACTCTCTAGGTCAGTGTGCCCCAGCTTCATGACATCCTTTGTTCTGTGGTTCTCTCTCCCAGGATCATCCAGAAATGTTTTGTGTTCTGTTGGGGTTTAGCTTCTTAGGCTCTTGGTGGTCATGTGCTGAGTGATAATGAGTTGCTCACTTGAATAAAAGCCTTTCTCTTCTTGACTGATGGTCCATAATAATAGACCTGGTTGTAAGGAAATTAACTATGATGAACAATTTAGTTTATCCAGAGCTTTTCCCAGTGAAAAATTCACTCCTTTACCCAGCAAAAACAAAAAAGACTATCTTCAAATATCTTATTGCATGGCACATAGCTCATACTCAGTGAGGACTAGTTAAGGGTAAGCTAGTACAGAATAGTGGTTGCGCAGCCACAGCTGTTAAGGAAATGAGGAAAACATTTCCTGTCAGGAGGCTGTGAAATTAAGAGTACACATGAGACCCTAGCCTTCTGTAACTTTAGTAGCTTTAGGTCTTGTGCTTTGTGTGCTTAGTAAGTATAAAGAAGATAAAATATTTCTTCTGTGATAAATATCTTATTTTCTTATGAGTTTTACCCCTTAGTGAATTACTTTAGAGATTCTTGGAGTGGTTTGAACCTTATTTGTGCACCTTCAGTGAGCTGAGGTGCGTATATTGGGCTTAAGCTTTTGTCTAGAGTTGGAAGAAGCTGATTGGGAGATAAGGGGTCTTTCACTACTAGGTCTACTTCTCAAATTCACACTTTGCATGTGGCTATCAAGTTTGAAAAACGGTAGAACAGAGTAAGTTACTGCTTGGCAGGCCAACAATACACTTTCTGTAGTGGTTTTTTGTTGTTGTTTGTTTGTTTGTTTTTGAGACGGAGTCTCGCTCTGTCGCCCAGGCTGGAGTGCAGTAGCGCCATCTTGGCTCACTGCAACCTCCACGTCCCGGGTTCAAGCGATTCTTCTGCCTTAGCCTCCCAAGTAGTTGGGATTACAGGCGCCCACCACCAGGCCTGATTTTTGTATTTTTAGTAGAGACGGAGTTTCGCCATGTTGGTCAGGCTGGTCTCAAACTCCTGACCTCATGATCTGCATGCCTCTGCCTCCCAAAGTGCTGGGATTACAGCATGAGCCACCACGCCCGGCCTTTTGTTCATTTTTATAGAGAGACAGGGGTTTCACTTTGTTCCCCAGGCAGGAGCGCAGTGGCATAACCATAGCTCACTGCAGCCTCAACTCCTGGGCTTAAATAATCTTCCCATCTCAGCCTCCCAAGTAGCTGGGACTACAGACATGTGTCTTGGCTTTTTTTTTTTTTTTTTTTTTTTTGGTCTTATTTTTTAGAGATGAGGTTTTTTCTGTGTTGTTCAGGTTGGTCTTCCAACTCCTGGGCTCAAGCAATCTTCTCCACTCATGCTGAGTAGCTGGGTCTACAAGCGTGAGCCACCATGCCCAGTGGTTTTCTGTAGTGTTTAATTAATTTGGATCATTTCCTGGTCTTATAGCAGTTTCTCAGATAATTTCAAACCATCAAAATGAATAAATACAGCAAAGTTCTCTTGAACTCCATACCAGTTGTCACTCAAAGAGGATAATTGTTTCAGGCCTGCATTGATTTCCTTGGAATAAATAATGAAAAACTAAGAAAGACAACATATCATACTAGTATAAGAGATGATGGCTAATGTGCTTTAAGAGTTGAAGGGGATCTACTTGCCATGCAGCAAGAAAAGGAATTTTCTTTTGCTTCTGCTTGTTACTAACCATTCGTTGCTAAATTGTTTCTTTTATGTACTATATTTGGTCATTCATGCAGTAAATATTTACTGAATATTGGTCATGTGCCAGACACTGTTTTAAGTTATGAGGATGTAGCTATGAACAAGTCAAAGTCTCTGCTCTCATGGAGCTTATAGTCTAGCTGAGGAAGGCAAATAGATAGATGTATAATATATCAACTGGAGGTAAATACTGTGAAGGAAAATAAAACTGGGAGTACTGAGGGTAGGATATTGTGTGCATACATACATGTATGCATACATATGTATATGTATATGTGACATGTATATATGTAGTTGGTTAGGAAAAGCTACTCTGATATGTTCACATTTGAGCAGAGACTTGCTGTTTGAATATTTTACAATAAGCATTATGGGTAGGGAGAACAGCAAGTGCTCTGGGCAAGAGAATAATTAACCAGTTTGAGGAACACTTAGAGGCCAATATACTTGGGGCAGAGTGACTAGAATGGAGAGGAGGAGGTAGGCGAGAATGGGGCCTGATTGTGTTATTTATGCCCAGGAGTTAACCTCTTAATGGCGTAGACCATAGGGTAAATAAAAAAGATGTTGCATTAGAGGAAAGTTTATTTGTATTTATTTGTTTATTTGTTTGTTTATTTTGGAGACAGAGTCTCATTCTATAACCCAGGCTGGAGTGCAGTGGCGTGATCACTCACTGCAACCTCCGCCTCCTGGGCTTAAGCGATTCTCGTGCCTCAGCTGCCTGAGTAGCTGGGGTTCACAGGCATGTGCCACCATGCCTGGCTAATTTTTTGTATTTTTTAGTAGAGACGGGGTTTTGCCGTGTTGACTAGGCTGGTCTCAAACTCTTGGTCTCAAGTGAAAAAGTTTACTTTGACTTTGGTTTTCATGTATTGGAACTTTGAAAAATATGCACCTGAGCTTCCAAAGTATCCTTTTTTTTGAGGCAGAGTGTTACTCTGTCACCTAGGCTGGAGTGCAGTGGTGCGATCTCAGCTCAGCCTCTGCCTCCCAGGCTTCATTGAATTGTCTCCCAAGTAACTGGGACTACAGGCACATGCCACCATGCCCAACTAATTTTTGTATTTTTTATAGAGACAGGGTTTCACCACGTTGCCCAGGCTGGTCCTGAACTCCTGGGCTCAAGTGATCCTCCCACTTCAGCCTCCCAAAGTGTTGGGATTACAGGTGTGAGCCACTGCACCAGGCCCCAAAATATTCTTGACCCTAGTCTATTCCTTAAGAATTTTATGTACTTGTGAAAAATTAAAGCTCTATAAGAAAGTTTGAAGTGCATTAAGTAAAAATTTCCCTTCACTCATACCCCCAGAACCATGCCACAGATACAAAACTTCTGTTTGCAGTTTTCTATGAATGCTTCCAAGAAGTTTTTCTACATATATAAGCACACATATATGTACATGTATTTCCTTTTTGTGATTATTCATAAAAGGGAAAATAGGATACATTCGTTGGTTGTACATCTTGGATATTTTACGTTATTAGTATTTAGAGGTCTGTCTTTTTAAAAGATGCAGAGAATTTCAATGTGTTGATAGTTCATAAATATTTAAATTGTCTCATTGACATTTAGATTGTTTCTCATTTTTAGCTTTTTTGAACAATACTGTAATGGGTAGCCTTGTATGTACATATTTTGGTGTCTTTCTAGCAAATCTGTAGGATAAATTCATAGCAGTGGAATTTTTAGGTCAATAGATAAGATGTTCCTTTTTTAACGTACATGGTAGATTGGTTTTCATTAACATGTAAAAGAAAACATGACCTGAATAAGTTACTAAGAAGTGTGGATATGCCCAGGCACGGTGGCTCACGCCTGTAATCCCAGCACTTTGGGAGGCCAAGATGGGTGGATCACCTGAGGTCGGGAATTCGAGACCAGTCTGGTCAACATGGTGAAACCCCGTCTCTATTAAAAATACAAAATTAGCCGGGCGTGGTGGCGGCGCTTGTAATCGCAGCTACTCAGGAGGCTGAGGCAGGAGAATCGCTTGAACCTGAGAGGTGGAAGTTGCAGTGAGCCAAGAACGCCCGATTGCACTCCAGCCTGGGCAACAAGAGTGAAACTCCATCTCAAAAAAAAAATAAAAGAAGTATGGATACATAGTATCTGAAAAGCAAGTCTTGCAATTGTAATGACACTCCTTTATATACATATATATATTTTTTGAGACGGTCTCTCTATCACCTAGGCTGGAGAGTGGTGGCGTGACCATGGCTCACTGCAGCCTTGAATTCCTGGGCTTAAGTCATCCTGCCACCTCAGCCTTCTGAGCAGCCAGGACTACAGGCATGGACCACCATGCCTGGCTAATTATTTTTATTTTTGTAGAGGTGGAGTCTCACTATGTTGCCCAGGCTGGCTTTGAGCTTTTGGATTCACGTAGTCCTCCTGCGTTGGCCTCCCAAAATGCTGGGATTATAGGTGTGAGCCACTGTGCCCAGCTGACACTATGTTGTATATATGGTATTTGATCAGTGAGGATGGTTTTTCTGTCCGAGATAATTTTGCGGATCTCTAAAATTGCATTTTTTTTTTCTTTTTTGAGATGGAGTCTTGCTCTGTTGCCTAGGCTGGAGTGCAGCGGCGCAATCTTGGCTCACTCAGCCTCTGCCTCCTGGGTTCAAGTGATTCTCCTGCCTCAGCCTCCCAAGTAGCTGGGGTTACAGGCATGCATCACCATGCCGGTCTAATTTTTATATATTTTTAAGTAGAGATGAAGTTTCACCATGTTGGCCAGGCTGACCTCAGGTGATCTACCTGCCTCGGCCTCCCAGAGTGTTGGGATTACAGGCGTGAGCCACCGTGCCTGGCCCTAAAATTGCATTTTTAATAATACAGTCCCAGAGAAACGGTGGCCTGAATGTTCTAAAATCACCCAATCCCCAGTACTTGGACTGTTTTTTCCTTTTAAAGTTTATTCTATAAATTATGTTGTGTAAGCTTTAAACTCCCACTGTCTTCTTTACCCCAAATTAAATATATATATATTTGTAATGAAAGATGAAGATTTTTGTAGACTCGCTATTCAGCTTAGCTAACTTTTTATCCCATTAGAATTGTCCTCTGAGCCCTTTCAGTCTTAGGTGTTTTATAAACCTTTTGGTTGAAGAGAAATATATAAAAAGGAAATAATGTTCAATTCCCTGTGTGTTTTCAAAAAAACCACATGAAAAATAGATGAATGAAGAGAAACCCATTTAAATAAAACAAGCTTTCGTGTATTGTTATTCCTTATGTTTTTCCGTCTTCAGAAGGCCTTGTGTTACTGCCTGTTTCGGGCGTGGTGGCTCATGCCTGTAATCCTAGCACTTTGGGAGGTGGAGGCAGGAAGATTGTTTGAGTCCAGGAGTTCAGGACCAGCCTGGGCAACACAGTGAGACCCGTTTCTACAAAAAATTTTAAAATAGGCCCAGTGTGATGTGAGCCTGTAGTCCTGGCTACTTGGGAGGCTGAAGTGGGAGGATCACTTGAGCCTAGGAGTTCAAGGTTGCTTTGAGCCATGGTTGCACCACTGCATTCCAGCCTAGGTGACATAAAAATTTTTTAAAAAGTAAAAATATATGATTATAGAAGAATCCTAAATCTTTAAGCAAAACTCTGTTCTCCCTCCAAAAAATAAGTATTTAATCTGGTTTAAAGTTATGTAAATATGTTTACTTATATGATAGAAAAGGCCATTTCTTTCTCCATTTTTCATAAATTTATTTTGAATATTGAAAGGGGCTAAATTCAGGTTGGATAGCATTGCACAGTAGAAAGAAAAGTACACTTATTATACATATGACCTGATTAATTTAGCGTAGGAGAGTTACATTCCACCAAAAGAAAGTGTTCCTCTTCATTGTCTCGTGCTTTATCACAAATGTTGACTTCATGACGTTTTGAGATTTGAGAAGTCTAAGAGCAGAAAGAACTATGGTTTATATTGATCATACATAAGCATGTTCAAAGATAGCCAGATCCATCCTGTGGAAGAAAAGAATGAGTGCAAGTTATAGCCCTACCAGCCTTACCTTTGGTGGATTCAGTCTGATCAGACATATATTTGATAAAAATGATGTAGCGAAAAAACAGGTTTGTTTTGGAGAAACATACTACTTTCTAAGCTTGTCTTCTTTCTTGAGATTGAGTTTTCCCTCCTTTAACAGGACACCTTACAGGAAAACATGAGAGACATTTCTCCATCTCAGGATGCCCACTCTATCATAACCTCTCAGCTGACGAATGCAAGGTAATTGTGTTCTCGTTTTTTCAACATATGCTTTTTGAGTGCTTACCGTTTGCCAGACACTTTACTAAACACTGGGGATACAGTGGCCAATAAGATGGGCAGGGTCCTTGTTCTTACGTTGTAATGGAGGAAACATAAAAACCAATGTGCTTTTTTAGAAAAAACTAGTTAAACAGACAAAAGAATTGTAATATGTTATGAATGATTTGAAAGAAATTAACAAGGAGATTATGAAACATTTGGAACATCAGCCGCTAGTGCATTGATATTTTCTATTGAAAATTGGCTTCGAAGACTGCTAGGGACTTATTCCACTAAGGAATAATTTGCATATTTTATTTGCATAAAATATATGATCTTAATATTTATGCATTCAGTTCTCTTCTTATAAATCTATGAAGTCATTTTGCTTTTAAAATCTTTTAATAATTCTTGTTCCTTTTTCTGTCCTTTTCTGTGAAATACTTTTTGTTACTCTCAGTCACACCTACTCTTGGCTAATTCTTCTTTTAAATTCTTGAAACATAGCTCCTAAATAACCTTTGGGATTTTGAGATAACGTATTTAGGAGTAGAAGCTCAGATCCTATTTGTATGCTCCTGTGTGGGTTGCTCTTCCCAAGGATGGAACCAAAGATCTAATTATGGGGAAGCAAGAGTGGAAAATGTTATTAATTAAATGGGTTGCTTGAGTAGTATTGGATAGGTTATCTAAGCTGGTTAGACCAAAGTATTATTGTTGTTTTTGTCGTTACTTTGCTAATGATGCCAGGGTCACAGGTTTATTCCTGTCTGAGCCAATTTCATTGTGAGGAAAATTAGATTCCCTAGCTAAACATTGATTTTCCTTGATTCAGGAATTTGTTCTCTTATTTACAGGTAGACTGCAGGGGTGAAAGTTTCTTTTATGTGGTTAGTCTTTCAGCAAAGTAGTGTACTTTCCGTGTTTATATGGATTTTAAGGTCAATGACCCTACTCTTATTTTTCTTCATTCCAAATCTTTTTATAAGCGGCAGTTCCTTCTGCTCTGTGTAAAAGTAAGTTGTAGATCTTCCCATTGTCTTCCCATTAGCCTGGGACTAAATCAAAACAGAAAAAGCTGTGCCCCCATCTGTGTCAGAAGCAGGCAAGTCTTTAGGTACTTCTTTCTCAGAAAATAACTGCAATCCCTGCTTGTTGAGAGTTGTTCTCTACCACTTGTCTCTAAATGTAATGATCTGATACTATGGATGGTTTTACCTAAAAATCTTCTGACATGTCTTTTGCTTTTGAAATTGTTAGTTTATAACAATATGACTGTGTTAAGTTAAGCAGTTTATTTTAGAAAAAGAAAAATTTGAGTTTGGAGAAGAAAATTCTGATAAAAGGAAAACATTTCTATCCTGAATTTATCCTCTTTGTTTCCTCTTCTTTGCAAGAGGCATTAGGCTCAGCATAATCCATCTTTACTACTGGAACGTGTGCATGGAGGATCAGGAGAATTTCTGAGATGATATATTTTTATTACATTTAGAACTGTAAGTGGAAAGATTAGACAAATTCCCCACATTTATTAACAGCTCTAGTGTTTTTGAAGAACCTTCATATACGTGATTGCTCTTGAGTTTCCCAGGACACCCTTGCGATCAGTGATGTTACATTTGTATTCAGTCATATATTTCTGTAGCTGCATGTACCAAATACAGGTATCTGAAGATTCAGTGAATAAAAGACTGCATTTAAGGAGCTCATGTTCTCATAGGAGGAGGCAACATAAACCTTCAAATTAATAAGTAAATAATTTTGTGCAATGATAAATATTGTGAGGAAAAAAGATGAATGATAGAGTCTGTTTTGGGGGTGAGGGTAGGGATAGCCCTGCTTTTCCCAGGATGGTCCAGGAAGACCTTCCTGAGGAGTTGGCGTTTGTTCTGGGACATGGATGATGGCAAAGAAGCAGTTGTGTAAAGATCTAGGAGAAAAGATACCTAAGTAGAAGGAACAGCAAGTGCAGAGGCCATGAGGCATGGCTAAACTGATGGGTTTGAGAGGCTGAATGAAAGTAGGTTATGTATGGCTGGATCCAGATCATAAAGGACCTTGTGGACTTTGGCACAGGAGTATACTTTTGTTCTAATAGAATGAGAAACATTTAGGGGGCTTTAACAAAGGCATGATAGGATTTCATGCACACTTTTTAAAACTGAAGGCTTGCTAACGTGGAGAATGGAGTGTGGGGGCAAGAGTTGATGCAGGGTATAAGGTGCTTGGGAGACTGCATGGAAGTTCAGGCAGTAATTGGTGGACTGGACTAGCTTTGTATCGGCAGCAATTCTAAGACTAGGTTGGATTCAGGATACATTTTAGAGGGGAGCAACCTGTTAGGCTTGCTGATTGATTTGATGTGAGGTGTGAGAAAAGAGAAGAATCTAGGATAACATTCAAGTTGTTGACCAGATCAGCTATTTAGACAGTATTGCCGTTTATTAATACTGGGAAGATTTGGGGTAGAGCAGATTTGTGGAGAAATGCCCAGCGTTCTGTTTTGACCATTCTGAGTTTTAGTGGTGAAGTGGAATAAGCAGTTGGATATGAGTTCCCAATTCCCAGATTATGAAACAGAAACTATTGAGAGCTGATGTCATTTGTCTGAGGTCATGTAACTACAGAGTTAAGTTTCCCTGGAGACTTGAACCCAGGTTTTCTTTTTTTTTTTTTTCGAGACAGAGTCTCGCTCTGTCACCCAGGCTGGAGTGCATTGGTGCAATCTCGGCTCACTGCAACCTCAGTCTCCTGGATTCAAGCAATTCTCATGCCTCAGCTTCTTAAGTAGCTGGGATTACAGGTGTGCGCCACCACGCCTGGCTAATTTTTGTATTTTTAGTAGAGACGGGGTTTCACCATGTTGCCCAGGCTGGTCTTGAACTCCTGGCCTCAAGTGATCTGCCCATCTTGGCTTCCCAAAGTGCTGGGATTACAGATGTGAGGCACTGCGTGTGGCCAAACCCAGGTTTTCTTTTTTCTTTTTTTTTTTTTTTTTGAGACAGAGTCTCGCTTTGTTGTCCAGGCTGGAGTACAGTGGTGCAATCTTGGCTCACTGCAACCTCCGCCTCCCAGGTTCAAGTGATTCTCCTGCCTCAGCTTCCCAAGTAGCTGAGATCACAGGCGCCTGCCACCATACCCTGCTAATTTTTTGTATTTTTAGTAGAGACAGGGTTTCACCATGTTGGCCAGGCTGGTCTCGAACTCCTGACCTTAGCTCATCTGCCCGCCTCAGCCTCCCAAAGTGCTGGGATTACAGGCGTGAGGCACCATGCCCAGCCCAAACCCAGGTTTTCTAATGTTTCCTTTGTACTTCCATACTCTATTCTTGCACTTCCAAATGCTTTTTTTTTATTTGTTGTACTTTGGGAAGAGTCCAGGCTCAGAGTCATCAGACATGATTAAAACCTTAGTGATCCCATCATTTAGCTGTTATCATTTCAACTTCTCTGATTCTGTTACTGGCTGAGAAGGCAGAATGTGAAGCTTGCCTTATCTCTTTCTTGTAGAGATTGTGATAATAAGTGTGAAGACGCTTTGAAAGTAAAGTACAACATAAATCCAAGGCATTATCATTGTATTCTTATGCTTTAAGTAAACGTAGTTTTAGAAGCAGGTGGATTTATTGACGTTGTTGATGGTTGCAGGTGAGAGCACAGAGCCGGGATAAGCAGATAGAAGAAAGGATGCTGTCTCACAGGCAAGATGACAACAACAGGCATGCAACCAGGCACCAGGTATGGGCCTTGTTAAAGCGCTGGCCACTCATAGTTTGAGGTCCATTTCTTGGATCTCCTCTATAATTGTCTTCAGGCATGTCTATGCCTCATTTCCTGTGATATGTCTTCCAGATGTACTTAGAATCACG
Source organism: Macaca thibetana thibetana (assembly GCF_024542745.1). NCBI lineage: Eukaryota > Metazoa > Chordata > Mammalia > Primates > Cercopithecidae > Macaca > Macaca thibetana. The sequence goes on along the minus strand of NC_065593.1, from coordinate 45,303,361 downwards.
TTTCTTTTTCAAACAGTAAATTTTCATAAAACAAACACTTCTACCTTATGAAGGAATCATGCTATCTGTAGTAATAGTAGTAGTACTAGTAGTAGTAGTAGTAGTAGTAGTAGTAGTAGAAGAAGAAGAAGAAGAAAATTCTGATTATTCGAAAGATTACACTTGCTGCTTCATTTCCTCACTTGGCATCCTTTAAGACTATTGTAGCTTGCTTTCAAACCTCTCCACTCTGCTAGCACCTTTCCAAGGCCACCAGTGACTTTTCCCCAGCATTTGACACTCGCTGACTGTGTTATTTTTCTTGTACTTGTCTCTTCCCTTGGTTTGTAGGGAGCATCCTGGCTTGGTCCTAATCCTCCTCCTGCCTCTCTGAACATTCCTGCCACATTGGTTGCGCTTAATTCCTTGTTCTTCCCTAAATGCCTTTGGTCTTCACTCTTGCTGTTTTCCTGCCTGGAACACTATACCTGTACCGAGAAGAGATTGTATTTTCCTTCAAGGCCTGTGCAGTTCTCAGCTGTTGCAGGAATTTTTCCCAAATTCTCTCCCACCGTTAATGAATTTCTTCCTCATGTATTACCATTGTAGCGCTCTCAAAATATGCCTTTGTGTCTTTGTGACATACTGTATTTTGTTCATCATTTAGGTGTCTGTTTTTGCAGTTAGATTAGGTGGATAGCAGAGATGTATGGTGATAAGGAAGAAGTTTGGCTTTGGAGCCAAACAGATGTGAATTTGAATACTGATTAACTCTAGCTATGTTGTCCTGGGCAGGTCAGCTAACCTATTTCTTTGTTAATAAGAAGAGGTGAATAATGCCTTCCTGGCAGGGGAGTCAGCTAAATTATGTATGTAAAGCACCTCTACTCAGTGCTTGGCAGGTAAAAAGCACTCCATAAGTGGTAACTACACTTTTCTTCATTGTCTATCTTGGGTGTTATTTTATTTTATTTTATTAATTTATTTATTTTTTAAACAGTTTTCACTCTTTTTGTCCAGGCTGGAGTGCAATGGCGCAATCTCAGCTCACTGCAACCTCCGTCTCCCGGGTTCGAGAGATTCTCTTGCCTCAGTCTCCCAAGTAGCCAGGATTACAGGGGCACGCCACCACGCCCAGCTAATTTTGTATTTTTAGTAGAGACGGGGTTTCACCATGTTGGCCAGGCTGGTCTTAAACTCCTGACCTCCAGTAATCCACCCACCTTGGCCTCCCAAAGTGCTGGGTTTATAGGCGTGAGCCACCGTGCCCAGCCTTGAGTTTTATTCTTACTCAGTTTTTCTATTTAAATGAATATATATAAATGAATTTTTGTATCACTGTTGATGAGATCAATAAGCATTAATTGGAAAACAGTTCTTGTTGCTTTGGTGGAGACGTCCATCCTTAGTTTATGTTAATAGTAAAATAAGTTTGTATTCCTGAACCTGTATTTAACTGACAGTAAAGGTGGTGGGGTGATGATAACCTGATTTGGAATTTTTAAATTGCCATATTCATGAAAAAATTAGCTGGGCATGGTGGTATACACCTGTAGTCCCAGTTACTTGGAAGGCTGAGACAGAAGGATGGCTTGAGCTCAGGAGGTAGAGGTTGCAGTGAGCCATGATTGTGCCGCTGCATTTCAGCCTAGGCGACAGAGCAAGACCCTGCCTCAAAAATAATACAAATGAATAAAATAAAATTGCCATATGATTTGCAGTGTGGCTAGAACATTTCTGGGGTTTTTTTCTCTTTACATTTTAAAAAATGTTTTGGTACCTTCTTTTTTTTTTTGTTTTTGAAGAGTCTCGCTCTGTCTCCCAGGCTGGAATGCAGTGGCGTGATTGGCTCACTGCAACCTCTGCCTCCCAGGTTCAGGTGATTCTCCCGCCCTCAGCCTCCCGAGTAGCTGGGATTACAGGAGCACACCACCACGCCTGGCTAATTTTTGTATTTTTAGTAGAGACGAGGATTCACCATGTTGGCCAGGCTGGTCTTGAACTCCTGCTCTCAGGTGGTTGGCCCGCCTTGGCCTCCCAAAGTGTTGAGATTACAGGCGTGAGCCACCTGGTTGGCCCGCCTTGGCTTCCCAAAGTGTTGAGATTACAGGCCTGAGCCACCGTGCTTGACCTTGGCACTTTCATTTTGAAGCTTAGCTTTTATAAGCAGTTTTCTCTCAGTTTTCTCCTTTTTCCTTTTAGGCACCAACGGAGAGGCAGCTTCGATACAAGGAAAAAGTGGCTGAACTCAGGAAGAAAAGAAATTCTGGACTGAGCAAAGAACAGAAAGAGAAATACATGGTGAGGAAAAGTTAAATATTTAATGAGCATGAACTCCTGCTATCACATTTGATTCCTTTTGCTTTCTGAGCTTGTGCCTTTCAGATTTGCCATTTAGTATGCTCTACATGTGAATACTAAGTGACTCTTCTATGGCACTTAGAGTTTATTTCATCCCCTAAAACTGAGTTGTTGAGAGTGGGAACAGGAGGTCTTGGGAAAATGAAATACCATTAGAATTTAGATTTAAAAAAATTTGAACCTCTGGTTGTTCATAAATTTTACTTTCATCTTAAAGGGTTAAATTTACCCACTAGAACACATGCCATGGCACTAGAAACTTATGTATGAAGAAAAGTAGTCAACCTTAATAGTAGGCTGCTTATTTTAATGGAAAAATAGATTTCCTCCATGATTAAAAGGTATTAATCGGGTGAATATTCTATAATAGATATTCTTGTGGTATTTTAATATTTTTTTCTAATTTTAGAAGTAATTATCTTACATTTGTAAGATAATTTGGAGTGATTAAGCAAAGTATATGGAAGAAAACAAATCCTACCACCTAAAAATAGCCACAGTTAGTGTTTTTGGATATATCCTAGCTTTTTCACAATCCCTTATTTATGTAATTGCCTTCTTACTGTATGTAGCACTTTGAATTCTGTCTTTTCACTTAAACATCTTTTTTTTTTTTTTTTTTTGAGACTGAGTCTCACTCTTTGTCAGCCAGGCTGGAGTGCAGTGGCATGATCTCAGCTCACTGCCACCTCTGCCTCCTGGGCTCAAACAATTCTCCTGCCTCAGCCTCCTGAGTAGCTGGGATTACAGGCATGTGCCACCACGCCTGGCTAATTTTTGTATCTTTAGTAGAGACAGGGTTTCACCTTGTTGGCCAGACTGGTTTCGAACTCCTGACCTCAGGTAATCTGCCTGCCTCAGCCTCCCAGAGTGTTGGGATTACAGGTGTGAGCCACCATGCCTGGCCTTAAACATCTTTTTTTAGGAAAATATTTTATTATGCATGTATTAATATATGCTTACTACTGAAAATACCAAAAATATAGAGAAGAAACATTCCAATAAAAAAAAATTGTCCTTCAAGATACAAACCACTGCTTAACATTTTTCTTTTTCTTTTTTTTCTTTTTTTTTTGAGATAGAGTCTTGCTCTGTCCCCCAGGCTGGAGTGCAGTGGTGCAGTCTTGGCTCACTGCAGCCTCCGCCTCCCGGGTTCAAGCAATTCTCTGCCTCAGCCTCCCGAGTAGCTGGGACTACAGGCACCCACCACCACTCGTGGCTAAGTTTTGTATTTTTGGTAGACACGGGGTTTCACCATGTTGGCCAGACTGGTCTTGAACTCCTGACCTCGTGATCCACCCACCTCGGCCTCCCAAAGTGCTGGGATTACAGGCGTGAGCCACTGCGCCCAGCCTTTTTTTTTTTTTTTTTTTTTAGTATTTATTTATTTTAAATTTTAGATAAGGGGGTACATGTACAGGTTTGTTACATACATGTGTTGTGTGATGCTAAGATTTAGGCTTCTATTCATCTTATCCTGTCACCCAAGTAGTGAACATAGCCCCTGATAGGTAGTTTTTCGACCTTTGCCTGCCTCCCCACTTTTGGAATCCTCGGTGTTTATTGTTCCCTTCTTTGTATCCCTCTGTACCCAGTGGTTAGCTCCCACTTATAAGTGAGAACATGCTGTGTTTGGTTTTCTGTTTTTGTGTTAATTTGCTTAAGATAATGGCCTCCAGCTGCATCCATGTTGCTGCAAAGGACATGATTTCATTCTTTTTTATGGCTGTTCTTTTAGTTTTTTCCTGACATTTTAGTTTTTTTCATAGAATTGGAATGTTTTCTTATTTAGCCATTAGAATAGATTCTTAAACGTAGGGCATGTGAATACTTACTCAGGGCATGGCTTCACTAAGACAAAAATATGCCAGACTATGTATAGATGACCCTTTGTATCCATGGATTTTGTTCCTGTGGATTCAGCCAACCATAGATCAGAAATATTTGGGGAAAAAAATGTGCATTTGTACTGAACATGTACAGACTTTTTCTTGTCATTATTTCTGAAATAGTACAGTATAACAGCTATTACATGGCGTTGACATCACGTAAGTAATCTAGAGATTAATTCAGGTATACTGCTGGATGTGCCCTGGTTATATGCAAATATGACATCATTTACATATGAGACTTGAGCATCCATAGATTTTGTTATATGCAGGAAGGTTGGGGGGCGTTCCTGGAACTCTTCCCCTAGGGATATCAAGAGATGACTGTATTTACTCTTTTTTTTTTTGAGACAGAGTCTCACTCTGTCACCCAGGCTGGAGTGCAGCAGTGGTGCAGTCGCAGCTCACTACAACCTCTGCCTGCCGGGTTCTGGGTTCAAGCAATTCGCCTGCTTCAGCCTCCCAAGTAGCTGGAGTAATAGGCGTGGGCCACCACACCCAGCTGATTTTTGTAATTTTAGTAGAGACAGGGTTTTGCCATGTTGCCCAGGCTGGTCTCAAACTCCTGACCTCAAGTGATTTGCCCATCTTGGCCTCCCAAGGTGCTAGGATTACAGGTGAGCACCTGGCCTATATTTACTTTTTTGACAGTCATCACTGTCTTAAATGATAATTTGACGAATAAGTGGACATAGGCCAATGTGAGATGGGTTGTGGGGTGAATTTGTAGTTAGACCTTTACACCAGACTGTTGGTTTGTAGAGTGAGGGCTTTAGTAGTGGGCTGTAGGGTACCAGGTTGTTTGCTTGCCCCAGTCTTGCTCACTGTTTCTATCTGCAAACTGGTTAGAAGAGTAATAAGACAATGATACTGTATATTGAGTGATTAGTACTAGGCACTGTGGTTGTGATGTTCCTTTGATCTTTTAACAGTCCAGTATGATTGGTGGTATTTCCCGTATTTTATATACAGGAAAACTGAGACTGAGAGAGGTAACTTGCCCAAAATCATACAGGTAGAAAGAGTGTCTGAAGTAAAAGTTCTTGAAATTTTTAACCTAAACAAACATCTGCTCTGCTTTTCAGTAATTTGGGATAGGTTAGTAGGACCCAACCTCCTTGATTAAAATGCTGGCTAGGATTTTTTTCAAGCTTTTTTTTTTTTTTTTCCAGTGTTCCTCAAAATAGAAGAAATAACTAATGCTTAGAACCCAAATCTTAGATGTTAAGGGTCCAAATTTAAAAAGATTCACAGCAGATGGAATCAGATTAACCAGAAGAAATTTTAATAGGGATAAAGATATTGATAAGTGGTGTCTTCATATGCTAATATGTGTGTGAAATCTATAATGTTTTCCTGGGATAAGCGGTCCACTCCACTTAACTACTATTATCTCCTATTCTCTGGATGGGAGGTGGAGCCTAGAACAGTGGGAAGGGCTAAAATCAAAGGCTTAAAAGGGAAGTTTCCTTTGTAGAATCTCTTTCCTGGAAAGGATTCTTGTAGTGACTGCCATGGTAAGATTGGGAAATTATTTTGAGACTGGATTATTTTCACGCTTTTAATTTTCTATGGCTTTTCCCTGTCTTATTCTTGCTTAATATTTAGTAAGGCATTTTTTAGAGTCCAGCCTATTTTTCCTGAGCATGTGGACTGGAGTTTGAGGGTAGCACGCCTTTTGCAGACAGTGTAATGGTGGCTGGAGCAATTCAAGTGAAAGAAGTTACAAAGGACTACTTCATCCAGCTGCCCCTGCCCCTCCCTTCCTGCAGATTTTCTTTTGAGTCTAAAATCTTAGACACTAAGGCTTAGAGAATCTGGTTTTTGTGTGTTTTGTTTTTAAATCCGGGAGTATCCACCAAAGCTCCTTCCATATCTCAGGATTCTGGGAATTTGTAGTGTCTCTGGGTTTGTGGTACTTTATTTATTTGTACTGTCATGCACATTTTTACATGAAGGAATGGAGGCATAGAGTTCTGATCCACGAAGAAATAGAATGAAGTTCCCTTCTGGAGGTGTGGGAGCATTTCCTTTCCAGATTCACTGGGGTGGGTAGTGGCATTAATCTGATGAGTATGTCTTGTGCTCAATGCCTAGCACCTAGTATGTAGGCACTAAATAAATAGCTTATGGTTGTGTGGTTTGCATGGATTGAAGTGAAACAGATTAAAAAGTTCTTAGAAGCAGAGAGTATCAGAGTGTCATGCTCTGGTTATTTTCCTAGGAACACAGACAGACCTATGGGAACACACGGGAACCTCTCTTAGAAAACCTGACAAGTGAGTATGACTTGGATCTTTTCCGAAGAGCACAAGCCCGGGCTTCAGAGGATTTGGTGAGTATTAAAACCTCCAAACTGAAGACCACTTGTGAAAGGTGCTTAGAATTGCCAAGAAAAATGATTGCAAATCAGTTTGGTGGGAATTAAATGTACCTTGCTTCTTGAATCTCTTTCCCTCTCTTCCCAGCTGTCCCTTTTTGGAGACTAGCCTTTCCCTTTCAGATTTAAAACAAATCACCCCTCCTCCCTTCCTTTTTTTATTCCCTTCTTTCCACCTCAGCTCCCGGAAGTACCAGTTTGGCTAGAGCTGATGAGGCTGGATAAAACTATAGGCTCCCCTTTGTCTCAGCTGGGCAATTTGCAATTCTGAGAACCTGTAGCCTAGGAGAGACTCATCTCTGTTGTTTTCTTAATCCCAACAGGAACTCCCCTTTTGCTAGGTTTCCTTTGCACTAAGAATGAAAATAACAGTGAAGGGGAATAATAGAAAAGGCTGTTGTCAGATGTTTTAGAGTTAATCTTTGACACAGTCAAGTTTGATACATTGGTTGTCCATTCTGATATTTATTTAGAGCTAGTTTATACTGAGTTGCTGTCCTAGGCAGAATTTTTAACAACTTTGCTTGAAGAAAATTCTGGTGATTGAGTTTACCTCTGATATAACAGATTAAATGTGTTCAGGGAAGCTCAGTTTTTAAAGTGAATCTCATCTTCACCCCCTTCCCCCTTGTATTAAAAAAAAATTGTATCAAATAATAGACTTGTTGAAAACTGGGCGGAGGCAGGGTTTGCTGGCTACCCTTGGCTGGAATGGGCAGTTCCTACTGCTAGTTTTCTTTTTTTTTTTTTTTTTTTGAGACGGAGTCTCGCTCTGTCGCCCAGGCTGGAGTGCAGTGGCGCGATCTCGGCTCACTGCAAGCTCCGCCTCCCGGGTTCACGCCATTCTCCTGCCTCAGCCTCCCGAGTAGCTGGGACTACAGGCGCCCACAACCGCGCCCGGCTAATTTTTTTTTGTATTTTTAGTAGAGACGGGGTTTCACCGTGGTCTCGATCTCCTGACCTTGTGATCCGCCCGCCTCGGCCTCCCAAAGTGCTGGGATTACAGGCGTGAGCCACCGCGCCCGGCCCTACTGCTAGTTTTCTCTATCCTGTTTTGTCATGGAGCATTTCTGAGCTAGCGTTTCACAACTTTACACCTGGTTATACTTACAAATTATAATACTTTTGTAGCCAACTCAGAGTCACTGAATTTTCTTTTTTTTTGTCTGAGACAGAGTTTTGCTCTGTTGCCCAAACTGGAGTGCAGTGGTGCCATCATGACTCACTGCAGTCTCGACCTCCAGTGCTCAAGCGATTCTCCCACGTCAGCCTCCTGAGTAGCTGGGACTACAGGCATGCCACTACACCCAGCCCAGAAATATTTTCTGCCTTCTAGAGTTTAGATTCTAGAATTATGCACATTTCAAAAATATTTTTTAAAAGGCCTACTTTTTTTTCTAAGTGAGCATTGTGGATATATGTCACAGAGATTCATATAGCTTTATAAAAGTTTCTGCAGATAAGTAAGGCAGATTCTAAATCAACTTTTCTGTTTAGTTTTAGAATACTTTCTAAGGGTGGGCAGTTTGTATCTGTGATGATTTTCTTTATAATTCAGTTTGGTCTAGGCTGATAATAATGAAGTTTCCAAGGTCTCATTCTGGTGAGGCCCAGAATGTGGGAGGTAGCAGAGAACCCCTCTTTTGAGACCTGTGCTCTGAGCAGTATGGGCAGTAAGTTTTCTGTATGCCTGCCTGATTTTTCATGTAGCTCTCTTTAATGTAAATTCTCATAGGTAGAAGCCAAATCTGTCTGATTTTTTTTATAGCCTAGCATGGTGGCATGCACATACGCTTTTAGAAACAAGACAATATTTATTTTTTTAAAACAGAGTCTCGCTCTGTCTCCCAGGCTGGAAGTGTGGTAGTGCGATCTCGGTTCACTGCAGCCTCTGCCTCTTGGGTTCAAATGATTCTTCTGCCTCAGCCTCCCAAGTAGCTGGGATTACAGTTGTTTGCCACCACACCTGGCTAATTGTTGTATTTTTAGTAGAGATGGGGTTTTGCCATTTCGGCCAGGCTGGTCTCGAACTCCTGGCCTTAAGAGATCTGCCTGCCTCAGCCTCCCAAAGTGTTGGGATTACAGGATCCATTGTGTCCTTCCTGAAAGCAAATATAATACATTCTAATCCTCCTTTGACTTGATTTCTTGGCAATAGGAGAAATTAAGGCTGCAAGGCCAAATCACAGAGGGAAGCAACATGATTAAAACAATTGCTTTTGGCCGCTATGAGCTTGATACCTGGTACCATTCTCCATATCCTGAAGAATATGCACGGCTGGGACGTCTCTATATGTGTGAATTCTGTTTAAAATATATGAAGAGCCAAACGATACTCCGCCGGCACATGGTGAGTTGTCTTGGGTTCCTCTGCCTTGACCATGATGACAATAAGCTGTAGGATCTCTAGATTTTGCCATAGTGATTGCCTCTGTTCAGGCACCTTCTCAGTGGTCCTCAGCAGTGGGATGAAGGCATAGGAAATGGAAGGCCACAGCTTAAGGTGGGGTGTAGAGCCTGAGGCATGGCTTGTGCTGGGTGCCACCCAAAGCAGCTGAGGGCCCTTACCCACATCCTGTCATGTACGTCTTCCTGTCTTTTGTTCTTACTGCCTACTCCTCTTCATTTCCTCCTTGGAATATGAATTATCTCTGCCCACAGGTTTTGTGTGTCCCAAACTAGATGAAAATACAGACTTCATTAGGCAGAGCAGGGACAGCATGGCTCACCTTCATATCCCTAGCAACTAGTGTGGACAACTGATGCCCAGGAAATATATGTTGAATGGGTACACTTACTAATATGTAAGAGTGATCAGCCTGTGACAGATTATGAAAGTAGCAGAATGGGTTCTTTGGTGCCTTCCTCTCTTTTTCCTAATAAAGCAGGTATAAGGAGTTGAATCTGTTATTGTTGACAAATATGTTTACTAGATTTTTTGCAGCTTCAAAAAAAAAAAGCCATTTCCCCCACCCCCTCTGTTATGAAATAAGAAGTTTTGTCTTAAGGGATATTTCTGCCATGGAGCAAGGGAAGGAGTAGAGATTAGATTAGCCTTTCAGGCAGAGAAGCCTTTTTCTTGTTTTTTTGTTTGTTTTTTGTTTTTTGTTTTTGAGACAGAGTCTTGCTGTGTTGCCCAGGCTGGAGTGCAGTGGCGCGATCTCGGCTCACTGCAACCTCCGCCTCCCGGGTTAAAATGATTCTCCTACCTCAGCCTCCTGAGTAGCTGGGACTACAGGTGCACACCACCACACCTGGCTAAGTGTTGTATTTTTAGTAGAGACGGGGTTTCACCATGTTGGCCAGGATGGTCTTGATCTCCTGACCTCGTGATATACCCGCCTCAGCTTCCCAAAGTGCTAGGATTACAGGCATGAGCCACCGTGCCCAGCCCTTGTTCTCATAATCACAATATAGTTTGGCTCTAAGGCCTCGGGGGTGTCTCTTTTTCTTTCCCCTTCCTATTTTATTTCCCAGGATTTCCATATGCTGAGCATCTATGACCCAGTCTTCCTGTGATTTCTGTCATTATACTCTTCTCCCCAGTTTGGTTGGTGATACTGCTTTTTTATGTTCCCAGTTCAGGAGCATGTGGTCTGCAGGTTCAGGGCCCAGAACTGTTGCTTTGACTCAGGTTCTGCAGGCCCTGGCACACTTGACTGCATGGGGCTAGAGTCATGGAGGGGAGGTGATTGGCGGGGATTGGTAGAGATACAGGGTACAGGGAATGATGGGGTCAGAAGGAGGGGCACTGACACAGATGGCAGTTCATGGAGATAAAGTAAAATGGTTTTACTATGTGAAAGCAGGTATTTTTATTGATGTGCACTGCTTACCATTTATGCCTTTTTTCCTTTTTGTTTCTGGTTGTTTAGTGACACTAACCGATGAAATAGCTAAAAGGGCAAGAAACAGTAATAGAAGGAGAAAACAAAGGGTCTGAATAAATCTGAGGATCGAATAAACATTATGAATATTTGAAAATCTTCCATATTATATGATATAAAAATCAGATTTCAGGAAATTCCTATTTTATTCCATGCCTGTTCTTATTCCCATTGCTTCAGGTGTGATCACTGAAATGAAATGGTCTTCCTTTGGCTTGGCTTCTGTTTCTAAACGATAATTGTTACATGAGTTTGCTTATTGTTGGGAAGAGCCAGCATGAGTAAAGGGGTAGAGATAGGAACAAACTACAGATGGAATTTTCTTGGAGGGATTCCAGTTAATAAATATTTGGATTTACATATGACAAATTGGAACATGCTTCTTGAGTTGACAAAAAGAGTTGCAGTAAAATTGCTTAATAGAAAGTGTTTAATGGGCCAGGTGCGGTGGCTCACACCTGTAATCCCAGCACTTTGGGAGGCTGAAGTGGGAGGATTGCTTGAGGCCAAGAATTTGAGACCAGCCTGGGTAAAATAGTGAGACTCTGTTGCTTCAAAAACCATTTTAAAAATTAACCAGGTGTAGTGCCACGTGCCTATAATCTTAGGTACGTGGGAGAATCTTTTGTGCCCAGGAGTTTGAGGCTGCAGTGAGCTATGATCGTGCTATTTCAGCCTGGGTGACAGGGTGACACCCTACCTCAAAAAAAAAAGTTTGTGTATCTATACTTTTTAAACACTTTTTTTTTTTTTTTGAGACGAAGTCTTGCTCTGTCACTTAGGCTGCAGTGCAGTAGTGTGATGTCGACTCACTACAGCCTCCACCTCCCGGATTCTTTTGCCTCAGCCTCCAGAGTAGCTGGGATTACAGGCCCCCGCCACCACACCTGGCTAATTTTTGTATTTTTAGTAGAGGTGGGGTTTCACCATGTTGTCCAGGCTGCACTCAAACTTGTGACCTCAGGTGATCTGCCCACTTCAGCCTCCCAAAGTTCTGGGATTACAGGCGTGAGCCACCGCTGCGTTAAACATTTTAAAATGTAAACCTTTTAAAGAATTCACCTAACAGCAGAATGCAGCTGACTGGCTGCATTAAAACAATTAGCACTTGAGAGTTAGGAAAAGGGGGTACTTCATGCCTCCTTGTGGCCAAGTGACCCTAGCTTCCTGCTGCTCAGCTAGGCTGCTTGCTTTTTTTTTTTTTTCCTTTTTTTGCCACAGGACTTTCTCTTAATTTCCTTATATAACTAAGGCAATGCAGTTGCAGGGGAGAAGGGCAGACAGGTAATGGTACATGGTTTTTATCATTGTGAGTGAGTTTTCTAATCTGAACAAAAGAAGACCATAATGGTTAGGTGGTAATGAGAAGTTATGGGTAAAGGTGAGAGTAAAGTACTTAGCCACCCTAAGCTGCTGGAAATAAGCTGCTTAAGAATTTCCTGTTGGCTTGAGGCATAATAAGCAAGGGTATTGTTATTTATTTGACCTTTATGTAGTGGGTGATTTTAATCTCCTGGGCTAAAGCAGTGCCAGAATGTAATCCAGAGTACTTGTTCCAGATTGCTATGGAAGTGTCATAAATATATTCAAATGACTTTGGAAGTCTTTGTTTTATGGAAAAAAAATCTGTGTTTTACAGTATGTTCTCAACTTGTCCAACTGTCCTGTAGCTCAGTTAATCCCATTTGACCTGTCATTCCTTTTCCCTTTTGAGGAGCAGTCTTGTTGGGAGGCTTTGGTTCCCTGATGTGAATTTCATTGTCTCGCAGGCCAAATGTGTGTGGAAACACCCACCTGGTGATGAGATATATCGCAAAGGTTCAATCTCTGTGTTTGAAGTGGATGGCAAGAAAAACAAGGTAAAAAGTGGTGGCTTTAGAAAGGAGTTGTAATGTTGGATATTCACAGGTTTCAGAAGGCATGTGTTTTTTCTCCATCATACCTTGTGAAGGACATAGAACTCTTCTTTTGCCAAAATACACAATATGTTTCATTAATAATTATGGTATGTTTGTGAATTTTAGGCCTTTATCTGTTTAGGAATCAGTGGCCCACACATGAACTCTGTTTCTCTGCTTCCAGATCTACTGCCAAAACCTGTGCCTGTTGGCCAAACTTTTTCTGGACCATAAGACATTATATTATGATGTGGAACCCTTCCTGTTCTATGTTATGACAGAGGCGGACAACACTGGCTGTCACCTGATTGGATATTTTTCCAAGGTAAGCAGGATCTGGAGATTAAGAAGCCACTGGCCAGAGCAGGGTGATCCATGTTCGCAGCTGGGGGCTCAAATCACCGACAGGAAGAAGCCGCACTCTGGGCAATGATGACACCCCTTCCTTAAATTAAAAAAAAAAAAAAAAAAAAAAGGGCAAACCCATGTATCAAAGATTGTTTAATGAAAATGCAGTTTTTATTGAAAGCTTCTGGTTAATTCTTTTCTGGAATTGTGGACTGGAGCTGCCTATTAATAACTGGCCAGAGCCCTTCCTAGTAACCCACAAGCCAACATCTTGTAGTCAAGCCAGCTCTCCTGGCTTTGCCTGCCTCTGTGTTATCAGCTTAAAACCAGGAATATACTCCTTTTGCCTGATTGTTTAGCTGGGCTCCTAGCACAGTCCCTTCAGTGATAACACTACTGCGCCTTTTAAAGACCCAAGGCCAGATATTTTTTTTTTTTTTTTTTTTTTTTGAGACAGTCTCACTCTTGCCCAGGCTGGAATACAGAGGTGTGATCTTGACTCACTGTACCCTCTGCCTTCCGGGTTCAAGTGACCCTCCTGCCTCAGTGTCCTGAGCAGCTGGGATAACAGGTGCCTGCCACCACGCCCAGCGAATTTTTTGTGTGATTTTAGTAGAGATGGTGTTTTACACCATGTTGGCCAGGATGGTCTTGAACTCCTGACCTCAAGTGACCACTCGCCTTAGCCTCCCAAAGTGCTGGGATTACAGGTGTGAGCCATTGCGCCTGGCCCAAGGCCAGATTTTATGACTTTTAGTATAACAACTTTATTGAAATATAATTCATACACCATAAATTCACACACTGAAAGGGTACAATTTAGTTGTTTATAGTGTATTCACAGAGTTGTGCAATCGATCCAGTTTGCATTATCCTGAAAATAAATTGTTAGCAATCACTTCTTTTTCCACTCAATCCCTCTCAGCCCTTCTGTCTGTACAAATTTCCCTATTCTGGACACTTCCTGCAACTGGAATCACACATTTTGATTTCATTCGATTTGATTTTTTTTTTTTTTAAATCCCTTTGCAGAATGGAGACTTACTGTGTTGTTTCCTTCCCTTCTCTTCCAGTAGGCAGCTCCTTTTCAAAAATTGCATTTAAAGTGGGCTTCTATATACTGAGTCAGCAGCCTTAACCTTCTTGCCCTGCTCTGTGGCTGTCAGGAACCCAGAGTCAGCCCCCTTAAAATGAGACTGGAGGTTTCAGCTAGGGAAATCCTGGGATGATTAATGGCTTTGGCCATGATAAGGGGTGTGGTTATAACAGCTGTGAGCCTGACAGCCACTCCTTGGGACTGGTTACCCAGATGTTTTGCAAGCAGCCTTATTTTGTATCTGTGGAAGTGCTGAAACCTTTGGTTTCAAATCCTCGTGACGTGTTCATCTGTTTGCTCTTGATTTTAGGAAAAGAATTCATTCCTCAACTACAACGTATCCTGTATCCTTACCATGCCTCAGTACATGAGACAGGGCTATGGCAAGATGCTTATTGATTTCAGTAAGTGAAACTGCTAAGTCATTAGTTCCACAAGGCATGGACCATGTGAATATTGCTGTTTGTCTTTTTGTCTTGTGGTCTCTGCAATTCCTGAAATGTAGTGGAGGTACATAGATATTTAGTAAATGAATGAACAAGTAGGAAAAACCTGAACATTGTCATTCTGCCTGATACACATTGACCATTGAAGGGATACGGGACTTCTCCTTAATGAGTAGGAAGTACAGAGGATGATAAAGTGAGCTCTTTCATATTATCCCAGTTTGAGACTTTTAAACAGCACATACATGCATGAGGCTTAAAATCTGTTCCTTGATGCTAGGGATTTCACTTTTGTAGGGACTTGTCTAGAAGTAATCCATGCACCCAATGGACCCTTTGCATAATATACTCTGCCCTCATTAATTGTGGATTCTGTGTTTGTGAATTTGCTTACTCACTAAGTTTTATTTGTAACCCCAAAATCAATCTTAACATTTTTGTGGTCATTCGTGAACATGCACAGAGCAGCAAAAAATAAGAGTCATGGATGCACGCATTCCCAGCTGACTTCGGAGTTTTCAGCTCTTATACTGTAAACAAGTTCATTTTCAGTCTGTGAATGCCACACGGTTTTGGCTTTCTGTTGATTTTAAATGGCCCCTATGAGTAGTGCTGATGTGTCTGGTGTTCCTAATCTCAGAAATCCTGGGGTACCTTATACTAATCTCAGGAATCCTGGGGGGATACCTTACACTAATCTCAGGAATCCCGGGGTACCTTACAGAGGTTAGATGGCTTTCTTCAGGTGAATTAGAGAGTTGCTGGCAGTGAGTTCAATGTTAGTGATGTCAACAGTGTATATTAAATAAGGCATTTTTAAACAGAAACATAAAATAAGGTTATGTATTGATGGTTGACCAATGTGTGACCAGAGGCTTGCAGGAACCTAACCCTCCCTGTATTTCTCCTAGTAGCAGTGGTTCAGTATTCACTAATTCAGGTTCTCAGTGACTTTATGAAACATAACTGCTGTGAAAAACAAGACTCCACTGTGTGTTATTCTCTATTTGATGTCCACTGTCAAAGGACAGGGTATATTGTAATCAAAATTGGAATTCCTAGAATTAGCCTTCCAAGCCTTCTTTCTTTCTTTCTTTCTTTCTTTTTTTTTTTTTTTTTTTGAGACGGAGTTTTGCTCTTATTGTCCAGGCTGGAACGCAATGGTGCGATCTTGGCTCATTGCAACCTCCATCTCCCAGGTTCAAGCGATTCTTCTGCCTCAGCCTCCCGAGTAGCTGGGATTACAGGCATGTGCCACCACGCCTGGCTAATTTTGTGTTTTTTTTAGTAGAGATGGAGTTTCTCCATGTTGGTCAGGCTGGTCTCGAACTCCCGACCTCAGGTGGTCCGCCCACCTTGGCCTCCCAGAGTGCTGGAATTACAGGTGTGAGCCACCTTGCCCAGCTGCCTTTTTTCATTTTTAAGTCACCTGAGAAGAGATGAACTGGAAAGTGACATAAGAGGGGAACTATATATCTTTGAATAGGTAACACTGTTCATATAAACTTGATTTTATAGGAAGTTTTAAGCATTAACAAAAGTATAATAAACCCTCCTATACCCATCACCCAACTTCAATAATTACTGTTTTTTGGGGGTGGAGGGGGCTAACCTCGTTTTACCTATACTTTCACCTGCCATTATTTTGATATTTCTAAAAAATAAGGTCTATTACACCTTAAAAAAAAAAAAGTCCTTCATATCATAAATTGTGATACTCAGATTTCCCTGGTGTGATTTTGTTCTTTTTAAAAAACTTTTTTTTAATACTTAGATCCAGGTAAAATTGATAGTGAGATTGAGAAATATGGCTCATAATTCACTTTCAGTCTAAAATTTTCCAGTCCCATCTTTTTTTTCCTTGCTGTGTTTTTATTGAAGAAAGGAGGTTAGTTGTCTAAAAGGATTACCCAGATTATGAACCTTGCAGACTGCATCTCCATAATGTTGTTTTGTATATTTTGTATAAATTGAATGTTAGGTGTTTAGACTTTACAACTAGAGGCTTCATCATTTGGGTTTTTTACACACACACATCCCCCCCACTATCTCATAGGTGGTACTGAACTAATCTGTTCTTACCATTCAAAGATTTAAAAAATATTTTAAAACTAGGTAATGAAGTGGCTTCACATTTTTTTCCTGTCTCCCTTGTTTCCAACACACACCTATAGAGAACCATTGTTATCAAAATGATTAATAGTGAAGCCTTCCGGAGTTCTTTTAGTGCCTATTACAGTAGTGCCCTCCTTATCCGCCATTTCACTTTCTGCAGTTTCAATTACCTGTAGTCAACTGCGGTCCAAAAATAGGTGAGTACAGTACAGTAAGATATTTTGAGAGACAGACAACCTTCACATAACTTTTGTTACAGTATATTGTTATAATTGTTCTGTTTTACTATTACTGTCTTCCTGTTCCTAATTTATAAGTTAAACTATAGCATAGGTATGTGTTGATAGGAAAATACATAGTATATATAGGATTTGGTACTATCCACAGTTTTGGGCCTCCACTGAGAGTCTTGGAACACATTCCCTGGAATGAGAGGGGACTGTGCTTCTTAAACCTTCTTGCATGTTGGCACACTGTTTTTTGCTATTCGGGTAAGATCTAGTGCTGCTGGAAAAAGTCTGTATTTGTTCCCTGGCAGGTTATTTGCTTTCCAAAGTCGAAGAAAAAGTTGGCTCCCCAGAACGTCCACTCTCAGATCTGGGGCTTATAAGCTATCGCAGTTACTGGAAAGAAGTACTTCTCCGCTACCTGCATAATTTCCAAGGCAAAGAGATTTCTATCAAAGGTTGGTTTTTGACTCCTTGGAATGGTTGATTGTTGCCCAAGAAGTTAACTCTAGTGGGTATTGTGTTTCCCCTAAATATGAGAAAGGAAGGCCAACTGGAAATGGACCACTGCAGAGACCCTCACTAAAGTTGCCTAGGAATCCAAAGCATTTGGCCCCTGGGAATGGTTATTAATTGGCTTCTCAAATCCAGAGTTGCTAACACTAATTCTTGTAAAAGTCAAGAAGAAAAACTTCAGGTCTTTTGGTTCATCTTTCTGAGAAAGACATCCCTGGGTATTTATGCAGGGGTGGAACAATTTAGTTTGGTCTATATTTGACCCTGATTTCTAAGGGGCCAAGAATAGCTTCTTGCTGTAATATCCTTCTGTAGTTATTTGGACTGGTCAAATGAATACTTTGTAAACTCCTTCTAAACAGATTGGGTTGAGTACAGAAGATTCTGTCCATTTGGATTTCCTTTAAGGGAAAGTAGACCTTGGTTGGGGGCAAAGGGGTGGGAACCTGCACTTTGGTCAGGTTGTCAGTAGATCTTCTGTTTCAGAAATCAGTCAGGAGACGGCTGTGAATCCTGTAGACATTGTCAGCACTCTACAAGCCCTTCAGATGCTCAAGTACTGGAAGGGAAAACACCTAGTTTTAAAGAGACAGGTAAGGTTTTCATCAGCAGCTTGCTCATTGTTGGATGTCCTTCAAGGCTTAGCAGAGCAAAGTAGGGGCCTTACGACTCAAGAGAACCTTCCCTTAAAGGAGTTTGGCTACATGCCCCTTTTACTGGGTCTCGTTTCTGTAGCTGGCAGTGATGCCTGCATTGCCTTATCCGTATCAGAAGGTTTTGGTAAGCTCCTGTCTCAAATTTGGATGACACAAGTTAAGCAGCTCCAGTTAAGCAGCTTTATGTTGTACAGCACTTCTGTCATTTGATGATTTTCTTACATGGGAGGAAATTGCCCATCTGTAGAGGAATCTTCACAAATGCTGTCTCAACTCATACTCACTTCTAATTTTTAAAATTGTTTCATACATACAATAAAGGTAGGTGAGCGATGATTTTCATTTCTCACTGAGGGTAAAGTAGGAAGAATGGATTAGATAGAAAAGTCGTTTGTAAGTCAAAAGATAGTATTTTTTTATACCCTAATATGTTGTTAAACCTTTGGCAATTCCTTCTTGGTGGTTAGTTATTTTGGAATCTATGTAAAGGCATTTGAGTTGAAAGTATATAATCCTTTTTCCCATTGTTCTCCCCTAGGACCTGATTGATGAGTGGATAGCCAAAGAGGCCAAAAGGTCCAACTCCAATAAAACCATGGATCCCAGCTGCTTAAAATGGACCCCTCCCAAGGGCACTTAAAGTGACCTGTCATTCCGAGCCAGCGAACCCCAGCAGTAGGAATCCGTACCCTAGGGATCTGTCTGTCATTTCTGTTGCTCTTGTGATTGGCAAGTACAGTATCCTTTGGGAAGGCCATCCCCCTCAGGACTGTTCTGGCTCCGACCTTTGTGTACACTGCAGACGCTGGTTCTGAGGAACTGTTGTTTCGGCCTCAGTGAGGTTGCCTGGATGGGATCTGTATTAGACTTGAGTGCAGGTCTCTCAGCACTGACCCAAGGAGTTCTGTTATGGTACTGTACCTGTCCAGTCACTGGTTCTCTCCTCATGTCCTCTCGCCCCATGAGGTTGTGTTGTGTCTTCTAAGCGTGGTACTAGTGCTTGCCGCCTGGTCACCAGACCTCCAAATATGGCTGCCACCACCAGGACCTTTCCAGTTACTCCTTATGTGTGTGTTCTATGGAGGGGCAGGGAAGAGGTGGCACTTGTGAGTGTGTGTGGATTGGCAGGGGATCCATTCACTTTGGGTTTCATCTTGCTTTAAATTTCTTTCCTTCATTTTGATTAAGAGACCTCTTTTTGATCTGTATTGGGCTTACCAGAGCCAAATACTTCTGAAGAGTTTCCCAGGGACTAGTCTTGGTAATAGCATATAATTGATCTGAATGAGATGGAGAGAAGAATGAAGAAGTGGTAGTTCTGGGTTTGATTTGAGTTCACCTGTGGGCAGTGGGCAGTGTCTTGGTGAAAGGGAGCGGATACTACTTTTTGCCTCACCGTGAAGTACCCACTAGTAAATATTTCCTTCTCTCTTTACTCCCAGTCCCTTTTTACGTTTGCAGGTGCCAAAGTAATGTCCACTTCTCCCTTTCATGCTGCATGTTAACTGATTAATTATACTGCAGAAATCTTTTCACCTCCACTAGTCTGATACAGTACATCTTTACTTCTGTATACATTGCACTGATTCTGTCTCAATGCCCTGGGAGAAGTTGAAAATGATTGAAAGTGACTTTCATATCTCAGCTCATGACTCAGCAAGGCAGAATGGCCACCCCTGCCAAGGTTTGCTTCTCTTTTCAACAGTGCCTCACCCTCCCTCTAGGATTAAAGTGCTTCTGCCCTTCCACAAACTCCTCCTCCATTTCCTTTTTGGGATTTGTCACCGTCCTTCTATTCTCTGGTCTTCTATTTTTGGTGTTGTTCAAGTGAAGGAAGAGATGTTCCCTCTAATTTCTCTGTAGCCCATTATAACCTGCTATCTTGGGGCAACTTTTGATGTATGACATGTCACCCTTCCCAACTTGGTCTCCTCCAACATGCTGTCTTCATGTGGAGCCCTCACCACAATCCCTGACTCCGGTCATTTGTGCCTTTCTCTTGTCATCTCTGTACACTACTTATATTCACTGTGGGTTGGGGGAGCTAATTTTAAGCATGTTCAGTGGCAGCCCCCCTCCAGTTTCAGTGTCACTGTTAAAATTTATCCAAAATCAACTTCACTAGGGGTTTTCTTAAGGGGTAAAGGCCTTTTACAGAAGCTAAACCCTTCCCCACATGTGGTAGAATGTGCTCTTCTATATCTACTCCTCAATAAAGCATGTTCTCTGCTCAAGTCTGTTTTATCTGGGGGCTCTCATTTATATATGAAAATGATGCACACAATCTGCTACTCATAGTAAACGCACTTAGGATTTGCTTTGCCTGGCAGTACACTGTTGAGGGATGTGGTTTGTGGCTATGGAATGTTTTTCCCTGTGATGCAGGCTGTCTATAAAGATCGAGGGAGTGCTCACTCTGAACTTATCTAGATGGTGGCACAAATTTGATCTGCCTCACTTTGGTTCCAGCTAATCAGTATACATAGCAATGATTAGTCAGTATTACCCATTCTTTCACTAAGTGCCATTTTTCACTGATTTTAGGGGCAAAGGAACCAATAGGAAGTTAGGATATATGGGGGTTCAGTTGATGCCTGTGGGAGATGGGAACAGATATCCCTTCTCATTTCCAGGTTCATTCACCAGTATTGAGCAATGTCACGTCTAATTATTGACTCCCAGGTTGAAATGATTATTTTTGAAAATAGCTGCATTTTCCTGTAAGATATACCCAGCACAGGAAAAGGGTGGCTGAGCACTTACCTCTGTATGGTGGAAAGGAGGAGGCTGGGAATTGTATGTGCTGGAATGGTTTTGCTTGCTGTGGCCAGTAGTGGTGAGAACCCATACAGTTGAAGTTTTTTGCACAGTCCTGATCCCAAGCCTCCACTCGCTTTGCCATCCCACTTTACTCACTGAAAAATAAAAGAATTTATTATCTCATTTAAACTCCCACAAGTGTGGGAACAGACTTCCCTTGGCAATTTTGAGTAAGACTATCCCATTTCACTCCCTCTTTTTTTTTTTTTTTTTGAGTCAGAGTCTGGCTGTGTCACCCAGGTTGGAGTGCAGTGGCCGATCTCGACTCACTGTAACCTCCGCCTCCCGGGTTCAAGTGGTTCTCCTGTCTCAGCCTTCCGAGTAGCTGGGATTACAGGTGCATGCCACCATGCCCAGCTAATTTTTATATTTTTAGTAGATACAGGGTTTCATCATGTTGGCCGGGCTGGTCTCGAACTCCTGACTTCAGGTGATGGCCTCCCAAAGTGCTGGGATTACAGCTTTGAGCCACTGCACCCAGCTTTTAACTCCCTCTTATCTGCATAACAGAAGCTTAGCTGCTTAAGCTCCTTTATTAGAAGAGCAAAAGTCTGAAATTATTACTGAAACCTGCTCAATGGAAGTACTTACTCTTATTTCTGGAGGAAGAGAGCTGTAGCATGGGCTGGTTGCTTCCCATATGGTTGTCACCGTACCTTCATACTGCCTCATTTGACCCTCATACTAGCCCTGTGCAGTAGATGTGTACACTGGTTTGCCAAAGGAGACCTGAATCCAAGGTGGAAGTAAGCAGCGAATCCAGAAACTTCAATTCTGGTCTGTCTGCCTTGATAGCCCGCACCCTCCCCTCTACCGTTTGCTTCCACAACTTTTTTTGATTCCTTAATGATGAATCCTCCTCTCCCTTCTAGTTGGATTTCTTTGTTACAGGCACCCATGTTTCTAATGGCTTCCATTACAAGGATAATAATGAAACTGGTGAAAACTTTCAGGCAAAGGGATTGATTTTCTTTTTACGTTTTTTTCTTCTTATTATTTTTTTAATTATTAACCAACTCAACTCATTACAGTAAAAAGGACTGATTTTTAAGCCAGCCATGATAGCTCTGTAATAGTCTGTAATCTCAGCACTTTGGGAGGCCAAAGTGGGCAGATTCCTTGAGCCCAGGAATTCGAGACTAGCCTGGGCAGCATGATGAAATCCCAGCTCTACAAAAAACAGAAAAATTAGACGTGGGCATGTGCCTGTAGTCCCAGCTACTCGGGAGGCTGAGGCATGAGAATCGCCTGAACCCAGGAGGTAGAGGTTGCAGTGAGTTGAGATGATGCCACTGCACTCCAGCCTGGGTGACAGAATGAGACCCTGTCTCAAAAAAAAGAAAAAACAATTGATTGATGTTAGTTGGCTTTACAAGCAGCAACTTTGGGGGGCTACAGAGCTAAACCAGGAAGCAAAAGATGTACCTCATGGTGGCATTGTTTCTGATTTAGGATAGGAAGCATTGTCCCTTTACTTCTGTGATTTTCTTCATTCCTCACCACAGCACAGTAAGGTGGATATTATAGCCCTCTGCCAGATGAAAAATTGAGGCTCATAGCGGTCTTGCTGCTGTGTTAGAGCAACAGAATGAGACAGCCTTGCTTCCCTGAGTCCAAATCCCATACTTTTGGCATTGTTACCATGAGGTCTGGTCATCTGATGATTCCATGCTATTTTCCCATTTCTTATCTGGGGATAATGAGTCATATTAAGTAATTTTTTTTGGTTTTGTTTTCAAGATGGTGTCTCGCTCTGTCACCCAGGCTGAAGTGCAGTGGCATGATCTTGTCTCATTGCAACCTCTGCCTCCCGGGTTCAAGCAATTCTCCTGCCTCAGCCTCCCAAGTAGCAGGGATTACAGGCGCCCACCATCTCGCCTGGCTAATTTTTGTGTTTTTACTAGAGACAAGGTTTTGCCATGTTGGCCGGGCTGGTCTCGAACTCCTGACCTCAGGTGATCCACTCACAGCCTCCCAAAGTGCTGGGATTACAGGCAGGAGCCACCATGCCCAGCCAAGTAAGTTTTAACAGTGTGGTATAACCTTTAAATGACAAGGTGATGCTTTTGACTTGTCCTCTACTTTGATTTGTCCTGATTTGTCCCTATAGTTCTGAGTGGGTCAAAACAAAGTCTCAGGGGCTGCACCAGGATCAAGCAGCACAGCTCGGCCATGATCCTTTTACCACTTTTTTCTTCTGTCCTGTGAGACTCTGATTAAAGCACTGGATTTTTAAAAAATACCCTTGTAAATACACACACATTTGTCTATAGTTGAGGAAATTGTGCCTTTGAAGTCCATTCTTGGACGTGGAGTTAGGAAACCCTGGTTTGAGAAGAAGCCCCAGTGAGACAGCAGGAATCCTCTTACCACACAACCCCTCAGCTAGTTCTTAGTGTGCTCAGGCTCAAATAACCAATCCCATCAAGTGAAATGAATGGCAGCACGGAGAAGGCCTGGCTCACTGAGGCTCTCGGCATTAATTTCCTCTACCTCATGTGTCTCACAGGTGCACATATGTACAGCATATCAAGGTATTGAATGTCATGAGAATAAAATATGAAAACTGCTTTGCTGAGTGATAGTATGTGATGTGTGCTAGGACTTCTAGAAGCCACCCTTTGCTGTTCATTGGGATCATGGAATCGGACCTCAACTGGTTTTGCCTCAGCACTTTCTTCCACAAAATTATGTGTGACTGCCTCCTCCAGACTGTTTCCTGCTGATAGGCACAGTTTAATAGCCTTCTTCCTGTGTGGTATCTGCAACAAAATCCCAATGAATGTCACTAAGAAGGAAACAAAGGATTGCCCAGCGATGAGAAATGTCCCTGGTGCCAAAACATCAGTTTGCCCCTAACTTCTTGTGCAATACCTTTAAGTCCAGGTTATGTTGTTACCATTTGGGGGTTTGGGGATTTGTTTACTTGTGCCCAAGAGTGGAGAAAATAACCTGTGCGATTGCACAACTCTGGCTCCATGGTTCCTCACAAATGTTCCATGTGAGATATAAACATCTTTACCCTCGACAAGTCATGTTCGTTCCAAGAAACCCGTCTTTGTTCTTAATTGGGCATTTGTTTCTGGAAACAGCTTACCGTACATTCAATTCCAAAGTTATCAGAAACCTACACTCTTATCTCACAAATTTAGAGGTATGGTAGATCATCTCCAAAGATGGCCACCAGCAATTGCTCTCATCCTCTGTGCACGTGCTACTTCCAATAAGGTCTATTTTTTTCCTCAGTGTGGGCTGAACTTGTGACTTGTTTTGACTAATAGGATGTTATGGAAGTGATATTTTGGTAGCTTCCACTTTTGTTCTTGAAAATGCGCTGACATGTTTTCAAAAGAGAAGCTTGGGCTAAATTACTGAATGGTGAGAGACGATGCATAGGAGAACCAAGGTGCTCTAGTCACACACAACTAAAAGCCCAGACTTGTGTCTCTTGAAGGTTTCAACCCCGCCAGACTCCCAGCTGAATGCACCCTCGTGATGGCCCTTGCTGATACCACATGACACTAAAGACATCTAGCTGAGCCCTGTTAACCCAGAGAATTGTGAGAATACTGTTTTAACCACACGTTTTGGAATGGTTTGATACATGGCAATCGAGAAGTGAAACAAGGGGACTTTGGAAACTGAAGGGCTGGAATTCAGTTTGCCCTGTAGGTTGATTGGAAGCCAGATGTGCCTAGAGGAAGGCGGCTACCACCTTGTGCAATTCCAAGGGACACTGTTTATATTCTGTGTAAATGGCAGCCTCAGACAGTTCACCTCGTTTGGTTATTTATCGTGTCAGCTGTCAGTCAAATTGCTTCTGAGGTAACTGGCTGGCCTTGGAATTCTTAGCCACCTCCTTAAGCGGATCAGGAAAACTGAAGAATATCCTTCTATATGTATGTATGTATGTATGTATGTATTGATTGATTGACTGATTTATGAGACAGGATCTCTTTCTGTCACCCAGGCTGGAGTGCAGTGGTACAATCACAGCTCACTGCAGCCTCGCCTTCCCAGGCTCCAGCGATTCTCCCATCTCAACCTCCAGAGTAGTTGAGACCACAGGCATGCACTACCATGCCTGGCTAACTTTTTGTATTTTCAGTAGAGACGAGGTTTCACCATGTTGCCCAGGCTGGTTTCAAGCGGAGCTCAAGCAATCAGCCTGCCTTGGCCTCCCAAAGTGTTGGGATTACAGGCATGAGCCGCTGCGCCCAGCCTTCTTCTGTTGTCGAGATACTGCTCATCACTTGTGTGCTCCAGAATTCATGTGGCTTCTCATTGCTCAGTGGATTAAGTTCATGTTTATCCTGGCTTTCAAGTCTTTCTGTAAGCTGACTCAACCTACACGTAGCTTTCATCATTCCCTTACACATAACCTCAACGTGCAACAGGATTAGTCTATTATTCCCTTTCTTGTATTTACTGAGAAAGCCTCCACTTCAATGTTCCATGAAGTGTGTTCCACTAAATACCAAAGTATAGGCAAAAAGTTCTGTGGTCAAATAAATCTGGAAAACACCGAGTGTTTCCAAAGTTAGTATCAGGCCAGTCATGGTGGCTCACACCTGTAAGCCCAGCACTTTGGGAAGCTGAGGTGGGAGGATGACTTGAGTCCAGGAGTTTGAGACCAGCCTGGGCAACATAGGGAGACCCAATCTCTACAAAAAAATTAGCTGGGCGTGGTGGTGTGCACCTGTAGTGCCAGCTACTCGGGAGGCTGAGGTAGGAGGATCACCTGAGCCCAAGAAGTCAAGGCTGTGGTCATCTGAGATCCCACCAGTGTGCTCCAGCGTGGGTGACAGAGCAAGACCCTGTCTCAAAAAAATAAAAAAAAAAGATAATACCAGTATGTTCCTTGACTTCAAGATTTCCCAAAACCTTCAGTGGGCTAATGGGCATTGGGGTTTTCCAAGAAGACACAGGATATAACATTTCCTAAAATGATTTGATCTGGAAGGAGCCTCTTGGACTGGTGTCCTGGGGTAGGGCTTTTGGAAATGTTTCCCACCCAAATAGGCCCCTAATTCTGCCTGAGACTTGTCTGAACTATCATGACATAGACCAAGTGTGAGGGTTGATGCATGTGAAGTCAAGCCACCATAGCCCAAATCCTGACCGTCATTTCCTTTGTAACTTGAAGCAAGTGGCTTATCCCACATTGGCAGAATGGGGATAAAATTGTGGAAAATTCGCTTGCAGTACCTGCCATACATTCATTCATGTAGTCAGTAAACAAGTTCTGTTGTGCCCACCAACTAAGGTGGGAATTAGTTGAGTCTGGGGAACCAGTGGTAACCCCTGTCTGAAAAAGGGCCTTTATCCTGGGAGCTAAAAGATGAGTTAGTGGGGTGAGGGCAATATGGAGTAGAGGGACTGGGGCAGTGTCCAGATCCCAGAGCAGGCCAGCATTTGGTGTGTGTGTCTGAGAGAGCCTGGTGGTGATTGTGACAACCCAGAGGAGAGAGACTAGAGAGCACAGGCCCCTGGAGGTTTCTGCAAGAATATCAAGTGTGTGCTAGGACACTGTTGGACTGTGGCCAACAAGGGATGGACTCGATCCTATTTCTCATTTTAAAAGGTCACGCTCCAGTGGACAAAGGCTGGGGGTAGCTGGCTGGCTTGAGGGTGGAAAGCAAGGAGGTCTGCCAGGAGGCTGCTGCCCTCCAAGACAAGGGAGGAAGGTGGCTGCTACCAACAGTGACAAGATAGCAAGAAGTTAGGTGGACTCCAGATAGATTGTGGAATGTTCAACAGCTAGGGGATAATGAGTTGGGTTTGAAGAATTGAGGGGAACTCCCAGGTTTGTAGCTGGGTGCGTGGAGGTGCCGTTTGTAGAGATGGGGAAGATGGTGAGGAGTAGTTTTGGGGCAGTGGATCAGCAGTTCAGTGTATGGACAGTCCGAGTTTGAGAACTGTGGGACGTATTCAGGAAGTAGCAGCTCTACTGTTTATTTCAGTTACTTGTATTAAGTTTGGCTCCTAGAGACAGACTCCTCGAGGACTCCTCCATCACAATGCTCTCCAGGGACCTCTCGTGCCAAGCACTTTTGTTGGCGCTGAGGACACAAAGATAATAAGATGCGGTCTGTGTTCTTCAGAAACCCTGTTTTGCAGGGGAGGTAAATCATTAATTACAACATCAACATTGTAACATAGAGGAAGTGCTGAATGAAAGAACTTGTCAGGCATTTCGGGAATGCCAAGGAGGGAATGGACGAGTGTTTCCTGGGCTGGAAAACCTTTACAGAGAAATGGATCTTGGCAAAGAATTCATTCACCAGGATGGAAAGAATGGTATGTGCAGAAGCCAGAAGCAGGAGTGAACGTGGTGAGCTTGAGAAAGATAGGACTGGGGAGCAGAAGGCAGGATTTGCATCCATTAGTACATCTTGGCTCTCCTATAATACTGTGAGGTCTTCAAGGGCAAATTCCAATCTCACACTTCATTCATATCCCCGGTCCCATCTGAGTTCCTAGTGAAATGCTGGCACATAGGTGAAACCGGTGAGTTCACTTTTTTCTTCAAACACAAGAATGAGGTTTTCAGCCCTCTTTACTGGTGCTTTGAGTTGGGTTATTGCAGTGAACCACCTCTTGGCACCTCACTGGTGGCTGGGTGGGGTGGAGTAGGCACGGGGGATGCCTGGTGGGTTAGGAGGTTAGGAGTGGGTGAGGTGGGAAGTACATTAACTGGAAAATTCTGCAGCAGTGTCAGAGTTCCAAGGAGGAGGCTTGCACTGGCCCCCACTCCCATATTCATTGCTGGACATGATAGTAAGGTGTGAAGATGGAGAAAATGGGACCCTGAGGTTTATTCGGGGCTCACAATGAACATTCAGTCTTGGGAGAGAGAGTGCCTCACTACAGGTTAAGTGCAAGGACTCTTCCTGCCTGTGCTGGTACCATTTGGCCTCCTCCTTGCAGCCGCCTTTGTTGTCGCTAAAGCCTTTTCTGGCACCCACAGGAGGGTCCTGCCTTCTGTACCAGCACGCCTGCTTCCCCTCCTTTTTTTTTTTTTTTTTTTTTTTTTTTGAGACAGAGTCTCACTCTGTTGTTCAGCCTGGAGTGCAGTGGCGTGATCTTGGCTCACAATAACCTCTGCTTCCTGGGTTCAAACGATTCTTCTGCCTCAGCCTCCCAAGTAGCTGGAACTACAGGTGTGTGCCACCATGCTGGCTAATTTTTATATATTTAGTAGAGACGGGGTTTCACTATGTTGGCCAGGCAGGTCTCAAACTCCTGACCTCATGATCTGCCTGCCTCAGCCTCCCAAAGTGCTAGGATTACAGGTGTGAGCCACCATGCCTGGCCCCCCTCGTTTTAAACATAGCCCAGCTCCCAGCTCCCCTCTACCCGCCTGCAAAGAATCAAACACCCAGAAAAACTCCTAACCTGTTTTCTTTTTTTTTTGGAGAGAGGGACACAGAAGCTAAATGCTTTGTAGCCTAGTGGATTAATGAGCCTCTTTTACTGCTGGACCCACACACAATTCCCAGTGCATTCCTTGGTTGAGCCCCGCCATATTTAGAACCTAGGTTTGCCTCCAGGATTTCATGCTGGCTCATGCGCTGCTTTCTAAGGGGTCTTCTGTGTCCCACCTCCCTATACACTGCTAGTGCGGGACAGTTGCCTCCTCAGTCTGGGGCTCCCTGAGGTTGGGAACTGTTTTGCTCTTCTAAGGTGCTCAAGAATGAGACTGTGTCTTAACCATAAGACAGTTAGTTGAAGAGTCACCTTATACAAGATAATTGATGAATAACCTGGAACCCTGTTCTCTGAGTCAGGAGACATGCATTTGAGCCCTTGAGATCATGTCTGTGAGTAGGGAGAGGGTGTTTTCTTTCAGGCTTGGGTTTCAGAGGACCCTAAAGGGAAGAAAGACCCCTTGTTTTCAAATCCCTTCCATTCCAAAATCCCTGCAATACCTTCCCATCCTGTCATGGTCTCTTTCCTGTTTCTGTCATCCTTACCTGGGTCCCAAGCCTGTTTTCCCACCTGGGGGCGGGACCAGGGCTGTTCGGTATTTCTCTGCGATTCTGTGAAAGGGCTCTTGGCCTCTTGACATATCAGTGAGGCCACTGAAAAGTCTACAGAGCCCAGGCCATTCCTGCCCTTTGCTCTGCACCAGAGAAGGAGCCGTTCACTGGTCACTCATTTATTGAGTGCCTACTGTGTGCTAAGCACAGGCTACAGAGTGTGCGAGTCTCCTCACTGCTGTGCAGTGAGATGCCAGCTCTGAGTGTGAGGGAGGGCAGAGTCAATGCAGCTTGCAACGGCGAAGACTGCATTTATGCAGGACTGCTGCCTGACACCGAGAGTCCAGGAAGAAACCCAGTGGGTTCAGTGTGGGCCTTGTGTGAAGTGCCAGCGATGAGGACAGGAGACACAGAGAAGAGAGTTGGCCTGCCGGCTTGTCAGCTGTGACATCCAGGTAGGAAGAAGCAGCACCACGTCCTCTGGGAAGTCTGCGGTGGGGGCTTTTACTCTGAACCTTGGGCCTCATCCTCTCTGCCTGGGGAGAGTTTGGTGTATGAACCATGGTTAGTGGGGGGGTCTTGTCTGGCTCCTCCACCCTTGGAAGTCTTCCCTAGTCACATTGAAGGCCTTCATCTTCCTAACCCCTCTCTCCTGTCTGGAGATATCTAGGGCAATGGAATTGCAGGCTCATCTGTCATATCTTCCATTATTCAGTTGCTAATGCCTCCAGAGCATGGATGGAGCCCACCCTCAGTTATCCTCTTTTTTTTTTTTTTTTTTTTTTTTTTTTGAGACGGAGTCTCGTTCTGTCACCCAGGCTGGAGTACAGTGGCCGGATCTCAGCTCACTGCAAGCTCCGTCTCCCAGGTTTATGCCATTCTCCTGCCTCAGCCTCCCGAGTAGCTGGGACTACAGGCGCCCGCCACCTCGCCCAGCTAGTTTTTTTGTATTTTTAGTAGAGACGGGGTTTCACCGTGTTAGCCAGGATGGTCTCGATCTCCTGACCTCGTGATCCGCCCGTCTAGGCCTCCCAAAGTGCTGGGATTACAGGCTTGAGCCACCGCGCCTGGCCCAGTTATCCTCTTTAAAGGTGGGGAAGGCTATCCAAGAGTCCTGGGAACATGGCAGCTGACATGAACTAGGAAGCAGGAGACACAGTTTAGTCCTGGCTCTGTTATCAGCTCACTGTGTGACTTTGGGCCAGTAGCTTCCCATCTCTGAAAAATGATGACTGACTCCTAATATTCCTGCCCACACCATGCATGGAGGAACGTTCATCTCTATTTGTTATCGAGGTGACTTCCACAGCTCTTGAATGGAATGAGTCGAGCAGGTGTTCTACCAGGGGTGCTAGGGAGGGGAGGGGTCCAGAAGTCTGCAGCTCCAGTGGAAGAGGTTAGGCACTAGGGAAGGCAGACGGGAGCTCAATATCTGTGACCTGCTGGGGCGCCCACTGCCTGTCCTCTTGTGCCCACTCACTTGAGCCATGACCTTTCCCCAACCTGATTGATTTACCTACTTTCATGTCTGGTCCCCTGGAACCATTTGGGGCTGTGGCCTCTGCTAGAAGGTGTGAGCTGATAACTGCTTATGGTGTTATTCCTCCCAGAGTGATCTGCACTTACTTACAGTTGTTGAAGGCAGAAAAATCTCTGAAGACTAAAGGCGTGACCCTCTAATGATCAATGATTAGTATAACGATCAGTGATTAGAGCTTTGCAAACAGTGAGGGAATAGGGGATGTTCCAAGGTCTGGAAAACTAGGCTTTAGTCCCCATGGTTTCAGCTGGCCCTGAGGGGCAGGGGTGGGGGCAGGGCAGAGTGTGCCTGGGTGTGTCATGGGTGGGGAGGGTGCAGCTTCTGGGCCAAAGCGATTTCAGTCTTGGATCATCAAAAAGACCACCTCCTTGCACTCGACTGCCTCCCCTGGGGGCCTCCCCATGATGGCTTGTGGGGAGCCTGTCTGTCTAGCTGCCCAACCCCCACCTTGGAGACTGGCAGCAAAGTGTATGGCCATTTTCCCATGATGCCCTTGCAACCACCAGCAGCCCTCGTCTACCTTCTGTGGACAGACTTCTCTTGCCCAGGAGGCCCTGGAACGTGTGTTCCACCTGATACGCTGGCGGTGGGAGAGAGAAGTGGTAGAGAAAAGAGAGGCAGCAGAGGTGGACTGTCTTGGGAACCAGGTAATGGCAGGGCCAGGGCCAGGGCTGGGGCCTTGCAGATGCAATCATTTCTCCGGCATCCCGAGAGGTGAGGAAACACCATGGACTGATTGATTTATTCACTGGTTCATTCACTGATTCCTTCCTCCCGCTCCTCCATTCTCCCTCTGCTCTCCCTTCACAGACACCTAGTGGTGCTTCTAACAGGCAGAAACTGCTGGGAACTGGAGATACAGAGGCGACAGCAGACCTGATGCCTGCCTGTTGGGGGACCTCCAGTCTGGGGACACCAGCCAGCCATGTGACCCAGCAAGACAGTGTAATGCAGTATGCCAGGAACAGGGTCACACCAGGCAATGGCGACAAGCTCTGTCTGTGTAGGGCAGGCGGTCAGGGAAGGAGAGCTGGTTAGGATGGGGCTGGGAGTCAGGTCAGTGAGGCAGGCCTGAAGGATGCAGTGAGTCGTGTTAGGGGACTGGACTTGGTCCTGAGAGCACTGAGGGAGTGGAGGGTACAAGTTGGTTTCTTTTCTTTTTTTTTGTTTTTTGAGACAGAGTCTCGCTCTTGCTGCCCAGGCTGGAATGCAGTGGCAAGATCTCGGCTAACTGCAACCTCCGCCTCCTGGGTTCAAGCAATTCTCCTGTCTTAGCCTCCCGAGTAGCTGGGATTACAGGCACCCGCCACCACGCCCAGCTAATTTTTATATTTTTCGTAGAGACAGGGTTTCACCACGTTGGCCAGGCTGGTCTCGAACTCCTGACCTCAGGTGATCCACCTGCCTCAGCCTCCCAAAATGCTGGGATTACAGGTGTGAGCCACCACACCCACCCGGCCGGTTGGTTTATTTTCTTTTGATTTTGTTTTTCCCTTTTCGCTGAAAGATTTAAGCAGAGTAGTGGCTTCTCAGATTTGTACTTTTTTTTTTTTGAGACAGTCTTCCTCTGTCACCCGGGCTGGACTCGACTCACTGCAACTTCACTGCAACTTCTGCCTCCTGGGTTCAAGTGATTCTCCAGCCTCAGCTTCCGAAGTAGCTGGGACCACAGGCACCTGCCACTACACCGGGCTAATGTTTGCATTTTTAGTTGTATTTTGTATTTTTAGTCACCATGTTGGCCAGGCTGATCTCGAACTCCTGACCTCAAGTGATCTGGCTGCCTTGGCCTCCCAAAGTGCTGTAATTACAGGCGTGAGCCACTGCCTGGCCCAGATACACACTTTTAAGATCATCTGGGTGCCAGGGTTTGAAGATTTAAGCACTTCTTATCTCTAGTGGTTGACTTTTTTTTTCCCCCCTCTAATTCCAGGCTTTAGACCTAAAGTAATTTTGAAACGCTGGTAGAACTAGATCCATCATTGTCTGTTCCTATCCCTGCAGCCACTCCTTAGGACCACCCCTCTAAGGAAACAACCAGAAAGCCTAGCATGGACAAACCATACTGGCCCCACCTCTGCACAGCAATGCCAGCCTGGCCTGCCTCTGGCCAGAGCATCTCCCCTCACCCACCTGGTTTGTTTGTGCTGAGGACAACTCAACCCTCCCCAGGGGCATGTTGAGGGCAGGTTTGGGCAATACTTACCTTTTTTTCTCCTTGGCTGGATCAGAGGTCTTCTGCATTTTACAGATGGAGAAACTGAGATGTAAGGAGGTTAAGTGACTTGTCCAAGGTCACACAGAAAGAGGCCGAGCCAAGATTCAAAGTCTCACTTCACAGTACTGGTTCTGCTCTATCTTGGGAAGTGTCTCCAGCATAGATGAGGAGAGGGCAGCCAGTGAACTTATGATGGGT
Organism: Macaca thibetana thibetana; assembly: GCF_024542745.1. Lineage (NCBI taxonomy): Eukaryota > Metazoa > Chordata > Mammalia > Primates > Cercopithecidae > Macaca > Macaca thibetana. The sequence goes on along the minus strand of NC_065593.1, from coordinate 45,270,805 downwards.
CCCCAGGAGGCAAGGCAGGACTGCTTCCCTCCTTATCCCCACTCTAACGCCCACTTACCTCTCTTCCCCAGGCACTTCCCCCATTGCCCCAGATTTCCCTTGCCTTAGAGCCTGGGCCTCCTGGAAGGAAATGGCATGTGGTCTGGGGGTGGAGGCTGTTACGCTGGGCAAAGACATTTTAATCCTTGAGCTGATGGGGCAGGTGTCCTGAACCAAGAACTGTGGATTGACATTCTCATTCTTCCATTAGCTTCTGTGACCTTGGCCAAAGCCTTCTCCCTCTCTGACCTTAACCTGAACTTCTGAACTGGGGCTTGCTCAGTTCTGCTGAAAGGGAGAGTTGCTTCCTAGTTGAGAGAGTGACAGTGGGTTACATTCATTAGACTGTCTTCACATGTCTGTATCCCCAGTTCCTGGCACTGAGCCTGGCACACATAGGATCCCAGCACACGTGGGACACAGAATGCTGAATGAGGAGTCCTTTCTCTGAGAGTCTGGGAATAGGGAAGAGGCTGGAGTCCCCTTTTCCAGGAAAGCTAAAGATAGACAAACAGAGCCCTAGAGTAACACAAGCTGCCTGCCAGGACGCTGGGAGCTGGGCTTGCATCAGAGGCTCTTTCTTGCATCCCCAGTTTCCCTAGGGGTAGCGCTGGAGCTCCTGGAACCATCAGGGACCTGGCTAGGGACAATATAAACCCTCTTGCCTCTCACAACTTGTGTTGTCGTACCTTTCAGGATCAGGAACGGATTGTTTTCTAAGCCTTGGACTAATTCACTCACTTCCCATCTGCTTCCCTCACATCCCACCATGACATCAGTGGCTGGGGCAGCTATCTTGAGCTGGAGTTGCCCAGCCTGGCCAATAACTGGAAAAGTCTCTTTGGAGATTTGGACCCATTTCTGAAAACCACTTTGCCTTGGTAAGAGGCAGCCTTCAGGTGCAAGCTGGAGAGAATGGTCACTTATGAATTCCATAGGACTGACCTTTCTCCCCCACTGGGTTTCTGTGCCTGGCGGGGAACATTCGGAGACATTGGTTCCCATTCACTCTGAAAGGACTCCTACCCCCACCCAGAGCCCTCCATATCCATTTAGCCCAAATCCCCAACTCCAGGGATGATTACAGGTTGGGGGAGCCCCGAGAGCAAGGGAGGTAAGTGATGCGATCGTGCCCCATTCTTGTCACCCTTTTTTTTTTTTTTTTTTGAGGCAGGGTCTTGCTCTGTTGCCCAGGTTGGAGTGGAGAGGCACAAGCACGACTCACTGCAGCCTCAACTTCCTGGGCTCCAGTGATCCTCAGTCTTTTGAGTAGCTGGGGCCACAGACGTGCATCACCGTGCCTGGCCAATTTTGTTTATGTTTTGTAGAGATGGGGTCTTTCTGTGTTGCCCAGGCTGATCTTGAACTCCTGGCCTCCAGCAGTCCTCCTGCCTCAGCCTCCCAAAGTGCTGGGATTACAGGCATGAGACTCCACAGCCAGCCATCACTTAAATTATGCTTAGCATCCCATAGTGTTTGTAAGTTCTTCCTGACTTCTAACCCAGTCTCTCCTCCCATATTCCAAGTCCTGTATTTTGGGAAGCAGAGGGTTGTGATATTAAAGGAGAGTGAAAGGAGAATAAGGATTAGACCCAGCTGCAGGATGAGGTGCTTTTGGGAAGCAGTCCAGCAGTGCTAGTTGAAGTTTTTAATGTTTCTCATGGGGCTGCATAGATGAGGCCGCATCACCCAGCAAGGCTTCTGTCTCTAGACCAGGTACCCCGATGTTTGGCACTGACTCTATAAAGCATGGCAAAGCTGGAGAAAAGCTTTGGGGGGTCACTTCCCTCCTCCGTTTTGCAGGTGAGGAAACTGATGTCTGGAAAGCAGCAGGCATCAGTGGAGACACTCCTAGCCCTGCTGCCTTCTCACTGCACACACTTCCAGATTCAGACAAACCAGAAAGGAAACCCACCATGCAGGACTGTCCATGCAGTGGCTCTTCCTGTGGCCCCATTTCTACGCGCTTCCAAGGACCTCACCATGGTCCAGGACCACAAGCCAAGGCTACCCCAGCGTCCTTACCATCCTGGGAATGGGAGGATCCAGGCCCAGCTCTGTCTTGTCTGCCCCCCGGAAGTCTTCCCTGAGCGCTGGCCTCTTATTTACCCGTCTTTGTCTCTCGCTTGTTGGTCCCTGTCTCTTGTCTGATTACGGAACCCCTGAGGTCAGAATCTTTGCCTCCCCAATCAGATTGTCAGGCAGGAGTTGGGGGCAGATGCGGGGTCATTTCTACATGTGAGACCAAATAGTGGTCCTGTTTAAGTTGATCCCCTTGAAAGAAAATTCTGGGCTGGGCGCGGTGGCTCAAGCCTGTAATCCCAGCACTTTGGGAGGCCGAGACGGGCGGATCACGAGGTCAGGAGATCAAGACCATCCTGGCTAACACGGTGAAACCCCGTCTCTACTAAAAAGTACAAAAAACTAGCCGGGCGAGGTGGCGGGCGCCTGTAGTCCCAGCTACTCAGGAGGCTGAGGCAGGGGAATGGCGGGAACCCGGGAGGCGGAGCTTGCAGTGAGCTGAGATCTGGCCACTGCACCCCAGCCTGGGCGACAGAGCGAGACTCCGTCTCAAAAAAAAAAAAAAAAAAAAAAATTCTGGAAAAGCTCCTCAGATGCACAGATACACAGAATCAGACCTTGGGCAAAGTGTGTAGTTGTGCTTTTGAAGCTGTGCAACCTTGGACAAAATACTTGACTTCTCTGTGCCTCAGTTTCCTTATCTGTGAAGTGGGGGTGGTCGTGTATCGATACCTTCCCCATGAGGTTGATGGGAGGATTGAGTTAATATAAAGCATTTCAGACAGTGCCAGTTTCTTACACGTACACACACACACACACACTTCGGAGGTCTGCCAGGCCAGGGCTCATAGCCTTGAATCTACCCATGGTAGAGAGACAACCTGCCTTGCAGGCTACCTGCCCTCCCAGCAGCCATGCAGGGGATCTGCCTCTCTGCTGCCGATTATCCCCTGCCCTGGTCAGAGCCTCTTCCCAAAGGTACCTCCAAGGCCACAGTTATCCAGGTCTCTGCTTTGGGGCTGAGTTCCACTTCACCATCACCTGCCACAGTGCACACGGACAGCTCCATCAGGAGAAGCAGGGCGAGGCAAGGCAGCATGGTGAGCCTGCACTGTCCCGGAACGCTCTGGGAGTCCCTCTCAGCCTGAAGAAGCCTCTTGCAGGCTTTGGTTCGCTCTTTGGCTCCTTGAGTGTAGATAGGGGAAACTTCCCCTGTTTTCTGGTCCTTCCAGCTGTTCCTGCTTCTTTCCTTCAGCTTAACTGACCCCCAGGCCAGTTTCTGTGACTCCCCTCCCTCCCTGGCTGGACAGGCCAATGATATTAAGGAGCTGCTCAGGAGGAGGGATCAGACCTCTTCACTACCACCCCCTAACATTTGATTCCAGGGCTTAACATTCTGATGCAACACCTGCCTCGCCTATGGCTGTTTCCCTGGTGGCAGGTGCACAGTGGGGCAGTGTGTGGGACCTGGAGCTTGCAGCTTCCAGGCTGGAAACCCTGAGGGGACCTTCTCATCTTAGGAATAAAGGGAGGGGGCCATATGCCTTCTCTCTTCCTAGTGCTCTGCTCCCCTGTGCAGAGAAGCCTCTCCCTGGAAATTAGCAGTGTCCCCTTTCTGTCCCTTCCTGTCTTTGAGCCCCCTCCTCTCCAGCACTCTCCTCCATCAATAGTCCCTGTGTGTGCATAAGAACACATGTCTTGCTCTAAGAGAAATAACAGTGCTTAAAGAAATGAGGCTCCTCACAAATGGGAATTGGGATTTGCCAGAAAAATGGCCGCAGGTTTCAAGCGTCATTGGCTCTAAATGATCTTTCCCCTGTTGTCAAAGTGATCTCTCTAAATCCCTAAACTGACTTGCCTCTCCTGCTCACCACCTTCCAGTGTCTCCCCACTGCCCTCGAGTGAACTCAAGCTCCCTAGCGTGGAGTTCATGGTCCTTCATTTAGTTCTTCCCTCTCGCCTGTCCACCCAGATCCATTCATCCATCTATCCACTCATCGGTCTAGAACAAGGGCTCTGTGGTCACAGAGGCCTGGATTCCAAATAGCTGTGTGACCTTAGGCACATTACTTAACTCTTCTCGAGAATCCTTGTCTGTAAAACAGGATTAATAATAGCACTTGTTTCCAAAGTTTGAGGATGAAATGAGAGAATGCCCTGGAGCACTTAGCACAATGCATGATGGTCAATATTTACCACCTGCTGACCTTTTTTTTTTTTTTTCACACTACAATAGTTAATTTTATTTGTTCAAGAGCTCATACTGCAAGCATTAAACCAAGCATAGGCTTTGATTCTGTGGGCCCAAATTCACATATTGAAGAAGATCAAAGCAAACTGCGATCCATGTACACGGATGAAAACTAAAGGCTCAGAGTTAATAACATTGTAGTTTTTAAATTTCTACAGCCTAGAGCCCAGTAGTCACAGGTCTTTTTGGTCCTTCTTGATGTCCCACAGGGTATCTGCACTTTTCTTGAGCTGAGCAACTTCATCATCCTTTAGCTTCTGGTTGATAACGCTGGTTAATCCTCGGGCATTGAGGATACACGGAAGGCTCAGGAAGACTTCATTCTCGATGCCCTACATCCCCTTTACCATTGTTGACACGGGATGAATCCTGGATAGATTTTTCAACATGGATTCAATAAGATCAGCCACACTTAATCCAGTAGCCCAGTTGGTATATCCTTTTAGCTTGATGACTTCATAGGCACTTTCAACCACCATCTTATGCACTTCCTTCCAATTTTCACTATCAATGTCAGTCCCCATTTCTGGATTCAATTCCTGGAGAGAAACACCTGCCACATTCATGCCACTCCACACAGCCACACTTGGGTCGCCATGTTCCCCCAAAATCCATCCATGGCAGCTGCTGGGATGAATGCCAAGTTTTTCAGCCACAAGGTAGCGAAATCTAGCAGAATCCAGATTACATCCACTTCCAATCACGCAGTGTTTGGGTAATCCACTTAGTTTCCAGGTAACATATGTAAGAATGTCCACTGGGTTGGAAACCACAATTATGATGCAATCAGGACTGTACTTGATGATCTGAGGAATAATAAATTTGAAGACATTAACATTTCTCTGCACCAGATTGAGCCGAGTCTCCCCTTCTTGCTGACGGACTCCTGCAGTTACCACTACAGTCTTAGAATTGGCAGTCACAGAATAATCTTTATCTGCCACAATTTTAGCGTCTGAAGAAATAAGCTCCCATGCTGCAGATCCATTATTTCTCCTTTAAGCTTATCTTCCAAAACATCCACAAGAGCAAGTTCATCAGCCAGAGACTTTCCCAGAATGCTGATAGCACACGCCATACCAGCTTGTCCAGCACCCACTACAGTGATCTTATTGTTTGGGACTGTTGCCTCTTCTACCGTAACTGGTGCAGTGAGTTTTTCCTTAAGAGCTGCCATTTTGCACAGGAGAGAGGAGGCTCTGAGACCTCTGTAACAGCTATGCGGAGAAGACAATGTCAGCTGCCTTTTTTTTTTTTTTTTTTTTTTGAGATGGAATGTGGCTCTGTTGCCCAGACTGGAGTGGAGTGGTGCGATCTCGGCTCACTGCAGCCTCTGCCTCCTGGGTTCAAGCAGTCCTCCTGCCTCAGCCCCTGAGTAGCTGGGATTACAGGCCCCGCCACCACGCCCAGTTAATTTTTGTATTTTAGTAGAGACAGGGTTTCATCATATTGGTCAGACTGGTCTTAAACTCACGACCTCAAGTGATCTGCCTGCCTTGGCCTCCCAAAGTGCTGGGATTACAGGCATGAGCACCCGGCTTGACCATTATTACTGTTACTGTTATCGGCATTGGGTGAGGCGGTGGGCTGTAGAAGATGAGTAAGACACTGATCCTATAGCATCTCACAGTTTAGGCACGGAGACCTCTGGTTGGCAGATAAGCTACGTTTGGTTTGACATGTGCCAGCATAGCGGTGGGAACAAGGGAAAGGCACGTCCTCCTTCCCAGTGAACCACTACCCCTGTCCCAGGACAGGCTGTTGCCTCTACTGGACCTCCCTTTCCCCCTGGTGAACTCCCATTCATTCTTAAACATCCAGCTTAATATTCACCTCTTACATAGAATTCTTCTCTCTCTATTCCTGTCTCCAGCAAGAACTAATTGGCTCCTTTTGCCAACATCTCCCACTTGGATCTCTATGGCTTCCCACAGGCCGCTGTGCGAGGTTGTGCAGGTTGTGTCCTGCACAAGGCTGGCTGCGGAGGGGGCCAGTGGAAGTGAAGGCAACCCCAGCTCTGCTCACTGATGGCTCTGGCGCTGCTCAGGGTGTTCACCCCTGGAAGCAGCAGCTTGGCTCCAGTTCTCCCAAAAGGGACAGCTGGGCTGAGGGCATCTCTGCTAGTCAGCCATGTGGTTGTTGACTATGCCACCAGCTCTCTGAGAGTAGGGCTGTGATAGATGTGTGCTTGGCATACAGTCGGTCCTTAATAAACCTGCACTCACCCTGAATCCAGGCCAGCCAAGTGAGAGATGAATAAGAGTAAGTATGGAGTGTTTGAGGGAGGACTCCCCCTCTACTCCAACCCACTTTCAGGAATCTTTTTGGTGGGTTCTAAACTGGAAGGCTTCAGAATCCCCGAATTTGCTAAAATGCAGCTTCCCCAGCTTAACCTAATTCCCACGCAGCCAGTCCTGGCTTGTGGGTTGCTCTCAACTCTGTAGGGAGGCAGTCCCCCAGCCTCTCCCTGAACACCCCCAGGTGCAGGACGCCTAAAGCCTCACACTCCATTTGGGGTTTTCCGTTGTCATTAACAGGTTCTTCCTTAGAGGAAACAAAATGTTGCTTTTCATCCCCTTGGTTTCACAGGTGTGGAAACTGAGGCAGACCGGGCTTGCTGTAGGATACACTGAGAATTCATTGGCAAACTAACTTGGACCCCCCAGCCAGCTCCTTCCCACCTTCCAGTGGGGCCTTACCCACAGGGCTTCAGGCAGAATCACAGCCTGGGCCTCTGGACAGGGGAGATGGCCTTCCATTCTCCCGATGCAGATGGGATGACCTTAGTCTCTACTGAGTGTCTGAGCCTCAGTTTCTCCATTTGCAAATTGAAGCTGGTCCTTGTAGTGTGTAGTAAAGATTTCATGAATTCCTGCCGGTAGAACATTCAGCAGAGTCCCTGGCACACAGCACGCGCGCAGTTAACCCTAACTTAATTGCTGTGGTGGTGATGATGACGATGATGATGATTTTATTCCTTCGAAGGAGCGCTGGTCTCCTGGCCCCCTCTCCGGCTCCCGACCTCAACCAGCGCCAGAGCCATCCTGCGTGATCCCGACCTCACCAGCGCCGGAGCCGTCCTGCATGAGGCAGGATGTGGTGGGCGCACAGCAGAGACGAGGCGGGGGGCACGGGGCAGAAAGGAGAGGGCGACGGGAAAAAAGCAGAGAAAACCCAAAAGGTCCGGAAGGCTGGGAGGGAGGCAGGGCACAGGCTGGAAACCGCGACTATTTGCAGCGTCGCCCTTGGGCTGCGGTCAGGCTGGCGCTGTCAGTCCTGGCGGCCGAGCCCGCCGCCCCGCCCGGTGCCCTCGGCCACCCGGGCACGGCCCTGGCCGGTGCGTCCAGCTCCTCCCGGTCCCCGCGGCCCCGGCGGCGGGTGGGCTGCAGCGCTGCCGCCAGAGGAGGGACCCGGCCGATCTGGGGTGGGCTGGGGCAGGGCCGAGCGCAAGTCGGGGTGCGACCCCCAGGTGAGCCGGTCTGGTGGCAGCGTGCGACCCGTGGCGGGGTACGTCGCGGCGGTGGCGCCCCGCGGGAGCTGGGCCGGGGGCGGGTCGCAGCCGCGGCGAGGCTCCCCGGGCGCCGGGTGGGCGCAGGATTGCTAAACGCTGCGGTTTGGCTAAGATTGCGGAGCCGAGAAGAGAAAGGGCGCAGGAGGGAGGGATTTAAAACAAAACCAAAGGGGGGAAAAAAAAGCAGAGGGAGAACAGAGAAGAGGGAAATGCGAGATGAGGGCGGATGCGGGCAGGAAGCTGACGTTTCCTGAACGCCTCCTCCAGCTAAAGTCGGTGCGTGATGAGCCCATTTTACAGGCTGGAGCTGGGAGAAGGCCGCCAACCACTAAGGGGCAGAGGCGGGATTCGAACCTACACCTATCTGCCACTCGCGGGCTCCTTCATCTTTACTGAGGAGCGAACACGAAGCAGTGGGGCTTGGCGGGGGCCAGGAGGCAAGGCGGAAGGGAGAGGGCTCGGTGGGGGGTCATGACTGCCTGGTGGGGACCCTGGGGACGGGGCAGCTGCAGGTTGACGATCTGGGTTCCTTCACCGACCAAGTACGAAGGGTTGGGGGAGGTCTGCTTCAGTCGTTCCCGCGCCCCTCCAGCGCCCCCACGTGGAAGCTTCTGACTACCTGGTTTCCCCTCCCAGCGCGCCGGCGTGGCGAGATCCAGGTTGGGCTGGAGCTGGGTCCTGGACTTGGAAAGGCCTGTCCCTGGATAGAGGGACAGGAGATAAAGGAGGGGCAGGGCTGCCAGGGGCGGGGGGTCTGGGTGTCCTCGGGCACGTAGTGCGGCCCTTCCAGTAGCGGGGAGGGTGGTGGGTAAAGGTAGCCAGGAGTGCTTGGCTGGGACTTTGCACCCTGTGCTTGGCCCTCTCCCGCTGTGATGGCTTAGGACTTTGGAAAAAACAACTCTTCCCCCAAGTCTTTGAGGTTCCTTTCATGCATTCATTCACTGATTCTGGATTTACTGAACACCTTCAGATGCAACTCTGTGAACAGAGTTGAAAGAAACAAAGGTCTGGGCACGGTGGCTCACTGTCTGTAATCCCAGCTGTGGAGGGAGGATCACTTGAACCTGGGAGGTGGAGGTTGCAGTGAGCAGAAATTGTGCCACCTCACTGTAGCCTGGGTGACAGAGTGAGACCCTATCTCGAAAGAGAAAGAGAGAGAGAGAGAGAGAAAGAGAGAGAGAGAGGAAGGAAGGGAGGGAGGGAGGCAGGGAGGAATAAAAGAAACAGACAAGCATTATCACAATTTTAATACGGGGATGAGGTGGGGCACACGGAGCAGAAAGGAGAGGGAGATGGGAAGAAGGCAGAGAAAACTCCAAAGGTCTGGAAGGCTGGGAGGGAGGCAGGGCATGGGCTGGAAACCGCGGCTATTTCCACAGTGTGGAAAGTGCCATGGCAGGGGCATTTGGGGGAAAAGGAGGAACCCAGGACTCCCTTTACCTCATTGATAATGTGGGTGTGCTCAGACACTTGTCCTAGACAGAACACTAAGGGTTTGGAAAAGCGGATCTCTAGGTCCACAGTGTAGATGGAGCAAACAGAGCCCTTGCCCTCTGTTCCCAGAGGTTGTGTGGGCAGATGCCTTTGCCCATATTCGTGGCAGGCGGTTTGGCCCAAGCCTGCTTTGGTCTTGGCATTTCTAGCCCCTCAGTTATGCCCCATGTGTCTCTGGAAGGGCCTGAAAGTACTGCCCAGTTTCAGAAAGAAATTCTCACCACTAGCAGATCAGAGTTCTTTTTTGTTGTTGTTGTTTTGAGTCTTGCTCTGTTGCCCAAGCTGGAGTGCGGTGGTGCGATCTCGGCTCACTGCAATCTCTGCCTCCTGGGTTCAAGGGATTCTCCGGCCTCAGCCACCTGAGTAGCTGGGACTATAGACATATGCCACTCCGCCCAGCTAATTTTTGTATTTTCAGTAGCGACAAGGTTTTGCCATGTTGTCCAGGCTGGTCTCGAATTCCAGGCCTGAAGCTATCCACCTGCCTCAGCCTCCCAAAGTGCTGGGATTACAGGTGTGAGCCACCATGCCTGGCCTGGTCAGAGTTCTGAAAATGATTCAACACAGTTCCTGAACTCACCCATATCATCAGCACCTCCTCCACCACCATCAAATGTGCACTCTGACCCAGGGGTCCAGGGACCTGGGGGCCTCTCACCCTGCCTCCTTTCCTTCTCCATCACCTTTCTCCATGGAGCTCATAGCCACGCACATGTTTTTTGCAATTAGACTCCATGAGGAAAGACAACATACATGATGATGGGTGTTTGTCCACGTGTCGGATTTAAGTCAAGCGTAGAAGCACACCATACCATAGTGTTAACAACAATACCCTGGGTTCCAATTCTGGCCCCAGCCCTTACCATGGGTATTAGTTGTTACTTAGGCAAGTTATTTAAGTTTTCTGAATTTCACTCACCTTATCTGTAAGATGGAGATCATAATACATATCCTCATATCGAAGTATTTTTGAAGTTAAATGAGATAATACATAAAAGAACTTTGTGCAGCATCTGGCACATCATAGGCACTTAATAAATGGTAGCAGTTATTATTACTCTTAATAATATAGTTAAACAGTAACATTCCTCAATATTTCAGGGGAAAGCTCAGATGAAGGAAAGTCATTTAAGGCATTCCCTTATATTTTATCATCAGGTTGAGAGTTTCCTAAGGACAGGAGCTGGGTCTCTCTCATGATACTAGCAGTTCCCTGTGGAGGGGTCTATTTCTATTTCTTTTCTTTTCTTTTCTTTTTTTTGAGATGGAGTCTCGCTCAGCTGCCCAGGCTGGAGTGCAGTAGCACCATCTTGGCTCACTGCAACCTCCGCCTCCTGGGTTCAAGCAATTCTCCTGCCTCAGCTTCCTGAGTAGCTGGGATAACAGACATGAGCCACCATGCCCAGCTAATTTTTTTGTATTTGTGATAGAGATGGGGTTTCACCATGTCGGCCAGGCTGGTCTTGAACTCCTGACCTCAAGTGATCCGCCCACCTTGGCCTCCCAAAGTGCTGGGATTACAGGCATGAACCACTGTGCCCCGCCTATTTCTTAGACAAAGTTGAGCATACAAGGACCTCAAAGGTAGATTTCAGAAGCAGAGGGAGCCAGGCTGAGGGAGGCTGGTGAAGCCCCTCTGTTGGGGCATGTGGGGTCTTCTCCTGACCCTGGCCTCAAATGTGGCCCTGAAGAAGTCTCCCTCCAGAGTGCTTATTCCTTCTGGAGCCTGTGTGCTATCAAGGCACCAGCGTCTGACCCCATTAGTGAGAGAAGAGAAGCTTATGATTAACATCAACCTTTTTTTTCCTGGATCTTGGTTAGCAAGTGTGAGAGAAAAGTGAACAGCTAATTGCAAATGTAATTATAATGCACTGTCCTCTGTCTACCAAGTGGAGCCTCCACACCCCAGCGTCTGCAGAACAGTTTGTTTCTCATGTCAGGGAGGACTCTGGAGCCAGCCACATGGTGACAGCACCCACAGGTTGGGGACTTGGCTGGCGGGGGCTTGGTATGAGGGGCTCATGGAACTGCCCTTTTGGGACTGACCCTCCATCCTGCTTTCCCTGGCCGGACCAGAACCCCTGAGCTGATGGAGCTGGGGGCAGCAGCTATGGGGGATGAGAGGCTGCCCAGTTTGTCTGTGGTCTAGAAGAGCAGGGGTTAGTCTTGGGGTGGCGAGGGAAGAACCCCGGTCCCTTTCTGGCCTCATGTGTGAGCACTCAATCAGGGAGCAGAGATGGCTAGAGAAGGCAAGTAAATGATTCTCTAAGTCCTTAGGGCTGAGGTGATCCCAGGAAGTGTCCAGGTCTGGAGTTGGGACCCTAGGCTCCGCCGTCTTGGCTGGGCTGGCTCCCCGTTCCTGCAGTTCCGCCCCCGCAGATGGAAACAGTTGGAAAGTTTTAGGGCACAGTTGCCCTGTGCCTCACACTGGATGTGGGGCCTTTAAAGAACTTCCCTTTAGCAGCTGTGCAATCTTCATGTCTTGGTACTTTCCCTCCACTTGTCTGCAGACTCCTCTTCTCCCTCCACGATTTCCTTGTTTCGCCTTCAGCTCTGAGTGACGCTAGGCATGACTTCATTCTCTTTGGGACTCATTTGTAAAATGGAAAGTTTGTTGAATGGAAAGATTTGAGATTCTAAGTGAGGTGGATTGGAGATGTCATTTGGAGTGAGTATATATCTGAGACGGGCAGAGAGGGAGGGAGGGGGCAGAGGAGAGGGATAGCCTGAGTGCCACCTTTTTGGTTAAGTAAACCATCATAGACAGGGATGCCTTATACAGTTGTGCAGGTTGAGCACTGCACAAGGGTGCCTGACTGAGACAGATCATGGAGGCTGAAATTCAGCCCTGCTCATTTCACCAAACCAATCACTTGGGCTTCACCTGCACCATTCAAGGAAGGGCTGCTTTTTCCCGTTTCACACAGATGTGCCTTATGGGCTAGCACAGGCCTTGATAAAGCCAGACTTGGGGGACAGACGATAAAATATTAGGGCAGAAATCCAAAGGGGATGATGGAGCTTATCTCGTCCCCAAATAGGCATCCTCTGACCCCTAATTAAAATGCCTGTGCTAAGCATGGGGAAATAAGAATAAGACGTGTCACAGTCCCAGAAAGCTTACACGGGGCAGGGGGAGAGAGGCATGTGACTGGAGATAAAGCACAATGGTACCATTGCTTTAAGCATGGCGACTATGTATTTGAGTGTCAAATCAGGTTATAGTGTACATTGTATGAGTGCACATACAGGGCTCACAAAAAGGGGTTTTTGACTTTAGGAGTTTTCTGGTCAACCTGAGCATGAGTCTTCAGGAGTTATAGTAGAGTTTTGTACAGAGCATGGATGCCTCGAGGGGAAATTTTGCGGGGAGAGTCAGGAGAAGTTCTCAGAGGAGATCTTGAATGGTGGATGCCAGTTTGCCGAGTGATGGTAGGGAAGGGTGTTTAGGCAGTGGGAACAGCACAAAAAGGTACTGAGGCTTGAAAGAAGACAGTTCTCACTGGGTTTAAGTTCAGTGAGAGCCGTACAGTCTGTCTGGGAAATGGGGAGCCCCTTCAGGCCTCGAATGCCATGCTGGGGAGCTTGGATTTTATCCAGGCAGATAAAATCCCTAGGGATTTTTGTTTCTCTTAAGGGCTGTTAAACTCTCCTCTCCTCAAAGAGGTGATGAGGAGGAGGGAATGGAGATGGGGAGGGGCTGGAGGCAGGGAAGCCTTTTAGGAGGAAGTCATTGTAGTAGTCCAGGGAAGACCTGGGTCAGCCTCGAAGTCAGTGCTGGGACTGGGGAGAAGAGGGCTGGGGTCAATGACATAGCAGAAGGCATCAGGCATCAGTAGATCTGAGACCTGGAGGGAAGGAGGATTGTGAGGAGGAAGAGGAAGGAGAGCAGGCTTAGGGGAGCAGGCTCAGGGTGAGTGTCAGTTTGGACAATTTGATGGGAGATGCTGGAGACGCTGGAACTCTAGGGGCAAAGCCATGGAGCTTTAAGGAACTCAGTGTTTGGGGCTGGTGAAGCTAGAGGAGACCAGGAAAACCCAGCAAAATCAACAATAACAGGCTGACATGGTGACCTAGGTAGGCTATGGCAAGAGGGTGGGATGGGAGAGACCGAGAAGGAGAATTAGAGGGGCAGGTGCATCAGGAGAGAGAAGAGGTGCGGACACCAAGGAGAGTGACGCTTACAAAGATGCAGACGCATATGCATAGACATGTACATGTTCATACCTGATAAGGGCAGGAAGCATGCACTTCTGAGATGAGCTGAAGTAACATCATCTATTTGATTTGCTGTATTATTTGAATATTTTACAGTGACAATACTTGCATGTATTACTTGCAGCATTAAAAAGCAATTGAAGGCCCAGTGTGGTGGCTCATACCTGTAATCCCAGTACTTTGGGAGGCCAAGGCAGAAGGATTGCCTGAGTCCAGGAGTTTAAGACCAGCCTGGGCACAAATCAAGACCCTATCTCTACAAAAAATAAAAAGTTAGCTGGGTGTGGTGATGTGTACCTGTAATCCCAGCTACTCACAGGCTAAGGTGGGAGGCTTGAGCCCAGAAGGTCAAGGCTGCAGTGAGCAGTGGTTGTGCCACTGTACTTCAGTCTGGGTGACAAAGCAAGACCTTGTCTCAAAACAAACAAACAAAAACAACAAACCACAACTGAAAACAGATAAGAAGTAATCAAAATGTCCATTAACCTGAGAATGGATTAAGCACTTATGGCAGTGGACTATTACACAGCAGTGAAAATATATGAGTTAGAGTTCATGTATCAACATATAAACTCATAAAATGTTGACCGGGTGCAGTGGCTCACGCCTGTAATCCCAGCACTTTGGGAGGCTGAGGTGGGCGGATCACGAGATCAGGAATTGAGACTATCCTGGCTAACACGGTGACACCCCATCTCTACTAAAAATACAAAAATCAGCTGGATGTGGTGGCACTGGCTTGTAGTCCCAGCTACTTGGGAGGCTGAGGCAGGAGAATTGCTTGAGCCCCGGCGGCAGAGGTTGCAGTGAGCCGAGATGGCACCACTGCACTCCAGCCTGGGTGACAGAGCAAGACTCCGTCTCCAAACAAACAAACAAACAAACAAAAAAACTCACAAAATGTTGAGCAAAAGCAGCAAAGTGCAGCAGGATACCTATCATGCCAGCCCATCTAGGTAGAATTTACAAACATGAAAGACACATCTCCATGTTATGAAGGGATCCATGCACAGGTAGTGGAACTGTGAAATACTAATGGGAATAACTGACGGGTTTAGGAGGGAGCTCACCCATGGGGAGGGAAGGAGGGAGGGGCATGGGGGTCAGGAGAGGACACAGGTGGTTTTAATTCTTCTTGGAAATGAGTTATTCCTTAAGCTGGGTAGTGAGCATATTCCAGGTTTGCCATACTGTTATATGTGCTTTATATAATTCATCTATTTTGAAAAAAAAGACTAGAAGAGAAATACGAAAAGCCCATGGGGAGAGGAGTTTTAAGAACCAGGACCTGGCCAAATTTTGTATTAAAAACACAAAAATTAGCCAGGCTTGGTGGTGCATACCTGTAGTCCCAGCTACTCGGGAGGCTGAGACAGGAGAATCACTTGAACCCGGGAGGCAGAGGTTGCAGTGAGCCGAGATGGCGCCATTGCACTCCAGCCTGGGCAACAGAGTGAGAATGTCTCAAAAAAGAGAAAAACAAAACAAAATAAAACCATGG
This sequence comes from Macaca thibetana thibetana, assembly GCF_024542745.1. Lineage (NCBI taxonomy): Eukaryota > Metazoa > Chordata > Mammalia > Primates > Cercopithecidae > Macaca > Macaca thibetana. The sequence goes on along the minus strand of NC_065593.1, from coordinate 45,255,769 downwards.
AAGGTGGCTGGGCATGGTGGCAGTGGCTCATGCCTGTAATCCCAGCACTTGCTTGAACCTAAGAGTTTGAGACCAGCCTGGGCAACATGGTGAAACCTTGTCTCTATAAAAAAATTTTAAAATTAGGCCAGGAGCAGTGGCTCACACCTGTAATCCCAGCACTTTGGGAGGTCGAGGCAGGCGGATCACCTGAGGTCAGGAGTTCAAGACCAGCCTGGCCAACATGGAGAAACCCCGTCTCTACTAAAAATACCAAAAATTAGCTGGGCATAGTGGCGGGCGCCTGTAATCCCAGCTACTCAGGAGGCTGAGACAAAAGAATCGCTTGAACCTGCTGGGAGGCAGAGGTTGCAGTGACCAGAGATCGCGCCATTGAACACTAGCCTGGGCAACAAAAGCAAAACTCCATCTCAAAAAAAAAATTTTATTTTTAAAAAGTAGCTGGGCATGGTGGCATGTGCTATTCAGGAGGCTGAGGTGGGAGGATCACTTGAGCCTGGGAGGTGGAGGTTGCAGTGAGCAGAGATTGTGCAATTGCACTGCAGCCTTGGTGACTGAGTGAGACCCTGTCTATAACAAACAAACAAACAAAAAACACACAGGGAACAGTCACCAGTGTCAAATGCAGCAGAAGGTCCCACAGGGAAGCAGGGGCTGGAGGCAGAGACATTGGGGTGCCCCGGGTCGGGAGCACGCCCACCAGTGTATGGGGCCTGCTTTCAGTTTTCCTGCGAAGAATCCTCCTGGCCAGAGGGCCCTGAAATCCCATTATCAGTCAGTGGTCCTCTGGGAGGTTCCCCCTGTGACTTAGAGCCCCTGCGGCCTCTGGGACTTGCCTCTGGGACTCAGAGGCAGCGCCTTGGTTCTTTCTTGTTGATGATGATAGAGTGAAGCTGTCCTCCTCTCTCACCAAAGAGTAAATGGAGTCATCACCTTGAGACTCATGGGAGGACCTAAGGGGGTGACAGTAGTGCCACCAGCCAGTGCTCCCGGAGGTGTAGGCTGGCCCTGAGACAGAGGGATGACCAAGCTGGCTTCAGGAAGAGATGGAGAGTTTCCGGTGGAGAGTCTCCGGCGCCCAGGGGCAGGTGGGTGAGGACGATGTTGAGGCTTGAAGATTTGGGGAGGCCAAAGCCAAACCCTGGTGCCTGGGCATGGAGAGTGAGTGATGCCCAGGCTTGGCAGACAGCAGGCTGAAAGATGCAGTGCCAAACTGGGGAGAGGGGCTGCCAGGGTTGAAGATCAGAGGAGCGGATGGGGGAGCCGGGGCACTGTCAGGGCTTGAAGCAGGAGGCCGCCGGGGGTGGCATGTTGGGGAATCAGTGAAGCCAGGGGAGGCTGGGAGGAAGCAGGCGTTGCCAAAGCAGCAGTGGGAAGGAATCAGTGCCAGCTCGGGGCTGGGGGTGGGGAGCTGGGGCAGCAGGAGGGAGCCCTAGCACTAATTCCCTCCCCAGCCTTCCTTCAGTTTTGCAACAAAAACAGATGCCCCTGTTGGTTAGTTGTAAACAGAGTTTTAGGATTCAGAGGGTCCTCTATGGGGTCGTCTTTTCCAATCCTCTTTTTGTACAGATGGGGACAGCGAACGCCTATGCAAGGCCACCCAGTGAGTCTAGTGACAGGACCTGGATTGAACCTGCCTGCATGTCCAGGTCTCTGCCAACGTCTGTGGACTGTAGGGTGGGGACCTGGGGGTAAGGGAGTTCCCAGAGTGAAGAGCTCCAGCCCTGACCACAGGGAGCAGCAGTCCTACTGGGGAGCGAGACAAGATGAGGCTCAAACACATCTAAACCCAGTCATGGATGGAAGGCTGTGTGTGCTGTCAGGGAAATATTATGGGGCAACAGTGGAGTAGCCCTCCGGGTGCCAGCGTCTTTGAGGGAGGTATGCCACGGAAGCTGTAGCTTGGGCAGTGCTCCAGATAAAGAGGAGGCTTTTAAATCCGTTAGGAGTTTATTTTCAGTGGAACCCAAATATCCCAGCATACTAGAAAAGATGTGAAAGACAAAAATCCATCATGAAGGTGGAATTATTATTATTATTGTTATTATTTTTGAGACAGAGTGTTGCTCAGTTGCTCAGGCTGGAGTGCAGTGGTAGTATCTCGGCTCACTGCAACCTCCTCCTCCCGGGTTCAAGCCATTTTCCTGCCCCAGCCTCCCGAGTAGCTGGGATTACAGGCATGCACCACTACGCCTGGCTAATTTTTGTATTTTTAGTAGAGACAGGGTTTCACCATGCTGGCCAGGCTGGTCTTGAACTCCTGACCTCAGGTGATCTGCCCGCCTTGGCCTTCCAAAAAGTGCTGAGATTACAGGCGTGAGCCACCGCTCCCAGCCAAGGTGGAATTATTGTTGGCTAATGCTAACCTTGGTTCCTCACACTGTCTGAAGGGAGCCAGGGTGTGGGCCTCCAATCAGCAGATAATCCTGATCCCGCAGGTCTGCTGGGGGACAGAGCTGAGGGTCTTCTCTTAGCTTTCATCAACTGCAGCCCCAGGAACGTACACCACAGGCCAAGGGCAAAGGTCACTGGGGAAGTGCCACTGGAGAGCATCAGTTCGCCACCTCGTTAGACAGTGCCGCAGCCTGAGGCCCCAGAAGAAGTAACAGCCTCAATGTTTAATCTATTTCTAGGATGTGTTTGGGGCCTCACATGTGACTAGAGGAGTGTTTGCCACTCTGGGAGGGCATTAGCTTGAACTAGGGTGGTGCCCCCAGAGGGCAGTGAATGGCCCTGGGATAGGTGGAATTGTGGGGAGGGGCCCACGGTGGCCTGAACCCTGAACCCTCTCCACCCTGTGTTTGGCCTGGGGGTGCTGAATGATTTGGAAGGGTGGCCCACCATCAGGGGAAGGGCGGGGTGTCCAACAGCTCCCGGGGGCTGCAGGATGGGACCCATTTAGCCTCCGCAGTCATCTGACCCCCATGACTCAGGCCTGGCCCTGCCCTTGGAGGGCACTGGGCCAGTGTGAGCTCATCACCACTGCCCGGAGCAGAAGTGGTAAACAAGTTCACCCTCGGCCTCCCACCCCTGAGAGGAAGCAGAGGGTGAGGTGGGGGCCCCTCAGGCAGCTCAACCCAAGCCTTCTACACAATGCAGGTGCATGTCACGGGTGTCCCAGGGCCGGTGGGGTGTGTGCTGGGCTCCTGCCTGCGGGCGACACGCACAGGCATATGCTTCCCTTCACTCACACTCATGGGGGTGCCCATGGCCAACCTTTCCAGGGGCCAACTTCGCCAGGTTCATGGGGACCATTTTACCCCATCTGTGATGTCCAGGGCCAACAGCCCAACGCTCATGAGGCTGGGCCTGAGGACTGGGGGGTCCCCATGGAATAACCCCTGGTTTGACCTGCTGGATCCCAGATTACCTGGTCGTCAGACCTCGCGGCTCAGACCCATGTGCAATGGGGTCCCTTATGGCTTCTGGGACCCTAGAGATGCCACAGAAAAATATTCTTGGCCTACCTAGGCTCGTGGCAACATCTGAGAAGGTCCGATCTTCTTAAGCATCTTGCTTCTCCTGCCATCTCCTGCCCTACCTTCTTCCCTCTTGCCTTTCTCTGTCTTCCTCCTCTTCTTTTTCATCCTCTTTCCTGATCTTTCTCTCTATCCCTTCTCTCCTCTCAACCCAGGTAACTGTTATTGCTATTTGTAACCACCAGATGGCACCAGCGCATCATGTGTCCCCCCTCCTTGCTGGGGGTCTCCCCCACCAAGATGATTAACCTTTCACAACACCCACACCCTGTCCAACGCCTTCCCAGGACTTTGCACCCAGAGGAAAACATGCAGCAAAATACCAGCATGGCCAGGGTAGGGGCAGGAGCATCCAGCTCCATGGGAGAGCCTGTACCTGCCATTCCCTTCAGGGTGCCCGCCCACTGAGGGTGTGATAGCCTCTACTCCTGGCAAGCCGGTGAGGTCCTAGTGATCATCTCCAGAGAACAGAACTCAGAGAAGTGAAGCCACTTGCCGAAGGCAGGACAGCACATGTGTAGTGCAAGGGAACTCAAACCCAAGCTTCACAGGTTCCAAAACTCTGGGCTTCCTGGGCGAGTGAGGCAGGAAGGGACTGGGGCAAGGATCCCCAGAGCCAGAGCACTCTCTCCCACACCGAGTACCTATTCCTACTGCCGTCCCTCTCATGTCTCCCTGATCTGCTTCTTTCAGGCCTGACTCAGAATGCTCTGCCCATGGAAGTGCTCATGATGACCTCAGCCCTTGGGTCTTCTTAGAATTTAGGCATCTGAGGCCGGGCGCGGTGGCTCACGCCTGTAATCCCAGCACTTTGGGAGGCCGAGGCGGGCGGATCACAAGGTCAGGAGATCGAGACCACGGTGAAACCCCGTCTCTACTAAAAATACAAAAAATTAGCCGGGCGCGGTTGTGGGCGCCTGTAGTCCCAGCTACTCGGGAGGCTGAGGCAGGAGAATGGCGTGAACCCGGGAGGCGGAGCTTGCAGTGAGCCGAGATCGCGCCACTGCACTCCAGCCTGGGCGACAGAGCGAGACTCCGTCTCAAAAAAAAAAAAAAAAAAAAAAAAATTTAGGCATCTGGGCCGGGCGCGGTGGCTCATGCCTGTAATCCCAGCACTTTGGGAGGCCGAGGTGGGTGGATCACCTGAGATTGGGAGTTCAAGACCAGCCTGACCAATACGGAGAAACCCCGTCTCTACTAAAAATACAAAATTAGTCAGGCAAGGTGGCACATGCCTATAATCCCAGCTACTCGGGAGGCTGAGGCAGGAGAATCGCTTGAACCCGGGAGGCGGAGGTTGTGGTGAGCCAAGATCATGCCATTGCACTCCAGCCTGAGCAATAGAGTGAAACTCCATCTGAAAAAAAAAAAAAAAAAAAAGAATTTAGGCATCTGTACGTGAACCAGTTTCTTTTTCTCCCTTTGTTCCGTGTATCCTGGCACTCTTTCTCTTCTAATGAGGTTGAACTGTAGAAGAGGTGGCCCCTGCCCTCTGGAAGCCCCCGGGCTGATTCGAAAACATAACTCTGCCCCAGGGGCCAATCGAATGGGGGAGACAGAGGTGCAGCCATCTGGGAGCGCTTACTAGTGTTGAGCCTGAGCTAGGTGAAGATATGCAAGGCAGGCTTCCTGGAGGAGCCAGGGAGGGGGTGCGCCAGGACTCGGGGAGGTAGGCTGAGTGAGGGCAGTGCCCTCTGTGACAGCCATGGGGCCAAGAGCTGTCCAATGATCTTCACGTGGGGGGAGCAGAGGTGGGGCTGTCACAGCCCTGTATTCAGGGGAGGGGACCACGTTGGCCCTAACTTGGGCTAAGCTCCCCTCTGGCCCATCCCCCCGCCCCACCCCTCACTCCCTGTCCCACTGGGAGGCTGGCTGTGGGCTGGGGCCAGGAGGGCCAGGGTGGGGTCCCTTCCTCAAGGCCGGAGCAGGATGAGCAGGCTGTGGCAGTGCCCAGGAGCCAGAGAGGAGCCGCCGCCCCCCACCCCCTTGGGCCCCTCTGTAATTAGGGCTATTTTTAGGCCCCTCTTCCTTCCTATTTCAGGCCTCTGGACTGGGCCGGAGAGTGGGCTGTCCTGGGGCCGCGGGCTGGAGCCGCTAAACTGGGCCGCGGCGTGGGAGCTGCAGCCACAGGAGAGACCACAGGCGGGCGGAGTCCTGGTGGGGGAGGGGAGCCCAGGACGTGGCCAGGCCTGGGGCAGGGCTGGGAGTGGGGGCGTGTCTTGGCTTATCAGACCCCTCCCTGGGCCCCTCATGGATCCGTTCCACCCTCTGCCCATCCCTCAGCCAGTGCCCCCAGCCCTACTGATGTGAGGCAGTTAGTCCTCGGCCTGCAACTCTGTGTGTGTCCAAAGATTGTGCAAGCCCAGCACTTTCAGGGCAGTGTTGGCCCTAGGAGGGATGCCCAGAATATTCATAATAGTGACCAGCATTTATTGAGTGCTTACTTTGTGCCAGGTACAATTCCAGTGCTTTACCTGTATTAACTCACTGCTTACAACAACACATTGAGATCAGTGCTATTTTATCTTCATACATGTCTCAGATAGAAAAATTCAGACTCAAAAATAGTCCATTTGACAGCCGGGCACAGTGGCTCATGCCTGTAATCCCAGTACTTTGGGAGGCTGAAGCAGGAGGATTGCTTAAGCCCAGGAGTTCGAGGCTGCAGTAAACTATGATTGCATGACTGCACTCTGGCCTGGGCGACAGAATGAGACCCCATTTCTTTTTTTTTTTTTTTTTTGACATGGAGTCTTGCTCTGTCACCTGTCGCCAAGGCTGGAGTGCAGTGGTGCAATCTTGGCTCACTGCAACCTCTGCTTCCTGGGTTCAAGCGATTCTCCTGCCTCAGCCTCCCAAGTAGCTGGGATTACAGGCGCGTGCCACCACACCTAATTTTTGTATTTTTAGTAGAGACAGGGTTTCACCATGTTAGCCAGGCTGGTCTCAAACTCCTGACCTCGTGATCCACCTGCTTTGGCCTCCCAAAGTGCTAGGAGTACAGGCATGAGCCACCGCACCCAGTCAAGACCCCAACTCTTTAAAAAAGAAAATAAAAGAAATAGTTGACGTATCCTGTGCCAGGCTTGTTTTTGTCTTTGTGAGGTATTGGAGGAAGGAGGTGCTGAGAGACGTGCGTTTCTTCCCAGATATTTTCAGGCTCCAGTCTGAGGGTCCAGTGCTATCAGGCATGGCTCCCAGGCAGCTGCCTGCTGACGTTCTGACTGTCCATACTGCGATGGTCCATGACCTGTCCTGCAGGCGGAAGGGTGGGTCTTGCCCAGCTGGTTCCAGTTAGGCACAAGAAAGCGGGCGAGGGGTATATTTAGCCCTGGTTTCTGGAGGAGCCAGAGGTCTTTCATCCTTGGAGGCGCCAGCCGCAGTGGGACACAGCTTGCCAACGCTGGGCTCCTGGGCTGCAGGCTTCAGGGCAGAGAGTGGGGTCAGGGAGGAGAAGGGGCAAATGTGATCTTCGCCATTTCAGGGGCCAGAGTTGGGGGCCAAGTGGTGATGCCAGCCAGGGCAAGCGAGACTTGACTGCCATGCTCAGAATATGTCCTGTAAGCTGGAGGGCTCCTGTAGGTAGTGGAGGGCAGGCCTGGGGGGCAGGGGGGACCTGCTGCCTGCCCCTCCAGCCCAGACCCAGCCTAGGCCTAGTATGTCCACAGTGTCAGGTTTATTCTCTGGTGCTTAGCCCTGGCCTGGGAATCTGGGGGCCTGTCCTTATTAGAAGTGAGCAGGGGCAGAGTTCAAGGAGTAGGGAGGGGTACCCAAGACTGCCTGACATGTTTGAGTGTTCATGTTTGGAGAAGGTGGGAGGGTTGGGGGGCAGATATACACATGCAGGAGAGAAAGAGGCAGGCACAGAGGGGTAACAACATGCCACATGGTGTGTTGGGGTCTACAGGAGGGGCACACATGTTTGATTCAGCACCATGTGCTGGGGCTATGTAGTCTGAACATGGTGTGATGGGGCTTGTGGGCTGGGACCCCACGAGGCATGGAGGATTGTGTTGCTGGGATCTGGTGGTGTGTGGGTGTGAGATGACCCACGGGTGACCATGGCATGCTCCATTGTGGGTGACTAGGACAGCGTGTGACTCCATCATGCTGTCCGTGGGGGCAGCCTATGAGTATGACTGGAGACGAGGGACTAGAGTTTAAACTGTATAACTGTGATCTTGTGGGGTGTGTAATTATCCCCCTGGATGTTGGTCTCTGTGTGTGAGACTGAGTAAACACATGTGTGGATGGGGATTTGGGGCTCTGGCTCTGCGTGTGCGTGTGTGTGTGTGTGCGCATGCATACGCACGTGTGATTGTGATTCTGAGTGTAGCTAGGTGTGTGAAACGTGCACAGACTTATCAGTCACTGCAAACAAGGCCTGCTACCTGCCGAGGTTCATGGCCTCTTGCCCTTCCGGGGACCCCCACCCCAAAGCCACAGGCCCTCTGGGCCTGAGGGAGGGAACCCTACAAGTTGTAAGCGCCTGTCTCTCTCCTAATCCTTTCACCCCCACTCCCTCCGACCCGTCCCCACAGACTGCAGGCTTCTACCTGCCCCGGGCGGGAGGCAAGGGAGAGAAAGAGGAGCCTGCCCGCCTGCCCGCCGCCCCTCTGTCGTCTCCACGCTCAGACAAAGAGCTCACCCTGGTCTCTGTGGGCGTCTGGGAGACGCTGGGGGGATTAGTTGCCCGCACCGCCCTCTCCCCACCTTGTGCCAGCCCACCCGGCTGGCACCAACACCTCAAGCCCAGGGGCGGTGCCCTCGCCGCAGCCTCTCTAGCCTGGGAGAGTGTGTGTGTGTGTGCGTGTGTGTGTGTGTGTGTGTGTGTGTGTGTGTGTGTGTCTTGCTCAGCAGGGGTATGTGTGGAAGCAGAGGTACAGGCCCCTGAGAAGCGGGTCTTGGGATGCCACCTTCCATTGCTGGCCTGGGCTGGGTCTCTGCTTCTCTGTCACTCCAGCCTGTGCTTGGCAGGCCTACATCTTTGTTGTCACCCCTGTGTCTTTGAATCCCTCATTCCCTGCCCTTTCACCCCTCCCCCACTGTTGACTGCAGCTCAGACCTTCCATTCTTTCCCCTGCATTCCTGGGGGAGGGCATGACCAGGCCAGCGAGCTCTGAGAGCAGGAGGGAGAGAAGCGGGCAAGCTTCCTCCGGTGAGAGCTAGGCATGCCCCCTCGAGGCTAAGCTGTCCATTTCACCACGGACTCAGGAAGGAAGAGGCTGGATAGAGGAGAGCTGGGGATGACACTGGGCCTGGCTGTTACTTGTGTTTTGGGAGAGTCCCCTGTGGCTTCTCCTGCATCAGCAGAGCCACTAGTATATGGTTAGAGTAACTGTCTCATGACTTCAAGACCCAAAGTTGAGCCGTTTTCTTCGCATTGTGCAAAACCAGAAATGGTTTTCAAAATTCTTTGTTTACTTTCATTGGATTTTCACAACAGAAAGGGCGAGTATTGCTACTTTTCTCATTTCAGAGGTGTTTAAACCAAGGTTCAGAGAAGTTAAGGGATTTCCCAAACTCACACAACTGGTGAGCAAGAAAGCTGAGAGAACCCAGGGTCTTGCTCTCTAAGTGTCAAGAGCGAACCTTTGGATCCTTCATAACTCCTGTGGCCAGGCCTCTGCCTCCCCAGTACCTGTCCCCTCCACCCCTGAAGAATCTGCTGTCTTGGGAAACTCCAGAATGGAGCCGGGCCAGTGGGAGCTGGATGAGATGACCTGGCTCCTCCCTGAGTCACACCCAATCCTTGAGCAATCAGGTCCCAATTCCACGGACAGTTCTTATGGTCCATCTCATGCTTTTGGGAGTAGTTATGGAAATCCTCCTCTTTCTGCTACGTGGGTTGGGGTCTACTTTGTTCTTAGGGAGCCCTCCATATTCTTCTTTTTTATCCAAAAGTTGTTATACAGTTGAGGCCCCTTCTGCTGCAGAAAAGGACTGTCTCCTTTGGTTTGGTCTTCGGTGGAGGTGGTGAGGCACTGCCCCCATCCCTTCTACGGGAGTGTGCTTCCAAGAAGGACGCTGGGATTTCCCCATGACTGGGGGAGGCCGTGAAGGTTAGGGAGCTGGCTCAGTGTCTTGAAATAAGAGATGACCTATAAATGTAGAGGAACACACAGCGGTGAGTGGGTGGATAAATATATAGAAGTGGGTGATGTCCAGGTGAGTGAATGGAGGATGCATGTGTGAGTTGGTGGGTAAGTGGATGGATGGATGAGTGGGCAGGTGGGGTGTGTGGATGGAGGAGTGGCTGACGTTTGGATGGATTGGTGGGTGTTTAGGTAAATGGATATAAGGGTGAATGGTTGAATGGATAGATTATTAGGTGGGTGCCTGGCTGACTGGCTGGCTGGCTGGCTGGATGGTTGAATGGATACATGGATGGAAGGAAGGAAGGATGAATAGGTGATGGAAGGATGTGTAGGCGAATGGGAGAGTGGATGGATAGGTGTGAGAGTAGATTTGTAGCAGAGATTTGGGAGCCTGAAGGAGTCTGTAAAAGACAGGCTATACATAGCGAACGAGTTTTTCACATCTACCTTGGTTTTGATCAGCTCTCAATCATCTAGACTGATAGAAACCATGTTATGGAAAAATCTAGAAGGTGTTGGCCTATTTCTTGGTCTCTTCTGCCCTTCTCTTGGGAAAAATCTTCTGTCATGGGACTCTATGGCCTGGTTTCCCATGATTATAGGAGCCCTCATGCATTGAGAACATGCCGGATGCCAGGTGCCTTACATACATTGTCACATTTAATTCTCACAACATCCCTTCAAGGTAGGGAGTACTTCTCCCATTTTACAAATGAGGAAACTGAGGCTCAGAAAGCTGAAAGGATGTGCTCAGTATTACCTACGTAGGCTGTTGGAAAATCAGGATTTCTATTCAAGTTGGCCTGACTTCTCTGCCTCATGCCACCCCTAATTTCTGGACACCTCCCCCTCCCTGCAGTCCCAGGCCCATCTGCAGAGAATGGGTCCAAGGAGCATCAGCTAGAGGGACACATCAGAGAGGTGAAGGAGAGGTCTTCAGAGGATGCAAAGGCTAGAGGACCAGAGATGGGCCTGCATGGGTAACCTCAAGGCTGCCAGGGCTGGGGCGGGGGCCAGTCAGCCTCTGTCTGAAATAAGAGGCAGCATGAAGGATTTGGGTGAGACTTTCTGGCCTAGAGGGGTATAGGACTCTGGAATGGGCGGAAGAGGGAAGGCATAGAGACACATCTTTTGGAGAAAGCATCTGCTGAGAGCCGCCGTGAGACTGACTTGCTGGTCGGAGCAGGAGTTGGCTAGAGGTCATTTCAGGACGTGCCCTTTCAGCCAAGAGGCTGGCATCCCTGCCTGGCTGGAAGTTCCGAACCTCAAGAGCTGGAGTTCTCCCAACCCAAGGAAAGGCAAATCATGGAGACTTGTCCTGAAGCTGGAGCAGTTTGGAGCCCACCTCAGAACGCTGAACCTGGGGCAGAGAGAGGCCAGGATGCTTTTTTCTGGAAGACAGAGAGGTGGTGGCTGCAGGAACCATGAGAGATGCTTGCCTCGCTCAGCAGTCCCCAAGGCCAGCAACCTGCCCTTCGCCTGGGGATGCTTCCTGTGAGCAGGTGGCTCTGACCTCTGGCCAGCTGTGGGCAGGGGTGGAGGAGCTGGGGGGCCGAGACTGTGTGGTCCAGGTGGCCCGAGCAGAGGGTGGCCCCTCCTGTGTCTCCCCTCTCCCTCTGTCCTCGCCTCCTGGCCCTTTGATGCTCCTCTCACCACAGACTTCAAACAGGCTACCCTCTGCTCTGCCCGCCGCCTGCCCTGCCTGCCTGCGATAATTAGAGCCTCGCTCCCTGCCTCTTGCCCTCACTCTCTTCCCAGCTCTCCAGGGAAGCTCTCCCAACTCTTTTGGAGCTGGCCCTCCATTCTCTCTTCATTTTCTCACCCCTTCTCTTTTTCTCCATCTCTTCCCTCTGTTCTTGGTTCTCTGTCTCTGATCCTCTGTCTAGATCAGGAACCTCTCTCCCAGGCTGCAGTTTCCCAAGGATGGTCTCTCTCTCTCTCTCTCTCTCTCTCTCTCTCTCTCTCTCTCTCTCTCTCTCTCCCCCTTCCTCCCCATTTCTCTATCTCCCTCTGTGTATTTTCTCACTCTGTCATCTTTTCTGTGTCTTCTCTTCTTCTCTATCCATCTATGTCTTTCCTTTTATTTTTCTTCTCTTCCTTTTCAGGAGATCTTCACCCCCCAACACATGGGCGGTTGCCCTCTTCTGTGCCTTTACCCTCCCAGAACCTGGGCCTTGGGCCTCCCCTCTGCTCCCTGATTGAGCTGGGTCCTGGTGCAGGCAGGAAGTAAGGCAGCACAGGGCCCCTCTGCCTCCTTTCTGGTTAGGGCCCCCTGGGCTTCTGGGCCTGGAGGAGGAGGCAGCCCCAGGGCCCTTTCACCCCTCCTTTGGCCTCTTTCAGGCCCTTTGCCGGTCTGGATTTTCTGACCCACCTGGCCTCCCACCCAGAGTGCCCCCTTCATGGCCCTGTGGGAGGCAGTACCACGGCTATTCTCTTTCCCAGGAGAAGAGGGGTCTTGCCTAGGAGCCTCTTCATGGCCTGATGGAAATGGGGGAGCCAAGAACCCCACAAACCTCCCTCCACAGAGCACTGGAGCTTAGGCTGGACCTTGAGCTCCTGCCAGGGCCCAGGCACCTCTGGCAGTATCTGTCAGTCAGAAGCAGGGGTCCCATGTCCACCGAGGAGAGGCTCACCGCGCCCCCCAGCCCCGGGCCCAGGACTTCTGGTGCTGCAGATCCAGGCCTCTTGGAGAGACTGGTTTTAAAGGGCAAGGGCCTTGGAGGGTGGTGAGAGCCTGGGCTGTGCACAGACTCCCAGGGCTGAGAGCCGGGTGGGTGGGAGCCCCCATTGGCACTGCAGCCCCGGACTGGGCCTTTGGCATCCCTGGGCTGCAGTCTCCCAAGGGCCCTGTGGTGGTAAGAAAGGCATGACACAGCCCTCACCTGCACGTGCTGCTATCCAGTTCACAGCCCTTTCCCGGTCAGGAGCCTCCTGATACCCAACACAAGCAGGAAGTCTACCTCCTTTGTACAGATGAGGACACTGAGGCATCAGGGGTGCCCCAGGTGCTCTTCTCTAAGGTCCCTCCTGGAGGGGGAGGGCAAGCAGGCTGGGCCGCAGGCTCAGGGCCCCACGGGAGTCCAGACCCCAGACAGTGGGTGGAAGGCAGGACACAGGCCCCTGGCCAGAACTTCACTGCCCTTCAGGCCTGGGTAGTTTGGCCAGTTCTAGGTGGCAAAAATGAGTGCTCACCGGGTAGGTGGGAGCTGAGGAGTGGAGGGGCTGCAGCAGGAAACCTAATATTTACTGAGCATTTCTGGATAGGCCCCAGGAGAGGCCATGTCTAGGGGCTGCCCAGGGTTTCAGGACTGGACAGGCTGGGGAGGGGCCCTCTGAGCTGGCCAGACCTGGGGCAGAGGGATCTGCTAGCCGCCCAAGGGTGTGTGTGAACACGTGTGTGCACGATTGTGAGGTGGCGTGGGATTGTGTGTACAGATGTGAACGTGTATACACCAGCACGAGTGACTGCAAGTGTGCTGTGTGTGTGCACATGTGTGCATGTGAGCGAGGGTTTGGGACTATGTAGATACACGGGAGTGAAGGTGTGGTTATGTGAGTGAATGGGAATGAGGGAGAACGACCGTGTCAGTGGCTGCACGCTGAGTGTGCATATGAATGGGCTGGGGTCTGCTGGCAAGAGGATCCATGTAAAGGTGAGAGAGAATGGGCGGGAGCGAGCAGGGATGAGAGTGAGTGCACACGAGTGTGCGTGTGTGCTGATGCATGAGCATGTGTGCACACGAGTGTGCGTGTGTGCTGATGCATGAGCATGTGTGCACACGTGGGCTTTCCTCCCCATCTTTAGGGCTCGTAGCATTGGCTACCTTCTTCCTCCGTCCCAGCCTCGCTTACTCTTTCCCTTTATCCTTGCCTCTCCCTTTCCTGCTCGGCCACCCTGTGAACACCGAGTTCCAGGAAGCACAATGGGGACGTTCTTTTCTCCCTTTGCTGGCAAGAAGGGGGTCCTCAGAGCCCGGGGTGGATGGTTGGTTCAGGAAGGAGGGTCCTGGGGCTTGCAGGGATTGAAGGCTCCAGGGCATGAAGGCCCCTATCTCTGGGAGCTGGGTACAGAGGAGAAGTGGGGGAAGGGGCCTCCTCCCTGCTCCTCTCCCTGCACCATCCCAGGTGAAAATGTGCATGAGAGAGAGTGGTTGTTCAGTGTCAGCATCTGAGACCTGAGTGTGGGACTGTGTTGCTGAGGGAGGCAGCTCCAGACAGTGCCCTGGGTGCCAGCTCCTGCCTTCCCTGCCCTGTGGCCTAGCAAGCCTCTGCCTCTCTAGGCCACCATTCCTCACCTGCGAAGGTTTCTCTTTCTGGTCCTCACACCTGGCTCCCTGGCTCTCACCCCCTCTCCTACCTCAAGAACTTTGGCCCGTTTTCTCCTGGCTCTGCCAACTTGGCGGGGCCTGCGGTCTGAGGTTCTTGGCTGGGGAGAAGGCCTAGAGGAGTGAGGGAGTTTATTTTGCCTTTAGAAATCGGGGCTTTGGGCTGAGGTTGGCTTGCTCACCCCAGACAGACTTGTCTGAGCACACCCCTGCTGCAGGGAGGGCTGGGCTCGGGCGCTCAGCACTGCCTTCTCCTGCCGCTGCCTGGGTGGGAGGGAGCTGTCCGAAGGGGACACTTGCCCTGGGGAGCCCCCATCCAAGGGGTGAAGCACAGCCCTGGCCTGGGGGACCCTTCTGTTTGATGAGAGAGACAAGACACACTGGATACCCAGAGAGCCAGATACACACAGTGGAATAAGGACAGAAGTCTTGGCCAGACAGAACCCCCAGAGTGTTTAACCAAGGGCCATGTAGAAAATGGCCACTCAATTCTTTTTTTCTTTTCTTTTTTTTTTTTTTGTTAATCGTTTGTTTGAGACAAGGTCTTGCTCTATCGCCCAGGCTGGAGGGCAGTGGCGCAATCTCGGCTCACGGCAACCTTGACTTCCCTGGTTCAAGCAATCCTCCCACTTCAGCCTCCCAAGTAGCTGGGACTACAGGTACACACCACCGTGCACAGCTAATTTTTGTATTTCCTTGTAGAGATGAGGTTTCACCATGTTGCCCAAGCTGGTCTCCAACTCTTGGGCTGAAGTGATCCTCCCGCCTCAGCCTCCCAAAGTGCTGGGATTACAGGTGTGAGCCACCTTGCCTGGCCTAATTCTTTGAACAAATGAATGAATGAAATAAAAGAAAGGAAAGAAGGAAGGAAAGAAAGAATGACATCAGAGCCAGAGGGGAGGGAGGAGACAGGTGGTGCTGAGCTGAGTGAGGAGCCTGGGCAGCTTCCTTAGGGCTCCAGGATGGAGGGACAATGAAGCCTTTTCCGCAAAGCTGGGGACGTTTGAGGCCTCTGACATCTATTTTTATCAGTATTTTTTTTTTTCGAGATAGAGTTTTGCTTTTGTTGCCCAGGCTGGAGTGCAATGATGCAATCTCAGCTCACTGCAACCTCCGCCTCCCAGGTTCAAGTGGTTCTCCTGCCTCAGCCTCCCAAGTAGCTGAGATTACAGGCATGCGCCACCATGCCCAGCTAATTTTGTATTTTCAGTAGAGGCAGGGTTTCACCATGTTGGTCAGGCTGGTCTTGAACTCTTGACCTCAGGTGATCCACCCACCTCGGCCTCCCAAAGTGCTGGGATTACAGGTGTGAGCCACCACGCCCAGTTTTGACCAGTATTTGAGGCCTCTCCAGGACCCTGGAACCAAGGCCTCGTGAGATTCCCTGCTTAGTCCGCTCTCTCTTTCTGCCTCCATCTTCCACTCCCATTACTGGGGGACTCCCCCATCAGCAGCCCAGAGAGCATGTGCAGGGATTTCCCTCCTCTGTGCCCCTCCTTGGAGAGATCACTCAGCTTGGAAGAGGAAGCAGGGTCCTCGTCATTCAGGGGCAGGGAGAGAGGGGCCAGCTGGGCCCCTACTGTCTTCAACCTGGATCACGTCCCCCGTGGACCCACTTCCTCCCTGCCAAATTCTGGAAATCATAGCCTGGCCTGCCACACTGGTCTCCTCTCCGACATCATCCCAGCCTCTTCAGTGGCAAGGAGGAGGGCAAAGTGGGGGCAGGGAGGACTACAGTGGGAAGAACCACTGTGTCATCCCTGCATTCAGCCCCAGACGCTGGGCTAAAAGGCTGTAGTAGGCAAGATCAGGAGGATGGGGCCTCCAGGGGAGTCAGGGACCTACCCATTCCCAGGTAGCCTGCAGGGCGGCAGCCTCAAAAATGAGGCTCAAAGAAACCCAGAGGTGAGTGGGTGGGTGGAGAGCAGGTTCCAGCCCACTCCCTCCTCTCATCAGCCCTCACCCTACAACACACAGCTGCTGTGTCTCCCTGTGCCTGGGGTCTGTCTGCAGAACTGGGAGGGTGGGATGCTGAGTGGGGAGGGTCCCGAGACCTGAGGCTGGTTGTCCCCCATCAGCTGAGAGGCCCTTAGGGGCAGGGGATATGTATATGTATCCCCCCATCTGACTGGTTCAAGGAAGAAGGAAGTGGTAGACATGACCAAAATAGATGGATTTAGGATTAAATACTGATGGCAGAACCGCCCCCCTGCCCCGCCCCAGCCCATTCCCTTCTTGGTAGGAGATCAAGGTTCTGGAGGGCTTCGAGAGGGCCTGCCTCTGCCCCATGTTGAAAGCTCCATCTGACACACACCGTCTTGCATAGCAATTGCTCTAATAGCTGTATTTAAAATGGATGGATGCAGGCACGTCTCAGATAAGAGCTGCTTGAGTTTTCGAGTACTTTACAGTTGCACCTTCACACACCTGTTCCCATTTGGAGTCCGCTGGCAGCAATCATGAGACAAGGCAGGGGAGGGGTTGTGTTTTCCCTGTTTTGCAGATGAGGAAATTGGGGAGGAGCTGTGCCTGTGGTTCAGGAAGGGTGCCAGGGGTCTGGACCCCAGCCTAGGCTCTGGGACCCCAGCTCTGTCTATATTTCTCTGTCTTCTTATTTTTCACATTCACAGACTAATTTGATTCCTGGCTAGGCAGTGGCTCATACCCATATCCCAGGACTTTGGGAGGCTGAGGTGGGAGAATTGCTTGAGTCTGGGAATTGGAGACCAGCCTGGGCAACATAGTGAGACACCTGCCACCTCCATGTCTATAAAAAGTTAAAAAATTAGTTAGGCATGGGGGTGCATGCTTGTAGTCCCAGCCACTTAGGAGGCTGAGGTGGGAGGATCACTTGAGCCCTGGAGATCAAGGCTGCAGTGAGCTGTGGTTGCGCCACTGCATTCCAGCCTTGGTGACACTGAGAGCCTGTCAAAAAAAAAAAAAAAAAAATACCCAAATTAATTTGTTTCCTTTGGATTCCTGTTGGGTAGGCTGTGTCTGGTCAGCCAGGGGGGTGGGGCCAGCAAAGACGGATGGGCCCATTTCAGGCTGCGTCCAGACCCCCTTCCCAGCCTAGGGGCTCAGGCTTCCTGCGGGGCAAGTTCTGCAAGGTAGCAGCCCTGTCTCCTGGTAGCCCCAACCACTGACTTGTGGGCTGCACCCTGGCTCAGGGGGCTGATAGGAGGCACAGGGTCTGGGTCAGGCCCCAGCCAGGGCTGCCCCTCTGTGGATGGGTGGGAGGTGGGCATGGGAGCCTTTGATCTGGTGCCATCTAACCCTGGTAACCCTGGGTACTCGAGTGTCAATGTGGCCCCCATGCTAGTTATTGGCCAGCCTACTCCAGAGCACGCTCCTCTCTGAGTGACAGCCCCCTTCCCACCATGGTCCTTGGCAAGAGACCCCTCCCCTCCACACCCACCTAACGACCCAGACACCCCAACTCACCACCTCAGGGCTCCCCTCTGTCTTCCTCCTTCCTGATTTGTACTGAGGTGCCAAGGACCTAGTAGGAACTTTACCTGGATAAACTCAATCAGCCTGAGAGTGGGTATCATTATCCCCCATTTTAGGGATGAGAAGCTGAGGCCCAGGAAGCTAGAGTGATGTACCCAAGGTAACACTGCTAGGGAGCTGGAGGAGGTGGCATTCAGGCTGTCAGGCTCTGAGAAGGGCATAGTCAAAGGAGATGTTGCAGAGGCAGCTTGCAACTTAGGAAGGGCTTTGAATGCCCTTCAGAGGAGTGAGCCTCAGTTTATTTTGTGAGTGAGGGGCTTTCGAGCAGGACAGTTACACAGTGATAGTTGAGAGCAAAACTCTCTGGGTCCAAGTCTTGCCCTGAACACTTAGCTGTGTGACCTTGGGCAAGTTACCAAACCTCTCTGTGCCTCATGGTGTCATCTGTAAAGATGGAATGGAAAGAGTGTCTACCTCATAGGCTTGTTATAAGGATTAGGTGAGTTCAGGAGCCTAAGGCACTTTGGACAGAGAGCAGTGCATGGCACAAATGAAGCACCACATGTTTGCATTAGCATTGGTGGCTCCTAACTGGACCCCTCCCTTCTTCCTTTCTTACTAACCCCCATCCCCATCCACCATCCTCTCCCTGAGGAATGGGTGATGCTGCTTGCAGGAAGGAAATGGACCTATGGCCTGCCAGGCGCAGAGACCCAGTGTGCCTTGCAAGTTGCCCAAAGCCCTTGCCCATCTCTTGTTATGACTGGCACATGCTTGGTGGGCAGGAGGTATGTGCATTTGAGTCAGATGGGGGAGGGGAGGCAAAAATGGAAAAGTCTGAAAGTGATCTGAAAGAGTGGATTGCCTATACTTTCTCCTGTGCCCTCCTGATGACTGGCTGTGGCTCAGGCTATGGCCAGAGGGACCCATGTTAGGCATGAAGGGGATGGCTGTCATGGTGAGAGGGTCTTCTTCCAGTGCTGGGTGAGGAGGAGGTGGGACCAGCTTCCAGCAAGAGGGCCAGAAGGAGCTGGGCTGAGAGGAGGGGAGGGTCTGGCTATGAAGAGCAGGGGTGGGGTGCCAGGAAGGCAATGGAATGGTGGGGGTGGGTAGGTGGGAGGGGATGGAAATCCACAGGGTGGGGGTGGGGCAGGTAGAAGGCAGGCCTGCAGGCAGGAGAGGCCAGGCGGACTGATGGTGGGAGACAGACAGCACCCCCGCCGGGTGGAAGAGATGAAAGCGGCTGCATCGGCTCCTGCACCATGTCCCTAATCCCTGCTTGCTCCCCTAGAGGCTGGGGCGTTCTCCCCAGAGCTGCATGCTGCTCCGGCCTGCCCTGGCCCAGCTCTCAGGAGTGTGCGTTTCCACGCCCCCCTCCCCGCCCCAATACAGCCAGGGATGAGCTGTGGGCTGGGGCAGACAGAGCCCACAGATTAAAGCGCTGGCCTCCTAGGTGAGACGGGACCTCGACTGTAGGCAAAGCAGGATGCTTCCCAGTTAGAATTCACAGATGAGCAATCTGGTCCCTCCCCTCTTTCCTCCCTTTTCTCTTTATTCCAGCACTGAGTACAGAGCCTGACTTACAGTAGGCACCCAATAATTTTTTGACTTTATAAGCAGAGCTAAGGATGCAATTTCTATGGTTCCTGCTAATGACCTGATTATGCCTTTGAAAACTTTGATTTTTTAATTTTTTATTTGTATATATATTTTTGAACTAGGGTCTTGCTCTGTCACCCAGGCTGGAGTACAGTGGTGCGATCACAGTTCACTGTAGCCTCAACCTCCTGGGCTCAAGGGATCCTCCCACTTCAGCCTCATGAGTAGCTGGGACTACAGACGAGTGCCACCACACCCAGCTCATTGTAAAATTTTTTTACAATTAAAATGTTGCCCAGGCCGGTCTTATGCCATCCTCCTGCCTCGGCCTCCCAAAGTTCTGGGATTACAGGCATGAGCTACCACACCTGGCCTAAAACTTTTAAAACTTAGTTCCAGCTGAGTGTGGTGGCTCATGCCTGTGCTCTCAGCTACTCAGGTGGCTGAGGCAGGAGGATCACTTGAACCAGGAGCTGGAGGCTGCAGTGAGCTGTGATGGCGCCACTGCACTCCAGCCTGGGCAACAGAGCAAGAACCTAATTTTTTTTTTTTTTTTAGATGGAGTCTTGCTCTGTTGCCCAGGCTGCAGTACGGTGGTGCGTTCTCTGCTCACTGCAACCTCTGGCTCCCACGTTCAAGCAATTCTCATGGTTCAGCCTCTCGAGCAGCTGGAATTATAGGCACGCACCACCATGCCCGGCTAATTTTTGTGTTTTTAGTAGAGATGAGGTTTCATTGTGTTGCCCAGATTGGTCCGAAACTCCTAGTTTCAAGTGATCTGTCCACCTTGGCTTCCCAAGGTGCTGGGATTACAGGCGTGAACCACTGCGCCTGGCCAAAACCCTAACTCTTAAAAAAACAAACAAACTTAGCTCCATCTGTTACTAGCTGTGTGACTTGGGCAAGTCCCTTGGGCTCTCTGTGCCTCTGTTTTCTCATCTGTGAAATGGTGATGAGAGTAGTACTTAGCTCATGGGTTTATCGAGAGAATTACCATAGTTAGTATTGTAACATGCCCAGAGAGTGCTGGGTGCATGGAAACCGCTCTGTGTTTGTTAAATGGAATAAGTAAATAAATACTGCTGAACGGTAACATCTGTGAAATTATGGTTTGGTGCACCAGTTCTATTTTCTCACTCACATTAAAATAGAACACTATTAACCATTATCAAGCCTAAAATCATCTTCCATACCGCCCATGGGACCGTCCACTGCTGAATCCCCTCCCCTCTTCCTGTGGGCATAACTGCAGTGTTCTCATCGGCCTCACTGTCACCATGGCTGTGCCAGAGCTCCTTTGCCGAGAGATGTCAGGGCCGTCTGTACCCAATGTTTTCTGTTGAAAATTACACTGCTCCTAATGACACATTGACACAGATGGGACATTAGAAATCTTTACTGGGGCTGGGTGAGGTGGCTCACGCCTGTAATCCCAACACTTTAGGAGGCTGAGGCAGGCGGATCACCTGAGGTCAGGAGTTCAAGACCAGCCTGGCCAACATGGTGAAACTCCGTCTCTACTAAAAATACAAAATATTAAGCCAGGCACTTTAGCTGGGACTAAAGGTGCGTGCCACATTTTGCTTTGGGAGGCTGAGGCAGGAGAATCGCTTGAACCTGGGAGGTGGAGGTTGCAGGGAGCTGAGGTTATGCCACTGCACTCCAGCCTGAGTGACAGAGTGAGACTCCATCTCAAAAAAAAAAAAAAAAAAAAAACTTTACCAGGAGTGACTACTCCAGAATCCCAGACTACTTGCTCTGCTCCCACTCCTCCTTTCAACCTTCTGCCTTTTATGAGCGCAAGAGGAAAGGGAGCCTGGGAATTATCCCAAGCCAGGATAGTCTGGAGGCTGGAGCACCTTGCCTTCCATTTACCCTCTGGGTGCCTCCTATGTGATAGGCTTCAGGACTTTAACTTGCCTGTTGTTTGAGGTTCACTGGCTTCGTTAAGGAGGCTGGGGATGGAGAAAGCACTTGGGAAGAGAAGCCCCTGAAGGTATGAGGCATGTGATGGCTTCTTGGAGGCCCACAGGGGTGGGACGTGGTGGGGTGGCAAAGGAGGAGGAGGTGGCTGCCCCCGCACCATCTCATCCTCCCAGGTAGGACCCATGGGAGGGAGGCATGCATTCCTGTGGTGCTGGGGTAGGGGTAGGCCTCCTAACCCATTCCTTCTACCCTTGAAGCTCTGCCCAGAGGCAGGGTTTCATGATAGGATGCTGGCATTACAAGAAGCGTCAAGGACAGGCACCATGGAAGACTCCCCCCCACCCAGTGTGGGTGGAGGAGTTGATGGAGGAGTATGAGGGTAGGGGAATAACTGTGTTGGGGAGGGACTTGGGTAGGAATCTAGGTGACCAGTAATACAATGTTTCTTTTTGTTTTTTGTTTTGTTTTGTTTTTTTGTTTGTTTGTTTCTTTTGAGACAGTCTCACTCTGTTACACAGGCTGGAGTGCAGTGGTGTGATCTCGGCTCACTGCAACCTCTACCTCCCAGGTTCAAGTGATTCTCCTGCCTCAGCCTCCCAAGTAGCTGGGATTACAGACATGCGCCACCACGCCCAGCTAACTTTTGTATTTTTAGTAGAGACAAGGTTTCACCATGTTGACCCAGGCTGGTCTTGAACTCCTGACTTCAAGTGATCTGCCAGCCTCGGACTCCCAAAGTGCTGGGATTATAGGTGTGAGCCACTGCAGCTGGCCAAGGTGACCAGTAATACAATTAATCTTCAGGGTCTATTGTGGGTTCAAGCTCGAATCATAGAGTCTGAAAGAGGGGACTGCTGAGCTGCCTTCCTTGACCCCAGCCTGATGTCTACAGCCCAGGTGTGCAGCAGAGTCAATTTCCACATTCGTGTCCTAGTGTGTGTGTGTCAGAAAGAGAGCAAGAAAGAGGTCATGCCATCAGACTAGGGGCTCCCATAGCAGAGCTGGGAGCTTGCTGAATGCAGGGGCAGTGCTGCCTCGGTGCTCTGTGTCTACAGAGGGTGCCTGCTCCACTTAGGGAAAGGTCCTGGGCCTCCAGCCCCCGCCCGCCCCTCTCCCTTGTCCCCTTGTCTCTGTCTGCCTGCCCTGCACGCATGCCACTGGAACACTCCCTTTGAAGTCTCACTGAGTCGTGCTGTTCCTATGACAGAGTAAACAGAGCTGGGGGCAGAGTGGCTGGGGCCATGGTAATGAGGCTTTTTTGGGGGAGGGGGCCTGAGTAGGACTCCCGCAGATTAGGCACCCGTTTGCTGCCTCCCCTTTTGCTCTTCTAATGAGGAAGGCAATTGGGAGGTAGAAAAATCCAGGCCCGGCTGGACACTTGCCCTCTCATCCTAGCTTAGAAGAGCCCAGTGGCGGCCAGGTGCAGTGGCTCAAGCCTGTAATCTCAGCACTTTGGGAGGCTGAGGTGGCTGGATCACCTGAGGTCAGGAGTTCAAGACCAGCCTGGCCAACGTGGTAAAACCGCATCTCTACTAAAAATACAAAACTTAGCCAGGTGCAGTGGTGGGTGCCTGTAATCCCAGCTACTAGGGAGGCTAAGGCAGGAGAATGGCTTGAACCCGGGAGGCAGAGGTTGCAGTGAGCTGAGATCCCGCCACTGCACTCCAGCTTGGGTGACAGAGTAAGATCTTGTATCAAAAAAAAAAAGAAAAAGAAAAAAAGAGAGCACAAAGTCCTCTTTCCATGAAAGCCAGCAGGCCCTTCCTCCCAGCTCCAACTGAAGGCAGGGACTGTTACCACATCTCCCACTCTGTGAATATCCTCTGCTGTGCTATAGAAGGAAGGATTTGGGCTGGGCACGGTGGCTCACACCTGTAATCCCAGCACTTTGGGAGGCTGAAGTGGGTGGATCACGAGGTGAGGAGTTCAAGACCAGCCTGGCCAACATAGTGAAACCCTGTCTCTACTAAAAATACAAAAAAAATTAGCCGAGCATGGTGGCGGGTGCCTGTAGTCCCAGCTACTTGAGAGGCTGAGGGAGGAGAATCACTTGAACCCAGGAGGCAGAGGTTGCAGTGAGCCAAGATCGTGCCACTACACTCCAGCCTGGGCGACAGAGCAAGACTATGTCTTAAAAAAAAAAAAAAAAAAAAAAAAGGAAGGATTTGGGTCAGACCTCAGGAGGAACTTTCCAGGTCTTAGGGGTGCATGACATTAAATGTGCTGGATCCTGGCCTAGAGTGGGACGGAATTAGGGAATTCCTCTGCACCAGGCTTTGGAAGGCCACCCTGCTGCTGTGGCACTGGACAAGGTATGGGAGCATGTGCAGTTGACAGGAGAGGGAAGAAGAAGGCTCAAGAGTTAGCACTAGAGGCTAGGCACAGTGGCTCATGCTTATAATCCCAGCACTTTGGGAGGTCAAGGTGGGTGGATTGCTTGAGCCCAAAAGTTTGAGACCAGCCTGGGCAACATAACGAAACCCTGATTCTACAAAAAATTAGCTGGGCGTGGCGACATGTGCCTGAAATCCTAGCTACTGAGGCTGAGATTGGAGGATCACTTGAACCCAGGAGGGAGAGGTTGCAGTGAGCCGTGATAGCACCACTGCACTCACTCTAGCATGAGCAACAAGGCCCTGTCTCAAAATAAATAAATAAATAAATAAAAAGAAAAAGAAAAGTAAAAAAGGAGTTGGTTGGGCACAGTGGCTCACACCTGTAATCCCAGCACTTTGGGAGGCCGAGGCAGGTGGATCACCTGAGGAGTTTGAGACCATCCTGGCCAACATGGTGAAATCCCGTCTCTACTAAAAAAAAAAAAAAAAAAAAAAAAAAAAAAAAAATTAGCCAGGCGTAGTGGCGCATGCCTGTAATCCCAGCTACTGGGGAGGCTGAGGTAGTAGAATTGTGTGAACCCGGGAGACAGAGGTTGCAGTGAGCCAACATAGTGCCACTGCACTCTAGCCTGGGTGACAGCGCGAGACCCTGTCTCAAAAAGAAAAAAAAAAAAGCACTAGAAAAAATCTGAGGGTAACATATACACGAGAGAAAGGCAAATGATTGAAACTCTTCTTGCTTATTTTCCTCTTCCAGCATAATTCTTAGGTCATATATAAATTTGGGGGGAGAGAAAGGCTGACAATGGGGTCTGCTAAGGCCTGGATCCTTCATCGATGATTGGGAGAGGGGCACAGTCCAGCCCTGGGTGAGCTGTGCCCGTCGTCTTAATGGAAACCTACAGGTCACTCCATTAGCCCTGCAAGAGGGCCCAGAAGAGGTCATCCCAGGCAGGCCCCCATCTCCAGATTGCTCCATTGCTTCACCAGGAGACTGTCTCCGGAGTCAGGCTCCCTAGGCTTGAATCCTGGCATCTCCACTGGCTTATCCAGTGGTCTTGAACAAGTGGCTGCCTCAGTTTGCTCATCTGTAAAGCAAGAATAATAATTATAGTGTCTATCTCATTGGGGGAACAAATGAGGTAATTCCTATAAAGCCCTTAACACAGTACTTGGCACATAACTGGTGTTCAGGGGACACTGGTGATTCCCCTGAAGCTCCTTTCAAATGGTCATTTTCACAGTTCTCTGGGAAATTCTCTCTGCAGTTTGCCCTCCAGTCCTCCTATGAGCATGACAATGTCATCTTTCTAGCTTATGTGGGGAATCAGGGCATTGGGCATGTTGGTCCTTTCTGGCCTCAGTTTCTCCCTTCTTAAATACCACCTCCCCACTTCTGGCTCCCCCTCCCTTCCTCTCTCCCACCCACCCACCAAGCCTGCATGGTGAGATAATGTCTAAGAGATAGTTGGAGTTACTTGGAGGAAGAGGCCAGACAGTGAGTGACCAGAGGTGATTATCTGGCGTGACTAAAGCAGTGGTTTCCCTCCCCCAAGGCTGGGCAGGGGGAGGGGTATATCTGAGGTCGCTGGCCCTCCACGAGTGACTTCCCAAGAAGTTCTGGACCTGGGGAATCCTAACTTGGGGCGGGGGTGAGGGGAGTGGATGAGACTAGAAACTCTTTGTTCCAGGTGGATTTTCGCAGAACAAAGAAACAAAACAACGCATCCCATTTGGGAGGGGCTTGGAGGCAGGGGGCTGGCCAAAATGGCCTCCCCAGCATCTCGGTTCTTTTCTCCCTTTGTTTTCCTTTTTGTTGTTGTTGTTGCTGTTTGAGATGGAGTGTAGCTCTGCTGCCCAGGCTGGAGTGCACAGTGGCACCATCTCGGCTCACTGCAACCTCCACCTCCCGGGTTCAAGCGATTCTCCTGCCTCAGCCTCCTGAGCAGCTGGGATTACAGACGTGCGCCACCACGCCCAGCTAATTTTTGTATTTTTAGTAGAGACGGGTTTTCACCATGTTGCCCAGGCTGGTCTCGAACTCCTGACCTCAAGCGATCCGCTAGCCTCGGCCTCCCAAAGTGTTGGGATTACAGGCCTAAGCCACCGTGCCTGGCCTCTTTTTTCCGTTTGAATCGCCGTCCTGTCTCCAGCCCTCAGCCTGTCTCCTCTACCTCCCTGCCACCCCTCAGCCTGGACCTAGCCCTCTCCTGGCACCTCCCCACTATCCTGCCCCTCTCCTGGGGTCCCCGGCTATGGCAGCCCGGGCCCAGACACCACTTTGAGACGGGAGCTCCCTGCAGGTGGAGGACCCAGTCTCCGCCTCTCTTGGCCTCTCCTTTGCCCACCCCGCCCCCCGGAAAGCTGCCGAGGACCCAGCCCAGTAGGGCAGGGCAGCCGGACTCACCTCCGATTCTAGGGCTTCCTCTCCGCGGAGGGACCGGGACGGGACAGTTGCAGTTCCCGCGCAGGCCTCTGGGTGCTGCTCGGCAGCTGCGGTCGTTCCCCGCCCCAGGCGGCCCCGTACCTGGCAGGTCCTCACCTGGGCCTTATGGCTCCCTCCCGCTCCCCGCAAAGGGGCCGCCTTCATTTACTATAAGGGAAACTGCCACTCAAAGGGCCGAAGTGATCCTACTTGGCGTTAGTATTGCTGAGTCCCATTTACACAGGGGGACACTGGAGCTCCGAGGCCAAGTGGATTGTCTAGGTCCCACAGAAGAGTGGGGTGTGGCAGGGGGGATCCTGGCAAAACCTTGGAAAGACCCCTCTAAGCCTCTCCCTTCTATATCAGTTAGGTTTCCAGAAGGACTTCCCATTCATAGGTGTGCTGGGAAAATCTGCAGCAGGTGAGAAAAGAAAAAGCAATTCAGGGACATTTGGGGCAGTTCAGGGCAAGGTGGGTGATAGGGCCCCTCATTCCCCTTCCATGCCCAGTGTCATAGACTCTGGCCCTCCCTGTCCTGGGCCTGTGCGAGGAAGGAGGGGGAGGAGGAGTCTCTGCCTTGGCAGCCCTTGGGAGGGCATGGAGGAGGGGAGACCGACTGAGGGACTCCTCTGCAGGCGGCCACATCATGAAGGAGGGCTTCTTCCTCCCCCTCCCTTCTTCCCTCCCTCATCATCTGCCCCGCCTTGCCCCATGCCCAGCATTCTCCCAGCAGGGTCTGGGGGGATGGCAGCAATTTTGAGGGTGAGCCTAAGAGTATACAATAGGGTATCAGAGCATCAGCATGTGAGAGAGGCCGTGTGTGTGTGCGTGTGTGTGTGTGTGTGTGTGTATCCTGTCCTTGCTGGAGTCCTTTCCAGGCTTATTTACTGTAGATTCCCAAAACTCTATGAAGCCCTCTACCCACAACACACACTCCCCAGAGACAGCTGGTCTCCGGTCACCCTCCTCAGCCCCTGTATGTGCGCATTGTGTTTGTGAACATGTGCACGTATGTGTGGGGGGATGCGCTTGAGGTTGGACAGGAACCACGGTGACTTGGTCTCCCCCACGGACTGGGAGCCCCTGAGGTAGAGACCAAGCTGCTTCTCTGAATCCTGTGCCTGGGCTGGAGCAGGTGCTCTGTAAACATTCAGTTGAGCTGAGACTGATGGGAGTGTGGTTGGGAGGGGGGCTGACCTCTCCTTGGGGTGAGAAGGGTGTCCCCAGGGCCATCACTTCCATTCATTGCCTAGAGAATAGGGCAAAACCCTTCTTACCTGCCCTGTCCCCTCCCTTCTACTCCTTAAGTTTTATTCATTTAAAAAAAGTTTCATTTAAGAAGTTACAAAAGTGCTACATACTTGCTGTAAAATTCAAATATAGACCAGGTGCAGTGGCTCACGCCTGTAATCCCAGCACTCTGGGAGACTGAGGTGGGAGGGGAGGGATCACCTGAGGTCAGGAGTTCCAGACCAGCCTGGGCAACATGGCGAAACCTCGTCTCTACTAAAAATACAATGAAAATTAGCATGGTGGCGGGCGCCTGTAATTCCAGCTACTCGGGAGGATGAGGCAGGAGAATCACTTGAACCCAGGAGGAGGCAGAGTGAGCCGAGATCGTGCCATTGCCCTCCAGCCTGGGCGACAAAAGTGAAACTCTGTCTCAAAAATAAATAAATAAATTCAAATATAGAAGCCTACAGAATATAAAATGTTCCATAAGTCCATCCTCCCATCAGAGGTAACTGATTGGTGTGCTTCCTTCAGCGTCTTTAAACATTAAAAAAACCTTTTTGTTAATAAAATACAAATGGGAGCTTACAAATAGTTTTTCAACTTGTTTTTCCATCATGCCCATCTGTATACACAGAGTGATCTCATTTTCAGGGGCTGCAGAGCATCTGTCCTCTGTGTGGCTGAACTCTAACTTGCTTAACTTTTCTTATCAAGGGGCATCTGGGCAGTCTCTGATTTTTCATCGTCATAGATAACTCTGCGACAAGGATGCTGGTATGAGCACCTTTGTGCCCCTGTGAGTGAGCTTCTGTAGGACTGCTCCTACAGAACAGCTGCGCCAGCGGGTGTGTGCATTAAACCTCCTGAGAGCTGCTGCTCAGTGGGTTGTACTTTTGCCACCACCTTTAGAGGAGGGCGTCCTCCCTTCTGTCCCGCTGATATGATCCTGGGGGCAGCGTCCACCTGTTCAGGAAGCCCTTTCTTAAGTCTGATCCAAGTCCCCTCAGATGGAATCTGAGCTGTTCCTTTCCCAAATCCCCTGGGCAGGGTCCTTTTCTTTGGGGTGGCACTCAGCTGGCTGGGTGGTCGGGGAAAAGCTGCTCTCTTAGAGGTGTGTGTGTGTGTGTGTGTGTGTGTGTGTGTGTGTGTGTGTGTGTTGGAGGGAAGGGAGCATTCTTCTCCTCTCCTTGTGGGAAGTTTCCTGCAGAAAAGAGAAAATTCTGGAAAGGATCAAGGAAGCTCTGGAAAATTAGCGCCGGTGTTTCCTGAGAGTTGGGGATGGTGGTCCTAGGACACTTCCTGCCTCCCAGGTCTTCATGTCTGGAAAGTACATGAAGCCTTCTCAGCTAGAACTTTCTAGACATTTCAAAGCACTTCTCACATACATACAAAGGCTTCCTTTGGGAAGGGAGGAGGGTACTGTGGCTTCCACAATGCCTGGGGGAGGGTGGGTGGGAGTGGAAGGCAGAGCTTGAGGGCCAGAACGGACCCAGGTGTCCCTCCTTAGTTGACTCTGGTGTTGGTTGTCAGTTCCACTCACTGCCCCTGTGGTCGGGCTTGAAGACTGTGTGGTGGTCACTCTGTGTGTGTGTGTGTGTGTGTGTGTGTGTGTGTGTGTGTATGGCTCCACACTCATCTCCTCTATGGAATTCTTTTATTGAGACTAAAAGGGTCAGAGGAGTCAACTTTAACCCTCTGTGGGTTCACCTGATCCGCAGAGCTCTGCATTCTGAACCAAAAGCCAGCCAATAGATCTAATCAAAGCTAGAGCCTTCAGGGCAGCACCCAGTTCCTTCCCAAGGCCGTTGCTTATCTCTGCACTCTGAGCGCCCATTTACACAGCAAACCCTTGCTGAATACCCAGGCCCAAGACCTACATGAATGTGTTGTGTATGCGTCTAGGGTTGGACAAGAGCTGAGCCCACACAATGAGATAAGTGCTTTGATTGAGGAAGCAGCAGCAGGAGAAATTGCTGATTAGAAACTCACTCACTACGGTCTGATGCCTATTACCTCAATTACCCCTAATTGACACTGCTCCTGGCTCTCTGACAAGCCAGGGGAAGTCCCAGGTCCATGAGGCAAAGCCCTTCTGGTTTTCACCAGGAGCCAGAAGGCAGGATTTGAACCCAGGACTGTCTGACTGCAAAGCCTTTGGCCTCTGCACCATCTGCCTCAGATAACAGCACTAGTAGATTAGAGAGAGTCAGATCCTTGATACACTTTTGGTGAATGAATGAGTGAATGATTGAATGCCTGAATTGCAAGTGTCTATTTCATGTGTGGCTTTTCCTTGAGGCTGTGAGCATCTCTTGATGGCACAGTGTGTACCTTCTCCATCTTTGAAGTCCCAGTCTGGAACAGAGGAGGGGCCTGTTGAATAAATGAATGTGTAAATGAATGATGAAGCCATCAGTTAGTTCCGCTTTGGTAAAGCTTCCTGACGTTCCACTGATACGTTTTGGAAGGAAATCAGACTGTAGCGTTAGAAGCCATCCCCTCCGTGAGGCTTGGCACTGTCAGGATCTTCCAGTCTCACCTGGACTGGGCAGTGCAGCGGAGTGGAGGCAGGGCAAAGCCTGGCCCAGGCTAGGATGGCTTGTACCCACCGGTGTCCTGTGTCTTGAGAGCTGGGAGGGGGAGGCCTGGGCAGGGGTGCCTCTGGGCCCTCAGGGGACCTTAAGAGGCCATTGTTTCTATTCCCCTGCTCCATGCCAGCTTTCACTCATCCTTTGCCCCCTCCCCAGGCAGGTGTGCAGGACCTCGTGGGGAATGATCAGCCTCTAGCACAGTGCCTGGCAGTCAGTGGGCTCGCAAGAAATGTTAAGGGAAAGTCAAATGAAAGGAATAGAGATATCAGGGAAGGATGTGCCATAATCAGGCTACTCGCATGGGGAAGTTTTCCCTCCAGTCATACTGCAGAGGCTACAGAAGGCTTCTGCCCATCAGGTCTGAATGCCTGGCTTTGGGGAACACAGTGTCTGAGAGACCCCCAAACAGCACCCCCTCCACCCTGAGGAACTGCTCATTGAATGGGTCCCTTGCAGATATTTTTTTCTTTTTTTCCTTTTTTTTTTTTTTTTTTTTTTTTGAGACAGAGTCTTGCTCTGTCTCCCAGGCTGGAGTGCAGTGGCCGGATCTCAGCTCACTGCAAGCTCCGCCTCCCGGGTTTACACCATTCTCCTGCCTCAGCCTCCCGAGTAGCTGGGACTACAGGCACTCGCCACCTCACCTGGCTAGCTTTTTGTATTTTTTAGTAGAGACGGGGTTTCACCATGTTGGCCAGGATGGTCTTGATCTCTTGACCTCATAATCTGCCCGGCTCCTTTTTTTTTTTTTGAGACAGAGTCTCACTCTGTTGCCAGACTGGAGTGCAGCAATACGATCTTGGCTCACTGCAACCTGTGCCTCCCGGGTTCAAGCGATTTTCCTGCCTCAGCTAGTAGCTGGGACTACAGGCATGCGCCACCACGCCCAGTTAATTTTTGTATTTTTAGTAGCAGAGACAGGGTTTCCACCATGTTGGCCAGGATGGTCTTGATCTCCTGACCTCGTGATCCGCCCACCTCGGCCTCCCAAAGTGCTGGGATTACAGGCATGGGCCACCACGCCTGGTCTCTTTTTTTTCTTTTTAGTTTTTTTTTGAGATGGAGTCTCACTCTGTTACCCAGGCTGGGGTGCAGTGGTGTGATCACAGCTCACTGCAGCCTCGACCTCCTGGGCTCAGGTGATCCTCCCACTTCAGCCTCTCAAGTAACTGGAACTACAGGCATGCACCACCACTGAGCTCAGACAATCTGCTGGCCTTGGCCTCCCAAAGTGATGGGATTACAAGCATGAGCCACCACGTCTGCCTTTTTTCTTAAAGACAGGGTCTTGCTCTGTCACCCAGGCTGGAGTGCAGTGGTACCATCATGACTCACTGCAGCCTCAAACTACCAGGCTCAAGCAATCCTCTCACCTCAGCCTCCCCAGTAGCTGGGACTATAGGCATGTGGCCACCACACCTGGCTTATTTTATTTTATTTTATTTTATTTTGTTTTGTTTCTTATAGAGATGGGGTCTCCCTGTGTTGCCCAGGCTGGTCTTGAACACCTGGGCTCAAGTGATCCTCCTGCAGTGGCCTCATAAAGTGCATGAGATTACAGGCATGAGCTGCTGCACCCAGTCAAGATTCTTAAACTTCTTAGAATCTTGACAAACTTTGATGTGGAGAGCATGTATAAAATGCAGGTTCCTGGGCTCAGTGAATTAGAGTGGGGACGCTGTGGGAATCTGCATTTTGAACAAGGGTTCCTCTAATACTGAGGCAGGCAGGTGATACATGGCGTATATTTTGAGACACAAAACCTCAGTGACTATGCCCCTGAATGCTAGAAAGGACATTGAGAAGATATCTGGTCTTTTTCTCCCCAAGAAGAGTTGGGTTTTGTTTTTAGGGAAGAAGATTCATGGAGCTGGAGAAACCTCAGGGGCTTGGGTTTGGTCCATTATAACCCACTGCACCCGTGCTGAGCGCCCACTCTGGACCAGCATCACAGCAAGCCCTGGGGGAGGAATGGGGAGAGGCAGGGAGGGGAAGGGGGCAGCTCTCTGCCCAGAGAGGGGAAAAGGGTCCAGGTGACAGAGTGAGAATGTTCTAAGAGACCTGGCCTTGCTGTGTCCCTGGGCCCATCTTGGGACTCATCAAGCTTAGCTTTGGCCACCAAGATTCTTTCGTTTCTACACTATTAAGTCTTTCTTCCTGTAAAGGATTTTCGTATAGAGGTAATGCTAGTGTCTGCGGCTTTCCTTGGGTCTGACACAGTCTAGGGACCCAGGAAGCAGGGGGAATCCATGAAGATAGCGAGACAGTGCCCTCGTCTTGAGCCCCCCATCCCTGTCCCCCCTCCACCCATGGGAAGATGAGGGGGCGCATCCCAGACTGAGATCCATTCTCTCCTTTTTTCTTGAGAGGATACTTCAATCCTGCCTCATGGTCATCTATTTCATTTTAACCACTGGGGAAGGGCTTCTTGATCGTTTACTTCAAGCTTTCCTGCTGACGAGGAAGGCATCTATCTATCTTCCTTCTCAGACAGGGGAAGGAAAGAGGTCTGACCCAGATCTCATCCTGCTTCTGAAGTCTATTAAAAATGCCTCCAATTGAGATGACATATATAAAGGAAAACAATGTTGACCCCGGCCAGGTGCGGTGGCTCACACCTGTAATCCTAGCACTTTGGGAGGCCAAGGCGGGGGGATTGCCTGAGCTCAGGAGTTTGAGACCAGCTTGGGCAACACGGTGAAACCCCATCTCTACTAAAATACAAAAAAAAAAAAAAAAATAGCTGGGCGTGGTGGTGTGTGCCTGTAATCCCAGTTACTTGGGAGGCTGAGGCAGGAGAATTGCTTGAAACCGGGAGGCGGAGGTTGCAGCGAGCCAGGATTGTGCCATTGCACTCCAGCCTGGGTGACAGAGCAAGACTCCAGCTCAAAAAAAAAAAAAAAAAAAAAAAAAAAAAAATTGTCGTCCCCCCTCACCTCCCCCGCATTCAGTCTAGTCACATTCTTCCCTGGTCAGAGAAGCTCCCAGTTCCCGTCCTGCTTCCTCCCTCATGTGCTTCTCGCCTTCTCTCCTCCCGCTCCCCTCCCATTCCCATCCCCTGTGGAATGGTGGAATGCAGGGAACCTCCTGTTCCTGCTGACACCCTCTCCTCGAACTCTAGGCTGCTGGTTGGGGGTGTGCAGGAAGACCAGTTTTTCCAGCCCTGAGACCAAGGAGAGACCTGCCTGCCCCCAGGGGCTCTTCCAAGCCCAGTCAGAAGGCAACCTGGGCCTCCGAGGAATGCGGCAGATCCAGCTCTTGCAGCTGCACCACCAACAGAGGGAGGTCGGAGGTGGCCAGAGTCCCAGGCCAGCAGGTCCAAGGACGATTCCTCCCACTCAGGCCAGGAACCAGTGCCAGCAGCATCTACCCCTTTCTGGTCCCCTCCCCTACTTGTTCAGAGGCTCTGGGACCTTTCGGATCCATTTGACTTTGCCAGGCCACACCCCTTCTTTCCTTGGTGGTAGTGATGGGGGGGTCTTCAGGTTGGCATGCTCTGCTCTTCCACACTTCCTTCTCCAACCAGCACCTTCTCCTCCTCCTTCCCCCTTCCTGTCCCGCCTGACGTCTGCCTCCAGGAGGCCTTCTCAGATTGAGGGATCACTGTGCCCTCCAGATTGTAAGCATCCCAGGATCAGTGCCCCTGCCTATTTCAGTCACTGCCATATGCCTAGGGCCTGGCACACATCCTGGCTTTGTCATGTCCAGTAAGTTACACCCACATGCCTGCCAGAGCACTGAACTGGATGCATGGAGATGCATACATCTTGCAGAGGCATGGGCTGGCTGAAGAGCCAGGCTCCCTGCATCCCGCATGGATATGGCTCATTGGTACCCTGCTCGTCCCTGCCAGCCCAGGATGTGGAAAGAGACATGGGGGAAACCCTCCTCACTCCCTGTTCCCCATCCTACCTCTGACCCAGGATACACAGAACCACTACCCTCTGCTCCTTCCCGTTGTTCCTGGGAGCTCTCTCCTCTGCGAGGCTTTCCCGGAACCCGATTGGTGAAGACTGTTTCTCCTGAGCTCTTTTCTCTGAGATGTCGCCATAGGTGGCTATGAGTCAAGTGCCCCCACCAACCATTCCTGCTCTGCCTGGGGGCTTACAGTCCCTTCTGATGAATGGATCAGTCTGAATCTTGGGGTCCCTTTGGGGTAAGTGGGAGGTGCAGCAGCCAGTGCAGGGGGAGGAGAAGGGCAGAGGCAAAGGCTGGATTCATACAAGGCCAAGACCCACTCAGTTTGCAAGAGTCTAGTCCAGTTCACAGCATATGTGTTTCTCCAGACAAAGTCTCCCCACTAAAGTAATATTAATAACACTTACACCTGCCACTTACTGAGCACTTACTTTATGCCAGGCCTTGTGCTAAGAACTTTATGTGGCATTTCATTTAATCTTCACAACAATCTTATGTGGTAGGTGCTGTTACTGTTCCCGTTTTACAGATGAACGAACTGAGGCTATTAGCTCATTATTTGAAGGAGAAAACAGTCTCATTTTCTTTTATTTTTTTTAGAGATGGGGTCTTACTATGTTGCGCAGGCTGGTCTCAAATTCCTGGGCTCAAGTGATCCTCCTGCCTTGGTCCCTCAAGGTGCTGGGATTACAGGTGTGAGCCGCCACATCCAGCCCTCAGTCATTTTTTGTTTTTGTTTTGTTTTGTTTTGTTTTTTTGCCCAAGTGTCTGGCATGGTCCTGCGCACCCAGTGCTGTGTGTGGGAATCTATAGATGTTCACCTGACATGTAGTCTGCTTAAGGGAGTGGAGGACTCCATGTAGACAGGTAGGCCTAGGCCTCCTCTCAGTTCCAAGGAATCTGTAATCCAAAAGAGCTGGCGCCAGACTGGAGACTGCCCTACCCTCTGCTCATTTCCTAAGGATTCAGGATGGTAGGCTGGGCGCGGTGGCTCACACCTGTAATCCCAGCACTTTGGGAGGCCAAGGCAGGCAGATCACCTGAGGTCAGGAGTTTGAGACCAGCCTGGCCAACAAGGCAAAACCCCATCTTTACTAAAAACACAAAAATTTGCTGGGCATAGTGGTGCGTGCCTGTAATCCCAGCTACTCGGGAGGCTGAGGCAGGAGAATCGCTTGAACCCAGGAGATGGAAGTTGCAGTGAGCTGAGATTGCGCCATTGCACTCCAGTCTGGGCGACAGACTCCATCTCAAAAAAAAAAAAAAAAAAAAAAAAAAAAAAAAAAGAATTCAGGAGGGAGAAAAACATAGCAGGAAGAACTTTTGGACAAAGCTCAGTGAAACCTTTTGTGGCCTTGGCACCTAACTCTGTGCCTGCGTGGCCAGGCTGTGTGTGTGTGTGTGTGTGTGTGTGTGTGTGGGTGAACAGGTGTGCACAGGCTGTCGGCACGGGTGGGGTTGGATGGGTGACCTGCCCGGCCCTGGATGCCTCGCCTCAGATCCCTGTGTCAGGTCTCTCCCCTGAGCCCTGGGGGAGTCCCTGGTGGGTGGGGCTGCTGTCAGGCCTGTGTTGTGATGTTCTGGGCGGGAGGGCGGGTACAGCACAGGCCCTGACCTGGTTGGGCAGGTTGGCCCACCCTGAGTGGCACCTGTGACCAGGCGCCAACCCCACCCACCGCCCTTTGAAGTCATCCAGCCTGCACTCAAGGCCCAGCCCCTCTTCTAGGTCACATCCCTAAAAAGAATTGGGGTCCTCTCAGAAGATAGCTCCTCCTGCCCAGGGCTGGTTCCAGTGGGGGTGGGGCAGGCCTGGCTCCAGGAGGTCCCAGCTCCCTCCCTCATCACCAGTCACTTTGGAGCTTTGACATGGCCTCCGCGGGGACTGGCAGAGGCCCAGGTGAAGGGGGCTGAGTGAGGGGTGGGGATTGGCAAGGGGCTGGAGGGCTGATGGAGGGAGAGGGCTTAAAGAAGCTCAGTGACAGGCAAGGGGTTCCACCAGGGTGGTGGGGACTTGTTGAGGAAGCTCCCTGTCCCTTTCTGAATGGCCCATCGGCAGGAGGTGGCTTGGGGTGTTTTAGTCCCCACCATCTTCACACACACATCCCGCACCCCCACCCCACGCAATGCTCTGTGGCTGGCGTTTCTGTCTTGTGTAAAGTGTTGGGCAATCCCAGCTCTAAGACAGCCCCAGCACCTTCGCTGGATCTTCACCCCTCCTTGGCAGGTCTACAGCCAGCAGCATCTACGCAGCACGGGTTGGGTTAGCAAAAAAAAGCCACCCGACTCCTGGCCTGACTTAGCACTCGCAGAGCCCTGGCCATACGCGGCTCCAAAGCCGGGTCCCTCTCCTCAGCACAGCTCAGGCCAGAGCTACAGGCTCCTCGATCCTTTCCCTATCCGCCCCGCCCGGCTCTGAGCCGACCTCTAATCCGCAGGGAGCCTCCTC
Organism: Macaca thibetana thibetana; assembly: GCF_024542745.1. Taxonomy (NCBI): domain Eukaryota; kingdom Metazoa; phylum Chordata; class Mammalia; order Primates; family Cercopithecidae; genus Macaca; species Macaca thibetana. Next base: position 45,219,940 of record NC_065593.1, on the reverse strand, counting down.
GGAAAACCATTAGGCAGCCGGGCCCTCCCCCAACCAGCTCCGAGGACGCCGCCGCCCCCGCCCAGCAGTGCCGGGCGCCGGGCCCAAGCCGACCCCCTGATTTGGCTATGCCGCCTGATTTCTACCGCAGGCAGATGTCTTCGGAGACCCCGGGCCCCTAGGCTGGTCCCGCGCCGCTACCCCGGGGCCCCAAATGCCTGAGAGAGGGGGAAGAACCCTTACACCTAGGCTTGGGCCCCGTCACTGCCTACTCTAGTCCCGCCAGTTTTGGGGTAGCCGGGGGACCCGCTGGTCTCCTGTTCCCACTGGGAGTGGGGTCGGGGCCTCGAGGGGGGCGTGGCGTCCCCGCCCTGCCCTGTCCTTGAATCCAAGGCGGGCGCAGTGCCATCGCGCTGCCCAGGCCCGCACCCGACCCTTCCTCCGCCTCTCTGGCCGCCTCCCTTCTCCATCCAGGCTGGCCTCCTCCTCTTCCTCCAGGAAGCCTGCCCTGAGGGCCACACCTCCTTCCCTCCTGGGGTAGCTCCTGTTTCTGCCCACTGTGGCGTCCCCCAACCAACAGAGTCCCGGAGAGAGGGTTTGTGTTCTGGCCTTGGGCAAGCCACTTGACCTGTCGGAGGGAGCTTGCCCAGCTGTAACTGGGGCTATTAACCCCACCTTCCGAGTTAGGGTATTAGAGGAGATTGGCCCAGGGAGTGTTTGGTGATCTTAGGATGTAGCCATGAAGGGCAGGGACTTGTCTCTTCCTTCAAACTTGTAGGGACTCCTGTCACCTTCCTCCCTGTGCCCGCAAAGTCCTGCCAGGGAGAAGAGAGAGGACCTGGAGTGAACTCTCTGTCTCACAGGCCATGCCAGGCCCAGGAAGTGGGTGTGTCCCCTTCTGTCCTCACAGGCCAAGAAGAGGAAGGGCAACATGGGGAATGGGGGTTAGACTGGGAAGGGGGCGCCCTGTGTGCTGGTTCTCCCCAGAGCTCTAGGTTGACAGAACATGAGACTAGAGTGGAAGAATTCCAATGAGAGGCAGGAAACTGGCCAAAAAGACCCTTCCGGAGGGCCTCTTTGACCCTCCTCTCCTTATTCAGGGTTCCTGGGGAGAGGAGAACTTCTCCCACTGGTGGTGGTGGGTGTCTCAGCCTCCCTGTCACCGATTAGCAGCTTTGGAGGGTCCTCCCCCGCAATTAGGTCCAGGTGACCATGGAGGTGACACCTCTCTGATGGTCCAAATCATTCACTCTGAGAGTGGACAAAGAAAATTACGACGTGACAATTGCTGGGCAGGCTGAAATTTTAGAACACACAGTGGAGTGAACCATCTTCTAATCAAGATGGAAGACAGAAATGACAATTGGAATATTTATTGCGTGAAGCAATATATGTAATTTATGCTGAATTTTGTTTTTCTTCTCATGAAATCCCAGTCTTTTCCAGGCGAGCCTGTTGGTGTATGTTTAATAATGTTTCCATTTGTTGTTGCTTACCACGCACCAGGGACTGTGCAAAGCACTTTACTCCTTTAGTTTGTTTAGTTTCCACATCTCCACATCTCATTTATTAAAGATTAATGCAAGGAAATAGTTATTGAGCATCTACTATATGCCAGGCATTATTCTAGATATTGGGACTAGAGATACAGGGACACACACACACGCACACACACACACACACACACACGCATACACAAAATCAGACGAAATCTCTGCCTTTTTGGAGCTTACATTCTAATGAAGGAGAAAGAAAAGAAACAAGAAAACAGATATTTAATGTCAGGTAGTGATAAGTGCCCTGAAGGAACCTGAAGCATCATGAAGGGGCAGAGAGTGATTGGGAGGGCCTCCTGGAGGTGGCATTTGAGCAGAGGCCTGAATGAAATGAGGGATCAGTCATTTGAATATTGGGGCCCAGCAATTCAGCCAAGAGGAATGGCCCTGAGATGGGTTTGCTTCACTAGGCACGTTGCACAGCAAGAAAGCCAGTGTGTGAGAGCAGAGAGGGCTTAGGAGACTGCCAGTGGCAGAAGGCTTGGTGGGATGCGGGGAGCAGTAGAGGAGTCCATGAGGAAGGTACTATTGTTAAATCCATTTTTGCAGATGGGGAAACTGAGGTATGGAGCAGTTAAGTGCAGAGACTGGATACAAACCAGGTTGCCTACATTAAGCCTGGGCACCTGATCATTTTGTGTGTGTGCGTGTGTGTGTGTATGTGTAGTATTTACACAGCACAGGGATGGGAACAGGGCTGGGTCTCCAGGCCAGCTCTCCAGAGGCTCTGGTACTTTCAGATTTGGTAAGTGTAATGCAATGAAAATAGAAAGGACTGGGCATGGTGGCTCCCACCTATAATCCAAGCACTTTGGGAGGCTGAGGTGGGAGGATCACTTGAGCCCAGGAGTCTGAGACCAGCCTGGGCAATACAGGAAGATCCCCCCTACCCCACCTCTACAGAAAAATACAAATATTAGTGGGGCATTGTGGTGTGTGCCTGTAGTCCCAGCTACTTGGGAGGGTGAGGTGGGAGAATTGCTTGAGCCTGGGAGGTTGAGGCTGCAGTGAGCCATGACTGCACCACTGCACTCCAGCCCAAGCAACAGAGTGAGACCATCTGAAAAAGAAAGAGGAAAGAAAGAGCAAAAGGAAAAAGAAAGAGGAAAGACAGAGAGAGATAAAAGAAAGAAGAAAAAGAAAGACTTCTGAACACAGTACAAATCCCCACATTTGAGACTCACATTGGTGGGAACCACCCTTCCTTACTATATGCCCTAGCACCTTGCACAGAGGAGGGCATATAGTAATTGCTCAAGAAATGTTTGTGGAATGAATGGAAGACTATTAGTTAAGAAGCAAACAGAATGATGTTCTAGTGAGGCCACCAGTTTCTATGAAGGATATTAAGATTTTTGCTGTGGGAGGGATCCTTAGAAACCTAAATCGAACCCCATTGATTGGTGGATAAGGAAACTGGGGCTCGGAGTGATGGCAGATGGTGAATGCTGCTGTGTGGGAGAATGCTGGGGTGTGCCAGCCTCTTTTTTGATACTCCCTGGAGTTGGAACTGCCAAGAGCTCTTCTCTGGGTAGGAGCAAAGGCTCAGATCCACTGGAATTGGGAACAGTGGGGCTTGAAGGAAACCTTGATTATCCCCACCGTGAAAAAATCAGAAACAAATGGGGCATATGGGAGTCAGGGATGGAGAGCTTGGTCTCAGATGAAGCTTGTATTAGCAAGGGAAGGGAAGAAATGATGGTCAGGTCAGCCCCAAGGAACAGTTACCAGAATCTTCCTCAACACTCTTTCCCACCTCTTGTACTCTCTCCACCCTAGACCTCCTCCTCTCCCTTCTTGTTTTCTCAGCCTGAGCTTCTCAAATGGAGGCACTAATGAGCCCTGAGCATACAGGATGTGCCAGGGGATGACCAAAGCCATTGTGTATCTTTCTGGTATGTCTATTTGACCTAAAGATTTTGTTTTTGAGACAGGATCTCACTCTGTCACCCAGGCTGGGGTGCAGTGGCAGGAACACAGCTCACTGCAGCCTCTACCCCCTGGGCTCAAGCAATCCTCCCACCTCAGCCTCCCTAGTAGCTGGGACCACGAGCATGTGCCACCACGCCTAGCTAATTTTTGTATTTTTTGTAGAGATAGGATTTCCCTATGTTGCCCAGGCTGGTCTCAAACTCCGGACTTCAAGTGATCCTCCTGCCTTGGGCTCCCAAAGTGCTGGGATGTATTTTTGAAGAAAAAATAAGAGATTCAACTAGAATATGTTTTAGAATGTCTGCTTTATAGTAAGCGGATTTGGAGATAATATGAAGTAAAATGTGCATGTATATAATATAAAACAGATAAAACAGAGCCTGAAATGAAAGAATTTGTGAGTGAGTTACTTTGGGTGGCATCTCCCTGCCCAACTTCTCCCTAGCCCCTGCTCTTACAGGAATCCCAGGTGAAACTTTGAGAAACCCTGTTTGCCCATAGCCCACAGGGATTTTTTTCTCCTGTCATTTGGAGACAGGGTCCATGCCAGAATAACTGTAGGTCAGACATGGGTCAGTGGGGAGGGGGAAAGACTCTCAGGAAGGGCCAGAGCCTAGGCAAAGATCATGGGCCCCACCCTTGGTGACAAGCTGGAAGGGCCCTCCCAGGATGGGAACAAGGTAGGGAGTGTTGGTTTCTAGGTAAAGGTGTTTGGAGCTTGGCGCTTCCTGGCGGCGGCGGCGGAAGGGGATGAGTGTGTGTCCACGGGCATTGGGCGGTGGCAGGTTTCAGCAGGAGGAGGCCTGAGCTGCTGGCACAGGCTGGCCCTGGCACCCGATGCTCTGCACCCAAGGCCTGCTGTGGACTCAGTCTGCACGCCATCAGCATGCCACCAGGGAGAGAGGCCCAGGCGCCAGTCAGAGGGGTGGCAAGAAAGGAGGGCTGAGGTAGAGGGAGGAGGGAAGTCACTGGTTGAGTGCAGGGCAGGGACACTGGAAGGATCAGTCCTGGAGACAGAGGTGGGAGGGGAGGGTAGTGTCGCCAACCCGGGCTTGGGTGGGGCTAGGCAGGCTCTGAGGGATGTGGAACCTGCCTGAGGTTTCTCTGGTCTTGGAGAGGGTATTCTCTCCTGGGAGAAGGAGCTTACTGAGGAAAGGACTTTCTGATCCCTACGGTGGAGGGACTGGGGCTGTGAGCATCTCATTCCTCAGCCATTTGAATATAGGATGGTGTGGGCTGGAGAGAAGGACAACAGACTTTGTCTAACAACACCAACATTCCCCAGACTTTTTTTTTTTTGGTGACAGGGTCTTCCTCTGCTGCCCAGGCTGGAGTGCAGTGGTACAATCGTGTGATCATAGCTCACTGCAATCTTAACCTCCTTGGGCTCAAGAAATCCTCCTGCTTCAGCTTCCCAAGTAGCTGGGATTACAGGCGTGTGTTACCATGCCCAGCTAATTTTTAAAAATATTTTTTGTAGAGATGGGATCTCACTGTGTTGCCCAGGCTGGTCTCCAACTCCTGGCCTCAAGAGATCCTCCCACCTTGACCTTCCAAAGTACTGAAATTATAGGTGCAAGCTATCATACCTGACCCTGGACTCTTACTTGGTACCAGCCAGTGCTCTAAGAGATTTACCTGGATTAACTCGTTTAATCCTCAAAATAAAACCATGAGGTAGGTATTTTCATTATGTCCCATTTTATAGATGAGGACACAGACATGGAGGAGTTAAGTCCCTGTTCTATTGGGAATTCAGACACCTGTTCCGGATGGTGCCCAAGAATCTGTAATGGAGTCAGGCAAAGACATAAACAGAAAGTCCACTCATTCATTCATTCAACAGCTATTGACTCAAGTAGCTCTGTATGCTAGGCACCACTATGCAAGCAGCTTACAGGATGGACTGCAGTCCTCACAGTGATCTTCAAAGGTAGAGTTCCGTCTTCATAGATGAAGAAACTGAGGCTCACAGACGTTACATAATAGCTCAGGGTTATGTAACAGTATGTTGTGGTCACAGAGCAAGTAAGTGGCAGAACTAGAATTCATACCCAGGTCGTTGTGACTCTTTGGGCCTAGGAAGAGCCCTTCATGATAGTGAAGAGAAGCCCACACATCAACTAGGAATTGTGCCAGAAAATGGAAGGTAGAGAGTGTTTCTAAGAAAAATCCAGGGACTTTCCTGCATTCCTCCCTTCCTTTATGTGCTCAGCTCTCAGGAAGCCAGGTCTACAACTCTGCCAGGAGGGGGCACTCTGCTTAGCCAGGGCAAACCAGAAAGGAGCAAAGGCAAGTACCTTGATCCAGGGAGGCAGGTGCCATTGGGAGGAGTAGGGATTATTATTGTTATTCATTTGAGACAGGGTTTTGCCCTGTTGCCCAGGCTGGAGTGCAGTGGCGGGATCATGGCTCACTGCAGCCTCAACCTGTCAGGCTCAAGTGATCCTCCCACCTTAGCCCCCCAGGTAGCTGGGACCACAGGTGTGCACCACCACACTTGGCTAATTTTTTTATTTTGTAGAGATGGGGTCTCCCTATGTTGCCCAGGTTGGTCTCAAACTCCTGGGCTCAAGCGATCCTCCTGCCTCAGACTCCCAAAGTGCTGGGATTATAGTTATGAACCACTGTGCCTGGTGGGATTATTATATATAAAAAAAAAATCAACTTGTTGGTAGAGCAGGATGAAGTCCATTCAGCACTTTGCTCCTTCTTCCCCTCACCCCTTCTTCCCCAGGATGCCCTGGACTTCCCCGCAGGGCTTGGTTGCCTCTGCCCTCCATCTCTCGAGCCCCTTGCCTCCAGCTCTGTCCTGCTTCTCCCTCCAGGAGCAGGCCCCACCTGGTCCCACAGGTTATCACACCATACCAGGTGCCTTCCCTTCCTTCTCAGAACCCACCCAGTGGCTCATCTCCCCCTCAGGGCTGGCCCCACCCTCCACGGGGTTCCTGGAGTGGAATTTTCCCTAAGGGAGGAGTTGCTGATTGCAACAGGATTGGGCCTTGGGTAGGTTTGGGATTTGGGGTGAAAGGTGACCTGGGAAAGTTCTTAAGGGCCATCCCCGGGGGTAGGAATGGCTTAGCCCTGAGGTAAGACAGAGAAAGAATGGGGAAGGGGACATGGGATTGGGAGGTGTTTTTCCCCCCTGCAGAGCTAGCCAGGTTGGGGCACCCGGATGCCCTTCACCTTCTCCCCAGCCCTCAGGCAGGAGCTGGGGCCCTCATCAACCTACTCTTTGGCTGGGCACTGAGGCTCCTGCTTCGGGCCCTAAGGCTTGATAGCCCTCTTCTACTTCTCTTTCAGTGAAATCCCTCCCTCCCCAAGAGGGAAACCAAGGGGAATTTCACACTACCCCTTTCTAAACCACAGAACCTCAGAACTCCCTACCCAGCAGCCCTGAGCCCGCTGTCAGAGTCTGCGCCAGCTTTTCCCTTCACTCTGCCTTCCACTGAAACTCTTAGGCCGCAGGGTGGCTGTTGGGGTGAGGGGTGAGATAGGGGAGTGGAGGTTGTGTGGGAAGGATGGACCATGGATGGTGGGCTAGGACACCCAACTCCACGTGCGTGAGTACATCTACCTGGTGTAGGACATAGAAGACAGGGTTACAGAGGCTGGGGACCTCCACGCACGCTCTTGCCCTGGCTGACTCGCCATCAGCACTCCTGTTCCACCTCCTGGAACCTCCAAACCCCAGGAGATGTACATCTCCATATTGCCTCTTGATCAGCTGTGGAGAGAGAGGCCCTAGGGAAGGGGAAGGTGAGAGGCAATTCTTCTCCAAGTCCCACCAGCAGGCCTCCTGTGACAGTCCCAGCTTTCAAGACTCTGGAGCAAGCATTGAAGGGGTGAGTTTGGCGTGGAGTTGGAGAGGTGAGGCACAGGGTCTCTTTTGCCTTCTTTCACCAGCATGCTTGGAGTTGTGGCCCTACAGGGACCTGGTGAACTCAGCTGCCTCTACAAGGTGACATTGTTTTGCCTTAAATAGTCCCCTAGCCTCTCCCAAAGTCCCCTCCTTACTCTTCCCAAGAACGTCCCAATTCCTTTCCCACTTGTGCCACTCATTTTCAAGAGAGGAGATGGCCCAGCCCCCTTCTCTTCCTCACCTCCCTCCCCCAAACTGTGTGACCCTCAGCACCCAGGGTTCAGGGGACTGGCAGAGATGGAAAGGAGGCAAACCCATGCCAGCTTCTGGGGTCCTCCAGGGAGGGAGGGCATGTAAGTCTCGCCCCACCCTCTTCCCTCCCAGCCCTGCTGTCAGCTGGCCAGCCCCATCCCTGGAGCCAAACTGCTTCCATGCAAGAGGGAGGGAAGCCTGATCAGTGGGAAAAGATGAAGCCGTTCCCCCCGCGTGTCAGTGAACAAATTGGGCCAATTTGGTGTGATTAGTGAAGAATTCACATCTGGCCAGCAGAGTCCTCCCCCCAACCCCAGCCCAGCCTGGCTCCTGCTCCCCATTAGAAGCTATTTTCTCTGACGGCTCCATTTGTCTCTGTAGTGGGGGATTTGACAGGTCCCTGGCCAGCCTGGGAGGCCTGGCTCTGAGTGAGAGGCCCAAGGCCAGGCTGCATGCCCACACCCTTGACCTGATGCCACGGGGGATGCCATGCTCCAATCAGGGCCCAGGCACCTGTATGGGCCCTGTAGGTTCCATCCCTCTACTGTGTGCACAGCTCCATAGCTGAGTGGGGGCCTGGGGAGCATGGTTCACTAGGCTCCCTGACTCAGGCCTCCCTTGGGCCTCGGGCCTTGGTCATCTTGCACAATGATTGTTGTGTTTTAAGATTAACAGAGACTTGTATGTGTGTGCATGGTGGTAGAGGAAACAGGGCTCTGGTGTTTCCTAAAAGAAAACAGCTGGGCATGTAATAGGCAGGGCCTGCACCCCACTTCCTTCACCCCTCCCCCACCCCTCAGAGACCTGATGCTGCAGCTACCCCTCAGGAATGCCTGTAGATGGCCGTCGCACAGCTGGAAGGCTAGCCCCCAGAAGTGGCTTCAAGGTAGTGCCTTTGGGGGTGTGGTCTTCTAAGCCTTGAGTCTTCCTCCCCGAGCAGCGACCCCAGGTTGCCTGTGTCAAAGACAATTTAAGGGCTATTTAAAGGAGCCTGACCTAGGGGTCACCTGGGCATATCTCCTCCCTGGAGAATTACCACCAGATGGCAACCTGGGGCTTGTCTCCTAGAAGGTTATCCCTGGTTGGCTAGGAGCTCCTGGGCCCTGCCATCGCCTGGCTTGTGTGAATGGAGGCAGGGGTCCAGGACCTCAGTCCTTAGATGAAAATTCTTCTTGGAGAAGGGATAACTGGGGGAAGGGGTCCCGGACTGCAGTGGAGAGCAGGCAGGCTGCTTTTTGTTGTGAGGTCACATAGTTGTGGTGATGGAGAGAGAAACCTTCTCCGGTCTCCAGGATTTTTCCATTGCCACATGGATGCATACAGAAAACCAGGTGGGGTGAAGGAAATCAGATATCTGTGATCTCTCCAGTCTCCAAACCTGTCCTGAGAAAGACTCATCAGCTGTGCCAGTTTGCCCCAGACTGAAGGGTTCCTGGGGATGTGAGACTCTTAATGCTAAAGCCAGGACAGTCCTAGGCAAACTGGGACAGCTGGTCACCCTACCAAAGTACAAGCCCTAGGGGCCAGGCAAAGGGATACAGGACAAGCCAGCTCTTTTGAGGTCTGTTGCCTGATTTCCTATTTGATCTTATTTAGTCATTACCTGATTTTAGCCTGATGTGTTATTATTATTCATAGATTCTCAGCCTGCTTTTCAAGATAATGCCTAGAATGTTGGAAGAATGTCCCAATTTGGGGTTGAGGGCAGTGGAGCTGGGGGTAGGTGGCTTGATGGTACATCTCTGAGATTGCACGGCTCCGGGTATGATCACAGCAGCCAGGCTGGCCTGCTCTCCCATGGTGCCGGCCACCCAGCACCCATCTCTAATTAACAGACGCACCTTCAGAACACCCACTGTGTGGTTGCTAAAATTATTATCCCATTTTAGAGATGGGATAACTGAGATGGAGTCACTGGCCCCAGGGCTGAGTTGGGGGAAAATGGAGCAGGGTCTCCTGAATATTCAACCCCACTTCCCCACTCACACACCTTACCAGTCTCCTGTTCAGGCAAAGGTGGCTGTTTTCTTGAGGTCAGGAATAAATGCTGGCCCCGAATGAAGGCGATCCTGCTGCTCCTCCCCTGAAAGGTGGCCTCAGCCCCACTCCCCAGACATTAATTACATAATTAAGGATAGAGAAGGAGGAGGAGGTCAACCTAGCAGAATTCTAAAGGCAGAGAAGGACTTCAGAAAAATCTAGATATTAGATCAAACTTCGACCTGCTCTCACAGCAGCAACTGGCCTCCAGGAGACAGAACCTGAAGAAGTCAAGATTTTCAAATGTCTGAAAGGACTTTTGGAGGAAAAGGGGACCAGCAGCAGATCTCTGCTCCTGCTGTCCTGGGAGCCTGGAGCTGCTGGGGCTGGTTCCCCACCTGTCCTGCCCTCACTCTGCCTCTCCTCCAAAGGCCCCTTCCCACCTCAGCCTCTCCCTTCCCCTCCTCTGCCCATGTACCCAGAGGCTGGAGGCTGGGTGCGGTGGCTCACACCTGTAATCCCAGAACTTTGGGAGGCTGAGGCAGGTGGATCACCTGAGATCAGGAGTTCGAGACCAGCCTGACCAATATGGTGAAACCCTGTCTCTACTAAAAAATACAAAAATTAGCTGGGTGTGGTGGTGTGTGCCTCTAGTCTCAGCTACTTGTGAAGCTGGGACAAAATTGCTTGGACCCGAGAGGCGGAGGTTGCAATGAGCTGAGATCAAACCACTGAACTCTAGCCTGGGCAACAGAGCAAGACTCCATCAAAAAAAAAAAAAAGAAGAAGAAGAAGAAGAAGAGGAAGAAGAAGAGGAGGAAGAGGAAGAGGAGGAAGAGGAAGAGGAGGAAGAGGAAGAGGAGGAAGAGGAAGAGGAAGAAGAGGAAGAGGAAGAAGAGGAAGAAGGAGAAGAGGAAGAAGGAGAAGAGGAAGAAGAAGAAGAAGAAGAAGAAGAAGAAGGAGGAGGAGGAGGAGGAGGAGGAGGAGGAGGAGGAGGAGGAGGAGGAGAAGGAGAAGAAGAAGAAGAAGGAGGAGGAGGAGGAGGAGGAGGAGGAGGAATCCAGAGGCTGGAAACAACAGCTGAGTGTGCACCACAAATTGAACTTGAAGTGCCCGTTCGAAGGGAGACTTGGGAAATCATTGAGGGGTTCATCCCTTCTGATTTCCTACTGAGTCCAAGGACTCTGGGGCTCCTGAGAAGCTACATATTTTAGGGCTGGACTGTCTAGCTGTCTTTTATAGGCTGCCTGTTTTCCAGAAGGATTGGGTGGACAAGGGGACCTGTGTGAGGGAATTTCGTCTCCCAGGAGTCAGGAGGAGTGGGTGACAGGCCTTGGGGCTGAGCTCTCCTTTCAGGGGAGGCTCTTTTTTAGGAATCGCATCCCTCTAGGAAGGCCCCTCTGTAGCCCTGCTGGGCTTCTTGGAGACCCCCCAGGTTTGGGGGTTATGTATTTCCCCAGCCTTCTCAGAGAGAAGGATGCTCTCCCCCTGTCCTGGCACTGCCATCTCCATCTCCCAGTCTGCCTCAGCCCCAGCCCTAGGAGAAGCCTGAGGTGCGGTGCTTGCCTGTGTACACCCTGTTTGAATTTGCTTCCAGCCTAAGGCGACTTCCTGTTTCCATCAACAGGTCCCAGGAGAGATCAAAGGCCAGGGCTGGTGAGTTCAGGGAAGAGGAATTGAGGATGGCGGGTCCCACCACTGTGTAATGGAAGGGCTGAAATTTATGTGGAGACCTGCAGCATGGGTAGGACTCTGGGGACCCAGTTGAATTTCCGGGGCGCTTGGCCTAGGCCTGCCGGTGCCTACCCTCTTATCACTCCTCCAGGGAGCCTGGGCATCACTCCATTCCGGAGTCCTGACCCCAACCACAGTCTGCTCCACCTCTGTGTCCCCGGGCAGCGGGCAGCGTCCTCGCTCCTTGCAGAGTTTGCCTGATCCGCCTCCTAGCACGGGGCTGCCTCCCGAGCCTGGGCCACAGCTGGGGGGGCACCCTCTCTGCTGCGGGCCCGCCCCCTGCCCCGCGCGCCAGGCGGGCGTGGCCCGCGGGGCGGGCGCCCGGCGAGGGGCTCGGGCGCTGCGGCAGGCCGTCACTCACGCACTCACGCGGGAGGAATGCAGACGGCAGGGCTGCCCTGTGGTCACGTCTCCGCCCCACCGACGGAGGTAGGCGCCCAGGTACCCAGCCTGTGGGCCTTGGGAGCCCGCCAAGCTGCTGATGAAAGGCGCTGCCAGATTAACCCTTTCTTGGCCGCACCCCCTTGCTGCTGCCGGCTGCCGGCTGGTCGCAGAGCAGGAGGGGCGAGGGGCAGGAGAGGAGTCTGGACACGCCTGGCTAACGAGGGGGCGGTGTTGGCCTCTGCGCACTTGGCGGGTGGGTGCAGGTCCCCTGCCCCTGCCCTCCCCCTTTCTCTGGCCTTAGGACCCTAGGACTGACGGACAGGACTCCCAATAACATCATAAACCTCACCACAGGGATTCTCCACTGGGCACAACCTGCCATGCTGATGTGCCCCCTCCTTAAGAGTCACTGTAGCTAAAGAGCACTGGACAGAGAGTCCAGAAACTCATACAGTCATCCAACACACATTTTAAAAGCTGAGAGGTGGCTGATGTGTGCAATCCCAGCACTTTGGGAAGCTGAGGTGGGAGGATCGCTTGAGCCCAGGAGCTTGAGACCAGCCTGGGCAACATAGGGAGATCCCATCTCTACCAAAATAATAAGAATAATATTAATATAAAACATTAGCCGGGCATGGTGGCACTGTGGTCCTAGCTACTTGGGAGGCTGAGGCGGCAGGATTGCTTGAGCAGAGGAGGTCGTGGCTGCAGCGAGCCATGATTGTGACACTGCACTCCAGCCTGGGCAACTGGGCACCAGGGGAAAGCCAGTGGGCTGTATCTCAGTTTTTCCAGTCTGTAGAATTACAGGGTCAATAATTCAAACTGTGGGGTTATTTATTTGTGTCTGTATTCGCGGCAACCTTCCTTCCTTCCCCAAGCAGAACCTCAGGCAGATGCCTGGTAAAGCGGAGAGTTTCTGGTTGGAGCTGGGAGTGAGGTCCCCCTTTCCCTTTGGCTTCTTCATCTCATCTCCTGAGAACCCCTAGGGATGATTCCAGGGAACACAGTTTGGAAAGCTTTGAGAGCTAGGTATGGTATGAGGTGCCTTTGGGCTCTGACATCTCTCTTTTCCTTTTGTCTGCATCTGCTGGCTGATGCAGATGCATCTCTGTTCAGTGGGGGACTTTGCCAGCCTTGACATTTGCTCTGTGTGGGGCATTCTGTGATGCCCTGAGGTCTGGGCTCCCTCTTCTGGGGTCTGGGTGCTGTATCTGTGTTTGCCACTGAAAATTGGCCCTGGACAATTTTCATTCTTTGCCCATATCCTGGGGCTTGGGCTCATCCTCTCTACTTTGCTTGTTGCTGAACCCAGTACACTGTAAGGTGATGTTACTCTCAAGTTTCCCCTCAACCCCATCTGTCTCCCAGACCCTCCTTTCTGGTCTGTTAAGAGTTCTAAGAATCCAGTGGGCAAGGGAATACTTTTTGTTTTAACACAGTTGCAGTGGTAGTAGGGTGGCTGGTAGGTAAGGTGAGGAGGGCAAAGCTCTTGGGGCTAAACCTGCCTCAAGTTCAGGTGTCCTTCTCCCCCACCCCTGCTCCACCCCCTAAGTAACAGCACGGGAACCTTCCAGAGAGATCAAAGCACCTTGGTAACCCTCACTGAATTGGGCCATGGCCTGGGAGTTCCCAGATCTCTTCTCCAACTCATTCAGCCTCCTTGGGTGCCTCCCCCGCCACCTATAAGGGGCTGGGAGTGCCAAGAGGGGCAGGGAATCAGAGGCTAAGTCAGGAGGCAGTGCCAAGAGGTGGCAGGAAGCCAGGCAGCCTCGTGCCCAGTCCTAACTGCCCGCCACCTCACTCCTCAGTGGTCTCTATGAGCCTCACTGCCCTGGGGGAAGGTATACCACCCTGAAGCTGAGTTTCCAGGAGGGGCAAGAGAAGCTAGGCTTTAGCTACAGTAGAACTGCAAAGTAGACCTCAGAAAGGACTTCCCAGCTTGCAGGTCCATCTCCCTAGAATACTAGTTTCTCAGGTATGCCTTACACAGCTTAAAGGCGTTACCACCTCCAAGATAACAAGACTAGAAATTTGCAAATCACCCTTAATGCTCCGCTCCCTTCACCATCCAACTGGCCACTGAGTCCCATCCTTTCTGCAGCATTAGTGGTTTGAAGGTACCCTCTTTGCTTTCCATTTCCATTGCTCCTGATTCAGCTGACACCTCTTCTAACCAGTCCCTGAGACTACTGCAACCGTGGCTGGTTCCCCTGACTCCAAGGAGCACAGCTCCGTCCTCCCTTCCCTCCCCAATCCCTCCTCCGCACTGCACCAAGAGGCATGTCCGAACACAGGTTGGAGCATGCCACTCTTATGCTCAAAAACCTTTGATGGCTCCCCATTGCCGGCAGGATAAAGTCCCAACATTGCCTGGCATGTACAGCCTGCCCTGATCTGGTGCCAACCTACCTTGCCAGCCTGGGTCCCCACTATGTACTTTATCCCCTCAACTCCAGCCACATCCTATGGCTTGTCTTATCCCAGACCTGCCGTGCATTGTCATGGCCGACCACCTTGGCTCACAGACAAGCTCCTTCCTGGCACTTCCAGTGTTGTGGGGGAGGAGGACTAATCACATAATCCCGTAAATAAATATATCCTAACAAACTCTAAGTTCAGCGTGTCTTTAGGAACTCAAAGAGAGGTTATAATGGGGGTGGGATTTAGACTGGGGACTCGGAGAAGGCCTCTAGGCATGAGAGGCACTGCAGTGTATTGGATTCCTGTTACTTCGAATGCTTGGGGCGGGGCTTATTTCTTCAGAACGAACTTCCCATCCATGTCCCCAGATTTCTTGGCGTCTCTGACCTAGATTGCATTTAATTCTGTCTTAAACTGGAGCCTGTCTCATGTGTTGCAGCACCTAGACGGTGAGCGGCTGAGAGAAGGGAGTGTTGCTCATTCATGCTTAGAACACCATCATTCAGCACACAGTAGGTCTGGGGCACAGTAGGTCTCTAATAAGTGTGTTTTTATTTTTGAGGTGAAGGTATGAGCGTGGAAATAGACCCAAAAGCAGGAAACATTCCCGAGAAATAGTGGGGCTTGGCGCAGAAGCAGGGGATGAACAAGACAGCCTCCTAGTCATCCTCTTTCACCAAAGCTCTGTCCTCTCTCTAAGTGACTCTTATTTCATACCTTCCAAGATGCTTCAGAGAATCCTCTGAGTTCTGGCCTACAAACCAGCATTCCATTTGGCCCAGCCAGCCTCCCCTCAATGCTCCCCAACCCCAGGCGATCCATATTTGCATAGAGAGGGGCTGTTCAAGACAGCAGAGGAGGGGCTTCTTTCCTGCTGGGAGAGGGTGGTCTTGGTATCAGGAACCCCCAGCCACCCAGGACTGCTGCCCCACTGGACTGACTGTAGGTTTTGGGAGGACAGTGTCCTTCTTGCCCCCACACCCCCCATACACTAAATGCCATGCAGCTCCTCCAGCTCCCTAGGAACAGAACACAGAGGAAAGAAGGGCTTAGCTTGCCTGGCTTTGAGCAGACAAGGTAGGAGGAGGGAGATTTATTGGGGAGTGACCCTGCTCTAGAGGCCACCTCCGCACACACACTCCCCGCCACTCCACTGCAGCCATTTCCAAGCAGACAGCAGCAGGCCATTTCCCAGGGTTTCCAACTCAGTTCTCTTATTCTGATACTTTCCCATCAGTGGAGAATTTTGGATCTGAGCAAGGGCTGGGGTGAGGCTGTTGAACCCATGAAGAAGCCAGGCTAACCTATCAAACTGCAGCCCAGTCCCCTTGGGTCAGGTTCTCGGGGTAAGCTCTCCCTTCAAGAATCTGATGTGATGGTGAGGGCTCAATTCCTGCCACAGAGGGACCCAGGGTCTGGCCTCTGAGAACCACCACTCAGAGGGTGGAGACCCAGCCTCTGTTCTGAAGATGCTTCCAGGCTGCCGAAGGACACAGGATGAAACCAGGACATAGACACTTGTTTCCTCCTTGCTGGTCAGTGGCTAAGATGCCCCAGCAGGCTTTCCAGATAGGGGCCACTCCCCCAGTTCAATGTTTTCCTCGGGGCAGCTGTGTCTGGTAGTCTCACTGCAGTCTCTCTTGCTGCAGAGGCCAGGTGAGTGGTGGTGCTCACAGGACAGGTGGCATCCGGCATGTAGGGAGTGCGGGGGAGGAGGAATGTGCCCGGGGCCTGGGCAGGATGCCACTGGACAGTCCTAGCAGCCCCACCCCTACCCATGACCTACTCACCCCACCTCTTGCCAGCCATGGTCCTTGTCCCTGTGCCAGGGGTCACAGCCAGTCCTGGGTTCCGGGTAACCATTCCTGGGAGGAGACCCGGCCTCCAGACATGAGGGACATCTTCTGGGGCATTGGTCATTGCCATAACTGCCATTTCATGCACACTGACCCTGGTTTATTTAGTCCTCACAGTTAAATATTGTATTACCCCCATTTTACAGGTAGGGAAACCAAGGCTCAGGGTGAGGAAGCCCCTGATGCAATGTACCTGGTGCAGCCTGAGCCAGAGCAGCAGCGGCTGGGGCATTGTGGGGGTCTGAGCAGGGGGACTTGTGGATCTGCAACTCCTGGCATTGAGAATCAAAGCGTCCTTCTCATCCCAGAAGGAATTTGTCCCTACCGTGAGAGGGGTTAGACACGGCTGGAAGTGGGGACAAAGCGGGAGCAGGCCCAGCACAGGAGTGCTTTAGCCAGCACCCCGTAGCACGCCAGGGATCCTGTGCAAGAACCACCTCCACCCGCCTCCTCCCTGTGCCCTTCCAGAAGCTGAGAGAGCAGGTGGGGAGATGGTGACTCTCCACAGTCCCTGATCTCAGCAGAGAGCCTGCCCCCTGCTATAGCCCCCCAGGTGTTCCACTGTCCAGGTGGCATCCCCAAGACCACCCCCGCCCTGTATGTCTCAGAGTGACGCCTCCAGAATGAGGGCAAGGACTCAGACCAGTGAATCGGGGGCGGTGGGGGGGAGACTCCAGGCTCTACTCTCCAATCCCTCTGCTCGCTCCCCCTCCACATCCCTCCCGAAAGCTTCCCTCCCAAACACTCAGTCATTCATTCCCCAGACCACCTACAAACCACCCATTTGCCCAGACCACACAGCTCCTCTGCCCAGCTCAGCTCCCCAGGATAATGGCCGCCCTACCCCCACCCTTCCAGGATGCACCCCCAAGCCTAATTACCACCTTGGCACCTCCGGGGCAAGGGGGGCGCTGACCTCTGTTTATGCTTGGAAATCTCTTGGGCACAGGAGGCCTGTTTTCCTCTGGACATCAAGGAGCAGGAGGAAATTAGAGACCCTCAGCGAAGCCCCCTGCAGTCCCTCCCACCCCACGGCCTTGTCTCTGGGCCCAGGCTAGTGGGGCAGAACAGAAAGGCAGGATGGTGGGGACCCCTGTTTGCTCCTCTCTCCTTCTGGGCACAGTGAGGGGATGGGAGAAGGACCAGGCTGGGACTCTGTCCTCCAGATGCAGGCTCGGGGAGGACTCCTCAGAAAGAGCACTGGACTGGGAGTCAAAGACTGGGGTTGAGTTCCGCTGCCCCGGACTGCTTGGACTCCCCATCCTGTTGGGCCTCACTTTCCTAGGGTGTGAGAGACAGCCGATCTTCTTGGTCTCTAAGGGCTCCCCCAGCTTGGGGCCTCGAACCCCAAGGAGGTGACTGAGAGGTGCTGCTCTCAATCCAGCTTCTCTGCACTGCAGAGAGACCCCCTTCCCACCCCAGTAGAAAAGCAGGGAGAACCCAAGTGGATGGAAGAAGCTGTGGGAGGAGGGCAGGGGGTCAGGACAGGGAGACAGAGCATGGTGTGGCCTGACAGCCGTCAAACTGGGTGGGAGGGAGGATGGGCACCATGGCAGGCTAGGAGCGGTGGAAGTCGAGAAGCTCTGGGCTGGAGAACTCCCTCCTCTGGCATCAGCACGGTGGTGGAAGGGAGGCCCTGCTCTGAAGGGGCCTGTGATTCTGCAGGGACCCTCTGCCTTTCCAAGGCTATGCCCCCGCCCCTGCAAAGTCTACCCTGACCAAAATCCTAGCAGCTGCTCCATGAGGGTAGGGACCAGTTTTTGTCAGGTGCCTAGCGTGGGCTTTGGCTTAGAGGAGGTTCCCAGTAAATCTGAAATGAATGGGTGCATATGGAGCAGCTTTGGGGAGACTAAGGAAAACCCAGATGTGTGAACCTTACCTGCAGCTGTGGGAATGGGGAGTGGGCGGGAGAGAGAGGACCATGGGGGTGGGGTGTTGGTGGGTTCACCCTCACCAGGCAAGGCTGAGCTGGCCTAGGCCCTGGAGGCCAGGGCCACCAGGGCTGGGCTGGGGCGGATGAGGTGGTCTCTGTGGGGTCCCTCTCAGGATCCCTCCTTCCCCCATAATTACCTCTGATTAGCTTCACCACAACAGCCAGGCTGGAAAGAGAGGGGTGTTTGGAACGTGGGGGAGGGGACAAGGTGGAGCAGAGCACTCAGGACAAGCCACGGACCCCAGCAGAGCTCCCTCCCCACAGCTCAGAACACACACACACACACACAGACACACACATGCGTGCATTCGCACACAGGCACACACAGGTGCACACACACGCATGCACACAGGCACACCACAGGCACACACACAGACTTGCACACACACACAGGTGCACACATGCACACAGCCACAGACATACACAGGCACACACACACACACACACATACACAGGCACACCTGTGTGCGTGCACACACACGCAGAGGTACAGTCACACACAGACACACACTCACACACACACACACCCCAAGATGGAAAACTGCAAAGAAGTCCATCTACACAGGCCCAGAGTGGCAGTGATCAGGGCAACCAGGCTCTTTAAACAACTCACCCGAGGGTATTAGCTCAAAATGCAACTTCTCACTGCTGCAGTTCCTGGGAGGATGGCTGCGCGCAGCTTCTAGGCAGAGGGGAGCGGGGAACTGTGAACAGAACAAACACTTTAGGTGGGGAAGGGGCTGTGGCAGGCATGTCTACTGGCACAACTCAACACCCACCCTGGAGCCCCCTTGCCGGCAGCTCAGACAGTTCCTGGTGTCCAGCCGCTGACTCTGCTGTGTCCCTGCAGAACTGAGGGATCTGCAGACAGCTTTGCCCTTGTCCACCGGCGTCCTGCCCTCACCCACCAGCTGCTTGAGACAATCCAGCCTAGGACCTTCCCTGGGAGCCAAGAGGCTGGGGCGCCTTCTTTCTAACCTGCCAATGGAACCCTCGCATTCCCCCAGACTCATATTCCAGGAAGGGCTCCTGAGGGGTGAGGAGACCCAGCGAGGGGGAAAGTGTCTCCTCCTTTCTCGACTGTTCTGAGGAAGAGAGCTGTGAGCCAGGCAGGCACTGGTAGAGTGAGGGAAGAACAGTGACTGCTTCTTCTTCAGCCTTACCTTAGAGAAACTATTATGTAATTAATAGCAGTATTCCTTGAATTTTTTTATTTTAAGCTTGCTCTAGGTCTGAGCACCAGGCTGCCATGCTTATAAACGTCATTTCACTTGCTCTCTTTTAGGGAGACCCGAACCCTGCCCTCAGGGATCTCCCCAGCACTGTCCCCGTTCGTACCTCCCTTCACAACCCCTGCCCTCAGGGAGCTCCAGTCTGATGGAGAAGACTTGATGCATGAACAGAATGGACAACCACGACCTGGCCTCCTCCCCACGTCCCTCTTCCCTAAAAGGGAGCTGGGCTTTCGGAGGTGGGAGGAACCGCGAGGCAGCAGCGGTGTGGGGAAGGCACTCAGCCTTCCTGGAGGAGCGGCTCCCAGTGGCGGCGGGCTGCCTGGAGGAGGTGGCAGGGCCGGGCTGGGCGCTGAGGAGGCCGCCCCGGTGGCGCTCCCACGACCCGGGCAAGGCAGTCTGGGCGCCGTCTCCGGTCTCGGGGCCTGCGGTCGGGGCACCGCGGTGCCGCGTTTGAGCCGGTCAGCTCCCTGCGGAAATTACAGGGGCGCTCGGCGCTGCGGTCGCGCCCCCCGGGGCAGCGCCCGCTGGTTGGAGGCGTTTAAATTGAAAGCAGCTTTGGGGAGAGGGGGCGGACGCGGGCCGCCGAGCAAGGGGAGGGGGCGGCCCGGCACAGCGACCCCATTGTCTGCGCCCGCCGAGGGGTGGAACCTTGTGGTGAGCTCGGCGCGGCGCCCCCTCCCCGAGCTCCGGCCGAGCGGAGCTCTCAGCCGGTTCCCACGCTGCGCAGCGCTGGCCGCGACCCCTCGTCCCTTCTCCACCTGGGTCTGCCTCTTGGCTCGCTGGCTGCAAGCCTGGCAGCGCGCACGCGCACACTTCCTCCAGGTGGCCCTCCCAGACTAAGCCTGATAGCAGGTCGGGCGTCACTGAGTCATGGAAGGTCAGGAAAACCCGGGTTGACTCTGCTGCTAGACTTGGTCACCTTGAGCAAATCTCCTTCCCTCTCTGGGCCCCAGTGTCTATAAAAATGCCTACCTCTTTCAGTCATTTTAAAGATGATTTGAGTCACTGTATGGGAAAGTGTTCTGAAAACTGGAATGCTGCAGGTAGCTGAGCAATACCTGTCGCGAATAAGCCCCTCCTTCTACTCTTCACTGTACTGGCCCTTTTATACACAGGTGTGCTGGTGCTGGAGCCATAGCGCTAGTGGTGGGTTAGAGGAGAAGAAAAGCAGCCAACAGAGTGGAGGCTAGAAATCATGGTGGACTTCCTGGAGGAAGGAAATGTGGAGTAGGGCGGGAAGGAGCAAAAGGAGGCAATTTTTGGAGACAGGAGAGAGATGTCTCCTCTTGGGAGAAGCTCAGCAAAGGCCAGAGAAGTGGCTTGGGGAGAGCGGCTGTATGCCCAGTTGCTGGGTGGCATGTCTCCTGGGAAGGCAGATTGGTGGCAGTTCCGGGTGCAGTTCCTGGGAGATGGATGGGGCCTATGCCTGTCACCCCTGGGGAGTGTAGGGCGCTCCCTTTGGCAGCTTTCTGGTTCTTTTTCCAGAGGCTTTGAGTACCTGGAGGCTGGTCATTGGGCTCCAGGCACCAGGTGCAGGGACCTTGGTTTTGTTGTTCCCTTTGCTTCCAGCAGCAGCAGCAGCAGGTTGTTTACCAGGCCTGGTGCCCAGGGATGGGCCATGTGCTCCATACCTGGCAGAGCCACATGTTTCTGCCCTCCTTCCTGGGGGTCCCTAATGGGCAGCCAGGTATGGGGGGCAAAGGCTACAGTACCAAGTCCCTATGAAGGGAGCCTGAGACATACACACTTGGTGGCAAGAAGGAGAGCTGAGGCTGGCAGGAAGGAAGTGGCCTCTGTAAGGGTTCCCAGGCGAGGGGACTGAGTAGCAGCCTGGAGAGGAGGGAAGAAGAGGGATGAGGAAGAGGAGGGAGGGAAGGCAGAGGGGCAGGGCTGGGGTTCCACTAGAGGCATGAGGGCTGTCAGAGTTCCTTCCCAGCCCTCTTGCCATCTCTTAACACCACACCCTGCCCCCACCATCCCACCCTCAACCCCTCCTCCAGAGCCCAAAGCTTCTCAAAGGCCTGTAACAGAGTGCTTGGATCTGACAGCTGGGATGAAATCTCCAAGTGGGCTTTGGAGATTCAGGGTGTGGGGGTAAATTAGATTGGGGTTGGGCTCAGAGGCTCTGCCTGTCCTTTGCAGCTCCTGCCCTGGCCCAGGCAGCTGATGAACCCACCCACCCACGCTAGCTCCCTCACCCCCTGGCATGTCCTGTGCTCATGCCAGCTGGGCACAGGGCAAGGAAGCTGTGGGAAAATAATTCGAGAGCCTGGTGAGGAGTGGTGACTGCCCAGAGTGAACTGACTGGTTAGGGCTGGGCCTCCCCTGTCCAGAGAGCTGGCCGGGCTCAAGGAGCCTTCCTGATCCGTAAGCACAGGACTCACTGGACATGACTTCTCCCAGGGGACAGGGGCCCAGGTTTCCCTGGGAACTCAGGGATGGGGAAGTCAGGGAACTCAGGATGGAAGAGTCCTGGGGAGACAGTCTTCCTGTAGATCACATCCTTGCCTTTGGAAGATCTCAAAGCATTTGGCCTGGCCAATGTCTTCCTTGGCCTTCTCCGTGGGAACCTGGTGGTGGGGTAACTCACCACTGTTCCTGGTGGTGGGGGAGAGCAAGCTGATAGCCCAGAGACCTTGTACACATCACACTCAGTTAGCAACCAAATACTAACAGGATTCCATTCCCCATGCAGGCCAAGGGCTCCGCCAGCTCTGTGAAGGTGTTGCTCCTGCCACAGTTCTTCCCTGAACTCCCTGCCGTCAGTCACCCCATTTCCTAGTGGAAAACCCTAGCCCTGTCCCTCTCCTTCCCTCCCTCCTCTTCCTCACCGCTCTTCTTCCCTCCTCTCCAGGCTGCTCCTCAGTCTCCACCTCCTCAGAGCCCAGAAAGCCTTCTGCACATGCCATGCACACCTCTCAGACCATGAAGGAGCCTTTCCCAAGCTTGCCTTGTGCAGGAAGCCCACCAGGTTGAGCAGGGATGGGGAAGCAGGGAGCCAGATCCACGCAAACCTTGGCCTCCAGCCCCCTGAGTGGGCCAGGCCTGAAAAAGGCAGAGACCTATCCTCTTCTCGTCTACCTTGCCTGGCCTTGGGGTCTAGGAGGTCAAGGCTTTGGGCAGAAGGGAGAGGGCAGTGAGGCTGAGGCCTCTACAGGTCCCAGGCCCCAGCTGATGGGCTTCACATGGGCTGGAGGTGACTCTACTGGTTCACATCTGCTTGAGGCCAGGGAGAAGAACTCTAGGAGTTGGGGGTGGGGGTCTAGCTAGACTGGGACAGGAAGAGGCTTACTCACCCACCTGGGTCATCTGTCGTCAAAATGCCCCCAGGTAGGTGCCATGAGTGGCGACCGTCATAGAAGGGTCCTTGCTCTCAGGAACTCAGGACTGATGTTTCCAAAAGAGCAGGCTGGAGGAGGGAGCCAGGTGAGAAAGTGAATTGACCCAGATGATCTCCGAGTCTCCCGGAGCTAAAGCTCTGCAGTCCCGTGATCCCAAGAACCTAAGCGCCTAAGATGTGGTCCTGAGATGCTGGGATTGTAGCAATCGTCATCATAATGATAGCATCAGGCACTGTCACAAAACTTCACATGCCCATCTCACTGCTCCACAGTGAGCGAACTGAGCGAACTGAGGTTCCGTTAGCTTGTCCCGAGAGCCACGGAATGGGGAGCCCAAACTGGACCTGCCTGACTTCAGAATCTGCTCACTTGGCTTCTCTGCAGCCTTCTTGTCCCTAAACCCTGCTCTCCGCAGGGTCTGTGATTCAGCATACCACTAAGTCCAACACTAAGTCATGACTCAACATCTTCGGTGGGAAACAGAAGGTGGGAGGGGTGGATCCTGGCAGGGAGGCGATGGAGACAACTCTCACCCATCCTCCTCTTCTGGGCGCCGGAAAGCTTTCGGAGGGGGAGGAGGAGGAGGAGGAGGATGGGCAAGAAAGGGCAGAAGAGGAAGAGGAGAGGAAGAGAGTATTTCAAAATGGCTAGTAGGGGTGGCCATTCCAGGGCACTAGCAGGGGCACTTGGAGGAAGATGATGTTGTTTGAGGCTAGAGGATTGGAGGGACCCAGTGGGGGCAAAGTGGGAGGACAGGAGTCTGGTTTGGGTGCATTCCCTCCTCCACCAGCCCATGGGCCCAGTGTCTAAGGACTTAGAGCCCAGAGGGCAAAGAGGGCTCATGCCATGGTCCTCTGAGGAAGCCTCCTACACCTCACCCCTCCTCCAGCTGCTCAGCCCTCTGCTGCTCCAGGCGCAAGGCCACTTTCAGCCACTCTCAGACAAAATCCCTGGGGGAAGGCCCCGGCTGCTCTCCCCCAGGACTGATTACAAGCAAACAGCTGGAGGCAAACATTTGCTCCTCTCCCAGGGGAGGACTGTCCTTGTTCCCTCAAAGGTATGGAGCCTGCGGCCATCTTCCCTCCCTATTAAGGAGACAGCTGTCTTTGCGGGCATCCAGGAGACTGGACAGAGAGAAGACAGAAAATAAACATTACTGAGTGCCAGCCTTCAGGCGAGTGGAACATCCTCATTTTGCCAAGGGGAAACTGTGACACAGGCAGGGGAGGTCCCACAGAGGGTCGATCTGGCTTCACCTCTGGCTCTGTTTTGGTTGTAAGGTGCTGGGGGTCTGTCCCCAGTGGGTGCAGTCTGCTTCTCCCCCAACAACTCCCAACCATGTGTTTGCCCACAGACGAATTCAGAACTCCATGAAGGCAAGTGGGTTCCTCCTGGGGACAAGAGCACATAGCAAGGCTGCGGGTGCCTCTCAGCAGCCCCAGGAAGGCCCGCTCCCCACTTCTCATTGATGCTACAGCTTTTCTGCCAGCTGGATTGTAGTTACTGTTGACCTTTATTGAGGGCCTTCTAGGTATCAGGCACTGGGCTAAGCATCTTAACAGATGCCATGTTTAATCCTCGCCACAGCCCTAGGAGATAGGTTCGGTAACTCTCACCATTTTACCGATGACAGAACTAAGGCTCAGAAACGTGAAATAATGTGCCCAAGATCACCCCGTTGTAAGCAGTGGAGGTGAGACTGGCATCCAAAACCGTCCCTCTCAAGCTCTGTGCCACTCCCTTTGGTGATACAATTGCTGAGTATGTGACTCTCCGTCTCCCTTAACCAGGGTCCCGCTGGATTGGAAGAGCAAACCCTCTCCACCTGCCTCTGGCCTCTTCTTGACCCCTTGGATTGAAGAACTGGCCCAGGGTGCTACCTCTAAGAGATGGGTTGCAAAGGCAACTGGACAAAATTGGACAAGTTCTAAATGCAGTTTCCTCTCTGCTCACCCTGTCACCAACTGGGATTCCAGCTCCCTCTAGGGTCAGAAGAAAATGACTTCTGGGGTACCCGGTGTTTGGCAAGTGGATAAGGGTGCAGGCTCACACCCTGTCACTTGCTTGCTGTGGGACCTTGGGCAAGTGACTTAACCTCTCTGTGCCCCAGTGCTGGCATCTGTAAAATGAGGAAATGAGTACCAGGCTCATGGGATAATGATAGGATGGAGCTGGAAGGAGTTCACAGAGTTTGGAGCAGTGCCTGGCATGCAGTGAGTGCTTCTGCTATTATTATTAGCTGGAGAATCAAGAGACGACTGTTTAAAAAGAGGAGAGGCCAGGAAGTATAGGCAAGTCTATCAAAAGGACATGGTTGATTTTGGGGGGTCTAGATTTCCTAATTTTTCAAGGCTGAGGGTCCTTGAGAGGGAAGAAAGGGGTGAATGGTTTCCAGGTGACATTCCTGCTTCCCCACCCCCATCCCCAGCAGGGTAAAATTCCTCACAGGTCTCTGTGCGCTTTCATGTGAAGCCTGCCAAGCCCTGGCCAGCATTCCTCTGTCCATCCTGTGGGTTGGGAGCTGGTGGAGAGGGTCATTAGCCCTTTTTCAGTTGTGTAAAGTGTGAGGGTAGGGCCCCAGCTGGGACCTGCTGAAAGTAGATGTCCCTCCACTCCCAGTGGAGGGACTTCAATGGAGGAAAGCCCATCTGGGTGGGTGTTCAGGGCTGCCTTACCTGCCCCCCCACCCCCTGTGCTTGCAATGCACGCGGATGCCTGTGACACAGACTGGAGGACCAGGTTGGGCCATTTGCCCTGCTGACATCCCCATCCCGAGGTCCCCTGGAAACAGGGTTTTGTGTGGACACCAGCGAACATGCAGTGCTGCCCCAGGGGACATGACCCTCAGTTCTGCCCCTGCCCCTCAGTTCTGTCCCTGCCCCTGTTCTCTCCCTGCCCCTCAGTTTGTCCCTGCCCCTGTTCTGCCCCTGCCCCTCAGTTCTGTCCCTGCCCCTGTTCTGTCCCTGCCCCTCAGTTCTGTCCCTGCCCCTGTTCTCTCCCTGCCCCTCAGTTCTGTCCCTGCCCCTGTTCTCTCCCTGCCCCTCAGTTCTGTCCCTGCCCCTCAGTTCTGTCCCTGCCCCTGTAGTTCCCAGGCTGCTGTGGGCGGGCAGGAGCTAGGGAGAAGGCCACCCAGCTGGTGAGAGCTGGGGAAGCAGGTGAGATTGGGGAGAAAGCTGGATGGGTGGGGAGGTAAGGGCAGGCTTCCTGGAGGAGGGTAGGAAAGATCGGGGGAGGATCAGGACTGGTGCGACAGGGTTGGGTACAGGGATGTGGAGACCTACTCTTTGAACACTCTGCCTTCTATGCATGTGTGTTCTTCTGCACCCACCCACTTATCCATCCATCTATCCATTCATTGACCTGTTTTACATTTACCTGTCTGAGCAGGACTTACAGAAGCCCTCACCCATTAGCTAGAGCTGTCCCACCACAGACTGGGCTAAATGGCTAAATTGATAGGTGGTAAGCATCCCATCACTGAAGTTTTGTGAGAGCTATCATAAGGGGGACCCCCACACAGCATGGGGGCTCCATTACATTTCTTCCAAGGTGTCCTTCCTGCTCTGGGGTACTGGGGGGTTCTCCACCTCCAGTTCTTCCCTCCGAGGATCTGAAGTTCGTAGCTTTCTCTCCCTTGCCAGTTGCTTTACCTTCACCCTGTCTGCTTCCCTCCCATCTCCAACTTGCCTCTCCTCCCCACTAGGCCCACTTGGGCTTTTCTGTTTCCCTCTTCTCCAGCCTCCCTACCTCCACTCTGGCCTCTGCTGCCACCAGGGATAGCTCTGAAGGACTTTGCTGTAAGCGTGGACTTCCCTTGCTCAAAAGCTTTCCATGGCTCCCTGTTGCCCATAGAGAAACATCCAGACTCCTCTGTCTTCCTTTCAAGGCCTTCCCTGAGTGGGCCGCAGGCACTTAGATCTACTTTTATGCATGAAAGCTGCTCCACCTTCAGTGCCCTACTCACCCCTTGCCAACCACCTTGCTTGGAAAACTCTTAACTGCAACTTTTAGTTGAAGCTCAGAAAATGTCTTCTTGATGCAAGCCACGGCTGGTGCCCTCACCAAGGCAGTGACTGAGTTACTGGCTGGTTTCTTTGAGGGCAGGGGCACATCCTTTCTTCTTTTTCTTCTTCTTCCTTCTCCTTCTCCTTCTCCTTCTCCTTCTTCTTCTTCTCCTTCTTCTTCTTCTTCCTCCTCTTCCTCTTCCTCTTCCTCTTCCTCCTTCTCCTTCTCCTTCTCCTTCTTCTTCTTCTTTCTTCTTCTTCTCTTTTTTTTTTTTTTTGGAGATGGAATCTTGCTCCATCACCAGGCTGGAGTGCAGTGGCACAATCTTGGCTCACTACACCTTCTGCCTCTTGGACCAAGCAATTCTCCTGCCTCAGCCTCTCGAGTAGCTGGGACCACAGGTGCCCGCCGCCATCCCTGGCTAATTTTTTGTATTCTAGTAGAGATGGGGTTTCACCATGTTGCGCAGGCTGGTCTCGAACTCCTAAGCTCAGGCAATCCACTCACCTCGGCCTCAGCCTCCCAAAGTGCTAGGATTACAGACGTGAGCCAACGCGCCCAGCCCTGGCACATCCTTTCATGTCTGTGTCCCCAGTACCCAGTAGCTGGCACACAGTAGGTGCTCAACAAATGTAACTAACAGTCAATAAATTTCCATCCCTTTGCTTTGAGGACCTCCCATCTTCTCATCACTGCTTGCCCAAGTCTAACCCATCCTTTGAGGTCATCTCAGTGCCTCTCCCTCCTTATCAGCTTTCCTGCGGTCCCCATCTGGGAAGCTCTACTCTTTCCTGAACCTCCATGGTAGATTATTTTTGTCATCCTTGTGCCCAGTGACTCTTTCATTGAACTGCAGTTTTCTACAGGGCAGGAACTGAGTCTCTCTTCATGTTACTGGATTGCTATTAATATTGCTATAACCACTAATGCTTTAAAAACATTTATCCACAACTCTGTTGTAAATTAAGTCAGCAGGCCCAGGCGCAGTGGCTCACGCCTATAATCCCAGCACTTTGGGAGGCCAAGGTGGGCAGATCACTCGAGATCAGGAGTTTGAGACCAGCCTGGCCAATATGGCGAAACCTCATCTCTACTAAAAAATACAAAACTTAGCCGGGCGTGGTGATGTGCACCTGTAGTCCCAGCTACTCGGGAGGCTGAGGCAGGAGAATCGCTTGAATCTGAGAGGCAGAGGTTGCAGTAAGCCAAGATCACACCACTGCACTCCAGCCTGGGTGACAGAATGAGACACTGTCTCAAAACAAACAAACAAAAACCCCAAAAAACAAATTAAGTCAGCAGACAATGATAGAGTTTTTTACACTGTTGCCCAGGCTGAAGTGCTATGGTGCAATCTTGGCTCACTGCAACCTCCGCCTTCTGGGTTCAAGCAACTGGTTCTTCTCTGGTCTCAGCCTCTGGAGTAGAGTAGCTAGGATTACAGGCGTGCGCCACCACACCCGGCTATTTTTTGTATTTTTAGTAGAGATGTGGTTTCACCACGTTGGCCAGGCTGGTCTCGAACTTCTGACCTCAGTTGATGTGCCAGGGGAAGAGAGACCATAAACAAACCCTTTGAGGTAAGGCTTCTCTGGCCTCCAGTCACACTGCAGAGCTGAGGTTACTGAGCTCAGAGATGTTGCGTTTCCTGATGGGGTCACACAGCCAAGGAGTGTGGGGGTAGGCCCCCACAGGAGCCCTTTTACCCAGTGCTGGCTTCAGCCTACATACAGCCACCCAACTCAGATGGATGAACAATAAAGTGCATTCACACTATTTTTTTTTCTTCTCTCTTTCTTTCTTTCTTTCTTTCTTTCTTTCTTTCTTTCTTTCTTTCTTTCTTTCTTTCTTTCTTTCTTTCTTTCTTTCTTTCTTTCTTTCTTTTTCTTTCTTTCTTTCTTTTTTCTTCTTTTTTTTTTTGAGATGGAGTTTCACTCTTTTTGCCCAGGCTGGAGTGCAATGGTACGATCTTGGCTCACCGCAACCTCCGCCTCCTGGGTTCAAGAAATTCTCCTGCCTCAGACTCCCGAGTAGCTGGGGTTATAAGCATGCGCCACCATGCCCAGCTAATTTTGTATTTTTAGTAGAGACAGGGTTTCACCATGTTGGTCAGACTGTTCTCGAACTCCTGACCTCAGGTGATCCAACCGCTTCAGCCTCCCAGAATGCTGGGATTATAGGCATGAGCCACCGCGCCTGGCCTGGATTTCTTTTTTAAATGATAGCAGCCAGGTGTGGTGGCTCACGCCTGTGATCCCAGTGCTTTGGGAGGATGAGGCAGGAGGATGGGTTGAGGCCAGGAATTTGAAACCAGCCTGGGCAACATGGGGACAAGACCCAATCTCTACAAAACAAAATTTTAAAAAATGATAGCAAATGCAGCTGCTTCTTTTATTTGGAGTCTTTGTGTTGGGAACCCAGTTGGTGTCCCAACTAGGTGATGAGCCATTTCCATTTCTGACATGAAAACGCATTGCAGGGGCACTTGTTACTTCCCGGATAGATCCGCTCTCCACCTGCTTCCTCTGTGGCCTCTCTCCTAAAGGAATAGGGTCAGGCCTCATCTCTCAGGCACCTTCTTTCCACAGCAGCAGCTCCTGTGATCAGGGGTTGGGTCCTGGGCATTCCTGCATTCCCTCCGAGGGCAGAGAAGGGTTCCATCTAAACCGGGAAGTGATCCCTGCCCTACCCAGGAGTCTGACCCCAATCTCTCCCACCAAGGCCACCACCACGTCCCCCTGCTCTGGTCCCAGAGGAAGGAGCAGAGTGTGGCTCCAGTGGGGAAGCTTCTGCCCGGAGCCCTGGCCCCATGGCGGAGGTCCTGCCTTCCCTGCTGCAGCGCTGGCTCCCAGCCCCCACCAGGCTTGGCTTCCATCCTGGGGGACGGAGATGTTATCCCTGGGGGTATGGGCCTCAATGGGGGCATTGTTCCCACCTCATCCAGAGCAGGATCAGGGAGGGGATAGGGCAGAGACTGGGAACGTCCCAGGTGCCACACAGGCCGGCTTTGTCCTCTTCCCCCTCCCCCTCCCTCTGCCTTCCTACCTGGCCGGCCCCCTCCCTCTCACCCCCGCCTAGGCTTCTGGCCCCCCTCATAGGCTCCTCTGTAGCTTGGGGCAATGCAGCTGTTGCATGGGTGGAGTTCAGCCTGGCCCCAGGCGGTTGTGTGGGAGCAAGATGTCCCCTCCACATGACATTGCTCTTTGGAGCAGGGCCTCTACTAGGCCAGGCCCAGCTGTGCCTGCTCAACTTGTCTGCTGATGGCACCCCTGTCTGGGGAGCACCCTGTCCGGTCCTCACCCAGGCCTACCCACTCCTCTCCATGTACCATCCAGACCTGGTCCGACCGCATAGAGATTTCCTGGTCACATCATACGGAGAGGCCCCCAGGAGGGAGGACAGGCTGCATATAAAAATCAGTTCCCAACGCTGACCTGACAGCTAGGACTTTTGGATTCAGGTCCCAGCTCTGCCAGTAGCTGTGTGACCTTGGTGAGTCATGGTACCCTGGAGGCTTCATTGGTCCCATCTGTAAAATGATAGCATTGGACTATCTTTTCTAAGCTCCTGTTGGGCTTTGACCTTGTGTGGCTGTCTCCTGGGAAGTAGAGACGCTGCTGGAGACTGACCCCGAGATAAAGGCGCCCCCGCTCCCTGTCCTCTGCCTCTCCTCCACCTCCAGCCTGAGCTTTGTCCCCAAAGCATGAGTGACAGCTAAAGAAAGCTAATGGAAACCTGCACTGCTGCAGGTGAAACTGATCTCTACCTCCAGATCCAGTTTCTCCTCCCGGCTGGCCCCCAGTCCCCCTCACACCTGCTCTGGTCCCCTTTGTTCGTTAGGCCAGGAGCAGGCCTGCCTTTCATCCACCTCCTGCCCCATTCATGCCTTAAGCCTGGGGCACCTCCTCCTCCTACCTCCTGGCTGGGGCACCATTGCTGTAGGCTGGCCAAGCGGGCACCCCAGAGCTGGGCTTTCCTCTCCCTTCCTCTCACCTGGAAAGATCACAGGGAAGGGAGATCAAGGTGGGGGAACGAGAGGGCAGGAGGGAGGCACTGTGTTCTATTGGATGCAGCAAGTTCTTAATGCTGGGAGTTTTGGCTTTTTGCTGAAGAAGGTACAAATTCAGGAGGGCTTCTTGGAGGAGGGGGCAATGTCTCACATAGATTTAGCACATGTTTGAACCCAGTGGTGCCTATGAGGAGATCCTGCTCTTCCTTTCCGGACTTGTCAGAGCCATTCATTCATTCATTCATTCATTTGGCAAATATTCATTGATGTTGACTCTGTACAAGGCACTGTTGTAAGTATTGGGAATACAGCTGCAAACAAAAACAAACCCCTGCTTTTACAGTTTCTATTCCTGAGCGAGGCTGGGAGAGACAGACACAAACAAATAGATATTAGTTGGTTATGATTGCTTAGGAGAAAAATTAAAATGGGTAATGGGACACCAAGTGACCAAGTGATATTTAAATAAGGATCTCAGCAGGTCTCTCAAGAAGGTGACATTTGAACAGAGAACTAGGTGGGCAGCTGGGGGAAGATACCTTAGGCAGAGGGAATCATAAGTGCACAGGCCCTGAGGTGAGGGGAGTGGGCCTGTGGAGAGAGTAGCAAGGAGCCCACTAGGGCTGGAGTAGAATGAATGGAGGGGAGGGTGGTAGGAGATGAGTCGAATCAGGTGGCGCAGGACCTCGTAGGCTGTGGCTGTGACTTCTGATTTTATTCCAAGTGAGATGGGGTAAGGAAAACAGCCAGGGTGCCTCTGCTTTGGGTACCCTGGACGGCTCTAGCCCCTCTCTCTTCCTTACTGCTCCCCAGGACTGGGGAGAGGTTAAGAGCTCAATTTGGGAATCAGACCTAAGTTTGCTCATCCATCGTCATCCACTCATCCATCCCATCATGCATCCATTTCTTTGATGATGTTTCCTGCATACTCTGTGCTTAGTGCGGCCACTTACTAGACGGCTTACCTTAGGCAAGTGGCTCGTTTTCCTTTTCTGTGAAGTGCATCCAGCAGTCATTCTTCCTTACTTCAGAGGAGCAGGACCCAGTGTTTAACTTGCTTAGCACAGCATGGGGGCACAGTGAGCAAGTGCTTCATCCATGCCTGCGAATGTGACTCGTATATACAAGCTCCCTGACCCCAACCAGCTCTGACCCACTCAGGGCAGTGCGACCTGCACCCACCCTACTCCCAGGACTCCTCCCAGAGAGGGCATCACTGCCCTGTGGGCTTAGAGCCTCCTTGTGCTCCTCTCCCTACCTCCCAAACTGTCCCACCCCTGCTTCCTACTCCCTGCTCCCTGACCTCTGCCCTCTGCCTTTACCCTCTGCCCTCTGCCTCTGGCCCCAAGCATGGGGTCAAAGCTCATCAGAATCTTCTCTCTGGGCCTCACATTCTAATTCACCCTCTTTATTTGTCAGCCTGCCTCTGTCCATCTCAACCTGGGGGCCGCTCACTCACCATCCTCTCAGAAAAGGCCGGGTGTACATTTTGTGCTATCATGTGTTGGGCCCCAACTGGGGGCATGAAGACCCAGAGACAGAACCTTAACTTCTGAGGAGCAAAGCCTGGAAAAAGCCCAGGCTTTGAAGCCCCAGAGACCTCTGGAGTCAGACATATTGAGCAAACCCTGTCCCCGGCACATCCTTGCAAGTCCTGTCATGTCTCTGGGCCTCAGTTTCTTGATCTGTAAAAGCGAATGATAACACCTACAGAGTTGCTGGTGGATAGAGATTGTACATGTAAAGCTCCTGCATGGAGAACGTGCCTGTCAAGTGGGTGTTGAGGAGCTGGGGTGTATGTACCCACACTAAGGCAGAGGCTCTGGCCCCGGCCTGCGAGTGTGATCCCGGAAATCATTTGTGTGTGTATGTGTGTCTGGGGTGAGGATCCATAGCTTTAGTCAGATTCTCCAAGAGGTCTTGATCCAAAAAGCTGGGGATGTGAGGATGGCATGGCCAAAATCTTAAACAGAGTCAAGAAGTCAAGTCTAAGGCCAGGCATAGTGGCTCACGGCTGTAATCCCAGCACCTTGGGAAGCTGAGGTGGGTGGATCATTTGAGGTCAGGAGTTCGAGACCAGCCTGGCCAACATGGTGAAACTTCCATCTCTACTAAAAATACAAAAACAGCTGAGTGTGGTGGCAGGTGCCTGTAATCCCAGCTACTTGGGAGGCTGAGGCAGGAGAATTGCTTGAACCTAGGAGGTGGAGGTTGCAGTGAGCTGAGATTGCATCACTGCACTATAGCCTGGGTGACAGAGCAGGACTCTGTCTCAAAAAAAAAAAAAAAAAAAAAAAAAAGTAACGTCTAGAACTTTCATTTGTCCATTCATATTTTTCAAAATCAATTATTTAGACAACATGTTTTTGGTTGTGCCCCCCAGTCAAGGTGCCTTCTGTTTAGCCTCATGGGGACACTGCACTTGACAGCTTATGGAAAGCCTTGTCCGGGTGGTCTTCACTGAGCATTTCTGCTCCCCTGTAGGAGAGGCAGTGCGGGGGGCGCAATTTTACAGATGAGAAACTTGAGGCTCAGAGATACTGAGTGACTGGCCGAAAGTCACACAGCTGATAAGTGAGACAGAAACCACAAGCCCTGCACTCATGTCGCCCTCCTGGCATCTCAACTGCGCCACAAGGAGTGGAAAGCTGCTTGCCCTGCCAGGGAGTCCGGGGACCACACTCTCTTTCAGCCTTGGCACCAAATAGATAGTCCAGCCTCCTCCTTCTCGCCTGTGGAAGCAATGATGGCTCACAGATGCCTGGTACAGCTCACCCACTGCTCCCTGCCATCGGAACCTTCAGGGCCCTGGTTTGGCAAAAGGGGGTCCTTCCAGAAATTCCAATCACTGCCTGTATTTTCTTCCTCTTTGGTGTTGCGGGATGCCATCTGTCCTCGTTGGAAGAGGCAGCCTGGCTTTGGAGTCGAAGGTGTGGAAGGAGGGGTGCCTGGCATGTGAGGCAGGGCTGGTGGGGTTGTGAGAGATGGGGGACACCTGTGGCGGGACCCTCCCTCCCCACACAGCTCCCGCTGCACACACCCCTCCCCTTGCCACAGTCTTTTTGATGCTGCTGAGGCTAAGCCAGGCCTCAGCCCACGCGAAACTCTCCACACACACCTCCAGCTCCAGGCGGTCCCCAGGACCTCGTCAGGGGCTGGCCCCGTGCCTAGGTCCCAGCCCAGGGTGCTAGGCAGCGAGGGGTGGGAGGCCCCGCGTGTTCCAGTATTTATTTATTTGAAGGCCCAGCATTTACACATACCTGGCTCTGATTACCCCCCGGGGCCCGGGAGGATGGGGACGCTGCTGCTTGGGCCTTTGATGTTTCAGAGAAGAGATGGTGAGATGCTGTTGGGAGTCACAGCTGCTGTGGGGTGTGTGTGCGTAGGGGGAGCCCTGGTGATGTCACCTCACCAGACTAAGGATGGCAGGCACCATGCTGGACCCAGGGATGACTATAAGGGGTCAGAAGTGGGAAAGAGAGAGGTCCTTCCTAGGCCAGACCCTTGGTCCCCAGCACAGCTGTCCCTACCAGGGCCACAGCCATTGCCTTGGGTTTGAAACATGGATTCCCTTTATGGGAGTAGGGGCGAAGGGTGGCAGAACCTCCTCTCACAGGTTGAGGGAGGCAAGGAGGCGGGAGCCACCAAAGCCCTGTGGCACAGACCACCCCCACACCACAGAGAGGCCCGATAAAGATCTGGAGATGGTGACACAGCCCCCAAGGATGTCAATGTCAAAGAGTCAGGGACTACAAGGTACAGGCCAGAGACCCGCTCAGAACCACCGAGACCCACCGTGATGTGCTCTGTAAGTGGGTCCTCCTGTCTCCCACAAAGATCCAGGGTTACCAAGGGGATGCAAACAGAGTGATAAGGGTGCTTACTCATAAGTGAATGACTGAAGAATGAATGAATGGAGATGTTGACATAGATGCAAAGACAGAAAGACAGGAGTGCATCTAGCACAGCCCGCATATGCCCTGAGTGTCCGCGATGGCTCAAGCACTGTCCTAGGGATGAGTGAATGAGGAAAAGACACGGAGAGCACTCGGGGCTATATAGGAGAGGGGTCCAGGGAAAAGCAGAGCAAGAGGGCAAAACGATTTCAGAAGCTGCAAAAAGAAACAGCACAAAGAGGACCCTATGCCTTTCACTCAGACTGATCTACTGTTAACATTTCACCTCATTTACTTTTATCATTCTTTCTCTATATACATCCATACATATGTACATATAGATTTCCCCCTGAACAATTTGAGGGTAAGTTACATCTATCATGGCCTTTTACCACGAAATGCTTCAGTGTGTATTTCCTGAAAATAGAGATATTCTCTTCCTTAACCACAGTATAGTTATCGGTTTCATAAATTTGCTTTGATAGACTATTTGATCTCATCGACCATCCACACATTTATATTCCAATTCTGTCCATTGACCCAATAAAGCCCTTTCCAGGATTTTCCTCCCTATAGGTCACAGACGCATTGGGAGAGAGACAAAGCGGCGGCAGAGCTATTCAGAGACATTGGGACAGAGGAGCCAGACGCCAAGTGGGGTGGGGATGAGCATGTATAGGAGGGCGGCACAGAGGAAAGGAGTGGTCTCAGCAGTCCCCACAGGTTGGAATGTCCAGGGCTTACACTCTTCAGACCTTGTCAAGCCAAAGGGGTAGCCCAGGCCTAGACCCCTCAGTCCAGCAGGGCGATATGCTTCCACCTTCCCAGACCAAGGGTCTCATTTTGGAAGTGTGCTGAGGTCCATCTACCCAGCTCTCAGGAGCTTCTGAGCTGGCTCCTGAGAACTTCGGAAGCTTCCTCTCCCTCGGCTCTTTGGGCTGTCAACAGAGAAAACAGAAAAAACCTGGCTTTCAAGGAGGCTTACGAAGCTGCACAGACCGGCGTCACATTCGTTTGGCCTGCCGCCCTCCCCAGCACACACTTGGGGTGGGAGTGCGGAGCGGTGGGTGGAACACCACATCAGTTGTTCCAGATGTTCCAGCTGGCGAGTCCCAGGCTCGGCAGGGCCAGGGTGGCCAGTGGGGAAGTGGTGTCCCGGTCTCAGAGGACCTCCGTTGATGGGTCTCTGGGATTTATGGCGAGTGGAGTCTCCACCCAGAACTTCACGGTTCAGCTGCAATCTTCCCGCTCTGCGGCCTCTTCTGGAAACAGTCCCCTCTGCTCTGAAGGGCTCTGGCCCCTTCCCCACACTCTTGTTCTGGCTAGAGATGGAGCCTTCCAGGCTGGGCTCCTGCCCATCTTCTCTCCTATCGTATCCCTACGCCTAGAACAGTGCCTGGTGCCTAGTAGATATCAATACATATTTGTGAAATGAATGAATGAATGAACAGTTCTTATTTCTATTCAGGAGACCAAATTAGCACATATATTTATGGTTTTAGGGCTCCACCAAACAAATCACTGGGTCGCAAATCCTGGGGTCTTCGGCTTTGTGCGGCAGTGGATGGGAGCACATTTAATCAATCCATTTGCCAAACTCAACCACCTCCAGGCACCACCTATTGGAAAAGGAGCTGGAGAGAGAATGCATGATGAGAGAGAGAGGGGTCCCAGGAAGGGAGCGACCACCTGGTCTTTACCCTTGATGAAGAGCCAGTGGGTGGAGCTTGCAATACGACAACTCATGGTTTGACATCAAGAAGGAAGTCTCGATATATTTTGGTGTATCTTGGATGGTTTCACTGTCAATCTGTCCAGAGGCAGGGAGATGCCAGAGATGACTTCTTGACCCTCCCAGATGGCCCTTTGGGGCCTCCTGAGCCCGTCCAAAGCTCTGCCCACCAGGCGTGGGTGGCTGGACTGTGGATGGTTGGCTCAAGCCTGCATCCTTTGGACAGCGCCAACCAGGCCAAAGGTGCCCCACACATTGCCTGTCCTGGGATGGTGTCCAGGCCTTGGTCCCCAGGGTCCTCCCACCCCTGCTGGACAGCAGCCTCTCCCAGTGACTCAGCCCTGACGTCATGGGACAAACGGAAAGGCCAAGGGCGTGGGAGGTGGTGGCTCCCTCCCTCCTGTCCTCACCTCTCTGGGTTCAGTCCCCATAACCTCCTTCCTTCCCGCCATCCCTGTTCTCTTTCATGAGCCTCTGCACAGGAGCTATTGCCCTGGCCCATGGAGACATGCCCTGTGTGTGCCCAGGTGTGTGCCAGGCCACTGTGGGTCATGGGATACAAGAACCACAGTGTCAGAGAGCTCCTGGCTCTGGATCCCACTCCCTCGCCCCTCAGCCCAGGAGTCCCACCCTAATAGAGGGTTGGGGGGCACCAGCTCCTTTCTTAGGTGGCCTGGGGCACTCTCTGTTCACACTTGGGGATCTCTGTGCCACAGGCCCTGGCCTCCAGGGCCTCCTTTAGGTGTGTGATCTCAGCTTTCTTATCTCCCCTAGATGGGAGAGGATCCCTGGGACCAACACCTCCCCACTGCAGGCCAGTGCACTGGGGCCTCCAACTCTGTCCCACCTGCACCCCGCCCAGCCACCCCCTCCTCCAACCCACTTCAAAGCCCAGAGCCAGCAGGAGCTAATTACATGCCCCCCACCCCCCTCGCTCGTTAAGTGTCATTAGCTCCAGTTTACAGATGAGGAAACTGAGACTGGGGAGGTGGAGGACGTCACCCCCTCCGTCCCCACCCTGGCTCCCGAGCCAGCACTGGCACAAGGTCCCAGGGCCCTGCCAAGACTCCTCTTCCTTGGAGAACCTGGGGGCCCAGTGCCCATCCCCAGCTCCCACTTCCTGCCTTCCCCGAGCTCTTCTCTCCTTCCCTTGGAAGGAAGCTGTGGGTTTGGGCAAACAGCTGCTGAGTCCATAGAAAGGGGTGGGCAGGGTGCCTCTCTGAAATCACACATAGGCAAAATGCAAATGAGCCCCCCAATTACTGTAGAGTCAGGGCGGTGGCACTTCAGGTAATAGGACTTGGGGAGTGGAGGGACCCCACACCTGTCCGCTCACCAGCTTGCCAGAGGCCCCTGCTGTGGGCAGGGGCAGGTGATGCTGTCACCCTGAGTGAGGCTGGGATACGGTGGGGTGGGGTGAGAGGAGGATGCTGACACTGGCATGGCTTGGGAGGGCGCCGAGCTGATGTTGTCAGCTAGGACAGCCCTGCCCTCCGGGACCAGAGAGAAACCCCGAACCTCAGCTTCTCCTCGGGAAAGCAGAGGCTTCTCTTTGTGGTCTGGGAGCAAAGCCAGCTCCTTGACCCTGCTTGACTCAGCTGACTGGGGCTTAGTGGGCTGTGAGATCTTTGAGACACCCCCCAGCAAAGGGGAAGAATGCCCCCCTGTTTACAGACTGGGAAACTGAGGTCCAGAGAGGGAAATGGTTTGTCCAGTGGGATCACACAGTGTAGAGGGAAAAGCAGAGAATCTGGAGAACACAGTCAGTGAAATTAGGACTCCCGAGAGAAAGGGGCAGGCTAGGGAGTGGGGAGTGGATGAGAAGTGCAGGAGCTGTACAGGGAAAATGCGCTGGGCACTAAGCTGTCCCCTTCCCAAGTGCTGGCAGCTTAGGGTAACTTTCTCTTATGGCTCCTATTGACAGATGGGGTGCCGGGCCTATGACAGGAGAGAAATACTTACCTGGTTACTAGTTGAGTTTTTCAGTATTAATGACTTTATGAACATACAAGAGTTAACATTGCAGCACGAGAGACGGAGGGCAGACTTCAGGAAGAACTTCGCACTTTTGTGGATGAGGGCCTTTGAGATAAGCGGTGACTCCAGGAGCAGGCATTCTGCCCTGCCCAGTCCTCTGGTTCCCTCTCTGGGTTAGTGGGGCATCTCTCACATCCACCCCACAGCCTTCCCCCTCCACACTGTCCTCAGCATGGAATGAAACATCTGTGGACTTTGTCATCATGAGAAGATCCCACATTCTGGAAAACCAGAGGTGACATCACCGCAGCTTTGGACCAGGTGTGCGGCCACCACTAGCCAAGTTTTGCCCCTGCAGCTGTGTGGGTCTCGACTGTGATCTAAGGGGGAGAGCTGCCAGGGGGAGGGGGAGAAGTCAGGAAGCAGAGGGAACCAGGACCTCAGAGCCTGACTCCTGTCCCTCCCTTCTGTCCCCACCTTGTCTCCTCAAAAGGTCTTTCAGAGCCTTCTAGGCCTGGTGACTCCTTGTCAGTGGCCAGGGCCGCATGACGTGACTCGGAAAGGAGAGGGCAGAAGGCAGGGGATTTGGCTGTGGCAGGACTCAGTGGGGGTGTCCTGTCTTTCTCTGAGCCTCCTGTTCTCCAATGAGGCGCCTGGACCAGAACAGTGGCTTTTACAGGGGTAAAGGAGTCTGTGTTGTTGACCTGCACAGAAGGGCAGTACTAAGCCAACCCGCTCCCGGGAGATCCAGGATGAGCCTCCCTTCTGTCCATATCCGCCTCCCCTGTAGGAAACCCTCCTTGAGTCCCCACTGCCAGAATGAATCTCTCTTTCCTTGGCCCTCATCAGCAAGCAGCGAAGCTCACACATTTCTGGGGCGTGGCTCCCGTGCCTTGCATTGCTGTCAGGGGACTCCTGCCCACTCCCCACCTAGAATGCCAGACCTCTAAGGCAGGGATGTGTCCGCTCTGGAACTGACCTGAGGCTTGGGCGTCAATGTGTCAGGGCTCAGTCTCATGCAGCCTGGGTGGCTACAATGCTCTTGGCTGTCCCCACTCTGGGGGAGTTTGGAGAATGTCCCCAGCTCCCAAGAAGGCCCAGTTCTTCTGTTTGGTTTGGTGACAGAGCCCCGCCCAGGTCCTGGTGCGTTACCTGTGTGCTACAGGCCTTGGGTGTGGCATTTTCCCTCCCTGGGCCTCAGTTTCACCGGATCATGGCCAAAGTCCCTTACAGTTTGAACATTACATCAAATCTATACTCAGAAACAAAATTGGTCCATAAACTGCCCTGTCCCTCCTTGGTTCATTTGTATTCACATTTGCATAAATCTGCATGGAGCATCCAACAATCTCTACGGTTCTGCTGAGTGGCCTTCTTTTGATTTCGAGTCTCATCCCTCCCCGAAGTGACCTGAGTGGGGAGCTAGTGCAATGGCCATAGACCTGCTTTTGTATTTGTGACCCCATCACTGGTACCTCATGTGTGCTTCATAAATGCTTGTTGAAATGGAATGGCCAAGAGTTGGGTAGGTACCTGGTGGGATGGGGGTGCATGGGGAGTGGCTAACTCGTGGGGAGGTGATGGGGTGGGGTTACAGGGGGTGGAGTAGGGAAAGCAGCATGGGGGCGGTGGGGAGATGAGTCCGTTTCTACACCCGTAGATCCGTCAAGATGATGAAATGGAATCCCAGAGAGGTGTGATGGCTGCCAAGGCCGTAGAGCTGGTTAGCAGCAGAGTTCAGACTAGAACCATCGCCTTTTGACTCCCTGAGATGCCAGGCTGATGCTGGAGGGCCAGAGTGGGGAACTCATGGAACTCACATTCCTTGCCGGGAGCTCCTCAGAGTGATGGGGGAGGCAAGACACCAATGTGCTCAGGATATAGACACAGGGAAAGGCAACAGCGTGCAGACTCAGTGAATATTGAGGTGTGGGGATGGGGATGGGGGTCTCCCCTTCCCACTTTTCCCCCTCTTCAGGCTAAAAGGTGAGCTGTGCTCATTTCTTCAGTTACAAGGACCAGAGACCGGCAGGAAGGGGGTCCCTCTGGATGGTGAAGGGCATCCTGGGTGGTGAAGTGGCGCCTGAGAAACTGGCAGAACCCAGTGGAGAAGTAAAAGGGCAGTGAGCCATGGTCCTGATAGTCCTTTGAGATCCTAGAGGGATTCCGAGAGGGGGGTGAAACCCTCTCCCCTAGAGGCTGGAGGGAGTCAAGGAAAGCTTCCCCATCCATTGTGGGCTGGTCTCGGATCAGTCTGGTGTGGAGGCAGGGATTGAAGTCCTAGGGCTGTGACCCAGGAGGGAGTCCAGGAAGCTCTGGGAAGGGCACGTGGGGCCAGGCCACCTGCACCAGCTGGTATTCGAGGCCATCTTCCTGCTCCTCCCTCCACTCTCACCTGCCATCATCATCCTGGGCTGGCACCTGGGGTAGGGCTGAGGGGTAGGATTACATCAGGCCCCCATGCCCCTCTGAGGGGATTATAGCATCCATCCCCATTTTAGGCCCCAGAGGCAGCGCTAAGGGACAGGGGCTGAGGCTGGGGGCAGACCTAGAAATCCTCCGGTGTGCTGGGGTTCTTTCTTCAGAGAGTGAGGACCAGGGCCCAGCCAGCTCCTCCATTCTCTGCCCCTGCCCCCATTTCATCAGCCCTGCTTTGGAAGCTCTTCTACAGGCCATTCAGAGGGGATTGGTGGGGAGCCCCTAGGCCCAGGCCCCGCTCCTCCTGCCCAGGACTCTGGCGCTTTGGCTGGACACCATACCTCTCTGGTTAGGGCCCTTCCTGCAGGGAGACCAATCAATCCTCGGGCTCATGGAACTCACAGTGCTTGCAGGGAGCCCACAGAGTGACAGGGGAGGCAGGAACCAGTCTGATGGGGGAGCCAAGACACCAATGTACTCAAGATATAGACACAGGGCAAGGCAGCAGCGTGCAGACTGAGTGACTATTGAGGCATGGGGCACAGGGAAAAGGGTAGATAGGGTTTGGGTGGGAGAGTCTTGGCAGACTGCCTGGAAAGGGGGCACCTGGAACCTAAGGAGAGGAGAAGAAAGGGATGTCACCTCAGACAGTCACCTCAGATGGGCTGCCCTCCCCTCCCCGGTGCCCACCCTGGCCCTCCTGGCTTTGCCAAGTCGAACCTGTCCCAAGCCAGTTCCCAGAAAGCAGGGTGTGCAGGGGTTTCCTCAGACAGCTGCCTCGGCTCAGCGAGGGCTCAGAGGAGCTGCCTTCCAGGGCCCAGAAAAGCGAGCGGAGAGAAGTGGAGGAGGGCAGATGGGAAGCCAGAAAGCCAGTGCCTTAGCCCCAAGCCCAGGGGCTGAGGGGGTGGAAGAAGAACGTTCAGTGCTCGCGGGACAGAGGGAGGATGGCAGGGATG
The DNA here is from genome assembly GCF_024542745.1 of Macaca thibetana thibetana. Taxonomy (NCBI): domain Eukaryota; kingdom Metazoa; phylum Chordata; class Mammalia; order Primates; family Cercopithecidae; genus Macaca; species Macaca thibetana. Next base: position 45,178,479 of record NC_065593.1, on the reverse strand, counting down.
CCCGGCCCAGACGCAGGCTGGGTCGGAGCCCTGACTACACTCCCCTCCCCTGAGACACCCTGGCCCACCCTGACTCTGCCCAAAGCCGGCCTGGCCCCCAGCGCTCCCCCAGCCAAGCCAGCCCCAAAGCCACTGCCCAGAGAGCGGGGTGCCTCAGCTGCTGCGAGGGTTCGTCGGTGGAGCCTTGGTGGGGGTTGATAGGAGACTGCCAGGCGCCGCTTAATAGGATTTTAATTATACAGCTCCAGCAAGAATTTTTTCCCCCCTGGGCTTGAGCCCTCACAGATACCTCCATCTCCACCTCAGCATCTTCCCAGCCCTGGCAGCTAGCTCTCCCAGGCCCCCACTGCCTGCCCTCCACCCACCGTGGGGGATGCTGGCCCATCTCCCAGGGGCTCAGGAAGGGCCTGGCATCTGCCCCCAGCAATGATGCAGAGGGCGCCTGCTCCTGGGGAGGGTCCTGGCTGGAGGAGCTCCTCTGAGCTCTGCATCCAGGACTGTGGACGGTCAGAGCTGACTCTGGTACAGGGCAGAGATGGTGCCCCCACCATTCAACTCACTATGGACTCGATGCTCATTTTTCCAGAGTGATTCTGCCGCATGCCAAACCCTTTCACAATGACTGTCTCATGTGACGCTTACAATTCTGGGAGCCAAGCAGGACAGATAGAGTGATCATCTCCATTTTATGGATGAGGAAATTGAGGCCCCAAGAGTTGAAGTGACTTGCCCAAAAACACGGCGAGTAAGGAGTCTGGACTTCCCGCAGGTTTGCTTGACTCTGAACTTCAGGTTCTGTCCATGGCCCTGAGCTGCCATTCCCCTGAGCTCCACACCCCGTACCCCTCACCCCTCCAGAAGGAGCTAAGGGCAGATCTTCCTCCCTTTTCCTCCAAGAAGTCGGGAGCGGCGGGGCGCGGTGGCTCAAGCCTGTAATCCCAGCACTTTGGGAGGCCGAGACGGGCGGATCACGAGGTCAGGAGATCGAGACCATCCTGGCTAACACGGTGAAACCCTGTCTCTACTAAAAAATACAAAAAAACTAGCCGGGTGAGGTGGCGGGCGCCTGTAGTCCCAGCTACTCAGGAGGCTGAGGCAGGAGAATGGCGTGAACCCGGGAGGCGGAGCTTGCAGTGAGCTGAGATCCGGCCACAGCACTCCAGCCTGGGTGACAGAGCGAGACTCCGTCTCAAAAAAAAAAAAAAAAAAAAAAAAAAAAGAAGTCGGGAGCTTCTTGCTCTAAGTGTTTGAAATAAAAAGCAACTGCGTCTGCGCACCAGTGGCGGAGATGGACTTTGTACAAGCGTCGGGGTGAAATGAACATTCTTCGGGCATGAGATGCTACCTCTCCCCATGTGTGGGTGAGGGTCCCCGCTTCATGCTCTCACAGCTCCTGAATTTTGGCACCATAACCCCCATCACACTGTACTGGATTGGCTAGCAGCCTGGCTTACCAATAGCCTAGAATTTCCTTGACACATCAAGAAAAAGCTCCCTGGTACCCACTGGTCAAGCATGTAGACTGTCGCCACCCACCTGCGTTTTGCAACGAGATCCCCTCCCCTGCAGGTGGCCTGCTCCCCCTGTGCCTACCCATCAGGCGATGCCAGCCATCAGTGTGTCGGGGTAACCTCATGGGCTTTCTTGGAGGCAGCACTTTCAGTGAGGCATTTTTTTGTGTGTGTTTATTATATATTTTAACACCTACATTTTAATTTTAGAATAGTTTTAGATGTACAGAAAAGTTGCAAATAGAGAATTCCCATACACCTCTTACCCAGTTTCTTCTATTGTTAACATCCTGTATCTCCAGAGTACGTTTGTCATAGCTAAAAAAACAAACATTGAGCCAGGCACAGTGGCTCACACCTATAATCCCAGCACTTTGGGAGGTCCGAGGCGGGAGGATCGCTTGAGCCCAGGAGTTTGAGACTAGCCTGGGCAACAGAGTGAGACTCTGTCTCTATAAAAAATTTAAAAATTAGCTGGCTGTGGTGGCACATGCCTGTAATTTCAGCTGCTTGGGAGGCTGAGACAAGAGAATTACTTGAGCCCAGGAGTTTGAGGGTGCAGTGAGCTATGATCGTGCCACTGCTCTCCAGCCTGGGCAACAGAGTGAGACCCTGTCTTAAAAAAAAAAGTACACTACTAACTAAACTCAACACATGATTTAAATTTCACCATTCTTTTTTTTTAATGCCACGAGTAATACATTCTTGTATGAGATTCAACAGTGTAGTAAAAGAAACAGTAAAATATGAATCTCCCTTCATTCCTTCCCCAAGGCCTCTCCTGCCCCGGGAGTCATTCTTCTGCCTCCTCTCTGCAGGTACACCTTATTCCTGCCACTTTCCCCCAGGCAGTGGGTCTCAGCGCTGGTGGTCAGCACGTCCGCCCACCCTCGTGCTCTTGTGGCTTGGTCACAGCCCTCTCCCCTGCTGCAGTGGGTCCTCTCTTCCCTCATCCCTGCCCATCCTCTGTTCTCTCCTCCAGCCACACTTCCTCTGGGTAGCTTTGAGGAACTCCCAGCCCCCAGGACCCCCCTCCTCAGACTGCCTTTGTTTTGGTCTCCTTGACCCAAAGACAGTTGGGGGTGATGACAATGCTCCCTGCCCCTCCTGTCCCTGTGAAGCTCCTAGGATGCAGTAGGTAATGGGCGGTGAATGAAGGGAACCAGGGCTTCAGGAAAGGCGCCTGGCTGTAACTGGCAGCAGGCAGTGCCTTCTGACACTGTGGTGGAGCAGGTAGGAAGGTGCAGAAGACGTGGTGTCTGCCCTCAGGGCCCCCTGGCCCGAGGAGGACGCACCCACACATACTCGCCTGGCTCCTGGATGGCCGTGGCCAGCAGAGCTCAGGCCATGCCCAACTATCTGTGCCCAAGGCTGCAGGTGGGACTCCGGTGGAGGGTTCTGGACAAAGCCTCTGCCCTGCTCTGCCAGATGTGGCTTTGCTCTTTTCTGCCATGGCTAGGACTCACCCCCCCCCACCAGAGGAGTAATATTCCAGCCTTTTCTGCCTCCTCCATACCTCCTTCACAGCAAGCCCTAGAGGGCAACTTTGAGCTGTTGCCTCAGCACCCCTGCCCTCATCAAAGCATCATCTGCTTCTCTCCCAGCCCCCTGGCGGGCGGCTGCCATCATCAGCAGCACCGAAAACTTATCCTGGCCCCCTCCCCACCAGTGCCAGCTGGTCTCAGCCTGAACTTTACCCGAGGCCCTGGGAATGGGGCTGGGGCTGGAAGGGAGCCGATGCCTGGGGTGGCAGCCTGTTCACCTGAGGAGCTGGTCCTCCTCACCTGCCGTGGGTCAGCTCATCCATCCCCTCGCCTCAGTGCTTGCCTGCCTCTGCCAATCCAAGGAAAAGGAGAAGATTCAGGTGAAGACAATGGCTGCTACCGCCAGCAGCGTCTGTGCCTCTGATTGCCAAGTCTCCTCCTGCCGCCTCACTGCCTCCCCATGGCTGCCTGGGCCTTCAAGTCAGAAAGGACAGGGCAGGAAAAGGACTCTAGAGACAGGAGGAGTCCCAAGGTGTTGGGGGGGTGGTGATGGAGGGAAGCTGCCCAGGGAGGAAAGGACAGTGGTGGTGAGCCTCAAGGTGTGTGCTCATGTGACCCTGGGAAGGTGTGTCTGTGTGTGCGTGTTTACAGGCTGAGGAGGGGCCATGCCCCCCAGACCACCCTGGGCAGGTCAGCAGCAGGGGGCCAAAGCCCTGGGGGTCCCGGGTCTCCAGCTCCTATGGGGGCCAAGCTCAGGAGAAGCTGTGGAGCTGGACAGCCGGGGGGCGGGGGATTGCAGCATCAGCCTGGCTGCCGTGGCATGAGATGAAAGGCCAGGAGTGGGGCTGTTGGCAGACTGGCAGACGGACAGGCGGGGCCGGGTGAGGTGTGGGGTGGGGGAGGGGAGATAACCATCTGCTAGAGCTGCCAGGTGTAGACATGGTGGAGTGTGGGGGACGCTGGCGGAGGGTTAGCCCTTGCCATCAGGGGAAAGAGCCTGAAGCTGGAAGGGCTCCCTGTGAGGTCACCTCGTCCAGCCTGATGCCTTTGGGCCCTCGGCCCCAAACCAAGCAGGCCCTGCTTCTGGCACTCGATGCTCCTCCCTGGCCCCAGCCCCCAGCCTGTCCTCTGCATTGCACCCACCCCGGAGCAGTGCCCCAGAAGTCCAACCCAGAGTCCTCGCTGCACTTAAAGGCACAGCACTGCATGGAGAGGGTCCGCCAAACCCTGCCTCCTCTTAGTCACTAACTGCTGCGGTAGCCCAGGACTGGGTTGGTCCCTATCACCTTTTGTCCTTGATTGTGAACCTCTCTTACTGTAGTTGTATGATTATTTGTTGATGCCTTGCCCCTAGCCCCAACCTTGGAGAGGAGGTTCTAGAAAGCATGGAAAAAGCATGAGCAATGAAGCAAGCTGCTCCTAAATAGTGTGGGGTCCAGGACAAGAGTCTTGCTTCCTAAATCTCTCCCTTAACCTCTTGCTGTATCTCTCTACTCACAATTAATTCTCTAGTCCAGGCTTCTAATTTTCTCACCCAGAAATTTCTTTGACATTTCCCTCTAATATGCCTCCAGCCTCCTCACTGCCCTCTGATCTGCTGCCTCAGTGGTCTCTAACATGAGAGTCTCACATGTCACTTCTCTGCTCAACACCCTTCAAAGCAGTACTGCTTCCAGAGCCAGCAAGAGGAATCCCTGCCCCAGGCCCCTCATGACAAGGATATGACACTGACGCTTTCTTTGTTGGAGAACCCATGACAGCCTAGGTCACGCAGGCTCCAGTACCAAGTGCTGCGTGGCGCAACCCACAGCTTCAAACTTCCGCTCTACACTTCTGTGATTACAGCAATCGGGCCCCAGTCGTGGACTTCTTGCTCTAAGTGTTTGAAACAAAAAGTAACTGCGTCTGCACTAGCCAGTGGCGGAGATGGACTTTGTGCAAGCGCCGGGGTGAAATGAAAAATGAATGGGGAGCATAACTTCCGGTTCCCAGTCTGCCGTGTAAGAAGCTTGGAAGTCACCGCTCCATCCTAATTACAAAAAATCAGAAGTAACTGAAAGAAAAAATAGATATACTTGTTAGATTATTTCTTTCAAATAGTGTACATGCACTAGATTATTAATATTTTTAAAACATTCAAGAACAATTAAATGGATTCTTATATAAAATCTCCTTGTAGTGGTGAGCATCCTTGTCCTTATTTCTTCTTTGTGAGTACCAGAGGTACTCATAAATCAGTGTAGTATTCAAATGAATGCACGTTGCATATGAGGAACACTTTGCTCTACTAAATAATTCATATAATTTTCTTTTTTTGATAACGGAGTCTTGCTCTGTTGCCCAGGCTGCAGTACAATGGTGCGATCTCGGCTCACTGCAACCTCTGCCTCCTGGGTTCAAGTGATTCTTCTGCCTCAGCTTCCCGAGTACCTGGGATTACAGGCGTGTGCCACCAAGCCAGGTTAATTTTTTGTGTCTTTAGTGGCGACAGGGTTTCTCCCTGTTGGCCAGGCTGGTCTCAAACTCCTGACTTTATGACCCACCTGCCTTGGCCTCCCAAAGTGCTGGGATTACAGGGGTGAGCTATCGTGCCCGGCCTTTATATGATTCTTATTTGTATAAAGGCAGGTCTAGATGGAATATGCATGAAACTTGATAGTAACTCTTTACATTGGTAATTTGATGGACGGTGAACACTGAAATTACAAAGCATTATATTTTATCAAAATATATCATAATATTTAGATTTATAAAATTTTAAATAAAAAATTTAGAATCAGGCTGGACGAGGTGGCTCATGCCTGTAATTCCAGCACTTTGTGAGGCAGAGGCGGGAGGACTGCTTGAAGCCAGGAGTTGGAAACCAGCCTGAACAACAAAGCAAGGCCCCGTCTCTACAAAAAAAAAAAATAATAAATAAAAAAAGACATGAGTGGTGGTGTGCAACTGAGCCCCAGTACTCAGGAGACCGAGGCAGAAGGATCGCTTGAGCCCAGCAGCTTGAGGATGCAGTGAGCTATCCTTGTGCCACTGCCCTCCAGCCTGGGCAACAGAGTGAGACAAAAAAAAAAGTTAAGAAAGAAAGAAATTAGATTCAATTAAACAATCTTAATTTTCTACTTCAATATTCATTGGTTAGAATTTATATTCTGACTTTTATTTTAATAAATTAGAATATTTTAGTCACATATATATTTAACTGTATAAAAATCGTGGCTTTCTGCAATTTTAAAAATTTTGTTGGCCAAGTGCGGTGGCTCACGCTTGTAATCCTAGCACTTTGAGAGGCCGAGGTGAGCAAATCACGAGGTCAGGAGTTCGAGACCAGCCTGACCAACATGGTGAAACCCTGTCTCTACTAAAAATACAAAAATTAGCCGGGCGTGGTGGTGCGTGTCTGTAATCCCAGCTATTCAGGAGGCTGAGGCAGGAGAATCGCTTGAACCCGGGAGTCGGAGGTTGCAGTGAACAAAGATCATGGCACTGTACTCCAGCCTGGGTAACAGAGTGAGACTCTATCTCAAAAAAAACAAAGAAAAAATGTTGTCGTTTGCCAGGTGCAGTAGCTCATGCCTACAATCCCAGCACTTTGGGAGGCCGAGGCAGGCAGATCACTTGAAGTCAGGAGTTTGAGACTAGCCTGGCCAACATGGAGAAACCCCATCTCTACTAAAAATATAAGAATTAGCCAAGTGTGCTGGTGCATGCCTGTAATCCCAGCTACTTGGGAAGCTGAAGCAGGAGAATTGCTTGAACCCGGGAGGTGGAGGTTGCAGTGAGCCGAGATTGCGCCACCGCACTCCAGCCTGGGCGACAGAGTAAGACTCTGTCTCAAAAAAAAAAAAAAAAAAAAAAATGTTGTTATGAAGGCTTACTGTCAAACAAAGTAGGAAGAATGTGTTTAGCGATGTTTAGCTGGATGGTGACCCTCCAGTTGTACTCTTGTCCTGGACCCCACACTGTTTAGGGGCAGCTTGCTTCATTGCTCATTTGCTGCTGGACCCCAGGGCATGACCCACAAAGGCTTCCTCTGCCTGAGGCTCCAGAGTTCCCTGCTGTCTTCACACAGCCCTGGACCGTGGGAAGGTGGGGAATCCCAGAACACATATTTTGCTGTGCTTTTCCCAGACCTCAGACAACATCTCCTTCCCTTGTCACTGTATGATGGGCAAGTGACAGCTCATACTTCCAGTCTCAGCCCAGATCTGCCCTCCCCGGCTCCAGCAGGCTGCCCCTTCAGATGCCCCATGGTATTTGCAAGTTACCTATTAAAAGTGGTTCTTCCACGTGGATTCAGCGCGATGCCCAAATCCAAGCGTGACAAGAAAGTCTCCTTAACCGAAACTGCCAAGAAAGGCTTGAAATTGAAACAAAACCTGACAGAAGAGCTTTGGAAATGTGTGGACACCTACGAGTACCTTTTCATCTTCTCTGTGGCCATTGTGAGGAACAGCAAGCTGAAGGACATCCGGAACGCCTGGAAGCACAGCCCGATGTTCTTTGGCAAAAACAAGGTGACGATGGTGGCCTTGGGTCAGAGATGAGAACAAAGACAACCTGCACCACGTCAGCAAAAGGTTGAGGGGTGAAGTGGGTCTCCTGTTCACCAACCGCACAGAGGAGGTGAATGAATGGTTTACGAAATACACAGAAATGGACTACGCCCGAGCTGGTAACAAAGCAGCTTTCGCTGTGAGCCTGGACTCAGGGCCCCTGGAGCAGTTCCCCAATCCATGGAGCCACGGCTCATGCAGCTGGCCCTGCCCACTGCCCTCAAGAGAGGTGTGGTGACCCTGCTGTCCGACTGTGAGGTGTGCTGACTACCGAGCAGGCTTGCGTCCTGAAGCGTTTTGGGGATGAGATGGCTGAATTCAAGGTGACCATCAAATACATGTGGGAATCCCAGTCGGGAAGGTTCCAGCAGATGGGAGATGACTTGCCAGAGGGTGCATCCGAGTCTGCAGAAGAGTCAGACTCAGAAGACCATGACTGAAAGGGACTCAGGACTGAAAGTCTCCTGGAACCTTCTGAGTCTCACTGGACCACGCAGGACTGCTGCCACCCCTCTAGAGACAGCAGCGTTTTATTTGGCTGTAGAGCGGGAACACGCTGGGCACTGACTTCCTGCAAAGAATAAAACTTTGCAGGGTGCCTCCCTAGAGACAAAAAAAAAAAAAAAAAAAAAAAAAAAAAGGTTCTTCTGCCACACGGGAGGTTTGTGGGCTGCCTCTTTATGGATCAGGACCTTTTCTTGAGCAGGAACTTGGGAGCTCTGGGAGTAGGGAGCGGGCAGGGCCTCTGTGTGGGGCCCAGAGCTCAGTGCTGGGATGATGAGGCTTTGATATCTCTGAAGTCTGCAGGGTTTGAGCACGGAAGAAACTCAAAATTCTAGGGAAAACTAGCTGAGGACTTGGGCTTTGCCCAGGGGTGAAACCACCTGAGAAGGCCCCAGAGAACCAAGGTCTGAGAGGAGGTTGGTGGGAACCCCCACTGGCACCCCTGCCAGCCGCCATCTCTGAGGGCCGGGGTGGTGACTGGCAGCCAGGGGCTCAGTGAGGAGGACAGAAAGTGAACAGGGGCCTCTTGCAGAAAATCAAGGCTCAGCTGGTGGCTCTGAGGTGGGGGAAGAAGGGGAAAAGCCAGATGTTGGAGGCAGCCAAGGTTGGGGGTGGGATGGAAGTGGCTGAGCTGAAAAGACGCAAGGGCCAGCCTAGGAGGCCAACCCATACCTCACTCACAGCCTCTGGCGCCCTGGAGAAGGCTGTTCTTGTTGGCAGAAGCCGGGGCAGGTGGAGAGTGAAGGGAATCCTGCCCTTCCTATCCTCAGAGGACACTTCAAATGAGTGGCAGCCCCGATATTTACCAAGTACCTGCTATGTGCCAGGCACTGTGCTGAGGGGCTTCACCTCACTTTCCCTAGAGAGCCATGGCCTACCTGTCGGGTGGCATCAGAGACCACCTAATCCAGTTCTCACATTTGCCGGAGGAGGAAGCTGAGGCTCAGACACAGGGAATGGCTTGCCCTGGGGTGAGCGGGAAGTGGACCCTGGGCTGGAGTTTGGGTCTCTTGACTCCTTGTCCCGGGTGCTTCCTTAACTGTCCCTGGGCCATCCAGGACAAGGACATGCTCTGCCCAGAGCTGGTGGAACCACAGCAATGGACCACCCCAAGCTCCCGCCATGGTAGCTGGCCCTGCCCTGATGCCACCACCCTCTGTGCCCCTGCCATGGCCCATAATGCCTGGTGGCTAGGGGACTAGGAGGGGCTGATTCAGCTGCAGGCCATTCTTTCTCTGGAAAGAAAGAAAGGGCTCTGCCTCCCACAGGCCCGGCTATCTGCTCTCTCTGGATCCCTGACTCCCCATCCAGCCTTCAGCATCCCTAAGGCCCATGGGATCCTGTCTCCTTTAACCCAAAGCCAGGAGGAGTCTGAGACAACCGTTGGGACTGGGAAGTGAGAGGCCAGGTCCCCTGTTTCATTCTATGTATTTTTTTCATCATTATCATCATTGATATCCTCACAATGATTGAGAACATCCGAGGGTCCACTCTGGGCTCTGCTGACAAGCAGGTACTATTATTTCCTCCATTTTTCAGCTGGAGGAAATGGGGTCAGAGAGAGTGATTGAAGCCCAAGGTACCCTATTCAAGAGTCAGAAAGGGGCTGACTCCCTGGTCCGCTGGGGGTGTGCAAAGGTGAGCAGTCCTGCTCTATCTCTATCCCCTCTGAGCCCACCATCAGCTCCTCCTCCGTCTCCCGGGACACCTGGGAAACCAGTTATGACGCCTACCCTCCCTTCATGATCACCCCTCAAGGCCGCAGTTTTGCAGCCAGAGGAACTGTCCATCCAAGAGTCGGTGTGTGCGCAGACCCCATCAGAGGGCGAGCCTGGGGATCCTCCTGTCGGCCTCTGTCCTCTCTCCCATCCTGCCCGCGGCTGTGCCCAAAGGCAGCTCTCGATGTGCTGGGAACGGACGGGAATGCTGCTCACAGGGTTGGGCATGCTGGCACGCACCTGTAATCCCAGCTACTCAGGAGGCTGAGATGGGAAAATCACTTGGGGCCAGGAGTTCGAGACTAGCCTGGGAAACAGTGAGATCCCTGTCTCAATTTTTTTTTTTTTTTAACAAAAAGAAAGAAACTCTGTTGACAGTCCCTGATCATTTAGCCCACAAACATGGACTTCAGCACCTATTGTGCCCCCACAAGGTCCTGGGCACTGGGCAGGGAGGTCTGGGATGTAGACTCTGCCCTCCTAGAGCTCACTGTCCAGGGTAGGTGGAGAATAGACCCACCACCTCCATTCAACCTGCAGACAGTGAACCTTGTGTGCCAAGCACCACTGTAGGCACTAGGGATCCAGATATGAACAGAACAGCCCAAATCTCTGTCCTCAAGGAGCTCACATTTGAGAAGAGAGAGACAGAATGGAACTAAAATAAATAAGCAGGTGACATAGCCTGTAGAAAGGAATGTGTGCTAGGGAGGAAGATAATGCAGGGAGGGGTCAGAAAGTGGGAGTGTGGAGGTTGCAATCATATCACAAAACTCATTGGTGCTGTGACAGGTTGGGGGCTACAGGAGAGCAGAGAAGGGACCTCTGACCCCTCCCTCAGCTGTGCTTGCTCTCCTGACGGGAGTTAAGAATGGAAATGGGGAATTCGGATCACCTTTGTCCCAGGCCCGTGGTCCCTAAACATCATGGCAAAGAGCAGGCACAGTGGGGCTTTCTGAAATGATCTCTGACACTGTGTGAACCAGAATGCAAGGGGACGGACTGCACATATCTGGACATGAATGTGCATATAGATGTGTACCATCGATAGACACCCAGTTTCTCAGCACCAGTGCTATTTCAGGCACCTTGTCCCTAGGAGGTCTCAGACGCGAAACAACGGCTTGCATGAAGGCAGGGAATGTTGAAGGCAGAACCATGGGGCAAGAGGTTACAGAAAACATCCCGGGAAGCAGCAGAAGTTGAACCAGGCTAGATGGCCTTCACTAGATTAAGCTCTAAGAGCTGCAGCTGCCTGTAATGAAATAAAATGGGCTAGCTCAGGAGGTAGCGAGTTCTTATCACCAGAACCTCAAAGGAAGGCTTGACAACTTGTGAAGGGGATTCAAGGACTGGATTGGGGGATAGCACGAATATCCTCAATAAGGTTACTTGGGTCCTATAAAGTTGGGGGAGTCACTAAAAGACTGGAGGGAGGAATGGTGGCATTAAGCACTTGAACTTTATCTTAGAGGGCAATAGGGAGCCATGTTGGGTGTTGGAGCAGCAGAGAGACACATGGAAGGCTGAGTCTTGGAAAGATGAATCAGACAGCACTATGCTGGATCAGATTAGGGTAAGGGGGGACATGGAAGGGAGGAGACCAATTACTAGATTAGCCAAATGCATCAGTGGGGGTGTGTGGTTGTGAACACACGTACAACGTGCATGCAAGCAGAAACCTCCGAAGACTAGACAACTCTCAGTTGTGAGAGCATTGAATGGTCTCTAGTCTTGAAGCAGGAGTTGAACTCAGTGATATTTCAAGCCCATTTCCAAAGTTTTAGGCACATGCGGGAGTGTCTGGGTGTGTGTGCACATCTGGGTGTCTATGAGTATCGACTGAGTTCACTGCTCCTTCATCAGCGGGGTCTGGTGTGGTTAGCAGGAGTGCACACCAAGGGGTGACTTGGTGTTCGGGTGACTTTGTGGGCCTCTATTTGGGGGTGTAGCTGGGAAGTAAACATTCAAGATACTCATGACCCTGTGGGATTTTGCTGTCCCAGGTGTGACACACAGGTGTGTGTATGTGGGTATGTGTGTGTAGGAGATGGGATTGGGGACGTCCAAGGGCTGAGTGAGGCTTTGTGAGGGAATTTGTTGTTGCAGCTTCAGTGGAGGACTGGCCTGGCGTGTGGCTCCCTGTGATGGTCTCTCTTTTTTTTCTTTTGAGACAGGATCTCACTCTGTTGCCCAGGCTGGAGTGCAGTAGCGTGAACATGGCTCACTGCAGCCTTGACCTGCTGGGTTTAACCAATCCTCCCATCTCAGCCTCCTAAGTGGCTAGGACCACAGGCATGCTCCACCACGCTGGGCTCATTTAAAATCATTTTTATTTTTTGTAGAGACAGGGTTTTGTCGTGTTGCCCAGGCTGGTCTTGAACTCCAGGGCTCAAGCGATCTTCCCGCCTTGGCCTCCCAAAGTGCTCAGATTACAGGCATGAGCCACAGTGCCCAGCCCCTGTAAGGTTCTGATTTCTGACCAGTCTGGGGACACCAGTTTTGGGGGTTGCTGTGAGCCAGGGCCTTTCCCATACACCAGCTCCCTGAGCCATCCTAGCTATCGGGCATGATCCTTCTTGTTTCCTTGCCCAGAGTCACAGTACAATGCAAAACACAGCCAGACCCCAGGAGTCCAAGTGCAGAACTCTTGCCTCAGTGGCTACCTCTATTACGTGGGGAGGTGAGTCACCAGAACACAGTTGGAAGAACAGTGCTGCCTTTACCTCTGGGCAAGGCATCTCCTCCCAGGCACCCATGCACCTTCAGAATCCCGGGAGAATCCCTGACCTCACCCTGACCCACCTCCCTCCACCTCCAGGCTCCTCAGCTCCCCTAGACCCCTACTCCTGCAAACCCACATCCCGCAGCAACCTCATCGGAAAGCTGGGAGCAGCTCGCAGTCAGCATCCATGTTTTTACCCCAGCTGGGTGCTGCAGTCATTTTTCTGGCGCAGGAGGGCGAGGGGGCGGCTCGTGGGCGTTGAGACGCCGGGCTGTCTGCTCTGCTCGGCCGCTGGTTATTACCTCTCCTCAGGCTCCCATTAGCCCGCCTGCCCCAGAGGCCTGCGCAGGCTCCCTGCACCTCGGCACCTTTGTTCCTTAATTATCACTGGGGAGCTCGCTCACCTGCCTGCCACTTTCTAAGAAGCTGTCTGGCTCCCTTTGCCATCCCGCACCCCCAGGACCTAAGCCTCTACGCCCTCTGGGGTGGGGGCTGGTGTCTAGCAGCAGCTTGCCCAAGGCTTCAGCCAGCTCGGGAGCCTCAGGTCTGCCCCATTCCAGCCCCTCATAGAAGCCTTTTCCTCTCTTCTGCCTTCTCCAAGAACCCTGCCTGGATTAACTCTGTCTTGGATATCAGGACGCGGAAGGGACTTTAAATTGCCATGTGGCCCACGCGCACGGTGGCTCATGCCTGTAATCCCAGCACTTTGGGAGGCTGAGGTGGGAGGATCACCTGAGGTCGGGAGTTCCAGACCAGCCTGGCCAACGTGGCAAAACCCCGTCTCTACTGAAAATACAAAAAAGTAGCCGGGTGTGGTGGCGGATGCCTGTAATCCCAGCTACTCAGGAGGCTGAGGCAGGAGAATCACTTAAACTCGGGAGGTGGAGTGGTTGCAGTGAGTGGAGATTGCACCACTGCACTCCAGCCTGGGCAACAGAGCAAGACTCTGTCTCAAAAAAAAAAAAAAAAAAAAAAAAGGCCATGTAGTTCGATAGTGGCCCCCTCACTTGCTACTTGGATTGGGCCACCTACAGAAGGTGCTCAGTGAATATTCAGTGAGAGGATGAGGAACCTCCGCAGCCTCTATGTGAATGTCTCAGTTGATAGCAGCTCACTTTTTCCCAAGGCAGCCAGTGCCACCTTGGATGGCTGGGATGGTTATAAAACCACTCTCCCCTCATGTACTGCCCACATCTCTCCCCAGGACCTTCTGATCTTCATGGCCCTGAATCTAGACCCCACCTTTCTGTGTTCTGAGTCTGAGCCTCAGTCCTGTGTTTCCTACTAGGGGCTCCTTGATGTCCGCACCTCAGGCAGGAAACTTCCCAGCATGAGGCTGTGTCCAGGAGCACTCGCTTCTCCTTCCAGGCTTAAGGATTCAGCCTTACCCCAGCCCAACTCTAGCGCCTGGGTCTCCTTCTGTCTCAGGCCTCTGGCTGCTCTTCCTGGGGAGGAAGGTGAAGGGGAGGAGACACTGGGGTGAGAGGCCAGGTGCCAAACAAGCTCTGACGGCCAGCAAGCACCAGGGAGGGAGCCTGCTGTACACGCAGACCAAGGCTGCCCTGTCGAGGGGAAGGCCTGGTGGAGAGTAGGAGGCGGCACCTCCCCTCCCCAGCTAGCCTGCTACCCTGACCCTCACACACCTCTCTGCCTCGGGGCACTGTGGGTTTCAGCGCCTCAGAGGCTGAGCTTCCAGATGAAGGAGCCAGGAGTGAGCTGACTCAGGTGGGCACCAGGGGCGTCCTCCTGTTAGGACGGTGCCTGCCCTCAGCGTCTAGGGCACAGCACTCCTCTCCCGGGGAGGACCGCCAGGGGATGAAAGTGGCTGTCAGAGTCTGTGGCTACCCCTGGACCCAGCCCCTTACCTATGGTTACACAGAGGACAGGGACATGCAAGACACAAAGAACCCTGTGACCACAAAGCGTCTCAGAGCCTGAGGGGGATCTCCTTGGGGGCCACTCCACTCAGCGTTGCCATCTCCTCCCATGCCTCCGCCCTTAGCCATTCTCCTCTCCAGCCTTGATCCAAGTGGAGAGTTTCCTTTTGGTCTCCACTTTGCACTCTTTACATGTCTTGGTCTTCCCTCAGACTAGAAGCTCTGTGAGGCCAGGACCCTACCTCTCCTCTCAGACTGCGGGGCGTTCTTGAGGCCCAGATCCTGCCTCTCACCTCAGATTAGGGGCTCTGTGAGAACAGGATCCTGCCTCTCCCCTCAGACTGGGGGCTCTGTGAGGCCAGGATCCTGCCTCTCCCCTCAGACTGGGGGCTCTGTGAGGCCAGGATCCTGCCTCTCCCCTCAGACTAGAGGCTCTGTGAGGCCAGGATCCTGCCTCTCCCCTCAGACTGGAGGCTCCCTGAGAGCAGGGTCATGTTTCCCCTCAGACAGGAACACAGGAAGGTTGGAGACTATAGCCCAGCCACACCCTGTCTCGGCTCTGAGCGTCTTTCATCCCAGGAGTGCTATGGGGAGGCCAGGAAGGCGCCTGGCACTTGCTGGAGGGCCTCTAGACAAACACCAGCTGGGGGTGGAGGACTCGGGTCAGCACCTCCAGCCACTAGACCGTGACCTCAGCTGGGCCGCCCCAGGCTGCCCTCCGGATCTGACTCAGAACCTTCCTGGGGCTGCTGCTGGGCGTCCATCCCCAGGGTCAGCCCTAGGAGGCCGCCAGATTCCACAGGCCCCACCCAGTTGGAGGCCACTACCCCCAAACCCCACTGGGGTCGCCGGGGCTCCATCAGGATTGAAGGGGAGAGCAGAGGGCAAAGGTCACCTGCCAGGCCCCGCGCTCCACCACCCCCATCCCTGCCCACCCTCCTCACAGAGTCCCTGACACAGATGCTAGGGACAAGGGGATCCCCCAAAGGCAAACAAGGCAGTTCTTCCATGATAGGCACCTCAAGGTAGTGGCTAAGTCACCCCCAGAACCTTTCTCGTTAGGAGAAAATAAACGAAGGCGACTCCTATGGAACGTTTCCCAGAGCCTGGGTCTAGGTTTGCAGCGGAGTCTGAGGGCTGGGGGGATGGAGGTCCTGGAGGCACAGGGCGAGAGGTGCCCCTGCCTGATCTCAGGCTGAGCCCACATGCCCTCAGCTAAAGGGAGCTTTAGAAACATAAATCAGGACGTGTCCTCTCCTGCTTCCAACCTGCCAACGGCCTCCTTTCTGGCTCAGGATAACAAGGCCCTAACCCGTCAGGACCCTGTCCACCTCAGCCTCATCTCTGGCCTTTCCCCTCGTCCATTCCTCTCTAGGCTACTGATTCTCACACAATCCAGGCTCACCCAGCCTCGGGGCTTCCCCGCCCCGCCCCACCCCAAAGCTGTAGTTTTGCTCTGTCTCCCAGGCTGGAGTGCAGTGGCAAGATCTCGGCTCAGTGCAACCTGCGCCTCCCGGATTCAAGCAATTCTCCTGCCTCAGCCTCCTGAGTAGCTGGGATTACAGGTGCCCACTTACCATGCCTGGCTAATTTTTGTATTTTTAGTAGAGGCGGGGTTTCACCATGTTGGCCAGGCTGGTCTCAAACTCCTGACCTCGTGATCCTCCTGCCTCGGCCTCCCAAAGTGCTGGGGTTACAGGAGTGAGCCACCGCGCCCGGCCACCTCAGGGCTTTTGTACTGGCCGTTTCTTCCACCTAGAATACTTTTCCCTACACTTTTTCTTATTCTTGTTCTTCAAAACTCAAGAGACTTCTTCTAGAGGCCTTCCTAGATGACCCCATCTGAAACAGTGCCCTGTGTCTCTCCGGATGCCCCGTCCCTTCCCTCTCTACAACCCTGGCCTCATTCTTCCTCCCAGCACTTGTCACTGATTGAAATGGGCTTGTTTGAATCACTTGGTTACTGTCTGTCTCCCCCACTGGGATGTAAGCTCCATGAGGGTGTGGCTGTATCCTCGTCCTCAGTGCCTGGCACAGGCTGGCGCAGTTGTTGCTCCAGAGACATCTGTTGAATGAACAAGTGCCCTTCGGAGGGACAGAAACACACACAGACACCCCAGGGACTGGTGGGGTGGGTACGAGCAAGGACGGGGAAGCAGTCCTTACAGGATGCAGGGAAAGGGGCTTTCAGGCCTCAAAGGTACCATGGGCTGAGGGAGGAGGGGGAGGAAGGTGGGAGGGAGGGTGGGAAGGGAGGCTGCCAGGCAGTACCGTCCTTGAATTCCCCACCCCAGTCTGAAGACACAACTCTGGGTGCTAGTGGGGCCGAGGAAGGAGGCACCACAGGCCCATTCTTGGGCGTCCCCAGTCTGGAAGGGACAGAAAGCAGTGCTTGGAAAGTCCTCGGGGTCAGACCTGTCTACTCAGCTTTAAGCCTGGGTTTCTGAAGCCGGGGGCAGCTCTGCTTGGCCCACTGCGTCAGGCTCGGCGCGTTCCAAACCCAATGCCTCATTCTTCCTGCAGCTTGCTCTGGCTCCTCTGGCTCCGTCAACAAGCTCCTGCTCCTCCCAGGCAGGCAGGCCCCAAAGCCCAGAGTCACCTCTGCCTAACCCCCTCGCTTACACACTGCCGCACAGACCCTTCCCTGTGCAGTGACCGGGGAACAGGCTTCCCGGTCATCCTGGGCCTCTCCTTCGTATAAAGCAGCTGGAAAGGGCAAAGGTCACCTGCCAGGTCTGAGGCAGTTTTACCTCCATCAGTCCAAGACTCCTCCAGTCTCTGAAACAAATTCTACCAAGGGGTCAGTGGGGGCGGAGCGGGGAAGAAGGGTCCTGCCAAATTCTGACCCACATCCTCTGTAAGGGAATCTGGGTTGTGTTGGAAGTGGACTCTGGAGTTAGACAGGCTTCAGTTATCTCACTTTCTACTTACTCTGTGACCTTGGGGAAGTTACTTAACTTCTCTGTTTGTTTCTCTATCTCTAAAACGGAGATAAACAGATATATTTTACCAGGTTGCTTGGAGATTATATGGGAAAACATATAATAAGCACTTAGAAAAATTCTGAAATACAACTGATATTAATAAATGAGAAGCTCATCCCTTCCCTTTCAACCTGTACTCCTCCCCCTGCCCAAGAACCTGCTGTGGCTCCCTGTTTTGTACCATGTCTGATCTAAATTCCTCTGCCTGGCTCTCAAGGATCTCCAGTGTGTGGCCTGGCCTTTTCCATCCAGTCATCACCCCGAAAACTTCCCACACTCTCTCTTTACTCCTGTGTCCCCATGACCATGGTCATTCCTCTGCCATACCTTCTGTCCACACTGCCCTTCTTGTCGCCTCTGCCTATCCTACTTGCAAACCAAGGCCCCCTTCTCGAGGAAGCCCTCCCCAAGCCACACCTCCCTTGCCCATTCTCTGCCTCCTCTGGGAGCCTGCTACTCACTCAGCCCAGTGTGACAGCTGTGCTGTCCGAGCGGTTGGATATTCCATCGTTACGGATGTTGTCTGCCCATCTAGGCTGGTAGCTGTTTCCAGGTGGGCAAAGAACCCCACCTTGGATCTCCCTAGAACTTGCCACAGTGTTAAATACATAGTGAGTACTCAATGAATACCTGTCTTTTGGTTTATTATGAAGCAATAAATAAGGCAAATCAGTAAGTGGCAAGCAGGTGTTGGAAGGGATTCTAGAAGGGGTGAAGAGGTGTTGAGCCTCTCCCTGTGACAGGAACTGGACTCAGCACTTCATGTGTTATCTCCTCATTCTTATAGTGTAGGAGGTAGTATTAGCTCCATTTTACAGATGGGAAGACTGAGGTTCAAAGAGATGCGGTGACTTGCCCAGGGTCACGTGGCTAGAAATTGGCAGGGGCAGGATTTGATCTGAGGCTGGGGGCGGGGTGTGGTCTGGGGAAGGGCATTTCAGAGGAGGAGCAACCTGTTCAAAGGCTCCAAGGGGAAAACCAGGGTGAGTGTGTGGAGGGAGAGAGTGGGCAGATGCACTGGAAGGGGTGAGGGGTATGTGCGGGAAGGCGCTGGTTTGCCCACTTGAAGAAGAAGGCAGAGGGATCTGGAACTGCCTCTCTGACAGGCTGAAGGAAAATGCAGCCAGATACCCCTCCTGGTGAGCTGACTAGGACTTCCGAATTTGCCTATCAGAAAAAGCTGCAGCTAATTTCCTGAGTCCATACCAGGAGCCCAACCTCCTCTCCCCAGGGCCTAGGGACAGCCCTCTGTCCCTAGAAAAGAAAAGATGGCCTCTGCATCCCCTCCCTGCAGAGGCAAGGATGTCAGAGAGGCTGAGAGTGATGTCACCTGGTGGCCTCAGGTTTCTCACCACCCTTCTTCCAAAAAGCAGCTTTTTCGGAACCACTTGTCCAAGTGACTTGCCCCAAGCCTTCATGTCATAGACCCTGCTGCTGTCGCCTCCAGATGCAACCCCTGCAGGGCCTTATCTACACCCAGCTCTCAGTGGGGTGCCAGCCTCAAATTCTTCTGTTTCCCGCACTTGGCACAGAGATCCTCACAGTTCCCCTAGACCCCCGCTGACCAAGCCCTCCACGCAGACAGCCAGGCCCAGCTGGAATAACACGGCTCCCCTCCCTCCTTCCTCCCACGAGTACTGGACTATTTACAACTCACCAGGGCCTTCACGCCCATGAGCTCACTGGAGCCTTCCCCACCCACCCTAGAAACCCAGTAGGGCAAACACCATTAGCTCCATTTTGCAGATGGGGAAACTGAGGCTAGGTGCCCTGCCCAGTGAGTTCCCCAAGGCCCAGCCTCCTAACTTCTTAGTTTGAAGCTCTTCTCAATTCCTCCAGGAAGGTGGCCCAAACACCCCAAATTCAAAGTCAGGGAGTTTCAGGCAGACGAAAGGGTAGGATCTGATGAGTAGGATCTGTCACAGGAGCTGGAAGGAGCCTCCCAGGCAGTGAGCCAGGACGGCGGGGGTGGAGGGAAGTTTTTATGGCTCCAGCCACTGGCTGGGTGAGAGCCTGGCAGGGGCTTCTTCAGGGTGGACATGGGGTGGGGGGCAGGAGGGCTGGCAGGCCAGGCAAGCTGGTTGGGAGCACAGTTGGGGTGTCTTGCTCCCCAGGGTACAGTAGGGGAAAGGGGGCGAAGCCCCAGCCTCACAGCTCCCTCCTGGGCAACCAGACATGGGAAACTATAGGCCGGCTGCAGCTGGAGGGACACTAGGTAGATACCAAAGGGGACTTCCATCCACAGACTCTGCTTAGGCAGAGTTCCTGCGCACTGTGAACCAGGCCCAGCCCAAGCCCTCCCTTGCCATCTCACACAAGGATTATGCCACTGTGGCCTTCCCATCTCTCCTCACCTCCTATATATCTTCCAAGAAATTGTTCCATCCTGGGTCCTCCCAGTCACCCACCCTCCAGGATGTACTCTCCCTCCTAGCCTGCACCAAAGTCCCCGAAGCCCTGCCAGAAGCGCTCTTTAATTCTTCCTCAGGTTCGGACATGACTCTTTTCCAAGCCTAGGAAAATATAGTTTGAATCCTCTGGATTCTTTGTGTCAGTCTGTGTATGGGGTAGGGGGGGTTAAGGCTAAGAGTCTCTCACGAAGCTAAGAGTCCCTGGGGACGAGGACTGCATCTCCCCTGCGTCCAACTGTGCAAGCCTCCTTCCTCTAGCTGTACCTCCTTCTGCCGGTGCAGGCTCTGCCCATAGGGGGCGCGCAAACAGTGTTGTTAAGCCCAGGCATCCTTGCTACTTACTGAACCACCTGCAGGGATATGGATCTGGGACCTGTCAAATGTACCTCCAGAGCCCCAGCCTACGTTTCAATTGGCCTTGGCTCAGCCTTACTTTTCAACTGGACTGATGGGAGGGGAGAGCTTTTAGATAAGGACAGAGGCCTGTCTTTTGGCGTAGGAGGCTGGAGGCTACACAGTGACCTCTAAAGAAGTCTCCTTGACCTTCCAAGCTCAGGGTGCATGAGCGGCTTGAGGTGCTCGCACAACCCACTGTGGACCCACATATCTTCCTTGCCTCTGTTCTGAGCGTTCTGGGCTCCTGGGCAGAGGTCCCAACCAAGCAACCCCTATTTCCTTCCCCAAGTCTTTCGGAAAGACTGGTGAGTCAGCTGCGGCCATGAACTCATCCTCGGCAGTAAAAATAGGAAAACAAACAGGCTTCTCCTCCAGGCAGGGGGAGTGGGAAGAGGGAGGGGAACATGGGTTTTTTCCCCTGCTGGGGGAAAAGAGTTGCCATCTTTTGAAGTCTTCCAGAGTGAGGCAGGCGTCCTTATGGCCCCTAGAAACTCAACCACATCAAAGTCACCCAAGGAAGGTGGTTTGAGAGGGATGCTGGGTCACACACGCAGTCACAGTCACACACAGTGACACAACCGAGTCCCTCGGAGGAGCATACAGTGACACACACAGGAGGGTGCGACACCCAGCTACGTACACAACATGCAAAGCCAGTAACCCACAAGGCGGTTGCGTAGATACAGTCACACAGAAGAGAGCCCAGCCAGATTCTCCCAGGCCCACCTGGAGACAGTATCAGAGTCCCATACAGTCACATCCATCCATGACCGCTGTCTCCACGCAGAGCTGCACCCACATCATGCAGTGCAATACACAGCTACACAGACTGCCGCATCCACACTCCCAACTCCCAGCCACTCTCAGAACCAGTTTTTGAGAGTCGCACGCATTGCAGAGGCAACGCCCATTTCTATGAACATAGTCACACACACAACCACACAGTCACATGCAGCCACAAGCACATAGCTCCCATACAATGCACAGGGCCACACCCAAGCCACAGAGTCACACACATGCAGTCTCAGTTACAACCCATCACATACACAGTTACACACGTGTCACGTGGTCATGGTCACAAACACAACATCCACACGATTACTCAATCACCCAAACCCCTTCTGTTCATGGAACCTCTGGGGCTGAGACTCAATGGCAATTGACCCTGGGGTGGGGACAGGGGTATAATATGATTCCCAGCTCCCTGCCCAACTCCCTCTCTCCTCTTGGCTGCACCTCCCTGGCCATCCTGCATTCTAGGCATCCACTATTTGGTGTTCTCCAGGCTCTGCTGAGATCCCGCACCCTTTGCCTTGGAGATGGCTGAGTCTAACCCCCATTTTGCATCGTCCGTGTACTCAGTGCACCGTCTGGCTCTGTGTGCCAGGTACTGTGCTAGGTGCTAGTGAATAAGAGATTATTCTAAATCAGACCAAAAATTTTCCACCAGTGTAATGGCTATTTCCAAACACATGCCTGGGTGACCCTCCATAGATCTAGCCCCAAATGCCTACTTGTTTTCACACCCCAGCCTTCAGGTGGTCCCCCACAGGACCAGTACCCCAATCTCATTTTGTTCAGAGGCCAGTTCCAGGAGGCTGAATTGTTCTCATGTGATCGATACAACCTCTAATGGGGGCATGGGGCATAGACTCAGGAAAACATCCCGGTGAACTTGGCCTCTTCTTCTCTGGTGGGTGAGTCTTAAGAGGCCGCTGGGTTGAAAACACTCTGTGCTAGGGTCCGGAGTGCGGGGCTTTCGTCCTGTTCCAGCGTGTCCTTATGGGTCAGTCTTACCCCTCTTCTTCATGTGTTAACACTAGGGGTGCTGGGCCAAATCAGCTTCTCACCATTAGTGCTCATTATTATGCAGGTCTCCAGGCCCACCCAGAGCTTCTTTCTTTCTTTTTGTTTTTTTGAGACGGAGCCTCGCTCTGTTACCCAGGCTGGAGTGCAATGGCACGATCTTGGCTCACTGCAACCTCCACCTCCTGGGTTCAAGCAATTCTCCTTCCTCAGCCTCCTAAGTAGCTGGGACTACAGACATGCGCCACCACGCCAAGCTAATTTTTGTATTTTTAGTAGAGACAGGGTTTCACCATGTAGACTGGTCTCGAACTCCTGACCTCGTGATCCGCCCGCCTCAGCCTCGCAAAGTGCTAGTATTGCAGGTGTGAGCCACTGCTCTCTGCTGAGCTTCTTGATTTTA
The DNA here is from genome assembly GCF_024542745.1 of Macaca thibetana thibetana. Lineage (NCBI taxonomy): Eukaryota > Metazoa > Chordata > Mammalia > Primates > Cercopithecidae > Macaca > Macaca thibetana. The sequence goes on along the minus strand of NC_065593.1, from coordinate 45,156,107 downwards.
AAAATAAATTTAATAAATATTTTATATATTTGTAAAATAATTTTAATTTTTTTGGTAGAGATGAGGTGTCACTGTGTTGCCCACTCTGGTCTGGAACTCCTGGCTTCAAGCGATCCTCCTGTCTCAGTCTCCCAAAGTGCTGGGATTACAAGCATAAGCTACCACACCCGGCCCACCCAGACCTTCTTGATTCTAGAATTTGACACCCACTGGCTCTGGGCCTCTGAGGTGCTTTCCATCTCTAAGAAGGGCCATGAAACTTTGAGGAGCAGCCCTGCTGGAGGCCCCTCCCAGCCCCGGGCACTTGGCACTCAGGAGCCACTGCCACCCTCCAGGAGGTGCCATGTCATCTTTCTGGTTTAGAGGCTTGGGCTAGTTAAGGGCTTGTGGTTAGAGCAGGTGATGGCCAAATCTGAACTTTTGAGTCCTGTTCTTGGCTGAGGCTAGGCTTCCAGGGCAGGGCGGGGTACTTGGGACTCCTGGTACCTTTTCCAGGGCTAATGATGCCCAGGAACCAGGAGAGTCCCTGATCCCAAGCCCAGGCCTGGAGGGCTTATGTAAGTGGGGGCAGGGTCAAAAATAGGAGAAGTCCATGGGAGAGTCTCAAGTACTGAGGGACTTGAACGACGGCTGTTTATTTTTCACTCAGTTTCCTATGTTGAGTCAATCGGCTTCCTGGTTTCTGTTTAGCTTCTTTCCTGGTACTTATGGAATAGGCTCATATGTCAGAACTGGAGGGTCATTAGTGGGTCCCTAGCCCTTTTTTTTTTTTTTTTTTTTTTTGAGACGGAGTTTCACTCTTGTTGCCCAGGCTGGAGTGCAATGGCGCGATCTCAGATCACCACAACCTCCACCTCCCAGGTGAAGCGATTCTCCTGCCTCAGCCTCTCGAGTAGCTGGGATTACAGGCATGCACCACCATGCCCGGCTAATTTTGTATTTTTAGTAGAGATGGAGTTTCTCCATGTTGGTCAGACTGGTCTCGAACTCCCGACCTCAGGTGATCTGCCCACCACAGCCTCTCAAAGTGCTGAGATTACAGGCATGAGCCACCGCGTCTGGTCCCCTAGCCCATTTCTTTAGTCTATGACACAGCCCCTCAGCTGCGTGTATCATCCTAAAAGCTGCTTTCTTGGCTGTCCTTGTGCTGGGCACCCTGCTAGTCACAGAGAGTGCCTCATGGTCCTCACAGCAATTTTATGGAGTGAGTGGTATTAACCCCACATTACAGATGAGAAAAATGAGACTCAGAAGTTGTGAGCCACTTTTGCCAGGCCCCCCAGCCCGTAAGCAACAGAACTAGATTGAAACCTACTGGGTCCAGGCTCTCAGCCCCCATCTCACAGCGTTCCCTGAGATTCCACAGCAAGCCTCTGCTTGAACACCTTCAGTGATAGGGGCTCACAAACACTTACTGAGGACAGATGATATACACACACATATTGGAGGAAGCAAAGCTCAATGGGAGATGAACTTGCCCCCAGAATGTCTTATTCCAACAGAGGAAACAAGATGTGAAATCACCACTCCGTTTAAGGTAGAAGGAATTGGTACCTAAGATAGAAGTGGAGAATGTGCTACTTTTGAAAACTCTAGTTATTAAAAATGTCTTCCTTATATTGAGCATAAATCAATATTGCAGCAGCTTCCATTTGGCCTCAAACATCACGCAGAATTAGTCTGAAGCCCTTCACACTTTTGCAGACAAGTCTCACATCCCCACTGCTGGCTTTCCATAGGGTCAATTGCCTCACTGCTCTTTCAGTCTTTTTTTTTTTTTTTTTTTGAGATGGAGTCTCGCTGTGTCTCCCAGGCTGGAGTGCAGTGGCGTGATCTCGGCTCACTGCAAGCTCCGCCTCCCGGGTTCACGCCATTCTCCCGCCTCAGCCTCCCAAGTAGCTGAGACTACAGGCACCCGCCACCACACCCGGCTAGTTTTTTGTATTTTTAGTAGAGACGGGGTTTCACCATGTTAGCCAGGATAGTCTCGATCTCCTGACCTCGTGATCCACCCGCCTCGGCCTCCCAAAGTGCTGGGATTACAGGCTTGAGCCACCGCGCCCGGCCTCTTTCAGTCTTGACTCTTGTCATTGTACTACCCTGCTGCAGAGATTGGGGCTTCGCTCTGACCACGGCCAGCCCCAGCCCCGCACATAGCACAGAGATCCCCTCAGGTCCATGCAACGTCCAGTTTCTGTCCCCTCTCCTCCTTCACCCACCCATTCAGAGAGAGCTGGACTGCTCTGGAAAAACCCAGAGAATCCCAGAGTCAGGAGGCTGGGGTTCCAATCCCAGCTGTGTCACGTACTGGTTGTGCAATGTTGGGTAAGGCCCTGAGCTGCTCTGAGCATTGGTTTCTTCATCTGTGAAATGGGGACAGCAATACTTGTCCCACCTGACTGGGTGGTAAGGATTAGCTGAGATCCTGAGTGTGAAAGTACTCCATATGCCACCGGGAGGACTGATTCTCACAAGCGTCCCTGTGCTTAGAAGCTGAGGGTGTCTTCAGGATTAGCTGGAGAGTAAAGTCTGCCCTGAGCACCTCAGCATGCAAGGCACAGTGCCAGGTGCTGTGAGGATGAGGAGCTAAGGAACTCTGCCCTGCAGGAGTTTTGTGTCCTGGCAGTGACACCTCCCACTGTCACCAAATCCTTGGGGGCAAAAGCTTTTTAATCAAATTGGGTGTGGCACCTCACCCTACCCCCCCAAGTGGATTGAATGGTGGAGATACGCATATCCCTTGTGGGTGAGCCAAAGGAACCAACAAAAGGAAAGGGAGTTAATGTGTGTGAAATGTCTGCTATGCATGGTCACTTAGAGTTATTTACTGAATCTTCACAACCCTGTGAGGCTGGGCTTATTATGATGTCCATTTCACAGATGGGGAAACTGAGACACAGGGAAGTTTTATTTGCCCAAGTCAGTAGGTGATGTAGGTGGAATTAGAATTCAGATCTGGGCCAGATGTACTGGCTCATGTCTGTAGTCCCAGCACTTTTGGAGGCCAAGGCAGGAGGATCACTTGAGCTTAGGAGTTTGAGATCAGACTGGGCAACATTCTGAGACCCCATCTTTACAAAAAATTTTTTTAAAAATTGCTGGGCCAGGCGCGGTAGTTCACACCTGTAATCCCAGCACTTTGGGAGGCCGAGGCAAGTGGATCACGAGGTCAGGAGTTCAAGACCAGCCTGGCCAAGATGGTGAAACTACTAAAAATATAAAAATTAGCCGGGAGTGGTGGCAGGAGCCTGTAATCCCAGCTACTCGGGAGGCTGAGGCAGAGACTTGCTTGAACCTGGGAGGCAGAGGTTGCAGTGAGCCAAGATTGCGCCACTGCACTCTAGCCTGGGTGACAAGAGCAAGACTCCATCTCAAAAAAAAAAAAAAAAAAAAAATTGCTGGGCGTGGTGGCATGCGCCTATAGTCCCAGCTACTTGGGAGGCTGAAGTGGGAGGATTGCTTGAGCTTGGGAGGTTGAGGCAGCAGTGAAGCAGTGAGCTATGACCACACCACTGCATTCCAGCCTGGATGCAGAGCAATACACTCATATCTATCATATCTATTTTTTTTTTTTTTGAGACGGAGTCTCACTCTGTCACCCAGGCTGGAGAGTAGTGGTGCGATCTCAGCTCACTGCAACCTCTGCCTTCCAGATTCAAGTGATTCTCCTGCCTCAGCCTCCTAAGTGGACAAGATTACAGGCATGCACCAGCATGCCCAGCTAATTTTTGTGTTTTAGTAGAGACAAGGTTTCCCTATATTGACCAGGCTGGTCTCAAACTCCTGACCTTAGGTGGTCCACCCGCCTTGGCCTCCCAAAGTGCTGGGACTACAGGTGTGAGCCACCGTGCCTGGCCTATTTTTTTTTTTTTTTTTCATAATTTTAATATACACAAATTGCTAAATTTGCTATTGGGTGGGTCTAGTCCCCCATGGCACCCTACACAGACTCTGTATCTAGTTGATATTTTAAAAAGAGAACGCTGAAGAAGCCAGAAGTGGGGTGCATGGTCTATCACCCCACTTGAGAGGTATGGCCTTAGGTCTAGAGACAAGAGTTCACTTATTTGCTGAAGTCCTTAAGGACTGAGAAGACTAGAGATTTCTTTCTTGTAACTGGATGCCTGAGGGTCAACAGTTTCTCCAAACTGAGTCCCAGACTCCAGAGTTAGCTGCCCATTCCCTCAGCCCAGCACCAAACTGTAAAGTAGTGCAAAAGGCACTGAGTCAGAGGCCTGGATTGAAAATCCTGCTCTGTATACATGAGTGAGGTTTTCCCTAGCAAGGCACTTTAAGACATGGGCCTCAGTGTCTTCATCTGTAAAACGGGGCAAATAACCACCTACTTCACAAGTTATTATGAGGCCCCACTGTAGTTATAGATGTCCACGTGCTTTGGGGAAGGCCATATATGTTGTAGGGAAAATGTCATATTCCCTAGGCATTTGCCCTGCCTCCTCCTGTCCCCTGCCCCTTGCTGATTTGCCAGGAGGACTCAAAATACCTCATTACTTTGATTTAGAAAGTCCTCAACCCCAGCCCCAAGTCTTTACTGCTTGTGATCTTCTGGGCTTGAGCTTCATGGTGATTCCAGGAGCGAGTTCCCCAAGTTGGAGGAAGGCAGCTGGGGAGGTGGCATTCCAAGCGGCATGTCAGCAAGTGAGTCAGGGCTGGGGCGGTCCTCCTCCTTCTCCCTGGAGGTGGGAGAGGGCCTGCCTCACTGGCTTCTGGCTCAGGGCCCAGATGAGATTACTCTTATTTGCATGCATCTGCATACATGTAAATTTCACCTGTGCACACAGGCAGGACTGGGAAAGACATCTGTGCAGGGGCAAACTAGTCAGTGTGGCTGGCTGCTTGCTGGAACATCTAACCCAGGATCTTGGTCCGTGGTTCATCCCCACCATCAAATGCCTGAATCTGTGAACCAGGCACCCAGCTCCTCTGGTTGCCCACGCCAGGAACTTCACAGGCATTTTTGCTTCTACCGTCTCTGGTACAGTTACCTGGCCCAGTAGGGTTTGTCTTTGAGCCACTCTTCTCATGCTTCCCTTCCTTTCCATTGCCTTTGCCACCACCCCCTTAAACCTTCCCTTCTCACTTCATACTTGACCTATTGCAACAGCCTCCTAACTGGGCTCTCTCGACCACCTGACCTTCCCTCCCCAACCCACCCTGGTACCCAAATGCTCCTGGGAAGCCTCTCCACTGCCATCTGGTCTTCTCCACTGCCCATGGGCCCCATTTGAAGCTCTTGGTTGGCGTTTGAGACCCTCCACAGTATGGATCCTCCTGACTCTCAGTCTCAGTTCTTTCCTCATTTTCTTGCCTTTCAGCCAAGTGGATGCAGGCCTTACACACACCTTTTCTGTGCCTCAGTCTCCTCATTTGTAAAATGGGGATAAGAATAGGATTCTCGTGGCCGGGCCTGGTGGCTCATGCCTGTGATCCTAGCACTTTGGGAGGCCGAGGCAGGTGGATCACTTGAGATCAGGAGTTCGAGATCAGCCTGGCCAACATGGTGAAGCCCCGTCTCTACTAAAAATACAAAACTTAGCCAGAAATCACTTGAACCTGGGACAGAGGTTGCAGTGAGCCGAGATCGTGCCACTGCACTCCAGCCTAGGCAACAGAGTGACACTCTGCCTCAACAAACAAACAAACAAACAAAACCACCACCACCAACAACAAAAACAAGAGTAGGATTCTTGATTGGGCATAGGAGTTAGAGACCAGTCTGGGCAACATAGCGAGACTTTGTCTCTACGAAAATTTAAAAATTAGCCAGGCATGGCGGCACATGCCTGTAGTCCCAGCTACTTGGGAGGATGAGGCAGGAGGATCTCTTGAGCCCATGAGGTTGAAGCTACAGTGAGTCGTGTCTTTGCCACTGCACTCCAGCCTCGGCAACAGAGTGAGACCCTATCAAAAAAAAAAAAAAAAAAAACTCTCTTTGCAGGATTGTGTGAAGATTTCTAAGAAAATGCATGTGACCCGGCACAATGGTTCACACCTGTAATCCCAGCACTTTGGGAGGCCAAGGTCAAGAGATTGAGACCACCCTGGCCGACATGGTGAAACTCCATCTCTACTAAAAATACAAAAATTAGCCAGGTGTGATGGCAGGTGCCTGTAGTCCCAGCTACTTGGGAGGCTGAGGCAGGAGAATCACTTGAACCTGGGAGGCGGAGGTTGTAGTGAGCTGAGATCACTGTGGCACATGCCACCATGCCCGGCTAATTTTTGTATTTTTTTTAGTAGAGACGGGGTTTCACTATGTTGGCCAGGCTGGTCTTGAACTCCTGACCTCGTGATCCACACGCCTCGGCCTCCCAAAGTGCTGGGATTACAGGCATGAGCCACCGTGCCTGGCCAGAGTATGTCTTATATTCTTATAGAGAGAGAATGTACCACATAAAATTCTTGTGATGATTCAATAAAATGTAAGGGCTTAGCAAAGTGCCTGGAGCACAGACAACACTTAAGTGTTTGCTAGTATTATCAATATTATGGTGTTACCCAAGGCACAAGGCCTCAGGTCGCCACTGCTCCCCTTCTCCCCTAAAGGCCCTGGGACAGGCTCTGCAAGGTTCCTCAGAGGGGTCTCCAAGAATAGAGCCTTCATCTGCTTCCTCTTGTCTACACACCGAGGTCTACTACTCTGCCCTCCCCCCGTTTCCTGTGGAAAGCACCAGAGGCAGCAGTGCCCCATTGGGTTGACTGGTGGTTGGGAGTGTGGGAATGAGCTCCCCTTCTTCACTAGTTTTGGGGCTCATGCCAGAATTTGGGCTGCAAAGAGCTGTTTCTCCCCAAGGTCCAACCTGGACAGGTGAGAGTCAGCTCAGAGTCTGGGAGGGGTGTGCAGGGGAGGGAGAGGCAAACTGACTTGAGAAGATGGAAAGTCTTTGGGGCTCGGTTCCCCAACCAGCTTGCACCGCCCTCACCCCACAAAGCTAGTGCAAACCCTCCCCACTTCTCTGCCCATTTTCCTTCCCCCTCACCACATCCCCCAGCCTTTTCCAGGCAGCAGTTGGTGAACTTTCAGTGTGGGATCGTTTTCCAAAGAGAATTAATGAGAGTGATTGACAGCCGAGGATGGAAGCCAGGCTGGAGGAGGTACGCGATGCACCACCCCCTCTGTAAACTGCTGAGAGTGGGTCCAGGACCCTCCTCTCCGCCAACCACTCCTGCCCCGCCCCCATAGCTGAGCAAGGTGAGGGGGAGGTTTGGGGAGAGAGGTGGGGCTGGAGGAGTCGGGGTGGGACTGAGTTACCTTTCACCTTACCTCTGTCTACCCTCCCCCTACACCAGGCCTGGGGACCCAAGAGCCCAACACAGGGGTACACAGAGGGCAAGGCTGAGTTTGAGGTTTTTTGTAGTTGTGATTATTTTTCTCACATTGAAGGGAAGGGGTATGGGTATGTCTGTGCCCCCACACGGCCACTCCGCTCTCCTCCTCAAGGCAGTACTTCCTTCGTTCTCCCAGGCCCAAACCAGCAGAGGTAAGGCCGTCTCTTCCCAGGCTGAGCTGCCCTGATCAGGATTCAGAGACCAGACCTTTTGTTATGAAAGAAAAGCAGTGTGGACTTCCAAAGGCTCTGGTTCGGTTGGGGTCACTGGTCAAAAAGTTGAACCAATAACCCCACCCTTGTAGACCCTCCATCAACTCCAAGGGTCCAGAGGGCAGGCGTGAGTGTGCGTGTGTGTGGGGGGGGGTTGTGTGTGTACGTGTGGTGGCCGCATGCTGTGTTTGTTGTGTATGTGTGATGTGGCTGTGTGATTGCCTATGGAGTATATGCTGAGGCCATTGGGTTGCGGAAGTACCTGTCTGTGCATCTGTGCATCTATGCGTTTGTGATGTGTGTGTGTGTGCGCGTGCGCGCTGTGTTATATTGTGTGCGCCCTTGCACGCATTGTCTTCGATGTTGCCACTAAAGGAACCTTCCAACTCCCACTACTCCCACCTCAGGCTTTCACTCGGCACCAGGTGATGAAGACGTCGGCGAAACACCAACTTTCCATGCCTAAGTCTGGGAAGGTCTGAAAATTCCAGCGGAGCTGCCTTCGTTGGGGACCCCGGCAAATTCGTTGCAGCGGGGTTGGCCTCAGGGCCTCTCGCCGGATCACTATGTTTCCCCAGGGCGCCCTGGCAGGCCAGCCGGCGGTCTGTCAGTCCAGCTCCTGGTGCGGTCACCTCCTTTCGGTCCACCGGGTCCGGGGCTGGGACACCCGAGGGAAAACTTCAGAGCTCCGCATCACCAAGCCTGGAACTTACGCGTCCCCCAGCCCACGCGTCCCCAATCCCGGGATGTTTTCTGCTCCCGCACCCAGCGAAGTTCAGCGTCGTGTGGCTCCCCAGCGGCACAACCTGCTTCCAAGACACCCTCAAAACCGCCCCATCTTTTGTTAACCGTTCTCTCTCTCTCTCTCCGTCCCCCCACCCCGTGTGTGTGTGTGTGTGTGTGTGTGTGTGTGTGTGTGTGTGTGTGTGTGTGGCGGGGGAATGTCCAGGTCCAAGAATTGTTCCTAGTTTTGTTTTTAACATGTTTAGTGTGTGCATAAAACGTCTCAGCTAATCTCAAGTACAAGACTTTTCCTGAGCAGAGGCTGAAATTTGCAAGTAATGCAAAGACGACTCCGGAGAGCGTCGCCGATGGCGGAGCGGGTGACGGGCGTGGGGAGCCCCACTGCAGTGCTGGGGTCGAAGTGGTGCTGACCCTAAGGCCTCTCCCCTTCTCCTCCCCCGGGAGCTTCTCCAGGGTTATTTGGAAAATGAGGCGGGAACTCCAATCCCTGAGAAAACGCTCAGGGGAGCACGGAGGTGAGCGCAAATGGAAGCACACGGCCGGGCTGGCCGTGGGCTCAGTAACCAGTTGGCTGCCCGCCTTGCGCTAGCACTAAATGCTCGATCAGAAAGAGAAAAAGAGGCGCAATCATTCCAAATTTCAGGAAAAGTCAAATCGGAGAGGAAGATGCAGGTCTCTTTAGACTGCCCTTCTCCGGGCCTCGCTGAATGCGGAGGTTCTATCCACAGCGCGCGGGGCTGAGCTCAGGGAGGCTGGAGCGAAGATGTGATTCCTTTCCTCCTGCCGCCAAACCGAATTATTCAGTTTCTCCAACCTGAGTTACTAAGAAAGAAAGGTCCTTCCAAATAAAACTTAAAATCCACTGCGAACGACAACACTATACAAAAAGTTCGTTTTGGGGCCGGTGGGTGGGATGGAGGAGAAAGGGCACGGATAATCCCGGAAGGGCCGCGGAGTGCGGAGGACTTGGTGGCGGTCGAATCTCTGTTTCCCTGGGCAGAGCCGCGCAGGTGAGCTCTGAGTGCTGGCTCGGGGTTACAGACCTCGGCGTCCGGCTGCAGGGGCAGACATAGACCTCTGCTCCTGGGGCGTGCGGTAGGCACCGTATCGAGCCCAGCGACTGTGCCGAGAGCTCTGCGCACTCACCAAGTGTTAGGGGTGCCCGTGATAGACCGCCAGGGATGGGGCTGGTTCTGAGGGAATTCCCGCTACCGGGAAAGTCGGAACTCGGGGTGATCAAACAAGGAGTGCATCCCACCGCCGTGGGTGCTTACGCTGCGCAAGGAATTATTACCGGAGCAGTTGCGATGGCCTTTGCCCGGCGACCCGAGAAGAGTAAGCAAACTACCGTCCACCTAGCGGATCAGGTCCAATCCCCGCGCCTGGGCCCAATCCCTAGACCCCCGCGGCGCCGTATGCCCTCCCCCCAACTCTGGACGCCGAGGTCTGCCCCCCACGGCATCGCCAGGGTGCTGGAGTTTTCCGAGCGGGCCACTTGCGCTAAGCGAGAAGGTCTGTGAGGGAGACTTGGGAGAGCCACTTCTGGCCTTTGTGACGACCCAGGAGCCTGAGGTATTGGTAGTGACAGGAGAGAGTTCCTTTTTTTTCTTCCTTCTTTCCATCCCTCCTCCTCTCCCCTTCTTCTTCTTGGTCTTCTTATGGTTTTGGATTTTAGTTTTTGCAATTTGTCGTAAAGCAAATGACAAAGGCTTGGAGTTCTTAGTCCAGCTCAGTTCTTATATCCCTTCTGGGTAAACCAGTCTCAGAGAAGGCAAATGACTGATGCAAACTATCCCAACCAGCAACTTCATGGCTGAACTGGATCAGAACCCAAGCCTCAAGCGTCTCAAGCCAGCCCTCCCTCTTTAAAATTTTTTGGTAAAATATGGAATTGCTTCATAAATTTGCGTGTCATCATGGTGCAAAGGCCATGCTAATCGTCTCTGTACTGGTCCAACTTTTTTCCTAAGCAAGCATCCTCTCTCCCATCTAATCCAATACGAGATTACTGCGCTTCCCAGCCCACATCCTCACCATGTCCACCTTTCCTGAGGTTGATGAGATGAGAGTCCTATTGGAGAGGATCCCTCCCTGGGGAGCCTGCTTCTGAGGAGACTCCAGGTTATTCCAAGCAGGTGCCCCAGCCCCACACCCTCTGGAATATAGGAGAAGCGAGCCTTGAAGAAACAGGTGATAATGGAAGGAGATGTTTCCTCATTTGTAAAATGGGGATAATAGTACCTGGGGTTCGAGCGTGTGTGTGTGTGTGTGTGTGTGTGTGTGTGTGTAGATGCACAGGACTTGGATGTTATGAGTGCTTGATAAATTCTAAAGGGCTGCAGAGTATGTCCTGTGGCTGCATAGGGGTGAAGATCCTCTGAGTTCAGAGATGCCCTGAGAGCTTAGAACTTAAGACAAGTATGCACTGAGGACCTCCTGGTTTTGGAGGATGCCCAAAGCCAACTGTGGCAGAGCCCTGCCAGAAAACCCATGCCTGCCCTTCTTTCCTAGGTCTTATAAGAAAGAATCCTGTGCATATGGTTCTAAGAGGAAATGTCTTTCCACTCATCCTGTCAATTCCAGCTCAAAAGCACTTCCTTTGGGAAACCCTCCCTCACAGCCAACCCCACCCAAAAAAACATTCTCTTCCTTTGATGCACACCTTTGATGCCATCCCTGAAACCTCTCCTTAGCACTGCTGTAAGGCTGCCTCCATCCCTGTAGAGGAAAATGGTGATGGTAGAATGGAAGGTTTAGAAGGATATATATCCTCACAGGTTCACAGCTCCAGCTCTAAGGAGATGGTGGCATGGCTAGAATTGAGGAAGAAAGGAAGAAAGATAGTCCCACATAGAATAAGCATTTCTCTACGGAGCAACCCTCCACACCCTGTTGGATGAGATGGGAGTGGGTTCTCCAGCTGCCCAGAGGAGGAAGCTTCCCTTCAAGAGCCCCTTCGTCCCTGCTCCAAGACTTCAAGATGAAGAGCTCCAAGCCAGGTGCTAGAGGAGTCTCTCCTTGGAAAAACTCACCTCTGTCTATTCCACTGGGGAGTCTAGTTTGAAATAGACTTGCTCTTCCTCCTTGCAGGACGCCTGACAGTGAGCTCCAACCACCCCTGCACATCCATTTGATTGATTTTGCCTCTTTAAGGAGGCCTGGGCTCAGCCATTCCCCAACCAGTGTTTTCTCCTATTCTTCCAGGCTGCCACCTCCTCCTCCTCCTCCTCCTCCTCCTTCTCCTTCTTTTTCGACTTAGAGTCTCACTTGTCAGTCAGGCTGGAGTGAAGTGGCACAATCTCGACTCATGCTGAGTTGACCTCCAGGGCTCAAGTGATCCTCCTGCCTCAGTCTCCTGAGTAGCTGGGACTACAGGCATATACCACCATGACCAGCTTATTTTTGTACTTTTTGTAGAGAGAAGTCTCACTGTGTTGCCCAGGCTGGTCTCGAACTTCTGAGTTCAACCAATCTGCCTGCCTTCGGCCTCCCCAAATGCTGGGATTACCGGCCTGAGCCACCTTGCCTGATCTCCTCTTTTTCTTATCACCATCCTCTTCCATCTCCCAATTCTACGACTGCTACCTTCACTCTGAACCCTAACAAGGAGAGCATGTGTGCGTGTACAAACATGAATATGCCTGCCAAGTTGCATAAAGTGGGAACAGGTGTTTGGGTATGTGGGGGAATTTGTGAAGACTGGCGGTTTAGGGATGGAACGGTCTCTCCCCTAACAACATAAGGCATCTTAGATGTGTGTGGACAGGTATCTCTCATAGGGTAGGAACACAAGTATAAATGTTATGTGCTTGGATCTTCTATATTTTCGAGTATGCACACCAGTGATTTGACTTGTATACTCGTGAATCTATGTAAGAGACAAGTACTAGATAGTGTTTTTATTCAGAGATAGTGCTCATTCATCTTTAGGTATGTAGATGTATGCATATCACAGCCTAAACTGTTTGCAGATCTATAAATGAACCTCTCTTTTTATAGACAAATGCTAGTGTGAACATCAGTGTAGGCACCTCTATGTTGGTATATGTGAGTATATATGTTGTATTTGAATGGAGTGCCTGTGTAGCTGTGTACACGTGTCAATAAATGCTTGTATACGTGGACACGTGTCCATCAAGGCCATGGATACTAATGTTTAGAAGCAAGTCCTGAACACAGCCTGGAAAATGCACCAGGGAGACTGGCCTGCAGTATTTCCTGTGCCCGCCCAGGAGCCATCCAACTGGACTCATCTCCCACTCCCAGATTTCGTCCGGGTTCAAGCAACACTTCAGCCTCCCGCGGCGCCAGCAAAGGCGGGGTACCACAGAGGCTAAAGCCCAGAGGGCGGATCCCTTCTTCAGCTTCGGGCCCCTGCCGGAAGCGGAAGCCAGCACGGGGGACGGTGGGGTGCAGCAGCGGCGGTCTCGGCGTGCCAGGCCCAGGGCGCCCCGCGGGGGCGTGCGCGCCACACGCGTACGGGGCAGGCTGGGCGCCGGGCGGCACCCTCCCAGCCCCGGCGTCTATTTACCAACAAACTGCCGGCGCTCAGCAGCGGCGCATTCCGACGCACTGACTAAGCGGCTGGCGCTGGCGGTCTGCACTTGACTCCCCTGCAGGTCCACTGCGGCTGGACCAGAATCGACGTGTAGACCCCGAAATCGGGAGACTGCGAATGCAGATTCCCTGAGTCTCCGCGGCCGCAGGGCCTCTGCCCACCGCGCAGCTCCCTGTCCCTTGGGCATCCAGACTCGCCACCTCTCTAGCATTTCTGCCATTATAACCGAGGTTCCTGGACTGCACCAATCGCCCTGCAACCCCAGCACCTCTCGGAGAAGACCTCTAGCTAGACCGGCCTGGAGAGTGCGCACCGCCCCCCTCCTATTTCACACTTCTCTACCGCGGGCTGTCCCGGGAGGCGGGGCCCGGCTCCAAGTCTCGGTGAGGTCACCGCGGGCGGTAGCCAATCCGGGACGTCTAAGAGGGCGGGGCCCCCGTCGGGTCCCGGGAACCGAACCCGAAGGAGAGGAGGGGGCCCCCATGGATTTAGGGGGGAGGGGAAAGCCATGGGGGGGCACCCCCCCGGAACCCCTTTCCCAGGCGCGCGTTCTCCGCTGAAAGAGGCTCAGAGAGACACGTTCTCTGGGATCTTAAGTGTGGGGGCTGCCAGCTGGGGGGCCAGTCCGGCCCAACGCCGGAGGCTTGGAAAAGAGAGTTGGCAGAGGGAGCGGACTACGTGCCGGGCCATGGCCCTTCTGCCGGGGCCCTGGACACAATGACCTCTTTGCCCTGCCCCCTCCCCGGCCGGGACGCCTCCAAAGCTGTCTTCCCAGATCTCGCCCCCGTCCCGTCGGTAGCGGCTGCCTACCCTCTTGGCCTGTCCCCTACAACCGCAGCCTCCCCCAATTTGTCCTACTCCAGGCCGTATGGCCACCTCCTGTCCTACCCCTACACCGAGCCAGCGAACCCCGGAGACTCCTACCTGCCCTGCCAACAACCCGCGGCACTCTCTCAGCCCCTCTGCGGCCCCGCAGAGCACCCTCAGGAACGCGAGGCAGGTAAGTTCGGCCGTGGCGGCTCTTCCCACCTCTGGGGTTCGGCTCCTGTGTGCCCCTAAACTTCTCCCTCGCCTGGTTGGACGCAGCTAGCGGGATTCAAACCCTACTTGGATTCCCTGGGAAGTGGGGGTGGGGGGGAGGGTGAAGGGATGGGGCGGGAGACACGGGGGGAGGGGCGGGGGAGAGTTGATCTAGGTCTCCTTTCAAAACCGACCTGGTTTCGATTTGCAGTTGTGTAAAGATGGGCGAAAGGGCTCCCTCCCACCCCCAACCTGGAGCAGCGGGGCTGTGCATACCTACTAGTAACGGAAAACTGAAGCACTCCAGATGTGGGGATGGGGGCCTAGTCCTTTGGTCAGAAATCCCCCCGCCCCCCCGCCACAACCCATCCTGCACTCCCTTCCTGCCCCATGTCGCCCCTCTCTGGGTTAGTCTCAGAAAGCAGTGATCAAGCCAAACCCTGAAAAACAAATCAAATCCTAGTGAGAGGGCTGTAGACATCCAGGCTTATTCTGGGCTCTGTCCTCTCCCTTCCCTGGCCTTACCTGCTCTCCTCAGACCAGGCCTGACCTTGACGGGAAGCTGGCCTGGCAGAATCTGGAACTAGGATCCCTCCATCCATTGTTCCGAGAAGGTAGCCAAAAGTTGGCCAGAAAGTCCCTCATCTTTCCCTGACTACCTCAGCCTTCCAGTCAAAGGAGAGGCCATCGCTGTCATCTCCACTCTTTGGCTTTGGGGTAGGTAAGGCCACAGTTCCCGTTGCCTGGAGCAACTCTGAGCTCCTGAGAAAGTGCTCACTGGAAGGCCTCAATGAAGTGGAGAACCTGGCCCGTCTTTGGGATCCTGGGTCTTGCAGCTGAGCTGACATACAATGTGGGTATGGCATTGTCCACAATCCCATCTGCACTGGCTCCAGCTTAGCCTCCAGGTCCCTGGACTATCTGCCTCCATCTAATTGCCCACCCCCTCCCCCTGCAATTGTCTTTGGCAGTCTCTTCCAAGGAGGCATATCCACTAGGTCACTGACTTCACTGGAGTCAGCTCAGGACCAAGACATCTTCCTCCCTTCTCCTGTGGCTCTGACATGCTCACAAACCATCAGAGCCAGAAGTGACCCTAGGATTTGGGAGCTCAACTTTTTTGACCTATAGATGGGCAAAGCATGCGGCCATGAGCATCGATTTTAGGGATCTTCCTCCAACCCTCCAAAAGTTAACTGCCTTCAGTGACAGAACTGTGGCTGTCTCTCCTGGGCTGCGGGGTATGGTTGGAGTAGGGGCAGTTGCAGGGAGGAGTAGTTCTAGTTTTTACAAATGAATCCCTTTGACTGTCCTTTAGTGTATGCGAATAAGATGTGTTTGTGTTATGCATTTGGGGACTAGGGTGGGAATACCATGACCTTGTCCTCAGGAGAATTGCTGGCAGTAGGGTTGGTGTTGTCAGTCTTGTCTGACACATCCCTTGCCTTCCCTTTGTTTGATCTAAGGACAACAGAGTGGAG
This sequence comes from Macaca thibetana thibetana, assembly GCF_024542745.1. NCBI lineage: Eukaryota > Metazoa > Chordata > Mammalia > Primates > Cercopithecidae > Macaca > Macaca thibetana. The sequence continues at coordinate 45,140,742 of NC_065593.1, read as the reverse complement.
AGTTCATTTTCTTTAAGGACTTTCCCCCATCCAACGAAAAACCACACACACCCAGATTTCCTTAGAGTACATTTCTAGCATTTCTCTACTGGAACTGGTGGGTTCGGGAGCTCTGGAGTGGAGGGCGTGTGATCGAGAGCTTGGGGTCCTCCTTTTACTTCCACTCTATGTCCACTCCTGCCTTGGGAAGGGGTTTGGCTCCAAATGAGCGGCGCCACCACCCCGTTGAGTCGTCGGGAGCAGCGGGCCTGGAGAGAGGCCTTGGGGCTCCATGATCGCGACCCGGGCAGATCCAGTCGTGATTTGCTGGAACTGGGGTAGGGAAAGACAGCTGTCAGGGAAGGAACTTGGAGGGGGTCTGCTGGGAGAGATGGGGCGCGGAGGGCTGTGGGAATTCAGCAACTGGGTTGGCCTCAGAGACTCTCTGCGTCGCCGCTCGAATTGCACAGTCCACGCAGCCAGAGAGGCGCGGGTGGGCTCTGGGCTGCCAGCCCAGAGCTGCCAGCAGTGGGGTCGAGGCAGGGGAGGCAGGACAGGCGCGGGCGGGAGCGGAAACTCAACGGTTTTTCTGGGAATTGGTTGAGGCAGGGTCGAGGAGGGAGGATCTCAGAAGCCCGCAGCGCCCGAGGCCACGGGTGAGGGATGCGGGGGAGGTGACGGCAGCTGGTGACCGCGGCTGGCCGAGGGCGGGTACACTGACGTGTGGAGGGTGAGCCCGACTAGGGGAAGAAGGTGGGGGGACGCGGGCGGACACAAGCCGCTCTCTCTCGGCTCAGGTCGGCTGGCAGACCTGCAGGGAACGCGGCGAACGCTGCCCTAAGCCCCCGGGCATTGCAGCTGCTTCATCCGCCCTACTCCTCCGATCGCCTGGGACCTCTCCAGCGTCCCCGTAGAGCCCCGCAGGTTTGGGTGGCCGGCTCGAAGAACGGAAACCCCTCGGCCCAGCCCTCCCCTGCCCCTCAGCATTCTAGGGCCGGGCTGTCCCACGGCCGAGATTCCTGGAGAGCTAGGAGGGCCAGAGCTGACCAGATCCCCCGCGGCGGCACCGCAGCGCGATCCAGGAGTGGCCCTGCCGGGCTGCGCTGCGCGCTCTCGGGACCCGAGTCACCTTCCCTGCCGCCGGAACCGCTCTGTGTGCGCCGCCCAACGAAGGAAGGGGCTGCCCCACGCAGATCCGGCTTCTGGGGGTCCCTGGAAACCCAGCCGGCCACGGTGTGGCGGGGCAGTGATGGTCACTTTTCCTGCTGGGTGCGCCTGAGCAGAGGGGCAGCCCGTTACAGTAGGCGAGGCCAGGGCAAACCTGGGGTCTCTATCCGCGCTGCGAGGCTGGGATTCAAGGTCCTTTCAGCCGGGCCTCTCACCCACCCCGCTGGCCGCAGCCGGAGGCTGCCACGCGGACACCATCTCAAGCCTCTGAGCATTGCTCTTGAGTTCCCTCCGCCTGCTGTGTCCTTCCTCTGTCATCTCTAGGCCTCGGCTCAGCCCAGGACCTAGCCTTTCTGCCCCGCCCTACCCCAAGCTGGCGCCACCGCCCGGGGCTGAACTCCGACCTCCCACCGCAGGCTCCGCGGTACCCTGGCTGTGGCCCTCGGCGCTTTCTTCCTAGGGTCACAGAACCCATAGGAGTGGGAGCTCCCTGGGAGCAGAACTGCCCCTTGTATCACCTGGCGCGGTGAACGTGGGGGTTGAATCGCTCCACGCGGAAAGTAGAAGGCAGGGGCCAAGGGGGCGATCCTGGTGGCTGCGCTTTTTGATAATTGCCGCCGACGGCTTGCAGACGAGATGCCAATAAGCCTATGAAACTGCCCATCCTACCCCCTCGCTCCCTCCTCGCCCCCTACACCGTTTTGTGCTGCCCACCAGACTCAGAGAAGCCGCGGCCGTCCCCGGAACCCTCGGAGCGGCGCCCTCAGGCTCCAGCCAAAAAGCTCCGCAAACCGAGGACCATCTACTCCAGCCTGCAGCTGCAGCACCTAAACCAGCGTTTCCAGCACACGCAGTACCTGGCGCTGCCCGAGAGGGCCCAGCTGGCAGCGCAGCTCGGCCTCACCCAGACCCAGGTGGGGCCAGTGTCATCCTTCCCCAGCTTTCACCTTCCCCACACGTGTTCTCTGGGAACTCATCCCCCAGCCCCAGCTGTGAATGACTGATGGCGTGGTGCTGTGGCCCTGTTGTCACAGTTCTCCAGGGAATGTTCATAGCTGGCTGTTAGTAAGCCTTGGGGGGAATGTGTTGAAAGGTGTGCATGTAGGTGCGGGTGGGGTGGAGGGGGTCAGGAAGAGGAGGGTAGGGCAGACAGGGAGACATGGATACTAGCTCAGAGGCAGGAACTCAGGAGACTTCTGGGGCTGTGGGGGACTGGAGCAAATGTTCCCAGCCTCTGCTGGTCTCCCAGGACTGCACCTACACCTGGATCCCTTTCCCTTTCTCGAAACTTTTCACACATACCTTCCTCCTGATCTTTCATTCTTTCCCCTTTTCTCCCCAAAGGTAAAGATCTGGTTTCAGAACAAACGCTCCAAGTATAAGAAGCTCCTGAAGCAGAACTCTGGGGGGCAGGAAGGGGACTTCCCTGGGAGGACCTTCTCTGTGTCTCCCTGCTCCCCCCCCCTCCCCTCCCTCTGGGATCTACCCAAGGCAGGGACTCTGCCCACCAGTGGCTATGGCAACAGCTTTGGAGCCTGGTATCAGCATCACTCCTCAGATGTCCTGGCTTCGCCTCAGATGATGTGAATCTGGGGAAGGGTGGGCCAGGCCCCCAGCCCTCCTGCAAAGTCCAGGACCCAGGCAGTCCACCTGCACCCCTTCTGGGCTGGGAGGAAACCAGCTCCAGATGGGTTTTCTCTGGAGGACAAGCAGTTAGAGGAGAAAAAGGAATGGGACAGAGGCTGTACCCCTAACCCAAACATCTAAATCAAGGACCTCAGCCATAGTCATTGTCCCCACCACTACCATGGACTGGACACCTTCCCTTCAGATGGACAAAGGCTCTGGAGAGAGAGAGCCATTGGCTGGAGTTGAGACTGTCCCCAGGACCCTTGGTCTTGCCACTCCCTGACTCCTTCTTCCCTCTCCCTCTTTCCCCTCCCCCTGCCTTCTTGAAAAGGACTGAATCCCCACTACAGCCTGGGTGCAAAACCAATAAGAAACATTAAGTATTTTTTTTTCTTTGTGTGCCTTGGGCCTTGCCTAACCCATTTGTGAGCAAAAGCAGAAGTGGACCACCATTAGCTCCCACCCACCCAGCAATTTTTCCCTGGAGATCAGCCCGTTACCCCCATAACTGATTTACCTACTTACCATCCAGGAAGGTAGAAGAGATGCAGAGAAATGTGGAATTTGTGGACCTATGGGTAATTTATACTCTCCTCCAAAAAAAAAAAAAAAAAAAAAAACCTCTTTCCCACCCCCCACCCCCGTCTCCCCTTTTTGAATAGATAATGGAACCAATTATACATATAATTCAATAGGTATTTATTGAGCAGCTCCCTCCTATTCCCCATCCCTAGTCCCTAATGAACCCACAGGCACACACTTTTGGAAACCTGGTAACACTTGGGGGGAAATGGGGACCAACTGGCTCTCTGGATTAGTACGGGTATAGACACCCCCAAATAGGTGAGTAGGCCCATTGATTCAGCTCCTTGCAGCTGTCTCTGTTCAAAGAAACTGTGCAGATTTAGAACGAATTGGAGCTTGAGCTTCACACCACCAGCTTCCAGAGATTAAAGTTTGTACAAAACTTTGCGTTCTGGGTGTGAGATGTGTTTGTTTCCTGACTTCTTATGGGTAGGGCCTGGTCACGCATCTCTTCTGGCCCATCTGACTCTTCTACCATGGAATTACAGGCATCAGAGGCACTGGATTCTAGATTTGTCTTGGCCACTAACTAACTTTGTGATTCTGGCTTTGGAATGTTCTAACAACGTCCATAATTTAATATGCTCCCGTGTGAACCCAGGAGATGCTCATGCAGGGTCTGAGTGCGACTCCCCAGCAGACGCTCTCCAGTTCTAGAGGAGCCAGGCACCTTACAGTCCCTAGGCCCCACCTTTAGTCCAGGGAGAGGCCCTGTTCACCTTGAGAGAGGGCACACCCACGGATCCGGTCCAGTCCTACCTGGAGAAGTGTGCTGCTTGGGGGCAGGATGGCCTCAGCTCACCTTGGGGAAGGAGGAGGGGCAGGTCTGAGAAGGAAAACACCAAAAGGAACTGGAATTCTCTTCCATCCAACAAACATGTGGAGACCCTGGGCTCTGCTAGATCCTTGGGATACCATGGTGACTGAGGCAAACGAATGACCAGACGCTGGTGTGGTGAGTTCCAGGCAAAGGAAAACGCAGATGGAGGTGTGGGTATTGTCAAGGGCCTCCAATTCAGGCTGGGCCAGGGGGCTCAGTGCTGGGTGAGAAGGGCAGGCGGCCTGGGGAGCAGCAGGACCTGACAGACTCCTGGCCACCACACCCCACTGGAACACATAGCACCACCCCCACTTCCACCAGGATCAGCAGGATAAGGAGCGCCTTGGGAGAGGAGCTGAGGACAAGGGTGGCAGAATAATTCAGGGAATCCAGCCCAGCATGGCCTGAGGGGCTGGGGGAGGGGCCTCCAAATCCAGGCAAAAATCTTCCAAGTTGAGCTTCCCTCTTACTGCCTAGACCTGTTCCCAGACACTGCAAACTGGGTGCCTGCCCCAGTCTGAAAAGCCCACTCAGACACTTCCAGCCAACCTCTGCAGGCCAGAGAGAAGCCCACATTGGAGTCATATGTAGGGCAGAGGGGTATGAAATCCCCCAGCTCCTGATGCCTACAGTCAGTTCCTCCTCAGCCCCTATTCCTCACCCTGTTCTGGGTCAGTGACCACCCTTATTCCACAAAACACACCCAGAGGATTCTCTTGGGGATGGCACATGGCACGGGTAGACCAAAGCCAAGATCCAGGAGTGGTGAGGAATGGGAGTGCCAGGAGGACAAATATCTTCCACTTCCTCCAATGCCTTCCCTTGCGCCAAGCCCCAGGCTCCACTGGCTCTCTCACCCCAGCCCCAGTTCTCTTCTCTTGGTCTCCTCTGAGGCCACAGGCCCTCCGGGCAGCTGTTCCCGCCCACTGCAGGTTGCACACTCCTCTTTCCACAGACCCAAGATAAGATCTACCGCCCCATCTAGGAAAGCCTCCAAAGGCGAGATTAATTGGACAGCCCAACACAAGTCACATTGTTAAAACAACAGCCCAGGTTGTAAAGTTAAGTAGCAGAAGGAGTGTAATTACTCTCTCAGCTAGAGGCCAGCTGAGCTGACAGCGTCCCCCTCCCCCCCCGCCCCCCGCCCCCCCCACCCCCTCACCCCCCCCCACCCCCCCTGCCCCCTTCCTTCTATCCATCCTTTCAGGAGAAATGGGAATCTCTTTTCCATTTGGGAGCTGGTCCAGTTTCCCTGAGCTCCTGGGTGGCGATGGGCCTGGAGTCCCCGGTGGAGGAGGTGCCCGTTCCCTTCCCTCAGGCCATCAGGGTTGTAGAAGGAGAACCCCATGGTTCCTTCCCCTGGGGGAGCCCCACTGGGAAAATTGAGTCAGTAAGGGAGGGGGACCAAGACTGGATGGTTAAGAACAGAGGCTTTAAGCTACAGAGAGTCCCAGCTCTGTCACCTTCTAGCAGTGTGACTTTTGGTAAGTTACTTAACCTCTCTCTGAGCCCTGCTTATTCCCATCTCCCACCCCCACCCAAGATGTGAATACTAATAGGACTTGCTTTGCAGAGTGATTGTGATGACAAAATGAGATAGTGCTTGTAACATGCTTGACATGGTGCCTGGAACATAGTAAGCACTTAATAAATGGCATTTACAACTGCTGTTATTATCGGGGGACGAGAGGGGAGGGGTTTCAGCGAGGGGGAATTCCTACTGCCATCCATTCACCTCTGCCCCTGGGAGAACTGCCTCCTAGGAGGGCAGAGGAGGATTGAGGCTGGAGAACTCAAAACATCGCTGGTCACCACCATCCGAGAGCTGGATGCAGGCAAGGTCCTGAATGCAGGAGACGCAGCACAGTGCGTCTGAAGTCAGCTGCAACTGGAAGACGGGAAAGTGTGTCCAGAGAATGTCCAGGGCACTACAAGGGTCTCAGCTACGGGAAAGCTGACTCGGGCTTCCCCTCCTTTCTGGGCCACTCACCTTCCCTCTCCCTATATACTATTTTAAGTCATGCCTCCATGTTTTCTCCCAGCAAAATGAGATTTAATTAATTCAATTAAAGCAATTTTGGGAGCGGCTCCTGAAGGCTTTCAATGTGAGATAATTACAAGTAATTTGCTGCTGTGAAGAGGAAAAGGGCACATGGGGTCTGAGGGGAAGGGAGGTAGCCCCCTCCTCACCAAATACACACAGATCTTGAGGGATTCCACACTGCAATCTTAACTGCCCTCCCATTGGCCAAATTACTTGCAGGTGGGAAGAGGGAGAATGTGGTGGTGGTTGAGGGGGAAGACACCCAGTGATGGCCGCCCCTCCTCCACCCCAAAATCTGAGGTGGGGGTGGGGAGCTGGTTGTTCCCCGACAAAATGTCTGCAAAGCCATAGCAGCTGATTACTCAGCTCCAAACCTCATTTGAGTTTGGATGCCTGGACTTGCTTCTGGGATTGTATCCAGAGAGTCAATGGAATGTTATCCCGGTAGCTGAGGCCTGTGTAGACGGGGGCCTTGGAGATCAAGGACCTCCCCAGAATTTATAAGGGACGTGGGTAGAGAGAGGAAAAGTCTGAGAAGGTGGACAGTGATTTCCTGCTTCCGCCAAGAAGCTGACGGGACTCTCATTTCTCTCCTCCCCTGCTCAAAGTCTGTCTAGTTTCTGCCTGGTGTCTAATCCCAATTCCTCCCATTATAGTGATGGCAAAGCTCCTCTCAATTGAATGTACAAGGCTTCTTCCTTCCAAAAGGCATCCTACAGGTGTTTCCCATCCCCACTGCCCCCGGGATAACCCTTTCCTTCCCAGGCCTCACTTGGCCAGGAGGAGGCAGGAGGGGGCCATGATGGAGCTGAGAGGGAACTAGAGGTAGAAGCTGGGAAGCCGGGGGTTAAAACGAGGTGTGGGGATGGGCTTCAGGCCTCTGCAAAGATCGTTTCAAGCCCGCCCATGAAGGAGCTGGCTTTCAAGAGACTAGGGTTCCCCTTGACCTAGGAACCCCATTCCAGGAGGTGAGTAATGTTTTAATAATGATGGTTGAAAAGAAAAAGTCACCGACCCCAAAGTGTTTCTCTTTCATATCTTCCCTGCTCATTTCAAGGTGGGGTAAAGAGGAAGAGTTCCTTCAGCTCTTGTTTCTCCTCACCTCACCCCACCCCACCTCGTGCCCCTGCCCCTTCTCTGAGCAGCATGGCTGTTGGACCTGGGGAGCCGGGAGAAGTTCTATCAGTGACTCCTTGGGCGACTGCTGTCTCTCCTTCCAAGATGAAAACACTTTGAGAGCGACAAGTGGCCTCTTCACCATACTTCCGCTTCCCCATTTCCTGGGCTGTGCAGATTGCTTAAAAAGGGGGAATAGGGCCGGGCGGGTGCGGTGGCTCACGCCTGTAATCCCAGCACTTCGGGAGGCCGAGGTGGGCAGATCGTGAGTCAAGAGTTGGAGACCATCCTGGCCAACATGATGAAACCCTGTCTCTACTAAAAATACAAAAATTAGCCAGGCATGGTGGCGGGCAACCTGTAGTCCCAGCTACTCGGGAGGCTAAGGCAGGAGAATCACTTGAACCCGGGAGGCAGAGGTTACGGTGAGCCAAGATTGCACCACTGTACTGTAGCCTGGCAACAGAGCCAGACTCGGTCTCAAAGAAAAAAAGAAAATTTGGTGGTGGGGGTGGAAATAAAAGGCCCTTCTACTCCTAACCTCAGAATGCAAAGGCCCCAGAGAAATGCTTGGAGACAAGACCAGCCAGGGAGCCAGGCACACAGACAGCGCATGTGCACACGTGAACCCACAGAAGATATATGCACACAGGCAGGCGGACACACAAAATGGGGTGCAGGGAGTGGGCAGAGCCACACGTAGACACATGTGTACATGAAGCATTCCCATGGTTGTACATGGACATACACAGAGAGATGCCCTCGCAGCTTATATACTCACAGAGAAAAGCACAGCACAGCGAAGCACCGAAAGGGAAATGCCCAGCGACTTGACCATAGGCAGAAACAGACGTGCATGCCCAGAAATATACAGACTAGCTTCCTTGTGTGCAAGCACATGTGTGTAGGCGGGGGGCAGTCTCTTTTTCTCTATCTTCTCCTGCCCCTTCCCTTTCTCTCTCCCTTTCCTAGCTCTGCATCTATTTTCTGGGAACATTTCCCTGGTGAGTGGTTGAGGAGAGAGGCTGAACAGCCACAGAGATCTGATAATTTTATTCTGAGTTGATTGTTTGTGTTCCCTGAAGCTTTGCCTACTTCTTTTCCTAAGCTCTAGCAAGAAGAGCTTCTGTCCCCAGCCCTTCCTGGTACAACTCATGGCTCCCAGACATGTCTTGGAGTCCAGCTCTGCCACAGGAAGCCAGAGGCTATTTAAGGGGGCTTAAGTGGCCTTTCCCTCAGAAGTCTCCACTGATCCCTCTGCCCCCTTTCCCTGACATTGACTCCCATCCAGGGAAGCAGGAAGGGGCTTGGGATCACAGAGTGGTGAGGAAGGCACAGCTCTGCGAACCAAAGATCTGTACCTGATACTAATTGCTGTGTGACCTTGGGCAAGTTACATACCCTCTCTGCAACTCAGATAATTTCTCTTGCTAAGTTCTGGGTGCAGGGACCAGAGTGGGCTAACGTGTGTCTACCACCACTTTCCACTCTAGTCTGGGGCTTTGTAAGGCAGACCCTGTCTCTACCATTAGACTAAGCTCCCCTGTGCCGCAGATGGGATGCATCCTATAGCTGGCTCTTCCCAGCCCCCCAGTTTGATGATGCTGAGGTACTCAGCCCCACTGGCGCCGTAGGGGGCATGTCTGGCCAGCTCAGGAAGGGGAAAGGAGTCGGCCCCAAGCTTCCTCCAAACATCAAGCTTTCTGATTCAGTGTCTCACAGTGCCAGGCCTTCGGCCTCTCTGGCCCAAAAACGGAGAGATGACTTCATTTCCAGGGGAGGGTGCCACTCTCTGTGGAAGAGATTCCTCTCAGCTCTGTATGAACCATTCCTTTCAGAGTTTAGTTGCTCGGGGTTAAGCCTAAGGAAGATCATTTTGCCGCCACATGAGATTTAACTCAAGCCTGTGGCCCCCACTCTCTCACCCTCTCCACCTCCAGCTGATGTAACATAGAGGCCACATCATGAGGTTGGAGCACACATCTGGATTATCCCACTTCCATCAAGAGGTTCCCTGGGCATCTCCTCCACCTACAAGCCCATGCCATGATTATCTTCTCTGTCCTGGTTTGCACCTTAGCCTGACCCATTCAGACTTGTACTCCTTCTTCAGGCTGGAGGTTGCCAGAGAGAGCTGCATGGGCCTCCCCTCTCGGACTAGGGACTCCAGGGCGCCCTGGCTTCTTTCTCTGCCTGCTCACCCCTCCCTTAACCCTGATGCTCCCACTCTCTTTGGGGTGGAGAGGCTCAGCACATGGGGTTGGGTAGAGGCCTAAGAGGGGATGGGGCCACATGGCACTTGCCAGGCCATGTCCTTTCCACTGCCCGCCTTGCCTGCCAGAGAGCCACGAGACCACTCCTCTCCGGCTGAACCCAGAAGCTGCTTTCTCTGTCTCTGCAAGCTGGGGCCTGCTGCAAGCTCCTCCTCCCAGCCCTGGAGCCGCCGGGAATTCTTTGCTCCAACAGATCCTGGGGGAAGCCAGACTGCAGGAGGCTCCTGACATGCCTCTGCCCAGCTCCTGTCACATTCCCCAAGCCCAGGGGGATCAGCTGGATCCACCAATGCAGGCTTCTTCCACCCCTTGTGACCCAGGTCTTTGCCTTAGCTCCTCAAACCCTTCTACCTGCCTTTCTAAACCTTGAATTCTGTCTTGGGACTCATCTCTGACTTTGGATCCCTCCCATTCCCAGCCCCTTGGCAGCCCTATCCAAGCGATAATTGTTATTCCCCCAACCCCCTTGAAATAAGATTTACCTCCTCCTCCATAGAGCCCTTATAAAGTCTTCAAGGATTTGCACTCTGAGATGCAGGCACTCAATTGAGAGGGCTTTGGGCAAGTCACTTCACATCTCTGGGTCTTTATTTCCTCACCTATGCAGTAGGGCCAATGATCAAATGATGCCTCCAAAGGTCATGGAGACAAGGAGAGTGCACCCCTAGTAATTTGTGAAAAATGCCAGGTATGCTAGGAGAGATAGTGGCTTATTCCTTCACCCTGGCTAGACCAATGGTGCTGGAAGTGTCTCTCTTTCCATCCCCCTGACTTCTCTGACCCACCAGTTCGCCATATAATGGAGAATAGTCTAGTTCTACCCCCAGGAATGCAAAACAATGAAGAGCCAGATTCCTGATTCAAGTCCAATTCGATGGCCTTGGGCAAGTTTCTTAACTTCTCTATACTGCACCTTTCTTACCTGGAAAATGAAGATGAGAGCATGTGCTTCTTAGAGTTTTTGTGGGGACTATAGGAGTTGAAACACAAAAGTCAGCCAGGCACGGTGGCTCATGTCTGTAATCCCAGCACTTTGGGAGGCTGAGGCAGGCAGATCACTTGAGGTCAGGAATTCAAGACCAGCCTGGCCAACATGGTGAAACCCCGTCTCTACTAAAAATACAAAAAAATTGGCTGGGTGTGGTGGCGCATGCCTATAATCCCAGCTACTTGGGGTGCTCAGGCAGGAGAATCGCTTGAACCCGGGAGGCAGAGATTGCAGTGAGCCAAGATCGCGCCACTGCACGCCAGCCTGGGCGACAGAGCGAGACTACATCTCAAAAAAAAAAAAAAAAGTCACAATAATACAGTAAGTATTCAGCAAGGATTCATAATTATTAGTATCTCTGACTGACAAGTAAGGAAAACACTCTCTGTCCACAAGGAATCTTGCCCAAGTACCAGTTCCTCTATTGCTCTTCTCTGCTTGGACGTCCCTATTCCCAGGTGTCAGGGTGGCCAAGTGGTCTAAGGAAGTCTCTATTCCCACCAAGCCTCTTTTTGGGTTGGAGCCACCTGTGAGTAAAGTCATGGAGTGGGCTATCTTCCTCAGCCACCCTGTAGTGTGGGTGATGGGCTGGACAGAAGCTGCTTTGTGACTAGTAGAGGAGGTTGTGCAGGAGGCTGGCTAAAGAGTGAGGATGTCTGACTGTGCTCCCTGGTCCCTCTGAACACCTCAGGTGGGAAGGCAACTGAAGAGGGAAGTCCATACAGTGCCTGCCTGAGTCAGAGCTAATGCAGAGGCAGACAAGGCCCCTGACTTCTTCATTCATGAAAGATTGCCCCCTCCTGTAACCCCAGATTTCCTCTGACTACGCAAAAAAGCAGAGATAAAACTATCTCCGGCTGGGTGCGGTGGTTCACGCCTGTAATCCCAACACTTTGGGAGGCCAAGGCGGGTGGATCACTTGAGGTCAGGAGTTCAAGACCAGCCTAGCCAACATGGTGAAACCTCGTCTCTACTAAAAATGCTAAAATTAGCCAGGTGTGGTGGCGCGTGCCTGTCATGCCAGCTACTTGGGAGGCTGAGGCTGGAGAATCACTTGAACCTGGGAGGCAGAGGTTATGGCAAGCCGAGACTGTGTCATTGCACTCCAGCCTGGGCAACAGAGTGAGACTCTGTCTCAAAAAAAGAAAAAACAAACAAAAATCTCTTTTTACTGATATTTGATTGTATACTTAGAAAACTCAAGAAACTCCAGGGGAAAAAATTTTCCAGAATTAAGAGAATTTGGGCATAGTGGCTAGATATGAGCTAAATATAAGACATCAGTAGCTGATCTTTAGTATAGCAATAAATAAGGAAAAATATTCCTTTTAAAATGGAAACGCAAAACAAAATCTTAAGCATATAGACGTGGAGGCCAGATCTTTAACTGATCAGTAACTGAGATACATAAACCCCTGTCATCATCCCTTCTGCTGGTTCTAGGCACGTGGTGGTTTCCTGGGTGATCATCCTTCTATTATCTGAACCATGAGATCAAGAAGCACTTTTCCAGTAGAGGGAGGAATTTTGTAGGTGACCTCCCCTGACAGAGAAGAAAGGGTCAACTTCGGACTCATGGAGGGTACATAGAACTCCCTGGGCCAACTGAGGAGGGACACTGAGGAGTGTCCTACCTGCTCATGGCTGATTTAATCTAAAACTGACAGTACAGGCCGGGCACGGTGGCTCATGCCTGTAATCCCAGCACTTTGGGAGGCCAAGGCGGGCAGATCACTTGAGGTCAGGAGTTCAAGACTAGTCTGGCCAACATGGTGAAACCCCATCTCTACTAAAAATACAAAAATTAGCCAGGCGTGGTGGTGGGCACCTGTAATCCCAGCTAATCGGGAAGCTGAGGCATGAGAATCCCTTGAATCCCAGAGGCAGAGGTTGCAGTGAGCCAAGATGGCACCACTGCACTCTAGCCTGGGTGACAAGAGTGAAACTCCATCTCCAAAAAACAAAACAAGACAAAAACCTGACAGTACAGTTTGTTGAGCTCCCATCATTGTGTTAAGCCTTTTATATGTGTTATCTCATTTAATTTCCTCAGCAGCCCTGCAAGAGAGATATGATTAGCTCCATTACATTGATGAGGGAAAGTCAGGCTCAGAGAGGGCAAGTGACTGACCTGAGGTTACACAGTCTCATTGATCTCACCAACAAAATGGCATAATAATGCCACTGACCTTGGCAGGTAGCTGTGAGGAAGAAATGAGACACTGCCTGTGGAAGCTCCTGGCATAGGGCTTAGCACACAGTAGGTCTTCCGTTAGCACCGTCCCTGCCCAGATCTTGGGAGGATCTCTCTGCTCTTGGGAGCAACTGTCTTCTGCTTGCCTTCCTTTCCAGCCCCCCTCCTGCTCCCTCTGGCCTTCTGACTTCTTCAGTTGCCCACCCTCCCCTCGCTGAAGGCACATCATCCTCCCCCACTCACCATCAGTGGTTCCTGAGCTCAGGGCAGGCCTGACTGACCTGGGGGGTGGGTGTGGGACAGTGCCACACACATTGCATGACGTGGCCAGGCACCCTCAGTGTGCAGGGAAGGACGCGCTGCTGCCAGGTGCGAGGTGAACTGCCTGGGGTAGGGGACACCCCTCCCCCGCTCCAGCTAATCCTCCAGGGTGTGGAGTCTCTGTTCCCTGCTGACTCAGCAGACACTTCCAATCCTGCTCTGATTTGCCCCAGGAGACAACCCAGGAATTTAGGCCTCGAGGCCCCACCCTCTGTCCCCATCCCCAGGTTTGTCTCCTTCCAAAGTGCCTATCCTGGCTGCCCGACCCCTAAGCCCCTCCTCTGACTCCTCATCTTAGGCAGAGGTAGCCAGGAGACTCCTGGCCCTTCCTTAATGCTTCCTGGGCCTCTGAGCTTCCCAGGACACTCCTGGAGCTTAATAGGCCTGGTCCATACTCTGTCCCACCCCCAAAAAGCCTGCTAGATTCCCCAACCAAATGGGCCAATTGAAGAAAAGCATTCAGGGACGTCAGATCATTGGGACCACCTGCTTGTGATCCAGGGGCCTCTCTTGGTTCTGCAAGGGTTTGAGAGCCCACTCAGCAGTGCCTGTCCAGATGTAGCCTGGCGTAGAGAGAGGGGCCTGAGCACTAAGAACACTCACCTGCTGTGTGATCTTGGGCAAGTCACACGGCCTCTCTGGGCCTGCTTCCTGATGATTAGAGGAGAATGCCTAGTGAGAGTGCGATCACTGTCAACTCCTGCAGTTGCTCAGGAGTAGCAATTGGGTGCTGGGCTCTCCTCTTGTCATCTCATTTAACCCCCATCAGCCTGGGGAGGGGCAGTTATCATGTCCCCCTCACCCTCACAGCCCCTCCCCTGATGCTGAGAGAGGGACTAGGAGAGGGGTCCCAAGATCGATCATTTCATGTCATCATTCATGCATTCTGTGTTCACTGAGCATCCTGCTATTCCAGCCTGTGCTAGGCATGAGGTGAGGGTGGGGGGTGTCCAGGAGAACATGCCCCAGTCCCTGACTTCATTCCTGATGCCCCCAGTTCAGATTCTTCCCTAGTTCTGCCCCTAGGGACCTTGGTATAAAAAGGCATTTCCAGGTCCTTTGCCTTCCAGCCCAGCAACCCTCCCCAGGGGGAACAAAAATACTCCACGTGGTTCATGCCCATGCTATGAGCTAGGGACAAAGCAATAAGGAAGGCGCCATGCAGGCTCTGCCTCCACAGAGCTAGGATGGAGCCTGCAGAGAGTCACTGAGTTAGTGGTGACAAGCACAGCCCAGTGACAAAAGAGAAAGGCAGGGGCTGGGGACCCATGTTGGAGATGGGGGAAGGCTTCCCTGAGGAAGAGGCCTCAAGGGCTTCTGGTGGAGAGGTTGCTGGGCCCCTTGGAAGAGCTTGAGGCTGCCCTTCCCTGACTTCCTGGCCCCGGCCTTCTCCCGCAATCCCCCAACCTGCTCCCTCTGTCCCCAGCCCCACTAGGACCCCATCAACATCATCCTCCTCCCGCCTGGGGCCTCGGAAACTCATGTCCGAAGCACTTTTTGCCTTCGAAGTCTCCAAGTCTCAGGCTGTTGGGTAGTTGGTAAACAGCTTATTAAGGTGATTAACACTGCAATTAAAGCTGGAAAAACAGAGGCCAGGGTGCTGGCTGCTTCCCCTTCTTCTTCCCCCTCCATTCTCCCCTTTTCCTCCAATCGCCTCCAGGCTTAGTTGATGGAACTCAACCAACGTAGCCACCTAGAGCCCTCATCTAGGGTCTTGGAAGTCAGGGGCTGGGAGGCTGAGTGTCAGGGGCCTTTGCCAGCTGTCTAGAATCTTCACCACTTTGCTCACATTACCCCAGTGGCTCTGCTGGACTAGGTAATAAGCAATAGGGGTGGTGTGGTGCTGAAGGGTGTGGAATATGGAGGCTGAATTGGGTGGGGTCTCTCAGGTCCCCTAGTATCTGGGACCCCCTCAAGGGAAGGGTCCTCAGGGAAAGAGAGACCATCCTTCTCATCCACTTCCCTAAGTGAGAAAAGCAGAAGCTACCTCCTCACAAAAGAGGCGCAGGAGCTTCCTTACCCCAAGCTCAAGGTGCTGGGGCATCTTCCAGCAAACCTGAGGGTCTGGGAATGGCAACACCCTTACCCTTCTCTTAGCTTGACACCCAGGATGGATCTGGGGACCCTCTGGGTCTGCGGTTTCCCTCCCTGCACTGGCCCCAGCATGATTCATAAGGCAGCTGCGATCAGGCTTCACAAGCCTCACTCCTCTTGACCCCATGGAGTCCTGGAGGGGGAATATGTTCCCAGAATCGCCCCCCCATCTTTGCCTATCATGCTTCCATCTTCTTTCAAGGCTTCCTTCAAATGCCTCCTCCTCTATGCAGTCTTTCCAGGCTTCCCTCCCACTCACCAACAACTGCCTTGCCCTTTCCTCTGACAGTCCGTCCTGTCCTCCCTGGATTATGTCAGGTGTGCCCAGCTTCAGGCCCCTCCCGAGTGGGTCTGCCTCTGGCCCTGGAGCTCTAGCACAGGGTCTGTGCCTTCCTTTTCCAGGCTTTGGTCATCAGTCAGACCACCTCCTGGAACATGCCTGAGATATAGCAGGTGCTGAATAAATAATTGGTTGATTTATTCCTTTTATGAGTGCACCTACAGATGGGTGGGTCGGCCAATGTAGCAAGTGCAGCCAGTAGGCTGGGTCTGAATTGGGGGTGTGGAGTGATGGATGGGGCAGGAGGCAGGTTGGGGAGCAAGCCTCATCTCCCTGGTCACCATTAGCAGCAGCCGCTTCCATTAACTGAGTAGTACTCACCATCTGCTGGGGACCTTGTAAAGTATTTTACTCACATTCTCTCATTTAATCCTCTCAACAACGCTGCTGGGTAGGTAGCATTATCCCTACATTACAGATGAGGAAACTGAGGCTTAGAAAGGTTAAGTGACTTGCCCAAGGTCACACAACCAATAAAGTACTGGAGGCAGGATTCAAATCCAGGTCAGCTGACTTCAGCACACACATTCCTGACTGCAACATTAAGCTTTCCCAGGACCAGCCCTCCGCTCTCCGTTTCTCCTCCCAGGGAAGAACTCAGGGAGGAGGACTGGCCAGCTGGGATGGGTGGGGCTGCGGTGGCTCCAGCTTTCAGACACTCTGCACTGGGATGCCCAGAGATTCTGAAAAGCCCACCATTAAGAGCACCCATTCTCCAGACCTAGGGGTTCAAATTCTAGCATTGGCAAGTAAGACGTTATGTGACCTCAGCAGAGACTCCATTTCTCTTGCCTCCGTTTTCCCACCTGAAAAATGGGTACTATGCCACCTACCTCCCAAGCTGTGACAGGTCACATGCAAAGTGCTTGGCACAGAGCAGGAGTTTAGCGAATGCCAGCTGTGTCTAAGTTTTGGAGAACAGTGACCCTCAGGGCAGGCTGGGGTTCCCTAGCCCGCCCTGCTTCTTCCCTGCCTCACAAAGGTTGTCACGAGGCCATGGGTGTAGTCAAGAAGCACCTGGTAGAAGATGGGCTCAGCAGCCTTACCCTGGTACCCTGCCAGGGCCTCCATCCCCAGCCCCTGTGCCTGTGGGGGCCCCCACCAGGGCTGATGAAGAGGGTGACCTGCCTGGCCTAGAGATGAGGAGAGAAGGAAGGGGAGGTCGGGGTGGGGCTGACCCCCGCAGCAGGTCACCTGGGCAGTTAATCCAGCCTGACAGAGCCGGGATGAGCAGGGAGGAATTAGGGAGCTTACAACATCCTTTCATCCCAGAGCCGCCCGCCTGCCCGCCCTGCCTCCCTCCTTCCTTCCTCTCTCTCTGCCCTTTCCTTCTCTCTCCCTCCCTTTGCTGGCAGCCCAGCCCTAATAAAATGCAGTGTCTCCAGCAAGTCTGCCCGGCTGCCGCCTCGTTGCTCCCGCCTGCACGCAGCCCTCAAACCAAACTGCTCAGCTCAGCCCTGCCTGGCAGCTGCCACCTTAACCCTTGCCAGCCCGGCTGGCGTCCGTGGGCTGGAGGTCCTCCTCCCTTCCGCCTCCTGCGGGCATGGGGGAGGGAAGAGCCTACCTTCTGAGAGTGAGGGGACTGGATTAGGGTGCGTCTCCCTAGCTCTGGAGCCCTGCTGGAGGACCCCTCATCTGTGTGGCTGCGAGCATCCAACAAATCCCTTCCGTGAGCTTGAGACCCGCTCCTTCTGCCTCATCCTTAGTCTGCTGTGTGCCTCAAAACAGCCCCAGAGGCCAACAGGGTGGGGATCTGGTTATCGCCATTTGACAGATGGGGTAACTGAGGGCCTTGACACAGGTTCCTATTTGAGCTGGGTCACCTCGGTAATGTTTTCTTTTCTTCTTCTTTCTCTCTTTCTTTCCTTCTTCTTTCTTTTTTTTTTTTTTTTTAGGGTCTTGCTCTGTCGCCCAGGCTGGAGTGCAGTGGTGTGATCACTTCTCACTGCAGCCTCCACCTCCCATGCTTAAGCAATCCTCCCACCTCTGCCTCCCGAGTAGCTGGAACTACAGGTGCATGCCACCATACCTGGCTAATTTTTGTGTTTTTTGTAGAGACGGGGTTTCACCTTGTTGTCCAGACTAGTCTCGAGCTCCTAGGCCGAAATGATCCGCCCACCTTGGCCTCTCAAGGTGCTAGGATTATAGGTGTGAGATGCCATGCCGGGCCATGCTGCTGATTTTCTGTCTGACTTTTTCCATCACAGGGAGCTGCTCTGCTTCTATGTGTGCGTGTGTATGTGTGTGTATATGTGTCTGATGCTAGGGTGACTTGAGTGATGTGTGTCTGTGCACCTGTGTGTTGGCAGCCCGCATCTCTTGGAGTGTTATGGCTTTGGCTTTGTACCTCGTGTGACGCCAACATGTCTCAGGTGTGTGTTTGCGTCTGTGGATGTGTCTGCAGACGACAGGTTTGTCTCAAGTGGGAGCCCATGTGTGTGTGACGATGGGGAGATGTCATTGTGTGTCTCGATGCATGCATGTGAGAGAGAGGTAGCTTCACAAGCGTGTGCCTGCATTCACGCTGTCTCCCGTCTGTGCCAAGATGTGTCACTCTCAACACCTCTGTTCATTCTGCCACCTCCAGCTCTCCATCTCCAAAGCCTTGGAGGTGGGCACCTAGAAGAGGAGGGTGGCAGCAGTGAGGAGGCTCTGAGTCAGGGCCTGAGCCCTCCTTGAGAAGGTAAACACAAACCCCTCCCCCATCACCAAGCCTAGATCACAATGCTAGGTCACTCCCAGCTGAGGGAGCAGTGGTGTCCCCCTGACTGAGGCCCCACCCTCACCCCAAGCTGAAAGGGACAGACAGGAGGGTGAGGGGCCAGGAGTGCCTGGGCGTGGAGGCAGGGGGTTACACACATGTGCAAGCTTGTCTGCATGTGATCTCCAGATCAAAGAGCAGCCCTGAGGTGACCCGGCGGCGGTGCAGAGGGAGCTGTCTGATTCTGAGCACCCAGCTGCCAAGCAGAGGAGTCAGGGAAGCTGCTGCTGGAAGCCTCCCCAAAGACCTGCCCAGATGGGGGACAGCCATGGTTTTAGGAGCACCTGCCACCAGGGGCCAGGCCCAGCCCAGCACCTTAGCAGTGGTTTCCTGGGGGCCCCGTCTCCCTCAGAGCTCAGAAGTGCCTCCCCACTGGACACCTTCCCCAACTCTCAGACCCTCCCCACAAGAGCTGCCAACAGCCTCCAGTTCAAAGAGCTCAGTGGTTATTTTCGTCTTTTTTATTAACATTATATATAAAGATGAGTCCAGTAAGAAAGCAGAAATGAGAAGGCTGGGAGGGGTGGGAGCTGGCTTTGCTTCTCTCTGCCCCCGCCCGGTGGGACTCTTGGAGACCTACCATGTCTCTCTTGGCCCCTGCACCTCCCACAAAACCCAAATCCAGCCGGAGCCCACATCTCTCAGCTTGAAACACACAGGGAGATCCGTCCAGGAGGAACACGGCCACATAAATAGGAAACCGCAGCAGGGAGGAGGCTGCTTCTCTCTGTTGCTCTTAAAAAAAAATACTTACTATATATTTATATATATAGCTACAGTCTTCTACCTCTCCTTTTTTTTTTCGATGTTTTACTGCATCAGGGGTGGAGGAAAGTTAGCTTTGATGGGATGTCTGGGTCAGGGAGGGGCAGTGCCACCAGCCCTCCAGGCAGTTACCCCTTACTCCTAAAGGCACAAGTTCTAACTCTCCCCTCCTCTCCCATGCACCTCACCCGACATTCTCCAGCTCGGAGCAATCTGTTTCCAAGGCCACCGGAAAGGAGGTGTTTGGGGGTTTGTCTTCCCTGGTATGTCTCTTTGGAGATTTGGGGTTTGGCACCAAAACTGCCAACTTACTGGAGGAGTAGAGGAGGTGAGGTGGGGGCAGGGACAGAACAGAGGCACCTTTGCAAGGGGAGACTTGGCCCTATCTGTGAACAATGCCCTTTGTTTTCCTATTTTTCAACAGCTTTTAAAACCAAAGTTGTGCAAAGTCCTGGACGTGGAAGAAATAAGTCCTTAGGAAAAAAGTCTGAGACCCAGCCCTCCTCTCAGAACGGAGGAGAGGGGAGAGAGATGGCTCCTTTAGTTCTTTCCTCTAAAGCCACAAATAGTAAAAGATTCCCTCACTTAGGGGGTTTTCTTTGGTTTCACCCTCAAATCTTAAATGAGGGCTAGAAGTGCAGGGCGGGGACCAGTTCAGGTCCCCACCCGGAGTCCTCGTCATGATGTCCACTGTCTTTTCGGCAGAGGGGCCGCTCAAGCAGGGGGAGACCACCAGTGGCTCAGGAGGAACTAGGCCTGGCAAGTTATAAGATCCACAGTGCCAGGTGCCCCAGCACAGGCGGGACCCGCCTCCACACTCTCCCCTATCGCAAGGTCTCCAGTCTGGGAACAGGCACTAAGTTTAAGAAGCTGGAAAATGATGAGCCATTTAACGCCAATCCAGGCTCCTGGAGCATGTAGGGGAACGGCTGTCCCCACTGGGGTGGAATGCCCCCACATCTGGAGGGGCACCCCAGTGTCTAGGCAGAGGGAGGGAGGTTCAGGGGGCATCCTTGGTCCATGCAAATGTCATCTGGAAGCGCTTGGGTCCCTGGAGGAAGGGGCAAGGGAGGGGGAAAGGGAGTTCCTTTCCCCTGTGCTCCTCGATGATTCCTGAGTGGCTAGGACGGAGGCGCCTTCTGCCTGGTCCTGGGGTCCTTTGTCAGGGGTGCAGGTCAGGTGGGTGCTCAGTACACAGCCCCAGGGTTGGGCGGGGGCCCGGGGGAGGCATGGTGCAGGGTGGCTGGCTGAGGTGGCTGCTGCTGTAAGTGGGGTCCACTCAGGTTCTGTGCGTGGTACCAGGAGTTGGTGGGGTCGTCCAGGTAGCTGGGGGAGGCACTGTATGGGAGCGGCGGGGGCAGCTGACTGCGGGCAGGGGCCGGAGTCGAGTGGGAGGAGGTGTCCCAGAGGGCGGGTGATGGTGGTGAGTTGCAGGCCATGGAATCACTGTTATTGGGACTGTGCTCCAGCGGCACCTCCCCGTTCTTGTAGAGTTTCTTGAACTTGGAACGGCGGTTCTGGAACCAGATTTTCACCTGGGCCAGAGAAGAAAGGGGTAGCTAGTTAGCCTCTCAGAATGCTAAAACAAAACACCCTAGGAAGAACCCAGCCAAGAAAAAGCAAGGCCAGAACCCAGTTTCACGTAAGAATCAGGCAAAAAACAGGCCTCCTGACTCCCAGGACACCGATCGTTTCTTCCATCTGCGGTAGAACGGTGGCTAGCAACATTCAGCTGCCTGGGTCCAAATTCTGCTCTGTCGCTTATTAAGCGTGACCTTGGGCAAGTTACTTAACCTCTCTGCTTCTTGCCTTCCTCTTGTCTGCAAAATGGGGATGAGAACAGCACTATTACCTGCCTCATAGGGTCACTCTGAGGCTCAAATAAGGTACGACATATAAAAATCTTAGAGCAGCTTGGTATATAGTGAGCACTCAATAAAAAGCCGTTGAGGTGGGAGATGGGCGGTTTGTAGCATTTCATTCACATTAGACACCCATAAGCAGAGGTGCACAGATACACAGAGACAAACACACCCACATACACATCTCCATACCCAGCCATGTTCCCACTCACAGCCTCACACACAGACACCAGACGATAAAAATACACGCAGACACAGATACACCCAGATAAGCACCCCACAACATGAGCACCCACATTCACACACACAGGCGTGGAGAAGTCCTCCTGGGCTCAGGTTAGATAATGGGGGTGACCTGGGGACTCAGGAGCAGGTGAGCCATGATTCCCCCAAATTTCCCCTGGGGTATCTCCCCCTCCCCCTGCCACTCCCTACCCCATGACTGGTACAAACAATGAATCAGCTCCTCACCAGGTGACCCAGATTCCCGGCGGATGGGGCCCCACGCAGCCACAGCCACAGCCACAACCTAGGCCCGCCTGTCAACACCTGGCGGGAGCCAGGCATCCACTGCTCCTCCCCTGAGCAGTGACAGGCCGCTGGGGGCTTTAAGGACTGGATGAGGTGGGGGTAGAACACTCACTTTTGAGTCCCCGTCTCCTTCAGATAGGGAATTTGGCCTGAGTATTCAGGTGCTGAGCAGGAATGTGGTATTTTCACGCAAGCACATATTTCTGAACATGCATTCAGAACGCACATGCATTCAGGGCGCGCAGTCACACACATGTGCCCCCATCGTTATGCACAATGACCCTGGCAGGATCACACTCCCTATGTGAGCATCCTCCGGTGCACATAGACCCACACAGCACGTGTGCAAACACACACTCGCCCATACATGCACACAGTTTGCACACATGCCTAGCCTGGAGGGAAAACACGATGTGGACTCCTACTCAGTGAGCAGCGCTGCTGGGGGACTTGGGAGCTGGAGGTTCTGGAGTAGGGGTAGGAGAGCACCTCTCTCTGGGACAGACATACACAATTGCACGGGTTCACAACTATTCTCACTTGTACACGTGCTAACGCAGAAACTTCCGACCGAAGTTGAACCTCGCAGGCCCCCATCCCCCAGACAAGAGTTCCAGGATCCCGCAGGACCCTTAAATGGACAGCCAGGCTCGGCAGCGCCCGGGGAACTACGGGATCCCGCGCGCCCCCACGGCCCTGGGCAGCCAAACACCAACCTGTGTCTGCGTGAGGCCCAGCTGCGCGGCCAGCTCGGCGCGCTCGGGCAGCGCCAGGTACTGGGCCTTCTGGAAGCGGCGCTGCAGGGCGGCCAGCTGGTAGCTGGAGTAGATCGTACGCGGCTTTCGGACCTTCTTGGGCTTCCCATTCACCATGCGCACCTCTGCTTCCGGCTCCTCCTTCACCGACACTGCGGGGAACGCACCGGGCGGGAAAGGGGGCGGCTCAGCCTCTGCCTGCGACTCCAGCGACCCTCCAGGGCCCGGCGGGACGCCCCTCCCTTCCGCCCACCTACTCGCCGCGGGATTCCCGGCCGCCCGCTCCGCCGCCCGCGGCCCTGGAAGGAGCCGAGGCCACACAGCCGGACCCGGCCACGGCCCACGACGCGGCGCTCCCAGTTCCGCGCCCGGCCTCCGGAGCACTGTCCCCGGCGCCAGCCGCCGCCTGCGCGAGGACCGCCGCGGCTTCGCTCACGACGCCTTCCCGGCTCGCCTCCCAGCCTCGGGGCTCCTCGCCGACCGGCTGCTGGCTGCCCCCTTCCCAGCCCCATCTCGTCGTTGCTTGTTTCTCTCGCTCCTTCCCGCCCACCCCCCGCCCTTTAAAAAACTTTTCATTTTTGAATCGCTTTAGGTTTTCAGAAAAGTCGCAAGGATAGTGCAGACTTTCTTTCTTTCCCTGTCCCCCTTCCTCTCCGCTTCCTTCTCTCCTTCCTTTCCTGTTTCTTCTGTCCTTTCTCTCACTGTCTTTCCACACTTCTCTCTTGCTGCCTCACTTTTCCCTTTTTCAGCTTCTCTGCCTCTCAGTTGCTGCTTCCCTCCGCTTTCCCACAACTTCCGTGGGTCCCTCTCATTGCCCCCTCACGTCTTCTAGTCTCCCCATCCCTTATCCAAAGGAGAGCCCCTAGAGTTTCCAGCCCCCTCCGCCTACCCCCAAGCCCTCTGCGACCTGATCGAGAATCGCCTGCTGAAATGCCCACGAAATCACCTCGATTCGGAGATTTCCTGACAACCCACAGCCCTCCCCTTCCTCTCTCAGCTCACCCCGCTCCTCATCCGGGACCGCGGCGCACCGCGCACATCGCGCCCCAAATGCTCGCAGACCCGGGGCTGGAAGGTCGCCTGGTCCCTCTGAGGGTCATCTACGCCAACTTCTCTAACTCCAGGCGGTACTTTTCTTAGAAGTTTTCCTAGATTTTGGCTTCCAGTCCATGCCTTTTCCTCCCTCGGGAACCTTCCAGTGTCTCCCACTGTCCTCGCGACCCCATGGCCCTCACCTGGGTCCTGGGCTGGCAGCGGCTGCTCCCTGTACGCCCCGTATTGCCGGTAGGAGGCTCCGTAGGTATATTCCGACTTGGGCGAGTAAGCACCCGTGCCTGCAAGCCCATTGAGATTGAACTGGTGGTGGTAGGTGTAGGGGTTCACCGTCTGGCCATAGGGTTGGCCCGAGTAGTAATCGTGCTGGGGAGCGCTGTAGTAGCCCAGGTCAGTGACAGAAGACTCGGGCAGGGTAGGCGAGTCCTTGGAGCCCGCATGGCAGCTAAGGGAGCTGGAGATGTCGGTGAGGATGCTGCTGAGCTTGCGATCGAAGGAGCCACTCATCCTGGCGGGCACTGCACCTCCCCAAGGCTGGCCTCCGCGGAGGACAGGAGCGGACCGGAGCGCAGGAGAGGCGGAGGAGACGAGGCAGGGGTGTGTGTCCAGAGGGCGAGGGGAGGACCCGGCCGCGTCTGGGGGAGGGGGAGGCCGAGAGGCGCTTACACCATTGCCTGCCGTCAGGCGGTCGCTGCGCGCCTCTCCTCGCGTCCCAAGCCACAGTCAAATGCTGCCAGCTCCGCCCGGCCAGCCGGTTATAGACTCAATAGTGGAGTCGCCGAGGGAGGCTCCTACTCGCTGATTGGCTGCAAGTCTTGCCTTCCAGGCAAAACACGCTCTTGCTCTCTCGCTCCTGTGCTCTCCTCTCTCTCTCTCTCTCTCTCTCTCTCTCCCTCCCTCCCCCTTTTCCTTCTCTCCTCCCTCCTCTCTCTTCTCTTTCCCCCAGTCTTTGTTTTTACTCAAAATACACACACACACACACACACACACACACACACACCTCCTCCTTGCTACTCTTGTAGCTCTAGCCCAGATAAGTTCTCTGAAGGAGGGGCGTGGAGGTGGAGGGGAAGGGTTGCTCTGCGGAGCCCTCAGGATCTGTCAGCCTGTTTCTCTGGCTGGGGGATGAGAGATGGGCTTAGGTGAGGTGGGGAAGGAGGGGAGTTTGCCTATTGAGTGTTTGTAGAAGGAGATGGTCTAAGGTGGAGTATGGTTGTGTGTGTGCGCACGCGTGTGCACGCACTGTGCAAATGACAGGCACACAAATGTACCCAAAGTGGTGAGGACTCAGGGCCCCTGAAAATGGTTTCTCTTCAAATCAGAAGAAAAGGAAAACACCTTTTAGGTAGAAGAGAATGTTTGAATATACGATATTAATACATTATCTTAATAGCAATGCAGTCATTGCTATTATATTATTGTATTACATAATTACAAAAATGTAATTTGAAAAATTTTCTTTTTATGGAGGAAGGTGCCCACCAGGCAAAAGTGCCTTGAGCCTATGAAAGACGTAATTTAGCCCTAGGAGGATCCTATTGGAGAAGGGGAAGCAGGCCTGTGTGGATTTAGGGGTTGATGGGAATGTGCAGCCTGTCCGGTGATACCAGAACTATCTCCAAAGCTATGTGTGTGCAGTTTCACAGATGGCCCGGTCTTGCTGAAGGGAGTGAAGGACCTGGGGTCCCCACGAGGTTGGGTGGACACAGGCTGTCTCTGTGACCGTGTGCTTCAATAAGTCTGAGGGCAGATTCTGTGTATCATGGGACAGCACTGGGGACTGGGGACACTTTTGGGGATCGGGTGCATGGGACGAGTGTACCTGGGGTGTGTGATGTGAGGATTTCATGTGTTCCACAGTATCCACAGATGTACATGCCTGCAGGAGTGTGTGTGTGTGTGTGTGGTGCAGGCATCGTGAGTGGAGGGCCATCCTAGTGTGAATGTATGGTTTAGGCAGATGTGTCTAGACCTCTCAGTGCCGTCCTCATCCCCAGTAGCTGGGAGCTGTACTGCTCCACTGAACTCCTCCCCCACCAGAAAAGCCCTGAAGAATGGCTCCCCTCCATGGGGACCCCCAGGTTTTAGTCCTGTCTAGCCCACAAGACTGGGCCCCCTAGGTCATGCTAGCTGTTCCCAACGTCTAGCTCATTCCTCCCTCCCACACCCCATTTTGCTCCTCGCCTTTCTCTGGGGGAGATAATCCAAATCTCAGTTCCCAGCCTGCTCCGCTCGCTACCCCCCACCCCGTGTCCACGCGCCCTGCCTCGCCGGGCGAACGCAGTGCTAGCGCGCCACCTCGTGGTTCCTGTGAGCTCTGCAGCTCCCCAGCCCAGCGCCTGGCCGAGCCCCGGGGAGGGGTCTCCTCCGAAGACCCTGCCCGGCAGAGCAGTGTGCAGGGGGCTGTATGCCCCTTTCCAAAGTCAGACTCGCGCAGCAGGCTTCCGGCGGTCCAAAGGGCGTTGAGAGTTGCAGTTGGCAGAAACAGAGGGCACGGTCCGCGGGCTGAGGGGCAGGGGTGGGTGCCCGCCTGGTCTGGGCCACTCCCGGAGGCCGCCGCGTGGGAAAGGTGGGGGCGGGGGCGGGGGCAGGCCAGGGGAGCGCTATCTGTCTGTCTATCTCCGCGTCCCCCCAGCGCCCAGCGCCTGCCGCTCTGAGCCCGTGGCGGGGCGAGTTGCCACCCGCTCCGGGTGCCCTCTGTTCTGCTGCCAAGAGGGCGCCAAGAAAGCCTGCGGCGTTGGGGGCAGGAAGGGCACTGGGCGGGCCGGCTCCCTCCCAGGATGGGAGCGGGGGTGGCATTGAGGGCCTGCTTTGGAGCTCCCCCCGCCCCGCCCCACAAACTGTGCCCTCTGTTTTCGCTCACTGCAGCTCCCCTAGAGAACAGACAGCATGGAGTGAGCCCTTCTCAGGGGTTCATCCGCTCATTCATTCATCAACCGAGATGGAGAAGTGGCAGGCGACTTAGAGCTGGGAGTCTACCTCCCTCCCTCCCTCCCCAGGCCCTCACAGAAGCCCTGGCTCCTGAGTAAAGAGAATGAGCCCTAGGCTGAATTCTGGAATCCTGGAATCTTGAAAGGGCAGTGGTGGTGGATTATACTAGGATAATTTCTAAGCTCCACTCTGCTCTGAAATTCGAAGAGCTCTCGAAATGGTTCATAGTTCACAGAAACTGCAACAGTAGGAACTTAAATAAGCAATTAAACAACTGTTTGCTAATGTGAGGTTAGCACATCTTCCCCCTACCCCCATTGCATGACATACTCCAAGATGCCAGAGTGGGCCCATCCACTTCACCACTACCTTCCAGATACCCAGGACCCATTGTTAAACGAATAAATGAGGCTTCCTAATGCTGAAGAGGGGCTGAATCATCTTAGCACTGCTCCCGTGGACCCCTGGCTGAGGCTCAGGCATGCTGGGCAGAGTCAGGACAGTGGGAAGCATGGGGCAGGCACTGGGCTGCAGGGTAGGGGCAGGCCCCAAGGGTCTCGTCAGGCTGGCAGGACTGGAGCCACCAACTGCTGGGCGGGCACCTGTTAGCTTAGGATGGCGAGGTAGCCGGAGGATGCAGTGGGACCAGAGCACCCACCCCACCTTGCCCAGGCCAACAAGACGAGCAGGTGTCAGCCTGGCCGAGTCCTGCCTCTGGTGGAGGGGTGACGTGGGGCAGCCTGTGTCAGGGGCCTCTGGGAGTATGATAGGAGGGAGAAAGGGCAGTGCTGGCCAATGCCAAGGTCACAGTCCATTGCCTACCTGTCTGTAGCACTGAGAAAAGGTACCCTGTTGAAGCAAGCTATTCCCTGGAACCCAGGCATCATGCCACCTGGGCACTGGCACAGCAGTGGGGCTCAGAGAGAGTCAGGCCTCAGGGAGGAACTTAGGGAGGGACCAGCCCTGGTGGGCTGACCCCGCTTTCTCCATTGCCTTGGGGAGTGGCGCCATCTAGTGGTGATTATGAGAAAGAGCCTGCTTAGCTCCACTGGGAAGACCCGGAAGTGGGTCACCTGCAGGGGCAGGGCCATCGTGCCCAGAAGGAATTTACTTACTTGAGGAGCCCTATTGGCACTAAATATTCACTTTTCATCACCACCTTGTGTTACTCTTTGGCTGCCACCTCTCCCTCTTCCCACCCACCTTTGAACAGCCAGTGGCTCTTTCCCTTGGTTTTCTCATTTGTAAGTAAAAAACTGGATTCTTAGATGGCCTCTGAGGTCCGTCCAAGCTCTGATGCTCCGTGATTGTAAATTCTAGGACTCTTGTCTCTCAAGGGTGAGCTCCTCGACCTTTTCACTAACTCCCTTGGAGATACACCCCAAGCTTCCAGCATTTTGCAGCCTGGACTTCCTTCCAGAGTCCTTCATTCATTCAACAGATCTTTGCTGAGTCTCTGCTATGTATCTGGTCCATGCTAGGTGCTGGGGATGTAGTGATGAACAAGACAGACCAGGACCCTCTCGGTGAAGCCCACGTTCCAGCAGGGGGTGCGGACACTTAGCGACAGCTTCGCCATCGTGTGATGTGTGCTGTGATGGGACACCACTTGCCGCCATGCCAGCCTCAGGGGGCCTGAACCCTTCAGGGGGCAGGAGGATATCTGAAATGAGAAGTGAAGGATGTGTGGGACTTGGCTTGGAAAAACAGGGATGAGGGAAAGGAGATGGTTCCCGGCCCCTGGAAACTGCCACTTCCCCCTCCTTCCACCCACCTTTGTCCAACCAGTGGCGCTTTCTTTTGGGTTTCTTATATGTAAATCAAAAAGTGGATTCTTAGATAGCCTCTGCAGTCCATCCAAACTCTGATGCTCCATGATTGTAAATTCTAGGACTCTTTTCTCTCAAGGGTGAAGCATAGCATTTGTAGGGGTGGTTGGGGGGTACCTAAAGGTGAAGCAGGGACCCAGGACTCAGAGCACTTAGAAGCCCGAAGTAGGAGAATGGGCTTTACTTAGAGGCTGCAGGGAACCGCTGGAAGATTTTAACCAGGGGAGGGTCATGATTGGGTTTTCGTTCTAGAAGGATCCCTCTGGCTGCTGTGTGGAGACGAATCAGAAATTATAAGATTGGGGGCGAGGGGCCCAGATATGAGGCTACTGCAGAAGCTCAAGCAAAGGGAATCGAGTCTGGGTTAAGGAAGAGGCAGTGCTGGCTAATGCCAGAGAGAAGAGAAGTGGGTGGAAGTGGAGAGCAGTGGGTAGATTTGAGAGCCACTGAGGAGATCAGAGGGACAGGGCTGGGGAATGGACTGGATATGAATGGCAGAGAGAAGGGAAGTGGGGGAATGACCCCTGCGCTTCTGACTGGGGTAACTGGGTGGAAAGTTGGGGCCGTTCTCTGAAATAAAGAGAACACCAGAAAGAGGAGATGCTTGATGGGGAAAAGAATGTGTCAGGTTTTTTTTCCACTGGAGTCTAACATATCTGCAGAAAAGTGCACAAGTCCTAATTAAAGGGTTTGTATGAATCAAACATAGCTGTGCAACCAGCACCCAGGCTGAGCAGCAGGTTAGGAAACAATATCCAAACCTCAGAAGCCCCCTCACCCTCCCTTCCAGTTCCTACTCCCTGAGAGTAAACACTGTCTCCGCTCCTAGCACCACAGATCAGGTTTGCATGTTTTTTACTTTTGTATAAATGGAAATGTATAGCATATACAGTCAGCCCTCTTCCGTATCCATGGGTTCTGCATCCATGGATTCACCCTACCTTGGATCGAAATTATTCAGCAAAATAATTGCATCTGTGCTTGGACACATATAGACTATTTTTTTTCTTGTCATTATTCCCTAAATAATATAGCATAACAATTACTTATATAATAATAGTTACATATTATTTGGTATTATAAATAATCTAGAGATAATTTAAAGTATGTGGGAAGATGTGCGTAGGTTATCTGCAAATACTACTCCATTTTATATCAGGGACTTGAGCATCCACAGATTTTGGTATCCGAGGAAGGTCTTAGAACCAATCTCCCATGGACAAGGGAGGGCTGTATTCTTTTCTGTTTGGCTTCTTTTGCTCAGCATTATATTGTGAGATTTATACATGTCGTTGGCTATATTTATAGATTGTTCATTTTCATTGCTGTAATGCAGATATTTTCTCATATGAATATATCATTATTTATTTTTCTGTTCTACTGTTGATGGGCACTTGGGTAGTTTCCAGTTTGGGATTATCATGAGCGGTGCTGCTATGAGCATTCCTGTACATGCCTTTCAGTGCCTGCGTCTATGCTGTTGTTGGGTGTCTGCGGGTGGAATTGTGTGCCGCCAGGTGGGCACATGTTTGGCTTTAGAAGAGGCTGCCAAGCAGTTCTCCAAAGTGGTTGTGCCACCAGCTTAATTGTGATCATGCTGAGTTTGAGTGTCTTTGAGACATCTAGGAAGAGCAGTCCTAGCCATAGTCAGCAACATAGATCGGAAAAATCAGTAAAGAAGCAGGGATTGGAGATGTAAATTGTGAGTACTCAGCTTCTTGCGATAAGTGGAGCCATTGGCATGGGTGAGATGGTCCAGGAAAGGAAGGAGGGAACATGGGGCAAAGGTCCAGGCAGCAACTGTGAGAGAGGGGTCAGAGGGAGGTAGGAAGCAGTGCAGAGAGAGTGTACCCTGAGTTGGGTGTGGGGAGAACTGGGGGAGGGTTCAAGGAGGAGAGAGCAGTCAGCAAGGTCAAATCTTGCTGTGGATTTGTAGTCAGGGCAGGGTGAGGACTGAGACGCACCCGCTGTGCAATGTCTCAAGGAGGAGGTTGATGATATCAGAAGAGCGATTAAGGGGAGTGGGGAGCTGGAAGTGGTTCACAGCTGGCTGAGGGGCCAGTGGGATGGGCGGCAATGAAGAGAACACGCAACAGCCACTCTGTCCTGATGGCTGTGAAAGGAGGAGGGAGGCAGAGGGCAGTAGCTAGAGGGTATTTGGCATATTGGGAAGGTGTGTGTGAGTGTTTGAAATGGGAGCAGCCTGTTTAGATGCCAGTTGTCGCCTCCAGTAGAGAAGGGTTAATCACAAGTGCCATCCCTGAGTAGATGGGAGGCGAAGGATCTGGAACTCCTCCAAAGGGGTTGGCCTTATAGCAGATTATTATCTATTCCGTTGAGTCAAGAGAGAAGATGAACTGATAAGAGCTGGCTTTCATTGAGTACTCACTGTGTGCCAGGCACTGCTCGAAGCCATCTACATATATGAGTTCATTCACTGCTCCCGACCCTATGAGGTGGGCACTCTCATGTCCGTCTTTTGACAGAGGAGGGAACTGAGGCACAGGAAGCTAAGTAAGTGGATTTAGGATTTGAGCCCCGGCAGTCTGACTCTTAACCTCTATGGGGCAGGCATTCAGCTTGCAGGTTTAGCAGTCGGAAGGTAATTTGACGGAGCTGGGCACTGGCCATGTGGGTGGTTTTTATACTACCCTCTGTACTTTTCTATACATTTGAAACATCTCAGAGTAAAAAGAATTGTCCTTGGGAGGCCAAGAACATGGCAGAACTGCATCTTTACAAAAATAAAAATACAAAAATTAGCTGGCTGTGGTGGCTCATACCTGTAATCCCAGCACTTTGGGAGGCTGAAGTGGGAGGATTGCTTGAGCCCAGGACTTGGAGACCAGCCTGAGCAACGCAGTGAGACCCCATCTCTACAAAAAAGGAAATCAAAAAGATTAGACAGGGGCAGTCCCCAGCTACTCAGGAGGCTGAGGTGGAAGGATGGCTTGTGCCCAGGAGTTTGAGGCTTGCGCCCAGGAGTTTGAGACTACAGTGAGCCATGATCACACCACTGCACTCCAGCCTGGGTGACAGAGTGAGATCCTGTCTCAAAAGAAAAAAAAATGTGTGTGCATGCACACACACACACACAGAGGGAGAGAGAGAGAGAGAGATAGGGAGGGAAGAAATAGACTGCCTTTGTTCACATATAACATGATATCTATTTAGAAAATTCTGGCAAGGTGCGGTGGCTCAAAGCTTGTAATCTCAGCACTTTGGGAGGCAGAGGCAAGAGAATTGCTTGAGCCCAGAAGTTCGAGACCAGCCTGGTCAACATAGTGAGACCCCATCTCTGCGAAAAGTAAAAAAAATTAGCTAGGTGTGGTGGCATACACCTGTAGTTTTAGCTACTCAGGAGGCTAAGGGAGGAGGATTAACAAAATATGTACAAGATCTATATGAGTACATAAAACTCTGATGAGACAAATAAAAATCTAAATAAATGGAGAGAGACTCATGGATTCATGTAGAGGAAGATTGTTAAAATGTCGGTCCTTTCCAAGTTGATCAATCCATTCAATGCAATCCCAACCAAAATATCAGAAAGTTCTTTTGTGGATATTGACAGATGGATTCTAAAATGTATAGGTAAAGGCAAAAGACCCAAAATAGCCAACACAATACTGAAGAAGAAGAAAAACAAAGTCTGAGGACTGACACTGCCTGACACAATGTTGGGCCAGGCGCAGTGGCTCACGCTTGGAATCCTAGCACTTTGGGAGGCTAGAATGGGAGCTCAGGAGTTCAAGACCAGTCTGGGCAACAGGGTGAAACCCCATCTCTAACCAATTAAAATAATAAAAAAAAGGCAATGTGGTATTGGTGAAAGAATAGTGAAATAGATCAATGGAATAGAATCGGGAGTCCAGAAGTAGACCTACACAAATACAGTGAATTGATCTTTGACAAAGAAAAAAGAGCCTTTTTTTTTTTTTTCCTGAGACGGAGCCCACGCTGGAGTGCAGTAGTGGGATCTCGGCTCACTGCAACCTCCACCTCCCGAGCTCAAGCGATTCTTCTGCCTCAGCCTCCCAAGTAGCTGGGATTGCAGTCATGCACCACCATGCCTGTCTAATTTTTGTATTTTTGGTAGAGATGGGGTTTCACCATATTGGCCAGGCTGGTCTCAAACTCCTAGCCTCAAGAGATCCACCTGCCTTAGCCTCCCAAAGTGCTGGAATTACCAGCCTGAGCCAACATGTTGAGCCTTAATTAATAATAATTATGTATCAGTATTGAGTCATCAGTTGTAACAAATGTATCACACTAATGCAGGATGTTAATAATAAGAGATACTGTGTCGGGTGAAGCAAGAGGGTAGATGGAAACTGTACTATCTGTTCAATTTATCTATGAACCTAAAACTGTTCTAAAAAATAGTCTCTTAACTTTTAAAAAACCGAGGCAAAGAGATTTCAGAAAGATGGAACCTACCCGTTCAGTAGTGGTGTCTTGATGGGACTTTCCATGAGCCATGACATCATGCACCCAGGCTGTCCTGCCTCCTGCTTATTCCCAAGCCTGTTTCACCAGCCACACACTGAATGCATGCATCATGGAAATCCTTTCAGTAAATTTATTTTAGCTGTTTATTTATGGGACAGGGTCTCACTGTGTCACCCAGGCTGGAGTACAGTGGTGTAATCATAGCTCACTGCTGCTCGAACCTTCCAGGCTCAAGTAATCTTCCCACCTCAGCCTCCTGAGTAGCTGGGACTACAGGCACGCACCACCACACCCGGCTAATTTGTGTGTGCGCGCGCGCGCGTGTGTGTGTGTGTGTGTGTGTGTGTGTGTGTAGAGACAGGGTCCTGCTATGTTGCCCAGGCTGGTCTTGTGCTCCTGTCCTCAAGCAATCTTTCTGCCTTGGCCTTCCGAAGTGCCAGTATTATAGAGGTGAACCACTGGGCCCAGCCCCCTTTGGCTTTTTAAAAGGCACTTGGTAAAGTTAAATATCTGTACATTGAGACTTAATTAACTAATTTTTGAGACTAGCAAAGTAGGAATGGAGGGAATTTGGTGAAATGGTAGAAGCACTTACCAAACCCCCACAGAAACACTAAGCTTAATGGGGAAATTTTACATGTGGGCTCTTTAAGATTGAGGAAGAGAAAAGTATCACTATCTCAGCTGCCATTTAACAGTATTAGAACTCATAGATAGGCAAAACTACAAGATAAATAAAAACATAAGTGTATAATTTAAAAGGGAAGAGATAAAACCATCATTATTTGTAGATAAATATAATAATCTTCCAAGAAAACCCAATATAATCAACAACAGATTAGAATTCATAAGAGAGTTCAACAAGATTGCCATATACTTCTTAAAAAATTTTTTTTTTAGAGAGAGAAGGTACCTTTTAGGCTGGTCTCAAACTCCTGGCCTCAAAGGATCCTCCCACCTTGACCTCCAAAAGCACTGAAATTACAGGCATGTACCACTGTGCCTGCCCTCAATATGCAAATTTCTGGCCAGGCCCAGTGGCTCAGGCCTCTAATCCCGGCACTTTAAGAGGCCAAGGAGGGCAGGTCATCTGAGGTCAGGAGTTCCAGATCAGCCTGGCCAACGTGGTGAAACCCCGTCTCTACTATAAATACAAAAATTAGACAGGTGTGGTGGCGGGCACCTGTAATCCAACCTACTTGGGAGGCTGAGGCTTGAACCTAGGAGGCAGAGGTTGCAGTGAGCTGAGATCACGCCACTGCACTCCAGCCTGGGTGACAAGAGTGAACATCCATCTCAAAATAATAATAATAATAATAATAATAATAAAGTGCTGAAAGTAAAAATAAAAACAATTCTCAAAAATGAAGGAGAAATAAAGATGATGTAATTAATAACCATCAGACTTGCACTACAAGAAATGCTGAAAGTTTTTCAGGCAGAAGGAAAATGATACTAAAAAAGAAACTGGCATCTACACAAAGATGAGTACCAGAAATAATAAATGTGCGGGCAAATAAAAGACATATTTTCTTATTTTAGATTCTCTTTAAAATATAATTGGAGCGCTAGTGGGCTGGTCTGGCCAGGGTTGGGGGAGAGGGCTGAGGCTAAGGCTTCACGCTGAACAGACTTGGTAGCCCTCCTGGCCCCTATCTTGGGGTGGAGAGACCCCAACCCCAGGGAACTCCCGCAGTGCCTGCGGTTCACTCAGCTGATGTTTATTGAATGTCTATGAGGCCAGGCCCTGGGGACGTATAAAGAACACAAGAAGAGGCCGGGCGCAGTGGCTCACGCCTGTAATCCCAGCACTTTGGGAGGCCGAGGCGGGCAGATCACAAGGTCAGGAGTTCGAAACGAGCCTGACCAACATAGTGAAACCCCGTCTCAACTAAAAAAATACAAAAAAATTAGCCAGGCGTGGTGGCGCATGCCTGTAATCCCAGCTACTCAGGAGGCTGAGGCAGGAGAATCGCTTGAACCTGGAAGGCAGAGGTTGCAGTGAGCCGAGATCATGCCATTACACTCCAGCCTGGGCATTAAGAGTTAAACTACATCTAAAAACAAACAAACAAACAAACAAAACAAGAAGAAATAGAAAACCTAAATAACTCTATGTCTCACATTAAATTTGTAATTTAAAACTTTCCCATAAAGGAAAATCTAGGCATAAGTGGCTCCACTGGTGAATTTTATCAAACATTCAAAGAAGTGGTTCCAAATTTATCTGCTGTTTTGGAAAATAGAAGAGGCTGAAACCTTTCCAGCTAATTTAATGCAAGCATGACCTTGATACCAAAACCAGACAAATACATTACAAGAAATGAAAGCTCCAAACCAACGTCTTCATGAACACAGATGCAAAGTCCTTAGCAATAGCCAGGTATGGTGGCATGCCTATAGTCCCAGCTACCCAGGAGCCTGTGGTGGGACGATCCTTTGAGCCTGGGAGTTCAAATCCAGCTTAGGCAACATAGCAAGACCCTATCTCTAAAAATTAAAAACAATAAAAATAACAAATAAATAAATAATTAGCAAAACATTAGCAAATTGAATCCAGAAATATACAAAAAGTAATGCAGCAATATAGAAAAAAGATGGCACACCATTACCATTACATTCCCAGGAATGTAAGATTGATTTTGGCCGGGCGTGGTGGCTCATACCTATAATCCCAGCACTTTGGGAGGCCAAGGCAGGTGGATCACCTGTGGTCAGAAGTTCGAGACCAGCCTGACCAGCATGGTAAACCCCATCTCTACTAAAAATACAAAAAAATTAGCCAGGCGTGGTGATGGGCACCTATAATCACAGCTACTCGGGTGGCTGAGGTAGCAGGATTTCTTGAACCTGGGAGGTGGAAGCTGCAGTGAGCCAAGATCGTGCCATTGCACTGGGTAACAAGAGCAAGAGTCCGTCTCAAAAAAAAGATTGATTTTACATTTGAACATCAATCAATATAATTCATCATATTAGCAGAATAAAGGAGAAAGTTATATGATAATCTCAATAGATGCAGGAAAAGGGTATGATGAAACTCAACACCCATTCATAATAAAAACTCTAGCAACTGGGAGCAAAAGGAAACTTTCTTAATCTGATAAGGGATATGTTTTTAAAAAGTATAGCTCACAACGTTACATAATCTGTTACGATAATATATAGAATATTATGTAATATATAATAATGTTATATGATAATATAAAACTATAGCTAGCATAATAATGGTAATTCAAAACTTTACCCTTAACATCAGGTCTGAGGCGAGAATGTTCACACTGACCACTTCTATTATGCTATGGTTCTAGCGAGTACAATAAGGCAAGAAAAAGAAAGGAAGAAGGAAAATTGTCTTTATTTACAAACATCATGATTGGCTGTGTAATCTACAAAAAATCTACTAGAACTAATAAGTGAGTGTATCAGAGTCACAGGACACTTGGTCAAATATATATTTCAATAGACTAGCAAAAGAAAGGAAATTGAAGATAAAAGAAAATGCTACTTAGAATAAAAACAGCATACACAAGGGGATAAGCTTAAAACATGTATAAACCTTGTCCTCTGAACAGTACAAAAAAAAATTTTTTTTTTGAGAGATTAACACCTAAATAAGTGTAGAAAGTAGGACAAATGACTCAATATTGTTCAGATGTCAGTTCCCCCAAAATTGATCTATAGAGGGACTTTGTAAAAATTATTTTGGGGCCGGGCGCGGTGGCTCAAGCCTGTAATCCCAGCACTTTGGGAGGCCGAGACGGGCGGATCACGAGGTCAGGAGATCGAGACCATCCTGGCTAACACGGTGAAACCCCGTCTCTACTAAAAAATACAAAAAAAACTAGCCGGGCGAGGTGGCGGGCGCCTGTAGTCCCAGCTACTCGGGAGGCTGAGGCAGGAGAATGGCGTAAACCCGGGAGGCGGAGCTTGCAGTGAGCCGAGATCGCGCCACTGCACTCCAGCCTGGGTGACAGAGCCAGACTCCGTCTCAAAAAAAAAAAAAAAAAAAAAAAAATTATTTTGGTTTTGTAGTCAACTTTAAAAAATGATTCTAAAATCTATTTGAAAAAGTAAATATTAATAAATATCTGAGACAATCTTAACAAAGAGTAAAGAGGTAGGACTTAGCAGATATTAAGACACACCATAAGGCATGGTAACAACCATTGGTTTAAGAATAAATAGAGTAATAGCATATAATAAAGAGTTCAGTCACAGACCCAGGGTTTACGGCAAATCAGTGGGGGACAGGACAGATTGTTTAACAGATACTCAGAGAAAACAAAATTCAGGCTGGGTGTGGTGGCTCATGCCTATAATCCCACCCTTTGGGAGGCTGAGGTGGGCAGATCACTTGAGGCTAGGAGTTCAAGATCAGCCTGGCCAACATGGTGAAACCCCATGTCTACTAAAAATACAAAAATTAGCCATATGTGGTGGCACACATCTGTAATCCCAGCTACTTGGGTGGCTGAGGCAAGAGAATTGCTTGAACCCAGGAGGTGGAGGTTGCAGTGAGCTGAGATCATACCACTGTACTCCAGCCTGGGCAACAGAGCAAGACTCTGTCTCAAAAATAAAAACAAACAAGAAGAAGAAGAAGAAAGAAAACAAAGTTTAGAGCCCTACCTAATACCATACACAAAGGTGGACTCCAGATAAATGAAAGTTCTAAATCTGAAAGGTAAAAAGACCAGGCATGGTGGTTCATGCCTGTAATACCAGCCCTTTGGGAGACTGAGGTGGGTGGATCACTTGAGATCAGGAGTTCAAGACCAGCCTGGCCTGTGAAACCCCATTTCTACTAAAAATAAGCTGGGTGTACTGGTACACACCTATAATCCTGGCTACTCAGGAAGCTGAGGCGGGAGAATTGCTTGAACCCAGGAGGTAGAGTTTGCAGTGAGCTGAGATCACACCATTGCACTCTAGCCTGGGCAACAAGAACGAAACTACATCTCAGAAAGAAAAAAAAAAAAAAGAAGGGTGAAAGTATAAAATAGAAGAAAATGCAGTGTCCCATCTTTGTAATCCAGGGTAGGGAGTGTCTTCAATCTCTAAAGATAAAAAATTGAAAAATTTTATGTTAACATAAAGAGTTTCAATTCAAATAAGGATACCATAGACAAAATGCATAGATGTATACAGAATGAGAAAAGAGGTTTACGATATCTAAAATAAACAGGAGAATATGTAGAAAAATTGAGACTGTGTATAAACTCTTGCAATTTAATAAGGAAAAAGATAGCAACCTAATTAAAGGACAAAAGATTCAAACATGCAATTTTCAGGATATTACCTATAAACCCCACGTGTATATAGGAAAAGATGCTCAAATTCACTAGTAATCAGAGAAATGTACATTAAAACACCCATGAGGTAGTCCTTTACAACTATAAGATTGGTAACAATTCAAAAACTGATTAGAGTCATGTTGGCTGAAATGTGCATCTGTTTCTGAACTCTCTGACACATACATACCTCATGATCCAGCCGTCTTGCTCCTGGTAGAACCCTCACACAGGAACATGTATGAAAATGTTCATCGTATGTTACTCATGGTAGCAGGGAGAACGTCCATTCTTGGAGTGTGGAGAGGTAAAATGTGGTAGACACAATCCATGGAGCACTTCACCACAATAACAAAATCAAAACATAGAAACATGGATAGATTTTAGAAATATAGTTCTGAAGGAGAAATGTAAGAATTATATTGCATTTGAATGAATAAATGAAATATGTACTATGTTTACATAAAATACATGTACATATTTTGCAAGAACGCATAAAAACCAAGAGAATACACACTAATTAAATTATTCAGCAAGTATTCATTGAGTATCTGTCATATGCCAGCCAGTGTTCTAGGCTCTTGGCATTCAACAATGAACAAAAAAAGATCCCTGACCTCATGGAGCTTGTAGGTAGTACAGACAAAAAACAATATTCATGATAAAGAAGTCAATTATATATTGCATTAGAAAGTAATAAGAACTCTGGAACAAAAGAAAAAAGTAGGACAGAATGAGGAGGATTGGGTATTGGAAGGGCAGTTATGAGAGTCTTCATTGAGAAGATGGACTGTGAGCAAAGACCTGAAGGAGGTGAGAGAGTGAGCCATGAAGACATGTGAGGGATAGTGTTCCAGGCAGAGGGGAGAACTGGTGCAAAGGGTCTGAGGTGGGAGTGTACCTGATGAGTCTGAAGAACAGCAAGGAGACCAGCATGGCAAGAGAGAGAGCAGAAAGAATGAGGCAGTGTGCCAGGAGAGGGGGGTCAGAAAGGCAATGTGGCAGGGGTGGGAGGATCATAAAGGGCCTCAAAGCATATTGTAAGACTGAGTTTTTCTTTAAGTGAGATGAATAATTATTGCAGGATTTTGAGCAGAGAAGTGGACACGGTCTGATTTGTATTTTATTTGAATGTGTCACATTGTGGATCTCTGAGTTTATCCTATGTACAGTTCATTGAGTTTCTTGGATGGGTAGATTCATATCTTTCATCAAATTTGGAAAGGTTTTGGCCATTATTTCTTCAAATATTCATTCTTCCCATGCCTCTTCTCTTTCTGGGACTCCCAAAACGTACATGTTGACATGCGTGATTGTGTTCCACAGGTCTCTTAGGCTCCCTCTGTTTGTTGTCTTTTTTTTCCCCCAAGACAGAGTCTCACTCTGTCACCAGGCTGGAGTGCAGTGGCGCAATCTCGGCTCACCGCAACCTCCGCCTCCTGGGTTCAAGCGATTCTCCTGCGTCAGCCTCCCAAATAGCTGGGACTATAGGCGCATGCCACCATATCCAGCTAAGTTTTGTATTTTCAGTAGAGATGGGGTTTCACTATGTTGGCCAGGATGATCTTAATCTCTTGACCTTGTGATCTGTCTGCCTCAGGCTCCCAAAGTGCTGGGATTACAGGTGTGAGCGACCACACCTGCCTGGCTCCCTCTTTTTTGAATTCTGGTTTCTTTCTGTCCTTCAGGCTGAATAATTCCAGTTGACTATTTTCAGGTTTGCTAATTCTTTTTCTTTCTTTCCTTTTTCTTTTCTTTTCTTTTTTTTTTTTTTTTTTTTTTTTTTTGAGATGGCGTCTCACTCTGTTGCCCAGGCTGGAGTGCAGTGGCACGATCTCAGCTCGCTGTAACCTCCGCCTCCTGGGTTCAAGCGATTCTCCTGCCTCAGCCTCCTGAGTAGCTGGGATTACAGGCACATGCCACCACGCCTGGCTAATTTTTGTATTTTCAGTAGAGACAGGGTGTCACCATATTGGTCAGGCTGGTCTCAAACTCCTGACCTCATGATCCACCTGCCTCGGCCTCCCAAAGTGCTGGGATTACAGGCGTGAGCCACTGCACCTGGCAGTTTTGCTAATTCTTTATTCTGGCTGTTTAAATCTGCTGAGGAACACCTCTTGTAAGTTTTTCATTTCAGTGATTGTACTTTCCAGCTCCAGAACTTCTATTTGGTTTCTTTTTTAAAATATAAATTCTGTCTCTTTATTGATATTCTCTGTTTGTTTAAACATTATTCTCTTGGTTTCCTTTAGCTTTTTGGGTATATTTAAAACAGTTAACTTAAAGTTTTTGTCTAGTAAGTCCAATGTCTGCACTTTTATGGTATGGTTTCTATTGATTTCTTTTTCTCTTTTCTATAAATTGCCTTTCTTATTTCTTCATATGCCTTGTAATTATTTTCTTGAAAACTAGACACACTGAATATTATAAGATGGTAACTCTGAAATCAAATTCTGCACCCCATTTGCTGTTGCTGCTTACTTCAGGCTGCAGTCATCAATTTGTTTATTGACTTTTCCAAACTAGCTTTGTAAATACTACATTTCTTGTCATGTGTGGTCACTGAAGTGTTTTCTGTTATCTCAGTCATCAGCTAATGGCCTGACCTTAAATGCTGCTTTATTTAGCAGTCTCTTTCTTCATTCCATAGTACTTCGGTTACTATAGTTTTTTTTTTTTTCAATTCTAGAGATCCAAAAAGTTGATTCCGTTGGTTGCTTCAGTAAATAGACCAATTCTTGGAGCTTCCTACTCTACTATTTTCCATAATGTCATCCCTGCTTTGTTTTTAAAGTTCACGCTGTTCAAGATATATTGTTTTTGTTTGTTTTATTTTGTTTTGTTTTGCTTTGTTGAGACAAGATCTCACTCTGTCACCCAGGCTGGAATGCAGTGGCACAATCACAGCTCACTGTAGCCTCGACTTTCCAGGCTCAAGAGATCCTCTCACATCAGCCTCTCAAGTAAGTGGGACTACAAGCATGGGCCACCATGTCCGGCTGTTAAAAAAATATTGTTTTGGCCAGGCGCATGCCTGTAATCCCAGCACTTTGGGAGGCCAAGGTGGGCAGATCATGAGGTCAGGAAATAGAGACCATCCTGGCCAACATGGAGAAACCCCATCTCTACTTAAAATACAAAAATTAGCCAGGCATGATGGTGCACGCCTGTAATCCCAGCTACTCGGGAGGCTGAGGCAGGAGAATTGCTTGAACCCAGGAGGCAGAGGTTTCAGTGAGCCGAGATTGAGTCATTGCACTCTAGCCTGGGTGACAGAACAAGACTCTGCCTCAAAAACAAACAAACAAATAAACAAACAAAAATTTAACTGTTCATCTTACTGTCTATGCAGATTTTCTAACAAATTCACAGAAAAACGTAAGACAAAAGATTGTTGATATCTTATCCAAATACAAACCAAACCTGGCCCATCTCATCTTGCATAGTCAGCCGACAGGGCAAACACAAATTCTAGCAAATAGCATTCAGTCTATAAACTTCTTACTAAAAAATAAAAAAGATCCCACCTGCTAAATCCTGCACACCTGTACACAATATCATGAGATGAGGGATGATTTACTGACCTATGATATTGAGGCTTTCATAATGGAAGCCTTTTGTTTTTTGTTTTGTTTTGTTTTTGTTTTTGTTTTTGTCTGTTTGCTTTTTGAGACAGTCTCCCTCGGTTCACTGCAACCTCCACCTCCCAGGTTCAAGTGATTCTCCTGCCTCAACCTCCCGAGTAGCTGAGATTACAGGCACGTGCCACCATGCCTGGGTAATTTTTGTGCTTTTAGTAGAGAAGGGGTTTCATCATGTTGGCCAGGCTGGCCTCAAACTCCTGACCTCAGGTGATCTGCCCACCTCAGCCTCCCAAAGTGCTGCGATTATAGGCATGAACCACCACACCTAGCCTCATAATGGAAGTTTGAGGTCACTTCTCAGTTTCTCCAAAATGTGCAGAAGCAATTTATTAAAAGTTTTTACTTTATTATTATTATTATTATTTGTGAGATGGAGTCTCGCTCTGTGGCCCAGGCTGGAGTGCAGTGGCAAGATCTCAACTCACTGAAACCTCTGCCTCCTAGGTTCAAGAGATTCTCCTGCCTTGGCCTCCAGAATAACTGGGATTACGGGTGCCTGCCACCACGCCGGGCTAATTTTTGTATTTTTGGTAGAGATGGGGTTTCACCATGTTGGCCAGGCTGGTCTCAAACTCCTGACCTCAGGTGATCCGCCTGTCTTGGCCTCCCAGAGTGCTGGGATTACAGGTGTGAGCCACCGTGCCTGGCCAAATTTTTTACTTTATATAAATGCAAGGAGATAGCTTAGACATGTGCCTCCAAAATGCTTCTCATGGTTGCTATCCATAGCAAAGATGTTAAAATCTTGACCTGCTGTTAAATCACATTCTGAAAGGGCGAGATAAAAAGAGTGTTCTTTTCTAATTTAGAAATACATTAAGGATTAAGGATGAGAATGGAGAAAGGGATTACAGTAACGTAGAAATATGTTCTTTCTCCAAAACCTTCTGATGATCTGTGAAGAGGCTGTAAGGATGAACTGACTGCATCAGAGATGTTCCATGCCATGTGTAGGTTGTGACAGAATATTCATACAGTAAAACAAAGTGACTTATATTTTGGAAATAAGACTGCTTCAGAGTTTAAAAAAAAAATCCACCAGAAAAACAGCCAAATTAAATAGGATTTCGTTAATTTCTTTACTAAAATTAAATAGGATTTCCTTTAATTTCTTTACTAAAAAAATGTTATTTTGAATCCAACTTTGATTTCACAAGTTTGAATTTTTTCTGGGCTTTAAAAGCATTTTCCCTTGGAAAGAAGAGTTAAACTTCTGGTGATATCCAAGGTACTTCCAAGCGTTTAAAAATGACAGACATTTTAGACATTGATAGTCTATAAGATAGATTTATACTTTATGGACATAAGATGCAAAGGGCCTGATTGATAAACACATTGCTGCTCCACCAAAACAAGCCTGTAGACGCAAAGTAGATGGGCATTTTTGGTCCAGGTGCGGTGCCTCACGCCTGTAATCCCAGCACTTTGGGAGGCTGAGGCAGGTGGATCACCTGAGGTCAGGAGTTCGAGACCAGACTGGCCAACATGGTGAAACCCCATCTCTACTAAAAATACAAAAATTAGCTGGGCATAGTGATGCATGCCTGTTGTCCTAGCTACTCGGGAGGCTGAGGTAGGAGAATTGCTTGAACCTGGGAGGTAGAGGTTGCAGCGGGCTGAGATCACGCCACTGCACTCCAGCCTGGGCAATAGAGCAAGCCTCCATAAAAAATAAAAACTAAAAATAAATAAAAATAAAGTAGATGGACATTTTTGAAGAGCTA
Source organism: Macaca thibetana thibetana (assembly GCF_024542745.1). Taxonomy (NCBI): domain Eukaryota; kingdom Metazoa; phylum Chordata; class Mammalia; order Primates; family Cercopithecidae; genus Macaca; species Macaca thibetana. Next base: position 45,097,594 of record NC_065593.1, on the reverse strand, counting down.
TAAACTAATTTCTACAAGCCTAAACACCTGCTGTGGCTAGTTAGTATAAAATTCTAAGTATTCCAGGCTCAAATGTTTTCGTTGCGAGGATATTGAGTTTGATATCACATTGGAATGACAACAGGAATCAGTGTAATACAGGCTTGACAACAGCAGAACTGCAGGTCTAACTGGATCTTACCTTTGATTGTCTACAGTTTTCCCACTATCTAAAAGAAATAAAACATGTCCCAAAGGCTGCAGGCAGTTAGGAGGAGTGTTACCAGAATAGAAAACAGGAAGAGTCATATGATCTTACTATGGCATGGGACACAAAGAAACATGTCACTGATCAGGCACACAGTGGCTTACTGTAATCCCAGCACTTCGGGACGCCAAGGCAGGAGGACTGCTTGAGCCCAGCAGTTCAAGATCAGCCTAGGCAACATAATGAGACCTCATCTCTACTAAAAATCAAAAAAATTAGCTGGGGATTGTGGTCCATGCCTGTAGTACCAGGTACTCAGATGGCTGAAGTGGGAGGATTGCTTGAGCCTGGGAGGTAGGGGCTGCAGTGAGCCATGATCATGCCACAGCACTCCAGCCTGGGCAACAGAGCAAGACCCCGTCTCAAAACAAAACAAAACAAAACATGTCATTGCTGTTTTTAAAAAAATTAAATATGGGTAATATCTGTTTAATTAGTCCTATTATATTTGTGTTCTCCTTTTACAAAATCTTTCATGTATGTATCTTAAGACTACACAGTAGTGGCCAGGCACAGTGGCTCATGCCTGTAATCCCAGCACTTTGGGAGGCCAAGGTGGGGGGATCACGAGGTCAGGAGATCGAGACCAACCTGGCCAACATGGTGAAACCCCATCTACACTAAAAATACAAATATTAGCTGGGCGTGGTGGCATGCACCTCTAGTCCCAGCTACTCGGGAGGCTCAGGCAGGAGAATTGCTTGAACCAGGGAGGCAGAGGTTGCAGTGAGCCGAGATCACGCCCCTAGTGGCACTCCAGCCTGGCGACAGAGCGAGACTCCGTCTCAAAAAAAAAAAAAAAAAAAAAAAAAAAAGCACAGTAGTATAGACTATAGAATTTAAATACCTAGTAAAGAGTTATAAAAGAGTTAAAATAAGGCTGGCGCAGTCGCTCACGCCTGTAATCCCAGCACTTTGGGAGGCCAAGGAGGGCAGATCACCTGAGGTCAGGAGTTCAAGACCAGCCTGGCCAACATGGTGAAATCCCATCTCTACAAAAATACAAAAATTAACCAGACATGATGGCAGGCACCTGTAGTCCTAGCTACTCGGGAGGCTGGGGCAGGAGAATCGCTTGAACCCCAGAGGAGGCGGTTGCGGTGAGCTGAGATCATGCCACTGCACTCCAACCTGGGTGACAGAGCAAGACTCCATCTCAAAATAAATAAATAAGTAAATGAACAGAAAGAGACTTTATAAAAATAGTGTTTATTCACACATATCATTTGTTTAATTACCCCACTATTAATTAGTACTAATTGCCTCTTTTAACTTGTCCTATTGTTGTTTTGTTTAAATAACAGCATTTATGGATCAGAAAAGTAAATAATAAAGAATAATGTAGAATTTCAAATAAACACCTATTTTCATATTTTTACATTAAAGTAATAAAATGTGTATATATGACATATAATATTATTATGCTTTTTATGTTTTGTCTGGTATATCTGTGTCCCACCTGGCTCTCTAAAAAGTTGGTTATTAGAGGGTGAGGGGACTCACTGCCTCTGCCAGCCAGCACCAGGGTAGACCTCACTTTGAAGAGCTCAAACAGTGTCACCAGGTCCACACTGTCTCTCTGGGCCCTTGGTTCGCCTCCCAGCCTGTGCTTGTATTATCCTCACCCAGCAAGCCTAGCAATGAAAGCGTTTCTGTCCCAGGCACAGGCTTGAGATAGAGTCTCATTGGGTGCCTTTGAGTCACATGCCTGTCCCCAAACTACTTGCTGTCTCCAAAGGGAGTGGCAGAGCCTGGATCATGTGGGATCATTGCTTTCAGCGTGAGAGGGCAGCTGGAGGGAGGCACCCCCCTCACACCCATTCAGAGAGTGGAGAAGCAGTTCTCTACTGGGAAATCAAGGCGTCTTTCTCAGAAGAGGGAAAACAGGCTGTCCATTTCCCCTTCGGCAGGGAGCCAAAGTGCTTTCTGCTAAACCATTTTTGGCCAAATTCCTGGAGCCACACAAACATTCATCCATCTTCACACTTACAGTATTCTATGGAAATGATCTATTGATGTGCCTCGCTTGCTGACTGCACAGTGAGCTCTCAAGGACAGGGATGGCATCTGGCTCCCGCTCTGTCCTCAGCCAGGCGCTTAACAGGTGCCCCAAGATATCCTTGGGTTCCTCTTCGTGTCTCTGTTCTCAACTCCCAGTTCACACGTTCCTTGCACAGTCTCTACAGATGTGCACAGCCTTCACATCTGTAGCACAGCACACACCTTTCCTTTGAGTCCAGAGCTGTGAGTCTTGCCATCTTCAGGACTCGAAATTGAATGTCCCACAGGTGGCTCAAACTTCACCCGTGGGAAATTGAACTTGCTGTCTTCACCCTATTCTCCTCCTCCACTGTTCCCTTTGTCAGTGATAGCTCTATTGTTCATTCAACCAACTACACTGTCATCCTCCACAATTGGTCAATGCCCAGGTATCATTGGTCCTGCCTCCTGTATACCTTTCAAATCTTCCCTCCACCCCCATCCTCTTCATTCCACTGCCCTGCACTGCCCTGCCCCAGGCCTCAGCCTCTCTCCCTGGATGGCGTGCAGGTATCCTGTGCCAGAATCTCCCCTAGAGCAGCGATACAAGGTTCCAGCCCAAAGCCCCTTGGTGCCTCCCATTAACTTCACACTCAAGCCCAAACCAGTAGCACGTCAGCCTCCAGCCCCACAATTCTGCCCAGCTCTGGGGCTCCAGCCCTTCCAAGAGCCTTGCATTTCCCTGGGAGCACATATGCCTCCCTGTCTGATCCCTTTCTTCAGGTGGCTAACTCCCTTTTGTCCTGGGAGACCAGCCTTACTACCAAGAGGCCCCCCCATGATACACAACCCGGCCCCTCACACTGAGAGCCCTGCCTCTGAGCTCCTGTGGCCCTCTGTACTTTTCTCTTCCCTGCCTTTTCCCACATTTCATTCATTCGTTCACTCATTCATTCATTTATTCATTCATTCATCTTTTCAGTGGTGCATTGGATTGTGTGTCCACTGTTATACCCGACAATAATTTGACTTATGTGGTAAAGCTCCTGTGGTTAGACAGATGACCCCTACCTACCAGTCTCTCCCTCTGGAGTGTAAGGGCCAAGAGGGCAGGGATGACATCCCTTATCTCCGTGACTCCAGCCGAGGTTACTCCAGGCCTGGCACCTAGTAGGTGCTATCAATTGTTCAATGAATGGATCAGCAGACCAGCTACAGCAGAGATTAACAAACTTTGTAAAAAGCCAGATAGAAATTATTTTAGACTTTGCAGGCCCTGTGATCTCTGTCTGAATAAGAAAGCAGCCATAAACAGTACATAAATACAATTTTGTTTACAAAAACTGGATTTAACTCATGGATTGTAGTTTGCTGACCTTTGAGCTACAGGAATGAACTTCCTGCAGCACTTGGGAATAGCTTCTGCCCCCCACCTTCCTCCCCAGTGAGACCTGCTCCTGCTTTCTGTCCCCTTCTCAGCCTAGCCCCCATGGCCCTTCCTCCCACTCTCCAATCTTACTTTCTGCCCATCCTCCACCCCCCATTCCCAGAGCACTGTCTTTGTCGTGTCTCCCTTTTCAGACTCAGAGCTCCTTGTGGACAAGAATTTAGCTGCTTTTCCCTGACCTCCTCCAGCCCAGCCACCTGGATTCTCCATCACTCCCACACTCACATGATGACCAGCCCTATGGACAAGGCAATGACAGGCAGATATTTACTATGAATAGCACTTCCTCAGCTGAACAGTTGGAAAGCACATTTTTCTGCATGTTTTCATTCTTTTGTCAGCCCCTGTCTCTTCTGCCTTTCTCTGGGTTCCCTGAGGCCTTTCCCCTTGAGATTCAGCCCTTCTGGTTCCTTCCCTGGCTAATGCATGGGGAATCTATGTACAGCCTTGGTTCCCAGGAAGATGGCGGGCTTGTCAGACTTAGTTGCTGTGATGAACTCTCTCTCTATATATCTATATCTATATCTATATCTATCTATCTATCTATCTATCTATCTATCTATATATATATATATATATATATAGAGAGAGAGAGAGAGAGAGAGCCTAGCCCCCATGGCCCTTCCTCCCACCCTCCAATCTTACTTCCTGCCCACCCTCCATATATATATATATACACACATATATATACACACACACACACACACACACACACACATATATATATATAGAGAGAGAGAGAGAGAGAGAATATATACATATATATAGGCAAATAAGGCAGCATGGCTGGGAGGCAGGAGGAGGAACAGAGTGACCCCGGGATCCACCTTGGTGGTGGCAGCCCAGGCTTCTGCTGTATGGGGACCCGTGATGCTGGCCCTGACCATGGCTGCAGTTAGCGCAGCTGCCACCAGGTGGCAGGCATGCCCATTTCTAAAGGACGGGCTGCTGGAACTCGGATAACTCGTTGGTTGATGGGTTTGTTTATCCATCCATCATTTATTTATTAAATCGTTTTTGATTCCCCCAAGCATTTTTGACTCGTATGTGCCAGCAGGCATTGTGCTAAGTGTGAGGAGGAACCAAAATTGGCCCAGAAGAGGTGGCTGTTGTGGGCACTTCACAGGGCCCTCTCCCTGCTCAGCAGCACCGCGGGAGTGCCCTGACCAGAGTGGACCATGGCGACCAGGTGCCTGAGGGTCAGGCCTGCAGCTGGCGGGGCCTACTGCCTGGATCGGACCCCACGGCAGCCACTCGGGCTGGCACCCCCTGCCCTCCGTTCTGCAGCGGAGCCAGCGGGCAGTGGGCCCTGAGAGAGGTTTGGCTGGCCTCCCGTGCTGGGCTCAGGCCGCCCGCAGTGGGGCTCAGGTGCAGCCGCACAGTGGTCCCTGGGGCTGAGGTTTTCTCCATCTCTGTTCTTCCTCCAACCAGGCTCAACCTCAAACCACGAGTCCACCCCTCTGCCCCCCTTTCTCCCTTCCCTCTGCTCTGTTCTGCAGCGTTTCTCAGACGTGTACATCTCCAGGGCAGAAAGTGAATCCTTGGAACAGGACTGGGTCCCGGGGCCTCAGGGTCACCTTCTGCTTTCCTTAAGCCTTGCTGCTGCCCCTCCCCTGCTTCCGGCTGTGGGGCCAGCGTTCAGCCAGAAGCATCCAGTCTTGGCTGTTGGCTCTGTCCCCACATGACGCATAGCCCCACGAGGGCAGGGACCTCAGCTGATTCACTGTTGAAGCCCCAGGACCTTGCACAGTGCCTGCCACAGAGCAAGCCTCAACAAAGGTGGGCTGCATCACTCAAGGAACGGGAGCGAATGCAGCTGGGCAAAGAGGAGGGCCACAAGCGTCTATGGGAGGGCGGGCAGGCGTGGATGCTGCAGGACACATCAGAGCGTGCCCACGCGCCCTGAGACTGCCCTGCATTGAATTGGAGGAGCTCCTGGACCCACTGCAGTGAGGACCATAGGAGCCCCAGTTTGCTACATGGGACTCTACATCCAGCAGGGGTGGAGTCATTTTTTGGGGCCCTCAGAGGACTTCCTTGGCCAGCAGCTGCAGTGCCCAGTCCTCCAGGAGAATGCCAACTGCCACTCTGTATTGCTTCCCTCCTCCCCTTTCCTGCTGCCCCAGCTTCCCTGGCAACTGGGAACACTGCCCCCCACCCCAACTACCAACCCAGGCCCCGTGCCTTCTGACTCACAGCAGCTCAGCAGGAAAGCATCTGGTCATGCCCACAACCCTGGCATCTGGCCCACATGAGTGGCACCCCTCCCCAGGACCTTCCACACAGTTTCTATATTAGGGTAATGTCATTGAAATCTCTCCCACCCCGCCCCCAAGAAAGCCCCTGTGATGCGTGGGGATGGCATAGCGCCCCGCGGCACGCCGTGCCAGGTGGAGTGGGAGTCCTGATCCTACCGGCTCATCACATTCCGCACATTCCCAGTGGGCAGGGTGGGGGAGGGGCTGGCCAGGCAGGAAGAATGCCGCTTGCCTCTGACATCCTGTGTCTGCGTTTGCTTCATCCCCACCCTCCCCGCCTGGGCTCAGCTCCCCTTCATGTGCCTCCTGGGCCCTCACACCTTGGACCCCCTGTCTAGCTCCCGCCTCTCTGGACTGTCTTCCCTTTTCTGACCTGTCCTTCTTCTCCATTTTCTCCTCCCTCGCTCAGCCCTCTCCTCTCTGTCATCCTGGAGTCTGTGGTGAGAAGTGGGGAGACCAGGCCAGCTTCTACACACAAGGCCACTCTCCCTGTCCTAGACAGCCAAGCACTCTGGGTTTGGTATGGCCGCAGCTCTGCGCCATCTCCTTGTGCATCCAGGACTTGCCCTCTCTGGCCATGGGCTCCCAGGGTCCCAGTCCTGATCTCTAAGCTCCGCCCAAGGACCTTAGTGGGGATGGAGCAAACCCCAATGGTCTAGGTCCCCATGCTGCCCTGGGGAGATTTCTCCCTAAATTCCCCTGCCAAACAGCGCAGGACTAGATTTGAGGGTCATCTGCTCACCTGCCTCCCACCCCACCTGGACCCTGCTCTTGCTGGAGGAGGGGCTGCCTACCTACCTTCTTTACACACATCTGTGGGCATTGGGTCCAGTACCTGGACAAAGTTGTCCCATTCCTGAAATACCCACATGCCCCTCCCTCTGCCCTCCAGTCACCTCCTAGCTTCTGACCACAGTGCAGTGGCCGAAGTGGAGCTGGGCTCCAGGAACCTTGAGTTCCAGTTCTGGCTCTGCCACTTACTTGCTGTGGGACCTAAACTAGTCACCACCCTGCTGTGAGCCTCAGCGCTTGGGGGAATGACAGGAATATACCGGTAGCCTCATGCTCCAGGGCCAAAGGGGACACCCAGCAGCCCCAGACCAGACAGATGTTCTGACCAGGTTTTGATGGAGGACATAGAGGGAGTCGCCAGAGAAGTGGTCCCCTTTTGGAGACAACTCTGTTTTGTTTATTTCTTTTCTTTGTCTTTCTTTTTTTTTTAGACTGAGTCTCACTCTGTCACCCAGGCTGGAGGTAGTGGCGCAATCTTGGCTCACTGCAACCTCTGCCTCCCAGATTCAAGCGATTCTCTTGCCTCAGCCTCCCGAGTAGCTGGGATTACAGGCACCTGCCACCATGCCCAGCTAGATTTTTGCATTTTTAGTAGAGGCAGGGTTTCACTATGTTGGCCAGGCTGGTCTAGAACTCCTGACCTCATGATCTGCCCGCCTTGGCCTCCCAAAGTGCTGGGATTACAGGCGTGAGCCACCACCCCTGGCCTGTTTATTTCTATACTTATTTTTAAGAGATGGAGTCCCGCTCTGTCACCCAGGCTGGAATGCAGTGGTGCCATCATAGCTGACTGTAGCCCTGAACTACTGGGCTCAAGTGATCCTCCCACCTCGGCCTCCCAAAGTGTGCTGGGATAACAGGCAGGGTCCAGCTTCTGCTTTGCTTTTTTTTTTTGAGATGGAGTGTCGCTCTGTTGCCCAGGTTGGAGTGCAGTGATGCAATCTCGGCTCACTGCAACCTCTGCCTCCCGGGCTTAAGTGATTCTTGTGCCTCAGACTCTGGAGTAGCTGGGACTACAAGTGTACCACGATGCCCGGCTAATTTTTGTATTTTTAGTAGAAACGGGTATTTGCAATGTTGGCCAGGATGGTCTCGAACTCCTGGCCTCAAGTGATTTGCTGTTCTTGGCCTCACAAAGTGTTGGGATTACAGGAGTGAGCCACCATGCCTGGCCCTATTTTGCTTTTTAATTGAGCAAGGAGCAGGCCACTCCCAGGGGTTCCCCAACCTCAAACCAGTGCTCCCTACCCCAGCCCCTCAGACTCTTCTCTTATCAGCAAGGTATATCTGAAAAAGTAGTACTATGAAGAGTATCTGAAATACACACACACACTCCATCAGGTTGAGTGGTGAAATACTCAAAGCTTTCTACTATGATGAGGAGGCAGCTGAGGAGCCCACTCTTACCACTCCATCCAGCACTGCACTACAAGGGAGGCCTCAGGCAGGGGAATAAGGCATTGTAAGAATTGTAAAGGGAGAAAGAGAACTGCCAATATTTAGATGACATAATGGTCCATAGACAAAATCCCTCAAAATATACAGACAAGCTATTAGAATAAATAAGTAAATTGAGTAAGCTCACTAGATACAAAAATCAGTATAAAAAATCAAATGTTGCTGGGGTAGGCAAAGATTTCTTTTCTTTTCTTTTTTTTTCTTTTAAATAGAGATGAGGTCTCACTATGTTGCCTGGGCTGGCCTCGGACTCCTGGGCTTAGGCAATCCTCCTGCCTCAGCCTCCTGAATAACAAGATTTCCTAAACAGGACACAGAAAATACTAACCATAAAGGAAAAAACTTGATAAATTTTTCTCCATTGAAATTAGAATTACTAAGCCGGATGTGGTAGCCCACTTCTGTGGTCCCAGTTAGTAGAGAGGCTGAGGCAGGAGGATCCCTTGAGCCTAAGAGTTTGAGTACAGCCTGGGCAACATAGTGAGATCCTATCTCTAAAAGTGAAAAAAAAAAAAAAAAAAGGAACCAATCAAATGTTTTTCTACCAATGTACAATTAGGGAAAGGAATTAAAAGGACAACATCGTTTATACACCATAAAAATATCAAATACCTAAAAATAAATCTAACCCAAACAGTGAAAGCTCCCTCACTACACAGAAAACTTCAAAACATCTTTGATAAATACTTTAAAATATCTAGGCCTGGCGTGGTGGCTCATGCCTGTAATCCTAACACTTTGGGAGGCGGAGGCAGGCAGATCACTTGAGCCCAGGAGTTCAAGACCAGCCTGTGCAACAGAGCGAAACCCCATCTCTACAAAAAATACAAAAATTCATCTGGTGTGGTGGCGTGTACCTGTAAGAGGCTGAGGTGGGAGGATCACTTGAGCTCAGGAGGTAGAGGCTGCAGTGAGCCATGATTGTGCCACTACAGTCCAGCCTGGGTGACAGAGTAAGAACTTGCCTCAAAAAATAAAAAAAAATTAAAGATAATCTAAATTAATGTTCACGGATTGGAAGCCTCCACCTTGTAAATCCTCCCCAAATCAATCTATAGATTCAATGCAATTCCAATCAAAATCCTAGCAGGAGTGTGTGTGTGTGTGTGTATGCACGCATGTAGAAATTGATACGCTGATTCTAAAATTTGTATGGAAATGGAAAGGACCAAGAATAGCCAAGACATTCTTCAAGAAGAGCACAGCTTTGAGACTTCCAGTACTAGATATTAAGACAACGTGGCATTAGTGCAAGGACAGAATAGAGAGCCTTGAAGTGAATCCACTCAGATGTGGTGATTTGATTTCTGACAAAGGTGATACTGCTCAGCTATACTGGGGAAAGGGCAGTCTTTTCAATAAATGGTGCTGGGCAATTGGATATTCATGTGGAAAAAAAGGTATACTGATCCCTATGTCACATCATACACAAACATAAAATTCTAGATGGAATATAGATCTAAATATAAAAGGTAAAGCCACTAGAAAAAAACAGAATATCTTCATGACCTTGGGTAGGCAAAGTTTTTTTGTTGTTGTTGTTTGTTTGTTTGTTTGTTTGTTTTTTGAGACAGGGTCTTGCTCTCTCACCCAGGCTGGAGTGCAGTAATATGATCCTAGCTTGCTGCAGCATCAACCTCCCGGGCTCAAGCAATCCTTCCACCTCCACCTCAGCCTCCTGAGTAGCTGAGACTATAGGCACATGCCACCACACCCGGCTAATTTTTGTATTTTTTTGTAGAGACTGGATTTCACCACATTGCTCAGGCTGTCTCGAACTCCTGGGCTCAAGCGATCCTCCTGCCTCAGCCTCCTGGGTAACAAAATTTCCTAAACAGGGCACAAAAAGTTCTAGCCATAAAGAAAAAAAAAAAAAAAACTTGATAAATTATATTCCATGAAATTAAGAACTTCTAAGCCAGGCACTGTGGTGTGTGCCTATAGTCCCAGCAACTCGGGAGATTGAGGCAGGAGGATTACCCGAGGCCAGGAGTTCAAGCTGCAGTGAGCTACGATTGTGCCACAGCACTTCAGCCTGGGTGAGAGAACAAGATCCTATCTTTATAATCAAAATAAAATAAAATTAGAACTTCTGTTGATTAAAAGTCACCATTAAGAAAGTGAAAAGGGGCTGGGCATGGTGGCTGACACGTGTAATCCCAGCACTTTGGGAGGCCAAGGCAGGTAGATCACCTGAGGTCAGGAGTTCGAGACCAGCCTGACCAACATGGTGAAACCCCGTCTCTACTAAAAATACAAAATTAGCCGGGCGTGGTGGCGCGTGCCTGTAATCCCAGCTACTTGGGAGGCTGAGGCAGGACCTCCCTGAACCTGGGAGGTTGCAGTTGACTGAGATCAAGCCATTGCACTCCAGCCTGGGCAACAAGAGCGAAACTCTGTCTCAAAAAATAAATAAATAAATAAAAAGAAAGTGAAAAGGAAAGCTGCAGAGTTGCAGAAGAAATTTGCACCACAAAAGGCTTGTATCCAGAGCATATAAAGGACATTAACAGACCAATAGGAAAGAAAGAGATAACTCAATAGAAATGGGCAGGCAACATGAACAAGCCTGCCACAATAAGGCTTTCCAAATGCCCTGTAATCATATGGAAAGATGCTCAATATCGTAAGTCACTAGGGCAATGCAAAAGCTGCAATGAGCTAAAATGAAAAAGACTGACTTCTGAAGATTGGCAGGGGTGTGCAGCAAATAGGGCTCTTGTACCAGCCAGCGGGAGTGTGGGTTGGCACAACCGCTTTGGAAAACTTTATGATAGTATCAACTAAAGCTGAGCATACACAGCCTCTATGACCAGCAATTCCATATCTGGGCATGTATCCAACAGAAAAGTATTCATTGTGCCCCAAAAAACATGCACAAGAATGTTCACCACAGCACTACTGTCAACAGTCCTAAACTGAAAAAATCCAGATGTCCATCAGCAGTCGACTGAATAAATAAATGGCGGTGTATTCATACGAGGGTGTCCAGCAATGCAAAGAAACAAACTGTAACTACAAGAAACAAGATGGGCGAATGTCATAGGCTTAATGTTGAGCAAGAACCGCCAGACACAAAAGAACACATATTCTATGATTCTGCTGATCAAAAGTTCAAAAACCAGCAAAACGCACATATGGTGGTAGAAGTCAAGATGATTGCTACCTTCTAGGAAGGAAGAAATTGGGAGGAGATTCAAGAGGGCTTGGGGGATACTGGAAATATTAAATTTCCCAACCTGGGTTCTGGTTACATAGGTGTGTCCATTTGGTGAAAATTCATCCACTTTTCTGTCTATGTGTTACACTTCAATAAAACATTTCCATTAAAATAAAATAAAATGGTGGCCCAGAGAGACTCATGAACTTACCCAGAGTCACGCAGTTCTTACACAGGAAGTTAAAAGTCTTAAGTTCTTATTCCTTCTTTGTTCTTCACTCTGTAAGGTCCTGGGCAAGTGACCTTCTCTTTCTGGGGTTCACTTTCCCCAACTGTGTGGAATAGAAAACACACATACACACACACACACACACACACACACACACACACACGTTATTGCAAAAGCTGGCAGGAGAACTAGGAAATACCTTGCTGGGCTCTCTTGGGATGTGAAACAGAGAGAGAGAAAGAGAAAGGATCTAGCTAATAGCCTGGGAGAACTCTGGGTTTCAGAAGACCACTCAGGAGAGAATTCCTGAGGACAGATGTGGAGAGAGAGAGAGAGAGAGACAGACAGACAGACAGAGATAGAGACAGAGAGAGACTGAAAACCAAGAAAATAAGGTGGTTGGCAACCAGAGGGAGGTGGAAACATGGGCTTGGGAGCTGGATATTCAGTGATGGGTGGAAAAGTAGCCCCTTCCTCCTCCATCACCCCCATCCCTCAGGAATGATCCCCCACCCTTGCTGTCTTGGGTGAAGAGTATTTAGGGAGGAATTAAAGGGAAGGGGGGCTGCATTCCACACCTGGGCTGACACAGTTCAGAGTGAATAGCCCGCAGGTGAGAGGCAGAGGGCAGTGGGAGTACAGCAAGGACAGGTCAGGGAGGCCAGGGTGAGGGTGACACTCACACCACTCGAGCGCGTGTTCCTTTTTTTTGAGCCAGACTCTCACTCTGTCACCGAGGTTGGAGTGCAGTGGCACGATCTCAGCTCACTGCAACCTCCACCTCCCTTGTTCAAGAGATTCTTCTGCCTCAGCCTCCCGAGCAGCTGGGACTACAGCCACCCGTCATCATGCCCGGCTAATTTTTGTGTTGTTAGTAGAGACGAGGTTTCGTCATGTTGGCCAGGCTAATCTCGAACTCCTGACCTCAAACTCCTGACCTCAAGTGATCCGCCTGCCTCGGCCTCCCAAAATGCTGGGATTCCCACTGCGCCTGGCCCGAGTGTGTCTTCTAAACATGGGAGTGGAAGGAGAGCCTGGAGGTTTGGAGGACTCAGGTGTCCAGGTGGCGGAGCCTTGGTTTTCACATAAAAGCAGCAGGGGAAATTAGATGTGGTTTAGGGCCAACCCAGCCTAGTGAACTTTCTCCAAGCCCCTGCCCACACTCACTCAGGGCTGCAGAAGGTCAGCCCCGCTGGCCAGACATGAACACAGACTCTTGGAGAATGTCGGAGGCCAAAGGCCAAAGTGGCTAGAAAAGGCGATGGCGATTCTCCTCACTGACATCTGGAGGCTTGAAGGAGAGCTCTCCCCACCCCACCCATTCCCCACCCAGACCTGTCCTTGGAGGGAAGGATTCTGACCCCCAAAGAGGCAAGGGATTCCACGCAGGTCCCAGTCCCCAAGGAAGAATAATCTGGCCCTGAGCAGCCAGGAACTAGTGGCCTGCTGATTGCAACACATCAAGGAGCAACTGATACTGAAGGCCAGGGAGGTGACGGGGGAGAAAGAGGTTTACCCATAATATCATCTGCCTCTCACCGTTTGGAGGCTGCAAAGATTCTAAAGGCTTTGATTGGGCTGGGCCTCACCTGTGACTGAGCTGTCGCCAGCATGACCACAGTCCACTAGCAGGAAAACCACTTTAGTGCCTGTACAGCATAGATGAGGCCTGGAGAGGCTTCACCACATACCCAAAGCTGCACAGTTGGAAGGTCATGGGCTGCAGGGAGAAGAGGCCAGCACCCTGGGGGAGCTGGCAGGAATGCTAGGAGCTGCTTTGCTCCTGGTGTTGAAGGAGGCTCCAGGCTGGGGGATGAACAGTGGTGAACATAGCCCCCAAGAGAGATGGGAGACTGCTTTGATGAAACCCTCCTCATCAAGGCTTATCTCCAAATGCCACCTCCTCCAGCCAGCCTTCTCAGATGTCCTCATCAAAGAGGCTGTCTCCTTCCTCATCCTCATCCCCACCCCCCCAGCACACAGACCATACCAAGTCCTGTCTCCCAGCCTGAGTGGGGCCCTGCCCTGCCTGTCTCCCCCGAGCACTGACTGGCATCTGAGTAGCAGGGGTGGATGGGCTCCACTGACTGTCCTCCTCAGGGAGCCTCACATGGACTTTGAGCAGGGTAGCTGCTCACCAGCACTTAGCCCAACCAGAGAAGAGCTCCAGGCACCTCTGCCCAGCCCCAAGCTCTCCTTGGGAAAGCTGAATGACAGGTGAGGTCCAGCCCAACCCAAGGCTTCAGAATCTCTGCAGCCTCTAAACGGTGAGAGGCAAATGAGATCGTGTGGGTAAACTTTTCTCCCCGCTCATCTCCCTGGCCTGCAGTATTGGCTCCCCAGCCTGCTGCCTCCTAGAAGACTTCCTGAGGGAGGGAAAGAGGGTGGCAGAGACCAGGAGCCAGCGAGAGACAGAGGATCTTCCGGAAGCTGGGAGAGGAAAAGGAAAACTTGGGGCTGGGCAGGGGTGTTTGGCTCTCCCATGATGGCCACACTGCCCTCCAAAGCCCTGATGCCAGGGTGGACCTGCCCTCGCTGCCCCGGCTCAAGACTTGCAAAAGGTGTGGAGGGACCAGCCAGTTGCCCCATCCTGGATGGGTAGGAATAGGGGACCCCCCTCTGCCTCGCAGTTCCCACCCTCCCCTGTGGTCCAGTCCCAGCCTGGAAAGTCCTGTCCAGGGGAGGAGAGGTGGTGAGTGAGTAGGGGTCCTGTCCTTTACAACAGCCTTTTGCCCCCAAGGGGCCTAGAGTCTCTCAGGCTGACAGCCCCTCCTGGGCTGGCCGGGAGGCAGAATGAGGGCTCCCCAGGGGTCAGATGAGACAGCGTCCCTCATTGTCCTCAGGGGCTGTATGGGGCAAGGGAGCAGGTGTTTACTGACTTAGGAGAGGCTTGGTTGAAATCCAGGTTTATCTGCTTAAACCACGTCGAGGGGGAGAGGGAGGCTGTTTGTTCCTATGTTTCCACCCCAAACCTCCCAGGGCAGGGCAGGGCAGGGCAGGGCAGGCAAGGGAGAGCCTGGGCTCTTGACACTCCAAGGACGTCAGTCGCTGCTTCACCCGGCCGGGTTTCCTTCCTCCCACCAAACCTCTTTTGAGTGAGTGGCACCTGGATTCCTGTCCCAGCCTGTCTGTGCAGACATGAGAGATGAAGAGAGAAGGGGACAGAGAGACAGAGGGAGACAGGAACAGGAGGAGGAGGTGGGTCATGGAGGCAGCTCCGGTGAAGCAGGGGAGAAGACTCCAAGAGGGACTTGGGCAGGGTCCTGGGAGTGGGGCCCGGCTGCCCAGCTCGGGAGGGGCAACACAGGGCTGATTGTCCGGGGCCGCCGCAGCCTCCCCAAACCCTCCAGTAGTTTGGGTGTGGGATGTGGCTGTGTGCCCTGGGAGGTGGCCGGTGGGCCCAGGGCAGTGTCCCCACTCCTGTCAAGCTCCTTGAGTATTTTTTCCTGTCAGCTCTGCCTCTAGGGACCGCTTCCCGCCCAGGATGTAAGGCAGGCAGCAGCTTGTCTGGCCCAGCCTGGGCCTGGGGGAGCCCCCATTCTTGGTGGCTGGATAATCTGAACCAGAGACAAGAGAGACTGCTCCCCGCCCCTCACTTCTCTACCTCTCCTTGGAGAGCCATAAGCATCGGGGGTGCAGCCAGATTCCTGCCAGGCGGGTGGGCTGGGGGAGGGATTGCGGCAGGCAGCGGGCTACTGTTCTCCTGCACCGCCTCCCAGGCTCTGGCCTCCTCTGGCCGCCCCTCCCTGTGTCCAAGGCCTGCTCGCCTGACTGAGACGTGAGTAATGGACACAGCACAGGGCCTGACCCAAGGGCTTTGGCTGCAGGCCCAGCACTAGGAACACTATAAATATTTGGGGGAATTAATGATGCTCCTTCTCCCCAGCCAACTCTCTCCTGCAACCCAGAAGGCTTATGGGAGGAGGCCACAGTGTCCATCCCTCTGCCTCCAAGCTGAGACAGCATCAAGGATATAGGGGTCCAGACTGCTGGGTCCTTGACTGGGTTTGGCCACAGACAGGAGAACCATCTTTGTAATGCAGCTGCACCATCTCAGCCATCCCCCTGGCCTCCAGGCCGGCCAGCATCTCCTCCAGCCTGGAGACCCCAAGCCTTCTCTCTCAGGTACAGAATCCCCTGTTAATGGATGTTCTTTCTGAAATCCAGCCTCTGCCCTTCCAGGATCCCCTTCCATGGCTCTGGGATGGCAATCAATGGGTCTGCCCTTTGGGTAGTTAACAGTGCTCCTCACCTGCTCTGCTGCACTCCCTCCTGGACAGCTTCTGCCTGCTGTCACCCTGTCCAAGGGCCCAACCCCGGTGGATACCCCTAAACTCCTTGGGGTCCCCTTCCCTGCCTTAGTAGAAGCCTGGAGCGGGCATGGCCTCTCTACCTTTCCTGACATTTCCCTCTTCTGTGGCCTCAGATCGAGACAAGGATGTCATTTGAAAGCAGTCTCTGAACACTTACCATACCAGGCAGCTAGGAGTTTTGAGGTCATCTCAGGGCGCTCCCTGTCCCCACTCCTAGGGCCCTGAGAGAGGCTGTGGGTGCGGGGCTGTACCAGGCTGGGCTGTGGAGCAGGAAAGCTGGAAGAAGGCAGCTGTATGTGCTTTTCCAATCTTACTCCCTTGTCCAGAACTCAATTTCTAATCTCATTTCATGAGACTCCTTTGACCTACTTCCTTGGATAATATTGAGCAAATTATTGAACTCCTCTAAGGCTCAGTTTCCTCATCTGTCTAATGGGGAAATGAGGGTTTTTTTGAGCATCAGATAAGATATGCATGCAAAGCACTTAGCACAAGGTAGAATATGTAGTAAGTACTCAACAAATGGTGACCAGTATGACTAAGACTTTTAAGACTTAAAGGCCAATTTTCCTTCTCCGAGTTCCCTCAGCTCCAACCTCCAGGTGTGTTTCTCATGGCCTGGGAGAAAGAGAGCTGTTCTGGAAGAAGACACCTTGAAACGGGACAAGACACTCTGCTCCAGCCTGACTAGCCCTGATTGGGCCAACCTGCTTCACCCACTGTTGCCCCCACTGCCAGGATTATCATAGGCCCCCAGATCCGGTGCCTTCCTCCCACACCTACCAGCCTGACGAGGCTGGTGCCTATCCCACTTCCAGGAAGAGCGACATAAACACAGCTGGGGTGGACGAGGGCCCCCAGCATCCTCTCCGGAAGCAATGGCCACCAGGGGCTCCAGGATGCATCAGAGAGAATCTGGGAATTCCTAGGACTCAGGTCAGGGAGTGCAGGGAGAGGAGAAGCTCCCCTTCCTAGAGCTGAAGAGACAAGTGGCAGGGTCGTCTCCTCTGAACACTGTGTTTGGATCCCTACCACCCCCGCCTCCACACCTGGTGGATGCGATGTGGTGTCTCATTATGGTTTGAATTGCGTTTCCTTGATGACTAATGATATTGAGCATCTTTTTGTATGTCTATTGGCCATTTGTATATCTTCTTCTTCTTTAGATAAATGTCTATTCAGATCCTTTTTAACCACCTCACTGGCACGAAGCCACTAGGCTGTCCTCCCACTTTCATGTCCCCACCACAGCCTGGCTTCCCTCTAGGTGCTTCCCTCTATCAGGGCCTTTTCCTGCTTGAACCTTCAATGGCTCACCACTGCTTGCAGCCAAAAAGTGTGACAAGTGACCGGGTGCAGTGGCTCAAGCCTGTAATCCCAGCACTTTGGGAGGCTAAGGTGGGCGGATCACAAGGTCAGGAGATGGAGACCATCCTGGCTCACATGGTGAAACCCCGTCTCTGCTAAAAATACAAAAAAATTAGCCAGGCGTGGTGGCGGGCGCCTGTAGTCCCAGCTACTCAGGAGGCTGAAGTAGGAGAATAGCGTGAACCTAGGAGGCGGAGCTTGTGGTGAGCCGAGATTGCGCCACTGCACTCCAGCCTGGACGACAGAGCAAGACTCTGTCTCAAAAACAAAACAAAACAAAGAAGTGTGAAAAGCGTTTTGTGAGAGGTTAAAAGAGGTTCTTCTGAAGATGATTCCATGGTTAAACCATGGTCAGAGTTTTGGAAAACGATACACACTCTAACCCACTCCAGGACTTTGCCGATGCATATTAGCATATAAAAGGCTCAGAGAAGTCCCAAAGCAAACAATCCTCTCTTTTTTTCTTGTTTAGAGACAGGGTCTCGCTATGTTGCTAAGATGACGCTGGATTCAAACTCCTGGGCTCAAGGGATCCTCCTGCCTCAGCCTCCTGAGCAGCTGGGACTACAGGCACGGGTCACCACACCTAGCAACAATCCTCTCCTTAACCCAGCATTTCCCAAACTGGTCTGATGATAGATTCACACCCCCTACTTGTATTTATTTTTTACAGTTTTATGGAAATATAATTCACATGTCATACAACTCATTCATTTAAAGTGTACAGTTTGGCCAGGCATGGTGGCTCACACCTGTAAGCCTAGCATTTTGAGAGGCCAAGGCAGGAGGATCGCTTGAGACCAGGAGTTGGAGACCAGCTTGGGCAAAATAATCAGATGCCATCTCTACCAAAAACAGGTATTTAATTTTATTTTAAGTTCCGAGGTACATGTGCAAGTTTGTTACACAGGTAAACACGTGCCATGGTGGTTTGCTGCACCCGTCACCTAAGTATTAAGCCCTGCATTAGCTATTTTTCCTGATGCTCTCCCTCCCCTCACCCTGTCTCCTGCCAAGCCCCAGTGTTTTCTCCCTCCCTGTGTCCATGTGTTCTCATTGTTCATCTCCCGCTTACGAGCAAGAACATGTTTGGTTTCCTGTTCCTGCATTAGTTTGCTGAGGATAATGACTTCCAGCTCCATTCATGTCCCTGCAAAGGACATGATCTCATTCCTTTTCATGGCTGCATAGTATTCCATGGTGTATATGCACCACATTTTCTTTATCCAGTCTATCACTGATGGGCATTTGGGTTGGTTCCATGTCTGCTATTGTGAATAGTGCTGCAGTGAACATACGTGTGCATGTATCTTTATAATATAATGATTTATATTCCTTTGGGTATATACCCAGTAATGGGATTACTAGGTCAAATGGTATTTCCGGTTCTAGGTCTTTGAGGAATCGCCATACTGTCTTCCACAATGGTTGAAGTAATTTACATTCCCACCAACAGTGTAAAAGCATTCCTATCTCTCTGGGGCCTCACCAGCATCTGTTGTTCCTGACTTAATAATTGCCATTCTGACTGGCATGAGATAGTATCTTGCTGTGGTTTTGCTTTGTATTTCTCTAATGCCAGTGGTAAGGTTTTTTTTGTTGTTTTTTTTGTTTGTTTGTTTGTTTTCTTGAGATGGAGTTTCGTTCTTGTTGCCCAGGCTGGAGTGCAATGGTGTGATCTCGGCTCACCTCAACCTCTGCCTCCCCGCAACCTCCGCCTCCCAGGTTCAAGCGATTCTCCTGACTCAGCCTCTGGAGTAGCTGGGATTACAGGCATGCACCACCATGCCCAGCTAATTTTGTATTTTTAGTAGAGACGGGGTTTCTCCATGTTGGTCAGGCTGGTCTCGAACTCCCTACCTCAGGTGATCCACCTGCCTCGGCCTCCCAAAGTGCTGGGATTACAGGCATGAACCATGGCGCCCAGCCAATTTAATGGTTTTTAGAATATTCACAGATATGTGCAACTATCATTACAATCAATTTTAGAACATTTTCATTACCCTGAAAAGAAACCCTACATACTTTAGTTATCACCCTCAAATCACCACCCTTCTTTCTCTGCTCTCAACCCTAGGCAACTATTAACCTGCTTTCTGTCTCTGTATTTGCCTGTTCTGAATAGTTTATGTAAATGAGGCCATACTATATGTGGCCTTTTGGACCTGGCTTCTCAAACCCAGGATCATGTTTTCAAGATTCATTCATATTGTAGCACGTGTCAATACGCTACAATATGTGTCAGCACTTCATTCCTTACAGCCAAATAATAGTCCATTGTGTGACTGTGCCACATGCTGTTTACCCATGCACCAGTGAATGGGTACTTAGATTGTTTCCACTTGGGGGCTATTATAAATAATGTTGCTGTGGACATTCATGTACAGGATTTTTGTTTGTTTGTTTTTTGAGATGCAGTCTCACTCTATGACCCAGGCTGGAGTGCAGTGGCACAATCTCAGTTCACGGTAATTTTCGCCTCCTGGGTTCCGGGTTCAAGTCATTCTCCTGCCTCAGCCTCCTGAATAGCTGGAATTACAGGTGTGTGCCCAGCTAATTTTTGTATTTTTAGTAGAGATGGGACAGGGCCAGGCTGGTCTCAAACTCCTGATCTCAGGTGATCCACCTGCCTTGGCCTCCCAAAATGCTGGGATTATAGGTGTGAGCCACCACACCTGGCCCTCATGTACAGGTTTTTGTGTGAACACATGTTTTCATTTTTCATGTGTATATACCTATGAGTGAAATTGCTGGGTCACATGGCAACTCTATGTTTAACCATTTCAGGAAATGCCAGACTATGTTTTGAATCAATTGCACCATTCTACCTTTCCCCCAGCACCGCTCAGGGCTCCAATTTCTCCACATCTTCACTAACACTTTTTTTTTTCTTTTTCTTTTTCTTTTTTTTTTTTTTCTGAGATGGAGTCTCGTTCTGTCACCCAGGCTGGAGTGCAGTGGCACGATATTGGCTCACTGCAACCTCCGCTTCCTGGTGTAAGTAATTCTTCTACCTCAGCCTTCCGAGTAGCTGGGACTACAGGCATGAGCCACCACATCTGGCTAATTTTTGTATTTTTAGTGGAGACGAGGTTTTGCCATGTTGGCCAGGCTGGTCTCGAACTACTGGCCCCAGGTGATTCGCCCACCTCAGCCTCCCTAATTGCTGGGATTACAGGCATGAGCCACTGCACCTGGCCATTGCTAACACCTTTTATCTAACTTTTTGCTTCTAGTCGTCCTTGTGAGTATGAGGTTGTATCTTATCATGGTTTTGTCTTGCATTTCCCTGATGGCTAATGGTATTGAGCATTTTTTTAGTGTGCTTATCGGCCATTTCTATATCTTCTCTGGAGAAAGGTCAGTCTATTCAGATCCTTTACCCATTTTTAAATTGGGTCGTCTTTTTACTACTGAGTTATAGGAGTTCTTTATTTTGATAGAGGTCAGTTTATCTATTTTTTTCCTTTGTTGCTTTTACTTTTGGTGTTATATTTAAGAAACCATTGCCAAATCCAAGATCACAAAGATTTACTCCAGTGTTTTCTTCTAAGAATTTTATAGGTTTAGGGCCCAGGGCAGTGGCTCATGCCTGTAATCTCAGCACTTTGGGAGGCCAAGGTGGGCAGATCACTTGAGGTCAGTAGTTCAAGACCTGCCTGGCCAACTTGGGGAAACCCCGTCTCTACTAAAAATACAAAAATTAGCTGAGTATGTTGGTACACGCCTGTAATCCAAGCTATTCAGGAGGCTGAGGCACGAGAATCGCATGAACCTGGGAGATGGAGGTTGTGGTGAGCCGAGATGGTGCCACTGCACTCCAGACTGGGCAACAGAGACAGACTGCATCTCAAAAAGAAAAAAAAAACTTTATAGATTTAGCACTTATATTTAGGCTATATTAAAACATAGGCTTCCGTTTTGAGTTAATTTTTGTATATGGCCCGAGGTAAGGTAACGTCATTCTTTTGCTTGTTGATATCCTCCTAGTATCGTTACAAAACATCCCATAGCATCTTATGGGACTCTGGTGCTCCAGGAAACACTAACTGGAAAATGTTGATGAGGTCCAAGTTTCTTAGTCTGGCACAAGGCATCTCACCATCTGCCCCCAACTTGTCTTTTCCCAATTTCTCCAGGCTGGTCTCTTGCTATTCTCCAGATTTGCACTGGGCTTTCCTGTCTCTGCGCCTTAGTGTGTGCTGTTCTGTAGGTCACCCCCACCCCATGCACACATCTTTGCCTGCAGAAATTCATTCATCCTCCAAGGAAAAATAATAGCTAACATTTATTGAGTGTTTGACATGTACCTGACATTTTTTCTAAGAACATTATTTGTGTTACCTCATTTAATTCTTGCAGTGACTCTATGAAGCATATACTCCTATTGTACCCGTTTTACAGATGAGGAAATCAGTGCTCAAGGTGGTCAGGTAACTTGCCCATGGTTATGCAGTTATCAAGTGATGGGGGAAGAATTTGAACCCAAGCAATCTGACTTGAGAGTCCCTGCTTTTAACAAATCATTACTCTCCTATCAGTCTTTGCTTATCCCTGCAACTCTGTCCACCACTTTATTTGTACTAAAGTATGTTTACTGAGCTTCACCCTGTATTTCACTGAAATAACAAGTTAGTGAGTGAGTAAAAGAATGAATAGAACTGGATTCTCAGAGTTGGAAGGGACCCAAGTAGTGGTATGCATTCCAGCATAACCACCCGACTTGATGGATGGGGAGGTCTCTGCAACTCTCCAGGGTCACAAGGTAGGGACAGAGGCCACATCAGGACCCAAGTCTCTGCCCCTCCTGCCAGGCAGTGTTGACACCATGCTGGCTGCGCCTCCATGCCGCACATTACTTGAGTATCTCCTTGAGACTCCAATCTGAACTCAGTCCGAAGCAAACAGGACAAGACCCCTGGGACTCTGCCCTGTCTCCCTCCTCCAGGGAAGGGGGGTTAGGCCTGGCAGAGCTGCTCCTGGGCTTCAAGACCCTCCTGGTTCCTCCCCCATGCAGGGCCATCCCTGGGGTCTCAACCTAGCTTTCTCTGTTTCCTTGGAGGGAGCATCGGGAATGAAAGGTGGCAGGCAGCCAGGGGCACAGGGTGGGGCGGGAGGAAGGGCCCCAGGTCCGGTTCATTTCCTGGCACCGTTGTTTGCTGCATGCCCCTGGCTTCTGGTGGCTGTTTCCACCACGCCCACAGCGTTCCTCCCTGGCTGAGTGGGCAGCTGGCCTGGGCTGGAATCTCCCACATCCTCGGCCTCCGTTGTCTCTCCGCTGGGACCGCTCTCGGAGCCCAGCAGATCTGGGGAGAATTCTGCTCCTCACGCTGCACATGACCTTGGGCATGCCACTTTGCCCGTCTGGGCCTTTGTTTCGTCTTCTGGAAAAGGGGAAAACGTGACTGATCTCACAGGCTTGTCATGAAGAATCAAGGATAATATACATGAAGGGCTGGCACAGTGAGATTCTCAATAAAAACAACTATCCCTTTTTCTCTGCCTACCTCTCCCCATTTCCCCCAGTCTTCCAGGATGCCCACTTCCGGCTGCCTCCCCATCCCTGTGTTGGAGTCTCAGTCTGAGCCCTAGGTAGAGCCTTTTCTGGAGTCCTCTGTGATGGGAACACCTTCCCCAGGTGCTGGGCCCTCTGCTCGCTCTTGGGTACCCATAGAAACACCCACACCTCACAGCGATGGGACCTGAGGGGACCGACGGGGACATCGTGAGTGTTTCAATGGACCAGAGGAGGTTCAATTTGACATCATTCATCTCCATCCAAGCAGAACACTGTAGTAGCAGCCATTGGCAGGGTGGAGAAAGAGGGTCTGAGCTGGCTTTCCTAGAGGTCAGAGTTCTTGGTGGAGAGACAGCCACTGCCATGCCATGCCACCATGACCGCCATCATCCCAGTAGGAAACAGGCAAACAGGACAAGATCCCTGGGACCCTGCCCTGTCTCCCTCCTCCAGGGAAGGGGCTTGTTTTCTATTTATTTTACTATGTGCTGGGCACTGTGTGAGATTCATTGACTTGCCACAAGGGTTCTATGACTAGGGTGCAATTATTAACTCCATTTTACAGATAGAGAAACTGAGGCATGGAGCGCTGAAGCAACTTCACCCAAGCTAACAGGTGACCTAATGTGGCGCATGCTCCATCAGAGGGAGAAACAGAGCTATGCTGAACTGGAAAGCATCTGCTGAAACTTGGGAAGCCTGGAAGGTGGTGGATTTCAGTTGGCCTTGAAGGAAGGGGAGCCGTCAACAAGCCAGAGGAAGCTAGAGTGTTGCAGGGAGAGGACAGGGAGAGGGCAAAAAGCTAGAGTGCTCCAGGGCCTGGAGAAAGCAGCAAGCAGATGTTTGGGGCACGAAGACCTGCCTCACAGGCCGGGGTTGTGTGGAGAGTGGAAGACAAGGGCTGAAGGTGAGCAGGGTGGTTTGCCAAGGACCTCAAACTCCAGGCTGGGGAGCTGGGCTTTGGGTTTTGTTCTGTAAGGTATCCAGGGTTGGGTTTTGAGTGGAGTCAGATCAGGGAATAAGATGGCCTCCTGAAGCCAGGTGACAGTTGACTTGAAGGGAAGGGAAGGGCGCCGTGTGCTGGGCCCAACGCCAGGTGCTTCCCATCGATGGCTCAGTTAACCCTCACC
The DNA here is from genome assembly GCF_024542745.1 of Macaca thibetana thibetana. Classification (NCBI taxonomy): domain Eukaryota; kingdom Metazoa; phylum Chordata; class Mammalia; order Primates; family Cercopithecidae; genus Macaca; species Macaca thibetana. The sequence continues at coordinate 45,073,694 of NC_065593.1, read as the reverse complement.
ACGGCCCTGAGAGTTGGGCATGGCTATTACTACTTCTTTGCAAATAAAGAAACTATGGCTCAGAGATGATCAGAGGCCAGTTAGAGGCTAATGTGCATTGGGGTGGGAGGGACCCCACGGCCTGGGAGTGGGGCCAGGATGCAGGCCATGATTGCACACTGGCAGGGACAGTGGGTGTGCAGTGCCATGAGGGCTTCTCAGGGCATCTGCAGGTGCAGAAAGGAGGGAGGGATGCTCAGAGAATGAATGAAGTATGGACCCCTGGAGCTACAGCCAGGGTCACCAAGAAGCTAGAGTGAGAAGAGGGCTGGAAGGAAGAGCAGAGCTGAGGAGCTAGAGCCCACGGTGCAGGTGGTGAGAGGACTATAGAAACAGGGGATTAAGGCCAGGTGTGGTGGCTCATGCCTGTTATCCCAGCACTTTGGGAGGCTGTCTCTCCACCAAGAGCAATGGATCAATTGAGGTCAGCAGTTTGAGACCAGCCTGGCCAACATGGTGAAACCTCATTTCTACTAAAAAAATACAAAAATTAGCTGGGTATAGTGGTGGACGCCTGTAATCCCAGCTACTTGGGAGGCTGAGGCAGGAGAATCACTTCAACTCAGGATATGGAGGTTGCAGTGAGCCGAGATCACGCCACTGCACTGCAGCCTGGGTGACAGAGCGTCAGTCTCAAAAAAAGAAGAAAGAGAGAGAGAGGAGAGATGGAGGGAGGCAGGGAGGGAGGAAGGCAGAAAGAAAGAAGGAAGGAAGGAAGGAAAAAGAAAGAAAGAAAGGGAGAAAGAAAGAATTGGGGATTAGGAGGGTTATCTTGGGTGAGCCTCCTGTGGTCTCAGCCTGACCACACAAAGCCAGGCTGGCACAGCCTGGTCAACATTAAAGCCAAGGCCTCAGGGAAAGGCCTCTAAGAATTTTCCTGTGTTCACGGGTTTGGCATGGACCACCTTGTGGTCCCTCTGGGCTTCGGTCCCTCGTCTAGCTCCAACCCTAGCCCAGGGCCTTTGGCAAATTGCCAGCTCCACCTAGCAGGCCCTAGAGGTGCTAGAGATTTCCTGGCTGTCCTTGCTGCTGCCCTCTTCCCATGTCCCCTGCATCCCCCCTGCCACCAGCTCCTCCTCAGCCCCTCCCCTAAATGTCCCTCAAGCCTATCTACATCTCCACAGCCCCTTGCCCTGCAGTACGATGGCCCCTTGCCCTTCCCATTTTCACCTCCACATTAGCCCCCAGATGGATCTCCTTAACTCCCGATCAGAGGAAGCATTGGACCCACAAAGGCTGTCGGCTCATTCTCTTGTGTGAATCCATCAGCTCCCCTCAGTTCCAAGGCCAGCAAGCCAAAGCCTAAACTCGGGCAGGCACCAGTGTTTCCCTGAGCATGTCCCTATGTCCCTCATGTTGCTGTGCTGTGGTTTCTGCCCCATTACCCTGCTCGTGTTGCATCTGGCTCCCCTCCCTTCTCTCTGCCATGTGGTGGGCTGGGCTCTCACTCTGCCTCTGGGTCACACCTGCCAGAGACGCTGCCCAGGGAAGTTCTGCCATTGAGGGTGTGGCCCTGACACCCCCCAAACCCCATCTGACTCCTCCACTCAGAGGGGTCCCTGACATCCATGACAAGGTGGGGAAGGGGTCCTCCACAGGAAGAAGGCCAAGGCCCTGGGGGATTGTTTTCCAAGGATGCGAAAGCCTCTTCATCATTGCCCTCATCCTGCTAACAGCCAGAGAAGCAGGTGCCATGGGCCTGGCTGGAACCCCTGCCCACCCCACCTGCCCCCACTAAATAATTATTTACCCCAGCTCTTCCCCATGCTCTGGCCCTCCTGACCCCTGACCACCTTAATAGTTGCCTGACTCATTTGTACCTCAGGGCCAGAGTCTCTGTGGGCGATGCTGTCACATCCTGCCCCTCCCTGCCTGGGAGCACTAGGGGTACTCTGCCAGGTAGGGCTCCTGCATTTAAACAGAAGCCTTCAGGAGGTAAGGCTCAAACCCATAGGAAGGCTGCCTAATAGTGAGCATGTCTGTGATCCTGGCAGGAAAGGAGAGAGCCATTGTGGGGATGGGGAACTTTTGCTGCCTCCCAGATCAAGCTCCCTAAGGGCGCCTTGCCCTGGACATCAGACCTGGGGTCCCAAGAACAGGGCGTGTGCCTTCCCTCAGTCTGCCCTAGGAGAGCTAACTCCTTAGCTTGGCTGACACTTGCAAGCAGGTTTCAAACCAGCGGTAATTAGTCCCACAGGGGTGAGGTCAGCAGTGAGGGGCTTGTGGGAGCTGTGATGAGAGATGAGGGCTGGGAGGAGGCTTCAGCCTGACTTACTGAGGACCTCGGTCCATTCAGAGCAGGCAGGGAGGAGGAAGTGAGTCAGTGGGCACAGCGATTCATGCCTCAGAACTCTGACTTTCTTTTTCAACCCACTGAGCCAAGACGTTTGTCCCAACAGGATCCAAGGGTGGGGGAGGGGACGGGAACCAAGGGATATTAAAGAGACAGGGCCAGCCTCTTATTCGCCTGCACTGGGCTCCTGTTTTAGTGCCATAGAGTATGTGGTGATCGATCTCAGCTGGACACACCGTGGTTGAAGACCTGCCACATGATGGAGAAGCTGCCATGGGGGCTGGAAAACACAGTTGTCAACAACTGAGCATAACCACCACCACTTAGGGGAAGAGCGGCTGACTTCTGGGCCCCAGTTCTTTTTCAACAAACCCATGAATTTGGCATCTTTATGTGGAATTTATAGATGAGGAAGCAGGTGAAGGGACTTGTCCAAGGTCACAGTCCCACTGGTCTAATCGTACTGCAAGGCCGAGTGAGAAGTCAGTGCGAGTCCTGGACAACTCAAGAGTGACTAGGGATGGTGGTTGGCGTGGGGGTGGGAAAAGGCTTTACTGAGAAAGTAGAAACTCATGAAAGATTTCGAAGAACAAGTGGAGATTTTCCAACTGAACAAGTGAGGAAAGGGCATTCCAACCAGAGGCACCGGCGTGTGCAGAGGTTGGGTGGCATGGCTGGCCTGGTGCTGTCATGCCGGACCTCTGCTGAATTTCAGTGGGGATGGCACCAGGTTCAAGAGGCCGAAGAAGAGACCCAGAGTCAGTGAACGAGATATAGGTTTATGGGGAGCTTACATGCAGGGACAGTCCAGTAGCAGTGGGCCAGACAGCACCACAACCGCTTGCAAAATGCATGGCATTTATATAGCTTTTTCACTTAGTACCCTGCCCCGGCAACCTCTAGCTGGCAACCCACATTTAACCCAAAACAAAAGACCTCAATCCCCAATCCCCTCCATGGCTCGAATTCCATAAGAGATGGGCCGGGGGCTTAGATGTTCCTCATAGATAAGAAATCAGTCTCTGGGTTGGCCACTCTGATTCCTTAGCTCCAAATTATGAATGCAGATTTTTCTTAAGTTATTGTTGTCAGATGCATCTGCCATGCAGGTGTGTTCATGGAATCCTTCTGGGATTGGGGACCAGGCACCGAGACAGAGGCTGTGACAGGAGGAGCCCCTTGTTGAGGAAGAAAGGAAGATGCTAAGTACTTCTGGATACATGGAGTCCAAGGAGCTTGCGGCCAGCCGGAGGTGACTGGCAAGAGTTAAACATCAATGCTGGAGCCTGGCGGGTATCATCAGCATGGAGGAGAATGTTAACGAACAAGGGGTCAACTGTGGAGACATGAGAGATGAGAATCACAAACAGACGCTCAAAGTGGACTGAGGAATCTTGCAAGGGGGAGAGAATTCTAGGAAGGAGAGGGTAGAGAGGAGTTTAAATAAAATACAGATGGAGAGGTCAACAGGTCGCTGCTGCCACCCTAGAAAGGTCAGAGGGAAAGGGGCCAAAGTTGTCCATAGCATTTGCCCATCAGAAGAGACTGGTGCCCAAGGAGAGAAGGAGGCTCCAGTGAGATGGAGGGGGATGAAGGCAGACTGGGGAGGTGGAAAGGGTCACAGTAAACCTAAGGGCAGGATCCCTACTCCAGGAGAGGGTGGACAGGTGACTCCACTCAAAGGATGTGACTTCTAGGCTGTGACCTCCTGGGAGAATAGAGGGTAGCCCAGATGACTGGGGGTGGAGAAACAGCAAAAGTCTGGAGGTAAGAGGAAGACTGGCTCCATCAAGGAACTGCAAGGTGCTCTGTGGCCTGGGTGAAGAATTAGAACAGGTGAAGGGCAGCGGTGGGGAGGGGTGGAAAGATGAGCAGGGCCATCTCAGGGATGGTGTTGTATCCTGAGGGCAGCAGGGAACCATCAGACGTACCAAGTAGGAAAGAGACTCTGGTAGATTTGTAGGAACCCCACTCTGGCTTCCACGCAGGTGGTAGGGAGAGTTGGAGGCAGGGAGGGCAACAGGAAGCACTGGCAGTCATCCAGGGAGAAAGGACAGAAAGGAGCGGACACACTGGCAAGACAGCAAGAAGGCAGAATCAGGGGGACACAGTGATTGGCTGAGCTGGGTGAAGAGAAGGAGGAGCAGACATTCAAGCTTCCAGTGGGGATGAGCCCCTGGAGCAGAGCACTTGGGTGCCCCACGTGATGGTGCTTGAGGAACTTCCAATCAGGAACTTGGATTCAGAAACTGAATCCACGGGGCCAGAACTTGGGAGGGTGCTGATTTGGGAGTTATCACCATATGGTCTGAGTGATTCAGAGCCAATAAGATGGGCTGGGCATGGTGGCTCACACCTGTAATCCCAGTACTTTGGGAGGCTGAGGAGGAAGTTCAAGACCAGCCTGGCCAACATGGTGAAACCCTGTCTCTACTAAAAATACAAAAACTAGCCGGGCGTTGTTGTCCATGCCTGTAACCGCAGCTACTCGGGAGGCTGAAGCAGAAGAATTGCTTGAAACCGGGCGGCAGAGTTTGCAGTAAGCCAAGACTGTGCCACTGCACTTCAGCCGGGGCAACAGAGTGAGACTTCCACTCAAAAAAAAAAAAAAAAAAGCCAATAAGATAATTTTTACCTAAATATCAGTAAGGCACAATGGAAAGGATTTCCCACTTTGGTATTTTAGTCTTCATTCCTACCTGAGCAAATAACCATGTTTCATCTAGTGTACGGCAGCAGATATATTCCTGCATCCATTAGTATTGCATTACGAAGAAGGCAATGAAACTCGGCATTGATGAGCCATGAGGATGATGGCCCCGAATAGAGCAGGTCCAGGTTGGCCAGCCACATGGATTGACCCAGCCAGAAGTATGTGCCGTGTCCAAGATGGACACTACCATCATCCATTCACCCAGCTACTCCCAAGGGCCTTACTGACCCTGTTTCCAACCACAGGACCAATCACAGCCGCTGGCGGAAGGATAAATACAGATACACTTCTCACTCCTGCCCCTGAGGAGCTGACTCTGGAGGAAAGTCCATCATTGTGGAGTCGGAGAACCCTAGGGGTGTTACCAGCCACACTGGGGAGGTGTTCATATCTCCTGCACCTTGGGCATGTCAGTATTTTCAACCATAGCCAGGGAGGCATCTATACCTCCTAGGGTTATTAGAAAGTAACATACATAAAAGGCTGCACACATAGTATGTGCTTAATACATATTTGTTCCCTATCTATATTCAAATATACATAAAACATTCAGACATGCAGTCACATAGGCAAACACCTGTGAATTCATAAGGGCATGTTTTGATCATCATACATGTAGGAACCCTCTACCCCCAGCGGAGTGTCTAGGGAGTTAGTGGGTGAAAGTAGATGAAGCCCTGCCCCCGATCTCCCCAGATTTCCCACCTGAGCACAGAACCCTGCCAGTAAAGAGGCTTCTCCACAGGAAATGGCAAAGCCCTTGGGGTCTGGTGACTCAGCCCTGACTCAGCCATGTGGCCTCCTGGGCACCAAAGGGCCACCTTGACTTGAGGTTGAGAATGCTGTAGGCACAGCAGAGTCCTAATCTCCCAGCCAGGAGAGAAGGGGACTCTGGGGGCCAGGGCAGGGCATGCGCAGCAGGGCCAGGCCTTGGGCAGTAGGAAAGGAAGAGAGAGACAGAGAGGGCTGGCAGGCAGGAAGTCCCCGGATGTTTGGGTCCTACTCACCACGCCCTCATAGAGATCACTGCCTATTAATCCCCAAAAAGCCTCTGCGCTTTCCCTCCTTCACTCCCAGCATCCCTCTCGCCCCCCACCTGTCCCTGAAGCCCCAGTCAAATCTTACCCCAGTCAAATCTTACCCAAGAAACCCCTGGGCCTTTCTTACCCATTCCCTCTCTCCCTCCCTCAGCCCCTGCTCCTGCTCAACCCACCCCTTGGCCAAATTATTACACCAGCTGCCTTCTCCCACAGCCCAGTATCTCCTGGCAAAGTCAACTTCATGCAGCAGCCAGAATGTTCTGACAGCCCCCTTTCTCCCACAAGCACCACCCCTAACATACAATGCAAAATGGGTTTAGCCTGTTTAAATGTGAGAGCATCCAGAACAGGAGGCCACATCCTGGCCTGTCAATGAATGCTTGAGCCTGGCAGATTCTGAGCCAGGGGAATCGCCTGGACTAGGCCTGCGTCTGGGCCACAGGAGAAGGAAATCTGATAAGCCCATTCAAGCTTCAGCACTCCTCCCTCCCTCCCTCTTCAGTAATTTGCATTTTCAATTCAAGTCAGATAGACACCTGAGTCTCAGTCCAATAGCTGAGATTTGGTACACTTTGTTGCACAGATATAAGAAGGCTTGGGACACAATTAATGTAGATTGGGGAATAGTAAGAGATTTCTCTCCAGCCCTTTCATTTCACACATGGGGAAACTGAGGCCTGGAACAGGAAGGTAACTTGCCCAAGGTGAGAAGGCAGAAGAGAGCTTGCACTCAATTGAGGGGCACAGCATTGTAATTCCTCATTATTTTTCCAGCAGCTGCCCGTGTGCTTCACGTCTCTGTGCTGATCTGCCCCAGAGAGGTGAGGGTGTCCATTGGTGTGCTCTGGGGCTCTGGGAGAGTGAGATGAGGGCTGGGAGAGGGCAGGTAGAGGAAGACTTGTGGGAACACAGCAAGTGCTAAATAACCAGAAGCTGCCTTTGTGGAATATTGACACTGTCATTGTTCCAGCTGGGAAAACTTCACCTGAACCAGGACCCAATTCTTCTGCCTTTCTTCTGCAGCTCCTTTCTTACCCTGTTGTCCAGATACTCCTCCTCCAGGGAGCTTCCTCCACCCTCCGGCAGAACCCACCGTTTGCACGTTGTTTCGGTCACCTACAGAGGCAGATGGATCCCATCCAAGGTTTGGTTTGAATGAAGACTGATGACACCACCCAAACACGAAGAGACTATGAAAAGGTTTATTATTTACATAATGGAGGTCTCCAGGGGGAGCAGGGCCGGCCTTTCAAGCAGGTCCCAAATGCCTTGGGAGAGCCAGGAAGGAGACTGGCCTGGGTTTTTATTGTGGTTAAGGAGTAAGGGTTCCCTCAGGAAGGGGCTTGTGAATATTCCCCCCTCAAACACCAAAGGAGGGTGCACCCAGACTTTCTTATCAGCTTGTCCAGGTGTAGGGCACAAAGAGGGAAGGGTGAGGCTTAAAAGCTGTCCGCAAACATCAACAAATGAACTTAGACTCCTCATTACACATATGATTCTGGTGCCCTTGTTTCTCTGTCTATGTTTCTAGGTGGGTCTCTTCACCATGGGGAAGGGTTGACAGATAAAGAGTTGACATGATAAAGTCAACTGAATGATGAGATGATCCTACAGATGACAGTACCACTGAAACCAAAGGACCTTAAGATTTCTCTTTCTCCATCTCTCCAGCTGAGGTCCTTCTAGTCTCCAAGTCTCCCTCCACCCCCACTCCATCTCCCCACACTAGTCTGACACTCCCCCACATTCTTTGGCTCAGGCCCTCCCCCTACCAGTCGCCCCTGCTCTGCTTCACATTCCCTCTGGACACTCCCCTGGAGTGGAAAAACCATCCCTCATCCCTTTCCGGCTCCCAGTCCCAGGATCGGACATGCTGGTCATTCCTGTTTGGGATGTCCAAAGAGATAAGGCCTGGCATGGGGCCGATCTGTCATCGCAGGACTCTCAAAGCTGTTTCAGGCAGGATCCTCACCCACACGGCGTTTCCACCCTAAGCCCCTGCCCTTCTTGCCCTGGCTGGCTCCCCTTCTCCAGGAACATGGTAGAGGACTCAGGAGCCAGACAGAAAGCAAAGATCACTGTTCAACTTCCATCCAGGTCAGCTTCCTGTTCCTTGACCCCACATGTCTTCTAATCCCTGGAGGCCCTGGGCCACAAAGCAGACCATGAGAGAGGCTGGGTGGCTCTGGAAGTCACAGGTCAGGAACAAATCCTGTTCTAAGGAACGTCAGAGACAAGTGTCTTCTTCCCAAACACCACAGAGAAAGCTGTTATCGCAGCTGCTTTTGTTTAGGCATGTCTAGCTGTCTGACATCCATCTGCCTGGAGTGTGTCTCTTAAAGACACAGCTGTGGTCAGCGGCTTCCAGTCCTAGCTCTGCCTCCCATAAAATTCAGATCTTGGACAGGCAGGTAACCTCCTGAGGCTCTGTTTTCTCCTAAGTCAAATGAATATGATAATCCCCACCTCACAGGGAGGCCGGGAGGATAAAATGAGCCTGCCTGTGAAATGATTTGCAAACTGTAAAGCTAGGCCGGGACCCTTTCCCAGACTCTGAATCTAATTTTGTACTCATAAGAATTATGAGTACAGAATAATTTTATTCTTAAAGAGAGCCCCAAATTGCACAAGCTTCAGACTTCACCAAACTTGGATGTGCCCAAAGTAGTGTATAAATATTAATTATTAGCATAAGTAGTTAAGGGCTCCAGGATCAGATAACACAGGATGAAAATCCTAGTTGTGTGACCTCTGCCAAATTGCCTAACCTCCCTGAGCCTCATTTTTCTCGTTTTAAAACAGAGATAACACTCCAAAGATTGTTGTGAGGATTTAACATTTGTGAAGCATTTAGCATAGTTCCTGCTGCATATGTGCTTAATACATGGTGTTTTTTCTTATTAAGAATAGATGGAGAAAATAATGCTTGGGGAGGCCAGGCGGGGTGGCTCACCCCTGTAATCTCAGCATTTTGGGAGGCCGGGGGTGGGAGGGGGGTGGATCACAAGGTCAGGAGTTCGAGACCAGCCTGACCAACATGGTGAAACCCCGTCTCTACTAAAAATACAAAAATCTAGCTGGGCATGGTGGCAGGTGCCTGTAATCCCAGCTACTCAGGAGGCTGAGGCAGGAGAATCGCTTGAATCCGGGAGGCAGAGGTTGCAGTGAGTGGAGATAGCGCCACTGCACTCCAGCCTGGGAGACAGAGTGAGACTCCATCGTCTCAAAAACAAAAACAAAACAAAAAACAAAAACAAAACAAAACAAAATGCTCCGGGGAAAATGGGTCTCTGAGCTGCAGCAAGAGAAATGTGAGTTAGATCTAAGAAAGTACATAATTACCTCTTTTTTTTTGAGACGAAGTCTTACTCTGTCGCCCAGGCTGGAGTGCAGTGGCGCGATCTCGGCTCACTGCAACCTGCGCCTCCCGGGTTCAAGCGATTCTCCTGCCCCAGGTAGCTGGGACTACAGGCATCCGCTACCACGCCCGGCTAATTTTTGTAATTTTTTAGTAGAGACAGTGTTTCACCATATTGGCCAGGCTGGTCTCGAACTCCTGATCTCGTGATCCGCCCGCCCCGGCTTCCCTAAGTGCTGGGATTACAGGCGTGAACCATCGCGCCTGGCCAGCGTAACCTCTTGAAGTTCCCTTTCAATTTGATTCCTTGGTGGAGGAGACCTTTAGGCTCCGCCCACCTACCGCCACCTGGCGCTACCCACCAAACACCTGATGGGGGCTGACGTCCAAGCCCAGTCTCCAAACACTCTGTTCAAGCTTGGGTAGGAAGAGGGAGCCTCTGGGATTCTCTGGGCTGGGCCCTGAAGGCAGGAGTGGACGAGAAATGGGTACGGTCTAGGCTCAGCTTCCTGGCGACGCAGTGCTTTCTGTGAAGGAGGGACTCATTTCTACATTGACAGTCTTATCCCTTGATACCAGAAGTCGCAGGGAAAAAAATGCTTTTTGGTAATTACAATTAGCGACATTTGGTTGTTACCACTGCTAAATATGTCTGTCTTTGCTGAGGGGCCAATCTCAGCTCGGATCCGGATGAGTGGACAGGAGAAATAAATCTCTGCAAACACAGGGAGGAGCCTGGGTGAGAGGAAGAACTCCCAGGGACCGACAGCCACCTCTTGGGGACTCACAGCGCTGCGGAGGCGAGTCCAGCATTCCAGCCAGCCGCGCGCGGAAGTCTGTTCCCAGATGCGCCAACGCCAGGTCTCTCCAGCGGGCTGGCCTTTTCAGCAGCAGCAGCAGAGGCAGGAAAGCGGCCGGACAAATCCCACCCCCGGCTCCGCCCGTCACATCCATCTTGCTCCCGAGACGACCCTTTCCCAGAGAAGCGAGGGGCGGGGAGGGGAAATCTAAGCCTTTGGGTGTTGCCGACAGGTGTTTGGGGGAGAAGGCGGAGCTGGGGTAGGGAGGATGAGGAGGGAGGGGCGGTGCTGCCCCTTTAAGAGGCGGTGGCCGAGCCGGGACCTTTTTCTCTTTCCCCGGAAGGAAAGCGCAGCCCGGGCTGGGCTCGCAAGGTGGGGAGGTGCGGGACTGGGCGTGGAGAGGCGGGGCGCGCTCCGCAGGACCCCTCCCTCCTGTCCTCCTTGCGGTCGACCGGTGCGCTTGCCAGATCCGCCGCGAAGCCGGGATTGAAGGCAACAGCGCGGCCAAGGGGGCGCGGCCGGGACAAGCTGGGGGCCGGTTGCCCGGGGCAGGGACGGCGGCGACCCGGCCGCTGGGGAGGCGGGAAGATAGACCCACGGATCTTAAGAGGGGATCCGAGAGCGCAGCTGTGAAATTGGCCGAGGCTGGGGGCACGAAACCGATCAGCACTACGGAGCGCAGCGGCCAGCAGGTTTCAGTGTCCTCCGGCGGCGCGGGGAGCAGGTGAACAGGTCCTCACGCCCAGCTCCGCGCTCTCACGCGCTCTCGCCCGGACCCCGCTCCCGCTCGCAGCCATGGGCCCTGGCCCCAGCCGCGCGCCCCGCGCCCCACGCCTGATGCTTTGCGCGTTGATGGTGGCGGCCGGCGGCTGCGTCGTCTCCGCCTTCAACCTGGATACCCGATTCCTGGTAGTGAAAGAGGCCGGGAACCCGGGCAGCCTCTTCGGCTACTCGGTCGCCCTCCATCGGCAGACAGAGCGGCAGCAGCGCTACCTGTAAGTGAAGCTGGAGGCTGTGGGGTGGGAGCGAGAGTGTGCGTGCGGGGGATGCGGGTCCGGAGCGGAGTCGGAGTCCGGGGCAGCTGGCCCTTGGGAGCCAGGATTAAGGGGCGGGTACCCAGGCGGCCCACTGGCTGCTGGGGGTTGGCGGGAAGTGGAGGATTGGGTGTGAGGTCGGGCAGTAATCATTGGCAAGTGCTGACGGGGCCAGAACCTGTCTGGACGCCACCCCTCCGCCCTTTAGATCTCTCCTGAGAGCGGAAGTGGGGTCCCGGTGACTGAGTCCTCTCCCATTCTGTGAACCGAGTACCCAGCACTAGCCTCTTCTCTCCAGGGCTGGGAGCTGGGGTAAACTGCAAGATAAACACCCAGCGGACCCCCCTTCCCCTACGCTTGGGGGAAAAATGAGCATATGCATTTAAGCACCTCGCTGGTAGTCTGCGGCCACGCCAGCCACACCCTCTGCAGAGCCAGACTGGATGGCCTTCTCAACCGCTGGCTTGGCGGATGGAGGGTGAGGTGATGGGTGAGTCTGGGCGTTTGGAGCTGTCCATACGCTCCCTCTGACGCCTTGAGGATAGCGGCAGTGGAAGAGAGAGGAGGACTTGTCCGAGCTCTGGCTGCGTCTCCTCCTGCCCACCCCCAAGCAGTGGCACTCTCCCCACAGACATCCTCCCTGCATTCCACGGATTCGTGTTGGATCTTCAACCCTGAGTGTGTTTGTTTTGGTTTGAAGAGGGAAACAGTGTTTTTCTCTTTCTTCTGTTCTCCTTCCCCAACAGCTGCAAGGAGGAGGGGAAGAGCTATGCATAGGGGAGGAAGGAGGAGGAGGTTGCACCCAGCCGCCTGGGTCCCCCTCACTCCACCAGACACACTCATGCCCAGTAGCATGTCCAGGATTCAGAGGTCTCTCTGCTGTGGCCTCAGAGCATGCCGAGGTTGGCGGCTGGGGAGGTGAAGCTGTCCAAAGAGGGATGGTGGTTAGGACAGGTTAAGCAGGTACCATCCACCTCTTTGCGCTGGGTGATCTGCCCCCTCCTAGCCTCTGCCCCCACCTGGCCTCTGACCCCACTGAACAAGAAGATGTAGTCACATTCAGGGTACGCTGAAATCTCTCCCTGCTCCGGTTGGGGCCTGCAGAGATTGAGGAAGTTTAGAATGTCCAAAGTCCAAACTCTGCCCCTGCCTTGGTTCTGCCCTCCCGACCTAGCCTGCCTACCTGGACTTAACCTCAACTCCATCTTGCTCTTGCAAAAGCTAGGGCTACCACACCCTTCCCTGCCTGGCCCCAGCAGCTGCCACCTGGCCTTAGCCAACCCTCTATCTTTTGGAGATCCTGAGCCACCAGGAGCACACGTTTCTACATCAGCACTCTTTCTGCCCTAACCAAGAAAAAGATTTTCAGACTTTCAATGCCAAATCTGCATGATATAAGATAACATAGGTAAAGAGATCAGACTGGAAAGAAAGAGTCAATAATGATTCCTCAACCCCTCCCCCTTTTGCCTGGTGACCTTGAGCAAGGTCCCCTCCCTGGGCCAGGTTTCCCCCAAAAGGGGTTAGACCTGGATCTAGTGCTCTTTCCCACTGCTGCTGGCCTGTGAGAGTCAACTTGATATGGTAGAGGGAGAAGAGGCTTGGAGGTCCCATGGCCAGTGTCCTGTCTCAGATCTGTTACCAATACCTGAACCTGAATTTCCTTACGTGTTGGAGGGAGGGGAATAGCATGCCTTCTTTTGGGATGTTAGTGGGGCTGTAACTAGATAAAGTGTGTAAAATCCTCTGCACAAGATAAAGTGTGTAAAATCCTCTGCACATGTGCCTTTCTCCAAGGAGCACCTGAAGGCTCTTGCACTGAGGCCAGAACCTGGATGCATCCTCATTACCCATGAGCCCCCTCCAAGGTGGCTGAGCAAAGGGGTTCTACTTTTCTCTCTGGGAAACTGGAGCTGGCATTCAGCCTGCCAGGAGCCCAGAAGGTTCTAAAGCTAATGAACCTCTGAGGGGCAGGAGTTCTCTCCCTTGAGTATCCTCAGTCTTTCCTAAGGGTGGTTCTGTATCTTGGCCCTTCTTGTCATCTCACTGAATTCAACCCCTTGGCCATTCAACCCCTCGGCCATTTGGGAGAGCCAGCTGGGCTTAGCTGCAGCCAGCTGTGTAGCCAGATGCAAACAGCTGCCTGAGTGCACAACTCAGAGGAACTAACTAGTAAGACGAGCTGCAGCCTCATATTCTGTTAGCCTGAAAGTCTCTTTGGAAAAGCGGGATCGTTCATGGTCTTGGATAGGCTCTTAAACTGGGGTTCACAGAAGGTTTTCAAGAGATGCAGGGACTCCCTGAAAGTATACCCCAAATCGTAGTATTTGTCCACTGCCTTGTGGGTGGGAGGAGGGGAGAGCACAGCTTTCTTGTTCTCCATTCAGAAGGCCTCAGAAATGGTTAGAAACCCAGGGTGGGACCTTCTTTGCTGCCCCATCACCTTCATCTCTGGACTGGGGTTCCTGGCCCACAACATAGGGGGCTCGCCCTAACCCAGGGCCCAATCTCCTACTCTGTGGAAATGAGGGGTAAGGAGCAGGCAGAGGACCAAGTGCTCTGGGCTTCTTGGCAAAATGCATGAGGGGTTCCTTGGAGGGACAGGGACTGTTCTTTGGGAGGTGGTTACTGACACCATCTCTTCTCCAGCACCTGCTCTGACATTCCTTCCTGGGAATCCAGGCATTCTGGTCTGGTCTGACCCTGTGGGCCTATGGAGATACCGCCGGTCCTTCTCTTTCTTTCACTTTTGCTTGGAAATGAGGGTATCTGGGAAGCCCAGGGCAGGGTGGCTCCTAGAAATGAGGTCATGCCCGAGGTACACAGGATCCAGGCTCACCTGCCATGCTGTCCTAACTTCATGTTTCCCTGGGCAGGGTGGGTGCCTGGCAGCCTCCAAGGCTCGTGCCAGCAGAAATGGGCACAGCAGCTGTGGCTGGAGGCAGAAGGCCTGCACTTGTAGTAGGTTTTACCCAGTGACCAGTCTAGGCCAAGAGGCTTTCAACTGGGCAGGAGTGGGAGAAGCCGGATCTTGTCGAAAAAGAAGCAGCGAAGGGGGCTTGGTCAGAACTAAACAAAGAAGGAAGAGGATCCCCTTTGCCGTAAGAGGGATTGAGGTTAGATGACACTTAGAATGCCCTCGGGAGTCAAATATAGGAAAAGTACTGAAGAGCCAAGGAAAGGGAGAAGAACTGAGAAAAATGGCCTTGTTCTTTTTTTATCTGAGGCTTAGCCAAGGCTCTTTTTCCTGCCCTTTCTTGTTCTCTCTCTCCCTCCAGCTTGTTGCTCTGGTTCTAGGGCTGAGTCACCAGTGGGGAGGGGGGCTGGGTGGGCAGCAAAGGAAGAGTAGGGAAGGATGGGGAGGGCTGCAGTTTCAGCTCCACGGAGCGGCCTCTGGGGAGATGGCTAATTCGGGCAGCAAGGTTGGCATAGAGCTGGGATCCAGGCATCCCAGAGCCGCCCCCGCCCCTTCTCTGGGGCTCAAAGGTGGAGCAGGCACGCTCCCCACCTGCCTCCTGGCCTGGGGTGGGAGGGAAACACAGGAGGCTAGGTACCCAAGGAGTGAGGCCTTGCTGTGTTGGCCTGAGTGCTAGATCCTTTGGCCCCCTCTGGAATCCTCCCATGGAGCCACCAAGTGCCTTCCTGAGGTGACAGAATCTGGGAAGGTGAATCTTACAGGCTGCTTCTCTGAGCATTACCCCATCCCAGTGGGGGCCTTCTCCTCTTTGGGGTGAGCCAACCTGGTACCTTGAATTCTCCTGGGTACTGTGCCCCGCCCTTCTCTGATTCTTCTGCTTTCTCCTTGGTTGTTCCATTAGCTTTGAACTGCCCCAAGGGGAGTGATAGGTCAGGGGTGAGGAAGGGCTTTTTCGGAACTTGGAGCTCAAGGCTCCACAGAGGCCAAGAGGGGCTGTTTGGCTGAAGCCAACGGGAGGGTGAGGAGGCAGCTGTTGGAAAGCCCTTGAGTAGTCACTTCACCCATCCCACTCCATCTGGGGGGCTGGTGGTCTCTGCTCCCCCGAGTCCAGCCTGACTCCTGGAGAGGGGCAGTCCTATCTCGTGTCTTCCTTGCTCTAAGAGCTCCATCTAGGCATCTCTCTACCTAGTCTCCCTCCTTCTGGCTGCAGCTGAGGGGATGGGCTCAGTACCGCTCTGGAAGGGGTCAGCTTTTGGATTTTGTGGTCTGGACCAGACCCAAAAGTAGATGGCCAGCAGAACTGCTCATTTGCATAATTATTTGCATTTCATTTGCATGTCAGTAAGGTCCCTCTCACCTTCAGGATTCTCCAACCCTCACCACACACACCTGGGTATGTGTGGCTGCAGGAAGCTGGAACCACCCTCCGCATACCACCTTCCCCCATCCATGCGCAGGCCTCTGGCTGTAGACCCATTGGATCCTGGGCTGGGAGCCAGAGGGCCTTAAAGGGCCTCTGAGTGGGCCAAGTGGAAGCTAAAAATACTCTGGGGGGGGTGAAGGGGGGCTCCCTCTGGAATCTCTGAGGAGGGAGGGGCCTGGGATGTGGGGCTGGGATTAGGGCACTAGCCCTGCCCCACCCTCTATCAGTAGGCATAAGACTGGTTCCAGGCAACAGGCAAGAGGGTATAGGTGGTAAGGGGAAGTATTTCAATCTCATTGACATGCGTGCCCAGCTCTGCCTGCTCAGTACCTCGGGAAGTTCAGAGGAGGGGGTCCCTTAGCCCCTTACTGGCTGAGTTGAGGGGGCTGGGAGGGCATGGAGACCCTCCTGCTCAGCTGCCTCCTGTATGATAACATGCTCAGGGCCATAGAGTGGCTCTAGCTGCCAGCACTCCTGTCCCCACCCCAGTGATCACCTGGTATCCTCAAGCCATGGAAGTCTTCTTACGTCTGTCCCCTGCTCTCTCTAAACCACCAAAGGAGTCTCTTCTTTTCCCTCTGATCCAGGTTCCCTAACATGCCAGGGCAGAAATTCCTGGGTCCAGCCAGGCACAGTGGTTCATGCTTGTAATACCAGTACTTTGGGAGGCCGAGGCGGGTGGATTACCTGAGGTCAGGAGTTCGACATCAGCCTGGCCAATATGGCGAAACCCTGTCTCTAGTAAAAATACAAAAATTAGCTGGGTGTGGTGGCGCGTGCCTGTAATCCCAGCTCCTTGGGAGGCTGAATCAGGAGAATCACTTGAACCCGGGAGGCGGAGGTTGCAGTGAGTGGAGATTGTGCCACTGCACTCCAGCCTGGGTGACAGAGCAATACCCTGTCTCAAAAAGGAAAAGAAAAAAAGAAATTCCTGGGTCCCTGGAGGGAGGGCTGGGGTCATGCTAGGGCCAGTCCTGATGCCACAACAAATCAGACCAACAATGCTCATACTAACTATGGCTTCATATCAGAACACCCTTTTGCAGAATAGACCTATCTGTTCCTCCAGCAACCCTGGAGGTCAGCGGGAGAGGGGCTGCCCGCATTTTACAGATGAGGCACTCAGGGCTCAGAGGAGGAAATTGCCCCTTCAGGCAGAACAAACCCTACACCCAGGTCCGTGGGTTCTCAGGCTGAGCTGCTCCTTTCCCGCAGGCTGTGGCTCCCTTCTCTCATCTGTCAGGCACGCCAGAGAGCGGACGTCCATGGGTGGTCAGGCAGAGGATTCATCAAGACCTTCCCAGCCCAGACAGAAGTGACTCTCCAGGCCTGGCTGCCACCCTGGCCTCCTGCCAGCTTCCCTGGCCAGGAAGCTTCACCCCTTCTCCCAGGAACACTTCCCCAGGGTGAGGTCTGAGCTGTAGTCTTAAAGTACAGGCAAGGTCCCACCCCCTTCCCAGCAGCCTCAGGCAGTACATTCCTAACTCCCAGTGGGTGGAGACACCCCAGGCCCCAGCATGCCCAGGCCCTGCCCCGCCTACTCCCTGCAGCCCACACTCACAGGTCCCAGGCAGGAGCTACTGGCGTGGCTGTTGCTTGGCACTTCCAGACTGGCAGAAGGCCCAGAGCCCAAGTTCTTAGCTGGGAGCTGTAGAGTGATAGAGTTGCTGGGGCCAAATGGTGGGGCACCTGGGAGGTGTCTCCCACCTGAGAAGGCCAGGGCCATCAGGATTTAGCAGGGAGGGGCTCCTGGCAGAACATTTAGAGGCTGCAGGGAGGTGATGTGGGGAGAAGAAAGTCTGGTAAAACTGAGTTCTCAAACTGGGGTGCACTAGATTCCACCAGATGGTATGTTGTGGGCAGAGGAATCTTACCTTTTTAACAAAGATCCCTGGGGTTTCTGATGACCCAAGGCTTGTCCTCTAAGATGGTATTTCAGGGCCAACCCCTGGAGGAATCTACCTTTTTAACAAAGATCCCTGGGGTTTCTGATGACCCAAGGCTTGTCCTCTAAGATGGCATTTCAGGGCCAACCCCTGCCTCTCTCTGCTCCAGCCACCCCTCTGGTATGGGACAGGTTGCCAGGGTCCTAAGCATCCTTGTAGGAACTTGCTGTCGGCATCCCCAAAGATGGAATCTGGGCAGGCTGGGGGCAAGGCAAGAGCCCTTGCCCACCCCACCTGCTGCCCGCCCACTGGAAACTCTGCTCTGGGGCCACATTGTCCAAGGTGTCAGGTACTCATCCCAACCCCTACCTGTGTGTCTGTCTTAAGGTCACTGGAGAAGGATATTGGACATCACCCAGGTCACTTAGGGGCCCAGGTCTCCAAGATCTGAGTCCCCAGATGGCTTCAGGAGGAAAAACCCAGGGCTCTGACAACCCAGCCCCCTAAGTTCTCCCCTCTGACCCCACAGAATTTGAACTCTCTGCCAGGATTCCTCATCTTGCTGTCTTCTGGTCAACCTTCATCTCAAAAGCCAAAGCGTTGCTTCCAAAACTGAGATCTGGCCATGTCATGCCCCTGCCTAAAATCCCTCTGCGGTTTCCCCTAAGGCTGTTCCCAGCCTGCCTTTGTGTGCCTCCCCAGAGGCTCCTGGACTCCAGCTATGCTGAGGGCCTTGCAGGTCTCTGAATCATCCTGCTGGCTCTTGCTTCCTGGCCCTGCACATGTGTGCCTTTGCCCACGTGGCCTTCTCCCCTTCTTCACCTGGAGAACCCTGGTCATCGTTCCCAGACTCAGATTAGGTCACCTCTTCTGCTGGCCTCCGTGACTGCCCCCTCAGCCCTGAGCCTGAGCTGCTGTGCTCCCTGCTTCCCCCTCCCGGGGCACTTCCTTCCAGTGTCTTTTTTCCTTGCCTGCCTTCCCTTATGCTGGGCACTTCTGGAGGGCAGGAGCTGGGGTTCTCCTGGCACCAACAATCTGCAAATGTATGTTGAATAAATAGCAAGTTGTTTGAAGTGGGGCTTGGGGAGTCTGAACCCAGACCCACCTCCCTCCCTATCCCCAGGCTCCTGGCTGGTGCCCCCCGGGAGCTCGCTGTGCCTGATGGCTACACCAACCGGACTGGTGCTGTGTACCTGTGCCCACTCACTGCCCACAAGGACGACTGTGAGCGGATGAACATCACAGTGAAAAGTGAGGGGAAGAGGCTGGGGAGGGGTGCCGGGTCAGAGGTCTGGCAGAGGGGTACCGCAGAGAGAATGGCCTAGAGGAGATAGAAGGCCTTACCCAGCTTCTAGTCGCTTCTTGTCCAGCTGGGAAGAGGGTGCCCTAGAGGAGAGTGGGGCTGGAGGGGATTGGTGGAGCTTAGAACAATGACGAGCTGGAGAAGGGGAATTGGGAGGGCTGTCCTGTGGGTGGAGGGCCCAAGCAGGACCCACCCCTGCCCTCTGGAGGCTTTGGGCACTGAAGTATGGGTGAGGTTCTCTGGTTCATGATCCCCCTGGTGCCCACAGGTGACCCTGGCCATCACATTATTGAGGACATGTGGCTTGGAGTGACTGTGGCCAGCCAGGGCCCTGCAGGCAGAGTCCTGGTAAGTGGATGCTCAGTGTCGGCTCCCCTACCTCTCCCTGGCTCTCTCCTCATCTCCTAGAGCTGGGAGGAAAGAAGAGGGCAGCAGGCGGGTCCACAGCGTGTGTGTGCTGGGGCCTGCACACAAGTCCCTTCCTGTGGCTGTGCATCCCTCGCTCCCTGCACTCCTGGGGAGGGAGTGAGTATCCTGTGCTCTCCCAAAGCCAGGCACGGCCTGAGTTCTCTGACTCATCCACTTCCTCCCCATGCCCACACTGGGTGCTCAGCCTTCGTGGGAACAAGCCGAGGGAGCTGAGGGAACTGCGAGGAGGAGAAAGGGCAGAGAGGGCCCCAGGCGGCTCAGCACTGGCTGGCGCTCCTTCCTGGGAGGCTGACTGCCGGAAGAGGCGCAGCCCTGCTGACCCTGGCTCACCCAGCTCTGGTCTGGGGGCTAATCAAATGTGTCACCTCCTGCCCACATTCTACAGTGCCAGCCCCTGAGTTCTCCATTTCTGAGTCCCAGATAGACATTCCCCCCACCGCCCCATTTTTTTCTCTGTCTGTTTTTGTTGTTGTTATATTCAGAAAGGATTTTATTAGTTCACACACAGAAGAGTTCTGGTTAAGGCTTGCCTTGCTCCTGGTGCTAATATGATGCCACCAGGATGTGAGGTATCTCAGGCACTTAACTCTGTGTTCTTCGTATTGCCTCCATTCTTTGATAGGCAGTCTTTTCGTGGTGCATGAATGCAACAGCTTCAGCTTTATCTTCTTTGACCTTCAAGTTCTGTAGTCCTGGTAGATATCTAATTACAACTCATTAGCTCTGACTATTTCAGGTGCTCTTCTCTGAAACAATTACTGTGGCCAAGAGAATGCAATACTTATGCTTTCTTCAGACATGAATTATCAGTTATCCAGATAGGCACATAAACTCAGTCTTAGAATGTGCTTCTTTGATGTCAGGTTTTTCTCTTGCCTTGATAGTTTCACATGGCTGGGGAAGCCTATCACGGTGGAAGGCAAGGAGGAGCAAGTCCCATCTTATGCTGATGGCAGCAGGCAAAGAGAATGAGGCGCTCTCTCTCTCTTTCTCTCTCTTTTCTTTCTTCTTTCTTTCAAGATAGAAGACTCCTAGCTGTGTGCGGTGGTTCACGCCTGTAATCCCAGCACTTTGGGAGGCTGAGGCTGGTGGATCACAAGGTCAGGAGTTCGAGACCAGCCTGGCCAATATGGCGAAACCCTGTCTCTACTAAAAATATAAAAAATAAACCAGGTGCAGTGGTGCCCACCTGTTGTCCCAGTTACTCGGGAGGCTGAGGCAGGAGAATTGCTTGAACCTGGGAGGTGGAGGTTGCAGTGAGCCAAGATCATATCACTGCACTCCAACCTGGGTGACAGAGCAAGACTCCATCTAAAAAAAAAAAGAAGAAGACTTCTTCTCTCAACCAGGCTGGAGTGTAGTGGTGCCATCTCAGCTCACTGCAGCCTTGACTTCCCAGACTCAAGTGACCCTCCAGCCTTAGCCTCCCAGGCTAATTTTTTAAGTTTTTATAGGGACAGGGTCTGACTGTGTTGCCCAGGCTGGTCTCAAACTCCTGGGCTCCAGTGATCCTCCCACTTTGGCCTCCCAAAGTGCTAGTGCTAGGATTTCAGGCATGAGCTACCATACCTGGCCCTATTTTTCTTTATCTTTCTTTCTTTCTTTTTTTTTCTTTTATAGATGAGGTCTGGCTCTGTCACCCAGGCTGAAGTGCAGTGGCACGATCATAGCTCACTGTAGCCTTGAACTCCTGAGCTCAAGTGATCCTCCTGCCTCGGCCTCCCAAGTAGCTGGGATTATAGGCAAGAGCAACAATGCCTGGCTTTTTTCTCATTTTAAAAATTGATGTGGCCAGGCTAGGTGGCTCATTCCTTTAGAATGAGGCAGGAGGATCGTTTGAGCCTAGGAGTTTGAGACCAACCTGGGCAACATGGCAAAATTCCATCTCTACAAAAAATATATAAATTAGCCCGGCATGGTGGTGTGTGCCTGTAGTCCCAGCTAGCTGAGAGGCTGAGGTGGGAGGATCACTTGAACCCTGGAGGGAGAGGTTGGAGCGAGCTGAGACCATGCCACTGCACTCCAGCCTGGGTGACAAAGTCGGACCCTGTCTAAAAAAAAAAACAAAACAAACAACGGAAAAAATTGATGTAATGTTTACATACAGTGAAATGTACAGATTTTAAACTTCAATGAATTTTTACAAATGTATATACCTGTATAACCAAAAATATATCTTAAAATCACTCCAGAAGGTGCCCTTGTAACCCCTTCTAATCATTTGCCACCCCATAAGCCATCGCTGCTGTGATTTCTGTCACCTTTGAACACTGTTAAAGCTCCAGGTTGGCATCAGTTCACTGAAATGCTTTTTTGAGACCCCTGTTATGGATGGCTGTGGTCTAGGAGCCCATTTAAAGTGATTCTGCACCCTGGATCCTTTAGCAGTTATTTACACCGTTCATTCAACAAATATTTGGTGAGCCCCTACTGTGTTACCAAACACTGTGCTATTCCTAGAAGCTTAGCAGTGACTAAGGCAGGCTCAGGCATCGTGCTGGTGGAGCTCACAGCTAGAAGGGACCACAGAAAGCAAGTAAACAAGAACCAGGGCCTATTTTTGGACTTTGCCTGCCTCCAGGCTGTTTTAAGTCACCCTATTCTGGCCCATCAGTTTGCCCAATAAATATGTACTGAGCAGCTAAAGTGCACTCAGAGAAGCTGTGCATAGATTCTCCCCTCTGTGAAGCAGCACAGCATGTGCTTAAGAGCTCAGATTTTGGAAGCAGACAGGCTTGGTTTGAATATTCTCTGCTTCTCTCTAGATATGAGATCTTAGGCAGGTTAACTGAGCTCTCTGTGCCTCAGTTTATCTAAAATGGGGAAAATAATCATTCCTACATCATAGGGTCACTAGCAGGCTTAACACTTAATATGTGAGGAGCTTAGAATTGTGCCTGGCATATAGGAAGCACTCAGGAAGTGTTAGCTGCTGCTATTACTATTACCGTCATTGTAATTATCATTTTAATAACGGTCCTTTCATTAAGAGGACAGGGTCATCTGGAAACGGCAGAGCAGTAAGTTCCTTAATCTCTCTGTTACTAACCCCTTCTAGACCAAGAGCCTGAACCCCACAGTCTCTCATCCTTCCCTGCTTTCCCTTTGCTGAGATCTGCAAGCCACTCTCAAATCCACACTTTACAGCTTTCCAAAAAGTGTTCCTGACCCCCAGAGCAGATTTCTAAATTCTGGAAAGGAGATGCAGGTTTAAGTATCACCGGGAGAAGAAGGAGAAGCCAGGAGATCTCCTTTGACTCCTGTTCAGCAAAGCCAGAGGCTTACAGGGTAAAAGAGACAGCTGACCCGGGTCCCTGTGCCTGACTGAGGCTGCCTGTGTTTGGGGGGTCCCCAGGTCTGTGCCCACCGCTACACCCAGGTGCTGTGGTCGGGGTCAGAAGACCAGCGGCGCATGGTGGGCAAGTGCTACGTGCGAGGCAATGACCTAGAGTTGGACCCCAGTGACGACTGGCAGACCTACCACAACGAGATGTGCAACAGCAACACTGACTACCTGGAGACGGGCATGTGCCAGCTGGGCACCAGCGGTGGCTTCACCCAGAACACTGTGTACTTCGGCGCCCCCGGTGCCTACAACTGGAAAGGTGGGGACCATGGGGCCATGGGGGAAGAAAGGAAGAGCAGAGACCACCCACCCCCAGTTAGCCACTGGGACAGCTGGCCTAGACCATCCACACTAGAAACATGACCTCGTGCCAATATCAGCAACCACCATGACTTCTACTGTTTTAAAGCACTTACTATGTGCCAGAGGCCTTATACATATGATGTCAATCAATCTTTTTCTTTTCTTTTTTGACATAGGGTCTCACTGTGTCACCCAGGCTGGAGTGCAGTGGCACACTCATGGCTCACTGCAGCCTCGACCTCCCCAGGCTCAGGTGATCCTCCCACCTCAGCTTCTTGAGTAGCTATGACCACAGGCATGTGCCACTACTAGGCTAATTTCTGTATTTTTTGTAGAGTTGGGGTTTCACCATGTTGCTCAGGCTAGTCTCGAACTCCTGGGCTTAAGCAATCCACCCTCCTCGGCCTCCCAAAGTGCTGGGGTTATGGGCATGAGCCACCACGCCCAGCCTCAATCATTTTTAAAATACTCTTATGAAGCAAGTATTATTATATCCATTTTACAAAAACAAAAACGAAGACTTAGAGAAGTAAATTGCCCAAGGCCAACAAAGTTATGAAACCTGGATTGGAATACAGGTCCACCTGATTTCAGTTTAACCATTTACAAACTAATTCTAAAAATAAAACATGCTCCTGGTAGAACCACTACATAGTACAGTAGGATTTGGTAAAAATAAAGTGTAAAAGTGTTCTTCTTCCCCCACCCTTCTTTCTATTCCCTAATGTTAACAGTATATTGCGGGTCCTTCTAGATTTATTTTAGAATAATAGGTATTGACAGGTGCAGTGGCTCACGCCTGTAATCTCACCACTTTGGAAAACTGAGGTGGGGATCACTTGAGCCCAGGAGTTCAAGACTAACCTGGGCAACATAGGGAGACCCCATCTCTACAAAAAATTTAAAAATTAGCCAGGCGTGGTGGCACACGCCTATCGTCCCAGCTACTTAGGAGGCTGAGGTGGGAGGATTGCTTGGGCCTAGGAGGTTGAGGCTGCAGTGAGCTGCGATTGTGCCATTCTCCTCCAGCCTGAGCAGCAGAGCAAGACTTTATCTCAAAAAACTAAATAAATAAATATCACTACTTTCTCTCTTTCACTTATCAAAAGTCATGGGCACTTTTTCATGTTGATATATGTAGGACCATCATTTTAGAGGGTGCAGAGTATTTTCTTGTAAAAGACGAAGCTTGTAAAAGACTACACTACACATGGTCTCACAGGGGGTGTCTGACTGCTTACACTCCCTCCATCTCTTTGCCTCCCTCCATCACACAGGTTGTAGCAATAGTGACCCCTTTTCCCTTACTGAACCTTTGTTGTTGCAGAATCAGCAGGCAGAGGAGCCTTGAATCTCCTCTTGACCAACAGGTAGCCCCAGGCATAGTCACAGCTCTGGGTTCACTGAAGGCTGAGGCCTCTGCCCCCTCTTCTGCTCCTGCCTTCCACCCCCTGGTCATGTCACACCTTGGCAGGGTCACAGATACTCTCCAGCAGCAGCCCTGGGTGCAGGGTCCAGCTAGGCAGCCCAAGTTTGGGGTCAGGACCAGAAAGAGGTAATGGTGTGGAGTCTGACCTCAGTGTCTAGAGAGTGGGGAAAGCCATCTAGCTTCTAATATCCAGGCGCCTGAATGATTAAGTTCTAGCCATGGCTGTAACAACCAGCTCCCCATGGGATTATGAGCAGGTCAACTTCCCTCCCGAGTCTCACTTTTCTCATCTGCAAAACGGGGGTCATAATTTCACCTCGAAGAATTGTTAAAATAGGCCAGGTGCAGTGGCTCACACCTGTAATCCCAGCACTTTGGGAGGCTGAGGCAGACGGATTACTTGAGGCCAGGAGTTCGAGACCAGCCTGACCACTGTCTCTACTAAAAATACAAAAATTTGCCGGGCATGGTGGCACACGCCTGTAATTCCCAGCTACTCAGAAGGCTGAGGTAGGAGAATCACTTGAATCTGGGAAGCTGAGGTTGCAGTGAGCCAAGATCACACCACTGCACTCCAGCCTGGGCAACAAGAGCGAGACTCTGTCTCAAAAAAAAAAAAAAAAAAGAGGAAAAAGTAATTGTTAAAGAGGATGTGATTAATAAATGGCAAAGTGCTCACCAATAAAAGGGGTTATTATTATCCTTGTTGGGTGGGGATGGGGGTGGGCTGGACATGGTAGAGGAAACCAGTGGTGACTTATACTCCCTACTCTCCCTCCCTCAATCCCTGTGAAGGAAACAGCTACATGATTCAGCGTAAGGAGTGGGACTTATCTGAGTATAGTTACAAGGACCCAGAGGACCAAGGAAACCTCTATATTGGTGAGTACAGTAGTGGTAGCCCATCGAGTGATAGAGGGGAAGGGGGCTTAGTCCGTGGTGGAAATGTGAGGCCAGAGTGCAGTTGTGACTAATGGCATTTAGTTAAACTAGCACATGCAGATTGACCAGCACCTGTATGCCAGGCCCTGTTCCAAGCTCTCAAGATGCAAAGTTCTTGCCTTTAGGATACTCACAGTCCAGTGTCCAGGCAGAACCAGGGCTGGGATGGGGCATGGCTGCTGGCCATCTGGAGTCTACTTACTTGCCCTACTTGGAATAGTGGGATAGAACATCATGGTGGGGGGCAAACCAAAGGAGGGGATAGGGAGATGGGTCCAGAGTAGAAAGAGACAAAGTTGACTGGGACCTTGGTTGAACATCTTCCCTCTATCCCAGGGTACACGGTGCAGGTAGGCAGCGCCATCTTGCACCCCAAAAACATCACCATTGTGACAGGTGCCCCACGGCACCGACATATGGGCGCGGTCTTCTTGCTGAGCCAGGAGGCAGGCGGAGACCTGCGGAGGAGGCAGGTGCTGGAGGGCTCGCAGGTGGGCGCCTATTTTGGCAGCGCCATTGCCCTGGCAGACCTGAACAACGATGGGTGAGAATCTAGGGACATCCTCTGGGGCCAGGGAGAGCGATGGGTGGGGGAAGGCTTACCTAAGCCAGTTCAGGGGAGTGGAGGATTTGCAGTTGTACAGCTGTCTGCATGTTGTTTGCAGGGGTTTGCAATCAGGCTTTATGGGAGTCTGGGCATTTGCACATGGCATTTGTGGGACCCCTGCATATGCTTGTTTCTGCTTGGGATTTGTATGCTTCAGTGGATGTGGGTTGTTTGGGTTTGATCTGTGCCTGCATGGCATCGCCATGACATGTCTTCTATTTGGGGAGTCATATTGGCATCTCCATGTCCTTCCCATGCACATGTCCTTCCCACCCATGACCTGTGGCCAAAAGAGCCATTTACAGAGCCCTGTGCCCTGGCACAGTCACGCCTGTCAAACAAGAGCTATGCTGCGTATTGGAGGCTGACCTCACACTCCCATTTCCCTCTCCTTCTCTCCTGTGCAGGTGGCAGGACCTCCTGGTGGGCGCCCCCTACTACTTTGAGAGGAAAGAGGAGGTAGGGGGTGCCGTCTATGTCTTCATGAACCAGGCGGGAACCTCCTTCCCTGCTCACCCCTCGCTTCTTCTTCATGGCCCCAGTGGCTCCGCCTTCGGCTTATCCGTGGCCAGCATTGGTGACATCAACCAGGATGGATTTCAGGGTATAAGCCAACACCCCTCCCCCAGCACCCCTGCTGACTGAGCGCCAGCTGCACACCAGGCTTGACAGGGCCCACAGATGAGACAGGATTGGGCCGGACCTGGGGAGCTCGCAGCAGTACTAGAGAGAGGATGTGCAGGTGTGCAGAGGGAGCAACAGAGGCAAGCTCAGTGGCCTCCTGGAGGAGCTTGCATGCTGCTGTGCAGCCAAGGCTGGGCTGAGAGTGCACAGTAGAGAACTGATGGGACACAACACGGGCATGGAAACTGGCCTGGTGTGCCCAAACCTGCAGGTGTGGAGTGTTCACATCAGAGAGGAGGCTGAAGAGAGAGTGGAGTAGGGTGGGGTGAGAGTGGATGATTTGAAAGCCAGGCAGAGTATCTTAGGGATTTATATTTGGGTAATGGTGATGGTGGGGTGGTGGGGCATCCAGAGAGAGTTTTAGGGCACGGATGTGATATAATAACTTTGTACCCTGAAGGATGATTCTGGAAGGGGTATGGGATGAGTGAGTGCAGGGGTGGAGCAAGGCTAGGGGAGTGAAGATCAAGAATGTAATATCTCAGGTAGGGGATGATAAGGAATGGGACAAGGTGGGAGCCCTGGATATAGGGGTCCTCATAAGTGTTCTGCAGGACTTGGGAACCAATCGGACCTGGGGTATCAGGGACAGGGGCAGACCCAGGGCTGGAGTCAGTGCCATAGGGGCACCTGGCTTTTCTGAAAGTCACTTTGCTGATAACCTCAGTTTCCCAGGACATAGCTGAGAATGAAGAGGAAGGCAAAGGAGCCTCTGAAGACCCAAACTAGGTGCCAGAAAGTTCAGTCAACAGAGGCCAAGCGTGCACTGTGGAAGTCATTTGGTTTCTGCCTGGGACCTGCTTCCGCTCTCTTTACAGGGCTTACTAACAAGCTTGGCTTGCTGATTCCCTAGGCCTTATCTGATCCAAAGCTGCAAACTGGGAAGAGTTCAGTTTAAGAAGATAACCCAACACTTGGGGTTTATTTGTGGAGATAATGATTAGAATGTTAAAAGCCTTGACACTTTCAGTGATGTTCGCTGTAGTGTTATGGTTAAAATCCCAGCCACTGCTGTGAGACGGACCTGGGCTCAAATTTCCTCTTCTCTACACTCACTGGTTGTGCAACTCTGGGTTTTTGGAGTGTCTCCTCATCTATAAAGTGGGGGGACAATAGTACCCACCGCACAGCACTCTCGTGAAAATTAAATGAATAGCTGGGTGTGGTGGTGTGTGCCTGTCCTAGCTACTCAGGAGGCTGAGGTGGGAGGATCACTTGAGTCCAGGAGGTTGAGGCTGCAGTGAGCTATGACTGTGCCACTGCACTCCAACCTGGGTTACAGAGAGACACTGTCTTTAAACACACACATGCAAACACACACACACACACACACACACACACACTGAATGCTTGACAACTATCTGGTAGTCACCTCCCATCTCCTGAACCTACTTTCCCACCCATGATAGGAGGAAGCTGGGCTTCAGATGGTCCCAGTGTTCATCCTGAGCTGCAGAGCTCTGCTCTGTCCCTGATGCTCTGAGCATTGCCCATCCATCAATCAGGCCAAAATCAATTCTGTGCTGGGCTCCATGGCCTGGAGCACAGAGTTAGGGGGACGTGGGGCCCAGAGTACCTGGGTGACCCTGTCTTGCCTTTTCTTCTGCAGATATTGCTGTGGGAGCTCCATTTGAAGGCTTGGGCAAAGTGTACATCTATCACAGTAGCTCTAAGGGGCTCCCCAGACAGCCCCAGCAGGTACAGAGAGACGGGGATGGGTCTGCTGCCCCCACCAGCTGAGATGGGCCTTCCTTGCTTTCCTTCACCGACCCCTTCCCTGTAGCCCCCTGGGCCCTGCTTCCCAGAGCCTGCCCCCATCACTTTCCCCTGCCCCCAGGTAATCCACGGAGAGAAGCTGGGACTGCCTGGCTTGGCCACCTTCGGCTATTCCCTCAGTGGGCAGATGGATGTGGATGAGAACTTCTACCCAGACCTTCTAGTGGGAAGCCTGTCAGACCACATTGTGCTGCTGCGGTGAGCCAGGAGGCCAGTGAATAAGGGTCTTTCTCTTCCTCATCTTTGTCTGCACGGATTCCCATCTCTGTCCATGTTTGCGCCAGCTCCTTGGAAGCCTGGGCCCCAACTCTGGCCTGGGGCAGGCAGGAGGCACTGATATCTGTCTGGCTCTGTTGTCTCTGCAGGGCCCGGCCCGTCATCAACATCGTCCACAAGACCTTGGTGGCCAGGCCCGCTGTGCTGGACCCTGCACTTTGCACGGCCACCTCCTGGTGAGATTGCTCTGCCCACCCATTCCTCATTTATTTATAGGCAGGCCAGGAGGGGCGCCAGCTCCCAAACCCCTCCCCTGGCCTCCTGACATCCCACCTTTAGAAATTTGATTCTTAGGGCCAGCATTTGCCCTCTCTACCCAACCTCATTAAAAAGCAAAATTCCTTGCAAGAGGTAATGAATGAATTAGGGGGCAGTAGAGTATAGTGGTTCAAGGTGGGAGCTCTGGACGGCCTGGTTCAAACGCCAGTTATGCCAGTGCAGGGGTGGGGATAGACTCTGGGAAGGGGGATGCATTTAAGTGCATGGATATGAAGGAGAGTCTCCTCAGGCGAATTATTAATCCCTCTTAGGCTCCGATTTCTTGCTTGTAGAAAAGAATTGATAATAACTGATTCACAGGGTTGTTGTGATAATTAAATGAGACAATATACAAAAAGTCCTTAGCACAGCACTGTGTATACCCTAAGTGCTGAAAAAAACGTTAGTTGCTAAGAAAATGACAGTAATGATGGCAATGACCCCAAGGTCTTTATGTGAATGAGGATTTTGGATCAGAAGGCAAAGGCAGACAGAGCAGGGAAATGGGGTGGGTGGTACAAGGAGACCTGGACTGGGGATTGGTAGACCTGGGTTCAAGACTGGGATGGGCCACCTGCTGACTGAGGACTTTCGACAAGTCCTTCTGGGCCCTGGGCCTCAGTTTCCCCATTAGTGACCTCTAACCCTGTTTTCTTTGGCTCTAAGGGGAGTGGAAGGGAAGGGGCCAGGGATACCACAGACCTGCTTTGTGGACTCCCCAGTTTTGTCCCTGCCTCTCTCCAGAAGGGCCTCGGTTTCCTTTTGCCCAGTACAGAGGCGAGAGCTAGGGCCTGGACGTGTGTGTCCCACTGTGACCCGCCCTCCTGTACATCCCTCCAACAGTGTGCAAGTGGAGCTGTGCTTTGCTTACAACCAGAGTGCCGGGAACCCCAACTACAGGCGAAACATCAGTGAGTGTTGGGGTACAGCATAAAAGGGGTACACTCCCCTGGCCCCTTGCTGACCACCCTGTCTACCTGTAGCCCTGGCCTACACTCTGGAGGCTGACAGGGACCGCCGCCCGCCCCGGCTCCGCTTTGCTGGCAGTGAGTCTGCTGTCTTCCACGGCTTCTTCTCCATGCCCGAGATGCGCTGCCAGAAGCTGGAGCTGCTCCTGATGGTGAGGGAGGAGCAAGGGGCAGGATGAGGGCTCCCAGGTCCCTGGAGGAGGTGGCCAGTGTCCCCCTAGATCAAGGATGAGGGACAGGGGTCTCCCCAGAGACAGAGATTGGGGATGTCGGTTTGGAAGGCTATCAGTCTGTAGGAGTACAGTGTACAGCACCCACACATGAGGAGAGATGGATACCCTTGGGGTGGGGATGGGGCCAAAGGGCTTATTACCTCCAAGAAAAGTGAGGGGTGTGGGAGCTCTTGGCTCAACCCACCTCTGGGAAAAGGGGTCCCTGAGTAGGGAGCAAGCTCAGTCCGTCTCTGGGACATCAGGGTGGAAGGGGACAGCTCAATCTGGGGACCCTGTGAATGGGGAGGTGAAGGGACCTTTGAGGAGGAAAAGCCCTGTCTCTCGGAGGGTCAGGATGGTAGGAAGTCGCAATTTGGCGACCGGACTAGAGGGAATTCAGCCTAACTGTCAGGTTTTCAGGGTGGAGGGGGGTCCAGCTCTTCTCTGGGGTTCAGGGTGGTGTGAGGATTCAGCTGAGGCAGGGAGCAGTGCAGGGCGGGGTTCAGCTCACCCTCTCTCCCCAGGACAACCTCCGTGACAAACTCCGGCCCATCATCATCTCCATGAACTACTCTTTACCTTTGCGGATGCCCGATCGCCCCCGGCTGGGGCTGAGGTCCCTGGACGCCTACCCGATCCTCAACCAGGCACAGGCTCTGGAGAACCACACTGAGGTGGGTGGGGCTGGGGCCTGGACTGGAAGACCAGGGGCCAGGAGGGCAGCGGGGCGAGAGGGCACTGGGGGTGGTACAACCCTCACACCTCCGGCCACCCCCAGGTCCAGTTCCAGAAGGAGTGCGGGCCTGACAACAAGTGTGAGAGCAACTTGCAGATGCGGGCAGCCTTCGTGTCTGAGCAGCAGCAGAAGCTGAGCAGGTAGCTGTGGGCCGCGGGCCGCGCTAATTGGCCAAGGGTGGGGCGGGGCCTCATTGACTGGCAGGGAGGGGGCGGGGCCTCATGGCACGACGAGCCTGAGGGACAGGGCTTTAGCGGGAACAGGTGGAATGGTCAGAAACGGGGCTTTCTCCTCTAGGTGCGACTAGAGGGCGGGGCCTGGCTATCCCAAGATGGGCTTTTCTCACCTAGGAGACCCCAGGAGTGGGGCCTAGTTGATCCACGAGGGCCCTGGGGGCGGAGCTCTTGGCTGAGTCCTGGGCTCCTACTCTTAGGCTCCAGTACAGCAGAGACGTCCGGAAACTGCTCCTGAGCATCAACGTGACGAACACCCGGACCTCGGAGCACACCGGAGAGGACGCCCACGAGGCACTGCTTACCCTGGTGGTGCCTCCCGCCCTGCTGCTGTCCTCAGTGCGCCCCGTGAGTGCCCGCCGGCCGGCCCAGAGCCCAAGCAAGGCTCCCTGCGTCTTTGCATCCCCATATGCGTGTCCTGTGCAGGTGTCGTCATCTGCCACGTGTCCCCCTCCTCTGGTCTGGGCCTTCTCGGGGAACTTAGCGTCTCTGCTGCTTGGAGAACCCGGCTCTAAAGCTCTAGGGCTTCTGACCCTGCACCACGGAGAAGGGAGGACAAGCCCTACTTTGACCTGACCCTGACGTTATTCGCCTTCTTTCCTCAGCCTGGGGCCTGCCAAGCTAATGAGACCATCTTTTGCGAGCTGGGGAACCCCTTCAAACGGAACCAGAGGGTGAGCACTGGCCACATCCTCCCAGTTCTCCTGGGTCCCAGGCTGCTCCTCTGATGAGCTCCTTGTCCTTCTAGCCTCTGCCTGCCTGCTTTCTGGGCTCCCTCGAAGCAGAGAGCCACAGTGCAGGAGGGGAGACCCAGTAGAGGGTGAGAAGAGGCCCAGAAACTAAGACAAACGGGGCTGCTAGGGAGCTGTGCACAAAGCTAGAGCAGGTGGAGGGGAGGAAACCAGTCTGACCAAGCACCAACTGTGTGCCAGCCCCTGAGCCCAACACTGTGCTTCTTTGATATGATATAATTCTCACAGCCTTCTGAGGAGCAGATGCTCTTTTACGGAAGAGGAAACACACACTTAGAAAGTTTCAGTTACCTGCTCAAGGTTATGTAGCTCAAAAGTAGCAGAGATGTGACCCGCCGGACAAAAAGGGAAAGGGAGACAGAGGCGAGGTGGAGAGGTGGAGGCCCCTCGCCCAGAACAGGAGGAGGAGGAGAAGGCCAGAAAGCCAACTAGAATAGTGTGCAGCCCCTCCTTCCCCATGACGTCACCCCCGCTAGGCCTCAAATGCCACTCTCTGCCTCCCTGACCCTTGTGGTAGATGGAGCTGCTCATCGCCTTTGAGGTCATCGGGGTGACCCTGCACACAAGGGACCTTCAGGTGCAGCTGCAGCTCTCCACGTGAGTGACCTCGAGAAGCCAGTCTGGGTTGGGGCTGAGGTATCCTGGATCACCTTCCTACCCCCTGCATTTCTTCTGAAGGTCAAGTCACCAGGACAACCTGTGGCCCATGACCCTCACTCTGCTGGTGGACTATACACTCCAGACCTCGCTTAGCATGTGGGTACCGCTCTCCACCACCCCCACCCCAGCCTACTGTGCCTGAGCTAGGGTTCCCTATCCCCAAGGTATCTCCCAAGCTCCTCTGACCCCTCCCTTGGCCCAGTGTCCTCAGGCCTCCACTTCCCCTAGGTCATCCTTTCCTTAACAACAACAATCACTGTCATTATTATTACTATTACTGTTCCAGCTATAAAGCAGGCAGAGGTGGAGGAATCAGCAACCCCAGGGCTAAGGTGTTGTCCCTGCCATTTCATAAGAGCTCATTGTGCTAAGGATTTTATATACATCATCTCAATGACTTCTCACAGCAGCCCTGTGATACAACAGCTGTGATTAAGGCCATTTTACAGATGAAGAGACTGAGGCTCAGAGAGGATAAATAGCTTGCTTGAGTCCATAAAGCTGGTAAATGCAGAGCTGGGGTTTCTATTGAGGTGCCTGATGTTGGAGGGGCTACAGTTAACCAGCTTTGTTGCCCACCACCTCTGCTGGGGCCCTGGTCTCCTGTCCCCTGTGACTCCAGCATCCTTCCTACCCCTAGGGTAAATCACCGGCTACAAAGCTTCTTTGGGGGGACAGTGATGGGCGAGTCTGGCATGAAAACTGTGGAGGATGTAGGAAGCCCCCTCAAGTACGAATTCCAGGTAAGGGGCTCGCCGGGGTCCTGGGCTGGGGACTTCTAGGAAGGATGATTTTTATTTTTTCTGGGGTCTGAAGGTGGGAGGGTTGGGGGTTGGTAAGATGGAGGTGGTTTTCCAGGAGATAATGACTATGACACATCTTTTGCCCACAGGTGGGCCCAATGGGGGAGGGGCTGGTGGGCCTGGGGACCCTGGTCCTAGGTCTGGAATGGCCCTATGAAGTCAGCAATGGCAAGTGGCTGCTGTATCCCACGGAGATCACCATCCATGGCAATGGGTCCTGGCCCTGCCAACCACCTGGAGACCTTGTCAACCCTCTCAACCTCACTCTTTCTGTAAGGACACTATCTGGGATCTTTCATTTGCATCTCATTTGCTTGCTACCGGGCAGAAGGGCCAGTGTCTTCCCCTCCCTCCCCTCATACCTTTTTGGTAAGCTGTCTCTCCCGCCCTTTCCCCTCTGGCAACCCTGCTCCCAATTCTTCCCCTGCCCTGCCAGCAGATCTCCTATCTCCTCTCCAGGACCCTGGGGACAGGCTGTCATCCCCACAGCGCAGGCGGCGACAGCTGGATCCAGGGGGAGGCCAGGGTCCCCCACCTGTCACTCTGGCTGCTGCCAAAAAAGCCAAGTCTGAGACTGTGCTGGTGAGTGGCCAGGGCGAGGTTGGAGGGGATTGCACCCACCCCATCACAGGGTGCCTGGGCACCAGGGTCACACAAAGCAAGGGAGACCTCAGTGTGATGAGGTGATGAGGCCCCTGCTCTTAGGAGCTTCCAGACAGAGCAGGGAGCCTCATCTGCCCTCAGAGGGTTCCCCACTCTGATGGGGGAGCATCGAAGACAAGGGACCAAAGGAGGAGACACTGGCTCTGCTCCAAGGAGCCCCAGCCTGTTGGGGGCGATAGAGCTGCTCAGAGCCTTGGTTGGCAGGAGGCAGTGTCGGGCAGGGCATGGTGGGTGGTGCGTGTGCCCTCTGCAGGAAGGGAGAGGAGAGCCGGCCTGGCAAGCCGGTTGAAGCCTAGCTGGGTGGAGAGTGGGAGGGAGGTGGTGTCCCAGAGGCAGGGAGCTGGCTGGGAAGCAGGTGTAGGAGGTTAGGCCCTGTTTACACAAGCAGGGGCCAGATTCCATGTTATCCATGTGCCTGGCATTATATGAGCTTGGCCCAAACAGTGTGTCTGAAATGCATAACTGTGAGGTGGCGGCGGGGGTGTGCATGAGTGAAAGGATGTCAGACCCCTTTGGGTCACCCAGGGGTGAGACAAAGCCTGGGAGGGGCAGGAGGTAAGAAGTAAGGCACGAAGAATCTGGAGACCTGGACTATGTCACATTTCGTGTTCCCTGCCCGCCTCAGACCTGTGCCACAGGGCGTGCCCGCTGTGTGTGGCTGGAGTGCCCCATCCCTGATGCCCCCGTTGTCACCAACGTGACTGTGAAGGCACGAGTGTGGAACAGCACCTTCATTGAGGTCAGTGCCTGGGTCTGAAGGTCTCTCCTACCATCCACCCTGGTGGGGAGAACCACAGGGAGAGGGCAAGGCCAGGGTCATAGCAGGGCTGTGTGTGTGCGCGTGTGTGTGTGTGTGTTATTTGCGTGTCTCTGCATGGATGTGTACGTGTTTGTCCCCAGCCAAAATGACCTCTCTCATGTCCATTATTCTGTTGTGTATCCATTGCTTTCCCACCTCCATGCCTTTCCCCAGGGTGTTCCTTAACCCTGGAATGCTCGTTTCTCTCTCTTTTATCTCTGTGTAAACCCATATTTAGTTTTCAGGGTCCCTGTCAGATGCTTCACCATCAGCGAGGTCTTTTCTGGCTTTTCCAGTTGCAAATGACCTCTCTTCCAACGGCCACCCACCTAACTTTCTCAGAAGCCACACACACCATTTACCACGCTCGACTCTGGGTTGCAGTGCCTCATGTGCCCACTTTCTCATGCCATCTAGACCAAACTTTTTCTGTACATGACTAGATTAGAAATCTTTTCAACTTGGCGGGCCACAGAGTTTCTGTTGCAACTACTCAGTATTGCCAGTGAACCACACAAACAGACATAGACAAATGAATGGGCGTGGCTGTGCGCCAGAAATACTTCATTTACAACAGCAGGTGCCAGGCCAGATTTAGCCCACGGGCCTGACCTAGACTGTGACCTTCATTGTTTCGGTTGTCCCCAGCATCCAGCACAGGACCTGACGCACAAATGAATGAACAAATAAATGAATGATGTGCGTTTGTGTGTGGAGGGGAGGCCTGGCTGACAGATCCTTTGGGGTTCTGTTTAGGGATGCTACCTGGTGGGAGGGTGATGGGGTGGGGATGCTTAGGGTTGGAGGGAGGCTCAGAGGAGTGTCAAATGTTCCTCTTGACCCACCCTACTCCCCATCCAGGATTACAGAGACTTTGACCGAGTCCGGGTAAATGGCTGGGCTACCCTGTTCCTCCGAACCAGTATCCCCACCATCAACATGGAGAACAAGACCACGTGGGTGAGTGCGCGTGTTCACTAGGACAGCAGGCTCCAGCCAGAGCTTGGGAGTACAGGGCATCTTTTAAGAGCACATTGACGCACTTCAGCCATGTGGTTCTCAATCTTGGCAGCACGATAAGAGTCATCTGGAGGAGTTCTGGTGTCTGGACTGCACCCAGAGCAATTAAACCTGAGTCCCTGGGAGTGGATTCCGGTATTGCTGTGTTTAAAGATCCCCCAAGTGATGCTAATGTGCAGCCAGGGCTGAGAACCACTGCATTAGCTTCTTTGATCTGCACACGTCTCCATGAAGAGTAGGGCTGGGATCGCTTCTCTATTTTATGGCTGAGAGACTGAGGCCTAGAGAGACTTGAGTGGCCTCCCCAAAGTGGCACAGCTTGTTGGGGGCTGGAACGTGGGCCTCCTGATTATCTCACCCATTGTCACATCCACTATGGACCTGTGAGCTTCTGGCCATAGGCAATATGTATATATAGAGAGAAAGGCAGGACATCTAGGCAGAACGGAGGGAAGTTCGACCGTGAGAACCTGGTCAGTATTGACAGATGATATCATCATCTACATGGCAGAAAAGATAATCAATGAAAAAGCTATTATTTTATTTTATTTTGCTTCAGAGACAGGGTGTCACTCTGTTGCCCCAGCTGGAATGCAGTGGTGTAGCCCCAAACTCCTGGGCTCAAGAAATCCTCCCACTTCAGCTTACTGAGTAGCTGAGACTACAGCCATGTGCCACGACGCCCAGCTAATTTTATTTATTTATTTAGAGACAGAGTCTCGCCCTGTGGCCAGGATGGAATGCAGTGTTGCAATCACTGCAAGCTCCACCTCCCTGGTTCATGCCATTCTCCTGCCTTAGCCTCCTGAGTAGTTGGGACTACAGGCGCCACCACCATGCCCGGCTAATTTTTGTATTTTTAGTAGAGACGGGGTTTCACCGTGTTAGCCAGGATGGTCTCGATCTCCTGACCTCATGATCCACCTGCCTCGGCCTCCCAAAGTGCTGGGATTACAGGCATGAACCACCGCGCCCGGCCTAATTTTTTATTTTTGGTAGAGATGAGGTCTCACTGTGTTGCCCAGGCTGGTCTTGAACTCCTGGTCTCAAGTAGTCCTCCCACCTCAGCCTCCCAAAACACTGGAATTACACCGGCCCAAAAAGCTATTAGACCCAATAAGAGAATTCAGGAAGTCCAAGAAGTCAAAAACAAGATCAAAATACCCAAACCCCTTAGGTTTCCTACATGCTATAGCAATAACCAATCAAAAGTATAGTTGAAAAGATCCCATTCAAATTCATCAGAAAAGTGATAGAGCATCTAGGAATAAATACAACAAGAAATGTGCAACAAAAACTTGAGTAATGGTTAGAAAAAAGTTAGTATTGTATTATCAAGTTGTCAGATCTTCCCACTCAAATTATTCCAGTCTCAGTAAGATTCAGGAAACTTAAAAAAGAAGTTCCCAAACTTGAATCTGAGTTGCATCTAGAAGAATAAATATAAAATTGCTTATAATTTGTTGTTAAAGGATGTAAGTGAAGATATGTGGGAGATACTTACAGGGAGATGAATACAGGGTTGGCTATGTACATTATTGTACATTTCCTAAGATAAATTATTGTAGTATAGAAGAGGTAGAAGAAGGGCCAGAAAGATCAGTGGAACAAAATAGAACTTTATGATACAGATGGCATTTTTAATCCATGGAGAAAGGTAGATTATTAAGTAGTGTTGGGAGAACCCATTTGGAAAATAAAGACAAACCTCTACCTCACACCATAAACAAAAATACAGAGTTAGATTAAATTTTTTTTTTTTTTTTTTTTTTTTTTTTTTTTTTTTTTTTTTTTTTTTTTTTTTTTTGAGACGGAGTCTCGCTCTGTCGCCCAGGGTGGAGTGCAGTGGCCGGATCTCAGCTCACTGCAAGCTCCGCCTCCTGGGTTCACGCCATTCTCCTGCCTCAGCCTCCCGAGTAGCTGGGACTACAGGCGCCCGCCACCTCGCCCGGCTAGTTTTTTTTGTATTTTTTTTTAGTAGAGACGGGGTTTCACCGTGTTAGCCAGGATGATCTCGATCTCCTGACCTCGGGATCCACCCATCTCGGCCTCCCAAAGTGCTGGGATTACAGGCTTGAGCCACCGCGCCCGGCCTTTTTTTTTTTTTTTTTGAGACGGAGTCTCGCTCTGTCGCCCAGGCTGGAGTGCAGTGGCCGGATCTCAGCTCACTGCAAGCTCCACCTCCCGGGTTCACGCCATTCTCCTGCCTCAGCCTCCGGAGTAGCTGGGACTACAGGCGCCCGCCTCCTCGCCCGGTTAGTTTTTTGTATTTTTTTAGTAGAGACGGGGTTTCACCGGGTTAGCCAGGATGGTCTCGATCTCCTGACCTCGTGATCCGCCTGTCTCGGCCTCCCAAAGTGCTGGGATTACAGGCTTGAGCCACCGCGCCCGGCCTTAGATTAAATATTTACATGTAGCAATTAAAACCTAATATGCGAGGATACAATATAGAGAACACTTTAATATAACTTTTAATTACGGAAAGAGTGAGCTATAAACCCAGAAGTCACAGGAAAATTTGGATAAATTAGACTCTGTGAAAATTTAAATCTGTATATAGCAAAAAGATAGTAAAGAACTAAAAGGGGCTGGGCACGGTGGCTCATGCTTGTAATACCAGCACTTTGGAGACTGAGGCAGGCAGATTGCTTGAGCCCAGGAGTTCCACACCAGCCTGGGCAACATGGTGAGACCTTATCTCTATAAATAAAAACAAAAATTAGCTGGGTGTGGTGGTGCGCACCTGTAGTCCCAGCTACTTGGGAGGTTGAGGCAGGAGAATCGCTTGAGCTCAGGAGGTTGAGGCTGCAGTGAGCCATGATCATGCCACTGTACTCCAGCCTGGGTGACAGAGTGAGACCTTGCCTCAAAAAAAAGTAAAAAAGAAACTAAATGGGCAAATGATATACTGCTTTTTAAAAATGTTTACAGCATATATGACAAAAAATTGATATGTATTTTTTAATATATAAAGGATATCAATAGGCGGCATACATGGGGTGAAATACAAATGTTCATCTTGCTCATAAAGAAATACAAATCATAGCAACAAGATTTTTCTTGCCTATCAGATTGGGAAATATTTTTAAAATTAATGCTGGCCAGGCGCTGTGGCTCACACCTGTAATGCCAGCACTTTGGGAGGCCAAGGCGGGTGCATCATTTGAGGTCAGTTCAAGACTAGCCTGGGCAACATGGTGAAACCCCATCTCTATTAAAAATACAAAAATTAGCTGGGCGTGGTGGTGCATGCCTGTAATCCTAGCTACTCAGCAGGCTGAGGCAGAAGAGTCGCTTGAACCTAGGAGATAAATGTAGTGAGCCAAGATCGCTCCACTGCACTCCAGCCTGGGTGACAGAGTGAGACTCTGTCTCAACAACAACAACAAAAGAATAATGCTGTCTGATGCTGATGAGGTGGAGGGAAATGCTATTGACTTGGATGATGAATTGGTAGATCCTTTTAGGAGATGAAGTTTTCAATGTCTATTAAAATTTAAAGTGCCCATTTCCTTAGATCCAGCACATGAGAATATATTGTAAGGAGCTAATAGGACGAGTATACAAAGATAAATATATGGGGATATTTTCGAGAATTATTTATAATGGCAGAAAACTGGAAACAATCTAAATGTCTTTCAGTAGGAGATTGGTTCAATAAATTATGGTACATTTCCTTCAATGACTATGCAGTCCTCAGAAGAGATTAGGCTGATCATTATCAATTGACCTGAAAAGATGATGCTATTAAGTGAAAAAAACAGGTCGCTGGCTAGGCATGGTGGCTCGGGCCTGTAATCCTAATACTTTGGGAGGCCAAAGTAGGAAGATCACTTGAGCCTAGGAGTTTGAGGCTATCCTGGGTAACAAAGTGAGACCCATCTCTACAAAAAAAAAAAAAAAATCTAGAAATGATCTGGAAGTGGTGGCACGTGGTCCCAGCTACACTGGAGGCTGAGGCAGGAGAATCACTTGAGCCCAGGAGGTGGAGTCTCCAGTGAGTCATGTTTGTATTACTGCACTCCAGCCTGAGCAACACAGTGAGACTGTGTCTTAAAAAGAAAAGAAAGAGGCTGGATGCGGTGGCTCACGCCTGTAATCCCAGCACTTTGGGAGGCTGAGGCAGGTGGGTCACCTGAGATCATGAGTTTGAGACCAGCCTGGCCAATGTGGTGAAACCCTGGCTCTACTAAAAATGCTGGGGTGGCGAGCACCTGTAATTCCAGCTACTCGGGAGGCTGAGGTAGGAGAATTGCTTGAACCCAGGAGATGGAGGTTGCAGTGAGCCAATATCGTGCCACTGCACTCCAGCCTGGGCAACAGAGCAAGACTCTATCTAAAAAAAAAAAAAAGAAGAAGAAAGGAAGGAAGGAAGGAAGGAAAGAAGGAAGGAAGAGAGGGAGGGAGGGAGGGAGGTTGCTGAAGAGTGTATGTGGCATGATCCCATTTATGTAGATCATATTATTCCATATTTAAAACTATGCAAAGAGATTCACCAGAGATTACAGAGACAGTAATTTCTTTTTTTTTTTTTTTTTTTTTGAGACGGAGTCTCGCTCTGTCGCCCAGGCTGGAGTGCAGTGGCCTGATCTCAGCTCACTGCAAGCTCCGCCTCCCGGGTTCACGCCATTCTCCTGCCTCAGCCTCCCGAGTAGCTGGGACCACAGGCGCCCGCCAGCTCGCCCAGCTAGTTTTTTTTGTATTTTTTAGTAGAGACGGGATTTCACTGTGTTAGCCAGGATGGTCTCGATCTCCTGACCTTGTGATCCACCCGTCTCAGCCTCCCAAAGTGCTGGGATTACAGGCTTGAGCCACCGCGCCCGGCCCGGAGACAGTAATTTCTAGAGATTAAAATTACTGGGAACCAGCTGGGCATAGTGGCTCATGCCTGTAATCCCAGCACTTTGGGAGGTCGAGGTGGGTGGATCACTTGAGGTCGGGAGTTCAAGACCAGCCTGGCCAACATGGTGAAACCTGTCTCTAGTAAAAATACAAAAATTAGCCAGTTGTGGTGGTGGGCACCTATAATCCCAGTTACTCAGGAGGCTGAGGCAGGAGACTTGCTTGAGCCCAGGAGGCAGAGGTTGCAGTGAGCCGAGATTGTGCCACTGCCTGGGCAACAGAATGGAACTCTGTCTCAAAAAAATATATATGGCCGGGCGCGGTGGCTCAAGCCTGTAATCCCAGCACTTTGGGAGGCCGAGACGGGCGGATCACTAGGTCAGGAGATCGAGACCATCCTGGCTAACACGGTGAAACCCCGTCTCTACTAAAAAATACAAAAAACTAGCCGGGCGAGGTGGCGGGCGCCTGTAGTCCCAGCTACTCCGGAGGCTGAGACAGGAGAATGGCATAAACCCGGGAGGCGGAGCTTGCAGTGAGCTGAGATCCGGCCACTGCACTCCAGCCTGGGCGACAGAGCGAGACTCTGTCTCAAAAAAAAAAAAAAATATATATATATATATATATATAAATATATATTATATATTTATAATATAAAAATATATACTATATAATATATATTAATGTTTAATATATATTTAATATATATTATTTAATAATATATTAAACATATTTATATTTAATAATATATTCAATATATTTACAATATATCATATATGGATATATATTATATATCTAACTGGGAACCTTTAGTTTTCTTTATATCATCTGTATTTTTTAAAAAATCATCAAAATAATTTTAAAAGAAGTGAAAATCATGTATAGTCAGAACAAACACGGCTGGGTGCAGTGACTCACACCTGTAATCCCAGCACTTTGAGAGGCCAAGGCAGGTGGATCACCTGAGGTCAGGAGTTTGAGACCAGCCTGGTCAACATGGTGAAACCCCATCTTTACTGAAAATACAAAAATTAAATGGGCATGGTGGTGCATGCCTGTAATTCCAGCTACTTGGGAGGCTGCGGCAGGAGAATTGCTTGAAGCTGGGAGGAGGTGGTTGCAGTGAGCCGAGGTTGCGCCACTGCACTCCAGCCTGGGCAACAGAGCAAAACTCCATCTCAAAAACAAACAAAAACAACTCATATACACACACATCCATATTTATCTCCATTGTAGGGGAAGAAAAAGAATGGGACTATCGGCCAGGCACGGTGGCTCACGCCTGTAATCCCAGCACTTTGGGAGGCCGAGGTGGGCGGATCGCCTGAGGTCGGGTGTTCGAGACCAGCCTGACCAACATGGTGAAACCCCGTCTCTACTAAAAGTACAAAATTAGCCGGGCATGGTGGTGCACGCATGTAATCCCAGCTCTTCTGGAGGCTGAGGCAGGAGAATCACTTGAACTTGGGAGGCGGAGCTCGTGGTGAGCCGAGATTGCGCCTGGGCAACAGAGCGAGACTCTATCAAAAAAAAAAAAAAAAAGAATGGGACTATATGCTATGAATTCTTTGTGGGGTTTTTTTGGTGAATATTTATGGAGTGCTTGCTGTGTAGCAGGTGTTGCTGTAAGCAGTTTTCTTATATCAAACACACTTAATTCTCCCCAGCAACCTATGAGATAGGTATTATTCCCATTTTACAGATGAACAACAGAGAGGTTAAGTAACTTGCCAAGGTCACACAGCTCATGAATAGCAAAGCTGGGCTAGAACCCAGGTAGTCTGGCTCCAGCACCCCTGCATTTGGCCGTTCTGCTGTTCTATGAGGTAGGCATTATGATCCCCCTCATCAGATAGCAGAAAGCATGAGATTCAGAGGGGTGCAATTACTTGTCCAAGGTCACACAGCTCGTCAGGGAAGCAGCTGGTACCCAGGCCTAGAGGTGTAGGTCACACGTTCAGACTCCAGGCCACCTCTGAGATCTGAGGCTGCTCCTCTGGGGTCAAGTCTGTGCCTGGGAGAAGCAGGAAGGACCACTGGACCTACCGGTAGTGAGGCAGGCAGAGACTTTTTCCAGTCCCAGGCTGCCCCCTACTGGCAGCAGGACAAACAGCAGGTGCCTGGGCCCAGCTGGGATAGGAAGGCGGAGGATGGGCCTAAGCGGGCCTAAGGAGGGCTGAGTCCTCCTCTCCCCTCTGCAGTTCTCCGTGGACGTTGACTCGGAGCTGGTGGAGGAGCTGCCGGCTGAGATCGAGCTGTGGCTGGTGCTGGTGGCCGTGGGTGCGGGGCTGCTGCTTCTGGGGCTGATCATTCTCCTGCTGTGGAAGGTTAGTAGCCCAGCCCCACTCCTGCTCCGGGACCTTCACCAGCACACTCACCAGCCCTTCCTCCAACCCACCTCTCACCATCCCGGTCCTCCCTTCCATCTCACCGCCGCCCTTCCTCCCTGTCCTCTCCACCTTCTCCCACCAGCTTACAGGCTCACCCCCGGCCTAGGTTAGTGGGGGAAGCTGCAAGCTGGAAAGGGGGACCCAGGAGCTCTGGCTTCTGACCACACCACCAAGCTGGGACTGAGCCCCAGCCCCCAGGCTCCCCAGCCCTAAGCCCCAGTCCACGAGTGCTGCTGGTGAGGACAGCCCAGCGCCCCCCTGATGGCC
This sequence comes from Macaca thibetana thibetana, assembly GCF_024542745.1. NCBI lineage: Eukaryota > Metazoa > Chordata > Mammalia > Primates > Cercopithecidae > Macaca > Macaca thibetana. The sequence goes on along the minus strand of NC_065593.1, from coordinate 45,030,493 downwards.
CATCCCCACCTCCTCCCCTCCGCAGTGCGGCTTCTTCAAGCGAGCCCGCACTCGCGCCCTGTATGAAGCTAAGAGGCAGAAGGCGGAGATGAAGAGCCAGCCGTCAGAGACAGAGAGGCTGACCGACGACTACTGAGGGGGCAGCCCCCCATCCCCGGCCCACCTGGGTAACATGGCCTCCGGGCCCCCTTCCCCGAGCCCCACAGCTGGCCGGGCCTCTGACTCTGTCCTGTCCGCTCCTCTTCCCTTATGGGCCTGTTCTGACCTCATTCTGTCCCCACCACCACCTCAAAGATCAGGCCACTCTGACTCTCCCTCCAGCCCCCTGGTCTGGCTTTCATCAGCCTTCCCCTGAGCCCCTTGGTGACTTGGAACCCCTTCAGGGAGCCATAAAACCCTCTCTGTGATGACCTTGCTTTCTGGGGATTGGAACAAGGTCAAGGGCAAGGCCAGGCCCCATCTCTAAACCACAGGCATGTGCAGAATAATTCTATGCTCGCATTTCCACCCCTAGGGAAGGAGGGGAGCAGTAGAGACCCTCCTCCTGGGAACTAGCCTGTTTCCTCCTGAGCAGCCCTTCCAGGATAACAAGTGGACCCACTCCCAACATTGTGATTAGCGTAGACGGCCAGTCTTCCTGGCCATTCCATCCACTGTCTCTGCGGCTGCCCTCCGTCTCCATCTGCCTCTTCCTCTCCTCTCTGCCTTCCTCAACTCCTCCTTCCTCTGGGGCCTGGGGTGGAGAAACTCATTCTCCATATCTCAGTGCAGGGAGATGGGATGTGTTCCGTCAAAAGTTCTGGCTTTGAGGAGTTCTGGGTGGGAGGGGGAGAGGCCTGGCACTCCTTCCTGGCGGCTCAAACTCTGGACTCTAATGTTCTTTCTCTTCTCCCTCCAACTCCAGTGTGACTTCTTTAAGAGGACCCGCTATTACCAGATCATGCCCAAGTACCACGCGGTGCGGATCCGGGAGGAGGAGCGCTACCCACCTCCAGGGAGCACCCTACCCACCAAGAAGCACTGGGTGACCAGCTGGCAGACTCGGGACCGATACTACTGACATCCTCCCTGATCCCGCCCCCTCCTCCCCCAGTGTCCCCTTTTTTCCTATTTATCATAAGTTATGCCTCTGACAGTCCACAGGAGCCATCGCCTTTGGCTGGCAGCGGCAGGCTTAGGCACATACACCTCGTCAAGTGCACGCACATACTGTCTGGCCCTGGGGATCTCCCTGCAGGAGGGCCAGCGCTGTGGACCTTACAAGGCCGAGCACACTGCGGTCCTGTGCCCTAGACACACGTGGGGCCCACTGCTTGTGGACTGTGCTGGCACATCATGGATGGTGCATGGGCTCGCCGTGTCTCAGCCTCTGCCTGCGCCAAAACAAGCCAAAGAGCTTCCGGCCCGAGCCGGGAGGAAAAGGCCCCTGCAATGTGGTGACACTTCCCCCTTTCACACTGGATCCATCTTGAGCCACAGTCACTGGATTGACTTTGCTGTCAAAACTACTGACAGGGAGCAGCCCCCCAAGCCCCGGCTGGTGGGCCCCCACTGCCACCCATGCCAGAGAGCCGGGGTCCTGCCTAAGGTTGTCCATGGGGGCACTTGCAGGACCTGACATGCTCTACCCAACAGCAAAGGAACTAGAAAGAAGGTCCCAGAATGGCTTTCGTTCCTGCATCTCTGTGAAGCCTCTCTCCTTGGCCACAGACCAAACTCGCAGGGAGTGCAGTCGGAACGAACAAAGACAGGCAAATGGCGAGGTAGCCTGGGCTCGCTGTGCTGGGACTGCCCTGGGGGCACGGCGGATCCGCCACAGAGAGGAGGGGAACAATTCTGGGCCAGACAGATGTTGGGAGGATACAGAGGAGATGCCACTTCTGACTCACCACTACCAGCCAGCCTCAGAAGGCCCCAGAGAGACCCTACAAGACCACGGAGGGAGCGACGCTTGAATGTAGAACAGGCAGCTGGCCATGCACTGGGGTCCTAGAGGTGGAGTTCTTAGCTATCCTTGGCTTTCAGAGCCAGCCTGGCTCTGTCCCCTCCCCCATGGGCTGTGTCCTAAGGCCCATTTGAGAAGCTAAGGCTAGTTCCAGAAAACCTTTCCTGACCCCTGCCTGTTGGCAGGCCCACCCCCAGCCCCTTCCATGGTACTGTAGCAGGGGAGTGCTCTCCCCCTCCTCGTGCCTTCTTTGTACATAGGCTTCTCACGGCAACCAATAAACAGCTCCCAGTTTGTATGCAGCTGCATCTGCTTCCACCCACTCCCCAGCCTTTACCAACCCCGGGTCAGTGGATGATGATACCATCCAGCCAACACCTAGGTAGATGAAGCCAGGTCTGGGGACTTGCGGGTTTGAGGGTAAAGATTGATGGAGGTGACCGGGTGCAGTGGCTCACGCCTGTAATCCCAGCACTTTGGGAGGCCAAGGCATGTGGATCACGTGAGGCCAGGAGTTCGAGACCAGCCTGGCCAAAATGGCGAAACCCTGTCTCTACTAAAAATACAAAAGTTAGCTGGGTGCAGTGGCACATGCCTATAATCCCAGCTACTTGGGAGGCTGAAGTAGGAGAATCACTTGAACCCAGGAGGCAGAGGTTGCAGTGAGCCAAGATCGTGCCACTGCACTCCAGCTTGGACGACAGAGCAAGACTCCATCTCAAAGAAAGAAAAAAAAGATTGATGGAGGTGACGCCGGCCCCTGCTCTCAGAAATCCTCCCATCTAAGAGTCTGTCATGAGGGGTGAGCCCTGGGGGACCTGGATGGAACCCAGAACGCCTTCTTGGAGGACAGTGCGCTGACCCTGGGGAGGAACAGGCAGGCAGAGGTGGCAACATGCAGGGTCAGGAAGAGGCAAAAGCTACTCAGCTATAGGAAGAGGCAGTCCTGGCAGGCTGTGGAGGGAGGAGAGCCCTCAGTCAGGCTGAATTCAAATAAGGGACTGCTTTTCTGCCTTGGTTTCCCCACAACCACCACCAGGCGCCAAGAAGAGATCAGAAGGTAAACCACTGATCCAAGGCTGCAGAGACTGAACTGTCACAATGTTCAGCCTCCAGGAGCTGAGAGCTCTGGTCTTTTGGAAGCTCCTTGGGAGTGTCTGAGCGCCTGGCTTACACGGCCACAGCATGTGGATCAAGCCTTCACTTTGCTTCCTGCCATGTCCGGGGTTCCCAAAGCAGCTTCCTCCTCTGCCCTTGGTTTGTCCCCTCCACACAGGCCTGGGGAATGGAGTAAGGCCGTTCCCCCTGTGACCTCTGTGAGCTGGAGCGTGGCCTAGGTCCTTCTGTTAATTTTCCTCAAGGCTGTGAACTTTGGTAAGACTTCACTGGAGGCTGGAAATTGCTACCCAGAGAAGCCCAGAGGTAGAAGCCAGGTCAGGTATGCTCAGAGCTCACAGACCCAGGCTGTTCTGGGAGGCCCACCTGATGCCTGGGTGCCTCCCAGCCTCCTCGTGGTGGCAGCTGTCTGCCCCACCTCCCTCCACCAGTGCTCAGCTCACAACAGGGTTCGGGGCCCAATGTGTGCCCCTTTCCCCCTCCTCATTTTCTGTGCCTGGATTTGCCCCTTCCCAGGGTGACTGACAATGGAATGTCCACTTTCCCCAGGAAAACCGTAGCCCCTGCCCGGAGCTGCCAGGCTCTCAGAACCCAGTGAGTGGAGACGACACTTTATTTTCTAGAATCTGGAATCCACTTCTTTGGGCATAACACGTGTGCGTTGTCAAAGCTTGGCCCAGTCTTGTGCTTACAGCCACTTACTGCTTAAGACAGGGGTGTTTACACATTCCTCTGGCCAGTTTCACAGACCCCCCAGTCTCCTGTCAGCCACTGCTTGAGGAAGACCCCCCCACACACACACACACTCTTGAGGATAAGTCATTTTCAGAACTAGCATAAGCTACATATTATGAAAGAAACATAACTGGCAGAGATGTAGCAATGCCCGCTGTAAAAGAACCCTCTGCAATGCCAAGTTTTTTGAGCTCCTTGGAGAGTCCCCCACCAACCCATGTTACACATATAGTGGGAGATTTGGGAATCGGGGGGCAGGGTGCGGTTTACCTCGGCATTACCTAACTAAACTTGACTATGATGTACCACATCACACCACTGTTGTTAGCACCCTGCAGCAGGCTCTGCAGAAGGAATTCTTATCCAAGCACAGAGCCCACATTGTGGAAGTCCAGCCTAAGGTGAGGGTCATGGGAAATCTCTTTCCCTCTCCTACACCTAGCCTTAGAGGCCATGGTCTTTTCCTTGTTACTTTAATTTTGACAATAACAGCAATAGCTACCATTTATTGCTAGGCACAGAAATAGGCCTCTTTTTTTTGAGATAGGGTCTCACTCTGTCACCCAGATTGGAGTGCCATGGCACGATCATGGCTCTGGTTCACTGCAGCCTTGACCTCCTGGGCTCAAGCAATCTTCCTACTTCAGCCTCCCAAGTAGCTGGTACTATAGGTACCTGCCACCACACTCAGTTAATTTTATATTTTTTGTAGAGACAAGATCTTGCTATGCTGCCCAGACTGGTCTCAAACTCCTGGACTCAAGCAATCCTCGTACCTCAGCCTCCCAAAGTGAGGGCCAGGTTTTTTGTACGTAATATTCTATATATTCTTCTGTGTACTTGAAAACTGCACTCACCAGCATCATCAATCACGTCCTAATTGCTAGCCCACTGGATGTTTGGTGGTTCTCTGGAATATCTCTGCGGTATGCTCCCCTGCTCACCGTGTCTTCTTTTTCACCCTGTCCTCCCTACTACATGCTGAGCACTGCCTGATGCTGGAGATAGAGCAGTGAACAAGACAGATACAACACCTGCCCTGCCCTCATGGAGCTTAAAGTCTAGCAGGAAAACAGATCAGTCAGCAAACAATTTTCACTTAATTGATAAGAGCTACCATCAGCTCCTTTTAACCCCTCCTTCCTGGATTTGTCCAGGTAGCTTTCAGCCAATCCCTTTCCTCAAAAAGGTACCTGTTTCACGTGTCCTGATCTTTCCTTGTCCTCCCTTAAGGGGCCTTGTGGGTTCCCAGTCTGGATGACAGTGACCCAGACTACAAATATTTGCTAAGATCAGGAGATCTAAGGAGCCCTTGAAGGGAGCCTATGACCCAGCTTGGTAAGATCAGGGAAGGCTTCCAGGAGGAAGGGATGCCTAAGCAGCTGAGACCTGAAGAATGGGCAGGTGAAGCTGGGAAGAAAGAATGATCCAGACAGAAGAGATGCATTTGCAGTGGCTTAGAGATTAGAGGCTGGTTCAAGGCAGCAGACAGGCATGGCTGGGAGCTGCGTGGGGGAATGGAGAGAGAGGAGTCTGGAGAATTAAGCAAAAGCCAATTGTGTGACAACCGGAAAGGCTCCGGTAAGAAGAAGAGAGCCATTGGTGGCCAGGCACAGTGCCTCATACCTGTAATCCCTGCACTTTGGGAGGTTGAGGTGGGCAGATCACTTGAGTTCAGGAGTTCAAGACCAGCCTGGCCAACATGGTGAAACCCTGTCTCTACTAATATTACAAAAATTAGCCAAGTGTGGTAGTACACGCCTGTTATCCTAGCTACTTGGAAGGCTAAGACAGGAGAATCGCTTGAACCTGGGAGGAGGAGTTTGCAATGAGCCAAGGTTGTGCCACTGCACTCCAGCTTGGACGACAGAGTGAGACTCCATCCGAAAAAAAAAAAAAAATAGCCCATTGAAAGGCTGTGAGCAAGGAAGTAATAAGGTCAGATTTGCAGTTGACAATGATCCGAGTCTTGGCTTTCTTATCTATGAAATGAGGCTAAGAATAATAAAATAGAGAATTAAATGAGATAATGTCTGCAGACAGTGCCTGGCATATAGCTTATTCTTCTTCCAGCTAAGAGGCCCTTCCATTTGCGAAGTTTGTGAGGTCTGTATTACAATCATATTCAGTTATAGCTAATTATTTACTTATGTAGCTATCTCTGAAACGTAGAAATGAAATCATTGAGGAAAAAGGCCATTTCTTGATCCTGTCTGTGTTCTCTGTTCCCAGCAGAAAGCCTAACACATTTTAGGCTAATGTCACCGAGCAAAGAAAGCATCAAAGTGGCGGGTCGGGCCCTAAGCCCACGATCGGCCACAAGAGGGCGCATCACGTTTTCTCCAAGGGAAGCGGGGCTGCTGATGAAGGACGGGCTCCCGGCCCCCCAGAGACACTTCACCTCCTGGGATCTTGCTTTAAGGAAGCCCGGTGCGAAGGAGGTGGCTTTCTCAGGTGGTCGCGCTAGATGTCCAAGGCTTTATGTTCGGTCAGATGAGCTATATAATAAAATGAAAGTGTTAACTGGCATGGACGATAACTGCCGCCTCCACCGCCACTAGTCGTGACGGTTTTTACTCTGGATGTTTTTCAATTGGAAAAGCAAACTCCACCTTTTCCTGAGCCGCTCGGATCTTTGTGGAAGTGGGTGGGCTGCACATATACGGGACGGATTCGTATAGGCTTGCACCCTGGTTCCGAATTTTGCAAATATTCGCAGTCTGGGTCACTGTCATCTGGACTGGGAATCCCCAAGACCCGTTAAGGGAGGGCAGGTAAAGATGATGACAGGTGAAACAGGTACCTTTGAGTTGGAGGAAAGGGATTGGTTGAAAGCTACCTAGACAATTCTGGAAAGGAAGGGTTAAAAGGAGCCGGCGGGTGAAGGAGATGCAAGGAGATAGCGAGGAAAAGGCAGGCGTGGAAGAGGAAACGAAAGGGCTGGCGGGGCTCTGGGAAGGAAGGGGTTAACCCCGGCTTCGCCCCCGGGAGGAAAGGGACGCGTGAACACAGGGGAGGTGGGATCTCGGCGCAGCCTCCCCAAAACAACAGGCCGCTCAGGCAAAGCGTGGGTTAAGGGGGCGGGCCTGGAGGGAAGCCACGTGCCGGGGCGGAAAGCTATTGGTTCTCCCGGAGTTGTTTGTGAGTGGCCATTGGCGACGTCGAGGCGCCACGACGAGCCGATTGGCTGGGCCTTGGAGAGCTCGCCAGGGCAAGGGTAGGGAGGAGGCGGCCGAATCGCGTCGCTGGGCCGAACGGTGCGCGAGCGCTGCCAGCGCAGGGACCACTACCCGAGTCGCGGCCGCCGCAGCCATGCGCTGGGTCTGGGCGCTGCTCAAGAATGCGTCCCTGGCTGGGGCGCCCAAGTACATAGAGCACTTCAGCAAGTTCTCCCCGTCCCCGCTGTCCATGAAGCAGTTTCTGGACTTCGGTACGGAGTGGGCGGGAGGCGGCTGGCAGCGGAGGCCCGCGGGGCGCTGGGAGGGGCAGCCGGGGGCCAGGGGGGACAGAGGAGAAGAAAGGCCCCGAGTGACAGAGAAGGGTTGTTTGGAAAGGTACAGACAGGAAAGAGTTAATGGGGAAGGAGGGACCGGCCGGAGCCTCTCGACTGGGCTGTTGATGGGAATGGGGGGGCACTTACAAGGACGGTCCCGAGGTTTCTTCCTTGGCTTCATGGGGGGTCTTGAAGAGTTAGGGGCAGTGAAGCTGCGATATTACTACAGGAAGGGAGTAGGGTGGTATCCAGACGCTAAAAGGTTAATGGGAGTTGTCCTCATGACTGGAGGAGTAGGAGCCCCTCCTCCCACCAGAGGAAACCGGGGGTCTGTTGGTGGGAGTGAGGAGGCAAGGTTGAGAGGTGCAGCCGTCTGGAGAGAGACCTGGACTGGGCACGAAGGGTTTCAGACACCCCTGGGCAGTGGGGAAGGGGGCTCTTTCAGAAGATGCCAGCGGGAGAGAGTGCCCTGACTGGTAGGCATCCACCCACAGAAGAAGCTGGACCCTAGCTGCCCCAGTAGGCAAGGACACTTGAAGATCAAATCTGTTCCAGCCTGGCAGCCTCTCCCGAGCTGGGCAGGGGCCCCAGGCACCGTGATGTGGAGTCAAGCCGCCTATACCTCCCTTGGCTGCCCCAGGGTTGCTAGGTCAGGATCGCCCACTACCAGCATTCTGGGGGTGGCCCTGGGGCAGGAGGGAGGCTGTGCCAATGTGGCGGGTGAAACGGGCATTGTGTGGGCCCTGTCTGTCTACGTGTTATTTCCATGGTGCCAGCTGGGAACTGCGGGTGGGGGGCAGTTTCTCAAGAGTTGAGTTGATAGTGCCTGGCTTGGGGTGCAGCTGCATCAATGGTGCGACGGGAGCAGGGAGGTGGCAGCCGAGACACAGGGCACCTGTTCCTCAGGACTCATCTGCCTGCACCCCTGCCCTGTCTGAGTCTTGAGCCTCCCCCATGTAGGAAAGCCTCCTGGGCCCACTCCTAGCCCCCAGCCGCTGTCCCCACAAACTGCACCCTCATTACAGAAACACCACAGCTGTTGGGGGCTCACAGTACAGTTTGGTCAACTTGTAGTTTTATGGGAGAAACTGAGACCTTCAAAAGGATGATGGCATGGCCTGGGTGACAGAGTTGCAAGCAGAGCCTGATGGACTGGAACCCAGGGCCTCTGACCCTGGGCCAAGGCCTTATTCGGGCCCCTACCCTCTCCATCTTGATGCCAGACAAGGACCGTGGCATTTGGACTCTTGTTCTTGGGCCCATTTGCCTCATGGATGGGCATTAAGACACAGCAACCCCACATGGGCATTCAGGCCAGGCTGGGTGAGGTGGGCTGGCCAGAGACAATATTGGGACACCGCAGTGGTGGTCTGGCCATAGTCCCCCTCAGCCAGAGCCCAGTCCTAGGCAGGGATGGGTTCCCCAGGCTCCTTTGCCTCCGGGATCAGCCCCTCAAAGTGAGTGTGCTGGGAGGGGAGGAAAGAGAAGTGAGGTGACTGAGGCCAGAGGCATTTCCAAATGGGCCCAGTAGTGGCCCTGTCCACTGTGGTTAAAGGCAAGCAGGGTTCAGCTGGGGGTGAGGAGAGGATGCCACCCCCTGGAGTGTTAGGCACAGGGTGTAGGTGTTTGAGCCCTGCAGGGGATGGGGAGCCTTGCTGTGTGCCCCTGGGCAGGTCAGTTGCTCTCTGAACCCCCAGTTAATGAAGGGTTTAGCTGACCTGGCCGAGACATCCTTTGGCTTTCATAGTTGGTGGCTCTGTGGCTCACGTCTCTTTCTCCTGTCAGGATCCAGCAATGCCTGTGAGAAAACCTCCTTCACCTTCCTCAGGCAGGAGCTGCCTGTGCGCCTGGCCAACATCATGAAGGAGATCAACCTGCTTCCCGACCGGGTGCTGAGCACACCCTCTGTGCAGCTGGTGCAGAGCTGGTGAGACCCCTGGCTCCGTCCCTGCACCTCCCACTCCATCGCCAGTGTGCCTAGGCTCAGGGATGGAGTCTCCAAGCTTTTAGCAGCCTTGAGGGTGGGGTGGGGACAGACAGGAGACACCAAAGCCCCAAGAGCTTGGAGTTGCCTAGGGTCACATGGGAATCTGAGGCCAAAGCAGGACTGAGGTCAGGCTCCTAGTCTCCATGTGTAGCCCTCTTACCACCCACCTTTCTTTGGAAACCCAGGATCCACCCAGGAAAACATGGTTTTCACAGCCAAAACCCCAAGTTAGGCTGATGTCAGCGTTAGCTGCCAGCCCAGTGCTGGAACTCGAGTGGCTGTTAGGCAGTATTTATTTGGGGGTAACTTTTTGGGAAACAGAAACAAGAAGCAAGTTTTCAAATAAACTATACAACCCAAGCTGCCAGATAGACTGTTTTGGATGTTGGAAAATACTCAGATACACACAGGGATGGCACAGTGCCTTCCCGCAGAGCTTTGGAGGGGCAAAGACCAAAAGTTTATTGCGCACTGCAGCAGGAACAGAGGGAAAGGCTCAGCGGGCTTCACTCAAGAACTCAAGTAACTGGATGAAATTAGCCAAAGGCCAGTCACATGAAGAATAAACAAGGGTGTCCCTTGTCACTGGGCATGTAAAATAGCTAATCCTCATTGACTTTGGTGGCACCCGTGCGGAAATCTTCTGTTGGTTCTTCTGGACTTGCAGTATGATATGGCTGTGATTTCCTTGTAGACTCAGGAGCACGTACCCACATGTACTCTGAGCCTAAAGCCATGCGAAGTCACAGCAGCTGCCCTCGGGCCTGTGATCTGGAAGGAAAAATAATACGCAGGCAGGGTGAACTGAGTCCAGCATAGTGCTAGGAGCAGGGAGCTGCCGAAGAGTTCGTTTTATTTAAATTAGGAATCCAAACATTATTTTAAAAGAATATTGATACTTTTCCTTTATTGTGGAAGTATAACAGGGTCACTTGACACTTGGAAAACGCAAAATAGTAGATAGAAGAAATTGCCAGCCACTCCCCTCCACCCCCTAACGGAACACAGCTCAGTTTCATCACATGTAGTGGTGCCTTTCTGGCACTGTTTTCTATGCAGGGACCTGTGGATATGGGGCTTATTGTAATTAAATGAGATATGGTGAGGGGTAGTGTTGTACACACAAGGCCAGGAGTGTAGTGGATACACCATGAATGTTTGTTGAATGACACGTTGTGGGGCAGTTGCCATGGACATGCAGAGGAGGTGGCTTGTCACTGGACCTTACAGGGTACCTAGGCAAGCTTAGAGCTACAAGGAAGGGAAGGGCATTCCAGGCTAAAGGAATAGGCTGGGCAAAGGTGTGGAGACAGGAAGGGGCCTGGCTAATGTAGCTGGGAACTGACTTTCTGGAGATTGTGCTGTTAGTGTGGGCTGTGAAGAAGGGGCGGAGGCATGAGGCACAGAGCCTGATTTTCATGGAACCCAACCAGGTCACCCCTTGCTGTGCCCTGCCTCTCGGAGGTCCAGGACCTCTGAGCCAACCAACACTTCCCACCGTGGGTGGTGTGGAGTGGTGGGAAGGAGACAGAAGGTGCCATCTGTTCTCCCTGGCCCTCCTCTGGCTCTATCCGGCTGCCTGACCTGGCTGCCTCTCCACCTGGTCCCTGACTTCAGGGCAGAACTTCTCAGGCCCCTCCCTGGACACCGTGTTCCTGGGAGAGCTGAGGGATGCAGGAGGAGGGCACTGGGCTGCTGAGCTTCCCATGACTCCCCCAGGGGCCCCTGCAGAGTCCCTTCCTGAAAAATCAGTGACGCAGATAAGGGGTTGGCCTGACATTCTTCCACAAAGCTTGCAAGTAATGTCAAGTAACAGTGGGAGGGAATGAAGTTAGACAAGAGAGAACACTTCCTCAATGAAAGATTCAGCTTAGAGGAGAGCAGGCCGAGGGATTGCTAAAGCATCCCAACATGCTGAAGAGACAGCCTGCCAAGAATGTTTCCAGAGAGAGTGAGCATTGGCTGCAGCAAGAGAGACTGCAGTGTGAGGACAAGAAGGACTTCCCGACAGGGTTGAGGTGGCTGCCTGTGAGAGAGTGGAGACCTCTTTCTCCAGGAGGAACAGCCTGCCAGCTGGAACGATGGAGGTGGGCAGGTTCTAGGTGCCTGAGAGGAGGAAGGGAGACTTTACCAGGGAGCTTGGCAAGAGGGCCTCTAGCCTGAGTCTGATGAGTAAGGAGCAAACCCTCTTTTCTGGAAAACACAAGAACCCTCAGCAGATGCAGTTATTAGTGGTCATGGTTCATCTGTGGTCACAGAAATGGAGTTTCTACTCTGCTGGGGAGAGGTTCTAGGCAGAGTCACTGTGGGCAAGCTGAGAATTCCTGGTTCTAAATAACCCTGATACGTTATTTCAACTGGACAGACTTGCGATAGTGGGCCCTGTTTTGGTGGAGACTGGACTGGGAGGGAAAGTCCCAGGTTTGGCCTCGGCATGCGTGACTTTGAAGCTTCATCCTGGGCAAGCCATATGGCATCTCTGAGCCTCAGCTTCCTCATCTGTAAAATGGGGACCCATTGTGTTTGTAAGGGCCAAGGGCCAGTGCTAGATGTGAAAAGTGTGCAGAACTCTACCAACACAAGCCACGTCCCCAGGCTGCCAGGCAGCAACACCTCCAGCCCACAGATGATGTAATTGTGGTGTGGTTTCTTGGGCAAGGTAGTAATAAATTATGATAATAACAAAAGCAAACACCTCCAAAGGCTGGCTGTGTCCCAGGAGCTGTCCTAAGTGTCTACACATATTAACTCATTTCATCTTCACAACCTTATGAGGTGGTCCTTGCTATCATCCCATTTTCTAGATGAGAAACTGAGGTTCAGAGAGGTGAAGAAAACTTATCTGAGATCACTCAGTGAGTAGATGGTGGAGTTGGGATTTGAACCCAGCTGTTATATGGAGACTGGATTCTTGAAGGGAAAGAAGGGAGCCTGCGTTCTGGGCGGTGATGTGGAGTCAGAGATTTCCAAGTTCATGTTGCAAGTCTGTGGGAGAGCAGAACTCACTTTACAGAATTGTTGACAGCTGGTGTTGTTAGAGACCGAAAGGAACAACCCCGTCTCCTCTCCAGGCATGGAGTCGTGGGGATGTGCTTCCAGAAAATGCAGGGTTAAGCAGGAGCCGCCGAGTAGAATCAAATGACAATGACTCACTGCTATCACTAACAGGATATTTGTGGGGGCTGTAGGTGGGAGGTGATATGGCCGGCACCTTCGCACAAACCTCCCTTGCTTGTCAGCAAGGTGTGTGGACCCCACACAGAGGGTGTGGCTTGGGTGCCCAGGACCTGCTAAAGCCAGATGAGCTCTCCAAATCCGTCAGCTGCTCCTTGCATGGCCGGAGCAGAACCGACCACTTACTACGCATGTACTCGAGGCATCATCTCCTTTTCTGTACACCCAGGCCCACGAGGTGCTTATTCCTGTGAACCCCATTTTGCAGATGGGGACCTGAGGGACTCGGTGGCCTCTTTAGGGTGCAATCAGCAGCGGAACCCAAACCTGCCTGGCTCAGAGGCTCCGGAGGCAGGACACCGCCACCTCTCCCCCAGGTGCAGCGAGCACCCCCTCCCCAGCCTTTCCCTTGTTCACACCCTGCTCGCCAGCAGCTGTGGATATGAGTGCACAGGGCACACCCTCACACACACCCACAGGCACGCACATGCCACATGCACACAATTACACACACTCGCCCGCTGGCTCAGCACCCCCTCTGCTCCCACACGGGGCTGCAGGGCCCTCCTCCCATACTCGCTCACCCTCTGCTCCCGCCCCCACCGCCCATTCTCAGCTCCACACTCTCACCAAGGCCCCTCGCTTCTGCATGCATCCCACACCTCCTCCTTCCCAATCCTGGGGCTCTAGACTGGTTCCGGAGCCCTGGAAAGCAGGGTTTGGGTGGACCTCCACATTACCTTGGGCTGGGCTTGGGAGCTCCGAATCTCACCAAGGGACTCCTGGGGGCCTTGATTACTGTAGAGGTCAGCAGGCCCAAAGACCCCAGCCTCCCTGCAGGCCCGGGGAGGGGTGGGGGCAGTGCCTCTCCCGTCTGTTGGTGCCTCTCTGTCACTGCACCACTGCTTTCAGGTCTCCCTTATATATTCTGTCTGGCCTGCAAGGGGTGGGCAGCCCAGAGGCCAACACCACTCATCCCCAATCTCTCTTCTTAGGACCAAGAACCGGCCCAAGGGTGACATTTGGTGTACCAGGCCCCTAAGGGGCTTCAGGGCAAGGCCAGGGACCTCTGGGAAAATCCTCATCCTCTCCCCTCCATTTTAAGAGTAGCCCGGGCCCCCTGCCCTGGAGGAGCCCTGGCCCTGTGAGAGAGGCTGGCAGGCGCTGCCCGCTGTCACTCCATGCCAGTGCCCTTTGCTCCACTTCAGTGGCCACATGACCAGGTCCCATTTCTGCCCTCTAGGGTTGTTGAGCAGCCACAAAAGGGGTGGTGCCAGCAGCTGGGGCACTCTCCCTCAGTGAGACTGGGACTTTGACGGTGCCCACCCCCACCCACCGACCAGCACAGTCAGGAAGTGGCTTAGCCTCCCAGCTCCCACCTGCTTCATCCCCACCTGCCCCCTGGGAAGGTGTCCCAGGCCCCACACTGCAGTGGGTCTCCTCTCCCTCCTCTCCCCACCTGCCCCTAGCACTGCCTGCATGCAGGTCCTCTCTCCCCTAAGAATTACAGGAGCATGAAGGTCTATCCTGGGTGCATTTAGGGAGCAAGGGATTCGGAGCCATGTGGGCCTGGGAGAGAGAATCTCAGCTCTGCGTGTTAACTTCCTCATCTGTAAAATGGGTCCAGCAGTAGTGCCTACCTCCGGGGTTCTTGCGGAGGTGAAAGTGGGGCAGGAGGGAAGCACAGGGTGGACCTGGCCATTGGTACCCAGTAAATGCCACCATCACCATCAGCAGCAGCATCACCGTCAGGGCCAGTGTCGGCTGTTGGCCACGTGATGTAGACTTGGAGTCTGCGAGAGCTGGGTTTGAATCCCAGCCTGCTGCTTACTGTGTGGCCTGGGGCATATCACCTAACCTCTCAGTGCTGGTCTCATCTGCAAAAAAAGGGAAATACCTTGTGTTCATCAGGGCTGTTGGCAGAGGAGAGACCCTGTGTGGGACTCGGCACAGGTGGGCGTTAGTGGTCGCTATGTTATTCTCCAGGGAGACAGGTCTTAGGAGTGCCAGCCTGATCATCTGCTGGGTGGGGTGGCAGGGATGGTGTTGGGGGCTGAGATGAAGGCTGATCTTTTCTGCTGTCAGGGCCCCCAGCGCCCTCAGCAGCCACAACTCCTCCTCTCCGGCTCTGTGCAGAGCTCTGGGTAGGGAGGGGTGGGCGGTTAGCTCTGGGCCTGAGACAGCCCCCTTCCTGTGGCAGTGGGGCAGGTCTCCAGGGCATAGGGGCTCAAACATGCTGTGGTTCAGAGCCTACAAGCAGTGGGAGAGTATCAGATGCCGCCTGGGGGCTCAGAGGATGCACGCAGCTGTCCACGATGTTTGAGCCACCAGCCATAATAAGAGCAAGCATTTAGAGAGTGCTCACTATGTGCTAGGCACTGTGCTAATCATCACATGGAATTCTCACCGCAAAGCAGTAAATACGTATCACAATCCCCATTTTCCTAACGAGCAAACTCAGGCCCACAGAGGCTCCTTGACCTACCCAGGGCCACACAGCTCCTGGTGCTTAAAGAGCCAGTTCTGGGTCCAGAGCTCGTTCTTTCACTCTCTTCTCTGCCAGGCAAGAGTGAGAGCAGCAGACGCTAGGTTTAAGGGGAAAGGCATTCCTAGCAGGGCATTCACAGTGCAGAGGGCACTGTGTGAACAGAAGCGTGGAATCAGCACCCTGGGGTGGCAAGAGCGCTGGAGACTCGGGACTTCCTCATCCCACTTACTAGCCATGGGGCCTCTTCACGCCTCCCTGGGGGAGGCTGTGCGTGGGACTGATTCCTGCCTGACGTACCTGTTCAGGTTACAGTGAAGGTCAGAGCACTGTGGACGTGGGAATGAGTCCTCGTGTGGTAGGGCCTTTTCTAGAAACACTGTTGGGCCCCTGGGGCCCTCGCCGCTGCAGGGCTCTAGGCAGCCCCCCCTTCCTCCTGGTTATAAGTGTTTCTGCCAGAGAGAGGCTCTTCCTGCCCTCCCCAAAGGAACAAGCCACAGACTGGGCATGTTAGCAGGGAAACAGGTCATGGCTCCCCAGGGCATGGGGCACAGTGGCTCCAGCTCGGTACCATCTGCCACCACAGGTGGGCCTGACTCCCTTGCAGAAGGAGGCCTGCTGCTGTCCCTGAGTTCAGGGCCTCTTTTTTGGGGGGGACAGAGTCTTGCTCTGTTGCCCAGGCTGGAGTGCAGTGGTGCGATCTCGGCTCACTGCAGCCTTTGCCTCCCCAGTTCAAGCAATTCTCCTACCTCAGCCTCCTGAGTAGCTGGGATTACAGGCATGCGCCACCATGACCGGCTAATTTTTGCATTTTTAGTAGAAACAGGTTTTCGCCATGTTGGCCAGGCTAGTCTCCAACTCCTGACCCCAGGTGATTTACCCGCCTCCGCCTCCCAGAGTGCTGGGATTACAGGTGTGAGTCACCACACCTGGCTGAGTTCAGGGGTTCTTGATGCTTCTTTTAGAGCATCAAGCTCTTCTCGCAGCCCAGGGAAAACTGGCCTCCCCATCAGGCCTGTAGATGGGAGGGGCGGCAGGGCATCACCTACTCCTACCTGGCCTTTTGCAGGAGAGTGAGCTTCTCTGGACTCTCTATGGGCCCCAGCCCCACCTGGGGACAGAGCCAGGCACACCTATCCCAACTTTGGGTCCTTCCCACCTGCCATTTTAGAATCCAATTGCCTAGGCAGGTGCCTGGCCCAGAGCACCCCAGCTCAGGGGTCATTCTGGGAGGCCCTGTGCTGGCCACTCTGTCAGGGGT
Organism: Macaca thibetana thibetana; assembly: GCF_024542745.1. NCBI lineage: Eukaryota > Metazoa > Chordata > Mammalia > Primates > Cercopithecidae > Macaca > Macaca thibetana. Next base: position 45,014,297 of record NC_065593.1, on the reverse strand, counting down.
GACTCTGGGAGGCCCTGTGCCGGCCCCTCTGCCATTGTGTCCCACTGGATGCAACAGTACCCCGGGGGGAGAAACATTAGGAGCCGTTTCCACGCTGGGGTTCAGAGAAGTTGATGCACCTGCCTGCCTTCCCCCACTGCAGGCGCTAGGTCCAGTCTCCCCACCCCATCTCAGCCTCAGTCTCCTGATCTGTGAGGCCTCTTGGATGGGATCATCTCCAAGCCCCTTCTGAGAGGACTATTCTAGGATTCCAAAGCAAAGGTGCTAAACGGGGGACCAGCACATTTGAAGTTTTCTTGCATAACTGACTGGGTTGTCAGGGAGACTCACATACAAATGAAATGGATGAAGAAAAATAGTGAGGCAGCTTGTGGGCAGCTCTGTGTGGGGCCCGCATGGGAGCAGGACAAGAGCGAGGCCCAGCTGAAATGGGTGAGGAGGGGCTAGCCACCTGAAGCTGAGGCTGTGTCCCCTCCCGCCCCCACACAGGTATGTCCAGAGCCTCCTGGACATAATGGAGTTCCTGGACAAGGACCCCGAGGACCATCGCACCCTGAGCCAGTGAGTGGGGGCCCTGGGTGGGGAAGGAAGGCAGGTGTTGGCCAGGGGCATCTGGGGTTGCAGCCCCTGGGGCAGAAGTACAGCAGGATGGAAGAAAAGACGCCTGCCCTCAGGAACATCCAGTCTGAGACGGGAGACAGACTCTGCTTCAGGGAGCCCCAAGTTTGATGGGAGAGACATGGACTCCATTCTCACTGTTCCCTGAGCCTGGTGGGCAAGACCCAGGCCCTGCCCTGGGGAGGATGAGAACTCTGGGCTTTTAAATGGGAAGCCTGCCGGCAGGCGGCTAAAAAATCAGAGTGGGCTTTGGGAGGAGCAGGGAGGGCATTGGGAGTCCATCAGATGGGGAAGGGTGGAGCAGGTGAAGACACTGTGGAGAGGGGAGTCAGAAACGGAGGGGAGTCTGGGGGTGTACCATGTGAACACCTGCCCTGCCCCACAGGTTCACTGATGCCCTGGTCACCATCCGGAACCGGCACAACGACGTGGTGCCCACCATGGCACAAGGCGTGCTTGAGTACAAGGACACCTATGGTGATGACCCCGTCTCCAACCAGAACATCCAGTACTTCCTGGACCGCTTCTACCTCAGCCGCATCTCCATCCGCATGCTCATCAACCAGCACAGTGGGTGCCAGCCACGGTGGCAGGGTGTGGGGGGCGGTGCTGGGACCCAGGGCCGGGCTGCTGAGGGGACCTAGGCCACTCTTCAGAACCCCACAGAAGGAGTCTTTGAGTAGTTATTCCAGTAACTTTGGAGTTAATAGCTCCGACATGGAAAAATAAAATTTTTCTTTCTCATTCATTTTCCATTTCAAAAACGTTTTGTTTTCAATGTTTGCAAAATGTAAAATTATGTCACATCTTTAAAAGAATGTTTAATTTAGTATTCATAAAAACTCTCATTATGTTCAAAAACAATTTGTTGTTTAGAGTTTCTTATTCCAGGAAGATTCACTATGATTTTTGAGAAGTTGTAGCCAGTCATAAGTGAAACAAGTTCCTCATGCTCAAATAATTTCCAAAGCAAGGTGGTAAGAGTTCTCTTAGAATGTTATAGTCAAAGAAAAGAATAAATGCAATGTGGAGATGTGATGTGGGGAGAGACCTCTGAAAAGATATCTGTTTCAGGTTTGCAAAGGTCCAACGCAAAGGTTTAAAAACGGCCTGAGCCAGGGCTGGAGGTGTCAGGGGTCAGGGAAGGGAGGACAGAAGCAGGGGAGCGGGGCAGCTTTAGGACTGAAGCCTACAAAGGCATTGGAGGTGAAAGTAGAGAGAAGGGGAGAGCCCAGGGGAAGAGGGAGCGCTGGGACAGACTGCAGCCCAGCCAACAGCACCCTCCCTTCCTGCCTGCAGCCCTCATCTTTGACGGCAGCACCAACCCAGCCCATCCCAAACACATTGGCAGCATTGACCCCAACTGCAACGTCTCTGAGGTGGTCAAAGGTGAGCCATTCCCACAGTGCCTGGCCCGCAGAGGAGTCCCAGGGACCCCTCCAAGCTTACCTGGCCAGAGGGTGACTTGTTCCTCAGTGAGGGGTGCTATGGGTTTAATGCTGGTGGTCCCCAGTGTCAATGTCAAGAGGACTGCCTGCTGGGTGGACCACCCATGCCCTGAATGACCCCATCTTCTCTCAGACGCCTACGACATGGCTAAGCTCCTGTGTGACAAGTATTACATGGCCTCGCCTGACCTGGAGATCCAGGAGATCAATGGTGAGTGAGCGTGGCTATGTGTGTGTCTGTCTTGGGGCTGGGGACACAGCAGGGCAAGGTGAGATGGGGAGTGAGGAGATGGACTGTTTTCTAGACAGGGGAGAAGCAGAGTTATTATTGTATTATTAATTCATTTGATAAATATTTGGACGGGGCACAGTGGCTCACATCTGTAATCTCAGCACTTTGGGAGGCCAAGGCAGGCCAGTCACTTGAGGTCAGGAGTTTGAGACCAGCCTGGGCAATATGGTGAAACCCTGTCTCTACTAAAAATACAAAAATTAGCCGGGCATGATGGCACATGCTTATAATCCCAGCTACTTGGGAGGCTGAGACAGGAGAATTACTTGAACCCGGGAGGCTGAGACTGCAGTGAGCTGAGATCATACCAATGCACTCCAGCCTGGGTGACAGAGCGAGACTTCATCTCAAGCAAATAAGAAATTGAGTGAATGAATGAATGAAAGAGTAAGCAAGACAGAAATGGTCACCGTTCTCATGCAGTTTACATTTTTTGGTGCTGTGAAGACTGGGAAATGGGGCCTTCAGCCAATTAACAAGTAAATAAACAAGACCATCTCAGATCATGACGAGTGACAGGAAGGAAATAAAATGGGGTAACTCAACAGGGATGGGGAGGAGGGGCATGTTAGATGGTGTATCAGCTTGGCTGCTTTCCTAGAACCCCAATACCAGTGGCTTACTTAAGAGGGAGGTTTCCCTCTCGCCAGCCTCTAGCTGGGGAGGTCAGGGCTGGCTCCCCACCCCTGATTCAATTCTAGCCTCGAGGAAGAGAACAAGGGTGTGGAAAGCAGGGCCCAAGAATTGAATGCATCACTTCCATGAGTCACCGGCTACCGCAGCTCAAGGGAGGCTGGGGATTTAGTCTCTCTCTGGGTAGCCATGTACTCAGTTAGAACCTTGTGGGAGGGGTGCCTCCTTTGGGTAAGGTGGTTGAGCGGTGACCTCCTGACAGTTTCCTGACCCTTGTTCTTGACTTGCCCTGCAGCAGCCAACTCCAAACAGCCGATTCACATGGTCTACGTCCCCTCCCACCTCTACCACATGCTCTTTGAGCTCTTCAAGGTGAGGAGGCTGGGAGCTGGTGCTTTTCGGGGAGCGTGGGTAGGGCTGGCTTCTCCCATGCTTTTCTTACCTCTGCCCCTCCACAGAATGCCATGCGGGCGACTGTGGAAAGCCATGAGTCCAGCCTCATTCTGCCACCCATCAAGGTCATGGTGGCCTTGGGTGAGGAAGATCTGTCCATCAAGGTATGTGACCCTTTGACCTTGGGGACCAGCGAGCAGTAGTGGGGGCTTCTCTCCTGCCAGGCGACGGGCTCTCCTTTTCTCCTACATGGTGGGCAGATCTTGGGGGTGGGGAAGACCATGAGAAGGTCAGGGTACCGGGCAGGGTGGGGAAACTGAGCTATAGAGAATCCCTGACACGTCCCCTCTCTCCCAGATGAGTGACCGAGGTGGGGGTGTTCCCCTGAGGAAGATTGAGCGACTCTTCAGCTACATGTACTCCACAGCACCCACCCCCCAGCCTGGCACCGGGGGGACGCCGTTGGTGAGATGGCTTCACCCCAGCCCCTCCCACCTCCTGAGGGAGGCTTCTCTCCTCCTCACTCACTTCCCCTGCTCACTCAGCTCCTGTGTGGCCATCTATGACAGTCACCTGTCTTGAATCTGGGCCCCGCGCCTCCCGCATCTCCCCAGTCTGCACACATCTCACCTGTGTCAGATGTCTCTCTGTCACCTTTCCCCCATCTTCCTCTTCTCTGTGGCTCCCAAACCCCCAATTTCTACCTTTCTCAAGTGTTGTCCAACTTGTCAGCACCTCCCTGTTAGAGAACTTGAGACTCAAAGGAGCCATGGGGCCCGCTCTGACCTCCTGGCCCTTAAGCGGAGCTCCTCTCCCTGCCCAAGCCTCCCTCCCACATTCATGATTCCCTCATTCACCCCACACCCACTTCTTGCCTCAGTGTCCCCTCCCGCATGTCCCCTCCCCACTCCAGCTCTGGGACCCCCGCCGTGTGACTCCAGCTCCATACCCCTCCCTCCCTGCGTCAGTCCCTGCAGCTCCAGGAGGCCCCTGCCAGCCTCCTCATCCTCACTGCCTTCCTGCCCCGCTGCAGGCTGGTTTTGGTTACGGGCTCCCCATTTCCCGCCTCTACGCCAAGTACTTCCAGGGAGACCTGCAGCTCTTCTCCATGGAAGGCTTTGGGACCGACGCTGTCATCTATCTCAAGGTGAGGGCCCTTCCTGCAGAGCCCGGCTGGCGAAGAGGTTTGCTGATGGGACCTGGGCAGGCTTGGCCAGCTGCGAGCCTTCCTTTCCACCCCCCCAATCCTTCCCTGGCCCCAGACTCTGAGAATCCAAGCAACGCTACAGTTCCTCAACCTGAAGAACCCTCAACCCCCAGACATGCACAGCTTGTCAGGGAATTTAGGGGAGTCTGTGGTCTATGATTAAGACCCCTGTGCTGGGAACCCTTGACTTGTGAGACCCAGAAGGAAGGGGACACCCTAGATCTTGCCATTCAGCTCAGAGGAGAGGAGACTGAGGCCCGGAGTCGGTCACTTGCTCAGGGTCACACAGCCCAGCCTCCTCCCTCTCCTTCTCCCTCCCTTAGAGGGAGCTGCTTTCTTGAATGGGCAGGAGGGGGACACAGGAGAGACCACCCTTTCGCGGGTCTTTGCAGGCCCCCGTGTCTGGCAGCTGGGCTGCCGCTGAGCTGGGGTGGGGTGGTCTGCTGAGGAGTGGACAAGGCACAGGGAGGTAGGAGGGGCTGACCCTGGCACTCCCCAGGCCCTGTCCACGGACTCGGTGGAGCGCCTGCCTGTCTACAACAAGTCAGCCTGGCGCCACTACCAGACCATCCAGGAGGCCGGCGACTGGTGTGTGCCCAGCACGGAGCCCAAGAACACGTCCACGTACCGCGTCAGCTAAGGGCCGCCACTCATCTGCACCTGAGAGGACGGACTGCCGCCTCTGGGCCCCACCACCGCGGTGCCCCTCACCGTCCTCCTCGGGGAGCAGGGGGTGGGTTCTCCCTGATGACCAGGCTCTGTCTCTATAGAAGTCACTGCGGTGATAGGTCTGTGATGGTCCCTAAGTGCCAGTCCATCTCCGTGGAGAGCCCTCGGTGGCCTCCCCATCTCTGTGGGCGATGCCTGAGGGTTGGGGATGTCCCCACCCTGATGGGGTGTCCCAGAGACATTTCCCCATGGCAGTCCTCCTCTCTGAGACCAGGGCTGTCACTTTTCTGCCAGGGGTACTGGGTCCCCCTCAGCACCCTCCACAGCCCAGGCCTTCCAAGTGGATGCTCCGCTTGCCTTATTCTCCCAGCCCACAGAGGCACCCTGGGCTTTGGCCTGTTGAAGAGGCTGGGTGCCCTCCAGACCTGAGGACTGAGTGAAGAAAGGGGTTACACCCGTGAGTGGGGAATGAGGCTGGTCCTGCAGCCTCTCTCTCCACTCGGGACTTTAAGGTCGGTGGCAGAGGGGGTGGCTCTCACAGGGCCCAACCCTAAAGTGGAGGAACCTTGTTAGACCCAGAGCTTGCCACCCAGCCAAGCTGCTCAAGGCCCTGCAGCAGCCTTGGCAATGTCTGTGCCACCTCCCGAGCCCTCCCAGCATGTCCTCACGTGCTCATGCCCATCCGCCCCTCCACAAGCCCAGTCCGTCCTGCCTGAGTTCCAGCCCCCAGCCCCCACTGTGCCCAGACACATGTGCTCAGGGTGGCTTTCTCCCAGGACCCTCTGTGTATATAGTTAGTTTTATAACCCTGAATGCCCCCACCCTTCCCCTAAGCACACGGGGGTTAAAGCTGTGTGTCCCTCCCAGTGGCTGTGGCAGTGACAGTGACACCCACACCCACAGTAAAGAGGAGACTGAATGAGACTGGCCTGGCTGCATCCCTGGGGGAGGGGATCCACACGTGCGCACGTACACACGCACACTGCAGCGCCCTGTGACCACCACATGACGCACTCGGGACGTCCGGCCCAGCTCAGGACCGTGAGTAAAATACTGGGCAAAGCCATCTGTGCAGAACGCCGGATGGCCCAGCACCTGGTGACAGACCTGTTGTCCCACCACACTCAGGGCCCAGCAGAATCTGGCCAACCCAACAGCTGGAGCAGACAGAAATTCTGGTCACTGGCACATCATAAGTGTTTATTGAAATAAATTGAGAACTGCCTCCCCTTCGCATGCAGGTGGGCACCCACTGTAGCTACTGATGGCTTTAAGGACGTGGGTGCATTCCAACCTCCCATGGCCCTGCCACCAGGCCCAGAAGGTGCCAGTGTCCTCATATCTGTTTCCCTCCGAAGCCCCTCTCCCAGCACAGATAGCAGAGGGGGGATAAGGACTGAGTCCCAGGTACAGGGTGCTGGCTGTAAGCCACAGCCCCTGGGCAGGAATGAGGGAGCCAGCATGCATTGGTGCCATCCGTCGCTCTGGGCAGATGGGAGGAACTGGAGGGGTTTCCAAGCAGGAGCCCCCCGGCCCCATCGGTAACTCTGACTAGTGTCCTGGAACCGGGGCTAGCTGCTGACCAGCGCCACACATGGACACTTCCTCCAAGGACATTTCCTAAAAAGGACACATGCTGTCCCGAGGCTGCTGGTAGACTCCACCCCCATCCAGGGAGCTGGCCCCAGCCCTCAGTGTGGCCCAGCGAAGCAGAGCTTGCACCGCCTGCCAGTTCTGAGCCCACTGATTCCCTGACAATGCCTGGGGCAGATGGAGTGCTGAGGAACCTTTCCAATCTCGCAGCTGCCAGGGACCCCCAGGTTTTGCCCCTCTGCCTGGCTGGGGTGACAGCTGACCAGGTCAGCAGCTCCTAGGCTTTGGCTGGTGGAAGTGGTGTCCTCTGTCCCTATCAGCTCCTGTTTGCTCAGCTCCCAAAGAGGGCTCAGGTGCCCTCTGAGGAAGCAGCAGAAAGTGAAGGGAGTCCTGGCTTGGAGAATGGGTCAAAGACCAGGTTTTGAATGGGCCCTGAGAGGCAGACCTGTGTGGATGTCATCTCGCCCCCTGGAACCCACAGGACAGAGGAGGGGAGTGGGAGAAGGGGGTGTTCATCTTCCCCTCTTGAGTCCTGGCAAAGACCGCACTCGCCCCAGGCTGCTTTCTCTGCTCTCCTGTTGAGGAGTTTGGCTGGGAGTCTACCCTGAGTGCAACTTGCTGCAGCGGCCACTGGCCTCTCAGGGGAGCAGGACAGAGCTCTACCACCACACAGCCCCCTGGGAGAGTGGAGAGGAGCAGCTCCCACACCTACTTCTGCTGAAATGCCCAGCCCAGCTCTGAGCCCTGGGGCCCAGCCTCAGGGCCTCTGGCAGGCAAGCAGGCAGGCAGACCTCCTAGCTCCCCTCTACCCCAGCAGCACGGTGGCCTGAGGGCAGTGGGACAGCCTGACCCAGGCTCCCAGACTTGCCTCGGCCCTGGCCTCTCTGCCCTCTCCCCTTCATCTGCTCCTCCCCCAGGAATTCTGTGCCAAACAAGTCCTCAAAATAGGATTTATTACTAGGCCTTCTCCCTAGGGTCTCCCTTTCTGGGGGCTCTGGGTCTAGACCAAGTGACAGGGTAAGAGAGGGCATGTCCGCCCTTGATCGTGGGACCAGGCTAGCCCAAGCGCGGCGCCCAGGCCCAGCCTCCCTGGTGAGGCCTGTGCCCGCTGAGCCAGTGGCCGCCAGCGCCTGTGCACCCTCCCCTAGCTCTTCTTGGCCTCCTGCTCTCGGCGCCGGAGCTTCTCCCGCTGCCGTGCAGCCTTCTCCTGGGCCTTGCGCTCCTTCTCGGCCGCCGCTGCCAGCTCCTTCAACTTGCGCTTCACCAGTGCCCGGTCATGCGAGTTGCTGAGCCCCAGGCTCTGGGGAGGAGTCCAGGGTGAGGGAGAGAGTCCCAGAACCTTCCCAGTCCTGGCCCCCCACGCCCAGGCTCCTTTTGCCCCAAGTGTACTCTGGAGCTCCGAATCCTCCCTGGAATGGAGCCTCCGCCTCCTACACCGTGACCTGCCCGTGGATCAGAACCCCCAGAGCAAGAATTTGGAATGAGTGTGGTTGGGAGAGATGAGGGTTGAGGGTATTAGGCGCTTCCTCCTCCTCCCCTACTATACCTCCACTCAGGATTTCAGCCTTGGCCTGGCCCTGCCCAACCTCCTGAGGCCCAGAGATGGGGAGTCACTTGCCAAAGGTCACACAGTTAGTCAGTGCCCAAGGACCCTCCTCACTTCCAGAGACTTCCTGGGGGCTCTTTTCACCATCCCTGCCCCCAAGCAATTCAGCAGAGAGCAGGAGACAGGCTGGGAACCTCCCAGCTTAGAGGTCAGAGACCACCCACCCCCTCCCTACATCCTCCCTCTGCCCACCATTACCACCAGCCTCTGAGACAGAATCAGACCAAGCTGACCAGGGGGAGACATGTGGCTTCCCATGACACCAGGAAACTCATATGCATCAAGGGTCATCCTAGAGGGCAAGGTCAGCCTGGAGACCAGGACTGGAGCTTGAAGGTCACACTGAAGTCATGGACTAGAGTTTCAAGTCAAACTAGGGATTCATGCTACAACACAAAAGATTAGACCAAGGACCTTGCCTAGAGGTCAGAGGTCAGGGTAGTGGCCACAGATGGAGTGAAAAGGTCAGCCCAGGAGACTGGGCTGAGGGTCAAAGGTCAGGACAAGGACTTCCAATCCTTGAAAGTCACCTCAAGTAACTGGGCTGGGTCATGGCCCTTCCGCTCTGACCCACCTTTAGTTTGCTTCCATCCAACTGCAGCAGCTGTGGCCCGTCTACCTGCCGTGCAGCAAACTCGGCAGCATACTGTTCCAGGTTGAGGCTCTGCAGCCACTGGCCCACCTGCTGGCTGGTCCAATGGTGGACAGGGGGGAGGGGTTCATCCAGGAACTGGGCAGAGACCAAGGACAGTGAGGGGGAGGCTTGGCTTGTGACCTGAGCACCTTGCAGAGTCAGAGGTCAGGACTCTGTGGGTACCCTGGGCCAGCCTTGCTCACCTCATCTGAAGACTGAGACAGCGTGTGGTAGGGGTAAGAACATTTGACCTCCTGCCGGGGCCCACTGGGAATCTTGGGGCTGCTGCTGGGGGGCGTGGAGTCATCACTCAGGGTGGATTCCTAGACAGAAGAGGGTGCATGCCACTGAGGAGAGTTCACCCCCAACCCACCATCCCTATCTGGGTGGAGCCGAAGTCCTGGACTAGGCACCAGGAGTTGCTCAGTGCCCCTGTGCATGAGCCAGGAGCTGGGCCCGCACACAGGACATGATAACTCATGTCGGGCATCAGGACCTAAAGCTTCCAGGAGAGCAGGCAGCCATCTGGAGCACATGAGGTTAGAACCAAGCCAGGTTAGTAGGAATGGAGGCGGTCTCAGGCAAGGTGTCACTTCCTACAGTCAGCCCACCGGGATTCCCCCAGGCTGGGTCAGGCATCTCTGCTCTGTGCCTCCCGCTTAGGCTCTAGTACCCCAGCTAATAAGTGCCTGATTAGAGGTCTTTATCCTCACTGGACTGTGAGCTCTAGGAGGGCCTGGGTTTTATCTTGTTCATCATGGTGTCCCAGTGCCCAGCATAAGGGAAGGAAGAAAGAAAAGGAGGAAGGAAGGAAGTTCCAGGTTCGAAGGGATTCTTTCTCCCCCGAAATTCCCAGCTTCTGATTTTCTCCTCTGCCCAGCTGAACATAAGAAACAGAACCATAGAACAAATACTGGGCTGGGGGTCTTAGAGCTTGGCACCTACATCTGTGCCAGTCTGTGGGCAAACCCCTTCTCTCTGGGCCTTCCTTTGCTCATCTGTACAATGGAGATGAGCGTGCCTTCCCTTCCCACTTCACTGAGCCTTTGTGAGAGTAAAGCAGAAACGCGTTTGGGGCTTTGTAAACTGTAGAGGGCGCTCTGAACATAAGCAGATGCTCATCATTGCTTCTTTTACTCGGTCTCACATCACATAGGGTTGTAAATTTTCAGACCACTAGGCTGGGGTCCTGTTCTTCTCTATATCCCCCAGGCCTCACGCTACCAAGCAGGTGGCCCAGCTCCTCACACAGGAGTGGGGTTAGAACTGAGCCGGGCAGAAGAGTTAGCAGGAATGAAGGAAGTCTCCAGCTGGGGGAACAGTAGGGAATCAGTGTTCAGTGATTTGCTGAATGCATGAACCAGTGACTGAATCAAGGAATGAACTCCTCAGGATATGAAAGAGTGGATGAGTGAATGAATGAATTCAGAGAATGCATGAAGTAACGGATCACTGCATGGCTCCATGGATGGACACATCGATTCCAGGAATGTCTGAATCCCAGCCTGAGCCAGGGTGAAGTATGCCCTCATGTCACCTGAGACTGGGGGCCAGTTTGGGGACAAGTAAGCTATGGACTTACCTGGGAAGCTGACTTCTTAGGGCTGAAGCCCTCGTGTTTAGGGGAGCAGGCAGGGGAGGTGGTGCTACCCGAGGATGCTGAGCCCTTGCCGCTGTCTGTGAACCAGGAAAAAGGCAGGAACGGGGAGACCCCTGACCTGCCGGACCCCTCCACTGACTCCCTGCAGAGAGAGTGTCCAGCATGGGTGTGGGTACAGAGGGGAGGACCAGGGCACACAGGGAGCCGGGGTGGGAGCTGTGGGTGGGCCGCCATGGGCACTTCTCACCTGCTGCCCATGGACAGGCGGTTGCTGCCTTTCTCCTTCCGGCTCTTGCCTGTGGATGCTCGGCGCAGGGTGACCCTGTGGGGAGGAAGCAGGAAGTGGAGCAGCGCTGCCCACTGTGCTACCCCTTACCCCAGCAGCTCCAAACCGTGTGATCTAGCCCTGCCTCCACTCACCCCAGGTCCAGGAACTTTCGGCGGGTCTTCTTATCCAGGCCGATGGTGGGGCTGGCGGGCTCGGGAGGACTGGCGTCATGGCTGTCATCTTTCCAGGGAGAGAAGGAAGGAAATTGCCTGTCTGCTGCCCTGCCTGCCTCCTTCGGCTGCCAGTGTGCGCTGATAGAAATTCTCTTGACTTGGAATTAGGCAGCCTGGCTCTGGTGACCTTCACTAGCTGGGTGTCCTAGGACAAGCCACTTTATCTCTCTGAGTTTCCTCCATTTTAAATATGGGGATAATAACATCCACCTACTTCATGGGACCTAACAGGATGCTTATGACAGCCTTTTACAAGCTATAAAATGTTCCAAAAAGGTAAGAACCACTACTACTCAATTTTATCCTGGCCAACTTTTTTTTTTTTTTTTTTTTTGAGACGGAGTTTTGCTCTTGTTGCCCAGGCTGGAGTGCAATGGTGTGATCTTGGCTCACTGTAATCTCCACCTCCTGGATCAAGCAATTCTCCTGCCTCAGCCTCCTGAGTAGCTGGGATTACAGGTGCTCGCCACCACGCCCAGTTAATTTTTTGTATTTTTAGTTGAGACAGGGTTTCATCATGTTGTCCAGGCTGGTCTCAATCTCAAACTCCTGACCTCAGGTGATCCACCAGCCTCGGCCTCCCAAAGTGCTGGGATTACAAGCGTGAGCCACCACACCCGGCCTGTCCTGGCCATCTAAACAGCCTTCCGATCTTGGCTCAAATGTCATTTCCAGGATGTTTCCAGACAGGCCAGGCATCCTGGTGTATGCTCTCCTGCCACGCTGCCACACACATTTCCCAAATAGCACTTGTTATAGTTTGTAGCTAGACATTTAGTTAGGGGATGATTTGATTGGGTTTTTGTTTTGTTTTGTTTTTGAGGCAAGGAGTGATCATAGCTCACTGCAGCTCAGAACTCCCGGGTTCAAGCTATCCTCCCACCTCAGCCTCCCAAGTAGCTGGTTCTACAGGTGCACACCACGCGGGGCTAATTTTGTAATTTTTTTCTGGAGACGGTCTCGCTGTGTTGCCCAGGCTGGTCTCGAACTCCTGGGCTCAAGCGATCCTCCCATCTCAGCCTCCCAAGGTGCTGGGATTACAGGCGTGAGCCACCAGCCAGGCCTGACTCGATTGTTTCTCCACTAAACTACTATGATGATAAAGGCTGCATGTGTTTGCTCACCTGGCTGTCCCAGAGCCCACAGGGTCTGGCACTTAGTATGCGTTCGGTAAAGAATGGGCGAGCCGCGGCGTTCACTCTCCACCTCCCTCAGCCACTCTGCCCAGTTGCCCCTTCCGCGGCTGCGGTGCGCGCCGGGACCGGAAGGGCTGCTGCGCCCCGGAGCAACCAGCAGGCGGTGCAGCGCTGGCCGCCTCTCACCTTCGCTGTGCGGCTCTGCGCGCGGGTGGCGGCGCACGAAGCTGGGGGAGCTGTCGGAGGAGGGCGCGGAGCGCGGCGGAGAGCAGGAGGCGGCGGCCAGGCCCTCGTGCGAGGTAGCGTTGTGCAGGGGCCGGTAGCGCGTGAGCGGCGAAGGCGGCGGCTCGTCCTCGTCCAGGCTGCGCCGCAACCCCGGAGGATCCAGGCAGAAAGAGCCCCCGGCCGGGGACCCCGGGCCTGAGTGCAAAGGCGAGCGCAGCCGGTGCAGGGGGCTCCCGCAGCCGTCGGTCACCTGGTCGAGGAGGCAGGCGCTAACCGAGAACCCTCCGCCTCCCTTCCCGAAGGAGCTGGGAGACTTTCACCCTGTAAACTGCGGGCCCTGAGGGTCCTTCTGGGGCCTAGAGGGAGGGTTTCCTCATGGGGGGTGGCTGGAGAGTGAGAGGTGGGAAACAGGAGCTTTGAGTCACATAGGCTGGGGCTGAATTCCCCCTCCTTCACTTACAGTGACACTGCTACTGGACCTCTCAGGGCCTCAGTTTCCTCAGCTGTAAGATGGGGCTAATAATATCTTCTTTACAAATGATTAAGTGAGCCAGAAGTGAACTGCAGCTAACACTTGTTAGCATTACTAGGTCAGAAGTCTGGGGATGTGGTTTCCCTGGAAAAGCACTTTGGAGAGTATCCAGGGGTGGGAGGAGTGGGAGGGGTGGGAGGGTGTATGTGTGTTTTCCTAACTCGCCCCAACCTTGCCTCCGGGCCCGTCGGAGCCTTCACCATCCTCTGCGGAGCTGGCACTGTCTCGAAGCCTGGAGCGGGACGGCCGGTGTCTCCGGCCCTTGGCCAATAGTTGGGCCCGGGCCTTGTGTAAACTGCTGTCCAGTCTGGCCGTCTCTGGCACAGCCAAGTCCAGGTCTGCGAACCGGGGGAAGGGAGCAGAGACCAGACACATGAGAGGTGATGGCAAGCCCAGAGGCCCACCTCAGGGGCCACCTGCACCCACACCCCAGGCATTCAACCCGTGTTCTTGAGTGCTGGGAGTACAGACAGATGAAAAACAGGGTGTCTCCCCGTCTCAGGTGGGAGTGGGTGAGTGTTCAGGGGAAGCAGACATGCCAGCACTAAAATACAGCACGGTGTGATGAACCCTCACGTAGACACGGAGGAATGGCAGCCCTGTTTGGATACATCAGAGGAGGAAACACCAAAGCTGGGTTTTAAGGTCTGGGTAGGAGTTTGTAAGAGATGAGGTGGGAAAAACAGGTATATGCAATGCTAGGAAGTAGGGAAACAAGGGTGGTACCTCCAGGGACAGCTGGAGGGTAGCTTTGTGGAGAGAAAGGTTGGGTGATGAGGCTGGAGAGACGATGGAAATAATGGCTACCATTTAAGAAGCACTTACTACACATCAGACAGTGTACATACATCATCTCACTCAAACAACCTGGTGGGGTTGGGACAGTTACTGTGCACACTTTACAGCTGAACAAACTAAAACTTAAGTCACTTGACTAAAGCCACCAGCTAGCAATGGTCCAGGATTTGAGCCTGCCTAGTCTGGTTCTAGAGACTGGCCCTACTGGGGACACTGACTTGCTGTGCCATGACAGGGTCTCACTCAGAGATAGCACTGCTGAGCATCTAGAGGGCTTGCAGTTGGAGTGGAGCAAAGAGACACCCCCAGAATCCAGTGGCAGTGGCAGGAAGGAAAAAGTCCCATCGTCCCCTGAAATTTCTCTCCTGCCCTGGGTCTGTGACCCAGTGCTAGGTCTTGCACAAGGACACGGAGGAAGAGTAGGCAGACCCAATGGGTCCAGCATAAAAGTCCTTATTGCTCATAGCTCCGCTTGTCATGTGCTGTACCTCGGAATGAAGCCCTCATGCTGTACTAGTCCTGAGCTTGGCACTGGGGTCTCCAAACAGAAAGAGTCTTCCCAGGCTTCAAGATGGGTCAAGACCTTTCCTCCCTACTCCACCCACCATGATCTCAGGGGCTCTATTCCGTCACCCATACCCACCTGGCCTTGTCTGATCCTCTTTCCTGTCTGTAGACAACCCCTAAGCCACCCCAGTTGCTCTCCTGACTTAACTACCACCTATTTCTATTTCCAGCCTTGACCCCCTCCCCTGAATTCCAAGCATGGGCACTCAGGCACCTGCCAGGGAAGTTAACATGTCAAAAGGCCCAAGGCATCTCAAGCTCAACTCATCAAAATGAACCGATCATGTAACCTCAAACCAGCTTCTCCTCTCTTCCTTGACTCAGTAAAAAGCCCCCTTGTCCACCCAAGTCACCCAAGTCAGACAGCCCTAAGCTACCCTTCTCTCTCAGCCCCAGACCCAGTTGGTAATTCATGTGTCTGTCTAGTTGACACCTCCACTTTGATGTCCACCAGGGGTCTTCAGCCTACATGTACTGCAACCTCCTGATCTCTACACCCCAGAGCTGCTCCTCCCAGTCTTGGTGAACAGTAGCTCCATGCTTCTAGTTGCTCAGCTGAACCCCTGGAGTCATTCTTCACTGCTTTCCCTACCATCCTACAAACTGATTCATCCACAATTCCTGTTAGCTCTACTTTCAAAAGATAGCTAGACGTATTGAAATATTTATGGTGAAGGGATATGATGTTTTGGACTAGGTTCCATATAATCCAGGGCAATAGGGGGAGGGTGTGGATGGAATAGATATGAAACGAGACTGGCTGTGACTAGGTATTGTTGAGGCTGGGTGGTGAGTTCTTGAGTGCTTGATAGAGTACACTGTGCTGTAATCTCTAATTTTGAATCTGTGTGAGATTTTCCATAATAAATTATTGTTTGTGCAAATGTATACACATACTCCTATATATGTGTATATATGAAGAGAAAGGGAGAAGAGCAGAGGAAGGGAGAGGAGAGGAAAAAAAAAGGAGGGAAGAGGATAGGAGGAAAGGGAGGGAAGTGAGAGGGAGAACTCACAGTCTCTTAGACCAGAGGGTCTAAACTGCCATCATCTTTTAGCCTGGATTATTACAAACAGCCTCCTAGCTGGTCTTCCTTCCACCTCCCTTTCCCATCTACAGTCTATTTTCAACACAGCAGCCAGAGTGATCCTGATCAAACATGTCAGTTTATATCACTCCCCTGCTCAGAACCCTCCAGTGACTTCTATCTCATGCAGATTAAGAGCCAAAGTTCTCCCAGTGGCCTTCCAGAGTCAGCCTATGCTCCCTTGCCTCTCTGAGCACTACTCCTGTCCCTCCACTCCAGTCACCCTGGCCACCTGGCTCGTCCTCACACAAGCCAGCCTGCACTGCAGGGCCTTTGCACCTCCTCTGCCCTTTTTCTGCAAGGCTCTTTCCACAGATTTGTGCACGGTTCTCTCCCTCACTTCCTTCAAGTCTTTACTTAAATGCTTTCTCTCACTGAGGCCTTCCGTGACCACCCAACTTATAATAGCCCCCCTACTCCAAAACCCCACTCCTTTTTTTCCTATATCATTTCTCATTCTCTGGCATGCTATATATTTTGCTTGTATCATTTAATGTCTCTCTCCACCCATTAGAATGTCAGCTCCATGAGGACAGGTTTCTGTTTTGTTCACTGCTCTACCACAGGCAGAGAACAGTGCCTGGCACACAGTAGGTGCTTAGCACACCCTTTTAATGAAAGAAAAAAGTTCTGTTGATTGGCCTCCTCACACCCATGGAACCTGAGCTCTCCTCTCCCTCTGGACTGAACTGCCTTAGCTCAGGCCTTCACCTGAGTAGAGGGGAAATTGCCCCCACCTGCCACCCCCTGCCACCCCAAAACATACGACTCTCCCTCCTTCGCTCCCTGCCTCCATTCTGGCTCCTCCTTGTACCTTCCATGTGATTAGAAGAAACTTTCTGAAGCACATTTCTTTTTCCCTCCCCTCCCCTCCCCTCCCCTTCTTCCTTTGACAGAATCTCACTCTGTCACCCAGGCTGGACTGCAGTGTCATGATCTTAGTTCACTGCAACCTCTACCTCCCAGGCTCAAGCGATTTTCCTGACTCAGCCTCCCGAGTAGCTGGGACTACAGGTGTGTGCCACCACGCCTGGCTAACTTTTGTATTTTTAGTAGAGGTGGGATTTCGCCACATTGGCCAGGCTGGTCCTGAACTCCTGGCCTCAAGTGATCTGCCCACCTTGGCCCCCCAAAGTGCTGAGATTACAGGTGTGAGCCACCACGCCAGGCCTGAAGCATATTTCTGACCATGTCCCATACTCTCCTGCTTTTGAAACTCTCGCAGAAGGGGTCCCAAAGCTAACTATATAAAGTCCATGCTACTCAGCCATCTATTCAAGGCCTGAGGGGCCCAGCTCACCCTTTCTGTGTTCCCCACAGATTCCTCCTCTTATATGACTATGGCTAAGAGCACTGGCCTTGGAGCCAGATGGCCAGGCTGAAGCCAGTTCTATCACTTGCCAGTTGGGTGACTCTGGGCAAGTTACTTCCTTTTAGGTGTTAGCTTTCTCATGTGTAAAATGGGATTATACTAGCACTATCTTCCTTATAGGGTGGTTGTGAGCATCAGATAAAATAATCCACATACAGTGCTTCGCCATAATGCTATGCTTAGTACGAGCTCAACAGGCGCTCGCTGGTGATGGCGTCTGTGGAATCAACTGAATTGCTTATACTGATACCTATATGTGTACCTGCCCCTGCTTCGCTTCCCACCTCCATCCCTGTGCTCCATCTCTCTCCAGCCCTTCTCTGTCTGGCTAATCAACTCTGACACAGCACCGTCTGGCAGCCGCACCACACTACCATATGGTCACGATATGGTCGGGATATGGTCGCCAATGACTGTCTCCTCGTGCTGGCCTGCAACCTGCAGAGGGTGAAACCCTTCCCTGTCCACTGTGTATCGTGAGAGCCTGGTGCGGCTCCCGACAAGGAGCAGGTGCTCAGGAAGTGTTGAAGCAAAGTCACACTTCCATGGACCAGTGCATGCTTTGGCAAAGATGGACTCCAGACACACACGGGTGCTGATGAAGGTCACCTCCACGCCCATGCCCACATCCCATCACGTCCACATTTCAATCCTCTGCCCAGCACTCCCCACCATCTAGTATGATCCTTGTTTATTTATGTGTGCTTTGATCATCTGTCCCCCTACTTGCCCCTGCAGGAAAATTTGAGCTCCATGAGGACAGCGATTTTGTCTGGCTTGTTTGTTGCTGTCTCCCCAGAGCCAAGGACAGAGCCTGATGCATATTAGGAGCTCTATAAATATTTGTCGAATGAAAAGACAGGGGGAGACTGGGAGGCTACTACCTTAAATGTGGCAGCCAGACTGAGGTCTGCTATAAAGAGCTGAGGTTGTAGAAGGAATAAAAAGAGCTTTCTAAGGAGAGGGAATGGTGCAGCCTTGGGCTTGGAGCATCTGGGGAGCAGTGAGGGGGCCAGCACAGCCTGCAAGGGGACAGGAAGGGTCTGGGGGAGGGTGGACACCTCCAAGAGGAGATTGCAGTTGTCCAGGGGGCAACCTGCTGGTGTTTCCAGTCCCTGGGGCTGTACTGGCGGAGGGAGCCCTCTGTTCCCAGCCCCTGACAGAATCTCCAGGCACTGCCTGGAAGCAGCAGCAAGGATTGAAGGCTGAACCACAGAAAAATAAGAGCTAATCCTTATTGAGCTCTTACTGTGCTAGGCACTGTTCTACTCAATTACTAGCTCATTGGAGCCTCCCCACAGCCCTACAAGGAAGGGACTCCAGGAATTCCCAGGGCAACCTTAATTTGCCCGAGGGCAGAAAGCTGGTGAGGAGCCCACCAGGGTTACAGACAGGCGGTCTAGCTCTGTTAGTAAGCATTAACACCCTCTCTGAAGCAGAGATGGGAAGGAATTTTGAGTCTAACCTCTCGTTGTATGGATGGGAAAACTGAGGCTCACGTAGGATAGGAGGACATGTTTGGCCGAGGGGACAGAGGTCGTTAAGGAGAGTGGCTCCCAGGCCAGTGGTCTGGCATCCTCTACCCTTCTGGCACCTAGCTGGTGCCTAACCAACTCAAAACAGGGAGAGGGGCCCCTTGCTCCTGACTCTGGGCCATATCAGCACCATGGCCATCTTACCTTGGAGGGGCTGGGGAGCCAGGGGACTCCTAAGGGGCTTGGTGGTTTTGAGGCAAGGTGGGGCCAGCCTGTCCTGGGTCCTCTGCTCTACGAGGCTCTCCCTCCAGCTTCTATCTCTTCCCTCTTCTCTGCTCCTACCCTCCTTCCCTATCCTCCTCCCCCATCTCTCTCCCTCTTCCTCCTCCTCCCAGCCCTGGGCAGTGGGAATTCATAAATATTTAATGGCCTTTCAGGTCAGGAAGCAGTGAGGACCCAGCTACCTCAGCAGTGAGGAAAACAGGCAGGGGTTGCATGTTAGAGGGTAGGGAGGTGGGGGAATAGGGGCAGAAAAGCCCAGGGAAGGGAGAGCTCATTTCTGTCAGGCCTAGGCTTAAGTCTGGCCTGAGTAGGAAGGCAGTTCAAGGCTAGGGGAGCTGGAGGAGACTGGGATGGGAAGCAGCAGTTCCTGGCATGGCCAGGGGAGAGAGGGAAGAAGGGAGAGATGGGGAGAAGGAAAGCAGGGGAGGAGCTGGGGACCCTCTGGCATAAGAGCCCCTCGAGGAGCAGGCCACTCTCCCCCTCTCCCTTATTCCTCCAAGTTCCTTTGCTCAACGACTCCTCCTGACTCCTCCACCCGAATCCCGCTGGGAAACCGGCTTTCCGCCCCAGTGCATGCTGGGAACTCTGCCCAGCTGGGGTGGTCTCTTTCTCCAGTCCACACAAGAGAAGACTGCAGGGGGTAAATGATGGTACCGTGGTGTGTGCATGCACCCCAGTGTGTACTGAGGACGTGGGCGTGCAGGCCAGCATGAGGGGGCCAGCCTGGGGGTATTGAGGCTGTGTGTGTTATACATTTGATTTCAGCACACATACAAGCAGGGTGAGGTCCCTTGCACTTATTTATGTGACTTGGAAAACGTGTGTCATTTGGGCTGGAGTTTACAGGTGTATAAGATAGTCACTAAGAGCAGGAAGTCTGGCAGTTTGGGGTTCTATTCCCAGCCCTGCCACTAACTAGATATGTGATCTTGAAAGCAAGTGACTTCAGCCCTCTGTACCCTACACTCCTGGTCTGTAAACTGGGCTTACTTCTAAGCATTATTGTAAGGGTTAACGAATACATTGCATGTGAGATGGGGGTGCTTAACCTAGTATCTGGCATAAGATAAGCACTTAATAAATGGGGACACTTATTATACCTGGTGTGTCCACTAAGATAGCGGTGACAAAGGGTCAGGCCACAATACATACACACACACACACACACACACACACACACACACACACACACACACACACACACACTCTCTGAAGTTAAAAAAGAAGCGCCCTATCCCCCTCAATGCCTGGTGGCCCAGGAAGGAAGTACTCTATGGCTATGTCTATTGACTAGAGATAGAGCCACACAGAACTTACCAAAAACCTCATCCACGGGTTCTCGGAGCTTTGAAGAAGCCATGACTCAAGACAGCTGGGGAGGACAAGAGGGGAGAGAAAGAAAAAGAGAGCCTGGGTAAGAGATTCAGGCTGGCCGAGGCAGGAGAGATGTCGAAGGCTACCTGCTCCAGGCCTGTTGGCTCCTCCCCTTACCTTAGAACCCTTCTTTTAGCCCCTGGAAGAGAAGTCATTGGAATCATAACCCAAATCATGGGCGCTGGGGCAGGAGGTATAGTAGGAGGGTGGGGGCAGATGTAAATCCAAGGCACAGACACAAGCTGAGCCCTGTGTTCCTGGTGTCCTGGTCCACTGATTTGCTGTGTGCCTTCACGTGGGTCACTGAACTTCTCCCCTTCACTGTCTTGGGCCTTCGCATCATTAGCATCCCCTAAAAGCTTTCAGTCATCAACTGTCCAATCAAATCTGGGAGAAGTCATGGAGATTATTAAATCCAATCCTCTCATGTTACAAATGAAGAAACAGAAGGGGGAGTGACTGGCCCAAGATCACATAGCAAGTTAATGGCAAAATCAGGACCAGGACCCAGGTTCTCCCATCCGTCTACCCACCTATGCACTCATCCACCTACTTGCTTACTCATCATCCATTCACTCACCCATCTATCTACCCATCCAACCATCCAACATCTGCTCCGATGCACCCAACATCTGCTGCCGTCTGTCCATCCACCTATCTTTGCATCCATAAATTCTCCATCTCTTTTCCAATCCTGCCTCCCTCTTCCCTACACCCCCATCACTGGTGCCCTCACCACCTGCCTTTCTGAACATGAGCTGTTCAGGAAGCTGGCACCATCAGCAGGGCCACTGTTCCAGACATAGTTCTCACAGTTCTTGACAGACTCACAGATGTAGGAGGGTATGAGGAGTACACACAGCACACAATGGACAGCCAAACCTCTATGATGCAACTATGTTCTGGGAAGAAGTGTGAATGGGTAGGGTTTTCTTTTTTTTTTTTTTTTTTTTTTTTTTTGGTTCAAGGTTTTTTGGTGCGAAGCAAGAAGGGAGGGCAGATAGGGAAGGATATATGTAGCTGAAACCATTTGAATAGACTTTCAAGCAGATGTAGGATTCCAGTAGCCCTAGGGAGCCCACTGGTCAGGGAATACTGAATCGGGGGAGAATGAGGAAGCTCAGGGGCCACTGATGGTTTAAGGCAAGGGGACACTGCATGGCTGAGACTTGACCTCCAATTACGTCTAACACTCAGGTCCCCAGGAGAATGGCAAGACACTGAGCTAGATCATACATGTGTCAGATGTAGGAAGGCTAGGCCACACGCCTGCTGGGGTCTTTTCCAACTCTTCTTTTCCATTATTACATAGACATCATCTACCTTTACTGTGGCCAGCCTTGGGAATTTTTTTTTTCTTTTTTTTTAAGACATTGTCTTGCTCTGTCGCCCAGGCTGGGGTGTAGTGGTGCTATCTTGGCTTACTGCAAGCTCTGCCTCCCGGGTTCATGCCATTCTCCTGTCTCAGCCTCCCGAGTAGCTGGGACTACAGGCACCCACCACCATGCCTGGCTAATTTTTTTGTATTTTAGTAGAGACAGGGTTTCACCATGTTAGCCAGGATAGTCTCGATCTCCTGACCTCATGATCCGCCCGCCTTGGCCTCCCAAAGTGCTGGGATTACAGGTTTGAGCCACCGCGCCAGGCCCAGGAATTTTCATATCCCCACTTTACAGATACATATCCCCACTTTACAGATGTGAAAACTGAGAAACAGGAGATGAGAGGAAGAACTAAAGCCAGGCAAAGCTGATGCATGCTTATAATCCTAGCTACTCAGGAGGCTGAAGTGGGAGGATCACTTGAGCCCAGGAATTCTAGACCAGCCTGGGCAACATTGTGAAACCCTCATCCCAAAAATAAGTAAGTAGCCGGGTATGGTGGCACATGCCTGTAATCCCAGCTACTAGGGAGACTGAGGCTGGAGAATGGCATGAAGCCAGGAGGCAGAGGTTGCAGTGAGCCGAGATGGTGCCATTGCACTCCAGCCTGGGCAACAAGAGCGAAGCTCCATCTCAAAAAAAACAAAAAAAACAAAACCACCTCCAGATTCCATAAATGCCTGGGGCTGAAAGCAGAAAATGAGCTGTAGGAAGGGGTCATCAGGGAAGTAGACCCTCCAAGAACGCTCCTGCCATTCTTGAACTCCGGGGGCTACTAGCAAAGATCTAGAACATTTCTTCCTGTCCTGACAGGCCAGATGGGAAGGGAGGCTGACCCTAAGAATTAACCACATTTCCTCATTCAACCCACAAAGCCTTATCTGGCTAGGACCCAGCTGCCACCTCCTGCAGGAAGCTGTCCTAGGTAGCCTTCCCTCTCATTTGTCTGCATAATTTCTAAATCCACCCTTCTCCAACTACTGGGAAATGGGGAATTCTTCATACTTCATTGATTCCTTAAATAGGTCTTATCTCCCCCCCCACCAATCAGATGGGTGCTCAGAGAAGAGAGGGTCAGACTAGTCCCGTCAGACTAGGGACTCTGAAGACAGGAACTGCCTCTCCCATCAGAATGGAGGCTCTCTGAGGGCAGTAGTGTTGTCTCCTCTCAGCCTCTGAGAATGAAGATCCTGTGTTTTTTATTCAAGAGCCCAGCCCAGGGTCGAGATCCTCTACTGGCTGGAGGCCTCCTCTTTCAGGCACCCTCTGGGCTGGATTGGGGTTTCCTGCTCAAAGTCACTCTCGGTCCAGCCTGATTCAGCACAACTGCTCTCTTTTCTTCCCTTCAACAACTAACTTCCTGGGGTGTGTGCGGGGACTCTCCCTACATTGTCTCCCGGGGGTCACCAGACCCCTCCCACCCAACCTTCTCCTTCCAAAACTGAGCCTAGAAAAATTAGACACCAAACCCCGCCCCCACTCTCATGCTCACACACACCCCGCACACTCACACACACATTCAACCAGGTAACTGCACAGGGGTGGGAATGAACCGGTTCCTCTGGATACCCTTCCCCCCAAGGCTTCCAATCCCGGAGAAGGAGCACCAATGACCTTTGACCCTTTTCTGAGAGAAAGGGAGGCAGGTGAGCTCACAGCCTCTTGGGACTCAGGGGAAGGAGAAAGAAAGAAAGGGCGCACAATTCCTGGGGAGGGAGCGGGAGCGGAAGGAAGTGAGGAGTAGGAAGAAGCAGAGACAGACACACAGACTGGCAGAGAGTCCACAGGGCTGCTGAGAAGAAAGAGATCACACCAAGAGTGGGGCTAGGGGGAGCGGCACTGGGGATAAGGGATTCCGCCGCCCTGAGTGACGCCCGAGGGTGGGAGAGAAGGGAGAAGCCCTTCGGGCAGGCGAGAGGAGAGGGCCCCTAAAGAGGAGAAAGCCACAGAGAGAAGTGCAACTGGGAGAGGCCGGGAAGAGGTGGATGGGAAAGGAGACTGGTGGTCGGGGAGGCAGTTGTGGAGCCGGAGAGGTGGTCCCGCCTTCCCATATCGCCGGCCGTCCACCGGCTTCAGGCTTGGGGTAGTCCTCAGGAGTCGGGGACCCCCTCAAAGCACTGTTGGAGATGGGTGAGGTTGGGGATAGGGCACCTACTCCACTCCCAGAGCCCTTCTCCCCCGTCAGAGCCCGGTGGCTAGTTTCTCTCCAATCCATCAGCACAACTCCCCGCCGGGCAAGAAAGAGTTAAACCCTCTCCCCCTCCCCCCACACCAGCTTTTTATTAATTTCTCCGGGCGTCGGGCGGGAGGGAGGGGATTAGGGCCATAAATCCTATCTCCGCCCCCTCCCCTGACAGCCCGGCACCCCAGCCCCGTGCGGTCCCCCTAGGGATGGGGAAGAAAGGCCCTTGTCCCTTGGCCCTGCCCAACCCCACTCAGGGTCCCACCGCGGGCCCAAGTGGCCCCAGCCCCAGTTCCCGGTCCACCCTAGGGCGCCCGGCCCCTCACCTCCGGCATCGGTCATCTTCAGCGTCTGGCGCCCCTGGAACCCCTCAGGCCCATGGTGCTCGAGGCGGGGGCCGGGCAGGAGAGGGGTGGGGGGACCGTCACCCCGGCCGCGGGGGGCTCCGGGCGGGCTCGAGCCGCTCCATCCCGGGGGTGGGGGTGAGGTCGGCAGGAAGGGTCCCGGAGCCGGGGGTGAATGGAGGGCGGGGGATGTGGGGAGAGGGAGCAGTTTCGCTGGAAGCAGGAGGCGCGGGCGGGGCCGGACCAGGAGACCTGACGGGAGGATGCTCCGTGTGTGTGTGCGTGCGTGTGCGCGTGTGTGTGTGTGTGTGTGTGTGTGTGACAGAGAGAGAGAGAAGAGCGAAGAGCGAGCGCCACCTCCCTCCCCGCCCCCGCCGCCCGCCAGGCCTGGCCGGACGCGGGGCCCCCGCCTGGCAGGGCCGATTCGCGCCGCGTCGCGTCGGCCGGGGTCCGCGGGGGTCCCCGGGGAAGGGGCGTCGGGGGGCGGGGGGGCGTGTGGCGGGGAAGCCGGGAGCCCAGGAGACAAAGAGCGGGAGGGAGCGAGGGGGCGGGGGCGGGGGAGGGCGGCGGGGAGGAGGCGGCCGGGCCGGGCCGGGGGAGCGGAGTTGCTGCTACTTCTCTGCCCGCGGGAGACGCGGCGCACCGGAGTCTGCGCGGGTGGGAGCGGCTGCGGGGCCGCCCCGCCACGGGACCCATTCCGCCTCCTCTGCTGGGTCTGTCAGGGCTCCCGATTCGTTCATTCATTCAACAAACGTCCGCCGAGCAGCCGGGGCGCCGAGGCTGGAGCGGACAGAGGTGAAGAGAACCCCTCGCCCTGCAACCCGGCTCAAGGCCGGTGGGCCAGTCGGGGGCGCAGACGAGTGGGGAGGCCCTCACGAGCTCGGGCGCCATGGGCCCGGCTCACAGAGGGCACTTCTCACCGTAAGGGAGAGCGCACCCTTGGCCCCGCCTGGGTCCCGGCGGCCGCGGCGGGGGCTGGGCGGGGGGATTCCCAGAGGAGGTGATGTGTTGGCTACAACTGCGGGTCGGGATAGGGAAGTGCCAGCGGGTGTTGGGGGTGGGAGGGCAAGAGGGGAAGATAACTTGAATCTGGGGAGGTGCAGGGGGCTTGCACTTTATTCTACCAGCCGCCCCTCGCCCCACCCCCCCCCATGCACACACACAAATAACAGAGGAGGGAGGGGCTCAGGTGTGCATTTAGGAAGCACCCTTGGCTCCTCTGGAGACAGGGTTGCAGAGGGCACCCTGAAGGCAGGGAGACGCTCTGGAGGCTATTGAGGGCCGGTGGCAGTGGGCATAAAGATTACAGATTAAGCTGAGAGCCCTTCAGGATGCAGGCCTGAAGAAGCTGACACTGAAGAAGCTGACAGGATTTGGGGACCTGCTGGACTAGGAGGTGAGGGAGGAGGGGTCTAGGATGACTGTGGACCTCGGCTTGAGGCAGGGAGCCCTGGAGCAGGTGGGGGTGGGTACGGATGAGATCAGACTTGGACCCGGTGAGCTGGCAGCAGTGGCAGGCCAGCCATGGGAGGCAATGTAGGGATCCACAACCAGCTACCGCACGTCACAGCTTGGCAGGTGCCAGGCACTCTCAGATCATCTATTGTCACCCTCACAATAAACCCACAAGGTGGGTGTTTCCATTACCCACTGCCTCAGAGAAGACAGAAACTTAGAAGAAGGAAGGTGCTTTGCTCAAAAGCAAGTGGTGAAAGGCCAGGCGCAGTGGCTCACGACTGTAATCCCAGCACTTTGGGAGGCCAAGGTGGGTGGATCACCTGAGGTCAGAAGTTCAAGACCAGCCTGGCCAACATGGTGAAATCCCTGTCTCTACTACAAATACAAAAATTAGTCAGGCATGGTGGCATGCCTGTATTCCCAGCTACTCTGGAGGCTGAGACATGAGAATTGCTTGAACCCAGGAGGTGGAAGTTGCAGTGAGCTGAGATTGTGCCACTGCCTTTCAGCCTGGCCAACAGAGTGAGACTCAATCTCAAAAACAACAACAACAACAACAACAAAAAAACAAAAAGGCAAGTAAGTGGTGAAGCTGGATTAGGGGTCTAGAGTCAAGGGAGAGGTGTGGAGTCTATAGGACAGAGTTCCCTGATGGCCCAGAGGACTCTGCAGTCTGAGGCCTCTGGGAAGTGGCCTGTTGAACCCCGACAATCTTGTGACTCCGAGGACGGAATTAACAGCCTTTAGGGTCTGAGGGTATCCTAGGGATTTTATGGGAGTTTGGGGGTCTCTGGGTGTCTTCAGAATCTTCTGGCAGCCAGGAGGCTAGATTGTAGAAATCTGGGGAAAGGGTGACGTCTCTATTGACAGCTGTGGGGGCTGCATCTGGGGGTCTTAAAGGGGGATGTGCTTTGTAGGCATCTGGTGAGCTCTGGGTGGTGGGCTGGAGTGGGACTGATTATATAGCCCCTGTACATCCCAAGGGGGTGGGGAGATGAAGGGTATGTTTGCTAGGCCATAGGACCCAGGAGGAGCCCCTGTTCCCCCTATTCCTAGTGAGGCCTAAGCTTCTGGGAGTTGGGAAAATACCCCTTATTGGCAAGTGTTGGCAAACCTACTCAAGCTTCCAAAATTGGGCAAGTGGGGGGATAAGGGAGGTTTAAGGTGACAGGCCCACTTACAGTCACTCGATGAAGTCCCAAACATGGACATACTGTGTATCATGGGCAAGTCATAGCTCAGGCTTGAGAAACTCACAGCAAAGCCACACACGCCTCCAGCCACACAACACACTTGGGCTTAAATGTGAGGGGCTACATGGCCCACCATTTGAAACAAACAATGTATAGGCCCCTCACCTAACACACAGGACAGATGGGGAATGGGGGAGGGACAGAGGGACCCCACCCTGGATGCTTAGCCCCAATCAGCCCAGCAGAAACCCTCAAAACATTCATGCCTGCCACCCCACCCAGGAAGGTCACGCCACTTCACTTCTTGGCTGGGTTTCCTGAGCAGAGCCTTGGTGGCCCCAGGGTTCAGTGACTTCTAACTCTGGAGCTATGACCTGTGACCCTGTGGTTTGGTGGTCTCTGATCTTGGGGATCAGACACCTTGATCTGTCTTTAGCATCCTCAGGGCTCCCAGAGTGTTCCAACAATCGTCCACATAGCCAAGATGCCTTGGGAAGAGCATTCATCATCCCCAGGTTTCCAGACAACCCTCATGTGGGGGGCAGGTTTGGACTGGCCTGAGGTGTAGACTTAGGGTTTTTGAGGGATAGCTGTGGGAAGCCAGAATTCAGCTAAGCATGAATGGGACCTGTGTGACACAGCCATCTACAGGGGATGCTTCTGGAGCAGACTGTCCCTAAGGGTGCTGGCCACCCATCTGGATGTTGTCAAGGACCCACCAAGGTGACCTTGAAAGGCCCTGAAGTTGGGACTTCACTCCTTATGGCAAAGGTGAGAATCCCCTAGTGCCACGCCACTGAGTGCCAGTGCCTCCATGCTTCAGGTCTCTCACATCTGCACACCAGCACCCCGGCAAGGAAAGACTGGCCCTGGGGCCTGCCAGAAGCTCCTGCCCCATTCCCTGCTGGCTCTCACCCCTCTGGGACTTCACCAAAGCTTGTCCCTGGAACCCTGGCACCTAGACTCCCAGACCCATTAGCATTCGAGCTGGTGAGTCAGCACACAGGCTTGCTGGCCCAGCACAGGGGCTGGGGCTATTTCAGGCCACTTGGCCCGCCTGAAAAGGCAAACAGATTTTCTAGGACCCGGGGGACAAAACTGCCAGGCGGTCACCTCCCACTCCCAGCTATCTTTTGATCCTTCACCTGCCTCACATGGTGTGCTTCTTGAAAGTGTCCCCACAGTTTAGAGGCCTTCTGGGGGAGGGACTTGGGGTTCACCTTGCTGTATTTAGCCCATCCTTGGAACTTCATGGAGGCCCTGAAAAAGGAATACAGACTGAACGAACTCGCTAGAAACCCTCAGCCCTGCCCAGGAGGACTGGACAAAAAGCATAGGTGCTGCTGGGTGGAATGGGGGCAGAGAAGCAGTTTGCTGGAACCGGGAACGGGGCGGGGGGACACTGTAGGAAGTTCCTCAGGGTTAGGGGCAGCACTGGTGGGAGGGGACCACTGGGGCAGCCTGGCATCCTTGATCCCTGCCCACTCCCCACCCCAGTGAATCAAGAAATCAGGCAGCAAGGCTCTGGGGGCTGCTTTTATGGGGATGACCTGACAGAGGGCATGGTCCGTACAAAACCGGGAACAATACATACATATATATATTATATACAGAGACGCAGTCCTCCGGACGGCTGGGCAGGGGTGGCCGCTGGCCCAAGCAGCTGGAAGTGGCCCCGCCCACCCAGTTCCGCCCCCTCCATCTGCCGGGGTGAAGTGCGTGGGCCCAGGACTGAGACGGCCAGCTCCTTCAGGGGATGGGGGCACATCTGGGGATAGGAAGGGGTGGGGTGGGGACAAGAAATACTGATCGAAGTCATGGTCTATTTACAGGGGACAAGAAGCCAAAATGGATGGGATAGGTGCTCTGGTTTTAAAAAATGAACAAAAACCCAGTTAGGGCAAGGGCATGAAGTGGCAAAATGAGATGGATTTTGAAAAGGGAGGGGACCTGGGGGGGGTCTCACCTCCCTTGGTCCAAGCCCCAATTTGGGGTTAAAGTGGGGAAACAGAGTTGATTTCACTTAGAAGGCAGGCTGCCAGCAGGGCAGCCCTGGTCTCCAAAAACATGAGTAGTAGTAAAATTTTGCCCTCCAGTCAAAACATTGGAAAAACAGTAGGGGGTGGGGGGTGAGGCTGACTCCCTGCAATGTCAGTAGGCTTCCAGGCATTGCCCTGGGCTGGGCAGGCAGGGCGGCACAGGATAGGACCTGGCTCTCCAGGGAGAAATGTTCCCCTTGCCTAAGACCAGGGTCTCTGTAGCCAGACCCCCTAAGCTGACAGCCTTTCCTCCTGGGCATTCCCAGCCTTGACCAGGAAACCTGGACCCCAGAGAGGCCACATAACAGTTCCAAGAGGAGGTTATGGCTATTTGGCACCTGGGAGAGGGGAGGCACAAGGAGAAACTGAGGGCTGCTGCCCCAGGAAATGGGGACCTGGGGATCAGGTGTCCTGAACTCTCCCTTTTTCCTACTCTCACTCCCCTTTTCCCGAAGGACACATGAGAAATCAGTGCAGGGCCAGGGCCAGGCCCAGCCTCCGGGCTCTGGGGTGGACTCTATCCCTCCCAGGACAGGGAACAAGGATCGGGGAGGTGTTGAGGCAATGCCCCCACCCCCCAAGCAGGAGGGTCAGAATGCAACAGAGACAGCACAATGATGGGGGAGAGGGAAGGGCCGAGAAGGTAGAATCTCAAGTCAAGAGGCCCAGGGGCCACCCAGGTGCCCCATGGGCAGGGAGCAGCCTCCAGTTGGCAGATGCTGGGAGAGCCCCAGCCCCGTTCCAGTCCAGAGACAAAAGCTGGAGTGTGTAAAGTCTGGCAGCTTGATGTGCAGGTGCTTGTGTCCATCGACCACCAGGCCAGCCCTTGGCAGCCCTCGGCCTCTGTGCCTCAGCCCCATGGGGCAGGAAAGAGGCCGCCCTTCCAGCCACCTCTGTCTGCCCAGGCCATCTTAAGGGGGCCTGTGATATGAGCCCTCTGGTCCCTGAAGCTGGGGGAGGTGGGGTGGAGGGGTGGGGGGGAGTCGGGGCACCTGTCCCCAGGCTGGTAGGGGGAGGGGTGGGGTGTTGAGGACAGGGGAGGGAGGACAATGGGAGGGGGTTGATTATTGTCCTGTCAAGGAATGATTCCTGTTAAGTAGAATTGGAATTCCTCAGTGTTTGCAAGTTTCCTTCCAGTTCTGAGATCTGGAAAACAAAGGAGGGTAGGGGGTCAGGTCTGGACACCAGGCATGATCCCAGCCCCTTCCACCCCCCTGGTGAGGACATGGCATCCCCTCCCTCCAGGACCCATAGGGTAGGGGCTTCAGTGCTGCTCCCTCCATTGGGCCCTGCCCACAGGGCGCCCCGAGCCCACCTTGTCCAGGAGCTTGTCCATCTCCTCCTTTCTGGCCAACTCTGACTCCTCCAGAACCCGACGCTGTGCAGTCTCCTTTTTCAGGAACTCTATCTCCCTGGGCATAGGCAAGGGACAGATGGCAGGTAAGGGTGTGTGGTCTGGCTTCCATCCAGGATGACCCAGGTCCTCAGCTCTACCTGGGCAGCTCTGTCCTCCCCTGTTCTCAGGTTGGGAGGCCCCAGGTTTTCCCAAAGCCTCTGGGGGTCTGGCTCTGTGCTGGCTCTGATGCATGTCATTCCAGGCCGGGTGTCCCACCATGGGGCCCTCCAACTTCTGTGCTCCTTGCCTCCCTACTCAGCTGGAGGGGTGGGGAGGGACTGCCCCCAAAAGCCTCTCAATGCTCCCTGGGCCCAGGCCACCCAGCCCCCAGCCACGTACTTCTGCTGGTAGTCCTTGATGAGGCGCTTGGCTTTGCTATACTTGCGCTCCAGGGCCTGGTACTGCGCCTGAGTCTCCCGCAGGTGCTCGTCCACAGCCTGGCACAGGCTCTGGGCCTCGCCCCAGTAGCCTTCCAGTTTCTCCATGCGCTCCTTGTTCTCCTCCACACTCTGCTCCAACTGCGCCTTCTCCACCCGCCAGCGCCCCTTCTCCTGCTCCAGGCTTTGCAGCTGAGAGAGGAAGGCACGGCCCTGGGTTGGTGGGGGCCAGCAGGAGCCAAAGGGTACCCCCATCCTAGCACTGGTGCCAGAGTCGCCAGGGGATTCCTACAGTTGTGGAGTCCATTGCACCCCAACTACTAACCCTCTTTGACTGAGCCTGAGAACTGAAACCCAGAGAGGAAAGTAGAGCTCGGCCTCAGAGCTCCCACCAGACTCCCTGTCACTGCACCCCTCTCACAGGGAGGCTGGAGGCTTCGGTTTGTCGCTGATACTCTGACTTGGGGCAATGCAACTAATGTTCCAAGCCTCAGTAATCCCATCTGTCAAATGGGAGTGATATGTGCCTCCCAAGCTCACAAAAGCTCTAGTGAGACAGTACATGTGAAGTAAAAGGGCAGATGAGGGTCACCATCACTCTCTGTCCCCTCTCTGCAGCCCCAGCCCTGCTCGCCAGTCTGCTCCTGTGGCTTCCTGAACAATCCTGGTTCCTCTCCCAGCTTCCAGGTGACCCCAGCGCAGACCTCCAGTCCCCCACAGCTCAGTTCTGGATCCTCTGTTCTCTCTATACTCACTGCCCTGGGGCACTGGCCCATCTCCCACACCACCTGTGTGCACTCTGAGCCACAAATCTCAAGTCCCAGCCCAACCTTGCTCCCAACTCCCAGCTTTAGCTCCCAGCTCCTCCCAGGTACCATGCCCCAGACCAGACCCCCGCAGCTGCACAAACCTATGCCTTCTTTCCTGATTTGCTCTTTTAAAAGGCGCCACAACCTCACAGACATGTTGGCACTCAGTCTCAGGCCCCTTCCAGTATTTGCTGCAAACATCCCTTGCTCTCTGTCCCCCAGCCACACAGGCCTTCCTGCAGATCCTCAGACTTGCCACAGGGCCTCTGCATGTGCTGTCCCCTCTGCCTGGAACGTCCCCCATCTACCCTCCTGCTTGCCTAATTATTTCCCTCTATCTCACCCTTTGGCTCTCTACTCAGTGTGTCACTTCTCCAGAGAAGCCCCCACAACTCCCTGCAACAGCATAGCCCTATCCCCACCTCCACCCAAATCAGGTTCCTCCTGCTTTAGCAGCTCAGGAAGCCTGTTCTCTCCTACAGAGCCCCATGCCAGTGTGTGACAACACAGTCACTGGTTTGCAGATGCACAAGAACAATGGTCAGCTCTGGCTTTGCCCATCATGGTGATGGGAACAGTACCGGACATCTATAAGGTACCCAGAGGAGGTCTGTAAGTGGAACGCACAAACAGACCTTTGGCGTGTCCCTCCCCTTCATACTCTGCATACACCCCAGGAACACAGCCTGTCACTCTGACCCCGGAAATGCAGTGCTCACCCACCCTTCCTTTCCAGACCCTCTGCCAATACTCTGAGCAGTCCTGGCCTACCCCTACCAGAACACTGTCTGGGCCCCTAACCAGTTCGCCTGCCTCCCAGCACTGCCCACTTTCATGCCCTCCCACTTTGTAGGCAGTGGCTTTCCAAAAAATCCCAATGGCCACATACTCCATGCTATCTATAGGACCAAGGCCAGAGTCCTTAGAGGGGAGGCAGGACACTGCAAGCCAGAGCCTACCCTGGCAGTCCAGCCCTGCCTCCACCTCTCCCCGACAGGCATGCTGCCACCTCCTGGCTGGCCTCCCCCAAAGCCAGCCTCCATGCTCCACAGAGCTCCTCTCCCTGCCAGGAATGCCCCTGCTTCTGCCCCAGCCATCCAAACCCCGCCCTCCTCTCCTGCATACCTCCATGTGGGAGGGTACGCACACTCCCATGTCTGCAAGACCCCTATAGATCTGTCTCTCCCCACCACGGCAGAAGCCCCATAGGTACTGGGACTCCTATAGTCTAGGTCCCAGCAGGGACCCCATACAGACTTTTAATATGAAATCTGTATATCCACATGCCTGTGAGGGTGCTGGCACCTGACATGCTTGTGTAAGCATCTGTGCAAGCTACACGTGTGTGTGTGTCATGTGTCTCCATGTGGTGTCAGCGTCGGCACCTCTGTGTTGCTTGCCCAGGTGAGAATGTGCATGTCCTGTCACACTCTTCCTAGACCAGGTGGTCTGAGCGATGGCCATGCCTGTGTGTTTCAAAGCAGATGGGTGCAGAGTGGGTTTGCGTATCCAGGCTGATAGCCCCGAGTGTAATGTCACATGAAGTACAGGTCCACTGTCTCTGTGACCGTGTCTGTGTAGAGTGGGTGTCTCTATGTGTCTGGGTGTCTGGGTGAGGGGGTCTGTGGGTACTATGTGCCTGGGGCCAGGCTGCTGTGTGTCAGTGTGTGTATTTCTGGGTGGTATTTATCAATGGGCTTATATATAGCAGACATACATGGGACAGCACGAACACAGAGACACCTAGAGTGGAACTTAGCACGCTTCGGTATCACAGCTAATATACTGACTTTTTTTTCTTTTGAGACAGGGTCTCATTCTATTACCCAGGCTGGAGTGGAGTGCAGTGGCACAATCACGGCTCACAGTAGCCTCCACCTACCCTGGCCCAAGTGATCGTCCCACCTCAGCCACCCGAGTAGCTGGGATCACCGGTGTGCGCTACCACACCTGGCTAATTTTTGTATTGTTTGTAGAGATAGGTTTTTGCCACGTTGCCCAGGCTGGTCTCTAACTCCTGGCTCAAGCAGTCTGCCTTGGCTTCCCAAAGTGCTGAGATTACAGGCATGAGCCACTGCACCCAGCCTACTTTGACTTTTTATTGAGCACCTATTATGTCAGACATTGTGCGAAAGACTTGACATATATATACACACACACACATATATATATATATATATTTTTTTTTTTTTTGACATGGAGTCTCACTCTGTGGCCCAGGCTGGAGTGCAGTGGCGCAATCTCGGCTCACTGCAAGCTCCGCCTCCCAGGTTCACGCCATTCTCCTGCCTCAGCCTCCCTAGCAGCTGGGACTACAGGCGCCCGCCACAACGCCTGGCTAATTTTTTTGTATTTTTAGTAGAGACGGGGTTTCACTGTGT
Source organism: Macaca thibetana thibetana (assembly GCF_024542745.1). NCBI lineage: Eukaryota > Metazoa > Chordata > Mammalia > Primates > Cercopithecidae > Macaca > Macaca thibetana. The sequence goes on along the minus strand of NC_065593.1, from coordinate 44,980,693 downwards.
TAGCCAGGATGGTCTCGATCTCCTGACCTCATGATCCACCCGCCTCGGCCTCCCAAAGTGCTGGGATTACAGGTGTGAGCCACCGTACCTGGCCAACTTGACATATATTATCTCATTTAATCCTACAACGACCCGGTGGTGTTGGTGCTATTATGACTCCATTTTATGGATGAGGAGGCTGAGGCACAGAGAAGCAAGTGATACTGGAGCAGATGGATCCAGAGCTTGAGCTCTTAATATATCCTCTTGCCTTAGAGCAGCCTGTTCTGTGGGTGCCTGTGCCTAAGTGTCAGCATGTGCAGGTGTGAGGGTCGAGGGACCCTGCTCCTCAACACATGCATGCGCGCACACAAACGCACACGCATACACACCCTCACCTTTCTTTTCAGCTGCTGTATCTCTGCCTCAGTGACCGCGTGCTTGATCTGGAGCTGTTGGGAAGAGGGGTAGGCACTCAGCTCCGGCGGGGTGGGGTAGGCAGTGCTGAGGGCAGGAGACCTGCCTGCCTTTCCCTCCACCACTCCAGGGAGCCCCTCCTCCCACCTCCTTGAACTTGTGCACCAGCTTCTCGGGCTCCATGTCCACAGGGGACAGTGCATCCTCGTTCTCTGCTAGCTCAAACACCTCGATGGCCATCTCACCACCCGGGAACGTGGGGCTCAGCTCCTCATCCTCGTCAGTGGCGTACTCTCCCGTCTGCAAAGGGAGACCGGAGACTGTGGGCCCTCCCCACCCAGTTGCCCTCAGCCCTGATGACCAGGGCTGGGACCAGTCTGCCCATGCCAGACAGACAGCTACCCAGGAATGTGGTTCGTGCCTCCCGCTTCAGCCTGAGGCTGGACCAGAGACACAGTTTGTCTTACCCCAACAGCCTAGTATTCCCCTGATGACAGAGGGAGTCAGTTCCCCATCAGCCTGGGTCTCTGAAGAAACAGCCTGTACTGTCTTTCCCCTTCTGCATCTATCTCCCTTTCAGATTAGGTCCCCCAAGGCCAGGGGCTATACTCTCCCCTCAGACTTGGGGCTCTTTGAGAGGACTGTGTATTCCTTGTCTGACCTCTGAAGACAAAGAGTGTGACTGGAGGACAGGGAATGGCACTGTGGGCTTTTTACCAGGGCAGGGGAAGCAGTAGAGGCAGATGACTGTAACGCTTCATCTAGCCACCAGGGGGCGACCACGCGGCCAGTCAGGCAGGGACTCCCTACCTCCTCGTCATCCTCCCCATACTGGGCGTATCTCTGCTCCATCATCTCCCGCTGCCATCGCTCCTGTTCCAAAGTCTGCTGAATTAGCTGGGCCACTTCGCTCTGCTCTCCCGGCCGCTCCCGGCCAATCATAAACCTGCAGGGGCACCAGCATCATCCGCTGCCTCTGTCCTCAGCCAGGTAATGCCACCATCCTCCCTGCTGATGCTCCCCTCTCCAAGCTCAGGCCCTCCCAGGGGAGGAGAGATGAGAGGGCTGAGTCCGAAGGCTGCAGTGTTAATAATGAATGGGGGAATGGGGGCCCTTATCAGGTTTCCTTCCCAAGGGAGGCAGGAAGGCCCATTCACCCCTCTGGCCAGTACTGCAGGAGAGAGACTGTCAGCCAACCTCTAGGCTGGGCTGCAGGGTACGTGCACTCAGGAGGCTCTTCCCCTGCCACAGGGGAGAAAATGAGGCAGGGAAAGGTGAAGATGACCCTCCCAGCAGGGATGGGCTGCGGAGGTGTTTCTTGGGTATGCTCCAAGCCCCTGAGCTTCAGGAAGGGGCGGGATGATGGCAACTGGAGATTAGGATGGAGAGGAAATAGTGGAACTTCCAGGCACCAGCCCCTCCTCCCGGTGGCCACCCACATCCTGTTTCTCTCCACCACCCTTTCCTGGGGGTAGTGCCCCTCTTGCAGGGGGGCAGGGAGTGATCCCTGAATGTTAAGCCAGAGGTAGAATGGACAAAGGGGGCTTCTGATCCAGTCCCCTTGGTTATAGGCCTGGGGAGGAGTCTTCCCAGGATGACACGGGGCTGGTCGGGGGGAAAGATGAGGTCCTAATGAGGGGATCCCAGTGTGGTTAGCATTCACCCTGGACGTCCTAGTTCTTCAATCAGTGAGTCGGGGACAGGCAGGGGGAAGGAAAATAAGCCCTAGAGGACAGTTTGGAGGGGTAGTGGACAGTGGGCCAGGAAGGCTGAGTACTGGTGGCCAGCAGTGGCCAGGGAGCTGGGATGAGAAGGCAGGTGTGAGGCAAGGGACTCCAGGCACAGCAACTCCTGCAGCCAAGGAGTCAGCAGAACCTCTGTGAGCTGGAACACCAGAACCTTAACTGGCTGTAGACAGGTGAGCGGAGTGCCTGGACGAGGACCTCCTGCCCACTCCCACGCCCCACCCCTCTGGGCTCTCACCGCACTCGGCCCTTGGTGTTCCGGAGCACAGACGCCGCGAAGCTCTGGGTCACTCCCACCAGACTTGTTCCATCCACCTCCACCAGGAGATCATTCACCTGGATCCTAGGGGAGTGACATTGGTTAAGGGGTCACAGGGGAACCATGGAGCGAGGGTAGAGGTAGCCTCCTCCCATCAGAAACTCCAGGCTCCCCAGCCCGAGTACATAGTGAGAACTCATCTCTACAAACAATAAAAAAAAAAAAATTAGCTGGGTGTAGTGGCATGTGCCTGTAGTCCCAGTTACTTGGGAGGATGCGGGGGGAGGATCACTTGAGCCAGGGAGGTCAAGGCTGCAGTGAGCTGTGCTCACGCCACTGCACTCCAGCCTGGGCAACAGAGTAAGACCCTGCCTCAAAAACAAAACAAAACAAAACAAAAAAACAAGAAAAGAAAACAACAACAAAAAACCTCACAGGGACTTTGTCCCCACAGGGACCTGGTACTTTGTCTACTTGCGTAACATTCACGAGGCCAGAGGATTCAGTGTCAGCCAGGCCCACCTGTGTGGGCAGTGAGAGCCAGGCAAGCAAAGCAGACACAGGCGTCCAGGACCAGGAGAGGCGGCAGGCACACTTCCTGTGACAATCACACTCTTGTCCCCTCCTCCATCATACTTGACTAAGCGGTATGACATTCTCAGAGTTCCTCTCTGCCATGCACACTGGCCAGGGGCCCCACGGCACACAAGTGACAGCCACCCTCTTACGTGTACATTTCTGCACAGAATTGAGTGCACAGATGTCCTCCCAAGTCCCTAAGACTGAATGGCACTCTCTCAAGTTCACACACTGTCCCACACACACCTGATACAGGTGCACCTCCTGACACACTCCAGTTGTGTCCCCTGAAGCCTGTGTTCTCCACACGAGGGAAGGTTCAGTCCGGCCTGCCGAGGGAGATGGAGGGTGGGGGGCCTCTCAGGTACCTCCCTCCTCCACTCCACCTCCCTGGCAGCTCCAGGCCTTCTCTCAGACTCCCACACGGAAATGGAGGAAATGGCCTATTGTCAAGAGCTCACCCCAACACACGCCACTCCCAGGTGGGCATGAGTGAGTGGCCACGGCCACCATGCACACTCACTCCTTAGACAACCCACAGGCAGCAATGGGAAAAGGCTATGGAAGTTCACACTGGGAGGGGGAAGGGGTAAATGAAAGGGCATCCTGTTCCCTGCCCCTCTCCCTGCCACCCGGGCCACAGCAGGTAGAAGCCCCTTGACAGGGCAGCCCCATCTCTAGCAACAAGATCCCAAAGTCACCCAGCTGCACAAGGATACCTGCTCACCTTTGTCACATGGAGGGGGTCTGGGTTTGAGGTATCACCACAAGAGATCCCCCATGTCAACCTCTAACTTACAGCCACCTGGGGGATGCTCTATAGCCCTTCCTACTGCCACTCCCCACACCCCTGCAATACAAAGCTAACACAGGGGTCCCTGGCTGGCACACAGCTCCAGGATGCCCTCCCTGAACCTTCTGTCCCACAGAACTCAACCCTGCAACCACGGATGCTCGACAAAGGCATGCACACTCACAAGCGCAAAGAGAGCCAGTCTCCAGAGCCACCGCCACCAATGTGTCTAGTCACAGCCTCCTGGCCCCTGCTCTCTATGCCCCAGCCACACCTGCCTGCTCGTGGCTCCACGGCCTGGAACCTCTGCACTCACTCCCTCAGCACAGCTAACTCCTGCTCAGCCTTAGCTCTCAGCTCCAGCACTGCTTCCTCCAGGAAGCCTTCCCTGATACCCAGAGAGGTTAAGCTCCCCCATTGTATGCCTTCACAGCACCCTGCATTTCCCTCTATTTCACCACTTTTTGTGTGTCTACTTGTTCAATGTCTACCTCACACTACACTGCACACTTCTCAAGGGCCAGGCCCTCACCACTGACTCCCCAGGGCCCAGGACCAGCCCAACATTGTCAGAGAGTCAATGTTTGTTAAGCGGGAAAAAAAAAAAAAAAAAAAAAAAAAAAAAAAAAAAAGAGCTCAAATATACTCCAGGCACACAGGTTCCATGCCTGTCTTCTCCCTACCAGGGCCCAAACCATACTCCAGACCAGGATGCATAACATACGCCTACAGCCCCCATGGTCACCAGTCCCTCCTGGAGAACGCACGCTCCCTGAGGGCATGGGGGCTGACTGTGCTCGCTGTTGTATTTCTGGGGCCTGGAACGGCACCTGGCAGGGCAGTGCTCCCCGAACATCTCAGCTGCACACACAGCACAGAAGTCTTCCAGAGAAGGCCCACCCCACCCCCAGCTCAGTGGCTCACCCCACCGAGGATGGCCAGTCAGGGAGTGAAAAAGGGTTGGGCAAGACTGGGGAGGATTGGTACCTGCCGTCCCGATGGGCCGCACCACCCTCCGTCACGGTCTTGACGAAGATACCCAGCTTCTCCAGGCCCATGTCCGCCCCAGCACCCATGCCAATGATGCTGATGCCCAGGCCCTCGGAGTCTGTGGAACAGAGAGTGGTGAGATGACAGGGCTTGTAGGGGACATACAAGACTCTCCACCCCGAATTCCAGGGCACAGACCCCCATCAGGAAGCAGTCCCCATTAGGGGATGTCCCACAACTGAAGAAGGCGTATGGCTCTGTCCACCTTCTTTGCCAAGGCAACTAGGAGGGCTCCTGAGCCACTCCCTGCCCTTTGTCCCTTCCAAAGAACCAATGGGTAGAAGTGTGTGCCAAAGGTGGCACAGGCAGGTAAGACTGTTGTATATGCAGACCAGGGCGTGTGGCCGGGATGGGGGTGGCCAGGATGGGACTCAGCCCTAAGCCTTTGGTCTTCTCCCTCTTAACCAGTCTCATCTGTACTCACAGCTTCAAGGACCAAAGACCTCCAGATTCTCTCTCCCCTGAGGTCCATTCCCCTATCCACACCTGCCCCTGCCTGACTCATGGGCCTCTGACGTCCAAACTAATGACCTTCCCCCACAAACACTCCCTCATGGGGGATGCCACCACCACTTGTCACCTGCCAGACCTGGGAGGCACCTGGATTCCTCCCTCCCACTCACAGCCTCCACCTGAGCCAAATGACCCCCAGATCCTGTGGATTCTATCCCTGGAGATCTTTCCAGTCCACCCACACCCGTTCTGCCATCTTCCTGTCCACGCCACAGTGGCCTTTCTCCATTCACTTGTGATCCCCTCCCTACACCACAGCCTGGCGTGGTCTTTCTAGACCTTTCCTGTGCCTCGAAATGGCTCCCAGTCCATCTTAGCAACAAGACCACGTGGTCTGCAAGGCCTCATTTGCATGCCCTTCTTGCCCTCCCTGTGAAAATGCAGCCAAGCCCCTTTCCTGCCTACTCCCCTAATTCCTCCTCACCTCACTTCCCCGGGGAATGCTCCCAAGCACAGTCTGGTTAGGTCACCTGGTTAAACGCTTTTACAGCAGCCCCTCCTTACCTTCCCCAGCCCCTATTCCAGCACCTAAGGGTGCAATTAGATGTGACTGTGCCTTCCATGTCTGCCTTCCCCATCCATCTCCCCAAGAGCCCATCACTGTGTCCCCAACACAGAGCCTAGGACCTAGCACACAATACCCTACAGAGACCTGTTAACTGAATGTGCAAATGTGGTTCCATGACTGGGGTGGTGGGGGTGTGGCTTGGCCTGGGTCCGAGTCCCTGTTGGCTCTGGGTGCCGACAAGGGAGAAGCAGGGAAGGTCACCAAGGGCCCGAGTCAGAGGGAGAGGCCCAGCAAGTCTGTGGGAGCCCCTGAGGGCACAGGGCAGGAGCTGGCGCCAGAGATGAGACCCGGGTCAACCCCAGCTGTGCCCAAGTAGCCTGGCCTCCTGGCCTCTCACCCTTTTCCAGCTCCACAGGGAACAGCTCCAACCTTTCCACCCGCTTCTCCAGCTCGTACTCAGCAGAGGCCGCCATGGGATCCACATCCTCGTTGCGACGATCGTAGTCCTCGTTGGAGTAGGTGCTGAACACCTGGGGAGGGAGGCAGCTGGTCAGAAAGGCCGGCAGGAGGACAAGGGCAGAACTGGCATGAGGAGGCTGAGGAGGCAGGCCGAGTTACCCACCCCATGCCTCCCCATGACAGCCCTGAGATAAGGCCTCGCCCAGCCCCAAGAGACCCCAGCTCTGAGCAAAACAAAGGCCCTTATAGTTCTGGAGCCCAGGTTCAAGACAGAAAGGGACCCAGCCTTGGTTGACCCGCACTGCTCTTCTCTCTGCAGCTCCAACCAGCGTGAGCATGATCTGCCATAGGCACAGAAGGGGAATCCTGGAGAAACGTCCAACTCAGGAACCCAGACACCCAGATAGAGAGAAAGTGAGATAGGACCTAGAGAGCCAGATAGGCGAGAGGGGACACAAAGACAGACACAGAGAGGAAGGAACAGGCTGAGCAGAAGAGGGGAAGAGGAGGAGGGGAGAGAGGATAGAGAAGATGCTGGAGGATGCCAGATGGGGAGAGAGGGGGGAGCGGGTGTGAGACAGCAGAGGGTGAGGGGAGCAGGAGGGGTGGAAGGGGAGAGGTACCCAGGACTGGCTCTGAGTTGCCACTCAGGTGGATGTTGGAGCAGGGGAGGGAAGCAGGAAAGACCACCTCTATCCCTGTGGAGAAAAGGCAGGCCCTCCACCCCCAGGAGCCCCTCAGGTGGCAGGAGCAGGGGAAAAAGCTGGGCCCTGCGGCCTGGCCTGCACACCCAGGCTGCTCTCCCTCCACAACTGCAGCTCTGAGTTACACCCCCTGTCCCCCATGTGCTAGGGGGCCCAGGAGACTGAGGAGGGGACGGCCTCTGACACTACCCACAGTGAACCCAGGTGCCATGGGGCTCCAAGGGCAGCCCTGCCTTGGCATCTCCTGTACCCCTCTGTTGTCTCTCTCCCGTGTCTCAGCAAAAAAGGGAATTCCTCAGCTCTGACCCTCTCGGAAGGACAGAGAAGGTGGGGCTGGGCTCTATGGGAATGTCTAATTCTGGGCCCAGGCAGGGGTGCCCCCAGTGGGAGGTTAATGAGCACCATTTGGGGTACCATGACATGCTCAAGCTTCATTGCCTGCAGTGACAGGTTGGCACCACTTGGAGCCAGGCGGGGGCGGGGAGGGATGAGGAGCAGTACTATCAGATGGCTGAGTCTCAGCCCCAAGGAGTCAGACTAGGACCCCATCTCCCCCAAGGGCCCTTGGCAGGGCCCTGTCTCCTCCAGGAGCAGACCTTGTGGGCACCCTGGCAGGCAGCAGCACTCTTGTGTCCCAGCCTTTGTCTGGGCTTGCTCTGTGTCATCGCCACCCCCTACCAGAGAGGCTCACTGCCACAGTGGGAGAGGGAGGGGGTGCTCATAGGACTAGAAGGCTTAGGTGGGAGGGACCCCTCTGGTCCCTTAGCTCAATTTCACAGCATCAGAGAAACTCCGGCTCCAGCCCTTAAAACTCATCTTCCATTGCACCCTTTGAACAAACAGGCTGCCCACCTTACACATAGTACAGGGCACCAGGCCCACTGCCCAAGGTCACATGGGTTAAACTGTGGCCAGGCAGGATGAGACTGCACCCAGCTGGGCCAGGTGGGTGGGTCACCGGTGACTTTGTTTCCACCGCACACATGCCCCAGGCTCTGGGACAGGGCTGGTGTGAGCTTGGACTCAGCAGTGGGATTTGGCCCACTTTGCATTGGAGTCCCCTGACTCTCACCCCCTGCTCTGGGAGACAGGGTCCCTTCATCCTTCAGTCTCTACAGTCTCCTGGGTCAACCAACCCCTCCCTGACAAACAGGGTCACACATACCCACTGTGACCTCTAAAACACACCCTCACAGCCTGTCCTGGGCTGCACCCTGCCCTCTTCTCTCAGCCTATCAAATCCTGTTCCCTTTCTGGTTCTGCCCCCTGCAGGAATCCCAGGCCTGGGCTCAGAAGCCCCAGACCACCTCCTACCCCTCCTCGGGTTGCCCACCATGATATGCCGGTCTAACAGAGGGCCCTACGTGAAGTCCCACCTCCCCCAGGCCAATCTGGAATTAGGTTCTCTGCCCTCAGCAGAGGCCTCCACCTCCAGAAGGGGAACAACTGGGTCATCCATGGGGCCCGGGACCCTGGACTTGGCATCAAGGCAGGGGCAGGAAGAAGAAAAAGTGGGGCCCCTGTGCCAGGGTGGGGAGGAGGAAATCCCCAGTGAGGCTGAAAGCCAGCCACACCGGGCCCGCCACACACCCTGGCTCTCACACAGGGCGGGCCAGCTCCAGAGTCACCAGGGAGCCGGGAAGCACTGCTCCAAATCATGTGCTATTTTTTACCAAAAAATCAGGGTAAGGCGTCAAATATAGACAGTCAGAGGCCCAGACCACACTCCATCTCCGAGGGCATCCGGCTGCTCGAAGAATTAGTGGGGGTGGGGTGGGGGGATCCAGACTCTGCTTCAGAGTCCCAAGAAACAGTACAGTCCCCCATTTTCTTCAGAACCCCACTGCCTTCAGGAGGGGAAAGCGGTTGGGAGAGGACCCCCCAGGACCCAGCCTAGGGGAGGGACTGGCCTGGGAGGGGAAGAGCAGCCACTCACTTTTAACCTTTCAGGCCTCCTGCTGGGGTGGGAGGTGGGAGAGAGGCAGAGAGAGGCTAATATTCCGGTCGAGTGAGAGGAAAGTTGGGCAGCTTCAGAGTCCAGGAGTAGTTATGGAAACGGCAAGCAAAAAGATGGTGGTTTGGCTAGGGAAGGGTAAAGGCCGGGCAGGGTCCAGGCCAAGGAGAGTCCAGGGACCTGGACACTTCCATGGGGCGGACCTGGGGCCGGGTGCAGCTGAGCCTGGGGTGGTGAGAAAGAACCCTGCAGGCTGAATGTGCCAGCCAAGAGTGGAGGGTGGTGGGAAGTGGGGGGAGGGGTGGCCTGGGGTTTTTGATTCCCCCCAGGGGATGTCCCCTCCCCATCGGCGCTGTTCTGAGGGCCTCCAAGCTCTGGCATAACCCACAAACCAACCACCAATAGTGGCAGCGGGGATGAGACTCCCAAAGGGGCAGCTCCCATCCCTCTTTCAGGGCTCCTAGAGAATGTGGCAAGAACACTTGGGGCCTGCCAAGGCCCTGGGAGTCTGTCCTATTGAGCAGCCAAGAGCAAAGGCATGCCCATTACTGCCAGGCACCCAGGGGGATCCTAGCCCCACCTCCTCCCCTCCATGCCTGCAGAAGGCCTCTCCCCATCAAGGACCACACAAAGTGCCCCTCCCTGTGCAACCAGGATGGGGCAGCTGGCCTGCAGGGACCCCCAGGGAACACGGCGCCAGCCAGTCACATGGCCACAGACCAGCTCACCCTCACGATCTGCTTCCCTCTTTCACTTCTGCAAACTTGGGGTGGGGTGCAAACAGAATGGAGGAAGGGCTGCCGTCCCCTGCAGCTTCGTTTTGAGAAGTTCCTGGCTTTCCCCTTTCTCACCCCATCCAGCTCCCATACAGGAGGAGAGCACCCCTAGCCCCCCTCTACCCAGTGAAGGGCAAATATCTCTCCTGAGGACACACACACCCCTTTCACGCTACCCAAGCCCCAGCCTCTGGCAGCCTCTGGAGTAAGGAATGTCTGGGCGAGGAAGGCAAAGCAGGTGTCCCAGAACCTGCGTGGGGCAGGACGGGTTCTGCGAAGTGGCGGGGCGGGGCGGGGCAGCAGGCGGAGGAACCTGAGGGCAGGTCGGGGCAGGCCACCCCCCTCGCACACCTGAAAATCCCTCTCTGACAAACAGCTGGAACTCCCCCACGCCCCCCTGAGGGTGGGAACTTCTGGGAAGGGGGCTGGGTGGCAGGGGCTGACTCAGCCTGCCAAACCCGGCTGGCTGGCGAGCCGGGGGCGGCCGCGTGCACGTGGCAGGGGCGGCGCGGGGGCGGGGAGGGGGGGCTCACTTACTTGGATGGGCGCCGTGCTGAAATGGATCTTCCGGCTCGGGGCTGGGTCCTCCTCCTCCGACAGCCCCGGGATCTCCACGCACCCCGACTCGGGCTCGTAGGGGGGCTCCCCATCCTCCTCGTCTTCTTCGTCGTCCTCCTCTAGGGCACTGCCCCCAGAGTCCTCCCCGAGCCCACTGTAGGCGCTCACGTCCACCAAGTCCGCCTCCGAGAAGTCCTCCTTCTTGGATTCATCTACTTCCTCAGGGGCCACGTCCGGGGCCCGGCCATTGCCCACCCCCCTCTCTGGCGGCGCTACCGCCGCCGCCTCCTTCTCCGGGGCCACTTGGGCCTTTGGCTGCTCGGGCGCGGGGCTGGCTGCGGTTGCCGCGGTGCTGCCATTCTCCAGGGCCGCGTGGACCGTAACCTCGGCCTGGATCACCTCCCCGGGCGCCGACTCGGCCTCCGACTCCCCGCTCTCCTCCACCTCCACCGGCTTAATCTTGCGCACCTCCCGGGGCTTGGGGGGCGGCCGGGCAGGGGCCACTCGGTGCTGCGGGGGCTGCTGCCCTCCGGGGCAGCGCTCTTTCTCCGCCGGAGCATCCCCCGACGGGGCGGGCGGCGGCGGCGGCGGCGGGGGCTGGAACACCCGGGACCGCTTGCTGACCAGCTTCGAGTTGACCTGGGGAGCCCCTGCGGCCCTGGGGAGCCCGGGCCCGCGGTGGAGGCCGGTCCTCGAGTCGGCCTTCTCGAAGACGGCGCTGAGCTGGCTGACCGTCGGCGACACGGCGTCAGCGTCCAGCTTGTCCAGCGCCTCAGTGCTGCCGTTGAAGCGCACCACGACGTCCAGCTTCCGGTCCTGCAGGCCGGCGCGCTCCTGCCTCAGCAGCCGCCGCGCCGCGGCCTCCTTGTCGCCGCCTGCGGCCGCCGGGGCGCTCCGTTCGAACAGCTTCCGCGTCTCCTGCAGCCGGGACGGCGGGTGCGGCGGCGGCGCAGGCTGCGCGGAGGGCGCGGGCTTGGAGTCGAAGCGGCTCACGCGCTCCGACACGCTGGTGCCCAGCTTCAGCAGGGCGCTGTGGTCCACGTTCTCGTTCAGGCTGCTGGCCCGCGGCAGCGACAGGCGCACGCCGCGATCGGACGCCCGCGGGGCCTCGGCCAGGCCCGCGCCGCCGCCCGCCTCGCCCGAGGGCCCCGCCGTCGTGCCCATCTGCAGGAACATACTTTTGATGCGGTGGACGTTGGAGCCATATTTCTTGTGGTGGGCCCCCTTGGGTGCCTCGTCGGGCCCGGGCGCGTCGGGCGGCTTCAGCGCCTGGATGCCCGCCTCGTAGGCGCTGCGGTGCGGGGAGGCGCTCCGGAGGGGACCCCCGGGCCCCCGTGGCTCCGTCTTCATCATGGTGGGGGGAGCCGGGTTCGCATCCCCTTGCTCCCCGCTCCCCCCCTTCAACAGGCGGCTGGCCAAGTCGGGACCACCGCCCCCTCCCCCCGATAAAAGAAACCCCAGAAGGCCTTTTTTAGGGTCCCCCCAAAACCGCTGCCAAAAACAGTTAATCCCGCTTTTTTAAAAAAATGAAAAAAAAAAAAATCTCCAAGCGCCCTGTGTGTGGGTCGCCTCCCCCAGTCAAGCTGCCGAAGACAGCCAGCCCCGCTTCAAAAGCCCAAGCGGCCTGGTACGGTCGCCCCCACCCAAATTAGCAAAGCGGCGTCTGGGGCCGGTGGGAGCGCGCGCCCTGCCCGCGAAGCAGCCGCGGCGTCGCCGGCTCACATCGTCCGAGGCGGTGTCAGTGGGGCTGGCAGCCCGGGCGTCCCCCAGTCCGGCCGGAGGCCTCGGCTCTCGGGGGGCCCGGCACCCCAGCGCCCATGGCTGCTCTGCCGGCCCGGGCCGCTCCGCCGCCGCGCCTCCCTCCCTCCCTCCCTCCCCCCCGTGCCCCGAGCCTCGGTCTTTCTCTGGCTCTGCCCGAGCGGCGGCTGCCGGAGACCGAGCGGCTGCCCTTCTCGCCGCCGCCGCTGGGGGACTGGCACCTCTGGGTCCTAAAGGGATCGGATTTCCGGGGCCGGAGCCTGTGAGCCCTCCCCTTCCCCTCCACCCGAACGGATCCCCTCCCCTCCCCAGCCTTCGCTGAGAGCCTTCCTCTGCCCCCGGACATTGGCCAGCCGTCTTCAACCCTTCCATCACAACCTCTGACTGCGGCTTATCACAACCCACAGAACCGCACCCCCATGAAATATTGGGCGGAGGCAGTACATCCACGATGGTCTCAATGTGAGGGGAGGGGGGTCTGTGGGGAGGGGCAGAGGTTCATTCTTCAGGGTCCTCGGAGCTAGCTCTTCGGTGTGCTTCAAGGCTTTAGCATCAGAATCGCTGGGCGCTTGGTAAAAATACAGATTTCTGAGCTCTCCCTCGAACCTTGTGTAGGAGAATCTCAGAGGCTGAACCCAGGAATCTGCATTTTAACACTTCACTACAGGGACTCTTTGGCACCCTTGGAGGTGTGAAACCTTGGCCCAGTGCTGGTGACCTTTCGATGGTGGGGGAGGGGTCGTGAAGAAAGGAGGTGGACCCCGTCATCCAAGTAGCAGGGGATCATCAAAACTGCCCCTTTAGACGTCTGGAGAGGATGTCCTGTCGCCTGTCTGCTGTGCACCCGTCTTCAGGCCCCTACCCTGGCACTCCTGCCTCTCAAACCGGAAGGAAGGGTTTGGGAGCAGGAATTCTAGAGGCCTGGGGCCAAAGTTTTCCCAGTGAGAGCTCTAACTTGGGTCTCTGATTTAAAGGATCCTGGCGACTGTGTTCCGGTGGGGGTGGGGGGTGGGGAGGGTGACAGTGACCTACACATCCCCTGTCCTGGCAACCCAGAAAGCTGTTTGATGCTCTCTGCACCCCCCGCATACACACCTAAGGTGCTGGTGCTTCCTGGGCCCTGGGTGTGAGGGTCCACCCTCTGGACAGGTCCAGGTGAGCGGGTTCAGTCCACACATCCCAGAAACTGGTGAACACAATGGGCCCTAGGACCCAGAGAACAACTCAGGCACAAAGCCTCCCCCCACTCCCAGCTGCTTCCTGCATCTCAGGCCTTTCTGCGGCCTCTGCCTCCTCCCCCGCCCTCTTCCCCTCCATCCTCTTCCTCCTTTTCCTAATCTCCCACTCTCTCCCCCCTGGCCTGGAAGGGCTGGCAAAGGGAGCCCTCTTACCGCTCCACTGCAGGGGTGTGTGTGGGTTTTGTGGGATATTAACGCGTTACCATGTGCAAAAGAGCTTAGAGTACAGCGTGGGGGATGGGGTGTGGGGAAGCCGCCTGGGAACCCTGGATATTGGGATCGGGAGGGGCCAGGAACGGCAGGACTGATCCTGAGGCTGGTGCTAAGGAGGAGGGAAGAGCTAGGTTGTGAGCTGGAGCTGGAAATGAACCCAGACCTCAGACTTTCCAAATGCCACCTGCATCTTTGCCCAGCTGTCCAGGAAAATTCCCCCTCCGCAGTTGTGCACTTTGGGATGGGCAGGGTGAAGAAGCCTCTTTCCTAACCCTTCTTAGAAGGCCTTGTCAGGAGCAAGCTTTGGGACTTGGATTTCCAAACTCAAGATGGGGTCTTGAAAACCCCTCCCCACAGGCCCCCCAACCCCAATATAGAAGTCCAGAGAAGACAGAAACCTCACCCAGCTGGGGTTTGGAAGTTTGGACAATGTCCTCAGAAGCTCTTGTGTGGATTGGAGGAGGGCGCAGGCCCCTGTGTTCTGCCCAGAATCTCCCACACCCTTGGTGGTGAGTCATCTTAACTGGTCCCAGCACAAGGGGTCTGTGCCCACGCTTCTGGCCAGGTGGGGAAGCCCCCAGTTTCTGAGGGTGGGAGGAGGAGCTGAGGCCCAGCTGCTAGGCCCAGAGACCCTCGGACCTCCAGCATTTCCGGTAGCAGCTTAGAGCAAACTGGAATTACGGGGATTCTCTTGGGTCTCCCTTGTCCAAAGGTTTATGAGTCTCTGGACAAACCCCTTTAACAAATCCCTCTAGGGGGTTTGGCTTCAAGAGGGTGGAGCTAGCCAGAGCTTGGGGGACTGAGGCTAATCAGTGGGATTATTATTTCATGGGCTCCTGGTTAGCAGAGCAACACCCCGGCCAGAATTCCCAAAGATGCTTTTATGGAGCAATAAGTGCTTCACCGTCACTTGTTCTCTGGTGTCAGGCACCAAGCTGGCTGGCCTGTGAGATGGGTGAAGAATGGGGTATCATTCCCTCCATCCCTTCTCTGCCTGTCTGGAGCAGTAATGGCACCTGATAGGAACAAGGAGGGTTTGAGAGGGTTACCATCCAAACTGAAGGCTTTAAATCGAATTTTCATTTACTGGGCTGTCATCTTCACCTGCTTCCTCCGGTGAGGAAGCACTCCAGGATAATTTCACCATCCTTTCTCTTTCCTTTGTCTTCATGGAAGAGACTTTGATGGCCAAGTTGCCTGGTGGTCTTTGGATGGAAGTTCCTTCCTTACGTTTGCCTTGGCATAGCGTGGTTGACCTAGGAGCCAGGCTGCCAGCGTTCAAATCTTGGTTCCACTGCTTACTGGCTGTGTGACCTTGGACAAGTCACTTATCCTCCTCTGTGCTCTGGGAGGATAAAAGAAGGCCCAGAAAGAGACAGAGTGGCTCAGACACGGAAGAGAGGGTGTGGGGGAGGAGATGCCTTTCCCAGCCCGTGCTAAAAAGGCCAGAGGCTGCAATAGGCAGAGATAATTCACCCCCAACTCTCCTCCTGGTAACCGCCCCCGCCATGGCTTTCCCACACACCCCCAAATCTGATGAGGGCCCTTGGGAAGATGCTCTGTTAGGATTCTTCCCCAAGGCTTGCTAGTTTTAAACACCAGGTGTAACTGCAAAGATGGTGATGAAGGCAGGGAGAGGCCTGATGAGTGATAAGTCCCGAGCCCTCAGCGCCCTGGGCACAGGCCCAGGCTGGGTGCCAAGGCTGGCTTCTCTTTCCAGCCCTGGGGCCTTGAGACTCAGCTTCTAAAAGCGGTTTTTCCTTGGCCACGGTCATCTAAGCAGAGGCTGGCCTAGACCCTGCACTTGGATCCTTGTGTGGTGAGCCAGTGGTCCCCACCCAGTTGCTCTCCCTCATGGGTTGTCCTCTGCCAGGGATTTGGGCTGCTTCTAGGATGCTGGAAAGGTATGCTTGTGTGTGTACACCTCAAATCCAGGATGTCAGTGTTGGAGGGGCCTTTAGTGACCCTTGGCTGACTTCTTCACAGGGAGAATGACGAAAGCTGAGGAGTGACATACCTAGTTTTAGAGGAAACAGACCAGGCTAGGGTTCATGAGGTCTGAATTGAGTCCTAGCTGCCCTCATTTGCTGAATGACTGTGGATTGGTCATGTCCCCTCCCAAAGCCTAAGTTTCCTCAAAAAACTCAACTTGACTGTCTCCTGAGCATAGATAACCGTAGGTGTCCCCTCACTTTTGTGCATGGAGCACAGCAGAACACAGGCCTTGAAGTCAGGCCATCTTTGTTAGAATCTCCAACTTGCCATTCCCCGGCTAAGGGACTTCAACAAATTCCTTCTATAAGATGGAGATAATATACCAACTTCATAGAGTTGTCGTGAAGAATAAATGGGTCCTCAATGCATAAGGCACTAAAAGGGGGCTCAGAGTGTTGGCTGTTACTGATTGCAGGGTATGCAGGCACATGTAGGGGTGTGCGCCTGCATGCATGTGCGGGCAGGTGTGGCTTAGGATGTGTATTTCTATGTGTGTCTTCACAGGACTTTGGGGCTCTCTTTTTTTAAGGTTCATTATGTGAAATTCTGAAATATAAACACCCCTTGCCTACAGCTTCTCCAAATCTTTGGGGGTCACTCTTGGGTTGACCTCTCTTCTCTACTTCCCAAAGGGTTTTTCACTCCTGCCTGTGGGTGCCTCAAGCCCCTCATTGTCCCTGCAGGGAGAGGGGTCCCTTAGGGTGCTCTCACAGCCAGGAGACTGCCTTGCTGCTGGTTCCCTGTGCTGTACCCGGTTTCTTTCTATCACTCTCCACACTTGCTCCAGTGGCTCTTGGAAAGTTCAGATACATCTTGGAGACTGGGGAGGAAGACTCGGTAGGAGGAGTCAGGGTGTGTGTGTTGGGGGGCGGGGGAAGGGGTGGGACAGAGGAAAGATTTCTCCAAATCATCAGTTGCTTTAAAAGAAAGCCTATATTTAGTTGGGCTTAGAGGGCCTGTAAATATGTATTTTGCAAGGCAGACAGCCCGTAGCCGTGGGAGCTCCAGAGATATGCAGGGAGGTCAAAGAAAAAAAAATAATCAGAAAGATTAGGCAATATATTTTGTCATCAGCAAATTCAAAGAACTCTTTCTACTGCCTGCTCTCACTGCTAATAATACACATTTCTGTGTTTGGATGGTTCCTGTGTTTCATCTGCTCTCCAGATCTTGTGCAGTGGGTGCCTGAGAAGGCGACTGGCTCTCGGAGACACCTTTTCCTGCCAGCCTTTGCCTCATCTGCCCTGGGTCAAGGGAAACAGCATCCCGCCATCTCCATCCCCACTAGCCCGCCAGGCTCTGCCTGGCACAGGTGCAGCCTCCAGAACACCAGCTCTCAGGTCTCCCACACTCAGTGCCCAGTACGCAGGTGGCTTTGGGGTGAGGTGTGGGGTAAGAAATCCTGCACTTCAGGGCAGTTCTACTTCAGAGACCTCTTTTTTCTACAAAAATGTTCATTTATTATTCTTACTTTTTTACTTTTACTTTGAAAGTTTCTTTAACAGTAAGAAGCCTTCAAAGAACCATGTGACAGAATTTACAAATGCTAGCAATGTGTCATTTTTGCTTTGGGTTTTTACATATAAAATAGAATATTTGGCTGGGCCCGGTGGCTCACGCCTGTAATCCCAGCAGTTTGGGAGGCCGAGGGGGCCAGATCACAAGGTCAGGAGATCGAGACCATCCTGGCTAACACAGTGAAACCCAGTCTCTACTAAAAGTGCAAAAAAAATTTGCTGGGCATGGTGGCAGGCGCCTGTAGTCCCAGCTACTCGGGAGGCTGAGGCAGGAGAATGGCATGAACCTGGGAGGCGGAGCTTGCAGTGGGCCGAGATCGCACCACTACACTCCAGCCTGGGCAACAGAGCTAGACTCTGTCTCAAAAAAAAAAAAATTGTCAAGCCCCCTCTTCTTTCTCCCCAGTTCCATTGTCCACCTCCCCCAACACTGGCACACTTGGAATACAGCTTTTCTAGACCATAATTTTTGCATTACTATATTTTAATTGTAGCAAACTAGAGATATAAAATTCACCATTTTATGTGTACAGGTCATTGGCATTAAGTATAACCACATTGTTGTGCAACCACCACCACCATCCATCTCTAGAACTTACTTTCATCTTCCGGAGCTGAAACTCCATACCCATATAAGTCCCCATTCCCCTCTTCTGCCTCTCGGGTTCAAGCAATTCTCCTGCCGGAGCCTCCTGAGTAGCTAGGATTACAGGCCTGTGCCACCATGCCCGGCTAATTTTTGTATTTTTAGTAGAGGCAGGGTTTCATCATGTTGGCCACACTGGTCTCGAACTCCTGACCTCAAGTAATCTGCCCACCTCAGCCTCCCAAAGTGCTGGGATTACAGGCATGAGCCACTGTGCCTGGCCTAGAATCATGTATTTTAAAACTTTATGTAACAAGGGCAGGTACAGGGTCTCATGCCTATAATCTCAGCACTTTGGGAGGCTGAGGTGGGAGGATCACTCGAGGCCAGGATTTCAAGCCCATCCTGGGCAACATGGCAAGACCCCGTCTCTACAAAAAAATAAAAAAGTAGCCAGGTGTGCACTTATAGTCCTGACTACTCAGGAGACTGAAGTGGGAGAATCACTTGAGCCCAGGAGTTCCAGGCTGCAGTGAGCTATGACTGTACTTCTGCACTCCAGCCTGGGTGACAAAGCAAGACCCTGAAAAAAAAAAAAAAAATTTATGCAATGGCCATCGTACTATGTGTACCATTTTTCCAGTCAACATGATTTTTACAATGTAGCCACATTTGTTCATTTGATTTGTTCATTTTAACTTCTGTTGGTTATTTTATCAGGAGAATAAGCCACAATGTATTTATCAATTGGGTGTTTAGGTTTCTATGTTTTGCTATTATAGCTATTTATTTATTTATTTATTTATTTTTGAGATGGAGTCTCGCTCTGTCTCTCAGGCTGGAGTACAATGGCGCAATCTTGGCTCACTGCAACCTCTGCCTCCCAGGTTCAAGCGATTCTCCTACCTCAGCCCCCCGAGTAGCAGGGATTACAGGCACTTGCCACTGTGCCCAGCTAATTTTTGTATTTTTCGCAGAGACGGGGTTTCACCATGTTGGCCAGGCTGGTCTCAAACTCCTGAGCTCAAGTGATCTGCCCGCCTCGGCCTCCCATAAAGTGCTGGGATTCCAGGCATGAGCCATTGTGCCTGGCCTGTTTTGCTATTATATAAACAGGGCTTCAATTAACATGCTTGGACTTTTCTCTGAACCCATTATTAGGGCATATACTTAGAATTAGAAAGCTAGGCTTGTGGGGCAGGCACACTTTGAAGTTGACTAGTACTGCCAAACTGCTCTCTACAGTGGCTGAACCAATTGATCCTTTCACCACCAGCGTTTGTATAAGACATCCTGTTTGACCACTCCTTGCCAACTTTTGCTCTTGTTAGACTTATGTTTGCCAATCTGATGGGCATGAAGTGGCATCTCATTTGCAGCTGCATTCCCTGCCTATGAGGTTGAGCATCTTATTCTCATTGACCATGTGGGTTTCCTCCAGGCAAATCACTTATGTTCATATCCTTTGCTATCCTATTGTAGTTTTTGGTGCAAGTTACAACAGAAAGCCCAACTAGAAGGGGTTTAAGCAAAAAGGAATGTTTATTAGCTCACATAACAAGAAGTCCTGGGGGTGGTTAATTCAGAGGCCCCGCTGTGACATCAAGGACCAGGTTCTTTTTGTCTTTTTCCAACACCCTCTCATTGTGTTGATTTGTCTCTTAGACCGGCCCCCTCGTGGTCCCAAGATGGCTGCCTTTCTTGTGCAGACAACAACGTCAGAGACAGAAGAAACTGGATGCTTTCTTATTAGTCTCTTTTCCAGGGGTCCCCAGCAGGAGACCTTCCAGAATTGCATAAACGTTCACACCTAAACTAATCATTGACCTGAGGAACTAAATTATCATGCTATATTTAGACCAATCATCATTCACCTGATGGGGCTGAGGAAGGCCAAGCCTCCCACAAAGTCCAAACCCCTGAATCAGAATGCGGTTCTGATTATCAAGGAAGAAGGAAGGGATGCTATTTGGAGTGGCACAAAAAATGTCTGTCCTTACTACTTGATGAGTACCGTGAAGGAAAAAAGATAGGCCAGGTGTGGATGCTCACACCTGTAATCTTGGCATTTTGGGAGGCCAAGATGGGAAGATTGCTTGAGCCCAGGAGTTTGAGACAAGGCTGAGCAACATGGTGAAACCCCATCTCTACCAAAAAAAAATACATATATATTTTATATATTACTTATTATATATATTAAATATATATGTTTTAGACACACACACACACATATATATATAAGCTGGGCATGGTGGCATGTGCCTGTAGTCACAGCTACTTGGGAGGCTGATGTGGAAGGATCACTTGAGCCTGGAGGGGCAGAGGTTGCAGTGAGCCGAGGTTGTGTCACTGCATTCCAGCCTGGGTGACAGTGCGAGACCCTGTTTCAAAAAAAAAGAAGAAGAAGAAATAAAAATAAAATAAAACTTCTGTCTTTTCCATATTGACTCCTAGGAAGTCTTTTTTTCTTTATTTCTTTCTTTTTAAGATAGAGTTTTGCTCTTGTTGCCCAGGCTAGAGTGCGATGGCGCAATCTTGGCTCACTATAACCTCTGCCTCCCAGGTTCAAGTGATTCTCCTGCCTCAGCCTCCCACATAGCTGGGATTACAGGTGCACACCACCATGCCCAGCTAATTTTGTAGATTCCTAGGAGGTCTTTATATTATGAATGCTAACCCTTTATCTGTTGTGTATGCTGTCACCATTGCCACCCAGGCTGCTCCTTGTCTCTTAACTTTATTCGTAATGTCATTTTCATAGCAGAGGGCTTTTGGGGGGTAATGTAATAAAAATCGGCCGATCTTTTTTGAGTGTGTCTCTTGTCTAAGAAATGCTTTCCTACCCTTAGGTCTCCTACATTTTCTCCTAATGATTTTAAAGTTTTGTTTTTCACTTTTAGGTCTTTAATCCATCTAGAATTCATATTTATGGATGGTGTGAAGATTTTTCATAGGAAAAGCCAATTGTCACAACACGTTTTATTGAAGCCTATTTTCTCTCACTGAGTTGCAGTGCTGCCACTATCATAAATCACATTCCCACATATACTTGGATCTGTTTCTGGGCGCTCTATTCTATTGATCCCTTTGTCTAGCCCGACACCAATACCACATTGTTTTAATTATTATCGCTTTCAAAAAAGTCTTGGTATTTGTTAGGGCCAGGTCTGTTTCCTTATTCTTTTTCAGAATTGTCTACTTTTTTCTTGGGTCTTTGCTCTTCTCTATGAATTTTAGAATCAGTTTGCCTAGCTCTGTGAAAAATCCTGTTGGGATATTTATTGGACCTGCAATGAATCAACAGATTAATGTGGAGAGAATCGGCTTCATAACATTGAGGCGTCTCATCCCTAACCTAATACTTCTCTACGGCTCTCCATTTATTACTATTGTAGCCTATGTTTTACTTCCTAAATATCTTGCGATGTATTTTGTAATTTTTTTCTGGGTTCTGTACAATTTTAATTTTATTGTGAATGATTTATTTTTGAAAAGATACTATGATTTCTAATAAATTATTGCTAGTGCATAGAAACACTGCTGAATTTTATATGGTTTTTTGCATTTGGATGTTGACCTTTGTCCAGCATGACTTCACTTAATCACTCTAATAATATGCCTGTAGAATCTCTTGATTTTCTGCATAAATAATCATTCAGTCTACAGAAGATGTCAGAGACATTTGCCTCTTATTTTCCTAATCCTTCTTTTTTTAAACTTTTTTTTGAGATGGAGCCTCGCTCTGTCACCCAGGCTGGAGTGCAATGGCACGCTCTCAGCTCACTGCAACCTCTGCCTCCCGGGTTCAATAGACTTTCCTGCCTCAGCCTCCTGATTACCTGGGATTACAGGCGCCCACCACCACGTCGGGCTAATTATTTTTAGAAGAGATGGGGTTTCCACCGTGTTGGCCAGGCTGGTCTGGAACTCCTGATCTCGGGATCTGCCCACCTCGGCCTCCCAAAGTGCTGGGATTACAGGCGTGA
Organism: Macaca thibetana thibetana; assembly: GCF_024542745.1. NCBI lineage: Eukaryota > Metazoa > Chordata > Mammalia > Primates > Cercopithecidae > Macaca > Macaca thibetana. The sequence continues at coordinate 44,959,106 of NC_065593.1, read as the reverse complement.
GCCACCGTGCCTGGCCTTATTTTCCCAATCCTTCTATCAGTGAATGGTGACTTCTAAATCTGACTTTAGATTTGGGCTTGGGCTTTGCCTGTGGGCTGGCCCTGGGCAGCTATTACCTTGCACTGTCAGTTATAAATAAATAAAACACCCTTACTTTCTCCAGAGCTTTACAGTTAGCAAAGCCCTTTCGCTTCCATTATCTCATTGATCCTTCTTACCCCCGCTTGATGGAGTGGGAGCGTCTGGGTGGAAACGGCCCAGGGCTCCGTGTGCAGAGATCCAGCTGTGCAGGCATAGTGCCGAGGCACCTCGGACAGTCCCTCCTCTTCTCTCTTTCTCCTGTAAGCTAACGTTTGGCCGGGAATGGTCCCTGGCATTCCAACTCATGTGATGGATTTGGGCAGTCAGAGGCTCACGGAACCCTTTGAGGGCTGAAATTCACCGATAAAAAGGCGGGAGATTCTGGGTACATTTAGGTCTCCAGGCTGGTATCCCAAAATGTCTGGGGGGGATATAGAAATGTCCTTGGAAGTCGGAGGCTTAATACAGATGGTGGGATGGGTGGAGGTGGGACCGGGAAGAGATCATTATGTCCAGCCCCCTGCCTCCGTGCGGGTTCTTGTCCCCCTATAGATTAGAGCGTCTTCTGGATCAGGAAGGGGAGGACGAGATGGAGCTCGTGGCCTTGGGTTCCCTCCTGCGTCGCCCCCTGTAACTGCGGCGCCCGGCACGCACTGCTGACGCGCATCCCCAGCCCCGGCGGTGCGCTCCGCAGGCATCCCGCCCCCGACTCCCGCTCCGCCCCAACATCGCGCAGGCGCAAGACCGGGCAGGCACCAGCGAATGCGCCCTCTCGTGGCTGACTGGCCGGGTCGCAGTCTTTGTTGCTGCGCTGGAGGCGGTGAACGGGACGGGGAAGAAAGATGTGGGTGGAGTCTGGGAGGCAGATGCGAGAATCAGATCACAATGACGAGAAGCCCTTTCCTTTGTCCCTCACGGCAACGTATAGATGCAGATAAAGAAAACACGGCCTCAGACCTCAAGAGATTTAGAGACAGGTGCACAGAGACTGAAGCTGAATGAGACACACTGGATAGCATTCATTCATTCGTTCGTTCATTCAGCAAATATTCACTGGGATGGGGAGATACAGGGACAAAGGACCAGAGGGCTTACATTTAGGCACTGGTGGGCAGAGACGGGGCAGAGAGCTGGAGAGACGGATGCGGATGTCAAAAAGGCGAGGACAGAGAAGCGACTAGCTCAGGGCAGGGCTGGGCCGCAGGAGTGAGGCAGAGGCCGGGGAAGTCCCGGTGGAGCCTGCAGCACGGCACAGGCACCAGCTGTGCAAGGCGGGGTGTGAGCCCCGACCCTTCCAGCTACCCCGACCGACGCCCCAACTGGGGAGGACAAAATGGAGAGCTAAAGATAGATAATATGAGCACCAGAAGGGACCCTAGTTTCAATGAACTGAAGCAATCAGATCAGTGTAAACCATGTATTCATCATTCTACTACTACCAAAATAGATCGGACTGGCCAGAGTTTGGAGGATGCTAGGGAGTCAGCTCTTTATTCTGAAACTGTTTAATACAGGTAGAGTCCAGCGTTTCTCTTGTCTTTCTTATACGAACTTTCCCACTCAGTAACCAAATCTCAAGGGGCAGTTTCTGTCTATAGTTATTCCAGCTAATAAAGGAAGGCGTGATCAGAGTGATCAAATTTGAATATCACTATTCTGCACACACACACAAAATAAAAAGCTAATGGCGGAGGCACTGACACTGCCAAGACCACAGAAACGCATGATGTGCCTTCAAATGGAAGAACACTATCACTACCTATGAAGTGGTCTCAACGAAGGAAATTGAACGTAAACCTTATGAGGCCTCTAGATCCAACTACGATTTACAGGAGATAACAATGTACAGGAAATGCAACGTACAGGAAGTATGGAGGTGGGAGGAACATGTTAAAGATCACCGTAGAGGTGCAATCAGCAAAATCCAGAGGACAAAAAACTACAGAAGAAATTATCTGGCTCCTTCAAGGAAAGAGAGAGAGGAGGGAAGGAAGGAAGGAAGGAAGGAAGGAAGGAAGGAGGAGGAAGGAGGGAAGAAAGGAAGAAAGGAAGGAAGGAGGAGAGAGGCAGGGAAGGAAGAAAGCAGGGAGAAAGGGAAGGAAAGGAAGGAAGGAAGGAAGGAAGGAAGGAGGAGGAAGGAGGGAAGAAAGGAAGAAAGGAAGGAAGGAGGAGAGAGGCAGGGAAGGAAGAAAGCAGGGAGAAAGGGAAGGGAAGGAAGGAAGGAAGGAAGGAAGGAAGGAAGGAAGGAAGGAAAAAAGAAAGAGAGAGAAAGATGTATGGGAACCTACAGATTTGAAGAAATTTAAAAGAGCCGTGTCTGGGCACAGTGGCTCACACCCATAATCTCAGCACTTTGTGAGGCCCAGGTGGGTGGATCACTTGAGGTCAGGAGTTTGAGACCAGCTTGGCCAACATGGTGAAACTCCGTCTCTACTGAAAATACAAAAATTAGCTGGGTGTGGTGGCATGTGCCTGTAATCCCAGCTACTTGGGAGACCGAGGTAGAATTGCTTGAACCTGGGAGGCAGCGGTGGCAGTGAGCCGAGATCATGCCACTGCACCCCAGCCTGGGTGACAGAGCGAGACTCTGTCTCAAAAAAAAAAAAAAAAAAGAAAGAAAAAGAGCCCTATCAATCATCAATCAGTTGCAATGTGTGTACCTTCTTTGTATCCTGATTCAAACAAATACACTGTAAAAAATATATATATATTTACGAGAAATTGGAAATTTGAACACTAGAAGTTTGATATTAAGGAATTTTATTGATGATGTTAATAACTGAACATGTTATGTAATTATGTTAAAAAGACTCATTATCATTTAAAGATACACACTGAAATATTGATGGATGAAATTAATCAGGAGGGGTATAGATGAAACTAGATTGGCCCTGAGTTGATAATTGTTGAAGCATGGTGACAGATACATGGGGGCTTATGACAGTATGCTGTAAATTTTTCAAACTAAGAAGTTTAAAGACCCTGTGACCTCCCTTCCCACCCCTAGACCCAACAGACAGAAGGTGCTGTGTGTGTTACAAGCAGCAGGCTGCAAACCAGACAGCTCTGAGTGGGAAGGTCCTCTGGTGGCTGAGGGGTCTGAGGAGGGTTTCTGGGGACTTTCTGGCTTGTGGGACAGTCCCTGGCTCCCCTGAATTGGGCAAGGAAGATCCGATGGGGAAGTGGCTGCAGCTTTTCATTAAGGAAGGCTGGCCTCCAAGGGCCTGGTGACACTGGGGCCAAGCACTGCTACCTTAAGACAGCTGAGTGGGTGGCTCCAAAAATAGTTAGGGGGACAGTGGGGGGCGGGGAGTCACATGGAGAGGCTCAGGGGTGAGGCTGGGCAGGTGCCCGGGTGCTGGCACTTCTGCCTGCTCCCCCAGAGCCCTCAGACTCTCCCTCTGCATCCAGAGCCTTTCTTCCTCCCTCCCTCTGTCTCTGAGAAGACAGAGAGATAGCCAGGTGATGCTGGGACAAATGCCACCTTGCCCGAGGGGACGCTGACTCTGGAATTTGGTGACTCTCCAGGGATGAGCAGGTCAGTCGGGTGGAGAGAGAGAGAGAGGAAGGGACAAGGACTGAGTAACCTGCCTACCAGTCACCCCATCTGCAGGCCAACACCTGTGCCCTTAGGCTGGACCCAAGCGATCCTTGCCTGGAGTATTTTGTTGTCATCTTGAGGCCCCGGAGGAGCGCTCACACAGGCACCAAGGATTTGGGAACCCTGGCAGCCATAGGTCCCTGCTCCCTTCTCAGGGCACCTGGGGAGAGTGCCCCTGTGCCTGCCCTAAGTAGGAGACCTGGGGAGAGGACACCCTGCCCCATCACCCCTGGACTGAGATCCTTTGGCAGAGGCAGGAAGGAAGGGCAAGCGGGGCCGGCAAGTACATCGGCAGTTGTCATTGACTGAGTCAGGCACTGGGCTAAGCCATCTGCCTGCATTCTACTCATCAGCAATGTGGCCTTGGGGAAGGTATACACCCCTGTGCCTCAGTTTTATCATCTGTTAAATGGGCACAGTAATAATACCTGCCTCATGGAACTGCTGAGGGGGTGGAATGAGGTAATATAGGTAGATATATGTAAGACTCTCAGCACAGTAACTGGCAGGGCTAGCTGGTATTACCCACTGGCAGGTGACCTCCACGTGGGCAGAGGTTTGCCTACCTCTGCAACTTCAATGTCTGATACATAGCAGGTGTTCCATAAATATGCACTGCATTCATTACTTTGTGGAGTCCTCACAACGATGCCAAGAGGCAAGCACTATTCTTGCCAGTTTATAGTTGTGGAAATGGGCTAGAGGGCAAATGGCACACTCAAGGCTGCATCCCCAGCAAGTGGCCAAGGTGGGACTCGTGCCCACCTCCAGGCTTCCGAGTCTGTGCACTGAGCCCTGACTCCATGGGCCAGAGAAGGCGCCTCCTCCGCTCAGCTGTCTCTACCTGGCTGGTCCTGTCCCGGGTTTGCTAGACTTCCAACTGAAGTGCTTGGACTGGGGATAAAGGCTGGGTGGATGGCACCTACATTTGCTGTTAAGGAAACTGCCACCAGCCGGCTACACCTACTAGTTTCCAGGCCCTGTGCCAGGCCCAAGGATACAAACATGACAAGATCCTAGTCTTCGAGGAGCTTGGAGCAGTGTTGTGCGGTGGGATTGTGCCCAGGAAAGCACGCAGGGGCTGAGGGGTCACCCAGCTTGGCCTAACAGAGGAAGGGAGGTCAGAAAGGCTTCAGAGAGGAGAGGACATCTGTGCAGAGTCTGGAAAGGTGACTGGAAGGTTGCTGCTTGAATCAAGATGGGAAGGGAACTGCAGGCAGAGGGAACAGCCTGGGTGATGGCATGGAGACTTGAGAGAGTCTGCCAAGCTAGGCAGGAGCAGAGTGAGGCTGGGCAGGGGCCTGGGGTTGGGAAGGTGGGGGCAGAGGATGGGATTCTAGACCAACTGGCCAGTTTCAGGACGGGCCAGAAAGCCACCAACTGGGGATGAGCTGGGAACTCAGGGGCCATGAGAAGCATTAGAGTTTTAAGGAAGGATGGAGGTGGCCAGCTTGGTGGTTTAGAAAACACTGTGGCCACTGGAGGGGACGATCGGAGGGACAATGAATGTGACGAGCGTGTCTATCCCAGATTCAGTGCCTGCTCCAGGCAGGGAGGGGAGGCTGATGCTGGCACCCAGCTGCCCCAAGCCACCTCCCTCCTTCCCTCCTCTCCTCCCTGCCCCCTGTCTCTGTCACTCATGGGGCGGGCCAGGCCGGGCAGCCATGGCTGTGACACTCTTCTGGACTCCTCTCCTCGTGGGCAAGTTGGGGCCTTGCTCAAGGGGGAGGCCTGGGCTGAGGGGGTAGGATTTAGGGGTGGTAAGATGGAGGTATGGAGGGCCCGCAGAACAGGGATCTGGGTTGGGTGAGGCAGGGGCCAGAAGGGCTTTGGGGTGTTAATGCCATGGCCGGCTGGGGTTCCAGGGAATGGGGCTGGGAGCTGGGCTCTGGGATGAGGGGGCTGGGAGCTCTGAGAGCTGGAGGTGTCCTAGGGCGGGGGTGAGTTTGACAGCGCAAGCCCAGAGGGTCGCGGACCCTTTAATGAGCTGGCTGGGCAGCAGCTTCTGAGCCCAGAGGCTAAATTTGGCCCTGGGAGGGAGGGTGGAGCTGGCGGCCAAGTCCTCTGCTCCTCTCCTGGGCTTAGGATTCCTTTTGCTCAGCTCCTACTGGCCTCTAGGGCAGGCCTTTTCCTTCCCTGTATTTCAGGGGAGGAAGGTGGGGTCTCCAGGCACAGAATGGCTACCCTTCCCCTTCTGTAGGCTCCGGGCCCCCTCTTCCTCTCCTCCGGGCTCTTGGGCATTTAGCATGGGATTCTTTTCCCAGTGCCTTTCACACCCTCACACACACACCCCCCACACACACCCTCACACACACCCTCACACATCCTCTCACACACCCTCACACACTCCCCCCATCTTCACACACCTTCACACACACATCCTCACACACACCCTCACACACACCTTCACACACCCTCACACACTCCCCCCACACCTTCACACACCCTCTCACACACACCCTCACACACCCTCACACACCCTCACACACGCACCTTCACTCACACACACACACACCCCCACACACCCTCACACACCACCTTCACTCACACACACCCTCACACACCCCTACACACTCTCACACACCCTCACACACCCTCACATACCCTCACACACACCCTCCCTCACACACATCCTCACACACACACACCCTCACACACCCTCACACACCCTCACACACACCCTCCCTCACACACACCCTCACACACACCCTCCCTCACACACACGCTCACACACTCACTCCACACACACCCTCAAACACCCTCACCCTCACACACCCCCTTACACCTTCACACACACCTTCACACACCCTCACACACGCCCTCACATGCACACCCACACATCACACACCCTCACACACCCTCACACACACCCACACACCCTCACACACCCCGACATGCACACCTTCACACACCCTCTCACATCCTCACACGCCCTCACACTACACCCTCACTCACACCCTCACACATCCTCACACACACCCTCACACCCTCACACACCCCCTCACATGCACACCTTCACACACCCGCACTCACACACCCTCACACCACACACCCACACACACCCTCACACCACACACCCACACACACCCCCCCACACCTTCCCACACACCTTCACACAGCCTCACACACCCTCACACACACCTTCACACACCCTCACACACACCCTCTCATACACCCTCGCACACACCTTCACACACCCACACTCACACACCCTCACACACCCTTGCACATACCCGCTTCACACACCCTTGCACACACCTTCACACACCCACACTCATGCACACCCTCACATTCTCGCACACACCTTCACACACCTTCACACACATCCGCACTCACACCCTCACACATCCTCGCACACACCCTTGCACACACCTTCACACACCCTCACACACACACCCTCCCTCACACATACCCTCACACACCATCACACACCTTCACACACTCTCTCACACACCCTCGCACACACCCTTACACACATCCACACTCACACACAGCCTCACACACACACACACACACTCATGCCCTCACACACCCTCACACACCCTCACACACGATCACACACACCTTCACACACCCTCACACACCCTCACACACACCTTCACACACCCTCACATACACACACCCTCACACTCCCTCACACACAACCTTCACACACCCTCACACACATCCTCACACACCCTCACACACACCCTCACACACCCTCACACACACACCCTCACACATACCCTCCCTCACACACACCCACACACCCTTCACACACCCTCACACACACCCACACACACCCTCACTCACACAAACCCTCACACACCCTCACACACCCTCACATACACACCCCCAAACACACCCTCTCACTCTTACCCACACACCCTCACACACACCCACACACTCTCACACAGACCCTCATACACACACACCCCCACACACCCCCTCACACATACCCACCCTCTCACACACACCCTCACACACACACACACCCTCACATACACACACACCCTCACACACACACTTCCCAAACATCAGTCCCTGCCCACTGCACCATTAATAGGGGCCTGAAACAAGGAATGGAAGGTTGTGGGAGAGGCTCTCCCACGAATCCCACAACCCAGACATTTAAAATGTCTAACCCAGCAGGGCCTGCTCCCTCACCCCCACCCCAATCCCTTCCTGGGAGGCAGCAAAGGAAGCGCTTCTCTTGGTCCCTTAGGGGCTCCAAGGACTTGGTGGGGAAGGGATCTTATCCCCTGCCCAGGACTGAGGCTGGCCTGTGTGTTTGGGACTTGTGGGGTCCCCACAGTTCTCCTGGCAGGACTGGGGGACTGCGAGGCCCAGCAGACCACGCTATACCCACTTGTGGGCCGTGTCTTTGTGCACACCTTGGACCATGAGACCTTTCTGAGCCTTCCTGAGCACGTCGGTGAGCGGCCTGACAGGCACCCAGGCGGGAGGGCTGGGGTGGACCCCGGAGGGCTCCTGCTGTGACTCTAATCCCCTCTCCTTGCTTCCACCAGCTGTCCCACCGGCTGTCCACATCACCTACCACGCCCACCTCCAGGGACACCCAGACCTGCCCCGGTGGCTCCGCTACACCCAGCGCAGCCCGCACCACCCTGGCTTCCTCTACGGCTCTGCCACTCCAGAAGATCGTGGGCGCCAGGTCATTGAGGTGCCGTCAGGGACCCTGAGAAAATCATAGGGGTGGGCCAGCGTGGCCTCCTAGGAGCAGCCCTACCAGTCGGATTGGGTGTTCCTTCACAGTCATTTACATATAATTTACATACCTCTAATTTGGTATCTGAGTCCTCTCCTGCCAGGCCCCCACTGTGCCACGTTTCTCCCCTAATCCACCTCTCAGGTGTCTATCCCATCCCCCAGGTCACAGCCTACAATCGGGACAGCTTTGATACCACTCAGCAGAGGCTGGTGCTGGAGATTGGGGACTCGGAAGGTACCTCTAGCTGTGCCCCATCCTTTCCTCACCAATGCCAGTCTTGGGGGACCTCCCCTGGAAAGGGAGGGGGCTGTGGATGGGAGAGGCTTGGAGAGGAGTGGAGCAGGGCATCCTGGAAAGTGGGGACAAGGCCTTAGAGAATGGATGCTGGGCTGGGGTTCCAGGCTCTGGAGTTCTGTTACCGGTTGCGTTGCAGAGACTACGGGGCCTTGGCTCGTTGGGGTCTGTGATGGATGGGACACTGAGGGGCCTGAAGGGGTGTGCGGGGATGTGAGGAGGAGCTTCGGGGAGACTTCGCGGGGCAGAGCTGGGTCTGGGTGCAGCCTGAGGTGTCCACCTGGCCTTCCCAGGCCCCCTGCTGCCGTACCAAGCTGAGTTCCTGGTGCGCAGCCATGATGTGGAGGAGGTGCTGCCCTCAGCCCCTGCCAGCCGCTTCCTCTCAGCCTTGGGGGGACTCTGGGAGCCGGGAGAGCTTCAGCTGCTCAACATCACTTCTGCCTTGGACCGTGGGGGCCGTGTCCCCCTTCCCATTGAGGGCCGAAAAGAAGGGTAGGTGTGCAACCCTAGAGGACTTCCTGGAAGAGGATGCTGCTGCTTGTGGCGGGCATAGAACAAGGGTCTCCCTAATTTCCAGGTGGGGCTTTACCATGCACATCTCCACCTCCCAGCGTCACACCACTCTCCACTCCCCTCTGGCTACCCCCCCATCTCCTTGTCCTTCCAGAGCCCAGACCCTAGTTACCTTGAACTCTGTACTTCCCGGTGCCTCATGAGGACATACCAGATCCATCCATTAAAAGACATTCCTTAGTGGGGAGGGTAAGGCCCCCTAGAAGAATGGGTTGCTCTGGGTACTCTCACCATGACCTCAGATCTCTGGGAGGACTGTGACTCCTGCCAGACCCCAGCTGTGCCATGTTCCTCCCTTAATCCTCCCTCCTAGCCGTCTCCCCCATCCCATCCCCAGGTCATAGCCTACAATCAGGACGGTTTCAACAATCCCTGGAGAGTGGTGCCTGGTGCCCCCTGCCCCCACTCTGCTGACAGTGACTTCTATCTGGTCCCAGGGTGTACATTAAGGTGGGTTCTGCCTCACCTTTCTCTACTTGCCTGAAGATGGTGGCATCCCCCGATAGCCACGCCCGCTGTGCCCAGGGCCAGCCTCCACTTCTGTCTTGCTACGACACCTTGGCTCCCCACTTCCGCGTTGACTGGTGCAATGTGACCCTGGTGAGGAGGGATCCTGGGTCCAGGCGTGGGTTGGGGCATGGTCCCCCATCACCGTCCCCCTTCCCTCCCATGCCTCTTCCTACCTCCGTCTCTCTGATTGCTCCAGTCCCCATTTCTTTCTCTGATGCTCTCAGTATTGCCCACAGGCTTAGTCTGATGATACACACACACACACACACACACACACACACACACACCGCCTGAAGTTCTATCTTACTCCCACAAGAGGGCGACAGAGTCCGCAATCCACATGTGGGGTCTCCAACTCCCGCGCTCCAGATCCGCCCAGGCCAACAGCTATGTCATAGTCTGGTTCCCAAACCCTTTCCCTACCAAGGGCCTCTGCGTGACAGCTCTGTCTGATTTTCTCTAAGGTTCTACCTAGCAAACCCACTTACAACAAGGATCTGAGAACTCTTCACACTATAAACCAAAGATGCTCACAACAGCTTTTTGGATACTGAGCTGAGGTTCACAGGATCCCACTGCTGGTGTACTCTGTTCCTGTGAATTGACCAACAGAGCAGGGACTCATTCAGGGTCCACAGCCAGTGACTGGTAATTGACAACATTCTTGAGCCCTTGCTATGTGCTGGGCACTGTCCCATCAACATATTTTATGCTCACCACCACTCCAGGAGACAGGTGCTACTATTATCCTTCTGACTTTAGAGGTGACGAAACAGAGGCACATAATCATCCTAGCTAAGCACTTGTCTGAGTCTCGATTCAAACCAGGAGGTCAGACCCTAGAGCTGTGCATTAACCAGTGCACTGTCCTGCCTCTGCTGGACTTTGTGTCTCCTGCCCCCTAGTCCTGGCCCCTGCCCTGTTTCTGGGGACCTCTGTGTCCAGCCAGCCACTTCCTGCATCAGCCCTGAGCTCTCTGTGCAGGTGGATAAGTCAGTCCCGGAGCCTGCAGATGAGATGCCCACCCCAGGCGATGGGATCCTGGAGCATGACCCGTTCTTCTGCCCACCCACTGAGGCCCCAGACCGTGACTTCTTGGTGGATGCTCTGGTCACCCTCCTGGTGCCCCTGCTGGTGGCCCTGCTTCTCACCTTGCTGCTGGCCTACGTCATGTGCTGCCGGCGGGAGGGAAGGTGAGTGTGGGCATGAAGGGCAGGGCAGTACCTGCTGGAGCTCACACCCATGGGACTCCTGGTGGCACCTGTGCTGTGTGGGACCCAGACGCCCTGGGAATGGGGTTCTCAGGCACAAAAGGAGTGTGGGGCCCCTTTGTAGGCAACTTAGGGCTTGAGACCTGCCTGGCCTGGCACCAGGAGGGCATTGTGGATAATTGCACACTGACCTCCACACACACTGGAGCCCTGGGGCACCTTGGGGTGAAGCCCAGAGCTGGGCTAACCCTCCCCTTCACTTTCCCACAGGCTGAAGAGAGACCTGGCTACCTCTGAGTGAGTAAAGGAAAGCAGGGGGTGGGGTGGGAGCCCACCTAGACAGTTGTTGGACCCCCACCCCCAAACTATGCCATGAACAGCAGAGACAAAATAAATCATTCTGGGGTGACCTCTGAGTCCTAGCCCCGGGCTGGCTGGATGCTGGGCCTGATCTTTCCTGACTCTGCCTTCTTATCTGCTGGTGTCCATAGAAGAGTTTCTAGTGAGCTGGGTGTGGTGGCTCATGCCTGTAATCCCAGCACTTTGGGAGGCTGAGGTGGGAGGATTGGTTGAGCCCAGAAGTTTGAGGCCAGCCTGGGCAACACAGTGAGACCCCATCTCAACAAAATTTTTTTTTAATTAGCCAGGCATGGTGGAGCATGCCTGTGGTCCCAGCTACTTGGGAGGCTGAGATAGGAGAATCGCTTGAGCCTGGGAGGTTGAGGCTGCAGTGAGCCGTAATTGTGCCACTGCACTCCAGCCTGGGCAACAGAGTGAGACTCTTTTCCCCAAAAAAGAAGAGCCTGTTGTGGCACAGGGGAATGGGAGCTACTGCCACTCTGGGGGAAAGGGCTTGAGAAGCAACTTAAGAGACTTCCAGTATCAGTATGAGTCAGACACCTGCGGTCCAGGCCGGGCCCTGCCACACAATTACTCCGTGACCCTTCTTTCTGGCTTCAGATGCTCCACCTGCAAGACCACGCAGTTGGACTAGCTGGTGTCTATGAATGCTTCCAACTCTGCCAGCCTTTCCCAAATCCTTCCTCTCTTATTTTGGCCTGGTTTCTCCTACTCATGGCCTTACCCCTCCTCTGTGCCCCCAGCCCTTTTCCTCTCCCACTCCCCTGAACCCCAGATTCCAGGAGGCAGATGTGAAATGTTAGCTTCCTTTTATTCTCACTGCACTGAGCCAATGGCGGGCTTGGCAACCCTGACTGCTTGCCCGGCCTGCCTCGTTAATTGCAGTGGCACTTGGCGATCCTTTGAACCCTCTTGACAAGTCACTTGTGCCCCTGTTTGGAGCCCAGTAGTAACCTGCGCTGTCCAAAAGGGCACTGCCCAGAGCGGCACTGCCCAGAGAGGCACTGCCCAGAGCGCCTCCTCTGCTGCTGTTGTCTCTTGACCTTGAGCTTGGACTTGGAGGCCTGCTTCTTGCCCAGGGTGAAGGAGCCAGAGGCCCCCTGCCGGTCACCTGCTGAGCATGCCCTTGTCCACCAGCCCCTTGAGCACACGCTTGAAGTGATAGGCATTTCGGGCCATGTCGTAGCCCGCGGTGGAAACAGCCTTCTTCAGGGTGGCCATGGACACATACTTGCAGGTCCCCTTGTCTGCCACAGCCCTCAGGATCACCTTGGATATGCTGGGCTTCTGGCAGGCTTTGGCACAGGTGCGTTGCCCAGTCGCTTTCTTGCTAGGGACACGCTGCCCTGCTGGCCTCCACTCAAGGCAGTATTTGAGGTCAAGGGCACTGACAGGGACAGTGGCGAAGTGCCTTTCGGCTTCTCTCCCTGGGGTAGGTGAAATATCTTGGGTGCAAGGACCTCCAGGGCAGCTGGCAGTCTCCACTGGGCTGCTCTTTGCATGATGGCTGAGGTGCGTCCTGGTTCCTGGTCCTCCCCGAGGCTTCCTCTTGGGCTCCAGCCCTCGCCTTTCCCTGGGTGGCCAGAGAGAGGATCAAGGATGGTCACCCATGGCTGGCTTCCACAGACTTGTGCTCCTGGTGCAGGGGGTGGTGAGGTTATCTCTGTGGTGACCTCAGAGGCTACCAGAATTCTGTGTGGGTCACAGTAGCCTCATTGTTTCCTCCAGGGAGGGGTGGACCAGAGATGCCAGATGGTGGAGGCATGTAACATGCCAGGTGTCCTGGGGAGGAAGGCTGCTCTTATGGGCCAAACAGTGGGCCTGCATGGTGCGTGCGCATATGCATGTGTGTGTGCACATGCCTGGGCTGATTTTATTTTGTTTTATTTTATTATTATTATTATTATTATTATTATTATTATTTTTTGAAACAGGGTTTCACTCTCTTGCCCAGGCTAGAGTGAAGTGGCGCGATCTCGGCTCACTGCAAGCTCTGCCTCCTGGGTTCACGCCATTCTCCTGCCTCAGCCTCCCGAGTAGCTGGGACTACAGGCACCTGCCACCATGCCTGGCTAATTTTTTGTATTTTTAGTAGAGACGGGGTTTCACCGTGTTAGCCAGGATGGTCTCGTCTCGATCTCCTGACCTCGTGATCCACCCACCTTGGTCTCCCTAAGTGCTGGGATTACAGGCGTGAGCCACCACACCTGGCCTATTTTTAAAACAATTTTTAGAGAGGATCTCACTCTGAGGCTGGGCGCGGTGGCTCACGCCTGTAATCCCAGCACTTTGGGAGGCCGAGGCAGGTGGATCACAAGGTCAGGAGATCAAGACCATCCTGGCTGACACGGTGAAACTCCGTCTCTACTAAAAATACAAAAAATTAGCCGGGCGTGGTGGCGGGCGCCTGTAGTCCCAGCTACTTGGGAGGCTGAGGCAGGAGAATGGCGTGAACCCGGGAGGTGGAGCTTGCAGTGAGCCGAGATCGTGCCACTGCACTCCAGTCTGGGAGACACAGCGAGACCCCATCTCAAAAAAAAAAAAAAAAAAAGAGGGTCTCACTCTGTCACCCAAGCTGGAGTGCAGTGGCATGATCGTAGCTCACTGCAACCTCGAACTCCCTGGGCTCAGCGATCCTCCCATCTCAGCTTCCTGAGTAGCTGGGACTAAAGCTACTGCACCTGGCATGGCCCTCAGTTTTAAACTCACCATTTTGACCCCACCATCTTGACCTACTGGGTTTTTGAGCCACTGGGTTGAGGAATACAAGCTTTGCAGGCATCAGGGCTATACCAACATTTATGAATTTTTTATAGGGAATATATTTTCCAGAGTGAACAGAGATGTCATTCCTTGATCTATGCTGAGTTGACTTAATTCCTCAAGCAACTTTCTATACAAAGCAGTTAAAAGGCTTTGCTTTTATTTTCTGTTTTCATTTTTGTAGAATTTTTTCCCCATGGGGATCAGTGATTTTTCATGTACATTTCACTGGGAAGATTTTATTCCCCAATTTTTTTGGACTGTGCCAAATGTAATCACTAACATCTACTACCACTGAGGATATTCTCTTGTGACCAGTATTTCCTCCACATCCAGCTTTCCCTGGGTCAACTCTGTAGCTCTGATGTTGTCAGAAAAATCTGCTGCCTCCGTCCATTTGAAATCAATAACCATTTTACCATGTGCAACATTAGCCTTGGCTGGTTTGGATTTTGTGTTGATGAATTTCTACAAAATCCAGTTTTTCACTTGTTCAATGTCTGCCACTTTTCAGATTATCCACAAGTTATGATTCTGCTGTCTGCTTTTCACCTAGATCAGATTTCAGTGATTGCACAGAGTCCTCCAGGTCCCATGACCCTCTCCTGGGGATTTCTGTGCCAGAGGCAGTGCTTTCGGGACTGTGTGTTGGTGGTGGAGTGGGAGTGGGTGAGACCCGGGCCGCGTGTGTGTGTGTGTGCCTGAGTGTGTAGGAATGCCTGCCGTTTGTCTGTCTGCCCAAGTGCTGATGTGGAAGGAACGTGGGGAAGCCACTGCGGGGTCTGGCTTCTGCTCTTGCTCTAGAAAAACATCCCCAGCACATATTTCCACCTGCGTGTTGCCAGAGTAATGAGGCCCAGATGTGGGACTGGGAGTAAGGAGGGGACCCACTGACTGAGGCCTTCCTCTGCCAGGGCCTCACCTGCCCAGCTGTCTCCATCTCAGCATCCACACACTGGTTGCTGTCTTTCCCCTCAGTCTCCCCTTGCCTGGGAATAGAAAATTGTGTTTCGGATAACTCAGCTCACCAAATTCCAGACTCAAGAGCTCATCTTGCCCCTCCCCTGGCCTTAGATGGTGACTCCACCTCTTCCTGCTGGCCAGACAGGACTTGGTCCCACGCCCCGCAGGAGGAGCGTGGCCCATTCGGTGTGAAGCTAGGTCTTTTCTGTGGTCTAAACTGTCAGGCTCTAACTGGAGTCTGTGTCCACTAATTGGGACCTGAACATGGGTGGTGATCACTTCTCCTCTCTCATCTCATCAGTAACCAAGTGGCAAGTGGGGTTGCTTCATCCCTGCCTGGGACCCCAGCTCCTCTAAGAAAACCAATTCTTGGCTGGGTGTGGTGGCTCATGCCTGTAATCCCAGCACTTTGGGAGGCAGAGGCAGGAGGGTCTCTTGAGGCCAGGAGTTCAAGACCAGCCTGGACAACATAGTAAGACACCTGTCTCTACAAAAAAAATTTTTTCTTTTTTTTTTTGAGACGGAGTCTCGCTCTGTTGCCCAGGCTGGAGTGCAGTGGCGTGATCTCGGCTCACTGCAAGCTCCGCCTCCCGGGTTCATGCCATTCTCCTGCCTCAGCCTCCCGAGTAGCTGGGACTACAGGTGCCTGCCACCACGCCCGGCTAATTTTTTTGTATTTTTAGTAGAGATGGGGTTTCACCGTGTTAGCCAGGATGGTCTTGATCTCCTGACCTCGTGATCTGCCCGTCTCGGCCTCCCAAAGTGCTGGGATTACAGGCGTGAGCCACTGCGCCTGGCCAAAAATATTTTTAAAAACTAGCCGAGCATGGTGATTTGCACTTATAGTCCCAGTTACTCAGGAGGCTGAGGCAGGAGGATCGCTTGAGCCCAGGAGGTGGAGGCTGCAGTGAGCTATGACTGTGCCACTGCACTGAAGTTGGTAACAAAGTGAGACCCCATCTCTTAAAAATAAATAAATAAATAATATAAATAAACAATATAAAGCTCAGCAAATACTGGCTTCTGGAAGAATATGGCCCCTGTGGATGTCTGTTCATGTCTCTGTATCTTGTGAGCGCTTACCACGTGGTGAGCACTGTTCTAAACACTAAGCTGCATTTTCTCTTTTAATCTTCACAGCAGTCCTAGGAGGTAGGTTTTTTTTTTTTTTTTAATAGAGATGTAGTTTCACCATGTTGGTCAGGCTGGCCTTGAACTCTTGGCCTCAGGTGATCCATCTCCTTCAGCCTCCCAAAGTGCTGGGATTACAGGCATGAGCCACTGCGCCCAGCCTGGTGGTAGGTGCTATTATCTCCATTTGGCAGTTGAGCAAACTAAGGCATGAAGTGGTTAAGCAACTTGCCCAAGACACACAGCCTTGAACCCAGGCTGCCTACACCCACAGCCCATGTCTCGACCACTGGACACTGAACAGGCACCATAGAGCTTTCTCTTTCCTTTTTTTCCTTGAGATGGAGTCTCTCTCATCCAGGCTGGAGTGCAGTGGCGTGATCTCGGCTCACTGCAACCTCCGCCTCCCAGGTTCAAGTGATTCTCCTGTCTCAGCCTCCTGAGTAGCTGGGATTACAGGTGCCCACCACCATGCCTGGCTAATTTTTTATTTTTATTTTTTGTAGCAACAGGGTTTCACCATGTTGGCCATGGTTATCTCAAACTCCTGACCTCAAGTGATCTGCCTGCCTCAGCCTCCCAAAGTGCTGGGATTACAGGCGTGAGCCACCGCGCCCAGCCCTGTAGAGCTTTCTGTTTATTTTCTGCCCCTGCACCATGTGTTTGAGTCTCTCCCCACGTAAGTGGTGGGGAGGACTGCAGGGTGACTCAGAGGCAGTGCCAGGCTGCACTTCAGGGCAGCTGACTCCCAGAGCTGACGACTCCCAACTTGTGCCTCCAGCATCCAGATGGTCCACCACTGCACCATCCACGGGAACACAGAGGAGCTGCGGCAGATGGCGGCCAACCGCGAGGTGCCCCGGCCACTCTCCACCCTGCCCATGTTCAATGTGCGCACGGGCGAGCGGCTGCCTCCCCGTGTGGACAGCGCCCAGGTGCCCCTCATTCTGGACCAGCACTGAGGGCTCGGCCAGGTGGGTCTGATGGGCGATGTCAGCCTTATTTCTGGGAACAAGATGGCCTTTATCTCAAGGCTGGGGCAAATGGTGGGGTCTGGGAGAGTTCAGGGCAACAGGCACATAGACTTGCCTGCCCCTCTGAGGCAGCTGCTGGGGGTACCCACCAGTGCCAGGGCTGTGACCCCAATGCCAAGCACTCAGGGTTGGAGGGTCAGGGTGGGGAAGGCAGGAGAACCGGCATCTGGCCCTCTCAGCCTTCCACTCTCTCTTCCCATAGTGGTTCCAGGTCCAGCCCTGACTTCATCCTCCCTTCTGTGTCCACTCGGCAAGCAGCACATCCCACCTGCTGATTCCAGCTCCTGGCCCGCCTGGAACCCAGGCTCTAAACAAGCAGGGAGAGGGAGTGGGGCGGGGTGAGAGTGTGTGGAGTAAGGACATTCAGAATAAATACCTGCTGCTCTGCTCACCTATTGCTGCTGGCAGCCTCCCCAGTCCTCACTGGCTCTGTTTCCCTTTGTGCTTTCTGGGAGGCCCCACAGGCAGCCAGTGCCTGCCAGCCTGCCCTTTGGACTCTTGGCATTTTGCCTTTTTCTCAAATTCTCCGGAAGAAAGAGGGAAGGACCTGCTACCTGCAGCCCTCCCATGAACCTGGTAGTGAGGGATGCCTGGATCATCATTCCCATTTCATAGAGGAGGAAACAGAGACCAAGGGAGAGTCAATGACTTACCCAAGGTTACAGAGCAAGCAAGTGGCAAAGCTTGGATTTGACCCTGGCATGTCTGCCTTCATCCTGCCTTCTACAGTGTTGAGGGGTTCTAGAAGCAGGAAATCCAGGCCCTTACCTGCAGATTCTGTTGGCACCTCAAGATTCCCTGGAGGGAGAGTCCCTCTGTCTGTTGTGTTTGGAGAGAAGCTAATCTAGATATGGAGAGTGGGGCCGGGCGCAGTGGCTCACACCTGTAATCCCAACACTTTGGGAGGCCAAAACAGGCAGATCACTTGAGGTCAGGAGTTCGAGACCAGTCTGGCCAACATGGTGAAACCCCATCTCTACTAAAAATACAAAAATTAGCCAGGCATGGTGGCACGTACCTGTAATCACAGCTACTTGGGAGGCTGAGGCAGGAGAATCACTTGAACCCAGGAGGTGGAGGTTGCAGATCACACCACTGTACTCCAGCCTGGGCGACAGAGCAAAACTCTGTAAAAAACAAAACAAAACAAACAAACAAACAAAAAGATATCAAAAGGAGGTTGGAATGCGGGTCCCGAATGCCCTAGGCTCAAGGACTCCCCACCTTGCTGAGCTCCTCCAGAGATGGGCAGGGGTGCAGAGGACACAGCACAGCCTGGGACCCTTGTTGGGCTGAATGGCACTAGCACAGCTTGACCCCACATGAGCTCAGAAGAGCTCAGCTGGCCATGAGGAGGCCTGAACCTGTTTTTCCCAGGTGGCTACAACCAAATTGGACCAGTTCTCCCCTGATCACTGCCACCTGGCCACATCCAGGCTCATATACTCCTGCGTGAAGACAGGCCTGAGACGGGCCTGGCTAAAAGAGGGACAGCTGGCAAGGCCCTCCCCTAGTGGCAACTCCGAGAGAACCCAGACAAGGGCTGGCATCGCCACTCCAGCCTCCTTCTCCTTTTCCTCTGCTGGGAGCCCCTGGCTCCCACATCCACACAACTAGCCCCTCACTGCAGGTTCTGTCGTTGCCCAAAGGGCACCTCCTCAGAGAGGCCTTCCCTGTCCCCACTGTGGTCCCACCGCCTGCCCTGCGAGGACTTCCTGCTCTCTGAGAGGATTTGTGCTGTCTGGGCTCACGTATTCCGAGTCCTCTTCCGCCCTAGAACATACGATTCTTTCAGCCTGCAGCAGGTGCAGTGCCTGCACACAGTGAGTGCTCAGGAAGGATGTTCTGAAGGGAGGCATGAAGGGACACCATGTATATGGGTTTGCTCAGCATTCTTTCTTTCTTTTAGAGCCAGGGTCTCACTACGTTGCCCAGGCTTGTCCCGAACTCCTGGCCTCAAGCGATCCTCTTGCCTCAGCCTCCTGAGAAGCTGGGATGACCTCCGTGAGCCACCATGCCTGTGCTCAGCGTTCTTAAGGAGGTTGCTCCCCTTCTCAGGGGACAGGGGGTGAGCAAGGCCATGGCTAAAGGTTCTTCCATTATCTCCTGTGCCTCCCTGTACCCATTAGTTAGTCAATCAACTCGTCAAACATTGGTTTCATGAGCATCTGCTGAGGCAGGCCGAGGTGCAGTGTACTGCTTAATGATTGCCTGTTGAATGACTAGCTCTTTAGGTGCCCACGCCATAACCAAATGGGTTCTTTGACTAGCGGGTGCCTCTGGCTTATCATTGGCTATTTCTTTCTTTCTCCTGAAGGAAACCAGGAGTTGCGCAGACTGGAGGCTCCAGCAGCCAGCCTGCTGTCTGGGGTAGCTCCTCCTTGATCCCTGCTCCCTTGAGGGGGAGGCTGCCCACCCCTCATCTCTGGGCTCGCCCCCTGCAGCCAGGCAGCTCTTGGGCCTCCAGTGCTCTTCCTGTGCCGGCCAGGGCTGGGAGAGTGCAAGGCCAGCTCTTCACTTCCCAGCTTTGCCTTGGGGTCTTGGCAGCGCCTTTCTCCCTGCTCAGCTCCAAAGAGCACACGGGAGCCTGGCTGCCGGCCTGAGAGGAAGTGGCCCAGACAAGTAGCTGGGAGGATGGCGTGCCTGCAGAGGACGCCAAGCCCTGCCTGGGCACACACATCCAGAGGTCCCCGGCAGCACGCTGGGAAGGCACAGACACACTTAGTTCCTCCCCACTGGGCAACAGCCCCTCCCTGGCGTGCAAGATTCCAACCAGCAGTCACGCTCCACTCCCCACAGCCAAGGACAAAGAAGGGCAGCTGCCCCCACAGCCACCTCCATCGGGAGACGGCCTGCTGCACACTCTGCTCCACCCCTGTCTCCTCCAGTCCCATGATGGTATCGCCCCTGTGGCCCAGTGGGTGGCCTCCACCTTCCTTCTAAAGACAGCACCCACACGTGGCCTGACGCTCAGACATTCCCTCACCACCTCTCTATCGGCCAGACCTGGCGACTGAAGGCGCCACCTAGGGCCGGCCTCAGCCCCCTGCTGCACACTGCCCGGGAGCAGGACTGGAATCATGATCCTGCCACACAACAGCTGGCTCAGCCAGCTGAGGGTTAGTTTACTCATAAGATGATCGTCATAACCACCTTGGGGCTGTTGTGAGAATTTGTGGGAACTGGACACTCTGGCAACTCCCAAGGATGGAGACATTATTGCATACAAGCACACACACAATCCCCCAAGGCCAGAGGTCCCTGGGGTCTCCCTGGCCCCTAAGATCCAGGCTAAATGAACTCCATTTCCAGCTGTGCCTTGTAAAAAGTTCAGTCTCTCCCTGTGAATTGGGGGTGGCAGCCTAAATTCATATGATCTTTGGCATGGATCTGCTGCCTAGAGCTGCGCCATCCAGTCCAACAGCCTCAGGCCACGTGGCTACTGAGCACTTAAGCTGTGGCTAGTCCAAACTGAGAAGTACTGTCAGTGTAATTGTGAAATGATCAGATTTGGGGATACATTAGGTTAAATAAAAGACATTGCTAAAATTAGTTTTACCTGTAGTTACTTATTTATTCTTTTGAGATGAAGTCTCACTATGTTGCCCAGGCTGGAGTGCAGTGGCATGATCATAGCTTACTGTTACCTCAAACTCAAGTGGCCTCAGCCACCAAGTAGCTAGGATTACAGGCACTCACCACCACATCTGGCTAATTTTTAAAATTTTTTTGTAGAGAGAGGGTCTCACTATGTTGTCCAGGCTGGTCTCAAACTCCTGGCCTCAAGGGATCCTCCTGCCTCAGCCTCCTGAGTAGCTAGGACATGCACTACGGCACCAGCCTTTTTATTTTTTATTTTTTATTTTTTTTGAGATGGAGTCTCGCTCCATTGCCCAAGCTGGAGTGCAGTGGCACTATCTCGGCTCACTGCAACCTCCACCTCCCTGATTCAAGCAATTCCCCTGCCTCAACCTCCCAAGTAGCTGGGATTACAGGCGCACACCGCCAGGCCCAGCTAATGTTTTCTTGTATTTTTTGTGGAGGCGGGGTTTCACCATGTTGGCTAGACTGGTCACTATCTCCTGACCTCAGGCAATACACCCACCTCGGCCTCCCAAAGTGCGGGGATTACAGGCGTGAGCCACCACCCTCGACCCTTTTTATCTTTAAATGGCTGCTAGAAAATGAAAAATTTCATCTGTGCCTTGGGTTGTATCTTTATTGGGCTGCGCTGGTTTCATGGCTCTTCCCGTATCTCCATCCCAGATTAACTTACACCCGGAACTCAGCCCTTTACCCTGCTTTCTGCAGAACACCTGCTCTCGTAGGCCCCTGTTCACTCAGCAGCGAAGCCCTGGCGTGCGGGCAGTTTGCCCCACAGCAGTGAATTCATCCAGAATTTGAACATGTGTGTGGCCGCCCTCTCTAAAATGTCTTAGTCCCCATCATGGTTCTCTGTACCTTCTCATTCAGTACCCCTTTCCCAGTTCCTCCCATTGTCTTTTGCAGAGAAAATCCCACTTTCTCCAGCACTAGCGTGTGCCAGACTCACCTCCCTCCTGGCCTTGCCTTGCACATTCTCTGCGAAGGGTTGAAATCTCTGCATGGGGAGGGCCTGCCACCCTACTGGACAAGACCCCTCCTGCTTCCAGGATCTTGCCTCCCTGTCTGTGGACATGCCCTCAGCCTGACTTGATACCCTCTAGAGCGCACACAGGGGAAGGGGACAGGGAGACACACCCTTCCCAGCACCAGGGCTCCCGCTGGCTGGGGGACATCAGGAGAGTGGTCTCCTCCCACACCCACTGATTTTTCCCACACTCCTCTTTGCTCCCCTGCCCCACTCATCCATATCACACAGACAGACCCTCCTATGCCCTCTGTCACGCTCATGTACAATATGTCCCAAATGCCATCGTCCATGTGTTCTCACAGTTCACACAGGGTTGCTTTCACTGCCTCACGTGTGGGGGAGCTGCCCTCATCACGCACAGATGCCCGCCCACCCCAACCCACACACATGCATGTGTATAGGGCCCCTGTGAACACAGATGCATTTATTTGTGCACAGATAGGTGGGCACAGAGAGTGAGACACATGCTCATCACCAGGCACCCCCAGGAGACGGGGCACTCACCTCGCTCCCTCAAATGCCTCTTCGTGTGGACGCTGGTCTTGACGGCAGCCTCACATTCTCTCCCACGCCGCCCACGCTCACGCCTGCTCCACACACAGTCTCCTCGCCCCAGCCAGCAAGCTCTCTCGAAACCCCTCCCCTCCTCCACCCACCCAGCTCTGTCACTGGAGAAAGTCTGGAAAGCTGAGAGTTAAGGTGCTGAGAAAAAAAAAAAAAGGAGGGAAAATCCACTGTATTCTGGTGATAGAAACTCCTGCCGGGAGATGGGCTCAAGTCCCAAAAGGGACCCAGGAGTCTGAGATTACAGCTGAAATTAAAAATCCAAATGAAGCCTCCTCCCTTTCTAGAATTTACCATCTGGGTTTGACTGAAAAGTCAACCACAGGAGCCTGGTCCTTCTCACAGAGAAGACAAAGGTGAGTCTGACAGAGCGGCAGGCTCTGTGACACCCTGCAGGGGATAGTGAGGGTCTCGGGGAGCGGGTCTGGGTGGCTGTATTTAGGGCAGCTGTGATGTCAGCGGAAAGGAGGGTTTGAGTTGGGAATATGGCACAATGGCCCCTTTGTCCCCCTCCCCTCCTGTCCTGTACACACTGAAACCACACACCAGCCCCATACCACGTGATACAGGCTCTGAGCTGCCCATGGGGCACTGCCACAAAAGGCTGCCCCCATTGCAGCCCTGACCCACAGTGTGTGTGTCCACATACATGCCCACGCATGTACACACACACTCACATACCCACATGTAGATTTGTACAGAGGTGACAAGAGGCATATTCACTCCTTTGCCTACAGCTCTGCTGCCCCATGCGGTAACCCTTATCCCACATAGAGTTAGTAAAATTAATTGCAATTCAGTAAAAGTGGAAACTGCATTCCTCAGTCACACTAGCTGCATCTCACATGCTCAACAGCTGCATGTGGTTAGCGGCTACCGTACAGGGCAGTGCAGCTCTAGGACATGTCTGTTGCTGCAGAAAGGCCTGCCCTGCACCCTCCATTGCTGTCCACTCCCCCATGGGCCTGACTTTCACTTGCTCTTCCTCTCACACTTGCTCACTCCGGTGCACAAAGCACACACAGCGCCATGCTCTCACCTAATGGGTGGCCTCTCTAGCTCAGTCTCTCTTTTTAGTCTCGCCAGTACCTAAGCGCAGACTCTGCCTAGCCCTGCATCGCAACACCTGGCCTCTAGTCTGGAGAGAATAACAGGATGGAAACATGACCACATCCACAATCCTAGGGTGAAGGACCGAGGGGAGCTATGTGGATGTGGAGAGCTTTGGAAACTCAGAGGGGCTGAGCTCAGGCTGGGTTGGGCAGGGAAATGGGAGGAGAATGACACATTTGAACATGGCCCAGACAGTAGGGCATTGAACATGCAGAGAGAAAGGACATCTAGGAAGGCCTGGAAGTGGGGAAATGCAGTGCATTTGTGGAAACTATGGCCACCCTTTTTGGTTGGTGTGACACATGTGGGCAGGGGAGGGGACAGTGAGCCTGGGCAGGTGGGTAGTGACCAGGTAGAGCCTTGGATGCCAGGCTCAGGATGTCCCTGGGTCCCCCATGAGGGCAGATGGGGATGTGGCCTGGACAGCCAGGGTCCTTAAGTCCCAGAGGTCCAGGTAGACAGGGTTTCTGCCAGCATGGCAGGCATCACCAAACAAGCAACACATTGATCAAGAGCTGGAGCCCAGCACTGTGGCTCATGTCCTTAATTCCAGCACTTTGGGAGGCTGAGGCAGGCAGATCACTTGAGGCCAGGAGTTCGAGACCAGCCTGGCTAACATGGTAAAATCCTAACTCTACTAAAAATATAAAAATTAGCTGGGTGTGGTAGTGCATGGCTGTCATCCCAGTTACTTGGGAGGCTGAGGCACGAGAATCGCTTGAACCTGGGAGGCGGAGGCTGCAGTGAGCTGAGACTGTGCCACCGCACTCCAGCCTGGGCCACAGAGTGAGACTCTGTCTCAAAAAAAGAGAAAAAGAGAGTTGGATGGGCATCATACAACTTTGGGTAATTTGCATGTGAATAAACCTTCATTTATATGCCATCATTCTTATCCTCTGTATACCTATTCCCTTTCCACACTGTCCTAAGTGTGGTAGAAGTGCTAATGATGAATTATTAAAGGCCATAATGAATGGCCATGAATACTTAATGACACCACGATATTAGTATTGCCGATGAATATCTACAGACTTGACCATCTCTCTGGGGACCTTAGGGAGGAGCGTGGGCTTTTTGTTTCTTTCGGGTTTAGACCTGAGACGGGGTGAGAGAGGTGACCAGCTGTCGTCTCGCTGTCTCCCTGGCTCCGGGTGCCTGGTTCTCTCCGGACTTCTGACGCCCTGGATTCTCTGTCCCCCGCTGACCACACTTGCAGTCTCCCCTACCTGCGATGGGGGAGCCGAACAGTCAGTCACCTTCCCTCCCGGCCTCGGCTTCTCAGGCAGGTGGGAAGGAGCAGGCAGAAGGTGAAGGAAAAAAGAAGGGAGGGAGAAGAGGAAGGAAGAGGAAGCAAGAATTTAAGAAAAAAAAAAAAGAAAAAGCTTCAAAAGGAGTAGGCAGGAGGCAGGGGCACAATGGCTCCCCAGGCCACCCCAGCCCAGGGGTGTTGTGGTCTGGGGATTCAGGAGGTTGAGGCACCCAGTCCGTGGTGAGCAGGGCCGGGCCTCCTTCCTTCCTGAGAGCACTGTGCAAGCGCCTTCCCCACAGCTCTCCCACGCATCTGTCTCCCTCACTCCCCCAGGGCCAGGACAGCGAGCAGGGATCCCGCCTTCCTCCTGGTCCTTCCCAGACCCTCGCCAGGCTCAGCAGACCCCTCTCCCGTTGCATTGCTCCTTTGGCAGGAGCTCAGCATGGGTGTGGAGGGAGCAGAGGCCAGACGACCCTTCATGTCAGTCCAGGGAGAGGCCCCCAGGTCCTCCTCACGGGTTCCACTCCCCTCACCCTCCCAGTATCCGTGAGCATCCCACCGCCACCAACTGCAGGGCGTCCAGGGCGGTGGAGAGTGAATGGGCTTGAAGGGGAGTGGGCATAAGGTTTGGACATCCCCAGGTGTGAAGGGTGTGTGTGTGTTGTGCACGTGGATTGCCTGTATGGTATTGCAGGGGAGAAGAGAATTTGGAAACGGTGCAAGGGAATTGCAAGAGATAGAAAATAAAAGAGGAAATAAAAAGGTTTGAGGTATAAGAAGGGTGAGAGAAACGGGAGCAGGCCTATGGAGGGATCTAGAAGAAAATAGTGGGGAGAGAAAGGGCAGGAATGGAAGGCAAGCCCACCACCCCAAAGTCCCTTCCCCATATCTCCCCCTCCCCCAACTCCAAAGAAGGAAATTAGGAGGCCACTGCGGATTATGTTTGGGTCATTTCCACATGCTTTATTCCAGCAATCAAAATAATTAAAAACATCTCAAATTATTATACACATACAAAATAGGTACAGAGTCTTTTGCTTCCTCCCACCCCTAGGGGGAAAAACTGCTTTGTGCTTTGGGAAGTTGTCTCTGAAACCCGGGGAGAGAGGACGCAGGACAGACTAGGAGAGAGCCGGGAGGATGGGCTGCAGCTGTGGAGGAGGGTTTCAGAGGAGAGCGGTCAGAGAGCAGAGGCCTGAGAAGCCAGAAGCGGGTAGAGAGAGGGTGGAAAGTGAGCAACGGGCTGGGCTGGAGCCGCACACGCTCTCCTCCCATGTTAAATAGCACCTTTAGAAAAATTCACAAGTCCCCATCCACAAAAAAAAAAAAAAAGAAAAATATCAAGGAATAAAAATAGACTTTGAACAAAAAGGAACATTTGCTGGCCTGGGGGGGCATCTCAATTTCTATAGCACCAGTGATTCCCTCCCCACCCCATCACATAGATGTAGCACCTTTGGTATAAAATGGGGAGCCGCTTCCACCCTGCCCCCATCCCCGCCCCCAGGCAGTTGCCCCGGTGACACATCAAGACAAGAACGAGGTAGTCTTTCAGCAACACAGTTACACAAGGAACAGAACAGTCTCTCCCGCCCAGCCCTGCGGCACGAGGGATTGACGCGTTCCCCAAATCCGATGTTTCTGCTTTGTCGTGGCCCTTCCTGACTCTCCTCCGAACCCAGTGAGGGGCTGGTGGCTCCCCCGGCATGACCCCCTCAAAAACGAAGGGGAGATGTTGCAAGAGCCATGGGAGTGCCAGATGGCAAGGCTTCTTTGGCAGTCTGAGAACCCCAGGTCTCCCCAGGGTCTGGGGGTGCTGGGCGGGCAGGAGCGGGCTGAGGGTGGGGACCACTTGGGTGTTTCAGCATTGCCTTTGGTTGCTGGGCAGACAATGCATTGTTTCCTGTGTCTTCTGGGGAGACAGATTTGGGAAGGAGTGGAGGGGAGGCCCCAAGAGGGGATGGAGAAAGGAGCAGAAAGGGCAGCGTTGGGGTTTCATAAGCCCAACGGGCAGAAAGGGACTTACCCCCGCATGGGTCTTCAAGCAAGTGGACCAAGCTTCCTTTTTTAAAAAGTTATTTATTTATTCTTTTTTTTTTTTTTTGGTAAGGTTGAATGCACTTTTGGTTTTTGGTCATGTTCGGTTGGTCAAAGATAAAAACTAAGTTTGAGAGATGAATGCAAAGGAAAAAAAATATTTTCCAAAGTCCATGTGAAATTGTCTCCCATTTTTTGGCTTTTGAGGGGTTCAGTTTGGGTTGCTTGTCTGTTTCCGGGTTGGGGGGAAAGTTGGTTGGGTGGGAGGGAGCCAGGTTGGGATGGAGGGAGTTTACAGGAAGCAGACAGGGCCAACGTCGAAGCCGAATTCCTGGTCTGGGGCACCAACGTCCAAGGGGGCCACATCGATGATGGGCAGGCGGGAGGTCTTGGTGGTTTTGTATTCGATCACTGTCTTGCCCCAGGCTCCGGTGTGACTCTGGGGTGGGGCGGAGACAATGGGAGGGGGCATTACCACGTGGGAGTGATGGAAAGAGGACACTATGGCCTGCCCAAAAAGCCCAAGGCCAGAGAGGTGGGGCCCTGCCTGAGGATTCTGGCCACTCACCGTGCAGCCATCGACAGTGACGCTGTAGGTGAAGCGACTGTTGCCCTCGGCGCGGATCTCGATCTCGTTGGAGCCCTGGAGGAGCAGTGCCTTCTTGAGGTTGCCAGTCTGCTGGTCCATGTAGGCCACGCTGTTCTTGCAGTGGTAGGTGATGTTCTGGGAGGCCTCGGTGGACATCAGGCGCAGGAAGGTCAGCTGGATGGCCACGTCGGCAGGGTCGGAGCCCTCGCCGCCATACTCGAACTGCAGGGGAGGGGAGAGAGGGAAGAGTGAGCAGCTATGCAGGAACCTCTAGTCCTGCCTGGCCTCCCTGTCCAGGGTCCTCAGAGAGCGGCCCAATACACCCTTATATCAAGAGGGGCCACCTGCCCATAGGCAGCCTGTGTCTGAACCACTATCAGGGACCTGGGACCCCTGCCTCCCAGCCCAGCTCTGTCCATCACCCTTAGCAGAGACCTACTCCAGGACTTCATGTCCCTTCTGAGCACTGGGCTAGCCCATCTCCTAACACTGGCTCTGAGGTCCAGCTCACGCACCTGGAATCCGTCGGTCATGCTCTCGCCGAACCAGACGTGCCTCTTGTCCTTGGGGTTCTTGCTGATGTACCAGTTCTTCTGGGCCACACTGGGCTGAGTGGGGTACACGCAGGTCTCACCAGTCTCCATGTTGCAGAAGACTTTGATGGCATCCAGGTTGCAGCCTTGGTTGGGGTCAATCCAGTACTCTCCTGTGGTAGGGCAGGGCAAGGTGGAGTCAGGGAAGTGGAGCAGCCAGCACCATATGGTAGGGGCACATATGGGCATGGGGACCCTGGCATGGCAGAAGTAGGAGGGAGGGGGAGGCTAGGGCAGGCCCTCACCGCTCTTCCAGTCAGAGTGGCACATCTTGAGGTCGCGGCAGGTGCGGGCGGGGTTCTTGCGGCTGCCCTCGGGGCTCCGGATGTTCTCGATCTGCTGGCTCAGGCTCTTGAGGGTGGTGTCCACCTCGAGGTCACGGTCACGAACCACATTGGCATCATCAGCCCGGTAGTAGCGGCCGCCATCGTGAGCCTTCTCTTGAGGTGGCTGGGGCAGGAAGCTGAAGTCGAAACCACCGCTGGGAGGACCAGGGGGACCGGGAGGGCCAGGAGGGCCAGGGGGACCCTGCACAGAGAGGGAGGAGACTGGGGATTACCGGCTTCCAAGTGCTTTGGGGGCTGGAGGGCCATGAGCAGAGGGGATGAGGGGCTACATACAACAGGACCAGCATCACCAGTGCGACCGCGAGGACCAGGGGGCCCAATGGGGCCAGGGAGGCCGTTGAGTCCATCTTTGCCAGGAGTACCAGCAGAGCCAGGGGGACCCTGGAGTGGGGGAAATGGTTTGAGAAAGGCTGCCAGAAGCCCCAACAACCCCAGCTCTGGAGGAGAAGCCCACCACCCTCCCTGCTGGCTCTGGCTCCACGGCCTCATAGAGCCAGTTTCAGCCTCTTTCCATAGGACATGCCATAGCTCGCTCCAGCCGCTGAGCCAGGGGAGGACGGACTGGGGAGCAGAGAGGCCAAAGCTAAATCAGATTGCTTGTTCAGGATTCTTCTTCTCTTTGTCCACTCCCTGTCCCTTAACCCTTCTCCAGAGAGGCAAAGGGTGCCTGGGTCCCTGGCAAGGGTCCCCAAGGTGAGCCTGGGCTTGGGACTCAGGAAGAGAAGAGAGAAGGCATGACTTACTCGGGGACCAGCAGGACCAGAGGCTCCAGAGGGACCTTGTTCGCCAGGAGAGCCCTGAAGGACAGATAAAAAGGCAATTCAGGCCCAGTGAGGGTCAAATGTAGCCTGAGGGCCTTGCTGGAGAGACGAGGGCAGCGTGGGCAGCCCATGCCCCTTCATTATTCTGGAAATCTAGCCCCAGGGTGTCCATAGGCAGAGACCTCTCCCATAATCCCTCTCTGTGTACCCCTCACCCTCTCAGAAGCTACTTGGACATGCCCATAAATCTTCAGACCCCAGTCCTCACTAGGGAGGGGTAAGAGTGACTATCCAGAGGGGGAAACCGAGGCAAAGCTCCCCCTTCTATCATACAGCACAGCATGAGGACTGGGGAGGGGCTGAGCATACTCACAGGAGGGCCAGGGGGACCCTGGAGGCCAGAGAAGCCACGGTGACCCTTTATGCCTCTGTCGCCTTGTTCGCCTGTCTCACCCTTGTCACCACGGGGGCCTTGGGGTCCCTAGAAGAGAGACGGGGCATCAAGTGGGGCACTGTCCGCATCTGTAGGGTTCTGAAGGTGTGGGAGACACAGCAGGGAACTTACAGCGGGGCCACGGGCGCCAACAGGGCCGACAGGACCAGCGGGACCGGCAGGACCCTGAGGAGAGCAAGGAGAGCATGAGATCTTGGCCAGGGGAGGCTGAGGCTGGGGCTGCAGGATGAGGCCTCCCCCTGCTGCATATCTCTCTCCTCAGCCCCTTCCCACTGTGGCCATCTCTCCCAACTCCCAGGGAAACCTCCCCACTGCAATCTTCATGAGAGCTGGGGCCAGCTCAAGGGAGAGGGGGTCCTGTCTGGGAGAGGGGACTTGAGGCTGAGCTTTAACTCAGTTTTTTGGATTAAGGCCCCGACATCTTGCAGGATCTCCTTTCCTCCCCCTGCCTGGGTGAAGTCCGACACCCATCCCCAGGCCTCTAAGGAGGCCTGGAGAGTCCCTGGCCTGACCAGACACAGGGAACTGGAGCCCAGCTACTTACAGTCTCACCACGATCACCACTCTTGCCAGCAGGGCCAACGGGGCCAGGGGCACCAGGAGCACCAGGAGCACCAGGAGGTCCAGCGGGGCCAGTCTCACCACGGTCACCCTGGCGGGGAGAGCAGAGGAATATGGGCCAGCTCCAGCTGAATGGCCAGGATGGGGCAGGGAAGCAGCAGACAAGGCTGTGGTCATGGAGTGTCACCATCTTACCTTGGGGCCAGGAGAACCATCTCGTCCAGGGGAACCTTCGGCACCAGGAGCTCCCTGCAGAGAGAGAGAGAGAGAAGTGAGAGTCAGCCAGAGAAGAGGACTTAGGCAAGGCCACAGTGGCCATGCTGAGGGTACTGGCATGGGGGCTGGGGACTGCTCACCTCACGTCCAGATTCACCAGGGGGTCCGGCCAATCCAGGGGGGCCCATGGGACCAGGGGGACCACGTTCGCCACTTGCTCCAGAGGGACCTTGTTTGCCAGGTTCACCCTAAGGGAGAAGAAAGAGTCAGGCCAGCGACAGGGTCTGAGAGGACCCATGAGTCCCCTGAGGTCATCTCTACCAAATCTGTTCTCCTTGGCTCCACCCCACTCCAAGTCCTGTGATGGTTTTTCTCAGGGTCCCCCAAGGTGAGGGGGGCACTTACAGAGGGGCCAGGAAGACCAGGGAAGCCTCTTTCTCCTCTCTGACCAGGCAGGCCGACCACGCCACGCTGTCCAGCAATACCTTGAGGCCCGGGAGTGCCAGGAGCACCCTGTGGGAGGCAAACAGGGGTGAGGTGCGGGACAGCAGCACAGGGACCCCTCCCCAGCTCTGGACACCTCTGGAGCTGCAGAGATCTGAGCTGGCACTTACAGCAGGCCCATCAGCACCAGGGGATCCTTTCTCGCCAGCGGGGCCAGGGGGACCAGGGGGACCAACTTCACCAGGACGTCCAGCAGGGCCAGTCTCACCACGGGGACCTTTGCCACCTTCTTTGCCAGCAGGACCAGGAGGGCCAGGGGGTCCAGCATTTCCCTGGATGGGGATAGGAGCGGCCGTCAGACTCCAGGGGGCTCTGGTGCATCATTGGTTCCTCAGTCGGACCCACCATCCTTCTGGCAGCCCGCACCCACCACCCCCAACCTAGAGCAGTGGACTCCACTGCAGAGACTTACAGAGGGGCCAGGAGGACCGACTCGGCCAGCAGCACCAGGGAAACCAGTAGCACCCTGGAAGGGAGAACAAAGGAACCGTCAGAGGGAGAACAGCCAAGTCATCCTATTCAGCTGCCCTCACCTGCCACCGCTGCCTGGGGAGAGGGGAGAGGCTCAGCAGAGAGGCAGGTGATACTCACAGGGGGACCAGCGCTGCCACGAGCACCTTTGGGTCCAGGAGCACCAACATTACCCTGTAGGAGAGTACAGAGGCATCAAGCCTGGACCTGTCCTGAGTCCTAGGACACCAGCATCACAGGCACAGAGGGCAAGCCACTCACAATGGGGCCAGGGGGTCCAGCGGGTCCGGCAGGGCCAGGGGGACCAGCATCGCCTTTAGCACCAGCATCACCAGGTTCGCCTTTAGCACCGGGTTGGCCATCAGCACCCTGGGGGAGGAAGCAGGGCCGTGAGTGCAGAGAGGCAGGCAGGAGTTTCCACCGGCGGGGCAATGGGCAGTAATGGAGGCAGGAAGATGCTTGGGTGGGAAACAATCCCGTCTCCACCCTTCTCCCCAGAGGAGGGCTGACGCCTTTGTCCTCATTCTGTCCCTCGAGGTCCCAGGTCCCAGTCGGTGATGAAAAATGAGGGGGTCTTGGTACTCACAGGGGGGCCAGCGAAGCCAGCAGGGCCGGGGGGACCAGGCTCACCACGGTCTCCCTAGAAGAAAAGGTGGCAGATTGGAGAGATGCGCTGACATGAGGGAAGGCGGAGATGGAGTGAGGGGAAAGGCAAGAGGTGGAGGCACAGACAGGGCCAGGAGTGCTATGTGAAGGGAGGGAAGGGCCAAGTGTGGGGTCTTAACAGGTCTTCTATACTTACGGGGGCACCACGAGCTCCAGTGGGACCAGCAGGGCCGCTGGGACCAGTTTCACCCTGAGAGCAAGGAACAAGAGGCTCAGGGTCAGGGCCTCCCCTGAATATTCCTGGTAGATGACCCCAGGAGAGCCTCCCCTCCCTCTGGTCCCTCCAGGTTCCCGGGTTGACAGCTCAGTTTGACAGGACCTGCTTTCCCAACCCAACCCCATGGAACCGTGCCCAGGCCTGCTGGGGAGGCTATGTGTTAGGGCAGAAGGTGGGGAAGCAGCCACCTCACCTTGTCACCAGGGGCACCAGCAGGACCAGGAGGACCAATGGGGCCAGTCAGACCACGGACGCCATCTTTGCCAGGAGAGCCATCAGCACCTTTGGGACCAGCATCACCCTAAAGACATGGATAAGCTTGAGATTTCCAGTGTGGGGCAAGGAGATGACCTGTAGTGTTCTGCTTGTGTCTGGCTTTCCTGAGAGGCCCTCTCCTGCTCTGCCCTGCCTCCACCTGGGGCAAGGACTCAAAGGTCCTTTCAGGAAAAAGGGTGCCTGCCTGGAGACTCAGGTAGAACTGAGGTTAAGAGGCCCCTGACTTGTGTAGGGGGATGAATAAGGGAGTCTCCATCAAGGAGATGCCCCCACCTCTCATCACCATGGTAACTCATGGGGAGAGACAGGCCTGGACCACCAGGAGAGGATTCATCAGCAAAGAGGCCAGAGCAGAAAGGGGAAGAGGGGAGGATTAGTGAGAAGAGGAACAGATCCCAGGGAGAAGGAGAGATGATGAGGGATTCACAGTAGGCAGAGATGGGAGCCATGTAGGGCTCAGGGGAGAGGGAAGGTTGAACTTACTCTGTCACCCTTAGGCCCTGGAAGACCAGCTGCACCACGTTCACCAGGCATTCCCTGAAGGCCAGGGGCGCCCTGGCTACCGGGAGCTCCAGGGGCACCAGCATCACCCTATGTGACAACCAAGAAGACTGAAGTGAGGCGTGGGGTCCCAAGAGTGGGTCATAGCCCTAAGCCCTGCTTGGTATCTCACAGGCTTAGTTCCAAGGCCAATGACAGGCCTTGAGAAAAGATGAAAAGAAAAGACTCACAGCCCAGACTCCAGGCTGTTTGTGGGCCCCTACCCTGGTTTTTTCCCCCCACCTTGCACCCTATCTCCATGGCTTTGGTCATAGCCAGCCATCCCCTGCTGCAGGAGGGGTGAGACCTGGTCCCCGGGCTGCTTGCCAGAGACCCTTCCACGCTGCCCTCACCTTAGCACCATCATTGCCGGGAGCACCATTGGCCCCTCGGGGACCAGCAGGACCAGGGGGACCTTGCACACCACGCTCGCCAGGGAATCCTCTCTCGCCCTAGAAGGGAAGGACAGGGCATGTGACAGCTGTTCTGGAGACAGGGCCACGTACAAGGCACCTTGATGGATGCAGCGAGAGAGGCCTACTTACTCTTGCTCCAGAGGGGCCGGGGGCACCAAGGTCTCCAGGAACACCCTGAGGGGGAGGGAGGGAGGGAGGAACAGACAGTGAGCAAAATCTACCTGGGGCCACTCTGCTGCAAAGCACTGTCCCTCCTCCTGGGGTATGGCCGTGATGAGAGAGGAGCCCCTTCTCAGCACTGAAGTGGAATTATCCCAGACAGCCCCTCTCTTCCTCCTGGAGATGTGTCAAAGGCCTCCCCGCTCCCCAAACTATGGACCAAAATGTATCAATAGAAGGGTTGAGGGAAAGTCACAGCATATCCCAGCAGCTCTTAAAAGAAGTCACCCAGGCTAGCAATCATGCAGCCCCCACTTCCCTCTGTGATGCTCCCTCCATGGTAGGAAGTTCTTTCTGGCGTCTGATCTCAATCCCTCTAGCTGATGGCTGTCTGATGAACTAGGAGCAGCGGCCTGTCCCTCTGGATTCCCTGCATCTCCCACCCTTCTGGCCCGCTGCTCCCAGCTGCTCCCTCTTACCTGTTCACCAGGTTTGCCTGCTTCACCGGGAGGACCAGCGGGGCCGGGGAGACCCTGTGAGTGGGAAATGGGGGAAGGAGGAAGGGAAGGTTTAGAATCTGGAAGAGACCAAAGAGCTGTTTCCCACCCCTACCTCCCAGCACCCTGACAGCCATGAGGCCTCACCTGGAAGCCGGGGGAGCCAGCAGGGCCTTGTTCACCTCTCTCGCCAGCGGGACCCTGCACAGAGAGAACAATGCGGTCACGGAGAGGCCCAGGAGACGAGGGGCTGAGGGTGTTTCCCCTTTCCTGCTCCCCAGATCTCCCTATCAGCGACACTCACAGCAGGGCCAGGGGGTCCCTGAGCTCCAGCCTCTCCATCTTTGCCAGCAGGACCCTGTGGGGAGAGAGCGAAGGGGAACTCAGGGTTGGGAGGCCCTGAGCAGGCTCTGAGCAGCCAACTCAGGTTGGGAGCAGCCAAGGACTGTGGCCTCTAGCACCGATCCTGCAGGGAGGAGAAAGTGCTGGGGCAGCAACCGGAAGCGGGTAGGGAGGGACGGAAAGGAGATACTTACGACAGCACCAGGGGGTCCGGGAACACCTCGCTCTCCAGCCTTGCCGGGCTCTCCCTGTGGAGAAAGGGAGTTAGGGTTGAGGGGGCTGAAGTAAGAAGCCAGGGCCTCCTAGGGACTCTCATTTACTCTGAGTGGGACTTTTTAAGGGACTTTCTTTTCAAAAGACTCTGCTGTTTGGCCCCCAGGGAATGCCCCTGCAGGCGCTTCTTGCTGGGCCCCTTCGAGCCCACTCCTCCTAAGATGCCCTTCCAGGCTCCTCCTCCTGCACCCTCTCCCCTGCCTTTTCGCTGTTAGATGCCCGCTGTGGCCTGCACTGCAAAGGGCTTTCCTCTCCTCTGCTATCTCCTTTTGGACCTTGAAGAATCCACCAAGACTGGGGGTGCCTACCGTATCAAAGGACTGTCCTATCCCCACATGTAGGGGGTGGAGGGCCACCAACAACACTTATTTCCAGCACAGAGCAGTGGTCATGGAGCCTGGAGAAGTCTTTCATTTTTTCTTTTCTCTCTCTCTTTTTTTTTTTTTTTCTGTTTTTTTGTTTTTTTGAGACGGAGTCTCACACGGTTGCCCAGGCTGGAGTGCAATGCAGTGAGTGCAGGCTCACTGCAACTTCCGCCTCCCAGGTTCATGCAATTCTTCTGCCTCAGCCTCCTGAGTAGCTGGGATTACAGGTGCACACCACCACACCCAGCTAATTTTTTGTATTTTTAGTAGAGACGTGGTTTCACTATGTTGGCCAGACTGGTCTCAAACTCCTGACCTCATGACCCACCTGCCTCAGCCTCCCAACATGTTGGGATTACAGGCATGAGACACCACACTCAGCCGAGAAGTCTTTCATTTTACAGATCAGGAGACTGAGGTCCAGAAAGCGAGAGTGAGTGGCCACACAGCAGGTAGCGCCAGAGCTGAGCCCAGAGCTCAGGACTCCTTTGAGTCTCAGGTGTGTCTGTCCCTGGCTCTTCATGGATCCTCACTGAATACTCACAGCAGCACCTTTAGGTCCAGGGAATCCCATCACACCAGCCTGACCACGGGCACCAGGGGGGCCTGGGGGTCCGGGGCGACCATCTTGACCGGCGGGACCCTAAGGATGGGAGGCACGAAAGCAGCAGTGAGGATAGTGAGGAGGTAGACAGGACAGTGGCAGGGGGTCAGGGGGAGTGATACTTACAGGGGGGCCAGTTTTGCCATCAGGACCAGGGCTGCCAGGGCTTCCAGTCAGACCCTAGGGCGGCAGAGAGGTATGAGTGGGTTTGGGGGAGAAGCATGATGGAGGTGGGGGAGGACTCCGGAGGGCAGATCCCTGGGCCTGCTCCAGAACGCCTCATCCCAGACCCCACATGGTATGGTCAGGGCCTGGCCAAGCCAGGCTGAAGGACTGGGGCCTCACCTTGGCACCAGGCAGACCAGCTTCACCAGGACGACCAGCTTCACCAGGAGATCCTTTGGGGCCAGCAGGGCCAGGAGAACCACGTTCACCAGCGGGACCCTGGTTGGGAGAAGTCACAGGAACAGTTAGGGTCTCAAGTTTGTGGCTCTTTGCCATGGGCCAAAAGAGGAAGACGATGCCCAGGGAGCAGCAGGGACAGTCCCCCGGCCTCAAGGAGAGGTTACCTTGGGACCAGCAACACCATCTGCACCAGGGAAACCACGGCTACCAGGTCCACCCTGCAGGAGGA
The DNA here is from genome assembly GCF_024542745.1 of Macaca thibetana thibetana. Classification (NCBI taxonomy): domain Eukaryota; kingdom Metazoa; phylum Chordata; class Mammalia; order Primates; family Cercopithecidae; genus Macaca; species Macaca thibetana. Next base: position 44,922,793 of record NC_065593.1, on the reverse strand, counting down.
GAGGAGGCCAGTTAACTCAGAGACACGTGGGCACCAGCCAGGCACTGAGGGTGGAGTGGGAGGGGGCGGGCAGGGGCACTTACACGCTCGCCAGGGGGTCCGGGCAGGCCAGTGGGTCCGGGTTCACCTCGAGCTCCTCGCTTTCCTTCCTCTCCAGCAGGGCCAGGAGGTCCTTGAACACCAACGGGGCCCTGGAGAGAGCCAAGAGGAGGGGGCGGCCTATGGTGAGGGGCCATCCTATGCCAGTCTTAGAGCTGGCTGAGGCTGGGCTTCCAGCATCAGGGGTGGGGCAGGGGCTCCCCCAGAAGGCTAGGGGTTCCTCTTCCTTTCTGGATCTCCCTCAGGGGGCTTCCAGGGCAAGGTGGGCTGGGCTGCAAGAAGAATGACAGGGAGACTTACGGGTTCTCCCTTAGCACCAGTGTCTCCTTTGCTGCCAGGAGCACCAGGTTCACCCTGCAAGGGGGGAGAAGAGGATGAGCTGAGAGTTGGGGGCGCTCAGTTGGCCTGCATCTTCCTGCTCCCCAGATGAGAGCCGCACTGGAGCCAGTGCATGGGGCGGGCAGAATTTTGGTACTCACGCTGTTACCCTTGGGACCGGGAGGGCCGCCGGGGCCCTGGGGTCCAGAGGGGCCTCGGGCACCAGGGAAGCCAGGAGCACCAGCAATACCAGGAGCACCCTGTGGGAAGCAGACAGCCAGGTGAGCCTAGGAGCAGAGGGAACGGGGCAGGCAGGCTGCAGGCAGCAGGGGTGGAACTGAAGCCTGGCAGGATACTTACATTGGCACCTTTAGCGCCAGGCTGTCCATCAGCACCAGGGTTTCCCTGTGGCACAGAGAAAGGAGTGTGAGCAACAGGCAAGGACTCTGAGGTTAGAAAGCGGCACAGGGGACACTGAGGCAGGGACACTTACAGCAGGGCCAGCAGCACCAGCAGGGCCAGGGGGGCCAGGCTCACCACGCACACCCTGGGGACCTTCAGAGCCTCGGGGACCTTGGGGACCAGCTTCGCCCTGGATCAGAAGAAAGGACATATCAGAAGCCACCCTAGGAAACCCAACCTTGCCTCTTGGGATGACAGGAGGAAGGGGAGACAGGGACAGGAAAGCAATGATCAGGACTCTAAGATCAGACACAGAGACCCTGGGACAAAGGTGTTAGTGAACGGGTTGCTCTCTTGCCATTCTGGGTCCCTTTGGTTTGGGGAACAAGGAGACGTGAACTGCTTGGCCCATGAGGGTCATGCTCAGAGGAGAGTGGGGGGTCTCACCTTAGCACCAACAGCACCAGGGAAGCCAGGAGGACCAGCGGGGCCAGTAGGACCCTGTGAATGAAATGGAGATCTTAACGAGAAGGAAGAGATGGCAGCTGCAAGTCACACCCTGGGACAGAAGAAGCCCTGGGGTTCAGACCAACACAACCTGCCCCCAGTGTCAGCTCCGAGAGCAGACACTGAGACTCCTCCCCACTCCCAGGCCCTGAGGCCTACAGGCCACACTCACAGGGGGTCCGGCAGCACCAGTAGCACCATCATTTCCGCGAGCACCCTGCAGGAGAGAGGGGAAGCCCCGTTAAGTCCACTGAGCACTGGTCAGTCCCTAGAGCTCCTGGGGAGCCCCTTTCAGAGCCCAGGGTTCCCCCAAGGGGCTAGGAGTACTTACAGCAGGGCCAGGGGCTCCAGGGCGACCTCTCTCACCAGGCAGACCACGGGGGCCCTGACAACCAAACCAAGAGAAGTCAAACGAGATGGGAGACAGCCTCGTTCCCCCAGGCCTCCATCTTGCCCCTGCCTCCTGCCCATCCCTGCCCTCTGGAACTGGGCACACTCACCATCTGACCAGGAGCTCCATTTTCACCAGGGCTGCCAGGCTCACCCTGTAGAACAGAGAATAATGAGTGAGAAATTCATTCATGGTGGGACTCTGGGGATGTGGAGAACCATGATGTTCAGACAGCCTCTTACCTTGGGACCAGCAGGACCAGCATCTCCCTTGGCACCATCCAAACCACTGAAACCCTAAAGCAGGAAAGAGGTAGAAGGTGAGGATCTGTGGAGATGGTGGAACAACCTTGACACCCACCTAGATCTGAGAAAGAGCCTTGAGAGGTCATCACCGCCATTCCCCTGTTTCTGAGCTAGACTAAACCTCAACTGGCTCAAGATCTCCCCCAGTTGTTTAATCGGGACTTCTTTCCCATGGAGGGAGGTGCTTTGGATGTCCACTCTCTGTCCCTCAGGGCTTCTGTAGCTGCCACCCACCATGATGCATCTCAAGATCTTTTGGGGAAGAGGCTGGGACTGGATGGGGGTATGCTGGGGACCTGGGGAGCTTAAATGACTCAAAGGGAACTCACTCTGTGTCCCTTCATTCCAGGGAGGCCAGCTGTTCCGGGCAATCCTCGAGCACCCTGGAGACAGATGAAGGCGGCGAGGAAGGGTCATTAGAACACACCACCATGGACCCAGCTCCTAAATGAAGCCCAAGTGCAGTGAAGCCCAGGTTCAGCCACAGTCCCCTGCTCACCTGAGGCCCAGGAGGCCCACGCTCACCAGGACGACCAGGTTTTCCAGCTTCCCCCTGAGAGGGAGAGAAAAGACCGTCAGGGCCCTGCCTCCCCACCACCGCCCAGGGGCTGGAAAAATGGGGAAGGTCTCAGTCTTCTCTGGGTTGTTGCAGGTCAGGTTTGGGGGCCCAGAATCTTATCTTTGAATCTAGAGCTCAGTTTAAATCTACAGTGAAACCTTCGTTTGGTGAAACCTGAGTGCCTCTAAAGGAATTTCTGTCTACTTCTGTCACCAGCATTTTAATCTCACCATCTGTGCGCCAGTTTCCCCAGAGGGATGGGGTTGGGGATTGCTCTAAGGTGGCTGGGGTGAGGAGAACTGTCACCTTGTTGGGGACATGGAATCATCTCACTAAGGGAAAGGATCATTGTTCAAGGGTAGTCCACGCATCAGAGGGGACTTGCCCTCCTTCCTCTGAGTATCGTTCCCAAAGGCGGTGGAGTGGAAATTGCAGGACCCAACCCACGGAGGCCATGGGGTCAGATGGTATCTTCTTGCTGGGGATACTTACATCATCTCCGTTCTTTCCAGGGGGGCCAGGGGGACCTCGGGGACCCATGGGACCCTAGAAAAGATAAAAGAGGTGGTTAGAATAAGGATAAGAAAAAAAGAAGGGGAAGGCTGGGATTGAAGGGAAGCGGCAAGGAAGACCCCAGGCCTGGGGGTTCTTCGATAGGAGAGTCTGTGTGTTTGTAGAGGGAGTGTGTATCTGTACAGAGAGTGCTTACTGAAGCTCCAGGCTCGCCAGGCTCACCAGGGGGACCTTGGAAGCCTTGAGGACCCTTGAGAAGAAGGAAAGAAAGATGGGGTTAGAAAGCAAGTCCCCGCCAACCTTCTCCAATCTTACCAAGAGATCTCTGAGCATCTCCCCTTCCCTCATCCCAATCTTCCCTCCAAAAAACCAAAGCCCAGGGAGGCATATGAATACGTCCTGGATACTCACAGGTGCACCAGGGGGGCCAGGGAGACCACGGGGACCAGAGGGACCCTATAGAAGGAGAAGAAAGGGGGGTCATGGTGATCCCTCTGTAGGAAAGCATGTGGATGTAGTCATTCATACCTGTTGGGACCACCCAGTCATCCTGCATCTTTTCTGGACTCTGAGGTCCCAAAGGTGATCTTGACCTCCCAAGCTGTCTATGCCAGCTGCCTATGCCCACCTTCTCTGGATACTCATTCTCTCTTCTGTCATCCCTGCTCCCCCTGCTGGCTCACCATGGGACCAGGCACAGAAATTCCTCCGGTTGATTTCTCATCATAGCCATAAGACAACTGGGGAGCGAAGTTCTAGAACAAACAAGAGAAGTCAGGGTCAGGATAGTGAATTGAAAGGCAGAAGACGGCACTGAGGATGGAAGAAACTGACATCATGCGCTTCCTGGTGTGATGTGCTGAGAAGAACAACATTGCTTGTAAGATATTCCTGCCAAACAGGCATCCTGCATCTAATCTAATCAGACAATCCCAAATTGAGGGACAGTCTGCAAAACAACTGGACTCTTCAAAACTCCCAGTGCCACGAAAGACAAAGAAAGTCTGAGGAATATTCCACATTTGTGGAAACTAGAAACATGATGATTAAGTGCAAAATCCATAATCCTGGACAAGATCCCAGGTGGGGTGGTGGGGGTGGAATCTATACAGGACGTTATTCGGACATGGGTGAACTTTGAATACGGACTGCACATTAGAGAGTGAATTTAATCACTGTGCTATGGTTAGTTAAGAGAATGATCTTGCTTTTAGGGAAAACACACCGAAGTATTTAGGCGCAAAGGAACCTGATGTTAGCAACTTACTCAAACAGTTCAGAAAAAAAAAGCTACATATACATAAACAGAAACTAATAAAGCACATGTCACAAACTGTGAAGGGCATGTGAGAGTTTCCTGTAGGATTCTTGCAACTTTTCTGTAAGTTTGAAATTGTTTCATAGTATAAAATCATGTCATCTGCCAAAAACAAAAACAAAACAGGGGAGAGTGGACACACAAGGCCTTTTCACTTACTCCTCCGAGGCCAGGGGGTCCGGGAGGTCCGGGGGGTCCGGGGGGTCCGGGAAGTCCAGGCTGTCCAGGGATGCCATCTCGGCCAGGGGGGCCTGCGGGTCCCTGCAGGGGGAGAGGGCGGGGCCGGTTGAGCGTGGGGCCAGGAGCCACGCCCACCTGCAGCTCCCCACAGCCCAGAGAGCGCAACGCTTACCCTTGGGCCTCGGGGGCCAGTGTCTCCCTTGGGTCCCTGTGGGATTGGGGAAGAAGAAACAAGAGGCCAGGTTAGAGAAGGGAGGACCGTGAGGAGGCACGGGCGGCGGAGGGACAAAAGTCGAGGGCAGGAGATTACCTCGACGCCGGTGGTTTCTTGGTCGGTGGGTGATTCTAGGGGGCGAAGAGACGCGCGTTAGAGCCAAGGTTTGCTAATGCCGCTCCTGGCGGCAGAGGCCTCCAGGCCGGAGGGCCAGCGAGCGCCGACCATCCCCATCCCCAGCCCCCAGCCCCAGCCCCAGGCCCCAGGCCCCAGGCCCCAGGCCCCAGGCCCCGAGCGCAGTCGCACCTGAGCCGTCGGGGCAGACGGGACAGCACTCGCCCTCGGGGACTTCGGCGCCGGGGCAGTTCTTGGTCTCGTCACAGATCACGTCATCGCACAACACCTTGCCGTTGTCGCAGACGCAGATCCGGCAGGGCTCGGGTTTCCACACGTCTCGGTCATGGTACCTGAGGCCGTTCTGTACGCAGGTGATTGGTGGGACTGGGACAGGCAGAGGAAGAGGGGCGTTGTCAGTAGTGCCTGCGACTCCCACCTTGGTGCTCCAAGACCCTCACCTTAACCACCTTTCCCCTGGGTCTAAGAGGCACACTTGGATTTTTCACTTCCCGCGCCTTCTCCCTGTTCCTCTTTCCTTAAATCCTTAAAAGTTCGCCTGCTCCTCATCAGCGCGGGTGACAGCGCCGAGGCGCCTGGCCAGGGAGGCTGTAACTCTTTCCAGTTCTCAGGAATTTAAACAAAGCTTTAGGCCGCGGTGGCTTCCAACTCCAACCTCAGCCCATTGGCGCTGAAGCCAAGTGAAATAAAAACCACAGGGTGGGAGGTGGGGGAGGGCAGGGGGAGAATAGGAGGGGCCCTATCGGGAGGGCAGGCTCGCGGGGAGTGGCTTGCGCGGTGGAGACAGGAGGAGTGCGCGGGAGGAGAGAAGGGAGGTCCAGTCCTCATCCCGCCTCCTTCCCTGGGCAGGTGGGGTGGCAGGGGCGGGGCTAGGAGAATGGGAGCGGCTGATCGGAGGGGAGGCCCCCCCAAGACTTGAAATATACCTCAAAATTAGGAGACACCCTAACCTCCAGGACCTAGACATCTTAAAAGCCCGCTCTCGGGGCCATCCCCAGTCCCCCAAAGCCAGCCAATGCCTCCGGGTCACTTTTAGCCAAAGAACCAAAAAGTCCACAAATAGTCCAGAAGTTAACTAACCACTCCCACCGCACTAGCGGCTCCCCAGACGGCCGCTAGGTGTCGGGCAACGCTAAGCAATGGGGCCGGGGCGGGGCCAGCCTCACCGGCCCGACTACCTCTTTAAGAAGCTTGGGCTGCCCCATCGCCGGCTTTACTTTCCAGATCTAGAGATGGGGTCCGCACCCAGCAATAACTCAGGTCTTCCCGCTCCGGCTCCTGCCCCAAGAAGCGTTGGACCGGGAGACGCAGTGCTCAGCACCGGTCAGAAGGGGGCGCAAGGATCCCGCCCCACCAGGTCCGCGCCAAAGTTTCTCATCCTCCACCCGCCCACGCTCCGCGCCCCCTCCGCCGCGGCCCAGCACCCCCACAGCTCCAGCAACAGTCTAGCCCGGAGAGAGGGCAATCTTTCCTTATGAATCATCCCACAGCCTTCCTGATTGCTTCTACATCTTGGGCTTCAAATCCCCCGCTCGGCGCCGCCATCCCATCTTCGACGTGCTTTCCTCACTCTGCACCCAGATCCCTACTTTCCCGGTTGTGCGCTCGGGATTCTCTCTCGCACCAGCTCACGCCGCGCTCCACCCTCACCTCCCGCTCCCGGGGCGCGTTCATCCCCAACCTCGCCCCAGGGTGAGCTCTGTCCTTTCTCAGGGCCCCGTGGAAGAGCCCTTATCATCTCCCTTCCATTCCCGAGTCTCCGGAGCATCCACGTCTCCGTTTAAGCCGCGGCCCCCAGGACCAAGCGCAAGGCGCGATATAGAGTATCCTTGCACTCCCAAAAGTTTGGGACTTACTGTCTTCGTCTTGGCCCTCGACTTGGCCTTCCTCTTGGCCGTGCGTCAGGAGGGCGGTGGCCGCTAAGAGGAGCAGGAGCCGGAGGTCCACAAAGCTGAACATGTCTAGACCCTAGACATGTAGACTCTTTGCGGCTGGGGAGGGGGTTAGCGTCCGCTCATGCGTGGCCTCACACTCCGCGTGCCTCCTGCTCCGACCCCAAGGAGAAACTCCCGTCTGCTCCGACGCCTGGCCCGGGCCTCTTTTATACTGTCCTGATGGAGAGCAGGGAGGAACCCTGCCCCTCAGAGAGGGGGAGCCGGCCGCCCGTCCCCCAGCCAATCAGAGCTGCCTGGCCCGGCCCCCAATTTGGGAGTTGGAATGGAGAGGGGGAGGAGGAGGGAAAGGAGTCCACCCCACATCTCCCCCCTTCGCAGCTCTGCCTCCCCAGCCCCCCAGCCCAGCCTGGGCCAGAGGTGCTGTGGCAGGGGTGCAGCTGGGTCCTCAGAATGGCATGGGCTAAGCCGTGGGTAGGGGTGCCCCTCTGCTCTCTTCCTGGGACCTCCAATCTAGAGGAAGTGGAACTGGGGAGCTGGGTGGGGAGACTTCCAAAGGTGGAAGGGTTGGGGGTGTTGGGGAGGGGGTCCTCCTGGCTGTACCCCACTCGCCCTCTGACTTTTCTGGCAAGAGCTAAGGGAGGGGCGTAAAAAGGCCAGCTGAGGACCTCTCCAAAACAGGGGAAGCTGGGAATTTAAAAGATGTGCCTGTTTGGGGGTGTCTTCTGGTGTGGCTAGGGAATGGAGCTTGGGAGTATTTGGGGGACAATTTACATATTCTTTTCTAGACATTAAGAACCAGATATCTGAGGGAAGGGTGCAGGCAAGGGAGTTTTAATTTTGAGGATGTCAATTCTTCTGCTGTGCTCCAGGACAGAATCAAATGCTTTCCTCCAAACCCTAGGCATGATTGAGAGATGGGGTGGGGAGGCTGAGGTGCACGGTGAGAAACATGACTAGGTGGTCTCTCCGGAAGAAAGCTTTGGTGTTGGGTGATGGAGCAGCCAGGTAGGGGTGGGGGATTCTAGGGACACAGAGGTGGGGATTGGGGCTTGCAATCCCCTAAAAATTCATTCCCCAAGCTCTTGTACCCCAGAGTTGGGAAGTATTTTTAGTGGGAGGCCTGTGATCATTGGTGACTTAGAGAAGAGTTTTGTTTGCTATGGCTGTGGCCAGGGGCTGCTTAGAGACCCTTCTACCCAACACAGTCAAACCAGGGAGCACCTGGGTGGAGGGAGGGAACTTAGCTAAAGAGATGTCTTTCTCGGAGCTGCGTAAAGCCCCTTCTCCAGTTGTACCTGGACTCAGTGTTGGGGATGTATGGGATATTTTGGGTGTCTGGGTGAAACTTGCCTTTGGGGTGTGGGATGAGCTGCAGAGGATGATTGACTTTACTTTAGGGGCTATTTCCCACTGCCTCATCTCTTTCCTGAAAATCCCCGTCACTGCTCTTTGCCTTAGGAACCAGAGAGAATCATCTGTACACTCTGAAAGGGGCTGGGGACCTGAAGGACAGCAGGCTATATCTAGGGAAGATGCCTCTAGAACTCCGTGTCCTTTCTTCCTCCAAGTCTGAATCCCCCAACAGGGCTCTGCCTCAACCCCAATCTACCTCGTCCTGACAAACTCTGTAAGGCTGAGAGAAGGCCTGGGGGTCTCCTTGCAGTGCCCTGTTCATTTCTCTCCCTCCTGTGCAGCTCCCCACCCCCGGTGCTCCAGAGCTGCAAACGTGGAAGCGGGGAGTCCCGCCTCCCCCAAACCATCCAAGATTCCATTGCCTCCCCCCGCCCCTCTCCACGCCCTCCCCCAGCTGGTTTTGTGCAACGAAGGCAAAGGGGAAAAAAAAGGAACAGAAGGGGAGGGAGCCACGTCGGCTGGCCGTGGGCAGCCAGGATGAGCGGTGCGGGTGGGGCAGCAAAGGGAGACTGCAGGGGCTATAATTAAAGGGAAAATATAGAGTTTCCAGAGAGGCAGGGCTGGAGACAGCAATGGAGGGACGGACCTTCATCAATTATCCCGACCATGTGGCAGCGACTTGTGGCCCAGGGTCTGCCCCCGCCTAGTGCCAGCGACTGCAGGGCAGGACTGGGGGGCTGAGGTGCTGAGATGGCAGTTCTTGAACCCACCAAAGTCCTGCCTTCTACTGTGGGTCAGTTCCAAGAGACCGCTTCCCTAATAGGGGACAGGGGTCCTGTTTTTGGAGGGAACAGACATTTGGAGTGGTGGTCTAGGGCGGGGTGTCACAGGACTTGGTGGTATGAGAGTTAGTGACCTGTCCACCTTGCTTCTTGGGTTTTTGTAGCGAGAAGGGCTCCTGCCTGCAGCTCCCCGCCCCTCCCCACATGTTCCCCATCCAGGCTTTCCCACGCCCATCTTAAAGAAGAGTTGAAACCTCCAAGGTGTGAACTGGGGGTTGCTACATCATGGGCCTGGGGTTCTGAAGGATATTTGGGGATCCCTGGTATTGGGGTTGTGTGTGCCTGGCGTGTGACAGCCACCACCCCAACGTCCAGTTCCAGGCCTTCCTCCCAGGGGCCAAGGCAGACAGTTTCCAAGCATCCTTTCCACGTGGCATGGAGCTGGGGCTCAAGGCCTCCCCTGCCACTCTTCGGCTTAAAGCGCTTGGCGGGTGCCCAGGCTGAAGATGTGTCTTTCATTTCTGCAGTATGACAGTGAGAGGAAGAATGTGCTTGGGGCCTCCTCCCAGCCTGGCTGGGCCTTCCTGGCCGGGATTGAGGGCTGCAGACTGGGGGGATGGGAAGTGGGAGGGGGACGGAGCTTGTGCCTGGGAGAGGAGGAGACGCCACCTCATCTCTAGGAAACTCTGAAGCTCTGGCTTCTTGTGGAATGTAAGACTTTGTCCGGCACTTAAAGTGGGGGGGAGCAAAAGCCAAAATCTCCTCCCCACACCCCCAAGAAATGGTAAAGTCATCAGCAGTGAGGGAAAAAAAATTCCTTAAGAAGAAAAACAGAAAGAGGAAAGTGCTGAGCTCTGAGTTCTCTCCTTCTCCAAATTTCCCCAAGTGTCCCCCGCAACACAAAGAAGGAGGGAAGAGGCTCCCACCCTCAGAGCTCCTCAGGTGCCCCATCTGGACTCCATGGTGTGGGACAAAGGAGAACACACCTGGAAGAGGTAGCCCAGGTGCTGTGCACCTGGTGGGGGGCATGTCCCCCTGCCCTGCACATCCGAGTCACCCTTTCCAGCTGCTGCAGCCTCCAGTTGAGGTTCTGTTGCCCTTCCCCCAACTCCGATTCTCCAGAACGCTTCTGTGTCTTCTTCTTCCCTTGCTTTAGCATTGCAGACTGAGCCCTTTGCTAATTCCTCGCTTCCTCTCCCATCCCTAGCCCCAGACTGGTAATAGAGAGGGAGTTCCTAGGAGAGGGGCTGAGGAGAGAGAAGGGCGGGGTCTAAGAGTGGGGTGCAGTGAAGACCCCAGAGAAGGGGAGGGGTTAAGAGTGGGGTCTGGGGACAGACCCCAGGTGAAGAAAGTGCGGAGTCTCTATCATGGAGCCCTGCACAGTTCCTGTTGAGGGAGCCTGGAGCAGAGTCTGGGGACCCTGGTGTGACGGGCCAACTGACCGTCATCGGAAGTCCGACACGCGGCGAAGGCTCATCTTTCCCACTGTCTGTCTTACCTTCTTACTCTTTAACGCTCATTTTCGTCCCCCTTCTCTTTTGTAGGAGCCCCAGTCCAAGATGGGCAACAACCAGAGCAAGCCGCTAGTTGGGGACCTCCCTGGTTGTGTGGACCCGGAAGCACTTGGTTTAATTCTTCCCTTGCTTTAGCATTGCATGGTCTGAGCCCTTTGCTAGGTTCCTCGGCTTCCAGGTACAGCTCTGCTCTTCTATGCCTTAGCCCGAAACCCAAGTCCTCCAGCCTCCTAGGATTTCCCTCTTTCTCTTCCTCCCTCCCTCCTTCCTTTCCAGGGTTAGGGGGAAGATGCTGAAGTAGCTTTTGTCCATGCTGAGTGTTTGAAGCCTGTGAGACATCCAATTAGAAATATGGAGGAAACCCTTGGGTGCCTGGGTCGGGAGTTCAGAGGAGAGACAAATGTGGGGCCCAGGACGATGGTAACTGAAGCTGGGGTTGTGGATGGTGTTGTCTCAGAGAAAGCATGGAGGGAAGAGTGTGGAGGGGCTAGCACTGAGCCTCGGGGACCCTCAGGGTGTAAGGGCTGGGTGGAGGAGGAGAGAGGAACAGGGGAGACAGGAAAGTGGAGGGGTCCCCATTGCGCTTCTTTGGTCGATACTGGGGCGGACGCCTCAGTCTGTCCAAAAACCAAACCAATTGGGAAAAATGTCTAAGAAAACATCCTGGGGTGCACGGGGCCACAGGCATCAAAAAATACTGACTTAGAAGAATGAAAAGTAGCAGACTCCATCAAAGGGACTTTGCAAAAGGGGGCCCCCCCCGAATGCAGGAAATTCTGTCACCTTAGATCAAAAGCAAAAGCCCCCCGATCAGGAAATTGACTCTTGGCTCCAGCGTTTCCCTGAAGCGTGGGCAGAAACTGGGGGCTTAGAGTGGCCAGAGAAGAAGGACTGGGTGAGAGGGATTGGGGGGTCATGAGTGCAGAGGAAAAAGATGGTGCCAGAAGGAAGGAGAGTTATATGCTGCAGAGAGAACTAGTATGGTAAGGAGTAAAACGTTCCCTGGACTTAGCAGAATGGTGGTGATTGATACCCCCCAGTGTGAGCTGCTGTGGCGGAGAGATGGGCAAGGAAGCTGGACTGGAGTGGGCTAAGGAGTGTGTGGGAGGTCAGGAAGCAAGGTCAGAGGGCAGCGACTGGGAGGAGGAGTCTGGCTGTGGCAGGAGTCTAGAAAGGCATCTGTCCCCTGCTCTTTTTCTTTCCACCCCCGATCCTGCCTTCCTTTCAGGTCCCTGCATCCCTCCTCTCCCTTCCGAGTTACCTCGCTGCTTTCTCCATCCCCCTCTGTCTCCAGAGCTCCTTTTCTGGATCACATTTGCCTCTTCTGCTCTCCTTCCCCCTTTCCTTTTCTTCCCAGGTGACCTGAGTCCTCAAATGTCCACAGCCAGGCCCAGCCTCCCACTCATTCTCCCCTAGAACAAGCCCTCATTCCAGACTCCTGAAGATGAGCCTTGTTTTCTAGTCCTGGATGGATTCCACCCCATTCTTTGCCCCCTGCCCCCAACACCCACACCCAAGTCCTAGACGGTGAACTTGGGAGCTGGAGAGACAAGGGCTGGGGGTATGGCCTGTCACGGGCCCGGGCTCCCAGGCCCTCTCCAGCCACCTCACCAGGTCCCAGCCAGGCCCCCGCTGAGAATAACGCACTGGAGGGGGGATGTTGTTGAGTTAGGGGACCCCAGTTCTCACTGCCACTCTCTGGTAGTCAGAAGTGAGGGGTCCCCCACTCGGAGCCAGGGTATAGGGGACGAATATAATTGTAATAAGAAAGTCTAACTATTGTAAAATCCTCAGGACTCGCTACCCGACACTGGGACTCCCAACATATTCACTTGGATAATAACAGATCAGGGGCACTCCCGGTGGACATCGCCCCAACATGGGGCAGTCTACTACGATGCCATCTTTCCTGCTGGAGTGAGCTCCTGGCTGGGTAGCTAGCAGCTTCTCTGTCACATCCCTTCCTGCTCCTGATGTCTGGAGACAGTGTAGTTCTTCTTAAAAGTTGGCTTGGCCAAGTGCAGTGGCTCACACCTGTAATCCCAACACTTTGGGAGGCTGAGGCAGGCGGATCACCTGAGGTCAAGAGTTTGAGACCAGCCTGGCCAACATGGTAAAACCTTACGGCTGAGAAAGGAGGTACCCTCATCAACAATTCACTACAGCCGCTAACAATTGGTGGAGCTCTTCAATGTTTTCCCTTCTGGCACCCCTTTAGGCCCCCTAATGTCTACTAAAATACCCTGTGTGGTAAAAAAAATTTTACAATTTGTCAGAGAGAAGGTTTGATACCATCCAACTAATGGTCCTCCCGTAGCCATCACCAGCCTCTCCTGCACCCAGAAAGTGAGGCTATATTATAAGACTCTGGAAATCCAAGATTGGACATCCAGTTACTTATGAGAAGGGGGAAATGAAAGGACACAAAGATAGATGTGCACCCGCCCCCCCCACCCGCTACACCCTTGTTCTGCTCTCTAATCTTTGCACATGGCACGTACCAGAGATTTTGTTTTGCACATACCAGAGATTTTGTAAGTTCTGAGGCAAGGTCACAAGACGTGTTTAAGTAAGATAAACTCTTGCTGCCATAAACCTGCTCTCCCGCCTCAAAGTTTGAACCAAAATATCAGAAATGGCGGGAACCAATCATAGTTAGCCAAATCGCCTTGTTCAAACACTAGCCAATCATATATCTGATTTGTATAATAACTCTATGCCCACCTTAGTAGTACACTGCTCGGAGTTACTTGGGAGACTGAGGCAGGAGAATCACTTGAACCCAGGAGGCGGAGGTTGCAGTGAACCGAGATCGTACCATTGCACTCCAGCCTGGGCACAAAAAAGGGAAACTCTCTTCCCAAAAAAAAAAAAAAAAAAAAAACCGAGATCGTACCATTGGAAAAAAAGAAAAGAAAAAAAGAAAAAGAAAAAGTTGGCCTCATGAATTGATTGAAGTTTTATTTACGCCTTTCTGGTTTGGTTCAATTCTGTGCCTGTTTTATCCCATTTACTTTTTTCCATTCCTTTCTTCCTTTGTTTTTCCTATTCATTTACCTTTTCTCTCCCCCTCCCCCTAACCTCTCTCCCTTCAAATTTTTCTCTTCATGCATTTTTCTTCCTTTTCTTCATTTTTTTTTCCTTTCCTTTTCTTTCCTCTGTCTTTGGCCCATTGTCCCACCCCTCCACCCACACACTCTTTTTTCTCCCTCCCTCTTTTCCTCTCTTATTCTCTTCCGGTATCTCCTCCTCCCCAGTCCTCGGTACTCTGGTGCCCATCCTGGGGGATGGCGCTCTGCCGGGTCTCCTCATGCTGTAGGCGGGCGCGCAGCCTTCGTGAGCTGCTCCAGGGGAGAAAGGGCAGCGGCCATAGGGGGTGTGGTCAGGGGGGCGGGTGGTGCAGGGCTTGCCTCACAGCCAGATGTCTGGATGTCGTGTTGTGTTTGGGAGATAAATGCCAGGGTTCCTTTGAATCCTGAATTTAAATAAAAGAAGCGGGGAGCTGAGGAGAAGCCTCTGTTGGGCAGAGGTACCTTCCAGATCTTGATCTCCTTCCTTGATACCCACCCCCCACAACCCCCACCCCAGGTAAGCCTTGGTCACCGATGTCTCCTGTCTTCTACTTCTGCCCCAGCCACCAGTCTTCCTCCTGGCAAACTTGAGATTCTGGAGATTCAGGGCAGGGTGTTGGGCAGGGGTCCTGGCAGAGGACCTCTTTGGACAGTCTGGCTCAGACACAGAAAGGATCCTGTAGGGATAACATGACCTTGCCTTCTTCCCAAAAGCCACCGCCACCTCATTTTGCTAAGGAGTTACATTCATTTGCTAATGAATTCATTCAACAATACTCACGTGCCAGGCATTCAATGGTGAGCAGCACAGACCCTGTGTTTGCCTGATGGAGTTTGTGTCTGGTAAAGACACAGCCAGCAATGAAATCACATGAATAAACATGGAGGTGCAACCATTAAGGTTACTAAGGAGAAGAATGCAGAGCTTTGAATGGGCAGACATGGCAGAGGGTCTGCTCTAGTCCTGGAGCCCTAGGAAGGCTTCCCTGGGTAGGCTGATGGGAAGAAGTAAGAGGCAGGCTGGGGAGTGATGGGACCACATATGCAAAGGCAAGTGGGAGCATGGCAAGTGCTGGATACCCAAGGAATTCAGGGAAGGCCAGTGAGGCCGGAGTACCACAGGAAAAGGTTGAACAGGCCAGAGAAGTCCCATCACGGTGTAGTTTGCCTCCTTTGAGCTATGGACCCCAGCAGAGGGCCTGAGGCAGGGGAGGGTCACAATCAGGTCTGCATTTGTAAAAGAACACCGGGGGCACTCGATGGAGTAGGTACCTGCGGGAGGAGGGCTGTGGGCGAAGGTGGAGGAGCAGCTGAGAGGCTGCTGCAGTTGTCCAGGTGAGGGGCTTGGACCCGGTAGGTGGGAATGGAGACAGAGAGAAGAGGATGGGCTTGAGAGCCCTTTATGAAGCAAAATTTACAGGTGCTGGGGTTGGATTGGATGTGGGGTGGGGGTGTTGAGGAACAGGGATGACCCTGGGCTTCTGGCTGGGCAAGGACCCTGCTTGGGGGAGAATATGCTGAGTTTGGTGCCTGTTGCTGACCCTCTAGTTGATCCTATTCACTAGGTGGTTACTTCAGGCCTTCTGGGGCCAGCCCTGTGCTGGGGAGAGCTCTGGGGACAATAGCTCCTATTCTGGGAGAGTGGGGAGCCAGGAAAAGAAAGAAAACACACACAAAAACGCCCTTCACTTGAGGCAGCACTGGCTGTGTGATTTTGAGTAAATGCTCCATCTCAGAACTTCATTTCCCCAGTCTGTGAACTGGGGTAGTAGTGAGACCACCTTGCTGGTCTATGTCTTGCTCAGTAAATGGAAGCCTCTAGACACAAAGGATGATGAGAGCGCCAATGAGAGATAAGGAAGGCTGCATGGAGGAGGCGGCTTTCCAGCCAGGCTTGGGAGGGTGGGTGACAGGGTTCAAATGCATGGTTTAAATGGGAGGAAAGGCACCGCCCAGCCTGGGAAGCTTGACACAGATTGAGTGAGAGACAGACAGAGAGAAAGAGGGATAAGGCCATGGGCAGAGGAAGATAAGGCTGGAAAGATAGGCTGGGGCCAACTTCTAGAGGTCCGGGGTTAGTTATACTCGGTGGTGGCCATGGGAGTTGGTGACTGCCTTTGAGAGGAGAATGGTTGTGATTCTTTTGCCGAGAACTCACCCAGAGGACTTATACCTTTGTGACAGCAGAAGGACTCAAGTTAGAAGGCCGGGGCCCTTCAATGGAGGGGAAGATTAGAGGAAAGTGTGGGTAGCTTGGGAGGAACTTGTGGAATTGGAGATGAACAAACAAATGGGGCCCGGGAGCAGGTAAAGAGGTAGACCAGATAACCCCTCCAGAGTTGTGGTTTGACCTCTGCTGAATCCCAGAGCTTTAGAGTCTCTAAGTGGAAATATCACAGAATAAGAGACGTTCTGCTGGAAGGAAACTTCGAGTTTATTCTGTCCTCCCCTCCTTGTACAGATTAGAAAACTGAGGCCCAGAGAAGGAAAGTAGCTGCCAGAGGTCACACAGCTGGGACTGAGGGATCAGAGGTAAGAACCCTGTGACACTTCAAGAGCCCAGGTGGTTGGGGCTGGGGAGCTGGCAGGGCCAGGGAAGTCACTGAGGATGGCAGTGACAGCATGACACAGGGATCCCACATAATCCCAGTTTGGTCCTGGGAGGACAGCCCAGTGAGCTGCTCCCCAACTCTCAGCTGAGCCATGTGGCCAGAGGGGGAAGGGAGCCTGGTGGGCAGGGAGGAACTGCCACATGGAAAAGCCTTGATGCGAACCATCTGGCCTGGGCGGGCGGAATGTGGGCTGCAGGGAGGGGAGGAGCAGGAGACGGGAAGGAGGCCGTGGTGGGCGGGTGGATGGCGGGTTTGGGCTGGGAGTGGCCTGACCCGGAGGCCCCTACCTTCCAGACTGCTGCAGCCCAGATGCCTTCGCAGCCGTGGTCTGGCCCATCCAACCCGCTGACCTCATTCCCAGCTCCCCTCCCTCGCAAGCTCCCCCCTTGCCTGCCACGTAGACTGGAGGCTTAGCTGCATCTTCGCTGGAGGGAGGAAGAGCAGAACACAGAGGCCCTGAGCCCAGAGCTCTGCTGGGTCAGGCTGGCCTGGGGAGAGCAGCTGTGTTCCTCAACACCCTCCATGACCAGGCTGGGCCTCAGTTTGCCCTCCTCAAACCTGAGGCCCAGGAAGTGGAGGGGACAGAGGTCATGGGAGAAGCATGACAATGAAGTGGGTTGGAGTGGGTGAGAATCAGGTGGGGGCTCTCTGGAGGTCATTGTAGCCATCCCCCTGCCTCCTCAGGGCAGGAGGGTGCTAGGATCAGACCCAGAAAGGGACGGGGCAGGACATTCCTCCTCTTTTCAAGCTGTTCACAAGAAGAGGAGTTCCATGGTCTAGGAGGGGGCCTCTATAAGAGCTAGTCTTCCTCCCCATGCTGTGTGAGGACCACGGTGTGTGGCTAGGATGAGGTGGGTGGTACACTGTCTTCCGTCTGTCAGCTGCTCTCAGGGACCTTCCCTTCAGTCCTGTCTCCAGGCTCTGCCTCTGACCCCTGCCTCCCCCTCGCTTCGCCTCCCTGCCCCCCAGGGTCCTGGGTCTCCAGCTGCCCCAGCTGAACAGGGGGCTGTCCCTGCCCCGCTCTCAAGGCGTTCCGGGGCTGTGAGTCATCGGGAATGTCAGCTCTGGCTGCAACTTCCCTCTCCTGACGTGGACCCTCTTTCTCCTCCTCCCCCGCACTCAGGGAGAGGGTGCCCCTCCCAGGCAGGGGGCTCTGAAGTGGGGGAGGAAGCCACAGGCAGGCCCGGGATGAGGTCTTGCTCCCCGATTGCCATTGGAAGGGGGCTTCGAAGACTTGCACGCCCCTCACCCAGATCCTTCCTTCCCACGGCAGATAGAATTCCTTGACTTTCTCCCATTTCCCAGGTGGGGACACTGAGGAGAGGTGGGGAGGGGAGGGCCTGAACTTGGGTGGGCCCAGGTTCACTCACTCCCTTTTAGGGCACAGCTTTGTCAGACTGGGAACCTGCCCAGGCGTCCTTCTGAAGGGCCCTCCCCACATTCGAGGCTGGATCTGGCAGAAAAGCTGGAGAGGCTCTGCTGCCCGCTCCAGGGATGACACGTCTCTGCTGGGTGGGGAGTCCACGTCCACAGAAAAGGGGGATGCCACGTGTCCAGACCCTTCCCACAGAGCCCCTGTGCCCTGCAAGTCTGCCTCCCACCCCTCTTCTCCTCTCCCTCCTCTCCCCAGCAGCCCTGCCTGCCCCCTCCCTCTGACCTCAAGAAATAGCTGGGGGGTAGGGGGAGGGGACACTGAAGGGAAGGCCAAGCTAGGAAAAGCTCCTTTTCGCCCCCTCCCAGCATGCCTGGGCATTTCACTCCCCATCAATGAGCCTCAGTTTCCTCAGCTGGAAAATAAGGGGGATGAACAGAAGAAGTCTCCACCCATGGGTGAGTCTATGATTCTGTCTCTGCACAGTCAGTCAGACTCGGGCACTCATAGCCACTCACTCAAACCCACCTCTTCTCTCACACACATTCATTCATTCACACATTCACTGATGCACACTTACACACACATCTACACGCACACGTAGCCCTTTGCCTATTTTGGGTACAGCAGATCCCCACAATTTCTGTTTCCTTCTTTCTGACAGCCCACCATTTCTTCTCTCATTCCAATCATACCTCCCCGAGCCCCCACCCCACCCGCTTTAGCCACCCACTTTACATTTTTCTACTCCTGGTTCTCCTCCTCGCGAGGTCACTGGCAGGGCAGTGAGATTTGAACTTCAGAGTATTAGACCTCTGACCTTGCCAAAGACCACTCTGACTATCCCCTGAGGCTCTTTCTGAGTTTTGGGTGGGAGGGAGTCTGAGTGGGGAGAGGGAATAGAGCTGAGAAAGGCTAGTTCTTTCCTACCCCGCTGGGGATCTGCAAAAGGGTGCCCCTCACTTGTCTTTCCTGAACATCATGAACATTCGCTTTCCAAAAAAATCTGTCCCACTGACATCCGGAGGCCTCCTCTGAAGTGTGATCATTTTAGCAGCTTGCCCTGGCTGTTGCCCCAGGTTGCACCCTTCTAGGAACTTCCGCCTGAGGGAGACTGGTCAGAGCTCAGGAGGGACTGTTCCAGGGGATGAGATATCTGCTGGCCAGGAAAGGCGTGGGAATTGGGCAGCAGAGCACACCCTCCAGACCCGGCCCAACTTCGGAATAACAACAAACGATTGTGCCAGGCTCTGCCGTAAGCACTTTACATCTTTGTACTGCTCCAAAAGCCCTCTGAGATGGGTGCTCCAATTGTCTCCAATTTCAGAGGAGGAAAGAGAGGCACAGAGAGGTTAAGTCAGTTGCCTGAAGTCACAAAGCTATCAAGTGGCTGAGCTGGAATTCAAACCCAGGCAGCCTGGCTCCAGAGCCCCCACGCTTATCTGCTACTCCCAGCTGGTCCAAGGGACCCAGGATGGTCCAAGGGATGCCCTCCCACTTCATCTAAAGCAGTGGCTGTTTGCACAAACAGGCTCCCATCTGTGTGCACTCATGGAAAGATCACAGGATGATGTGGCTGGAAACTGACCACAGGCACCACCAGTAGTTGGAAAGATCAGAACAGAGCCGCCTCCCTCCCATTTGGTGAGGAACTATTGTGAGCTGACCACACCACACACGACATCTCATTTCATCCTCACAACAGCTCTGGGACGTCAGCCTTAATACCTCTATTTTATAGCTGGAGAGTCAAACGGGCCGAGGCGTTGTGCAAGATCCCCTTTCTCAAGCTCAGAAAGAACCCAGGTGTCCCGACAGCCAGATCAGTCTTCTCTCATTGATCCATACATCCCCTATTTCCAAATCCGCACGGCTTCTAGACACACACAGTCACATACAACAGACCACATAGAACGTTGGAAAGAATTACAGTTCTTGGTAGGCCACGGTGGCTCACGCCTGTAATCCCTGCACTTTGGGAGGTCAAGGTGGGTGGATCACCTGAGGTCAGGAGTTCAAGACTAGCCTGGCCAACATGATGAAACCCCGTCTCTACTAAAAAAACAAAAAATTAGCTGGGCTTGATGGCGGATACCTGTAATCCCAGCTGCTCAGGAGGCCACGGCAGGAGAATCGCTTGAAACCGGGTGGCAGAGGTTGCAGTGAGCTGAGATCGCGCCACTGCACTCCAGCCTGGGCAACAAGAGCAAAACTCTGTCTAAAAAAAATAAATAAATAAATGACAGCTCTCGGTAGTGTTTGAAGAGGCCCTGCACACCTCCTCACTGACAATGTCCCAGGAAGGGCTTATGCCCATTCTGTTGTGAGGGGAAGCCCCTTTCTGGGGCTCCCCACCAGCTGGGAAGTGGTAAAGCTGTGACTAGATCCCACGTCTGCCTGGCCTGGCCACAAAACTAGTGCTCCTCCCACCCTACAATACCACCTGCCACTCTCACTGTCAGCAGCCCAGAAGCAGCCCCTGCGCACACCATATCCCCAGCGAGCACACATGCATGTCACAGACAGGAAAGTCGTACTCACATAGTACCTGCACGACACAGGCTAAGGGCTTTTTGGTGTTTCCTGCGTGCCAGGCCCTGTTGTAAGGTCCATGTAGGCATGAGCTAGATGCAAGGCCATAACAAGCCTATGATGAAGGTTCCTTTAATATTCTTATCCTCGGCCGGGCGCGGTGGCTCAAGCCTGTAATCCCAGCACTTTGGGAGGCCGAGACGGGTGGATCACGAGGTCAGGAGATCGAGACCATCCTGGTGAACATGGTGAAACCCCGTCTCTACTAAAAAATACAAAAAACTAGCTGGGCGAGGTGGCGGCGCCTGTAGTCCCAGCTACTCGGGAGGCTGAAGCAGGAGAATGGCGTGAACCCGGGAGGCGGAGCTTGCAGTGAGCTGAGATCCGGCCACTGCAACTCCAGCCCAGGAGACAGAGCGAGACTCCGTCTCAAAAAAAAAAAAAAAAAAAAAAAAAAAAAAAAAAAAATATATATATATATATATATATATATATATATATATTCTTATCCTCATTTTACAGATGAGGAAACTGAGGCTCAGAGAGATTAAGTAATTTGCCCAAGGTCACACAGCTAGGAAGCTGCAGAGCTGAGATTTGAATGCAGGCTTTAACCACTGTGCTATGGCCCATTCTCTAATATTGATTGCATGCTACTCATTCAGTCAGTCATCAACTATTACTGACTACTGTGTTGTGCCCAACTCTGCACAGGCCCCTGGGAGGGCTTTTCCCTGCCCCCTCCTCCTGACCTAGCCTGGTGTGTGCCAAATGGTAGATGGGGGCTGTGCCTGCTGTCACTCTCCCTCTTTTCCAGAGGTTCTCCTCCTCCGCAAGCTGGCACATGTGGATACTGGCTCTGTTTGCCTTTGACCCCTAGTGAAAGAAAATACTGAGGTAACACCTGAATGGGGAGCATGGAGACAAGGAGATGCAAATGGGGTGCCAGTTGGGGCCAGGGCAGGGATGGGGGATAGGGTAGGGGGTGAGGGGAGGTCTGGGAGCAGGAATCTCTCTTTGCTTCTGGCTGCATTTTAATCATATACTCATACCTATTCTTTTTCTTTTCTTTCTTTCTTTTTTATTTTTATTTTTTAGATGGAGTCTCATTCTGTCACCCAGGCTGGAGTGCAGTGGCTAGATCTCGGCTCACTGCAACCTTTGCCTCCCAGGTTCAAGCAATTCTCCTGTCTCAGCCTCCAGAGTAGCTGGGACTACAGGTGCGTGCCACCATGCCCGACTAATTTTTTGTATTTTTAGTAGAGATGGGACTTCCCCATGTTGGTCAGACTGGTCTCGAACCCCTGATCTCAGGTGATCCACCGGCTTCGGCCTCCGAAAGTGCTGGGATTACAGGCATGAGCCATCGCGCCCAGCCTCATATCTATTCTTTATCCCTCCATTTCAGATCTTCTTCCATATATGGCTCTGCATGTCTCTATTTTTCTGTCTCCTGTCTTTCCCTGTCTCCTCACTGCTTTTCAGCTGGGTATAGACCCCTGTGGGGACAACAAATCAGAGCATGGTCACCAATATGGACATCTATGTCTGAGCAGGGCCCACTCTCCGGTGGACCACCGGTCATCCTCAAGCCTTCTTCCCAGGCTCTCCCTGTCCCTGAATACTAATATCTAAAGGTCAGCCCAGCTACCACCAGTGGGCATGTAATATGTCCTGTCTCCCCTGCAGATTGGAGGAAGAAGCCGTGTCCCTCCCATCAGACAGAGGGGCTCCTTAAAGGTAGGCATTGCATCCACTTGTTCAGACAGAGAGCTCTCTGAAATCAGGGAGTGTGTCTCCCATACCAGATTGGGGTTCCTTGAGGGTAAAACATAGGTTTCCCCATCAGACTAGGAGCAGGCCTGTGTCACCTCCTTCCTCTAGATTCTCCTGGTCTCCAGCTGGGGCTCTGCTGGAAAGTAGAGGAAGTATTTAGCAAGGATGAAGGTATGATGCCCTCCCCACCATCCATCTCTCCCTCCAAACCTGTTCAAACTGGAACTTTAACATTCACCCCCAATCCAGTAAACTCAACTTCCTTAAGTCCCTCTTCAGTCCTGTCCCCTCTTTCCCAAATGCGTTCTTACTTCCCTGAGGCAGCCAGAGATAAGGAAAGACAGGAATATGAATATCCAGCATTCCACAAAGAATCCTACAGGCAGGGATATTGCCCAATCACCAATGCCTTGCATCCCAGTTCTACCCAAGATTCAAGCTTGATCTCCTCCCGAAAGACTTCCGGAATCAGGTCACCAACATGGACATCTGAACTTCCTGAATCAGGTCACCGTCTTTCTTCTCATCTCTGAACGTATTTGGAGCTCATTTGTCTGACGGTTTTTGAATGCTATTTTTTTTTTTAAATAAACTTTTACAATTTGGATTTAATAATGTTAGATTTACAGAAAAGTTGCAAAGGAAGTAAAGAAAGCTCCCATATATCCCTTATCCAGTTTCCTTAATGTTGACATCCTACATCATCATGGAACCTTTGCCAAAATGAAGACGTCAACACTGGTGCGTTACTGTGAGCTAAACTCCAGACTTTATTGGGATTTCACAAATTTTTCTCCTAAAGTCCCTTTTCTGTTCCAGCATTCCATCCAGGATATCACATTGCATTTGGTGTTTGTGTCTCCGTGGTCTCCTCTGGTTCTTGAGAGTTTCTCAGTGTCTCCTTGTTTTTCATGACTGAAGTTTCAAGGAGTACTGGTCAGGTATTCCACAGAATGTCCTGCTGTTAGTTTTCAGCAGTAAAAGCCTTTCCTCAAAACCTTCTGCAGAGCCCTAGTCTGTGAACAGAAAACAGTGGAGTTGCCCTGGTCACAGCAGGGATGAGAAATGATCCCCTGAATATGAATCTCCATGGAACCCCCTGAGAATTACGAGAAACTCCCAGGACACCATGGAACCCAGTTTGAAAACCATTAATTTAGGCCAAGCTCTGTTCAGTACTTGGTTTTGTGCTATAAAACTCTAGACGGGGAATTATAAACTAGGTCTTACATACTTCTGGTGAGAGGGCCACCACAATTTTTTTTTTTTTTTTTTTTTTTTGAGACAGAGCCTCACTCTGTTGCCCAGGCTGGAGTGCAGTGGCACAGTCTCAGCTCACTGCAACCTCCGCCTCCCAGGCTCAAGTGATTCTCCTGTCTCAGCCTCCTGAGCGGCTGGGATTACAGGCATGCGCTACCATACCCAGCTAATTTTTGTATTTTTAGTAGAGATGGGGTTTCACCCTGTTGGCCAAGCTGATCTCGAACTCCTGACTTTAGGTAATCCACTCAACTTGGTCTCCCAAAGTGCTGGGATTATAGGCGTGAGCCACCACGCCCAGCCCACACATTTTCAAGAAGGCTACAGTGGCTGGAGAGATCTGTGAAATCTGCCTTTCCTCAGCCTGTATTGTGGGTGCCCCTGCAGGATGGCAACACCCATTTCCCCAGCTGAATGCTGGAGTTCGCTGCCTTGATATTCCTCCCCAAGTTTCACCCTCAGGCAAAGGGAGTCTGCAGGTCTCGCTCCCGCCCTGGGGGGCAGTTGTCCTAGGGCTGGTTGTTGTAAGGGTATAAAACCCTCAAGGCAGGGACAACTCCCAGGGGTTACCTCAGCTCCAGAATTCCTTGTGGGGTCGACTGAGGCCTTTGTTGTGAATCCACTGCAGTGAATTATCTGTCTCTGCCCAGTCCTACAGCAGTCACTACCCCCAAAATTTCTACACATAAAACTCCACCTGAGAGTCTGTTTCCCGGGACCTCACCTAAGACAGCTGGTGCCAGGAGTGGCCTAAAGAAGCCGACTGTGGGCTGGGCGCGGTGGCTCACACCTGTAATCCCAGTGTGAGATTTTGGCAGGCCAAGGCAGAAGGATAGCTTGAGCTCAAGAGTTTGAGACCGGCCCAAACAACATAGCGAGACCTCATCTCTATTAAAAAACAAAAACAAAAACAAAAAACTGGGCATGGTGGCTCATGCCTGTGATCACAGAACTTTGGGAGGCCAAGGCAGGCAGATCACTTGAGCTCAGGAGTTCAAGATCAGCCTGGCCAACATGGTGAAACCCTGTCTCTACTAAAAACAAAAATTAGCTGAGCATAGTGGCACACACCTATAATCCCAACTACATGGGAGGCTGAGGTATGAGAACCTCTTGACCCAAGTGGCAGAGGTTGCAGTGAGCCAAGATGGTGCCACTGCACACCAGCCTGGACAACAGAGTGAGACGCAGTCTTAAAAAAAAAAAAAAAAAAAATTAGCCAGATGTGGTGGCACACGCCTGTAGTCTCAGCTACTCAGGAGGCTGACGTAGGAGGAGCTTGGGAGAGCGAGGCTGTAGTGAGCCGTGATCATGCCACTGCACTCTAGCCTGGGTGACAGAGTAAGGTGCTGTCTCAAAAAAAAAAAAAAAAGAGAGAGAGAGAGAGAGAACAGGCTCTGAATCACCCACCAGCCAGCTTTACACTAAATACAGTAGAAATTCTAGAACTGTCATAGCAGACAGTAGAAGATAGGATCAAAAAGCTCAGAGAAGTGGGCATGCTAGAGTGGATATATTATGTAAAAACCAAACAATTCACCAAATAGTTTCTAGAGGATGACGGCGGACCAGTGCAAACACAACTGAGTATTAGCCCCAATGGCGGCTGCTGGACCAGGAGTCATACCTTTGCTAAAGCAGATGAACATGTCTCAGGTGCATAGTATGTAGGCATTGATCTGAAGAATGCATTCTTTTTCATCCTTATCAGAAAGAAATAGAAACAATTTGCATTCACTTGGAAAGGACAGCAATATACATTTAAGGTCTTGTCTTAGGGTATATTAACCCTCCCAATCTGTCATAAAAGTCTGAAGGCACCTGGATCATCTGGACATTCTGCAGAATAGTGCATTGGTCTACTCTTCTTTTTCTTCTTTTTCTTTTCTTCTTCTTCTCTTTTTTTTTTTAGGTGGATTTTTCCTCTTCTCGCCCATGCTGGAGTGCAATCGTGTGGTCTTGGCTCAGTGTACCTCTGCCTTCCGGGTTCAAGTGATTCTTCTGCCTCAGGCTCCCAAGTAGCTGAGATTACAGGCATGCACCACCATGCTTGGCTAATTTTTTTGTATTTTTAGTAGAAACAGGGTTTCACCATGTCAGTCAGGCTGTTCTCGAACTGCTGACCTCAGGTCATCCACCTGCCTCGGCCTCCCAAAGTGCTGGGATTACAGGCGTGAGCCATGGCGCCCAGCTGCATTGGTCTACTCTTCAGATGACATCATGTTAATTGGACCAGAAAAGTGCCAAGGAGCCTTGGTAAGTGCATGCATTCCAGGGGATGGGAAGAAAAAAACCCTACAAAGATTTAGGGTCTTATTAACATCAGTGAAATCTTTAGTGGTTTGGTAGTCGGAAGCATGACTAGACATCCACTCCAAAGAAAAGGAGAAATTCTTGCCCAACAGATAAGAAAGCACATCTGGTAGGCCTCCTTCGACTCTGGAGAAAACATGTTCTACATTTGGGAATATGTTTACAGGTGACATTAAAGGCTGTCAAATGTGAATGAGACGCAGAGCAACAAAGAGTTGTTCAACAGTTCTGGGTGTAGTGCAAATGGTCCTGCCACTTGGACCCTAAGACCCACAGATCCTATGGCATTGGAGGTATTTGTGGCATCAAAAAAGGCTGACAACGCAATAGGAGAATCACAATGCAGACCTCTAGAGTTCTGGAGGGTAATTCACTAGTCAAAAACAGCTTATGGCATGCTACAAGACCCTGGTAGAAACAGAACACTTAACCAGGGGGCATCAGGGGACCAGAGCCACTCATCATAAGCTGAGTCCTGACAGACCCTGCATCTTCCCATGAGTATCCTCCAGACTGAGCTGTCCAGGTTTCTGCTCATTACGTGTCCTGAGTCTCTCTTGATGCCCCTTATGTGTCTATCAAGGTCCCTCCCACTTAACATGTCACTTGGCCAAGGATGCACTCTTCCAGCTCTAGGTGGCCAGAGACCAGGGTAACAGGATGATTCCCCCCACCCCACTACATTTCATGATTCAGACAACAGTTAATGGCTATAGAATTTTCCTAAAGTGTGGTTCATGGACCACTGGAGGGTCCCTAAAGGTATACAAGTGGTCCATAGGAAACCTCTAAGGCAAAAAAGGATGGAATTGCTCTACTCATAAATCTGAAATGCAAAATTGATTAACTAATTAAGATTCTTGCAACAATTCCCTCTTGTACATCTATCTATCTATCTATCTATCTATCTATCTATCTATCTGTCTATCTATCTCAGATACAAGGTCTCACTCTGTCACTCAGAGAGTGCATGGTGTGATCACAGCTCACTACAGTCTTGAACTGTGTTCAAATTACCCTCCTGCCTCAACCTCCTGAGTAGCTGGGACTACAGGCGCAGGCCACCATGCTCAGCTAATCCTTACATTTTTTTTTTTTTTTTTTTTTTTTTTTGGAGATGAGCTCTCACTATGTTACCCAGGCTGGTCTTGAACTCTTGGGCTCAAGTAATCCTCCCGCCTCAGCTTCCCAAAGCACTGAGATTCCAGGCGTGAGCCCCTGTGCCCAGCCCCATTTTGTTCTTAATAACTGTCACATTCTCCAACATTGTGCATCCTCCAGTTTGAATTTGGCTGATCTAGCTTGGGCAGATCATCTCCAGAGATATATTTTCATGACACTTAAGGGTTTTTGGTTATTATTTTTGTGATGTGTAATATCCTCAACCCAAATAATAAGCCAATGATTCAAAAGTGGTTAATTAAAGCCTGAGAAGAGTGATGAAAATAGTAACCCAAATACTACAACTGAGAATGGTGTTATAAAAGTAAATGCGTAGTGTCCAGGCATATGGCTGGGCTAAAAAAGAAAAGAAAGAAAGAAGAAAAGTAAACACACAATGAACAAGCATCTAGTTCAAAAATCTGTAAAATCTCTAAGAACTGGGACACGTCTGACAATTTCACACAAGCGGCTGAAAAAGTGTAAATAGTGAGTACGATGTTGAAGATCTGAAACTAAACTTTACTGGACTGGTGATCTATTCCATTTTAATCCCCAGTGAGTTGTATGTTATGAAACTTTGTCAAATAGTGGCATAAAGCCATCAAGATTTTCACATCATTTTCAAACACAGCACAGTGACCTTTCTGGTAAACCATCAGAGACTTTTCTTTTTTTTCCAGAACAAGAGCAAAATAAGCTTTCCAGGACAAAATTAATGGATTTTCCCCCAGTAAAGGCAGGAAGAAAAACAAAATGACAGAGGCAGCATTTAAAAGTACACTCCTCTTAGTAAAACACAGCTACAAAGTAATACTGTCTGAGAAGATTGTAACACAGCTGTGTTATTAACGATACACATTTCTCTCACAGAGAATGAAAAACCAACTTTTGGCAAATTTCCTTTATCAAATGACAGTGTTGGATATCACACAGTATCAATTGCAAATATGAGAAAATTGTTTGATTTTAATAAATCCGGCTATCATATCCTCCTCATTTAAAAATGTAAGTTTTTGCCCAGTGATAATTTGTCTAATACCAAAATTTTAAAAAAAGATAATGACATTTTATTCCTCTAAGATGAGGTTTGAACTGTCAGTTATTACATACGTTGTCATCTGAGCAAGCTGTTTAAGATCTTAGAACTGATCTTCAGTGGCCTAGTCAATGACTTAAGGAAATGGTTTCATTTCATCTCTTTTTTCAAACATTCTTGAGGCCCCATGTGAAGTTGGCTAAAAATCAATGATGTGCTGCTGGGTCTGGTGGCTCATGCCTGAAATTCCAGCATTTGGGAGGCCAAAGCGGGTAAATTGTTTGAGTCCAGGAGTTCAAGACCAATCAGGGCAACATGGCAAAACCTTGTCTCTACAAAAAGTTCAAACAAAATTATCCAGACATGGTGGTGCATGCCTGTGGTTCCAGCTACTGGGGTGGGGGTGGTGGGGAGCTGAGGTGGGAGGATCACTTGAGCCTGGGAGGCGGAGGCTGCAGTGAGCTGAGATCATGCCACTTCTCTCCAGCCTGGGCAACAGAGTGAGACTCTCAAAAAACAAAACAAAACCAAAAAACCCCCCATTTCTTCTAAGGCCACTCAAGGCCACTTCTGAGATCCTGAGTGACTTGCTCAAATGGCAATATATTCAATATCTGTATTGTCCAGACATCATCAATTACAATGTTTACTGTTGAGGAGCAAGTTAGCAGAATTTTTTTTTTTTTTTTTTTTTTGACACCGAGTCTCAATCTGTCTCCCAAGCTGGAGCGCAGTGGCACGATCTCGGCTCACTGCAAGCTCTGCCTCCCGGGTACCAGCGATTCTCCTGTCTCGCCCTCCCGAGTAGCTGGGACTACAGGCACATGCCACCATGCCCGGGTGATTATTTTTATTTTTAGTAGAGACGGGGTTTCACCATGTTAGCCAGGATGGTCTCGATCTACTGACCTCGTGATCTGCCCACCTCGGCCTCCCAAAGTGCTGGGATAACAGGCATGAGCCACCATGCTGGCATTAGCAGAATTTCTTAAAACCAAACAGCAGTATGACTGCTCCATTTTGATTTTGATTCTTTTTCAGCACTTGGTGATTTTTGTTTCTGAGCAGGAGAAAGGAATCGGTGACATATTATTAAGACTATTTAAAAACCACATCCAAACATTACATCAGAACTTAAAGAATTCTTTCCGGAGTCAAATTCAACCAAAGAAAGGATTATGGCTCTGCTTGCTCCCCCCAACCCCCGCCCCCCGCTCCCTCAGTGAAATACTCAGTCTTCTGGCTTTTGGAAGCTTTGTACCTCTTGACCTAACGTCCGAGAGAGGTGAGAGCAGTCTTCAGGAAGAAACAGGTCTGTGATTTCTGAATCCTTGTTTGGTCTGAATCCAGAACCATCTGTCAGAGCCACCAAACACTTGCTGCCATTTCTAATAACCTATAATTGTGGTTTAGGATTTTTCTAATTTGGTACGAATAAGGAATAAGAAAAGAAACTGACAGGATATGAAAACTCCTTATGGCTCCTACTGTCACACAGGGCGCAGACGTACTAGCAGAAATTTTCAGAAGGTATCATCACCCTCCCTGATATGTAACAATTATCCTTCATGTTACTTTTTACACAGTTGCATTTCAGAAATGATTTTAGAAATGCACTGTTGTTTTTAAACTTATTTAAAGTGGGTGGTTGATGTGTGAGCTCAATGCCCAGTAAGGGCTGCTGATGTTGAATGTGAGAAACACTCCTGTTACTGCCGAGGCTGCATTCCATGGCAGATAAAGAAATCCCACAGGGAATCCAGGGAGGCCCCTAGGATCCTGTGAGCCCTGCTTGTCCAGCGCAGCCCTGCTGTGTCAACTGAGCTGACCCTTGTCACAGCCTTCTGGTGGGTCACTAGCTCTTGCTCACACAAAAGCAATGCTCTGCTCCATGTCCAACAGCTCTGTCCCAGCTGTTCTGCTCAAAGTCCAGTGAAGGAAATGCTAGTAGCCCCATTTTACAGATGAGAACCCAGAAGCTCAGAGAGCTTCTCCCCAAAGCCACCCGGCTTGGAGGGGAGAGGCTAGGAGAGGACCCAGAAACTTTTTATGCCCCTTGCCCCAAAGACCCTTTCCCCCAGACTTAGACGTCTGCAAAACGACCTAAAGGACAGTGTCCAGAAAGCTCTGGTTTACTTAGGACTTAGGTTCAGACGCCTGCTTACATTGTCTCAATCTTTACAGCAATCTTCACAATGAGATACATGGGTCATTAGCTCTGCTTTACAGATGAGGAAGCTGAGGTTCAGAGAGGTTAAGTCACTTGCCCTTGGTCCTATTGCAAATGAGTGGCGACTTCTGCTTCAAACTGAGGTCTGGCAGCCAAGTGTGGGCTTTTAACTCCCCGCTGCAAAATGGCCATCAAATGGGGTTCTCCCTGTAAAATCTCTCCACCCATGGATTCTCCCCAAGCGCCCTCTCCTTCCTCCTGCCTTGCAGTCTCTGCGAACTCCTGCCACAGCCTCCCAGCTCCTCTCCCTGCTCCCTCCCTCCTAGGGCCCAAATCTTTCTCCGAAAGGCAGCAGCCAGAGTGGTCTTGCCACCGGGTGCCTCATCCTTCCTCCCGACTCTGCCTCCTGCGCGGTGGTCCCCTCCCACTGGGGAGGACCCGAGCTCCCCCGTCACCCCCAGGCCCTGCCGATCAGGACGCTCAGGACTAGCTAACGTGCGGGCCAGGCATCGCGGCTGATGCTCTCACTGCCCTCTGGCCTTCTAGCCACCTCCATCTGCCTGCGCTCGGCTCCTGGGGCCCGAGGCTCCGGGCATCCTGCCCAGCGCGGACCCTACCCTGCTCTGCCTGGAACAGGCCCTTCTCTGCCTACCATCCCACCCCCGGCTCTCCCCTAGGCGTTTCTGGCTACCCTTCTCTTCAAGGACTCGCCTTGGGTCCCTGGCCGCCCTCTGCGGGGTCTCTCCCAGGCTCTGCTCTGCCCCTCCCAGCGCCCCGCTCTGCCTGGCTGCCCAATCCCATCCCACCCTCCTGAGGATCCTCTCTTGGAGGACTGGGGTACAACTGTCAGATTCATCCCGGCTCCTAGCACAGTGCCTGGCGCACAGAAGGAGCAGTGCAGTCGCGCTATGAGAGCTTGGCCTGCGGGCTCAGACTTCCAGTTCAAATCCCAGCCGCTCCTTTTCCCAGCGGTGTGACTGTGGACAAGTTACTTCCCTTCTCTGTGCCTCAGTTTCCTCATCTCTAAAATGGGGATCATAGATCTTGTTCATAAGCTTGTGAGAACCTAAAGTAGGTAGAACAGTGCCTGGTAGAAGTAAGCATGTAGCATGAATTAGATCAATTATCATTCCTCAAGTAAACTTGTTAGTTTACTTTCCTTCTCAGCCCACTTCCCTCTCCTGAGGACCTCATGTGCCTCTGAAAGTCTGCCCCTACCCCTCCCCGCTCGCTCAAGAGAGGTTTCAAAACCCAAGGGGTGGATTCTGTCTTCCACCACATCCCCCATACCAGGGAAGCTGTGCCATCTCCCAGCTCTAGTTCAGACATTCTAAAACTCAGAGAGTTCTGGAAAGAGCTGTGGACTTGGAGAGAAAAGCCCTGTCTCCTGGTCCTGGCTCTGCCCGCCAAATAGCTATGTGACTTTGGACAGGTTGCTTTACCTCTCTGAGCCTTACTTTTTACTCTTGTGAAGTGGGAATAATCCCAGCCCCACCTCCCCCATAGGGTTGTCCTGATGCTCAATTGCACAATCTGGAGACAGGGTATTTTGTCAACCAAGGCAGGGTGAAGAAATGCAGGGTCTGGTAACCACAGGGTTGGAAGGGAAGACCAGGGACAGGCCTGCAGGCGTCTCTGGTCAGGGATGTGCCAAGGGCGTGGCCACTGGGCTCCGGGCTGGGTAGCAAACTGTTATGAGGCCGTGCTGATTGGGAATAAGCCTGGGTCCAGGCTTTGTCCAAAGTCACTCAAAGACTTCTGCTTGGTCACTGTCTCCCTGCCACCTGCTCTTGCCACTTCTCCAAAGCACCTTCAAATGCTTCTCAGGTCCCCAGAACGCCCACTGGATCCTGATACCCAGAGGCCCTGCCAAGTCTGACTGTCAGCCGCAGCTCTCCCCACCCCTTTCCCACTCTCAACTCCAGCTCAGCTGAATTAGGAATTTCCTAATATTAGTCATGATTTTTTCAGTTGCAAGTGCCAACAGCTTAACTCAAAGTTGCTTAAACAGAAAATTAAAGATATTTGGCTTATTTAACCAAAAAGGTCAGTATAGTTGGATGTATGGGCTGAAATAAGATCAAGAAGATTCAGTTTCTCTACCTCTTCTTTTGCTTTTCTCTGAAAGAGCTTTTTTCTTGGACAGCTTGGCTCTGTGTGGTGGTCTCAGGCAGCTGCCTCAGGCTTATTTTCTAAAAGCTAAGCAACCCCAGGAGAAAAACAGAACCTCTTTCACAATAGTTTCAAGGAGGGGAAAAAAATCCCAAGATTTGCCAGGCATGGTGGCTCACGCTTGTAATCCCAGCACTTTGGGAGGCCGAGGTGGGAAGATCACCTTAGGTCAGGAATTCAAAATCAGCCTGGCCAACATGGCGAAACCCCATATCTGCTTAATATACAAAAGTTAGCCGGGGGTGGTGGCAGGCGCCTGTAATCCCAGCTACTCGTGAGGCTGAGGCAGGAGAATTGCTTGAACCAGGGACGTGGAGGTTGCAGTGAGGCGAGATTGTGCCACTGCATTTCAGCCTGGGTGACAGAGCATCTGTCTCAAAAAAAAAAAAAAAAAAAAAAAAAAAAAAAAATCCCAAGATTGGCCTGTATTGGATGGACTTAAGTCATGTGCCCTTCTCTAAACCAGTGACCATGGCCGGCGGATAAAATATGCTGGTTGACTTGGGCATGTGCCTACACCAGCAATGCATCGACCAAGAGTGGGGGAAGGGCAGTTCCCTAAAATAAAGTCTGGATGCTGTTTCTGGAAGAAGCAGAAACAAATGCTAAGGCAGGTAGAAACACTCAATGTCCAAAACATTCTACCCCTTGGCTGCTAGCATATATACACACACGTGCTTTTCCCATACACGTAATTTTTGTAAACTTTTTTGTTGCCATTTTTTTTCTTTTTATTTGGAAATAATTTCAAGTTTATAGAAAGGTTCCAAGAATAGTGCAAAGCAGTTTTGTTTCCTAAAACATTTGATGGTAATTGCCAACACGATGTTCCATCACCCACGAATACTCTGGTGTGTAAATCCTACAATAATGTTCTCTTAAGTAGCCACAATGCAACCATAAAAATATAAATACTTTGCTACAATTTATTTATGTTGTGCCATTTGTCCCAAATATCCTTTGTCACAAAAAGACCCAATCCGGTATCATACAGTGCATTTGTTTTCAGTCTTTCCTTGCTGTTCATGGCCTTGTAAATTTTGAAGATCGCAGGTCGTGATTTTGTAGAGTGTCTCTTGGTTTGGGTTTGTCTGATGTTTCCTCATGATTAGATTCAAGTTATGAACTTTGGGTAGGAATATCACAGAAGTGATGCCATGTTCTTCTCACTGCATCGTATTGGGTGGTGCATGATTTCGATTTGCCCCGTTACTGATGATGTTAACTTTGAACACTTGATTAAGGTGGCATCTACAAGGTCTAGCCACTGTAAAGTTACTCCTTTTCCCATTGTTTTCTGTGGGGAGGATCTCAGACTATATAAAGTCCCATTCCTTATCCAACCTGTACCCATTAGTTTAATTTAATTTTTTTTTTTTTTTTTTTTTTTTTTTTTTGAGATGCAGTCTTACTCTGTTGCCCAGGCTGGAGTGCAGTGGCATGATCTTGGCTCGCTACAACCTCCACATCTCAGGTTCAAGCAATTCTCCTGACTCAGCCTCCTAAGTAAAGTAGCTGAGATTACAGGCACATGCCACAATGTCCAGCTAATTTTTGTATTTTTAGTAAAGATGAGGTTTCACCATGTTGGCAAGGCTGGTCTCGAACTCCTGACCTCAAGTGATCTGCCCACCTTGGCTTCCCAAAGTGCTGGGATTACAGGCATGAGCCACCACATCCAGCCTGCACCCATTAATTTTAGAATCCATTGAGGGCTCTTGCCTGAAATATTTTTTTAATTATATTTGTTGCTGTCTTAGTTTGGACTGCTACAACAAAGTGCCATAGACTGGGTGGCTTATAAATAATAGACATTTACGTCTCATGGTTCTGGAGGTCATGGTGCCAGCACAGTCAGGTTCTGGTGAAGGCCCTTTTCTGGGTTGCAGATGGCTTCTTATTGCATCTTCACATAACAGAAAGAGAGCTTGAGAGCTATCTGGGGTCTCTTTTGTAAGGCACTAATCCCATTAATGAGAGCTCCACCCTCATGACCTAATGTATTAGTTCATTCTCTCACTGTTAATAAAGACACACACAAGACTGTGTAATTTATAAAGAAGAAGAGCTTTAATGGACTCACAGTTTCACATGGCTGGGGAGGCCTCACAGTCTTACATGGCAGCAGGCAAGACAGCATATGCAGGGGAACTTCCCTTTATAAAACCATCAGATCTCGTGAGATTTATTCACTATCATGAGAATAGCATTGGGGAAAAACCTGCCCCCATGATTCAGTTACTTCCTACCGGGTACCTCCCACAACATGAGGGGATTATGGGAACTACACTTCAAGATGAGATTTGGGTGGGGATACAGCCAAACCATATCATTCTTCCCCTTCCCCCTCCCAAATATCATGTCCTCACATTTCAAAACACAATCGTGCCTTTCCAACAGTCCCCCAAAGTCTTAACTCATTTCAGCATTAACCCAAAAGTCCAAGTCCAAAGTCTTATCTGAGACAAGGCAAGTCCCTTCTGCCTATGAGCCTGTAAAATTGAAAGCAAGTTAGTTGCTTCCTAGATACAATAGAGATACAGGCATTGGGTAAATATACCCATTCCAAATGGGAGAAATTGGCCAAAACAAAGGGAATACAGGCCCCATCCAAGTCTGAAATCCAATAGGGCAATCATTAAACCTTAAAGTTGCAAAATTATCTCCTTTGACTCGATGTCTCACATGAGGGTGTGCTGATGCAAGGGGTGGGCTCCCATGGCTTTGGGCCACTCCACCCCTGTAGCTTTGCAGGGTACAGCTGCCCTCCCAGCTGCTTTCATGGGCTGGCATTGAGTGCCTGCAGCTTTTCCAGGTGCATGGTGCAAGCTGTCAGTGGATCTACCATTCTGGGGTCTGGAGGTTGGTGGCCCTCTTCTCACAGCTCCACTAGGCACTGCCCAAGTGGTGACTCTGTGTGTTGTCTCCAACCCCACATTTTCCTTCTGCACTGCCCTAGCAGAGGTTCTCTATGAGGGCTCTGCCCCTGCAGCAAACTTTTGCCTGGACATCCAGGCATTTCCATACATCCTCTGAAATGTAGGCAGAGGTTCCAAAACATCAGTTCTTGACTTCTGTGCACCCGCAGGCACAACACCATGTGGAAGCTGCCAAGGCTTGGGGCTTGCACCCTCTGAAGCCACAGCCTGAGCTATACTTTGGCCCCTTTTAGCCACAGCTGGAGCAGCTGAGACACAGGGCACCAAGTCCCTAGGCTGCACACAGCAGAGCATCCTGGGCCCAAGAAAAGCATTTTTTCCTCCTCAGCCTCCAGACCTGTGATGGGAGGGGCTGCTGCAAAAGTCTCTGACATGCCCTGGAAGCATCTTCCCCATTGTCTTGGTGATTAACATTCAGCTCCTTGTTACTTAAGCAAATTTCTGCAGCAGGCTCGAATTTCTTCCCAGAAAATGGGTTTTTATTTTCTATTGCTTAGTCAGGTTGCAAACTTTCCAAACTTGTAAGCTCTGCTTCCTCTTCAATGCTTTGCTGTTTAATAATTTCTTCCAGTAGATTCCCTAAATCATCTCTCTCACATTCAAAGTTCCACAGATCTCTAGGGCAGGGGCAAAATGCTGCCAGTCTCTTTGCTAAAACATAACAAGAGTCACCTTTGCTCCAGTTCCCAACAAGTTCCTTATCTCCATCTGAGACCACCTCAGCCTGGATTTTATTGTCCATATCACTATCAGCATTTTGGTCAAAGCTATTTCACAATTCCCTAGTTCTGCCCGCCAAAAAGGCTTCAAAGTAGTAACATCCCAATGAGCACCTAACACTTACATTTTGATTTCTAGGTATCATTTTCCACTAAAAGGAGGCAGAACCTTTCTGAGAAATGGTTGGTTTCAAAATGACATCTTATATATTGCCTGGGACATTTTGTGACAGAAAGTAAGGAACTGCTCAAAGAATGATGGTGACTATTTAAGTCATCTTAAGCTCCCATAATAAAACACCACAGATGGAAGGCTAACATAACAGTCATTTATTTTCTCACAGTTTTGAAGGCTAGAAGTCCAAGGTGAAGGCGTTGAGAGGGTTGGGTTCTCTGAGGCCTCTCTCCTTGGCTTGCAGATGGTGGTCTTCTTGCTGTGTCTGCACATGACCTGTCTCTGTGCTTACATCCTCCTGGTGTCTCTTTCTCTTCTTATAAGGACACTAGTTCTATTGGACTGAGGTCATATACTTATGGCCTCTTTTAACCTTAATTACCTCTTTAAAGGCTATATCTTCAAATATAGTCAGATTGGGGATTAATCCTTCAACATAGGAATGCTGGAGGGAGGGGACATAATTCACTTCATAGCAGGGATGAATTAAAAAACACACAGAAGCCAGCTTGAAGAGGTCTCACTGGCTGCATCTGAACAACTTGAGCATTAAAATAATAACCTTAATACTGACAGAAAGAGAGAGAAGGAAAATAAAAGAAAAGAGAAGAAAGAAGGAAGGAAGGAGAAGAAGAAAAGGAAAGAAAGAAAGAAGAAAGGAAGGAAGGAAGGGAAGAAAGAAAGAAGAAAGAGAGAGAGGAAGGAAGGAAGGAAAGAAGGAAGGAAAGAAGAAAGGAAGGAAGGAAAGAAGGAAAGACAAAGCTTTTTCAGTAAGTAGAATGACAGAAGGAATGATGGAATTAGATAATTATCATATGGGACCAGGCACAGTGGCTCATGCCTGTAATCCCAGCACTTTGGGAGGCTGAGGTGGGTGTATCACCTGAGGTCAAAAGCTAACAGCCTGGCCAACATGACGAAAACCCGTCTCTACTAAAAACACAAAAATTGGCCAGGCGTGGTGGTGAGCGCCTGTAATCCCAGCTACTTGGAAGACTGAAGCAGGAGAATCACTTGAACCTGGGAGGCAGAGGTTGCAGTGAGCCAAGACTGCACCATTGCACTCCAGCCTGGGCAACAGAGCGAGATTCTGTCTCAAAAAAAAAAAAAAAAAAAATAATAATCATTTGGCATCTGTCATGGATTGAATATTAGTGCCCCCCTAATATCCATCTGTTGAAATGCCAGCTCCCAAAGTGATCATATTAGGAGGTGGGGCATTTGGAAGGTTATTAGGTGATATGGTTTGTCTGTGTCCTCACCCAAATCTCATCTTGAATTGTAGTTCCCATAATCCCCACATGTCGTGGAAGGGACCCAATGGGAGGTAATTGAATCATGGGGCAGGTTTTTCCTGTGCTGTTCTCATGATAGTGAACGTATCTCACAAGATGGTTTTATAAAGGGCAGTTCCCCTGCGTACACCCTCTTGCCTGCCGCCATGTGAGATGTGCCTTCATTCCTCCTTCTCCTTCCACCATGATTATGACACCTTCCCAGCCATGTGGACTCTTGGACTTATACCAGTGGTTGGCAGGGGCTCTTGGGCCTTCAGCCACAGACTGAAGGCTACATTGTTGGCTTCCCTACTTTTGAGATTTTGGGACTTAGACTGGCTTCCTTTATCCTCAGCTCTCAGACAACCTATTGTGGAACTTCACCTTATGATCACGTGAGTCAGTTTGCCTTAATAAACTCCCTTTCATATATACATCTATCCTATTTGTCCTGTCCCTCTAGAGAGCCCTGACTAATACAGGAATACACAATCATACACATATTCACAGCTACATTTCTTTATTTACCTGTATATATTGAAAACTATGGATTCCTACAGATGACTCCAAATCCAGTCCAATACCACAGGGTTCATTCTAGTTTCCTCCATTTCCCTATTTGTAACATCTTTCTCCAACAATGAGAAACCTGGCTTCTATTATCCTTAATATATACACTTATTTGATGAATCCCCCTCTTTGTAACCACTCTCTACCATTGTCCATCTCTGCTGCCACTTCCTTTTCAGGTGGATGCCCTCCTTACTCTTCTTAGGCTCTAGTACCCCCAACGTGCCCACCCCAACCCCTACATGTAGAATCCTTTTTTTTTTTTTTTTTAAATGAGACTGAGTCTCACTCTGTCACCCAGGCTGGAGTGCGTGGTGCAATTTCGGCTCACTGCAACCTCTGCCTCCCAGGTCCAAGTGATTCTTGTGCCTCAGCCTCCTGAGTAGCTGGAATTACAGGCGCATGCCACCATGCCCAGCTAATTTTTGTATTTTTGATAGAGACAAGGTTTTGCCATGATAGCCAGGCTGGTTTTGAACTCCTGGCATCAAGAAATTCACCTGCCTTGGCTTCCCAAAGTGCTGGGATTACTGGTGTAAGCCACTGTGCCTGGCCTAGAATCCTTCTTAACTCTCCTTTGGCTCTGATTTCCCATGCCAGGCCATCCCCACGTAGGGACGCTCTCCTCAATTACAAGGGTCTGATAAACTGCATGGGACCGTTCCAATGCGTGGATGCCTTCATCGCAGTCAAGTTGACTGATCATACCAGCTATCCCCTCCCCCTCCCTCCCACTCTCTTCACCATGGGTGCCGACCTGGCTCTGGCCTACCTAATGACTTCAGGGCTGAACTGTTCCAGTAAGGAAAGATAGGAAAGAGTATGCAAAGGAAGGAAAGGGAAGGGAGGGGAAGAAGGAAGGAGAAAAAGAGAGGAAGAACAATTTTTATGTGGATATATATTATACTTACTATAAAGTATACAAATCTTAAGTGTATATTAAGTTCATACCTCAACAAACCTTTACAAAGTGAACAATCCATGTGACAGCCAACCGGATGAAGATATGGAACATTACCCACACCTCAGATGTCTCCCTCATACCCCATCCAGTTCCTGCCCTCTCCCAGATAACCAGCTTCTATCACTATGGAATACGTTGGCTTATTTTTAACTTGACATAAATGGAAACATATAGTATATTCTTGTGGCTTTGCGGTATTTGTGAGATCCATCCATGCCATTGCATGTGGCAGTGCCTTGCCCTTTGCCTTTGCCACATCCTATTCCACGGAATGAATATACCACAACTTCTATATGCCCACTCTATTGCTGATGGTCCATTTGTTTGTTCGAGTTTTTGTTTTGTTTGTTTTTTGAGAGACAGGGTCTTGCTCTGTGGCCAAGACTGGAGTGCAGTGGTGCAATCATATCTCACTGCAGCCTCAACCTTCCAGCCTCAAATGATCCTCCCACCTCAGCCTCCTGGGTAGAAGAGACCACAGGTGCATGCCACCACATCTGGCTATTTTTTTTTTTTTTTTGGTAAAAACAGGAGTCTCACTGTGTTGCCCAGGCTGGTCTCAAACTCCTGGCTCAAGTGACCTTCCCACCTCAACCTCTCAAGGTGTTGGGATTATAGGCATAAGCCACCGTGACTGGCCCTCTTCAAGTTTTTTTTTTACCATTAGAAGTAACATGGTTACAAACACACTTGCACATGCTCCTTTAATGCATATATAGGTGCACTTCTATTTGGCATATACTTGAAAGTGAAATTGCTGGGTTGCAGAGAATGCATATTCAGCTTTAGTAGTTATTGCCACAGTTTTTTCTAAAGTGGTTGCACAAATTTACACTCCTCCCATCCATATGAGAGTCCCAGTGGCCCCATCCTTATTAATAGCATTGTCTGTCTTTTAATTTTTAGCCATTCTAGTGAATATGTAGTAGTATTTCATTGTGGTATTATATTTGCATTTTCTGATAAATATGTTGAATACCTTTTCATATGTTTATTAGCCAATTAGATATCTTATTTTGTGAAAAGCATATTGAGTCTTTTGCCCATTTTCTTAAAAAATTGGATTGTCAAAGTTTTTTATTTTATAATATATTTTAAATATATTCTGGACACAAGTCCTTTGCTAAATACATACATTGAAAATATCTACAGGGCGCGGTGGCTCATGTCTGTAATCCCAGTGCTTTGGGAGGCCAAGGCGGGCATATTGCTTGAGTCCAGGAGTTCAAGACCAGTCTGGGCAACACGGCGAAACCCTGTCTCTACTAAAAATAAAACAATTATTTAGGTATGGTGGTGTGTGCCTGTGGTTCCAGCTACTCAGGAGGAGACTGAGGTGGAAGAATCACCTGAGCCCAGAAAGTTGAGGCTGCAGTGAGCTGTGTACTCCAGGCTGGGCAACAGAGCGAGACCTTGTCTCAAAAAGAAAGAAGGGAGGAAGGAAGGAAGGAAGGAAGAAAGGAAGCAAAGAAGGAAGGAAGGAAGGGAGAGGAAGGAGGGAGGGGAGAGAGAGAGAAAGAAGAAAGAAAAAGATATAGAAGAAAGAAAGAAAAAGAAAGAAAAGGAAGGAAGGAAAGAAAGAAGGAAGGAAAAAAGGAAGGGAGGGAGGAAGGAAGGAGAGAAAGAAAGAAACTGAAGGAAAGAAAGAAAAAAGGAACAGAAGGAAGGATAAAAGGAAGGGAGGGAGGAAGGAAGGGAAGGAGGAAAGAAGGAAGGACAGAAAGATAAAAAGAAAGAAAAAGAAAGAAAGAAAAGAAGAAAGAAAGAGAGAGAAAGAAAGAAAAATAAAGAAAGAAAGAAAGAAAAGAAGGAAGCAAGAAAAGAAGGAAGAAGAAATGAAGGAAGGAAGGAAGGAAGGAAGGAAACATCTTTCACTCTGTGGCTTGCCTTTTCACTCAGTGATGTCTTTTGATGAACAGATGTCCTGATTTTACAGAAATCCAATTTATTAGTGTTTTCCTTGTGGTTAGTTGTGTGTGTATGTGGGTCTTGTTTAAGAATTATGTGTCTAATACCAACATCATGAACATATTCCCCTTTGTTAGTCTCTGTATTCTTTTGCAATTCACAATTACTTTTTTAAAATGTACTTCTAATTTTTACCAAAGGTGTATGTGTGCATAATTTAATTTAGACGCCAGGAATCTATGGGGCAGGTTAAAAAAGGGCAGCTGTCCCGTTCTTCATACTGTCTCCTTCTCCCCAGTGCCAGTGATCTTCAATGCAATCAGCTATTTTTTATATAGATATTCTCTAAATAACTTGCTTTCATTATGACTTCTTGATATTTCAGTTTAGGAAATCATCTTTTGACTTCCCAGTATGGAAGATGAGGATTTAGTTCTCTCTCAATCTCTCTCTCTCTCTCTCTCTCTCTGTCTCTCTCTCTCTCTCTCTTTTTTAAGACAGAATCTTGCTCTGTCACCCAGGCTGGAATGCAGTGGCGCAATCCAGGCTCACTGCAACCTCTGCCTCCCAGGTTCAAGTGATTCTCATGTCTCAGCCTCCCAAGTAGCTGGGATTACAGGCAAATGCCACCATGCCCAGCTAATTTTTGTATTTTTAGTAGAGATGGGGTTTTGCCATGTTGGCCAGGCTGGGCTCGAACTCCCAGCCTCAGGTGATCTGCCTGCCTCAGCCTCCCAAAGTGCTGAGATTACAGGTGTGAGCCACTGTGCCTGGCCAATTTAGTTCTCTTTGACTCCTCACCTTTACCACATTCAGTCACACTTCCAGTCATACCAGCCTCCCAATGTGGTTGCATGATAATTTTGTTTAGCCAATATTCAATGTGGACCTTACTATAACTACATAATAGTCATTCTTATCTGAGCTGTGTCATGTGCTATGATCACTTTTGCTCTTTGTTCTTCTGGAGTTCATGCTTATCTTGTGTTGTTGCTGATGTTCATTTAGTCTTCCATGTAATTACCACCATGTCAATCCCAGTGGTCCAAATCCCCTGTTAGGATATTCAGACACATCAAGAATTCTGTTCGTTTCCTTTTCTTGAAATAATCTCTTCTGAAGGCTTTCCATCCATCCTAATCCCAATTGGTTGCTCTCCAGCCCAGGTGAACAGCCCTCAAGCTGTAATCTCCTGCACCATCCTTCCAAGATTGGATTCCCCCATTTCCTGAAGCCCACGTCTTCCTCTTTTGTGTTTTATTCTCTTGTTTTTTTAGGAGCTCATCTTCCAATAGATTTGTGAGAAGGTGTACATCTGAAAATGTCTTTAATCTACCCTTACATTTGAATGATAAATTTACTGGGTATAAAAGTTTAGGTGACAAATGCTTTTTTTTTCAGAATTTAGAAGTCTGTTTCCATTGTTCTTCACATTTTGATTAATAATCTACCTAGAACGAACTTTTCTATATGGTCTAAGGTAGTAGTCAAAGTTCACTTTTTCCCACATAAATATTAAATGTATGCAGTATCATTTGTTGAAAAGGTCATTCTTTCCTTATGTCATTTCACTGGACCGTATAGATGTGGGTCTGTTTCTGAACTCTTTGTTGTGTCGCATTGGTCTATTTGTCTGTAAGTTTGCCGATACCAACTGTTTTCACTACTAGAGTTTTGTAATAAGTCTCACTAACAGGTAGTTTAAGTCCTTCATTTTTGTACTTATTTATGATGATTAGTTTTGGCCTTTTGCATTTCCCTATACATTTTAGAATCAGCTTGTCGATTTCCACCAAAATGTAATCCCAGCACTTTGGGAGGCTGACGCAGGTGGATCACTTCAGGTCAGGAGTTGGAGACCAGGCTGGCCAACATGGTGAAACCCTGTCTCTACTAAAAATACAAAAACTAGCTGGGCATGGTGGTGGATGCTGGTAATCCAAGCTACACGGAAGGCTGAGGTGGGAGAATCACTTGAACCTGGCAGGTGGAGGTTGCAGTGAGCCAAGATTCTGCACTGCACTCCAGCCTGGGTGACAGAGGGAGACTCCATCTCAATAAATAAATAAACAAATAAATAATAAATAAACAAACACAGAAAAGAAAAGAAAAGAAAAAGAAAAGAACCTTCAAGGATTAAAAACTTTTTTACAAAATAGATTTATTGAGATGTAATTCACATACCACATAATTCACCCATGTAAATAAGTGCATAATTCAATAGATTTTTAATATATTTACAGAGTTGTACAGCTGTCACCACAATCAATTTTACAATATTTTCATCACCCTCTAAGAAAACCTCCATATCCATCAATAGTCACTCCGTTTTCTCTCCCACTCTACCCCCAAGCCTAGACAATCACTAATTCTATTTTTCTGTCTTTATAGATAAGCTTGTTCTGGATATTTCATATAAATGGAATCATAAACATGTGGTCTTTTTAAAATTTTTTTTTGGAGATGGAGTCTCACCTCGTTGCCCAGGCTGGAGTGCAGTGGTGTGATCTTGGCTCACTGCAAGCTCCGCCTACCAGGTTCACATCATTCTCCTGCCTCAGCCTCCTGAGTAGCTGGGACTACAGGCACCCGCCACCATGCCCTGCTAATGTTTTGTATTTTTAGTAGAGACGGAGTGTCACCATGTTAGCCAGGGTGGTTTCGATCTCCTGACCTCATAATCTGCCCGCCTAGGCCTCCCAAAGTGCTGGGATTACAGGCGTGAGCCACTGCGCCCGGCCAAACATGTGGTCTTTTGTGAGTAGCTTCTTTCATGTGGCATAATGTTTGCAAAGTTGATCTATGTTGTAGCTCCTGTCAGTACTTCAATCTTGCTCACGATTGAGTAATATTTCATTCCACGGATATACCACATTTCTTTATCTATTCATCTGTTTTTTCCACATTTGGGCTATTATGCATAATGCTACTTTGAACATTCATGCACAAATTTTTGTATGAACATGTTTTCCTCGAATATATACCTAGGATTAGAATTGTTGGGCCACAAGTAACCTTATGTTTATCCTTTGTAGAAAATGTACAACTGTTTTCCAAAGAAGTTATACCATTTCACATTCCTACCAGCAGGAAATGAGGTTATATTAGGTTGTATTGAATCTGTAGATCAATTGAGGTGAGAATTGGCCACGTTATAATATGACACTAGCAATCTATGAACACAGTGTATCTCTCTGTATTTTTTAAAAGGTCTTTGTCCCCTTTCATTAATATTCTATAGTTTTCTTATAAAATCATGAGCATAGGTCAGGTGTGGTGGGTCGTGCTTGTAATCCCGGCACTTTGGAAGGCCGAGGCTGGGAAGATTGCTTGAACCCAGGAATCTGAGATCAGCTGGGCAACATAGTGAGACCTCATCTCTAGTTAAAAAAAAAAAATTATGAGAATATTTTGTCAGATTTATTCCTAGGTGTTTGGGATTTGATTTTTTTTCATTGACTTTTTTTTCATTCTCTAATTGCCATTGCCCACTTATGGAAATTTTTCAATGTCAACCTTGTTTCCAGGAACCTTGCTAAATTTATTAACTTATAGCATATCTGTAGTTTTAGGGTTTTGTTTGTTTGTTTGTTTTTTGAGACAAAGTCTTGCTTTGTTGTCCAGGCTGGAGTTCAGTGGTGCGATCACGGCTCACTGCAGCCTCAACCTCCTGGGCCCAAGTGATCCTCCCACCTCAGTCTCCCAAGTAGCTAGGATCACAGACATGCAACCACCACCCTTGGCGAATTTTTTAATTTTTTGTAGTCTCCCTATATTGCCCAGGCTGGTCTAAAATTCCTGGCTACAAGTGATTATCCTGCCTTGGCCTCTCAAAGCACCGAGATTTCAGGCGTGAGTCACTGGGCCCGGCACTTAGTTTTTAAAAATGTTCTACCTACACAATCATGTTATCAATGAAGAGCCACAGTTTTATTTTTTTCTTTTCAAACTTCACCCTTTTTACTTCTTTTTCTTGCCTTATTGCACTGGCTAGGACTCCCATACAATATGGAACAGAAATGGTGGTGGTGGGCGTCCTCAATTTGTTCCAGTCTCAAAGGGATCATTTTTAATACTTTATGCCATAAAATGTAAAGTTTGCTGTGCTTTTAAAATTTACTATCAGATTAAGAAAATTTCCTTTTATTCTTACCTTGCTAAGAATTCTTATCATGA
Source organism: Macaca thibetana thibetana (assembly GCF_024542745.1). Classification (NCBI taxonomy): domain Eukaryota; kingdom Metazoa; phylum Chordata; class Mammalia; order Primates; family Cercopithecidae; genus Macaca; species Macaca thibetana. The sequence goes on along the minus strand of NC_065593.1, from coordinate 44,878,102 downwards.
ATAAATGTTGAATTGTTATTAATTGCTTTTTAAACATCTACTGAAATATGATTTTGCTCCTTTATACTTTTAATGCAGTGACTTATATAACTGATTTTCAAATGTGAAGTCAACCTTACATTTCTGGAATGAATTAAAATTTGTCATGATGCATTATCATTTTTTATTTAGTACTGAATTTGATTTGCTATTATTTTTGTTTAGGATTTTGTGTCTATGTTTTGACAGAAATTGTTCCGCAATTATCATTTTGTGTAATGTCCTAGTTCAGTTTTAATATCAAGGTTATGCTGCCCTCATCCAAAAAGTTAGGAAGTGTTCTTTCTATTCTCTGAAGGAGTTTGTGTTAAACTGGTGTTATTTCTTTATTTAATGTTCGGAAGAATTAAGCAGCTAAACCATCTGGAAGTGTTTTTTGTAGGAAAATGTTTAATTGCTGATACAATTTTTCTAATAGATAGAGGATTATACATAGTGTTCCATAAGATTTGTTGTGTTTTTCAAAAATGTTGACCACTTTATCCAAAATTTCTAATTTATTAGCACAGAGTCATTATAGTGTCATAATATCTCAATTGCCTGTAGGATGTACACTGGATAGATTCACAGCAAAACTGAGCAGAAGGGTTCTTCTGCCCCTCCTGGTGCTGCTTGTGTGCTCATTTGGTGAGGATCTGGTACCTCTTTTGTGAAGCAGCAGCTGAGGACACTCCGGCGCTCGCCATGGCCGATGAAAAGCCCGAGGAAGGAGTCAAGACTGAGAACAAATGATTATATTAATTTGAAGGTGGTGGGGCAGGATGGTTCTGTGGTGAAGTGGTATATGCCTCTTAAGATTAAGAGGCATATACCACTCAGTAAACTAATAAAAGCCTATTGTGAACGACAGGGTTTGTCAATGAGGCAGATCAGATTCTGATCTGACGGGCAACCAATCAATGAAACAGACACACCTGCACAGTTGGAACTGGAGGCTGAAGATACAGTTGATGTGTTCCAGCAGCAGACGGGAGGTATCTACTGAGAAGGGAAACTGCTTTTTTTTTTTTTGATGGAGTTTTGCTCTTATTGCTCAGGCTAGAGTGCAGTGGCGCAATCTCGGCTTACTGCAACCTCCACCTTCCAGTTTCAAGCAATTCTCCTGCCTCAGCCTCCCAAGTCGCTGGGATTACAGGCGTGTGCCACCACGCCCAGCTAATTTTTTTGTATTTTTAGTAGAGAAGGGGTTTCATCATGTAGTCCAGGCTGGTCTCGAACTACTGACCTCGTGATCCACCTACCTCGGCCTCCCAAAGTGCTGGGATTACAGGCGTGAGCCACCGCACCCGGCCCGAATCTGCTTCTTTACTCCAGCACTCAGTTCTTTAAAGACCAAGATTACAAGATTACATTCTGAATTAGAAAATTGCAATTTGGTTCCACCGAATCCTGACTATTACAATACAGTTTTCTCTATTCTTTGATTCCCCCTTCCCCATTCCTTTATGTACATAAAGTAACTGATATATGTGCACAAGCGTGCTGCATTTTAAAAAACTGAACAGCCAATGGTATGTTTTGATTGGCATCAAGTGGAGACGGGATGGGGAAAAATACGGATTCTGTGAAAATATCCCCTTTCTCCATTAGTTGCATGTTCATTCAACTTCTACCTTTATATTCCAGTAAGTTATTTTGCTCTCACTGTTTTAACAACAACAACAACAAACAAAAAAAACCACACACACACATAAAAATCCTTGCATACCTTGTTCAGTTGGAGAATTTTAATGTTTTTCATTTGTCATTATAAAGCCAAGGACAATTTTATAACTTTTTTGTACATAGCTGTTACATGTAGGGCAATCTATCTTTAAGTAGGGAGAAATTACTCTAAAAAAGAAAAAAGGAATCCTCGATAGTTTTCCCTTCAAGTGTCTTGTTGTTTAAATAAACTTATTGTTTTTTTAAAAAAAAACTAAGCAGAAGGCATAGAGATTTCCATAAACCCCTTGTCCCCACATAGTCTCTGCTACTATCAAAATAGTACATTTGGGCCGGGAGCAGTGGCTCACACCTGTAATTCCAGAACTTTGGGAGGCTGAGGTGTGTGGATCACCTGAGGTCGGGAGTTCAAGACCAGCCTGGCCAATGTGGTGAAACCCCATCTCTACTAATAATACAAAAATTAGCTGGGCGTAGTGGTGCATGCCCATAATCCCAGCTACTTGGGAGGCTGAGGCAGGAGAATAACTTGAACCCAGGAGACGGAGGTGGCAGCAAGCTGAGATGGTGCCGTTGCACTCCAGCCTGGGCAACAAGAGCGAAACTCTGTCTTTGGAAAAAAAAAAAAAAAAAAAGGTACATTTGTTGCAACAGATGAACTTACATTGATACATTATTATCACCCAAAGACCATAGTTTACATTAGGGTTCACTCTTGGTGTTGAGTATTCTGAGTTTGGACAAATGTATATGATATAATCCACCATTGTAGCATCATACAGAATAGTGTCACTGCCCTAAAAATCCTCTGTGCTCTGCCTGTTCATCCTTCTCTCTCTCCACCCCTGGCAACCACTGATCTTTTACTATCCTCAAAGTTTTGCCTTTGCCAGAATGCCATGTAGTTGGAATCATACAGTAGGTAGCTTTTCCAGATTGGCTTCTTTCATCTAGAAATATGCATTTAAGTTTCCTTCATGTCTTTTCACGGCCTGATAGCTCATCTCTCTTTAGCACTGAATAACATTCCATTGTATGAATGCACTGCAGTTTATTTATCCATTCACCTACAGAAAAACATCCTAATTGCTTCCACGTTTTGGCAATCACAAATAAAGCTGCTATAAACATTCATGTGCAGGTTTTTTCTGTGTAGACATAAGTTTTTTTTTTTTTTTTTTTGAGTTCTGTGTAGACATAAGTTTTAAACTCATTTGGATAAATACCAAGGGACAAAATTGCTAGATTGCATGATAAGAATGCCTTTAGTTTTGTAAGAAACCGCCAAACTGTCTTTCAAAGTCGCTGTACCATTTTGCATTCCCATCAGCAACAAATGAAAGTTCCTGTTCCATATCCTTGCCAACATTTGGTCTTGTGAGTGTTTTGGATTTGGGCCATCCTAATATGTATGTAGTGGTATCTCATTGTTGTTTTAATTTGTAATTCCCTAATGACATATGATGTTAAGCATCTTTTCTTATATATAATTGCCATCTGTATGTCTTCTTGGTGAAGTGTGTGTTTAGATCTTTTGCCCATTTTTTAATTGGATTGTTTGTTTTCTTATGGTTGTGTGTTAAGAGTTCTTTGTGTATTTTGGATAAGTCGTTTATCAAATGTGTCTTTTGCAAATATTTTCTCCCCGTCTGTCGATTGTCTTCTCATTCTCTTAACAGTGTCTTTTGCAGAGCAGAAGTTTTTCATTTTAATTAAGTCCCTCTTATCAATCTTTTCGTCCATGAATCAAGGCTTCGGTGTTTTATCTAAAAAGTAATCCCAAGGTCATCTAGGCTTTCTCCCGTGTTATCTTCTGTGAATTGAAGATATATAGTTTTGCATTTTATTTTTTCTTCACTTTTGAAGGATAATTTCACAGGTCCCAGAATTCCAGGTAGGTGGCTTTTCCTCTCACAACACTTTTTAAATACAATCATGCATCACTTAGCAACAGGGATAATTTGAAGAAATGCATCATTGGGTGATTTCATCGTTGTGCAAACATCATAGAGGGAACTTACACAGAGCTAAATAACAGAGCCTACTATACACCCAGGCTGTGTGAGATAGCCTGTTGCTCCTGGGCTACGAACCCGTACAGCATGTTATCATACTGAATGCTGTAGGTGACTGTAACACAATGCAAGTGTTTGTGTATCTAAACATATCTCAATGTAGAATACCTACAGTGAAGGTATGGTGTGATAATCTTATGGGACCACCGTACGATTGTATGTGGTCCATCATTGACCGAAATATCTTTATGCAGTGCATGATTCTATTTTACTCCACTCTGTTCTTGCTTACGTGGTTTTTGAGGAGATGCCAGATGTAATTGTTATCTTTGCTCCTCTATGAGGAAGTTGTTTTTTTTCCTCTGGTTTCTCTCAAGATTTTGCATTTATCTTTGATTTTCTGCAGCTTGCCTAGGATATGCCTAGATGTAATTTTTTTTTTCTTTTATCCTGCCTCGTATTCTCAAATTCTTCCCAGATCTGTAGATTGGTGTCTGACTTTAAGTTGGGAAATTCTCAGTCATTGTGGCTTCAAATATTTCTTCTGTTCCTTTATTGCTTCTCCTTGTGGTATTCCCATTATGTGTATGTTACACCCTTTGCAATTGTCCCACAGTTCTTGGATATTCTGTTATGGGCTTTTTGTGCGCGTGTGGTGTGTGTGTGTGTGCGCGCACGTGCATGTGTGTGTGTGTTTTCAGTCTTCAGAAAGAAGAGTGTTTTCTCTTCTGTTTTGGGGGGTTTCTGTTGACATATTCTCAAGCTCAGAGATTCTCTCCTCAGCTGTGTCCAGCCTACTGACGAGCCCATCAAAGGCATTCACCGTTTCTGTTATGGTGTTTTTGATCTCTAACATTTTCTTCTGGTTCTTTCTTAGAATTCCCATCTCTCTGTCTACATTATCCATCTGGCCTTGCATGCTGTACGCTTTATCCATTAGCACCCTTAGCGCATATATATATATATATTTTTGAGACCAGAGTCTAGCTCTGTCGCCCAGGCTGGAGTGCAGTGGCACAATCTCATCAGCTCACTGCAACCTCTGCCTCCCAGGTTCAAGCAATTCTCCTGGCTTAGCCTCCCAAGTAGCTGGGATTACAGGTACCCACCACCACGCCCAGCTAATTTTTGTATTTTTAGTAGAGACAGGGGTTTCACTGTGTTGGGCAGGCTGGTCTCAAACTCCTGACCTCAGGTGATCCACCTGCCTCTGCCTCCCAAAGTGCTGGGATTACAAGCGTGAGCTACCGTGCCCGCCCCCACTTAGCATTAATCATAGTTATTTTTAAATTCCTGGCCTGATGATTCTAACATCCCAGCCATATTTGAGCCTGGCTCTCATGCTTGCTCTGTCCTTTCAAATTACCTTCTATTGTCCTTTAGTATGTATGTCTCATAATTTTTTTTTTTTTTTTGATAGCGAGACATGATTGATGTGCTGAACAAAAGAAACTGCAGTTTCTTTAGTAATGTGTTGGTAAAGTGTGGGAGAGGGGAAGTGCTCTCCAAACCTATGATTGTCTCAATCTTTCAAAGAGCCTGTGAAATTGTAGGCTCTGAAAACAAAACAAAACAAAACAAAACAATACTTTAGGCTCTGGTAAAATAGTTCCTCTTGAGGGCAGGCCTTGTGAAGCTGAACAGAATGCTCTGGCATATTTCATATGAGAACCTGGTTAACCTCCTGGAGGTAAGTAAAACTCACAAAAGTGTGTGTGTGTTGGGGGGGTCCCTCCTGTAACTAGGTCCCCCTGGAATTTTTTTTTTTCTTTGAGATGGAGTCTCGCTCTGTCACCCAGGCTGGAGTGCAGTAGTGCAATCTTGGCTCATTGCAACCTCTGCCTCCTGGGTTCAAGCGATTCTCATGCCTCAGCCTCCTGAGTAGCTGGGATTACAGACATGTGCCACCACACTCAGTTAATTTTTGTGGTTTTTTTTAGTAGAAATGGGGTTTCACCATGTTGGCCAGGCTGGTCTCGAACTTCTGGCCTCAGGTGATCCACCCAGCTCAGCCTCCCAATCTGCTGGGATTACAGGGGTGAGCCACCACACCTGACCTCCACCTAGAATTTTTAACTCTCAGACTTGTTCACATTAAGCCTCCAACAATTCATCAGTTACAGTTCAGGTCTGGTTCCCAGGGATATTTTTGCTCATGGGTTTCTTCTGCTGTGGTAAATTGTGATTCTCCATATCCACCTGTCTTCTTCTCCAGTGTTGAGTACAGCAGCTTGCCCTGTGATGAATCCAAGAGGAAGCTGTTGATTTTTTCAGTTGGTTCAGCTTTTTGCTTGTTGGCAGAGTAACAACTTACTTCCAAGCTTCTTACATGTCAGAATGGAATCTTCTTCTCCTTCTCCTTCTTAACAGAGTCTCACTATGTTGTCCAAGCTGGCTTCAAACTCCTGGGCTCAAGTAGTCCTCCTGCCTCAGCCTCCGAAGTAGCTAGAACTACAGGTACATGGCACCATGCCCAGCCTCTTCATCTTTTAGAGAATATTTTCACTTGTCTAGTTTGCCAGTTATTTTACAGCATTTCAAATATATGAATTTTTTTTTGAGACTGAATCTTACTCTGTCACCGGCTGGAGTGCGGTGGTGTGATCTTGGCTCACTGCAACCTCCACCTCCCGGGTTCAAGCAATTCTTGTGCCTCAGGCTCCCAAGTAGCTGGGATTACAGGTGCCCGCCACCATGCCTGGCTAATTTTTGTATTTTTAGCAGAGTTGAAGTTTCACCATGTTGGCCAGGCTGGTCTCAAACTCTTGGCCTCATGTGATCCTCCCACCTTGGCCTCCCAAAGTCTGGGATTACAGGCATGAGGCACCATGCCTGGCCTTCAAATACATCATTTAATTGTCTCCTGGTTTCCATCATTTCTCTGAAATTATTAGGTGCCAATCTTACATATTAAAGATAGCATAAAGTTGAGTCTTGTTCTTTGTTTTATTTTATCCAGTTTGATAATTAGGTTTTAGAATATGTAGATTATTTACTTCTGATGTAATTGTGTCAACATCATTGGGCTCAAATCTACCATCTTGTTATTTGTTTTCTATTCTCCCCATATATACTTTATTTCTTTTTCCTATTTTCCTGCCTTCTTTTGAATTAACTGAATATTTTAAAATATTTATTTTATCTCTACTAATGTCTAATTACCTATATTGCTTTAAAATTTGTTAGTACTTGTTCTAAGGCAGTAGTAAGCATATGCCCCGTGACCTGTTTTTTATGCCCCATGAGCTATGAATGTTGGGTTTTTTTAGTTATAAACTTTATTTTTAGAACAGTTTTAGATATACAGAAAATTATGAACACAGTACAGCATTTTCATACATCTTGTATCCAGTTTTCCTTATTATTAGCACAGTACGTTAGTTACAATTAATGGATCAGTGATACCTTATTATTAACTAAAGTTCATACTCTATTCAAATTTTCTTAGTACTTTGTTTGCTTTTTGAGATGGGATCTCACTCTGTCACCCAGGCTGAAGTGCAGTGCCGTGATCTCAGCTTATTTGCAACCTCTGCCTCCTGGGTTCAAACGATTCTCCTTCCTCAGCCTCCTGAGTAGCTGAGATTACAGGTGCCCACCACAGTGCCTGGCTAATTTTTGTATTTTTAGTAGAGATGGTGTTTCATCATGTTGGCCAGGCTAGTCTCAAACTCCTGGCCTCAAGTGATCCGCCCACCTCAGCCTTCCAAAGTGCTGGGATTACAGTCCTGAATCCCCGTGCCCAGGCGCCTTCTTAACACTGGATAACGTTCCGTTGTATGGATATCACACATTTTGTTTACCCCCTCATCTGTCAATGAGTGGACACTTGGGAGATTGCCTTAGTTTTAACCTAATGTCCATTTTCTGACCCAGGATCCCATCCAAGATATCACATTTATTTAGTCATCATATCTCCTCTGGCTCCTCAAGCCTGTGACAGTTTCTCAGACTATCCTTTTTTTAATGACCTTGATGGTTTTGAGGAGTATTGGTCAGGCATTTTATAGAATGTCCCTCTATTGGGATTTACCTAATGTTTTTCTCATGGTTAAACTGGGGTTATCGGTTTTACAAAGGAAGACTACAAAGGTAAAAGTGTCGTTTTCATCACATCAGGTCAAGAATACATACCATCAGGCCGGGCACAGTGGCTCACACCTGTACTCCCAGCACTTTGGGAAGCCAAGGCGGTGGATTACTTGAGGTCAGTAGTTTAGGACCAGCCTGGCCAACATGATGAAACTCTGTCTTCACTAAAAATACAAAATCAGCTGGGCGTGGTGGAGTTGGACTGTAGTCCCAGCTACTCAGGAGGCTGAGGCAGAGGAATCACTTGAACCTGGGAGGCAGAGGTTGCCCAGTGGTGCGATCTCGGCTCACTGCAACTTCTGTGCCCGGCCTGACTTATCATTATTGATATTGACTTTGATCACCCAGCTGAGGTTAGCATTTGCCAGGTTTCTCTAAATTTACTCATTTTTCTCCCTTTCCACACTGTAATCTTTGGAAGGAAGTCTTTATGCCAGCTCACATTTAAGGAGTGGGGAGTTATGCTCCACAGGTTGAGGGCAGACTATCTATGTAAATTATTTGAAATTCTTCTGGCTGAGAGATTTGTTAAGAATAGGTTTTATGGCCAGGCAGGGTGTCTCACGCCTGTAATCCCAGCACCTGCTGAGGCAGGTGGATCATGAGGTCAAAAGATCGAGACCAGCCTGGCCAACATGGTGAAGCTCTGTCTCTACTAAAAATACAAAATTTAGCCGGGCATGGTGGCTCGTGCCTGTAGTCCCAGCTACTCGGGAGGCTGAGGCAGGAGAATCGGTTGAACCCAGGAGGCAGAGGTTGCAGTAAGCCAAGATCACACCACTGCACTCCAGCCTGGCGACACAGCAACACTCCATCTCTAAAAAAAAGAATAATTTTTGCTTTTTTTTTTGAGACAGAGTTTCACTCTTGTTGCCCAGGCTGGAGTGAAGTGGCACGATCTCGGCCTACTGCAACCTCCATCCCCCAGGGTTCAAGCAATTCTCCTGCCTCAGCCTCCCGAGTAGCTAGGATGACAGGCACCCGCCACCATGCCTGGCTAATTTTTCAGTATTTTTTGTAGAGACAGGGTTTCGCCATTTTGGCCAAGCTGGTCTCGAACTCCTGACCTCAGGTGATCCACCTGCCTCAGCCTCCCAAACTGCTGGGATTACAGACATGAGCCACCGCTCCCGGCCTACTTTTTACTTTTTTTCCCTCACGTCAGATCATCAAATGGGTAAAGTGCTGACATCCACATGGTAACAAGGTTGGAGGGAGGCACATCTTACACATGACCATGAATACGCAAAAGAATCTCTGTCTGTTTTTGAGACAAAGTCTTACTCTCTCACTCTGAGTGAAGTGCTGAAGAGCCATCATAACTCGCCGCAGCCTCAGACTCTTGTCTTCAAGCAGTCCTTTCACCTTGGCTTCCTAAAATGCTTTACCTTTTTTAAAAGTTGAAATGGGCAGGGACACAGTGGCTCACGCCTGTAATCCCAGCACTCTGGGAGGCCAAGGCAGGCGGATCCCTTGAGGCCAGGAGTTTGAGACCATCCTGGCCAACATGGTGAAACCGTGTCTCTACTAAAAATACAAAAATTAGCCAGGTATGGGGGTGCACACCTTTGTCCCAGCTACTCGGCAGGCTAAAGCATGAAAATCACTTGAAGCTGGGAGGCGGAGGTTGCAGTGAGCTGAGATTGTAGCACTGCACTCCAGCCTGGGCAACAGAGCAAGGCTCTGTCTAAAAAAAAAAATTCTTTTAAGTTGAAATGATTCAAAAGAGTAATATTTTGGGGATACATGAAAATGGCATAAAATTCAAAGTTCAGAGTCCACAAATAAAGTTTTATTGGAACACAACCATGCTCACTCATTTGAATATTGTCTACAGCTGCTTTCTTGATAAAACAGCAGAGTTAATTAGTTGCAAAAGAGATTGTATGGCCTTCAACACCTGACATATTTACTATCTGGCCCTTTACAGGAAGTTTGCCAATCCCTGCTCTAAGGTTTACAATATGCATCTTTAGTTTATCAGTTTTCCTCCAAATAACCTTATATCACATCATGTAAAAGTTAGAAGCTTAAACTAGCGTATTTTCTTTTTGCCCCCATGCTTCGTGGTATTGTTATCATACATTTTATTTCTACATATGTTATAAACCCCATAATAAGTGGTTATTCTTTTTTCTTTAGGTAGTCGATGATCTTTTAAACAAAATTTTAAATGAAAAAAATATATTTTACATTTACTCACATATTTTTCATTTCTTGTTCTATTTATTCCTTTGTGTAGCTCCAAGTTTCCATCTGGTATCATGTTCCCTCTGCCTGAAAAAACTTTCTTTAACTTTTTTTGTTTTTGTTTTTGTTTTTGAGACAGAGTCTCACTCTGCACCCCAGGCTGGAATGCAGTAACGTGATATTGGCCCACTGCAACCTCCGCCTCCCAGGTTCAAGCAATTCTCCTGCCTCAGCCTCCCTAGTAGTTGGTATTACAGGCGCCTGCTACCATGCCTGGCTAATTTTTGTGTTTTAGTAGAGATGGGGTTTCACCATGTTGGGCAGGCTGGTCTAGAACTCCTGACCTCAAGTGATCTACCCGCCTTGGCCTCCCAAAGTGCTGGGATTACAGGAGTGAGCCACCAGGTCTAGCCTCTTTAACATTCTTATAGTGTAGGTCGACTGATGGCGAAGTCTCTCATTCTTTGTGCATGTGAAAAAGTCTTTATTTCACCATCATTTTAAAGATATTTTCACTTGGTTTAGAGATCTACGTTGAGAGTACTTTTTTCCTCCACAACTTAAAAAATTGTGTTCTATTATCTTCTGGCTTATGTTGTCTCTGACAATAAGTCCATGATCATTGTTATCTTTGTCCCTCTATATGCAATGTCTCTTTTTCCCTCTGGCTTCTTTTAAGATTTTCTCATCGCCGGGCGCGGTGGCTCAAGCCTGTAATCCCAGCACTTTGGGAGGCCGAGGCGGGTGGATCACGAGGTCAGGAGATCGAGATCGTCCTGGCTAACATGGTGAAACCCCGTCTCTACTAAAAATACAAAAAACTAGCCGGGCGTCGTGGCGGGCGCCTGTAGTCCCAGCTACTCGGAGGCTGAGGCGGGAGAATGGCGTGAACCCGGGAGGTGGAGCTTGCAGTGAGCCGAGATCGCGCCACTGCACTCCAGCCTGGGCGACAGAGCGAGACTCCGTCTCACTCCGTCTCAAAAAAAAAAAAAAAAAAAAAAAAAAAGATTTTCTCATCATCTCTGATTTTCAGCAGTTTGATTATAATGAATCTTGCTGTCATTTACTATCTTTATAGTTGGTATTGAGATTCTTGGATCTTTGAGTTTCTAGTTTTCATCAAAGTTGGAAAACTTTTGGTCATTATTTCTTCAAAAAATTTTCTGTTTTCCTGTTTCTCCACTCTTTCTGGACTTCAACAACAAGTATGTCAGAGCACTTGATATTATCCCGGGATAACCATGGCTCTGTTATGTTTTTGGTTATTTCTTTCCATGTTCTTCCTTTCAGAAACTTTCTGCTGATAATGTCTTCATATATCTTCACGTTTACTGACCTTTTCTTCTGTGATATTTCATCTGCTGTTAATCCCATCCATTCAAAATACATTCAAATTATATTTAGGGTCAGTCACAGTGGCTCATGCCTGTAATCCCAGCATTTTGGGAGGCCAAGGCAGGTAGATCACCTGAGGTCAGGAGTTTGAGACCAGCTGGGCCAACATGGTGAAGCCCTGTCTCTACTAAAAATACAAAAATTACAAATATAAAAATTAGCCGGGCTTGGTGGCAGGCACCAGTAATCCTAGCTACTCAGGAGGCTGAGGCACGAGAATCACTTGAACCCGGGAGGCGGAAGTTTCAGTGAGCCAAGATCACACCACTGCACTTCAACCTGGCTATGTTTTTTTTTTAAAAATCTATATTTAGGCCGGTGCGGTGGCTCAAGCCTGTAATCCCAGCACTTTGGGAGGCCAAGACAGGCAGATCACGAGGTCAGGAGATTGAGACCATCCTGGCTAACACGGTGAAACCCCGTCTCTACTAAAAAAATACAAAAAACTAGCCAGGTGTGGTAGCAGGTGCCTGTAGTCCCAGCTACTCAGGAGGCTGAGGCAGGAGAATGGCGTAAACCCGGGAGGCGGAGCCTGCAGTGAGCTGAGATCCAGCCACTGCACTCCAGCCTGGGCAACAGAGCGAGACTCCGTCTCAAAAAAAAAAAAAATCTATATTTAGATTTTGCGATTTTCATCTCAAATATAATTTCAATTTGTCAGTCTATGGTTGTTTCTTTGGAGGAATGTGCTTTTGTTTTCTTGGTGCTTTCTAGATTTTTCCCTTTGAATTTAACATTTTACAGTTTAAGTACAACGTGTCCAAGTATGATTTCTTTGTATTAAACCTGTTTAGCTTGATGTCTTGTGTTAGTTATAGAAAAAACACATATGACATAACTTTTTATTGTGTTGCATATAATATTAATGGCATTTTTGTGTTCTCTATCCTTTTTCTGTCTATGCTACGATCAAAGTATTTTTTACTGACCTGTCTTCCAATTCACTAATTCCCTCTTCTGCTCTATCTAATCTGCCTTTAGTCCTGTGAAATAAATTCTCAATTTCAGTTAGTATATTTTTTTCCACTCTAGGACTCCACATGATTCTTCATTTTTTATTAATTCCAATTATCTAGTGAAACTATCCTGCTATTCGTCTATTTTCTTATACAAAGTAATGATAATTAGTTCAAAACTCCAACTGATTACTCCAGTATCTGGATCTCCTGTGAGGCTGTATTTTCTATGGTTTGCTTTTCTCTTGGTTTTCAGGTATTAGTCCAGTTTCTTCCTCACATGCATGGATTTTTTTTTCAATCCCTTCCAAGCCATAGTAGAATTTTTTTTTTAACTTTGAAGCAGTCTCAAATGTACAGAAAGATCACAACTATAGTACAAAGAACATTTTTCCTGAAATCATTTGAGATTAAGTTGCCATCACCACTCAAACACTTCAATGTATAATTCCTATGAACAAGGACATCCTCCTAGATAAACATAAAACCACCATCAAAATCAGGAAATTAACACTGGCAGATTACTGCCAGCTAATCCACAGCAAAGACTCTATTCAAATTTCACCAGTGTGCCCAATAATGTTTTTATGACAAAAGGATTCAGCACAGAATCACATATTCCATTTAGTTCTCAGTTATCTCTGGTCTTTTAAAATCTGACAGTTCTTCAATCTGTTCTTAATTTCAATGACATTTTTATAGATTATGAGCCAGTTATTATCTAGAACACCCCTTAAATTGGGCTCATTCAGTGTTTCTTCATTATTAGATTCAGGTTATGCATTGTGTGCAGGAATATCACAGAAGTGATCCTGTCTTTCTCACTGCATCCTATAGGTGGTACACAATTCTCATTTATCCCATTGCTGTTGATGTCCACTTTGTTCATTTGATTAAGGTGGTGTCTGCTAGTTTTCTCCACTGCAAAGTTACTGATTTTCTCTTTGTAATTAATAAGCATTTTGTGGAAAGGTGCTTTGAGAATATGTAAATAGCCCATTCCTCAACAAACATCCCACGTATTCATTTATATACAACAGTATAGAGTCATGGATTCCTATTTTATTCTGTAAGTTATAATCCATTGATATTATTACTTATTCTGATGATCAAACTTTCCAGCTCCAGCCAGTGGAAGCCCTTTCTAGCTGGCTTCCATGTTTTTTTGACATGTCTCCATCGCTCATTTGAGCACTTCTCTTTTCTTTTCTTTTTTTTTAAACAGCTTTACTGAGGTAAAATTCACATATGTTACAACTCACCAATTTAAAGTATACAATTCAACGATTTTAAGCGTATTCACAGATACGTGCCACCGTCACCACAGTCAATTTTAGAACACTTTCATTATCTCTAAAACAAGCCTTGTAACCTTCAGCTATCATCCCCCTATCCTCACACCCACTCCAGCCCCTGGCAGCTACTAATCTGCTTTCTATCTCTGTAGATTTCCTTATTCTACATAGTTAATATAAATGGAATCATACAATATGTAGTCTTTGGTAACTGGCTTCTTTCACTGAGCATAATGTTTTTGAGGTTTATCCAGGTTGTAGCTTGTACAATTACTTCATTCTTTTTTATGGCTGAACAATATTCCATTGTAAGGCTGTACTACATTTTGTTTATCCATCCATTGCTGGGCATTTGGGTTGTTTCTAACTTGTGGGTATTATGAATAATGTTATAAAAATTCACATACAGGCATATCTCAGAGCTATTGCCAGTTCAGTTCCAGACTGCCACAATAAAGCAAACATTGCAATAATGTGAGTCACACAAATACTTTGGTTTCCCAGTGCATATAATACTTTGGTTTGCCAGGCACAGCGGCTCACTCTTGTAATCCCAGCACTTTGGGAAGCCAAGGCTGGCAGATCACTTGAGGCCAGGAGTTCGAGACCAGCATGGCCAACATGGTGAAAACCCGTCTCTACTAAAAATAGAAAAATTAGATAGGTGTGGTGATGTGCGCCGACAATCCCAGCTACTCAGGAGGCTGAGGCTGGACAATCGCTTGAACCCAGGAGGCGAAGGTCGCAGTGAGCCGAAATCGTGACACTGCACTCCAGCCTGGGCGACAGAGTGAGACTCTGTCTCAAAAAAAAAAAAAAGTAATGTGGGAGGATCACTTGAGCTCATGAAATCAAGACCACCCTGGGCAACATAGTGAGAACTCATCTCTATTAAAAAGAAAGAAAGAAAGAAAGAAAGAAAGAAAGAAAGAAAGAAAGAAAGAAAGAAAGAAAGAAAGAAAGAAAGAAAGAAAGAAAGAAAGAAAGAAAGAAAGAAAGAAAGAAAGAAAGAAAGGAAGGAAGGAAGGAAGGAAGGAAGGAAGGAAGGAAGGAAAGAAAGAAAGAAAGAAAGAAAGATTATTGCTAAAAATAAAAATAAAAATAAAAAAAAGTTAACAATGTTAACAATCACCTGAGCCTTCAGCAAGTCATAATCTTTTTGCTGATGAAGAGTCTTACCTCCATGGTGATAGCTGCTGGCTGGTCAGGGTGGTGGCTGCTGAAGGTTGGGGTGGCTGTGGCAATTTCTTAAAATAAAACAACAGCGAAGTTTGCTACATCGATTGACTCTTTCAAGAAAGATTTTTCTGTAGCATGTGATACTATTTGAAAGCATTTTACACCAGTAGAACTTCTTTCAAAATTGTAGTCAATTCTCCAAACCCTGCTGCTGCTTTATCAGCTAAGTTTATGAAATATTCTAAATCCTTTGTTGTTGTTTCCACAATGTTCACAGCATCTTCACCAGGAATAGATTCCATCTCAAAAACCCACTTTCTTGGCTCATGCATAAGAAGCATTTCCTCATCTGTTCAAGTTTTACCATGAGATTGCAGCAATTCAGTCACATCATCAGGTTCCACTACCAATTCTAGTTCCTTGCTGTTTCTACATCTGCAGTTACTTCCTCTACTGGTGTTGAATTCCCTCAAAGTCATTCATTAGGATTGGAATCAACTTCTTCCAAACTCCTATTAATGTTAATGTTTTGACCTTGTCCCATGAATCATAAATGTTCTCAATGGTATCTAAAATGGTGAATCCTTTCCAGAAGCTTTTCAATTTACCTTGCCCAGATCCGGTAGAGGAATCAGGATCTCTGGCATTTCCTATAGCTTTAGGAAATAAATTCCTTCAATCATAAGACTGAAGAGTCAAAATTACTCCTTGTTTTGTGGGCTGCAAGATGGATGCTGTGTTCGCAGGCAGGAAAACAACATTAATCTCCATGTACATCTCCATCGGAGCTCTTGGGTGATCAGGTACATTGTCAATGAGCAATAATATCTTGAAAGAAATCTTATTCTAAACAGTAGGTCTCAACAGTGGGCTTAAAATATTCAGTAAACCATTCTGTAAACAGATATGCTGTCATCCAGGCTTTGTTGTTCAATTCCTAGACCACAGGCAAAGTAGATATAGCATCATTCTTAACAAGCCTAGGGCTTGTTAAGGGTTTTTTTGTTTTTTGTTTTGAGACAAGGTCTTACTCTATTGCCCAGGCTGGTGTGATGTTGGCTTACTGCAACTTCTGCCTCTCAGGTTCAAGAGATCCTACCACCTCAACCTCCCCAGTAGCTGGGACTATAGGTGCAGGCCACCACGCCCAGCTAATTTTTGTATTTTTTGGTAGAGATGGGGTTTTACCATGTTGGCCAGGCTGGTCTCAAACTCCTGACCTCAGGCAATCCGCCTGCCTTGGCCTTTCGAAGTGCTGGGTTTACAGGCACTGCACCCAGCCAACAATCCTAGGGTTTTTGCAAAGGTTAATGAGCACTGGCTTCAACTTAAAGTCATCGGCTGCATTAGTTCCTAACAAGAGAGTCAGCCTGTCCTTTGAAGCTTTGAAACCAAGTATTGCCTTCTCCGCTCTAGCTCTGAAAGTCCTAGATGGCATCTTCTTCCAAGAGAAGGCTGTTTTATCTACATTGAAAGTCTGGAGACCAGTCGCAGTGGCTCATGCCTGTAATCGCAGCACTTTGGGAGGCTGAGGTAGGCCAATCATGAGGTCGAAAGATCGAGACTATCCTGGCCAACATGGTGAAACAAACCCCACCTCTACTAAAAATACAAAAATTAGCTGGGCGTGGTGGCATGCACCTGTAGTCCCAGCTACTTGGGAGGCTGAGGCAGGAGAATCGCTTGAACCCAGAAGGTGGAGGTTGCAGTGAGCTGAGATCGTGCCACTGCACTCCAGCCTGACGACAGAGTGAGACTTTGTCTCAAAAAAAAAGAAGTCTGTTGTTTAGTGTAGCCACCTTCATCAATTACCTTAGCAAGATCTGAATAACTTGCTGCAGCTTCTCCATTAGCAGTTGCTACTTCACCTTGTACTTTTATGTTTTGGAGACAGCTTGTTTCCTTAAACCTCATGAACTAACCTCTGGTAACTTCTAACTTTTCTTCTGCAGCTTCCTCACTTCTCTCAGCCTTCATAGAATTGAAGAGGCCTTGCCCTGGATTAGGCTTTGGCTTAAGGGAATGTCGTGGTTGTTTGATCTATCCAGACCACTAAACTTTTCTCTATATCAGCAGCATAAGGCTATTTCAGTTTCTTATCATTCGTGTATTCACTGCAGTAGTACTTTTAATTTTCTTCAAGAACTCTTTCTTTGCATTCACAACTTAGCTAACCATTTGGCACAAGAGGCCTAGCTGTTGGCTTGTCTCGGCTTTCAACATGCCTTTCTTAATGAGTTTAATAATTTTTAACTTTGATTTAAAGTGAGAGATGTGTGATTCTTCCTTTCACTTCAACATTTACAGGTTATTGTAAGGTTATTAACTGGCCTGATTTCAAGAGTGTTATGTCTCAGGGAACAGGGAGAGAGATGGAAAAATGGCTGGTTGATGGAGCAATCAGAACACATACAACACTGATTAAGCTCACCATCTTCTATGGGCATGATTCATGGAATTCCAAAACAATTGCAATAGTAACATCAAAGATCACTGGCCACAGATCATCATAACGGATAGATACAGTACTAATGAAAAAGTTTGAAATATTCTGAAAATTACCAGAAGTGACAGAGACACAAAGTAAGCACATGCTGTTGGAAAAACGAAGCCAATAGGCTTGCTCAAAGCAATGTTGGCACTAACCTTTGATTTGTGAAAACTGCATTATCTGTGAAGCACACTAAAATGAAGTGTAATGAAACAAAGTAAACCTGCACAAGTTTTGTACAAACATATGTTTTCATTTCTCTTGGGTATCCTTAGGAATGGAATTGCTGGTTCCTGGGATCACTCTATTTAATCATTTCTGAACTTTATTTTCTGGCACAAGAGGATTCAGGCTTATCTTGTACTTTCCCTGCCCTATCCCTATAATTAGCCGTTTTGCCAAGGAGCCCTGGTTTCTTCCAGTGGACGGTGGTATTTAGACATTAAGACTTGGGTGCTATTGGCTGGGTAAGGTGGCTCACGCCTATAATCCTGGCACTTTGGGAGGCTAAGGTAGGCAGATCACCTGAGGTCGGGAGTTCGAGACCAGCCCGACCAACATGGTGAAACCCTGTCTCTACTAAACATACAAAATTAGCCGGATGTGGTGGCGCATGCCTGTAATCCAAGCTACTCCGGATGCTGAGGCAGGAGAATCGCTTGAGCCCGGGAGGCGGAGGTTGAAGTGAGCCAAGGTCATGCCATTGCACTCCAGCCTGGGCAACAACAGTGAAACTCCTTCTCAAAAAAAAAAAAAAAAAAAAAAGACTTAGGTGCTATCAAAGCATGATGTAGGCTGATTAAAAAAAAAAAAAAAGGCTTGGGTGCTAGCTATACTCATTATTATTAATGTGTCATGGCTCCCAGGCCCTCTCAATGGATAAAGCCGGGAAATATCTGTATGTATACACATAAGTACACATACATTGACGCATGCACACACAACATAAACACATACATACATGCATTTGCATCAATATTTATTTCTACAACTGGCTATTTTGTTTATTCTTGTTGTGTAGAGATGGGATCTCACCATGTTACCCAAGAGGGTCTCAAATGCCTGGCCTCAAGTGATCCTCCCACCTTGGCCTCCCAAAGTGTTGGGATTATAGGCGCGAGCCACTGCACCCAACCTCTACATCTCTCCATGTATTACCTCCAATTCCAATCCAGGTGTATAGGATTACATGTGAGACCATCAGAGGATTCATTTCCCTTCCCCTTCCCCTTCCCCTTCCCCTTCCCCTTCCCCTTCTCCTTCCCCTTCCCTTCCTTTCCTTTCCTTTCCTTTCGAGATAGGGTCTCACTCTCTCACCCAGGATGGAATGCAGTGGCCTGATCATGCCTCACCTCAGCTTTGACCTCTTGGGCTCAAGTGATCCTCCCACCTCAGCCTTCTGAGTAGCTGAGACTACAGGCACGTACCCCTGCATCCAGCAAATTTTTTGTATTGTTTGTAGAGACGAGGTCTCACCACATTGCCCAGGCTGGTCTTGAACCCTTAGGCTCAAATGATCCGCCCATCCTGGCCTCCCACAGTGATGGGATTACAGGCACAAGCCGCTGCACCCAGGCTACTTTTGCATATTATAATCCTCTTTGCCGACAGTGAGAAACCTAGCTCACTTTTTCTCATTGGGTCAGTCCCACTGTGTATAACTGTTCTGCAGTGGGCAGGTCCAGGCAAACCTATCCCCAAAGGCTGAGGAAGCTGAGAGGCTAAAGAAAGAGGCTGACAAACCCAGTTCCTCAGAAAGAAACATTTAATAAGGAATTAAAAAGAGAAATCATGTCTGACATCGGTGAGCAAAATGGCGGATCCCCACACTATTGCTCCCAACTCCAGGGCTTGTATACCACAGGGTGGCAATGTTAAGACAGTTGAAATTGGCCCCTCGGGGGAAGGCAAAAATGCTATGTAATATGCCTAAGGGCAAGATTTAGTTAACAGTAGTTAAAGTAGAAATCTTAGAGGCATCCCTGGAACTGGGGTTACTCAGAAGTCAACATGGCGGATTAGTATCCAAGATGGATTTGCTTTAACTTCCACGGCAACCGATATCCCATGCCCTCCACCTCACCCAGACCCTCCTCAGCAATCTTGGGCTCTGACACCCCGCCCTGGGCCAGCCCACCACATGGATGCCTCTTTGTCTCTCAGACTCCAGCATGCCACGTCTCTCCCCACACGGAAGCCACCCTCAGCCTTCATGGGCTCCGACACTCTGCCTGGGGCCACCCTACCCCCGCCTCCCCTCATGGACGTGCTCCTCCACTCAACAGGCTCTGAGGTCCCACATCAAGCTCCCCCTGGATGCCCTGCCCACTCCTGCAGGAATGCCCTTCTCATCCCCCCTGAATTCCCCTTCTTTGGGCTTGGTCACTACCCTGGTCAGATGCCCTCTTCACCTTTCTCATGACTTACTCTCCCTTGCTGAGCTGGGACCCAAGTGGACATCCTCCTTACCTTGCTTGAGTTTTGACATCCCACACTGGACTGCCCTCCCACTTGGATGTCCTCCTTTGCCCCTCTTTCTCCTGCTCTGGCCACCCCCCACATCGGAAACACCCTCCTCACTTCACTTGAGCTCCAGAACCGTTTGCTGAGCCACTGCATCTCCCATCCACCCTACCCCTGGGGACCCCCGCTTGCGCCGGGAGGTCAGTTCAGTCTTCTGGACTGAATAGGAGGAAGAGGAGGAGGGGAAGAAGAGGAGGAGAAAGAAGAAGGAAAAGGAAGAAGAAATAGAGAAGAAAGCGAAGGAGGAGAGGAGGAAGAAGGTGGGGAAGAAAGAGAAGAGGAGGAGGAGGAGGAGGAAGAGGAAGAGAGCTGCCTGGCCAAATTTTGTGGAATGGCGGATGCTGCGGGTGACAGATTGTAGAGGCTGTGGCTGATATCATCTTCTTTCAGGGAGAATTTGATTGCCTTCTGGTAGCCAGACAGCGTACAGGGAAGCCATCTTGATGCAGTGAAGCTGGTCTAGGTCCAGTTTGCCCTTATTCCTGGGTGTGGCTCTTTCCAGGGTCTCACCTGTAAGCCACATTGATGGAAGTAGAGACCGTGCTTGTAAAAAAATTGAAGCTGGGGTGAGGAGGAGAGAGCCCAGAGGTGATTTGGAGGCTCAGGAGTGCAGGATGGTGGGGGACACTAGTGTGTGTTTGTGGGTGGATGGGAAGGAAGTTCAAGTCGGAGGTGAGGACAGCCCAAGGAGAACAGGGGACTGTGGGTGGTGGAGCAGGAGGGTAGGGCCCTCTGAGCCTAGGGGAGAGCAGGGGTTGCGGGTAGGGGTGCGGGGAAGCCAGCAAGCTTGCTTGTTGGGGGTATGGGATTGTGGTAGGAACCTGCCTGCCTCCCTGTGGAGTCTCTGGAGAGGGGCAGGGCAGCCGGGGTGGTGTGGGCAGATGGAGAAGGGATGTAGTGAGGGACTGGGGCTCAGGAGGAGGAGGGGGCCAAATGTGGGGAAGAGGCTTAGTGAAGGGAGGGACCCTTGGTAGGGAAAGAGTTCAGTGAGAAGAGAGGGAGGCGTCATGGAGGCCCCATCTCTTTATCTAGCTGGGGCCATCTGAGAGCAGTGACCGCACTCCCATCCAACTCTGTCCCTCCCCCGCAACATGGAGGCCCCAGCCCAGGACTTGCAGTGGGGAGTGAGGGGGCAGCCTCCAGTGCTTGTTCTTGTCCAAGGCTGGGGTGGGGAGCAATAAGCCCAGGCCCCAGACTTTCCGCCTCATGGTGGGTGTGGGTCAGTGAGGTCCCGCACCCGCTGCCCGCCCCCCAACCCGGGGGCTGACACCTTCCCCCCTGGGTGCTGGTGCCTAGGAATGGAGGCAGGGAAGGGGCTGGGGGCTCACTCTCCCCTCCCTCCATGCACTGCAGGGGCAGGCAGCGGGACAGGCAGTCAGACTGGATTTGTTTCTCATTTGCTCTTGGCTCCTCTGGTGGAAAAATCGAAGCTCTCCCCCTGGTACTGCTGAGGCGGAGAGGGTGAGCGTGGCTGGGAGGCCGTCCTGGCAGGGAAGTCCAGGGGCAGGCGGGGCCTGGCTGGGGAGAGGCTGCCCCCTGCTCACACCCCCCTCCCAGCCCCCTTGCTTCGACGTGGCTCTCCAGGCCCAGTGGGAAGTCCTGCCTCAGCTGAGGTGGAGGGGCCAGTCCAGGGAGGAGGTCAGACTGGGCTTGGGTTCAGCTTCAGGCTTGTAACACCCTCCCTCCCTGGGCCTGTCTCTAGAGCAGTCTCCCAAGGGTGATTTAAAATCCCCCGAGGGTCCTCCAAGAAAGCGCTGTCAAGCTGCAGCAGGAGGGGCTGAGTCAGACCTGTGACAGGCTTTCTCAGCATTCAGACTTGGCCTAAGTGGGAGGTGAGCTGTGTGCTAGGAGGGGAGGTTTCCACAGGCAGCTGCTGGATATTTCCTGAACATCCAGGGACATGAGAAGCCTTTTTTGTACTTCATCTCATGTGGCCCTCACAGACACCCCAAGGTCAGTATTAGCCATCCCATTAAAAAAATTTTTTTTGATACACAGGGTTTTGCTCTGTTGCCCAGGCTCCAGTGCAGTGGTGCAGTCATAATTCAAGGCACCCTCTAACTCCTAGGCTCAAGCAATCCTCCTGCCTCAGCCTCCCAAGTAGCTAAGACCACAGGTACAAGCCACCACACCTAGCTCATTTATTTTTGTGAAGAAGGGTCTCATTATGTCGTCCAGGCTAGTTTCAAATTCCTGGCCTCAAGTGATCCACCCACCTCGGCCTCCCAAAGTGCTGGGATTACAGGGGTGAGCCACCACACCTGGCTCCATCCCATTTTACAGGTGAGGTTCCATGAAGTCAGGTGCCCCACTCAAGGGGCTACACAGCCTCTACGTGGCAGGGCTGAGATTTGAACCCAGTTGTGTCTGGCTCTTTTCCAAACACTGGAAAAAGCAGGCCTTTTTCCCCTCCACCCCAGGGCCCAGGAGCCCCTGAACAGCTCCTGGGTGGGGCTGCCCCACAGGGAACCCAGGCGGTCTTTGGGCTGTGTGGCACAGTGGAGTGCCTCAGGAGATCTCCCCTCCACCAACCCTACTCTTGTGGAGTTGGACCCACCCCCACCCCGTTTTTTCAGAGGGCCCTCACCCCAGCCCTCTCTATCCCGGTGGAAAGAGGAGCCCAACCTCTTTCCCTCTGGAATCCGCTGCCTCGGCTCTCCGATGGAGAGACCATCTGGAGTGCATTATGGGCAGAGGAGAAAGCCGAGAGCAGGAAAATGTGAGTTGGCCCCAGCAGCTCCCGTCTGCAGGGGGGCGGCGGGGGCTCAGCACTCTTCAGGGGATGAGCCAACTGCTGCCTCCACCTCCCCAGTCCCTAGAAGGGGCAGATAAGAGATGTGCTTAGGAGAGGGTGGCCAGGAGAGGGCAGGGCCCAGGCCACCAACACCTCTGCAGAGCCCAGTTGGAACCTGCTAATCTTACCAACCTGCCCATTTCACAGAGGAGAAGACGGAGGTCCAGAGAGGGGGAGTAACTTCCCTAAGGCCACACAGCAAACCCTTTCACAAACATGCACATGTCAGCGGGCACCAAAAGTCTCCAGTGTTGGGGGCAGGCGGAGTTAGCCCTGGGAGTGGGAAAGAGGCCGGGGTCAGCCTCCAGAGTAAAGTGAAGGCGCAAAGGCCGATGCAAACATCGAGGAATGCCTTCATTGTTTCGAGGTCTCTCTTCCTGGCCTCCCAAGCCCACTCGCTGCCCCAAGCGCCACCCTTCCCTGGCGCCTGATCCCTGAGGACGTTGAGTCCTGGGGTGGGGGCCTCTGGGCTCTTCCTCTGGGCCCCAAGAGCCCCCACCCCACTCCATGGCCCCAGCTCCAGACGTGGCAAGGCAAGCCGGAGTGAGGTTTCTCTACTCCCTCCCAAGTGCTGCGCTGGCGGCTCCCGAAATAAAAATCAAATGTGGGCTTGGCAAAGGGAGCGGGGTGGGAGAAGCAGCGGCAGCAGGGCTGGGGCTTCATTCTTTCCATTGTAACTTCACCTCCTAACCTCTGGCATTTTAATTATGTCTCCTACCCCCCTCGCTCCGCCTGGGCCAGGGGGTGAGCTCACCCTTTCCTCTAGCCTGGGAGGGGGCAGCCGCTGCCTGGACCCCCAGTTCCCGGCCTGCTCGGGGCGGGGGGCAATCTGGGTGGGGGCCATGCTGGGGGTGTCGGCCTCAGGCTCCCTCCAGCTTCTCCAGTCTCAGAGGGGCCTGGAGAGGGCCCAGCCCCCAGGCAGCTGGGTCGACACCGCAAGTTCCATATGCGAATCATTAGTCTTCACACCCACTGCTCCATTTAATGGTGGCCACCGTCCTCAGGCGAGGCAACGGCAGGCTCACCAGCCCATTCTATGGATGACTTAGCTGGGGCAAGAATAGCTCAGGCCTGATAATTTGCCTCATCTCTTTGAGTGTCCGTTTTTTTCCAATGGTAAGTGATGGAAAGCATTATTTTGATACTAAAACATACAAGGACATAGCATGGGGTAGGAAGTAAAATGCCTGTGCATGTTCAAGGTAGAAAACAAATCCTTAAGGAAGATCAGTGGGGCTGTCTGCAGGCAGGCCCCAGGGAGTGGCATCCTTCTCCTTGGCATGGCTGTGGACTGGAGTGAGATGCAGTCATATGTGTTTGTAACCAGTTTGTGCAGACCCAAGGCTGCTGCGGAAGATGCCAGTGGGTGCTGGGTGCTGGCAGACAGCCTTGGCCCACCCCGGGATGCAGAGGCCTTCTTTCCCTCCAAGGCCTACAGTGGGAGTCCTGCCGACTCTCTCTGTCTCCTGGGGAGGAAAACCTCCACAGGACAAGCAGCCTGCGTGGGGGTGGGGGCTGCCTCCACGGATAGTGCAGGCACAGGGCAACCTTGACTGTGAGCCCAGCGCCAGCACCCCAACCACCCCAACTGAGGCTTCCTCTCCGTCCCCTGGGAGCTTCCCGACTGCACTGCCTTAGAGGCCCAGCCCCTCAAGGAAGCCCTCAGTTTTCTTCTCTCTTGCCCTCCCAGTCTCCCTGAATGCATGTTCCATCAGCAAACTCTGCCTCAGGCCTTGCTACGGCCTCTGCTGCAGTGGAACTTCCAGATGAAGAGGGGGAAGTCCTATTTACCATGCTGGGTGCTGTGATGGGGGAGATTAAGGTGACAGCAGCTCCTGGAAGGAGACTCCTGACCCAACCTCGGGTGTGAAGAGCATAGAGAAGGCTTCCAAGAGTGAGGGGTGACCAGCAGGAGCCCAGGAGGAAGAGCATGGAGGGCGGAGGGAGCAGCATCTGCAAGGCCCAGAGGTGACAGAGTGCCTAGGGCAGGGCCACGGGAGCATCAGGTCTGGAGGGAGCAGCCAGGACCCCGGGAGCTGTGCAAGCTGTTAGGGTGCATCTTAGGAAGATTTCTGGGCAGGCTGTGGAGGATGAGTTGGAAGGTGCTCAGAACGGAGGTGGGGTGGCCTCTTAGAAGGCTGCCACGGAGGCCCAGGTGAGAGGTGATGGTGGCCAGGCCCAGGACAGTGGCAGCCAGGTGGAAAGAGGTGGCCAGACTGATAAGAGATTTAAAAGGCAGAAGCCAGAGGACTTGGTGACTGATGGGCAGAAGGATGGGGGCCAGTGATCTGCTCAGGCTGGCTCCTGGGTTTCTGATGAATGAATGAATGAATGAATGGATGGATGGATGGATGGATGGATGGATGAATGAAGGAATGAATGGATGGATGGATGAATGAATGAATGAATGAATGAACGAACTAGGAAACAGCACCAGATCTGAAAGCCCCAGGTTTCAGTTTGGCCATCTGGCTAGGAGTTTGCTGCTGCACTTGCATTTGGTACACCTGCAGAGCATCCAAGTGGAGGTGCCCATGAGACGGCTGGATGCATGGCGGTGCCCTGGAGAAGGTGGAGAGAGAGGAAGTTGGCACAGCCTGCAAAGAGGCCAGAGAATGAGTAGCCAGAGCCCCTGAAGCCTCACAGTAGGAGGTCTTAGACAAAGCACAGCCAACAGTGCCAATGGCTAGAGATGAAGCAGGTGAGGCCCAAGAAGGGACATGTGTTCAAGGGACCCAGAGGCTTCTCCCTGTCCCCCAGCCTTTGCCCACCCCTCTACGCCCCCTCCCCTGGGCTTTCTCCTATAGTACTCTTCCTTTTGATCTCCTCCTCGTCTCTCAGACCAGAAGGCTCGACATCTTTCTAAGGGAAACTTCGTGCTACCCCTACCCAACTGGTTGCCCTCCCTGGATTCTCTTTTTTTTTTTTTTTTTTTTTTGAGACGGAGTCTCGCTCTGTCGCCCAGGCTAGAATGCCAGGGCGCTATCTCAGCTCACTGCAAGCTCCACCTCCTGGGCTCACGCCATTCTCCTGCCTCAGCCTCCCGAGTAGCTGGGACTGTAGGCACCTGCCACCACACCTGGCTAATTTTTTGTATTTTTAGTAGAGACAAGGTTTCACCATGTTAGCCAGGATGGTCTCGATCTCCTGACCTCATGATCCACCTGCCTCAGCCTCCCAAAGTGCTGGGATTACAAGCATGAGCCACCGTGCCCGGCCCCTCCCTGGCTTCTGAAATCACCCCCCACACCCCCAAAAACCACCACGTACACCTTTCACCATAGAGCACTGGCTGCCCTGGTGTCAGCCCCAGTTCCCACCTCCAGCACTTCCAGAAACTGGGGCAGAGAGGAGCACACATGACCACCTGCCTACTGGGCAGCTCACACTTCCTCCAATGGAGCCCCCTCAAGGTACTGGCCTCCAGGGCAACTGTAGGCAATCCTGGCTCCCAGGGCCTTATGGCCTAAAATGGAGAGAAGCCATGACCCCAGCAGGCCTATGCAGACAGAGTGAGAGAAGAGGCCCAGAGAAAAAGCTATGTACATTTAGATCCAGTGGAGGGACCTGAGCAGGCTTCCTGGAGGTGACTCTGTGTAGGGCCTTGAAGGACTGGCAGGATTAAGTCATGTGGCAATGGGAGCAAAGGCAGTTGCAGGAGGAGGGAGTGTAGTGAGGAAAGGGGTGGAGGTGGGAACTGGGGCTGACACTGGGGCAGCCAGTACTCATAGCAGCTGGTGGCTGAAGAGTGTGGCCAGAGGGGTGGGAGGCGGCAAGGTGGAGGGCCACATGACACAGGCTGGAATGTGGAAGAACTTTAGAGTTTGTCCACTGCTGCCTCTTGACGTGTGGCTTTCAGATCTGATGCTGTTTCCCAGTTCATTCATTCATTCATTCATTCATGAAATATTGCCCGCTTGGTGCTAGGCAAGTGCCGAAGATGCTGTGAGAGGCAGCTAGAAGTCCCTGCTGTCATGGATCTTAAGTTCCAGTAAGAGACACAGATATAGAGTCAGGAACAAGTAAAAACTAAAAATTAATATCATGGTGGGGGCTGCCATCATGACTGGCCACTCTGAAGGCTGGGCTTGTGTCCTGTCTCCCCTCAGACTGAGGGCACCCTGAGGGCAGAGCCTGTGCCCCCTCCATCAGACAAAGGTAGAACCAGCTTCTCCATCGGGCTGGAAGCACCCTGAGGCTCAGGGAGAGGCATGGAGCATCTGGGAACAACAGCTGAGGTGTCCTAGAAACCTCCCAGGAACGGACCCAGGCATAGAAGTTGGCAGGCAACGGAGGAAGGACTCCCTTCCCAGCCAGGCCAAATGTGGGAGGGCTTCCCTCTCCTCCTCCCCATCCAGTCCTTGACCCTATTAAACCTTTAAATTAACTTCAGCTCCACCCCGAGCTAGAGAGAGTGCCCCAAAATAAATCCTAAATTACATGCTGCTTGGGGGCAACCACAGTTCTCCTTCCTCCCTCTCCAGCAAGCAGACCCGCCTGACGCCATGCTGGGGGGGCTCCCCCAAATAGCAAAATGGGCTATTTATACAGCTCCTGCTCCCCTGTTCGCTCTCTGGCCCTGTTGTCCTTGAGTGAGGCCAAAGCAGGCTATACAGCTCTCCTAGGAGGATAAAGGGAGTGAGAGAGGCTGTGAGCTTTGCCAGGGTCTGACTGGCCATGGGGGATATAATTTCTAGTCCAAACTAGGATACTGTGGGGTGCTCGTAGCAGTTACATCCTGGCAATGGCATGGATCTGAACTGTCCTGGGCACACGGGGTAGCTGGTCACCCAGCGATGGGGCTCAGACTCCAGCCTCTCAGCCACCCAGAGCATTGCCTTCTTGGGGATGAGAGAGAGAGAGAGAAAGAAAGAGAGAAAGAGAGAAGAGAGAGAGAGATCTGCCTTCATCCCTGTTGCTGAGACAAGCAGTTCTGAATATGGGAGCACTGGGGCTCCCATACCACCTGGCAAGGCAGAATAGGCTCTGGCTTCAAGGACTCCCAGACACAGAGAGGTCCTGTAGGAGGGTCTGGGCAAAGAAGTGGGGAGCCGGATGTGGCTGTTTTGAGACCACGGGCTTGAGTCAGGGGCCTCCCTCTCCCTGGACAAAGCCACCTTCCATTCTGGGAAGCTGGCCCCAGATACTGGATCTGCTCCCCTTGGGGGAAAAGAGAGAGGGGAGGGAAACTGCAGGAGAGGAGAAAAGGGAGAAGAGAGTGGGAGATAAAGACAGGCACACACAGAGAAGCGGCAGAGCAAAGGACAGAGACAGAAACAGAGGTGGGCAAGGACAGAGGGAGGGAGAGTGGGGAGGGGGCACTTCCAGAGCCCCAGGATGGCAGCACCCCCTTCCTACCCACAGGGCCCGCTCTCCCTGCTCTGAGCCCCAGCGCAGTGAAGTGGGGGCAGGGCCTCTGGCCTGCCGGCTGCCCAGGAGGACACCTTCCTGCTCCTCCACTGCCTCCCTCCTCAGGACCAGCAGTGGGTGGCTGGGCCCGGAGGTCTGCTCCCTGGCTGCTGGCGGGCTCAGGTGTCGGCAGAGCGTTCTCCTGCTCTCTGCCATCCCTTGCACACCCCTCTATTTCAGGCAGCCTGGCCCCTGCTCAGTGCCCTCCCCAGAAGCCTGCTCTTCGGCCTGCAGACCTGGCTCTCCCAGGTCCAGCCTCTACCTGCCCACTCCTCCCATCCTCTCAAGGGGGCTTTACTTCAAGGGGTTGGAGCTAGGGCTCCTCCTCCCTGTGAGGTTGCCCTGGGGGTAGGAGCCTAGAGGGGTGTCAGAGGCAGGGCTGAGGAATCAGAGGCTCCTCTCACTCTGAGTCAGATACAGGGAGGGGAGGGTGGAGGGGGCAGCAAGGAGGTGGACCGAGAAAGAGCCAGCCACAAAGATGTCCAGGGAATGGGGCAGGGCTGGGTGGCAGCATCGCAGTGTCTGGAGGGCCAGGTACACATCCAAGTGCACACCGTCATGCGGTGATTTAGAGATGTGGCTCAATCTTTGCGGGCTTCAGCCTTGAATTGTGAACAGAGGGGACACACAGCACAGGACCAGCTGACCAGATCCCAGCCACCGCTTGTTTGCACTCACAAGTAAATTGATGCTGAGAACCTGGTGCGGAGGGCTGGTGGTGTGTGAGTGTGAGTGTGAGTGTGTATGTGTGTGTTGGGCAAATAACAGAGGATTCAACCAGTGTCACCCAAGAGGGGCAAGGATCCCGCAGCACTGGGAGAGGGTCACAAAAGCCTTCCCCACCTTAGAGGAGGCAACATGCTATCTTCCCAGTCCAACTTGATTATCTGTCTGCTCAGCAGCCCCATGACCCCCACCTCCCAAGAAAACACTGTTTATGGGGCCTGGGGCATCAGGCCTGTCATTTAGCTGGAGGAGGCAACCCAAGCCGCAACTGGGAGCTGAGCCCTGTGTGGAGAAGCAGTGCCCAGCCTGAGGCAGGCACCAGCCCAGACACTTAGTGTCCTGTTTACCCTGGCAAGGGTGGCTGGCACAGGTGGGCCTCTCCAGGGAGCAGCTGGTGGCCCTGCCAGCAGACCCCCCTGCAGGCCAGAGAGGAGGCCAGGACAGCAGCTCTCCGGGGTGGGGAGGGAAGCACCTTGCCCGCTGCACACCCTGCGCTGCAGTTTGCAGGGTGCCAGCCTCTGAAGCTCAGGAGTCTCCCAGCTGCCCTGCAAGGGAGACCATATGGCCCAGGGCCCAGCAGGAGAAACCACAGCTCCAGGATGCTGGACACTGGTCCCCAGGGCTCCCCAGAGGAGGCTGAAGGAAGCCCCAGGTCTTTGGGGTCCTGGTCTGGTAGGCCCAGATGCCACTCAACTCCCCAGGTTTGTGGGACCCACCTTCTGCCTCCAAGGGCACATGTAACTTGGCATAAACATACACTCTTTCCCCGCCACAGCCCATCACTACACAGTCGCTGTCCCCACAGTCCTTCTCTATCACACAGATGGTATAGAACATGCTCTTGCACCCTGCCACACCCAACATACACATCATCATTCAGCACCCAGCTCACCAACACAGCTGACACCAGACACACAGTGCTCACCCAACACAGCTCCTTCCCCACCCGTGTAACCTCCACTCCAGCAGCGAGGTCACATTTGCTTGCACACACGTGCACCCACACATACACACACACACTCACAGTCCTCTGAACCAATACACTCTTCTCCCAGTGACACACTTGAAAGTGGGCCCAAGTAGGGGGCACCATTTTAGTCCTGGGCTTCTCCCTGCCCCTCCCACTCTCCGTCCTCCCTCCCACTCTCGGTCCTCCTCCAACCTCCTCTGTCTGCCTTCCACCCTCCTCTGCCTGCCTTCCACTTTCTCCCTTTCTCTCTCTCCTAGCTGAGCCCCTGGCCCTGAGGTCTCTTTCCCAGCACATATGGTGGGACACTTGAGGCCACACATCTGGGCAGCTCCCAGCAGCTATTAAATACCATTTTGCCTGCCTTTGGGGTTTTGAGGGGCTGCAGGTTCCGGAGGACAGGAGGCAGCAGCTGGCAGCTGCTCAGGGCCTCACATCCCCCTGCTCACCATCTCCCCATGCACCGCCCACCCCTCCCCATTCTGGGTTGAATCATCCCCACATCTGGAACCTCTGCACATCTGGAAGAGCTGAAGCCTGTGCAAGCAGCTCCACGTAGACACCCCCTCCCCCCTGCTCCATCTCATCCCCATCCCTGCTAGCAGTTGGGGTCCAGCATCCCCCACCTGGAGCAGGACCTCGGTCACCTAGCAGCAGGCACCCCCGGGCCAGCCTTGGGAACCAGGACTGCCCACAGGCCTCTCCCCAGTAGCAGTAACAGTGGCATCTTGGTGCCCACCGCAGTAAGCAGGCAGGGCAGTGCTGGCCTTGGAGGAGGCCAGGCCCAAGGCTGGGGGAGGCAGGAGAGCCGAGCGGGGAGGAGGCAGTGGTTTGGCCCAGCAGGCAGAGGGAGTTTATCCTGGCACCGGGCCCTGAAGCCAAACATCCTCCACAAACCTCGCAGACACATCAAAGCCCGCATGGAAGGGGCCCTTCCGTAGAGGAAACCTACAATCCTGGAGGCCTGACAACCTGACTGCAGGCACAGGACCACCCTGTCCCACTCGGCAACCCAGGCTCAGGCTGGGCACAGCTGCCTGGAGGCGACAGGCAGAAGAGGACATTTCTACCCAGAGGCCCTGCCCCCTCACCCCACCCGTTCAGTGCTGCCACAGAGTGGGGTTTTGCCCCCAGGAGGGGGCAGAGTTGGCACCAGATTTAGCTTTAGCCCCTAGTACAGTGGTCCCTCCCAAACTGCCCCCTCCCCACCCTCCAGGCAGGGAAGGCTGATGGGGAGGGGCTCACTTTGTGCGCCAGCCTTTCAGCCCCAGCCTGGAAGAGAAGTCGTGCTCAGTTGTGGGGGGAGCCAGCTTCCTCCCCCAGGCTCTGATGTCCTGCAAAAGACCCCTCCACATGGACAAGAGGGAAATGGAGAGGGCAGGGGGTTAGGGTTTGGGAGAAAAACCAAGCTTCGAAAAGTAGAAGCTGAAGTGGAATCAGAATGCAAGAACTGGGCTGCAAGCCACAGGGCCTCTCTCTGGGGGAACAGCTGGGGCTGGAGGAGGAAGAGGGGTTGTGAGGCGCTAACAAGGGAGAGAGGAGGTGCTAACAGGGCCACTGGGGTGAGGGGATCCTGAAGCCAGCCCCCTAAAGGCTGGCCCAGAGATAAGGAAGCCAGGCACTGGCAGTGGGGTAAGGGGTGTAAGTGGGAGCTGCCAATCAACACAGGAGGCTGGGATGCTCTGCATACACACACGTGCACATAATATACATACATGCACACATGCAGCTCCCACACAACCAAAACCAAGTCTGTCTTCAGCTGGGAGCCAGATGATGTGGCTGCTTAGAGGAGCTATGATTTGAGGAAGGATGTGATCTCTGCCTGCCTGAATCCCTCCCCACTGCTCACACTCATTCTCTGCCTTTACAGCTTCAGGGGTCTTCTCAGGCTGTGCCTGTGCCCCACTCTAGTCTGAGCCCCCAGACCATGAAAGGGCTCCCCTTCCCATGGCTGTCCTGAATCCGCAGCTCCTTTGGATCTGAAAAGTTCTTCTAGGTCTAACTACAGCCCCAGTAACATTTGGGTCAGAAACAAAGGAACCCACAAACAGGGTACAGTAGAACCCTCTTTTCAGGAGCCAACAAGAACAGAGCTAGAAAGCGAGGATCCCAAATTCCTTTCTTCCCTCTGGTTACAGGATCTGGTCTCAGGTAGACAGTGAGGGTAGGTGTCAGATTGGGGCTGCAGACTGAAGGAGGAGGCCCCAGAGGAAGGAAGCCAGGCATGGGGGCTCTCAAGACCCTCGCCCTAGTCTTAGCTCAGCCTCTCCTGCCCAAGCCTTCATGGCTCTGCTCCATCTGCCACCCCGGAAGCCAAAGCTCATCAGCTCAACCTTCCCCTGACCCTCCCCACCCGACACCCATCCCGGCTCTTTGAGGTGCTTTCCTTTCCACCCCGGCCTGCACCCCAGAAACCTACACTTTGGAAGGATAATGGCTCCCAAATGGCGTTTTTGTCTCTGCTAAGCCTCCAGGAAAGTGAGCATCAGTGAGTCCCTCCAACCTGCTCATTGGGATAATGAGCGCCCTGTACTGTTAATTCTCAGGTGGTTTGCCCTCCCTCCACCCTCCGGGCCCACAGGTTCACGGCTCAAACTTGGAGCTGACTCCAGAAGTGGTCTCCTCCACTCCCATGCCCATCACCCCAAGAATGGGAAAGGGGCTGGTGGGCTTCAATTTCCAAAGAAAAAAAATGTTGGAAAGGGAACTGAGGTCCCCGTCCCATGGCCAAGAAGTCCTATTATTGGACTCTGCCTCCTCCAGGAAGGCGGACTGTAAGCCAAGCATTCTTTGCTACACCCCCTTAGGAGTTGTTCAATCCCTAGGGAGCCATCGTCCTCACTTGCTGAGCGGGGAGTCACAAATTTGAGCACACCCTTTGGAGGGGGTGCAGGAAGCAGAAGAGGTGGATTCCCCAAACCACTGAGGAGTCAGTCTGGACTCCTCCCACCCCATCCACGAGTCCTTCACCAAGGACTTTGGAAATGCATTCCCTATCCACTTGGAGAAATCTGGCCCCTGACCCAGGAAGGCCCCTAACCAGCTTGGATTCAATGACAACAGAGCCAGTGTTTACTTGGAACAAAGCACCAGGGGGAAATGCATGCTGAATCAGAGCTGGCCAGCCCCCGCAGCAGCCGGGTAGGAGCATTAGGACATGTCCACACATCTTCAATGGAAAAAGGCCAAGGGCTGTCAGAGAGGCCCAGGGAAGAGGCCTGGGTAGGGGCAAGCAGGGAGCAGACAATCACTTGTTGAAGGAAGATCCAAGTCCAGGTAGGCTTTCTGGAGGAAGTGGCATTTGGGCTGAGCTTTAAAGGATGGGGAAGAATGTGTTCGGTTTCTGGGAGGGATTTGGGGAAGGAACTAGGTGGAAAAAACTGCCTGGGCAGAGGCAAGGAGAGAAGCAGAAAGAGTAAGAGGAGGGGTTGGAGAACACAGCGGGGCTGGGGGTCAGGTAGGGACTGGTTATGGGGGACCCTGAAGGTCTCTCTGGGATGGGACTTTATTCAGGTGGCAGTAGTGAGCCTCTGAAGATTAGGGAGCAAGAGAGCGACATGCCCAACATGGTCTGTCCCTCCTTGGCAATGAGGAGACCAAGTTAGAGGCCTTGTTGAATGTGGCTATGAAAGTCCTGATGAGCCAGGCTGCACGGGGGGCCAATGGCAGTGGGGATAAAGGGAGAGGACGTCTGTGACAGGCACAGCTCCACTCTCCATGGGCTCTCAGCCCATGTGGAGAGGTGGGCCTCCTCTGTGAAGTAGACCCAGGCAGTGCTCAGTGGGCCGTGCGGGAGTAGAAAGGGGGAACAAACTGGGAGTGGAGGGAATCACATCTCCAGTCCCGGCGCCACGGTCAGGAGTGGTCGGCACCTGGGCATCCTCTGGGATCTGTCACCAGCCCCACCTTCTCAGGCCTGACTGGCCCTTAGTGGGGCCCAGTGGACAGCAGGGGGGTTTAGTGAGCAAGGTGTCCTGGGGAAACGGGCTGGATGCTGCAGCCCGTCCAGGGGAGTGAGCAGTCTGAGAGCAGCGAGACCCTGCACTCCTTGGCACCCAATTCTGCCTCCATGTGAAATGCAGAGAAGGAAGTGTGGGCCCCTTGTCTCTGCCAGGAATGACAGCTAGCATTTATTTGCAATTACTGAATGCCAGACACTGAGCGGCCTATTTCATCCTTATCATGGCCTGTATGATGAAGGAGGTGCTGTTATCCAGCTCCTCCCTCTCCTCCCTGTTGAGAGAGACCCAGAGAAGTTCCATTTCTCGTCTAAGGTCACACAGCACAATATATTCAGTGGCACACACTGACTAACACAACACAATACTGCCCCTACAGGCAGAGCCGGGCTAGAGCACAGCATTCTGCTGGCTTTGAAAAGAGATCCCAGCCCAGTGCCATCAGCCATTACAGATATTAGTGTCCACCAAAGTATGGGGGTGGGGGAGACTGCCAAGTGAAACAGAATTCAGCCTGTCTCTTCCCCTTCACCCAGGCCTGGCCCCCTGGGCTGGGCTAAGCCAGGCTGGGCAAGGCCACCCACCCTGAGTGATCCTCCATCCGGAGCAGTGGAGCAGGGCTCCCCAGGCCCGAGGTGAGTCCCACCTGTGCTGGGCGTGGCGTCTCGAGCACTGCTTCATTCTTTTTTTTTTTTTGAGGCGGAGTCTCGCTGTGTCGACCGGGCTGGAGTGCAGTGGCCGGATCTCAGCTCACTGCAAGCTCCGCCTCCCGGGTTTACGCCATTCTCCTGCCTCAGCCTCTCGAGTAGCTGGGACTACAGGCGCCCGCCACCTCGCCCGGCTAGTTTTTTGTATTTTTAGTAGAGACGGGGTTTCACCGTGTTAGCCAGGATGGTCTCGATCTCCTGACCTCGTGATCTGCTCGTCTTGGCCTCCCAAAGTGCTGGGATTACAGGCTTGAGCCACCACGCTCGGCCCACTGTTTCATTCTGATCCTGACTCAGCCCCTCCTGTCCTGTGCGACCTGGCCTTCCCGCCCTCGGGGGCCCCAGTTGCCTCCTCTGAGAAGGGCATAAGTGGGCCCGCTGGCCTCAGAGGCCCCTCCTTCCAGCTGGGCCCGGGGAGGATGCACAATCAGCTCATTCTTTAGCGAATGCACTGGGGGGCCCAGCGAGCGCTTATGAAGACATTTCGAAGTGGCTGCTCTTGGGAAACCCCAGATGGAATTTGGCATTGAATTTAGGGGGCCGCTGACTGCATGAGGCCTCTGGGTTTCCATGCTCGTGTATGCCTGAGCACCTGCATACACTGCCCTGCTGGTGCCAGATGACGCACGGAACAGAAGATGCTGGCCTTGTCCAGGACCCTCCTTCCTCCTGCATACACTGCCCTCCTGGTGCCAGATGACGCACCGAACAGAAGATGCTGGCCTTGTCCAGGACCCTCCTTCCTCTAGAACAGCCCCTCCCTCTCTGCTCAGTCTAGGGGGGTCCATGGTGCTCCCACCCCCTTCTGATCTCACCCACCAAGAATCCTAGGCCCCTGCGGCCATGATGAATGCTAACAGGCCCTGGTGTTCTTGGCCTGGCCTGGGGCCACCCACCTTCAGGCTCCTCGTCTTGTCCCCATCTGCAGGAAGGAACACAGGGCCTTTGGTGTCATGGAAGGACCTGGGGGCCCAGCCAACGGGCTCGAGAGCCCTTCAGACTCTGCCTGGTGAGTCAAGTGCTAGGGACCTCACTTCTCCATTGGAAGATGTGGGGTGGGGGTGGAGTTTGTTCCTATGACATTGTAGGGATGTGGATAGCATTACCAGATTTTGTTTTGTTTTGTTTTTCTTTTTAGAGCAAGGGTGGTGCTCTGTCACCCAGGCTGGAATGTAGTGGTATGATCTCAGCTCACTGCAGCTTTGGACTCCTAGGCTCAAGTGATCCTCCCAACTCAACCTCCAGAGTAACTGGGACTGCAGGTACATGCCACCACACTGGCTTAATTGCTTTTCTTTTCTTTGTTTGCAGAGACAGGGTCTCGCTATGTTGCCCAGATTGGTCTCAAACTCCTGGGCTCAAGTGATCTTCCCACCTCGGCCTCTCAAAGTGCTGGGGTTATAGACGTGAGCCACTGTGCCTGGCCTGGTTGCTAGTTTTAACAAAGAAAAATACAGAACATCCAGTTAAATGTGAATTTCAGATAGAAAAGTAAATTTTAGCGTAAGTATGTCTCAAATATCGCTCGGGCCCAGGCTGGGCATAGTGGCACATGCCTGTAATCCCAGCTACTTGAGAGGCTGAAGCGTGAGAATAGCTTGAATCTGGGAGGTGGAGGTTGCAGTGAGCTCACACCACTCCACTCCACTCCAGTCTTGGTTCTCAAAAAAAAAAAAAAAAAATATATATATATATATACACACACACACACACACACACACACACACATATATATAGCATGGAGCATAATTATACTAAAAGAAAATTATTCATTGTTTATCTGAAATTTGGATTTACCTAGGCCTCCTGTCTCTTGTCCGGCAACCCTAGATCTGGGTCAGGTTGATGCCAGAGACCCAGAGAGCAGCCATGCCAGCCTCCTCCCCCTCCTCCTGCCCCTCTTCAGGGCACTGGTGCCTGCCTAGTTCCCTCATCCCCACCCTGCTGGCCCCCCATATCTGTCCCATGAGTTCCCTCATGCCCTTTTCAGCACCCTCATCACCCCCCAGGGTATCTTCCTGCTCTGAGCTCAACCATTTTCTCATTTTCTTCTCCCATAAGGGCCACACCTCTGTAGGGCTCCCAGCCTGGGCAGGATAGCCGGGAGTGTGGGGTAGAGACCCCAACCCTTACTGGTGCAGTGGGGCCTGGGTGGGAACAAGAAGAACCCTAGAAGCCCAAGTTGGCAACGACTCAAGAGGCGGAGGCTCCAGCACTCTCAGGACTAGGTCCCCCTGCCAAGGTCTACCTGCAGGGGCGGAGGGGAGAGGGCGGCCCCTTCCCTTCTCCAAGCTCACAGTCACTTCAAATACAGAGGGGCCAGATCACAATACCCCTCGGATCAGGAGACTGGAAGATTATCTTCGTAAGGGCCCACAAGGGCAAGGAGGTAATGGGAAATAGAGACAGGGAAAGGGAGAGAGAGAGCAGGGAGAGAGCATAAGAAACAGACCGAGAGATTAGGGGTGCAGGACCAAACCACGGACAAGGAGAAGGGACCAGAGAAACCGAGGAAAAACAGACGCCGCCGCCGGGGCAGACAGAGGTGAACACAAGGAGGAGAAACAGTCAGGAGAACAGAGGGAAAGGCTGGGAACTCGAGAGAAACTGGGTGCAGACAGATGGGGAGAAACCGAAGCAGAAAAACAGAGACTGGGAGAAACGGTGAGAGACACAGAGGGGTTAAATGTAAGACAGAGAACATGACTGAGAGAGATGAGGGAGAAGGGTGAGATGCAGACACAAGGAAAGAGAAGAAATGTCCCCGACGTCGGGGGTGTTTTTCAGGGGTCAGGACAGGTGGGCGACACAGCAGGAGGCGCCCAAGGACATGACGTTGAGCCTCTCAGGGTCCCCCTTCCCCGGGCCAGGGAGCAGCGCCCCACGTTCCATCGCCCTCTCGCCCTCTCCTGCGGTCCTGGCTGCACCGCTCCTGTCCCGCCCCCGCCCAGCGCCCCCAGCCCACTAGCCCCGGCCGCGCCCCTCCCGGCTCCCGGGGACACCCGCGCTGGGCGACGCTGCCACCTGCCGGCCCCTCCCGGAAGTTCTGCGCCTGGCGTGCTGGAGGCGGCGGTCGCAGGGGGCTCGGACTCTGGCTCCTCCGCACTGGGGCGGCCTCCGCGGGGTCTTTCCAGGAATCTGGATGGGCCTGCTCGCCCGCGCCCCGGCGGGCCTGGCAAAGGA
Organism: Macaca thibetana thibetana; assembly: GCF_024542745.1. Classification (NCBI taxonomy): domain Eukaryota; kingdom Metazoa; phylum Chordata; class Mammalia; order Primates; family Cercopithecidae; genus Macaca; species Macaca thibetana. The sequence goes on along the minus strand of NC_065593.1, from coordinate 44,840,514 downwards.
CCAGCCCCAGCAGCGGATCCCGGGGCAGTCTAAACCCTGGGACCTTGAGTTCCCGTTTTGTCAATGGGAGGAAATGCACCAACACCTCCCGTAGGATTTCAAGAAGGAGGGCACATGAAGGTACCCATGTTGTGCTCCTGGTCTTGCTTCCTCGACCTGGAAATCTCAGGTCACTCTGAAATCAGCCAGGCTGCCTCCTCCCTCCTTTTTTGGCCAAAACGCAATGGGGTGATATCCCCCAACCATAACACCTCGAAATCTACCCTAGAACCTTCGCCTTCCCCTCCCTCAACCTCTGCCCCCATGACTTCTCACCAGACCCAGCAGTCCAGATGAGAAGGGGCTTCCACGTCTCCCTCCCACTCCTGCCGGTCCCGGCACCCCTCCCTGGAGTCTGGGGCACTTAGGAGTGGAGGAGCTGGGGGTTAGGAAGGCCCAGCTCAGCGGTGTGGAGTTGACCCCACCTCTTTTTAAATTTAGGTTATTTATCTATTTATTTATCTATTTTGAGATGGAGTCTCACTCGGTCGCCCAGGCTGGAGTGCACTGGCGCGATATCGGCTCACTGCAACCTCTGCTTCCCGGGTTCAAGCGATTCTCCTGCCTCAGTCTCCTGAGTAGCTGGGATTACAGGCACCCGCCACCACGCCCGGCTAAATTTTTTATTTTTAGTGGAAACGGGATTTCACCGCGTAGGCCAAGCTGGCTGCGAACTCCTGACCTGAAGTGATCTGCCCGCCTCGGCCTCCCAAGGCGAGTATTACCTGGCATTACCAGCGTGAGCCGCGCCCGGAGGTAGAAGAGATTAACAGAAAAATCTGTTAATCTCTTCTACCTCGCAATTCCCAAAACCCAACCGAGACCTCTGCGCCTCCCTTCCTCCTCCCAGCCCCTCCCTGCCCCGAGTCCGCCTCTCCCGGTGCAGCTCCGCCCCCATCCCGAGGCGGGGCCCCATAGATGGAGAGAAGTGGGAGAGGTCGGAGCCCCGCCTTCGCTACACGGGAAAGCTCAGTGGCCCCCAAGCCAGGATGTCCCAAGCTTGGGTCACCGGCCTCGCGCCCACCATGCTGCTCAGCCTGCTGGCTAGCCCCCAAAAGGTGAGACTTGGGAGGTAAGGTTGTGGAACTTTCGGGCCCTACCCTTGTAGGTCAGGAGCCTGCTTCTGGAGCCTGGTGCCACCTTCTATAATCAGGATTTCCTCCTGACCACACACAATTAGCAACTTCCTTTCTCTCTTTGCTGTGGAGGTGGACGTGGAGGTGGAGGTGGGGGCAGCAGAGGAGGCTCTGGGAGAGCCTGGGTTCTCCCACCTCAGAGGGGAATCCTGTGGTGGGAACTGGCCACCACCCGCCACCTATCTGACACCTGGCACCTCTCTGTGAATAGGGACTTTGGACCTCGTTATTAGCCTCAGCTTATCCTTCCAGCTCCTTCCTGCCTGAGGTCTGGACACCTGGGCCAGCACTTAGCCCCAGCTCTGTTCCTCCAGTGCTGGGGGACCCTGGAATGTCCCCCACCCTCTTTGGGACTGTGTCTCTGCTTGTTCTCTAGGGGAGAGAAGGCTCCCTCGTCCCCTTCTAGGGGTGAGTAATCCCAGCCTGTGGTGGGATTTGACCTGGCTGCCTAACCAAGGCTGGGGAGACCTCTGAAATCTGTGATTTTGAGAAGGAGGTGTAGGGTTCTAGTGCTCCCTCGGCCCTTCTGTTCCTCCCAGGTAAACTCTACAGGTGATGGGGGAAGACTGTCTGGTCCTGGGGTGGGTGATTATCCTGGGAACAGAGAAGGGTCTAGAACATGCATTTGTGACTTATTTCCATTTAAGAACCAGAGGGAAGTCAGGGCCTGCTCCCGGAACAGGGTACCTTCACACATCTGGGCTGAGCTTTCAGAGTGGCTCTGCCAAAACCCTTCCATGGACCCGGGTTAGTGAGCAAGGTGTTCCTTCTAAATCACTGGGCAGTCGGTTTGTGTCAATGCTGGGCTGGGCATCCTCTGGTTTACCCCTCCCACCAACCCCAGGGGTGAGGTGCTGTTAATGCCTTCAATTCTGGAGTTAAGTAAGCTGAGATTTACTTACTCCCAGCCCAAGACCACCCTGATGCTCCATAAAACTCAGCCTCTGAACCACCCCAGACAAGACTACCCCCTGGTTAAAATGTGGGGAGACAATCTGGGAGAAGAGCTCCTCCCCCTCCCAAACCGGAACTTGAGACTAATTTACTAAACCTGTTAATTACCCATCTCTTCTTAGTTGGGGTCCAGGAAAAGGACAAGGGCCAGAGTGGGGTCTGAGGGGGAAGGGGTGCTGCTGAGTGCCTGGATGGACCCCTCCATTTCTCTCTCTCTCTCTCTCTCTCTCTATATATATATATATATATATATATTTTTTTTTTTTTTTAATTTAAAAAATAGAGGCTGGGCGCAGTGTCTCACACCTGTAATCCCAGCACTTTGGGAGGCCGAGGCAGGCCGATCATGAGGTTAGGAGTTTGAGACCAGCCAGACCAACAACCCCATCTCTACTAAAAATACAAAAATTAGCCGGGTATGGTGGCACGTGCCTGTAATCCCAGCCACTCGGGAGGCTGAGGCAGAAGAATCACTTGAACCTGGGAGGCGGAGGTTGCAGTGAGCTGAGATCGCATCACTGCACTCCGGTCTGGGCAACAGTCTGAGACTCCGTCTCAGAAAAAAAAAAAAAAAATAGAGATAGGGTCTCGCTATGTTGGCCAGGTTGCTCTTAAACTCCTGGCCTCAAGCAATCCACCCACCTCAGCCTCCCCAAGTACTTAGGATTGCAGAGATGAGGCACGGCGCCCAGCTTGTCTCCAATTCTATAGTCATTCCTGTGTGCTGTGTGATTTGGATTCACAGACTCACCCTCCCTGGGCCAACCTGCAGGGGTTCCTTCCTGTTCCTGTCCCCACAAAGGGACAAAACCTGTGAGATGGTACTCAGCCTGGGACTGAGCATGGAAAAGGGGAATTACCCCAACTATTATCGGCTATCACTGGTATTCTTATCTTTACTGTTGTGATTTGCAATTGAAATATTTCAAGTAAAGGTATACAGATAAAGATAATGGTGGTTTTGCCAAAGCTGGCGTCCTATTTTTAGCCTTGGTTGTTTGTCCCAGGAAGCTAGGGTGAGGTGACAGATGCCCTCCCCCACCACCCGTTTCCTATGTTCTGGCACCTACATCCCTCCCCCACAGTCTGGGAGCAGCAAGGATGAAATGAAACCAGGTAATTGATGAATGCACGTTCATTCATTCTGCAATTATTTTGACTATTGAGTTTTCAACAATGATGTAGCAAAAATCCCTGCCCTCGCGGAGTTTGCCTTTGACACAACTGAAGGACAATTAACAAGATAAAGTAAATATATAGTATGTTAGATGTTGATAAGAGATGTGGAGAAAAATTAAGCACACTAAGGGGAAGGAGAGTGGTTGTAATTTTAAATAAGGTAACCAGAGAGGGAGGGGCTGGAGCCAGCCTTGCAGCCACCTAGAAGAGTATTCCAAATCAGTGCAGCTTTGACACGCAATTGCTATCAATGGAGTGAAATTCTGTAAGATGCCCTGGCTGCTCTGCAGACCTAGTATAGAAGAGGGAGAAGCTGATTTGGGAGGCGGGGTCCTGGCAGCTTTGCAGAGCATGGAATCCCCTAGGCAGGGATCTGAAGGATGAATGGAGGCTCAGACAGGTGTAAAACAGACAAGTATGTTCAGGGAACTCCCAGTGGGTGTGTGTGAGAGGAAGAGAAAGAACTAGGGGAAGCAAAAGGGGAGGGAGTGCAGCTGCCCACTGGGGGGTCTCTACCCCAGGGAGCCACCGAAGGCGGCTTCCAGCAAGATGCAAGATTTTTCGGTGATGAGATTTGCATTATAGGAAGAGTGCACCTGCCCACAGTGTCTGCAGTGACAGGGTGGGAGAAAGAAAGTGCCCTGAGCCATGGGTGTCACGGCAGAAGCCGGGTTGGAAGGGTGGTCAGAAGGGATGAGCTTACAAACCAGGGGGTGATGGAATGTGCTGAGAGAGTAAGGGCAGCTGGGGCCAGCCAGGGGTCAGCTGGGCTCCAAGCACTGACCTGGGACCATAGTAGAGAGTGAGGTGGGGAGTGACTTGCAGGAAGAGGCTGAGTCTACTGGGGACCTGCTGCCTGTGAGGTACCTGGGTAGCATCTGAATGGAGACCCCACTCCCACTATCCCCAGTTTATGATCCCGACCTCTCTCTTTTCTTCCACAGGTTGCAGCCAAATGTGGTTTCATCTTGTAAGTCTGGAAGCCATAATTTCCAATCTGGGGAGTGGGGAGGAGCAACCCAAATCACGCCCTGCATGCCTTGTAGGGTATGGGGGGCCAGAAACCCCATCCATCCTCACCCACTCCCAATCCAGCTAGAAACTGTCCCCCCACTTTCCCAGCCAAAGAGGGAGACCCCACCCTCTCCCTCCACCAACGAACCCAGGGACTTCCACACTTGGGGGCAGGTCTGTAGCTGGATCCCGGTCCTTCCTACTGCAGTGCCAGGCCATCTCCCCTCTGAGTGTCCCCTGGGTAGAAGGCAGGGGGCTAACCCTCATAGAGAAATCCCAGAAGCCTGAGCACAGGGGTGGGGCTTGGCAAGGGTCACTGGGCAGAAAAGTGTTTCCATTAGGTCAGCACTGGGTGTTCTGAAAGCACCCATTCTCTGACCCCTCATACTCCATGGGCGCCATCGAGGACTTTCTTCCTGGACATGCCATGTGGCCCTTTCCCCTCACCTCCTGAGAGTTGGATGAGCGGTGTCATGGCCACTGCAATGTCCCATCCCCACACCTGCCTGCTGAGGTCAACAGGATACTTCTCCCACCCATGTTACAGATGAGGGGCGTGGGGCCCAATATGGAGCCCTTCGCCAGAGTCCTCCTACTGAGCTCAGAGGGAGGCCGTACCCCCCACCCCGCTAAGGGGTGGCTTGGTGCCATGAGCATATTGGGTGTGTTTTGGGGAGGCTGGGATCCTTCTGCATCTCCATTCTGGTGCCAACAGCTTCTCCTTGCCCTTTTCTGTGCCCTCCGTCCAGCAACTGCCCCAAAGGATTCAAATGCTGTGGTGACAGCTGCTGCCAGGAGAACGAACTCTTCCCTGGCCCCGTGAGGTGAGCCCAGGGCCAGCTCCTCTGGGCGCAGTCCTTGGAGGGACCTGGTCCACACAGGGCAAGGCCAGGCACCTGCCAAGGGGGCAGTGTGGGCGGCGGGAGCGGGGAGGTGTGGGGAGTACCCAGGGTGGCCTGGGGACTCAGGGTGCTCTTGGTGGTCCCCACCCCAGGATCTTCGTCATCATCTTCCTGGTCATCCTGTCCCTCTTTTGCATCTGTGGCCTGGCTAAGTGCTTCTGTCGCAACTGCAGAGAGCCGGAGCCAGACGCCCCAATGGATTGCCCGGGGCCCCTGGAACTGCCCTCCATCATCCCTCCAGAGAGGGTCAGAGTATCCCCCTCTGCACCCCCACCCCCCTACAGTGAGGTGGGTGTCTCATCCCCATCCCTACCTTGCTTCTGGCCGGCTGTGCAGCAGGGACAGTGGAGGGCCCTTCGACCCTGGAGGGCACTCTGCACCCAGCATTGGGTCACCCCTCTCCCTGGTAACCATGCCTCAGCTGGCAGCGGGGAGTGGTGGCCAGGGCCAGGACCCAGAAGACTGAATTCCCTCTTTTCCCTGCAGGTGATTCTGAAGCCCAGCCTGGGCCCAACTCCCACAGAGCCACCCCCTCCCTACAGCTTCAGGCCTGAAGAATATACCGGGGATCGGAGGGGCATTGACAACCCGGCCTTCTGAGTCACCTCCTGCCTGGAAGCTTGCGATCAGCAGCCTCCTCCCCAGTGCCTCCTGGATCAAGCTAGAGACTGCTGGCACCCCAGGAATGTCCCTGCCCATCCTGCCATGACTCTGTTCTTTCTTGGATTTAACTTATTACTTTTTCTGCCTCTGTTTCCACCCCAGCTACCTCTCTTGTCCTGAGGGTTAGGCTGGAGTGACAGTATCTGCCCCCCAATCAACCCAAGAAAGAGGATGCCAGAAGGAAAATGCCGACCATTGGAGGTGCCCAACAGCAGAATGGGCTACTCTGAGGGGTAGTGAGAGCCCCATTTCTGGAGGTATGCAAATCTTGACTGGACAGCCAGCTCTGAGATTTTATCAGGGCACTTCTACACCTGTGGGACATTGGACTGGATGAGCTCTGAGCCAGCTTCCACTCCTACCTGAATAGAGAACTCACTGTACCCACCCACAACACAGGATAAACACATGTCCTCACTGCATGTTACTGATCGCAGCTGAGGGCCTGCCTCTGGCTGTGTGGGGAGGTGGGCGGAGAGGTGAGTCCAGACACTGCTGGGGGTGTGGTGATGGGGTCACGGTGCCGCAGTCCCACCACTGATGAGCCATCTGGGAGGACAGTCCATCTGTGGGCCGCTCTTGGTGCTTGTTCTAGGTGCTTTGGCTGTCTGTTTTTTTATGTCTCTGTGTGCCAAAGAGCCTGGAAATGGGGTGCGCATGTCCCTTGTGTGGATTTCCCAATCCCTTCTGCCCACAGCTTTCCTGGGACACATGGAGCCCAGCTCTCTGGCTGTCTTACCATGAGTTGTGAGAAGTTGGCTGCGAGGAGTTGGATCCAGGAAGCAGCCCTGGGACAGCCCCTGGGACAGCCCATTCTGCTGTTGATAGCAGGAAACCACCTGCTGGGAGACGATGGGGGTGGGGAGAAGCCCAGGAGAGCAGTGGGTGGGGCTGGGCATCTGTGGAGTGGGGCTTTAGGAGACCTTGAACGGCCCCACCCTGGAATCTCCTACAGGGAGGGGAGGAGGTGGCAGGTTCCACCCTTCTCTACCAGCCCCACCCGTGGGAGTTAAGCCCTAGGGGAAGAGAGTCTTCACATGGGGGCCTGGCATAGTCATGCAGAATGGGGCAGGACAGTGCCAGTGCCTTGGGACTCAGATGGGACTGGGTGCCTCTACCCTGATTTTTGCCTTTGCACTGCGCCGCCACAGTCCACTTAATGCCAGCCTCCTTCTCCAGGCAGAGGACCCCGTGTCAGTGCTGGCCAAAGCTCCCAGGAGGATTGGAGGTAGAACTGGCCCTCGTGTGCCAGCAGGGGTGCCTCCTTTAGTGCTCTCCCAATAATGCCCATCCTGGGGGCATCAGTACGCAGGCAGGTGGCAGAGTTGGGGGCAGTTTGATGGCACAGGCAGCCCCAAAGATGTCAGGAACAGGGACTGTCCGGGTGTGGGTTCCCAGTGGAGATAGGGCCCTAGAAGGAGTGCAGCAGTTACTGACAAGATAGTGCCAGGGTTGGCTGTAGGAGAATGAGCCCAAGCGTAAGTGGAAGTTTCCCGTTACTTTCAGGGATTGGTCAGGGGTGGCAGAAAGCATGTGGGTTCTTGGTGTAGATGTGGCTAGTTCCAATGAGAGAAGTCCTGGAGCTGATGTTACCCTCACCGTGATAGCAGGAGGATGTTGAGAAATGGGCTTGGCAGACCTGGAGGAGAAGTTACTCGGCCCAGACGTTGTCTTCCTTTCATCACAGGGCCTTTAACTCCTAAGGAGCAGCAGAGTGGCCCGAGGGAAAGTGGCCGTCCTGAAACCTAGTGTTGCTGTGACCTGGTGACAGAAATGGAAACCTCTGTGGCTCTGGTCATCCTTGGTGGGAGTGGAAATGGTGTCACCTTTCTAGAGGGCCATCTGGCACCATGCAATCATGCCACAGATGTTTACAAGGCTCCTGCTATCTAGGAAGCACTATACCTGGCACTGGGTATCCATTAAAATGTAAATTGCACGTGACCTGGCAATTCCACTTCTAGAAATGAGCCTTCAGAAGTGCTCATACAAAAGAGCTCAATATAAGTACCAGGCACTAACCCATTGTGCCACCAGAGCTCCCTATGCAGCCTTTTAAAAGAATAAATAGGTTCTGTAGCACCAACCCTGCAAAGCATCCATCACTTATTGGTTTTTTTTTGTTTTTTTTTGTTTTTTTTTTTTGAGACGGAGTCTCGCTCTGTCACCCAGGCTGGAGTGCAGTGGCCGGATCTCAGCTCACTGCAAGCTCCGCCTCCCGGGTTTACGCCATTCTCCGGCCTCAGCCTCCCGAGTAGCTGGGACTACAGGCGCCCGCCACCTCGCCCGGCTAGTTTTTTGTATTTCTTAATAGAGACGGGGTTTCACCGTGTTAGCCAGGATGGTCTCGATCTCCTGAGCTTGTGATCCGCCCGTCTCGGCCTCCCAAAGTGCTGGGATTACAGGCTTGAGCCACCGCGCCCGGCCCCATCACTTATTGTTACAGAGAAAAGGCAAGTTGCGGAACTGCCTATGATCTCAGTTTGTACGGATATAACCCATACATATCTTATTTTATATATGTATATTTTTCCTTTGCAGATATGTAGATAAGATCTAGAAGGATATAAAGCAATCACTCACCACACTTCCAATAGTTGTTGGCCCCAGGAGTGGGATGTAGGTAGCGAATTGCAAGCGGGGCTTCTTCCTTTCTATGCTTTGGCACTGTGTGTTTTTTACAATCAGCAAGTATTGCTTTCGTAAATTTAAAGAGATTTGTTTACTGGAAACTGTAGGCAGCTTTAGAAGTTTATGAAAATTCACCTTGTGAACTTTGATCAATGGCAGCTAATAAATTATCAGCCCTGGTATGTGGAAGAGAATACAAGGACTTTAGACTGTGGTACCCACCTGACATGGATGTGACCCAGGAGATAGATACATGATGGGAAAGCCTGGACGCCTGCCAGACATGCATGAAGCCCAGGTCTCAGACCTACGCAGGATTTATGAGGTGAAGGGGTGGTCTGCCCCTCCACACCTGTGGGCGTTTCTCGTTAGGTGGAACAAGAGACTTGAGAAAAGAAATGAGACACAGAGACAAAGTATAGAGAAAGAAAAAGTGGGCCCAGGGGACCGGCGCTCAGCATACAGAGGACCTGCGCCGGCACCGGTCTCTGAGTTCCCTCAGTATTTATTGATCATTATCTTCACCATCTTAGAAAAAGGGAAGTGGCAGGATAATAGGATCATCGTAGGGAGAAGGTAAGCAGTAAGACATATGAATAAAGATCTCTGTGACATGAATAAGTTTAAGGAAAAGTGCTGTGCCTTGATATGCATATGCAAATATCTCCATAAACCTTCTTAGCGCACAAAGAGCAGCATTGCCACTAGCACGTCCCGCCTTCAGCCCTAAGGCGGTTTTGTCCTTTCTCAGTAAATAGAACACACATTGGGTTTTACACCGAGATGTTCCATTGCCCAGGGACGGGCAGGAGACAGATGCTTTTCTCTATCTCAACTGCCAAGAGGCCTTCTTTCCTCTTAATACTAGTCCTCCTCAGCACAGACCCTTCACGGGTGTCAGGCTGGGGGACGATTAGGTCTTTCCCTTCCCATGAGGCGATACTTCAGCCTATCACATGGGGAGAAACCTTGGACAATACCTAGCTTTCCTAGGCAGAGGTCCCTGCAACCTTCTGCAGTGTACGTGTCCCTGGGTACTTGAGATTAAGAGAATGGTGATGACTTTTAACCAGCAGGCTGCTTTCAGGCACTTGTTTAACAAAGCACATTCTGCACAGCCCAAAATCCGTTAAACCTTGAGTCACCACAGCACATGTCTCTTGCAAGGACAAAGTTGGGGGTAGGGTCACAGATTAACAGCATCTCAAATACAGAACAAAATGGAGCCTCTTATGTCTACTTCTTTCTATATAGACACAGTAACAGGCTGATCTGTCTTTCTTTTCCCCACAATGAGGTGAATAATGAATGAGAGAAACAGTAAGCTGGTTGGTTGGGTGAGTGAGCAGTGTCACAGTGGCGGAGAACTCATCCCTCATGGCTGGTTTAGTCACTCAAAGCCAGCGAGTGAATAATGAAAGATGGAATGAATGAATGAAGATTAAATGAGTGCATCAATGAATGAATTAAGATCTGCCACCAGATATTTGTAAAGAAACAGTCTAGGACAGGCGCGGTGGCTCACGCCTGTAATCCCAGCACTTTGGGAGGCCGAGGCAGGCAGATCACAAGGTCAGGAGATCGAGACCACAGTGAAACCGTCTCTACCAAAAATACAAAAAATTAGGCGGGCGCGGTGTCAGGTGCCTGTAGTCGCAGTTACTCAGGAGGCTGAGGCAGTAGGATGGCGTGAACCCGGGAGGCGGAGCTTGCAGTGAGCCGAAATTGTGCCACTGCACTCCAGCCTGGGCAACACAGCGAGACTCTGTCTCAAAAAAAAAAAAAAAGAAACACAGTCTAGTTAACAGCAAGGAGATGTTCCTCGTGGCTGTGCACTTGAATTTCTATCTGCAGGGACTCCCCAGAGGAATGGGAAATGCAGGAAAGGCTGTAGGGTGGGGGACATGTTGAAGGGGGAGAGCCTTAAGGCACTTGCTCCAGGGATGCAGAAGGGGAGGAGAAGGGCTGCTGCTGAGGGAAGTGAGGAGGGGGATAAACACCAGCAGGAATCTTACCTCACCCTCCAGCTGAGATGCAGAACTCCAGCTTCTGACATTTTGCCTTCTGCATCCAACATCTCCAGGCGTTGGTGTGACCATTTGTACAGTGAAGAGGGTGGGCCCTTCTGGCTCTGGTAGGATGTAGCTCTGAATCCAAAGTTGGGAAGGGGCCTGGCACGGTCGCTCATGCCTGTAATCCCAGCACTTTGGGAGGCTGAGGTGGGTGGATCACTTGAGGTCAGGAATTCGAGACCAACCTGGCCAACATGGTGAAACCCTCTCTACTAAAAACACAAAAATTCGCTGGGTTTGCTGGTGGGCACCTGTAATCCCAGCTACTTGGGAAGCTAAGGCACGAAAATCCCTTGAACCTGGGTGGCGGAGGTTGCAGTGACCTGAGATCACGCCACTGTACTCCAGCCTGGGCGACAGAGTGAGACTCCGTCTCAAAAACAAAAACAAAACAAAACAAAACAAAACAAAAACAAAAAAACAAAAAAAAACAAACCAAAGTTGGGAAGGACCAAGTAAGAACAGGCAGAGAAGCTGCTCAACACCAGCAGACTTTCCTCCACTCTGCCTTGGCCACACTCTCAAGTGGACATACCTTATCTCGTCAGTCCTGATCACCTCCAGCCTCCCACTCTGAACATCACCTCCTGCACTGGCAGTTCAGGTAGGTCCTGTATTACCACACCATGCCAGCAATTCTCTGAGCCCACCCAGCCCTCCGAGCCAGCGATCTTTGCCTGTTGGCAGCGCCATCACCATGTCCTTAAGCCATCCTTACAGTCACTGCCCTGCATCCTTTACCCCTTTTCCCCCATTCACTGTGCCCACCCAGGGCAACTCCAGACTCCAGTTGGATCCAACTATGGCTCAAGAACCAGCACCCGTGTGTGACCAGACTCATTTTCCAAATCACAACCAAGCGTCTCACGCGGGCCCTCGGTTCCTCTAATGCGCTTTCACAGCTTCACTTCCTCGCTCTTGAAATGACTAATTTCAAATCTCCCACACCCCCAACCTCAATTTCTCCTGGCAATGCCACCACAGGCTTCAGAGAAAAGAAGGGATGCAACCACACCCGCATACCTCACCTCTGTGCCCCACACCTGCCGCCCAGTATCCACGCGTGCTCCCTTCCCCCGCCGTATCGCGCTCCTCCAGCCTGCACAGGACCCCAGCCCTCCTGCTCCTTAGGGCGTGGCCCCCACAGTTGTCTCTGCAGAGCCTTTCTCCCCTTCCCCAGATCATTATCATCCGCTTATAACATGCCCTGCCCTCCATCCTTCAGAAACTCTCCCTGGAGGCCCCCAGCTCCTCCGGCATCTGCTGTTCCACCTCCCCCCTCCCCACTTTCATTCTGTGCTGCTCCTATCAGCCTTTTGTCCCCACCGTTACAGGAGATGACTCTCGTCCAGATCATCAGTGACCTACATATCACTGAGGCCAAAGGTCCCTTCTCCAGCTTCTCAGTGGCTTTTGACATGCTTGGCCACGGCCTCCTTACGTGCTTTTCCAATGTCTCTGACTCCAACTTCCCCCGGTTTCCCTCCTCCACACGGCCTTCTCCTTCTCAGGAGCCTTCACTTCCCTGCTCCTCCTCTGCCCTCTTTTGGTGATGGCTGCCCCGGAGGTCTGTCTTGGGGTCTCCCGTCTTCGTCTTTGTTCATTCCCGTAGTGGCTGTCATCCCGATCTGCGGCTTCACAGACCCACAGACCATCTCCGGTCTGATGAATCTCAAGGCTTTATCTCCCGCCAAGACTTCTCCTTAGGACTCAGACTCACATATTTAACTACCTCACACCTCCTCTTGGATGCCTAATGAGCATCTCCCAGCCAAAAGCAGGCTCGAATTTCCCTCCACCACCCCCTCAAACCCCGTCCTTCCCAAGGTCTCCCACCATAAATAGATGGTGCTCCCCATTCGCCCAGTTGTGTAGGCTAAAACACTAAGAAGTTACTGTGATTTCTCTTTGCCTCACCCATCATCCTGACAGTGCTGCCTCCAAGATAGACCTAGGCCCACTTACTACCATTTCACGGTTACAGACCTCGACCAAGTCACCTTCATCCCTAGCCCAGCCTATCCTAATGACCATCTTCTACCTGATTTCTGCCTCCAGGTTTGTCTCCATCTCGCCCCCTGCAGTTTATCCCACACACTGCACTTAGGGAGATCTTTCTAAAGTGCAAACAAGACATGCTATTCCTGTGCTTAAAATCCTCCAATGAGGTGGAGGTTATAGTGAACCGAGATCATGCCACTGCACTGCAGCCTGGGTGACAGAGCGAGACTGTCTTAAAAAAAAAAAATCCTCCAATGGGCCAGGCGCAGTGGCTCACTCCTATAACACCAGCACTTCAGGAGGCCATGGTGGGAGGGAGGATCACTTGAGCCCAGGAGTTCAAGACCAGCCTGGGCAACATAGAGAGACCCCCCGTCTCTACACAAAATATTTTTGTATTTTTTGGCTTCACTCCTGGTGGTGCGAGCCTGTGGTCCCAGCTATTCAATGGCAGGGCAGGGTTGGGGGGAGTTGGGGCAGGGGGAGACTGAGGTGGGAGGATTGCTTAAGAGATCAAGAGGTTGAGGCTGCAGTGAGCTGTGATCCCACCACCGCACTCCAGCCTGGGTGACAGAGCGAGACCTTATTTCAAAAAAAAAGAAAAAGAAAAAATTTGCCCATTGCACTTAGAATAAACTTCAAACCCCTGACTGTAGCTGGCAGGACTTAGGCGGTGTGGCCCCTCCCTTGCCCTCCAGCATCTTCTCCTACTTCTCTCTCCCTTCTCACGGTATCGCAGCCACAGTTGCCTTCTCTCTGGGACTTGACTATCCCAAATCTTGGCCTGGCCCAGGGCCTTTGATGGCTTTTCTGCTTAGAACTTCCCTCCCTCCCAACTCCCTCCTCCCAGTCTTCACAGGGCTGCTGTATTTTCACCGTTCAGGTTCCCAGAGGGGCCAGCATGTGCAAAGGCCTGAGGAGGGAAGGAGATTGGGGGCTGGAAAAACTTAAAAGAGACCCCTTCCTTCCTTCAAAATCCCCTAAAATTTTGCAGAGTTCGGTGGCATGTACCCGTAGTCCCAGTTACTCTGCAGGCTGAAGCAGGAGGATCAAGTGAGCCCAGGAGTTCAAGGTTGCAGGACACCATGACTGCACTTGTGAGCAGCCACTGCACTCCAGCCTCGGCAACCTAAAAAATAAAAACCCCTTGTGGGGGCACGGTGGCTCAGGCCTGTAATCCCAGCCCTTTGGGAGGTCTAGGCGGGAGGGTAGCTCGAGCCCAGAAGTTCGAGACTAGCCTGGGCAACAAAGTGAAACCCCATCTCTACAAAAAATAAATAAAAATAAAATACCCCAAGAGTATGAAAAGAGGGTTTTGTGTTTCCTCAGGCTGCTGTAGCAAAGAACCACAGAGTAGGTGGCTTAAAAGGGAAGAAATTTATTATCTCAGTTCTGGAGGCCAGAAGTCTGAAATCCAAGCATGGTTAGGGTTGCCCTTGCCTATCTTTTGGCGGCTGCTGGCAACCCTGGGTGGCCCTTGGCTTGTGGCTGCCCTCTAGACTCTGCCTCTGCAGCACAGAGCATTCCCTCCCTTCCTCCCTCCCTTCCTCCCTCCCTTCCTTCCTTCTTCCTTCCCTCCTTGCTTCCTTCCATCCCCTCCCTGCCTTCCCTGTCTTCCTCTCTCCCTCTCTTTCCCTCTCCTTTCCTTCCTTCCTTCCTTGCTTGCTTCCTTCCTTCCTTCCTTCCTTTCTCTTTCTCTCTCTTTCTCTTTTTCTCTCTTTCTTTTTTTCCTCCCTCCCTCCCTCCCTCCTCCCTTCCCTTCCCTTCCCTTCCCTTCCCTTCCCTTCTCTTCCCTTCCTTCCCCTTCCCTTCCCCTCCCCTCCCCTCCCCTTCCCTCCTTCCTTCCTTCTTTCTTTTTTCAGAGACAGCGTCTCGCTCTGTCACCCAGGCTGGAGTGCAGTGGGATGATTATAACTCACTGCAGCCTGGAACTCCTGGGCTTGAGCAATCTTCCTGCCTCAGCCTCCCGAAGCACTGGGATTCCAGGTGCAAGCCATCACGCCCAGCCTATCATTTTTTTCTGTGTCTATGCATAAGGACACTCTTCCTTGGATTTAGACTTCACCCTAATCTAGAATGATCTCATCTCAAGATCCTTATCTTAATTACCCCTGAAAAGACCCTGATTTCAAATAAGGTCACACTCTTAGGTTTTGGCTGAAGAGACATAATTTAACCCACGAGAGAGGATATATTTCTAGGCATTTTAATCTGGGTGGGATTGCTGAGGCAGGAGGACCTCAGAGGTTACCTGAAAAAGCATATCTGTAAGCACATTCCCTGAAAAACTAGCTATAGGTGATTTTCTTTTTTCTAGAGGATATGTTTTTTTAAAGGGTTGGGGGAGCATCTGTGTTCAGATAAATTTGGAAAATGCTGCATACAACTCCCACACTAGAGTCACAGTTCACCTTAGTATATTAAAGGGCTGAGAATTCACGGTAAAGAAGCACTATGTATTTATGTAAAGCATCATTTCCCTAGTTTATTTCACCATAAAACCCCATTTTCTTTCTCATAATCTCTGTAGCATTTTCAGATCCTATCAGCCTGTGGAAATTCAAGAGGAATGTTGATGTGACCCAACCATGTCTTACTATAACTGAGAAGATCAACATCCAGAAAAGGACAAGTGACTCATCCAAGCGCACACTGCTGAGAGGGTTGGAAGTTGATTTAAAACTCAGCCTCCTCAAAATGATAGCGATGGAGACACATTAGTTGTTGATGGGGAGAGAGTGCGTGTGGCTACACAGAGGTCTCACCAGAGAGATCTATTTGATGAGAGAACAGTTCTGCCTTTTACTTGAAGTGGTAGTATTACACAAATTTGCATGTGATAAAACAACACAGAACTAGGCACACACGTTATACGCATGTCAGTTTTCCTGGCTTTGATACTTTACATAAGATGCAACCTTTGGAGGTCCAGACACAGTGGCTTACCCCTGTAATCCCAGCACTTTGGGAGGCTGAAGTAGGCAGACCACCTGAGGTCAGGAGTTCCAGACCAGCCTGGCCAACATAGTGAGACTCCATCTTTACTAAAAATACAAAAAGTAGCCAGGAGTGGTGGCACACACCTGTAGTGCCAGCTACTCTAGAGGGTGAAGCAAGAGAATTGCTCAAACCCAGGAGGCGGTGGTTGCAGTGAGCTGAGATCACACCACTGCATTCTAGCCTCGAGGACAAGAGCAAAACTCCGTCTCGGAAAAAAAAAAGAGATGTAACCCTTGGAGGACAGTGCCTCACACCTGTAATCCCAGTGCTTTGGGAGGCTGAGGCAGGAGAATTGCTTGAGCCCAGGAGTTCGAGACCAGTCTGCGCAATATAGTGAGGCCCCCTCTCTAAAAAAATTAGCCAGGCATGGTGGCACATACCTGTAGTCCCAGCTCACGGGCTGGGACTATGGGACTACTTGGGAGGCTGAGGTGGGAGGATCGCTGAAGCTCAGGAGTTCGAGGTTGCAGTGAACTATGATCATGCCACTGCACAGCAGCTTGGGCAACAGAGCAAGGACCTGTCTGGAAAAAAAAAATTTGAGATAAATTTGGCAAAGAAAATTGGGACCTCTTTGTACTATCTTTGCAACTTCCTGTGAATCTATAATGATTTCAAAATAAAAAGTATGAAAAATCGGTTTCCTGCCTCCAGGTTCCAGAGCTTTTAACACTGCCAAAGGTCATTAGATCAAGATTAGGTGTATGCTATGCTATTCATATGCTTCTAGTACCCAATAAAAAGCACAGTTTATGGGCTGGGTGCAGTGGCTCACGCCTGTAATCCCAGCACTTTGGGAGGTTGAGGCAGGCAGATTACCTGAGGCCAGGATTTCGAGACCAGCCTGGCCAACATGGTGAAACCCCATCTGTACTAAAAATACAAAAATTGGCTAGGCATGGTGGCACACACCTGTAGTCCCAGCTACTCGGGAGGCTGAGGCAGGAAGATCACTTGAGCCCAGGAGGTTGAGACTGCAGTGAGCGGTGATCACTTTGGAGGCTCAAGAAGACAATTTTGTGTTTTGACACAGCAATAGCAGAACTTTCATCAACAATTAGATTCAGAACAGGTTATAATGCACACATTTTTGCCACATGCCCAGTCGTCTGGCTTCTCTTGGAATTGTCTCCATTTGCCCCCACTCCCACCCTCATTCACATAATGACTGTGGAACTGGGGGCAGCCATTTCCTTTCCACACAATGTGATTCTGCTTCTCTGGCTACAGTTGACTGGTTCAGGGGTGGGCACTGATCCAATCTGGGCCAATCAGAGCCCTTCCCTGAGAATTTTCGATTTGGAGCTCAGGGAATCTGTCCAAACCTAGATTGCTCAGGTAGTGAAAGTGTGAGATGGAGATGGGGTCACTGGTGGCCATGTTAGCCCCTTATGTGAAAAAACCTAGTTGAGTGAGAAGAAATGAAGCCAACATTCAAAGGAAAGTAAGGACAGGAGACAGAGAGAAAATCCTGTTAACCTTGCGATGCCTGTTTCTGTTTGTTTCTGAAATCCAGTTGCCTTACTATGGCCTGGCTACTCCTCCCTTCCTTGGCAACCATAAGCTAACACATCCCTCATTTGGGGGTGTGTGTGTGTGTTGTTTTGTTTTGTTTTGTTTTGTCTTCATTTTCATTGTTTCAGACAGGGTCTTTCTCTGTCACCTAGGCTGGAGTGCAGTGGTGTGAATACAGCTCACTGCAGCCTCGACCTCCCAGGCTCAAGTGAACCTCCTGCCTCCGCCTCCCCAGTAGCTGGGATGACAGACACATGCCACCAAGCCTGGCTAATTTTTAAATTTTTTTTGTAGAGATGAGGTCTCACTATGTTGCTGACTGGCCTAGAGCTCCTAGGCTCAAGCAATCCTCCTTCCTCACCCTCCCAAAGTGCTGGGATTACAGGTGTGAACCACAGCACCCAGCAACATATCTTATTTTGCTCAAGCTAGTTTGAGTTGTTTTATCGTCACTTGCAATCCAAAGAGCCTAAAGTAGCCTACAGACCAACTCCTTCACTTTACAGATGAAGAAATGAATTCCAAGAAAGTCCATGACCTCCCTACGGCTGAGGTCATGGGTAGCTAGGCTAGAATTAAATCACAAACATCCTGATGGGAATGCTCATTTGTTTTTGCACAGCTGCTGCTCCTGCCACGCCATGTGACATTTCCAAAGCCTGTCAAGATTTCCAAAGTCCTCAGTTGGAGAGAAATGCACCTGAACCTCCTCTTATCTACAAAACAAAGGGGAAAGGATAAAAATAGAAGACCCCCTGAAATATAACTGGAGATCTGGGACCTGGGGGATTGGTGCAGGAAGCTGCGAATGCAGAGAACAAAGTCAGATTTGTTAGAGGTGAAAACCGAAAGGACCCTACACTCTATTTGTGGCTGAGCTCTCACACAAGGAAGACAGGATCAAAGGAAGTCTTCATCTCTTTGCAAAACTCTCATGCAGGATTCAGATTAAACTGAGCCAACAAATATCCTCCTAACCAAGGCTAAAAAGAGATCAGAGACCTACTCCAGTGTTGGCTGCCTGTGAATCCCCAAAACTCCCAGCCTTCCGAGGTCACCCTTACCTTTAATATAAAGTCGGGTGGCTCAAAGGAGGATCCAGATGCTTTTCCTGCGTGGTTGCACAGTTTCTTGCCAGTCCCCTTGGCTCCTACAGCTGACATTCTCCTCCTATCCCTCCACCCCAGCCTAGACACAGCGTTCTTCCTGCTCCGCCCACCCCCGACAAGCACTGCTAATCAAGCTGCTGTGTGGACCCGACTTTTCCTGAAGTTTCAGGGTAACAGAGGGGCGTGATGGGCCCTGGCAGGTTTTCAGGAGTTTTAGTTCCTCCTGGGCCACGTAATATATGAGGCTGACAGAGTAAGCCTGAATCAGACTGGTCCCTGCTAAACAAATGACTCAGCATCCTGGAAATGTGTAGCAAGATGGTGTCTGGAGCCAGCCAAGAACTTGTCCCCAGAACCCACAGTGTTTGTTAGTTCCCAGTGGCTTGCTACAGGCAGATTTTACAACTCCACGAGGCACTTATGCTGGGGTTTCAGGAAGAAGTGGGTGAGGGGCAAGTGGGTTGGTGAGCCTCAGTTTGAGCTATCTAAGACTTGCCAGATCTTCATCCAGGACAGGCAGAAGCTTTTGCTGCCTGTCCCAGGAACCCTCCTGGGGGGGACTGAGAGAGCCACAATCGCTGACATCATCCAGCCCATTGGCCCCTAGTGTCCCCTGAGCCTCCCACAGTCAAATGGTATTTCGTTAGGGATCCTGGGGCAGAGGGCAGCTTCTAGGCGGCTTCAAACCCCATCCTCTGCAGAACCTGCCAAGAGGGTAACATCTCAAAACACATACGTGTTGTGTGCTGCTCATCCCTGACCCCGCTCGGGTATCCTCACCTGATATTCCCTGGCTCTGCCTGTGGCTGGGGCTCCCTTCCTCTCCTTGTGTCCCCAAAACAACCCCAAGCAGCCTGCAGCCCACTCTGAAGAGCAGTTTCATGTTTTTTATCTAAGACTTTCCATTTTCAGGAGGTCTGGCCTTCCATGAACAAACACGTTTATCAAGGTGCTTTTTCTAACCCAAAGAGTAACTGGCTCTCTAAAAGCAATTCTGTTTGATTCCGGACCAACAAATGCAATTCGCAAACCCTAGCAAAAGTTATTAAATTGTGAGAAATATTCCCCCATCTCCAAAACATGAACCTGATTCATACATATAATTACTGTAGTTCAGATACCCCACATTGGGACAATATGATCTGACAGTGACACAGAGGTCAGAACTATCCTAGAAAATCCAAGATGTACTGTCGCCAAATCTATTTTCCATATATGCACCATTCACATTGAAATGGATCCCTTCCTTGACTCTTTTACCTGGAAAGCATCAGAGCTCTTCAGTAGCTTCTCAGAGTCTCAGTTACAGGACAAGCCCTGGGGAGTCTTTAAAATCCTAGGAATCGGCCGGGCACCGTGGCTCATGCCTGTAATCCCAGCACTTTGGGAGGCTGAGGCGGGCGGATCCCCTGAGGTTGGGAGTTCGAGAGCAGCCTGACCAACGTGAAGAAATCCCGTCTCTACTAAAAATACAAAATTAGCTGGGTGTGGTGGCACATGCCTGTAATCCCAGCTACTAGGGAGGCTGAGGCAGGAGAATCGCTTGAACCTGGGAGGCAGAGGTTGTGGTGAGCCGAGATCACGCCATTGCACTCCAGCCTGGGCAACAAGAGCTAAACTCTGTCACAAATAAAGAAATAAAATAAAACAAAATAAAATCCTAGGAACAAGCCGTGAGAACTAGAGGGGTTTAATTTCAAGAATTTTTTTTTTTTTTTTGGCAAGGTCTTGCTTTGTTGCTCAGGCTGGAGTGCAGTGGTGCAATCACGGCTTACTGCAGCCTTGACCTCCTGGGCTCAAGAAATCCTCCCGCCTCAGCCTCCCAATTAGCTAGAACTATAGGCACATGCCACCATTCCTGGCTAGTTTTCTGTTTGGTTTTTGTTTTTTGCAGAGACAGTGTCTTGCTCTGTTGCCCAGGGTGGTCCTGAACTCCTGGGCTCCATTTATCCTTCCTCCTCGGCCCCCTGAAGTGCTGGAATTACAGGCACGAGCCACCACACCCAGCTAATTGCAAGAATTCCTAGCAGCCCCTCTGACAGTTAGCTGCTCCAAACAGCTTCCTCAGGGACAGCCTGAGCCAGTGCCTCCTCCCAGGAGGTTGAACTCCCTGGATACAAACCCAATGACCCACCACCGTTCCTTTTCACAGTGTCCCTCCTTTTTAGCTCCCATTTGGTTTCTGTTCCACCAGGCCCTCTACAAAGGATGCACAGGGCTCGTGGAGGACTCCAGCTCAACTTCACTGGGAGCTTTACTAAGATTTCAACATTTTACACCTTTGGCTGGGAGCGGTGGTTCACACCTGTAATCCCAGCTACTAGGGAGGCTGAGGTGGGAGTATCACTTGCACCTGGGAGGTGGAGGTTGCAGTGAGCCGAGATTTTGGCAGTGCACTCCAGCCTGGGGGACAGAGCAAGACCCTGTCTCAAAAAAACAAAAATTTACGCCTTTGATGGAAAAGAGTCTTAAAGCTTAATTGCTGGGCTGGGCATGGTGGTTCATATCTATAATCCCAACACTTTGGGAGACTGAGGCGAGAGAATCACTTGAGGCCAGGAGTTTGAGACCAGCATGGGAACACAGCGAGACCCCCTATTCCTAGCTATTTGGGAGACTGAGTCAGGAGCAGCGTTTGAGCGTTCCACTGCATTCCAGCCTGGTTGAGAGAGTGAGACTTAATTTCTTGAGAAAAAAAAAAAAGTTGAATTCCTGTAGCCAGAACACACTATTTTCATAAACCTGCCTGCAGTTCTAGAGTGTGGCTCAAGGGCACAGTCTAAATGTCAGGTCCATGGGCCCCAATAGCTTCCTGGATAGAATTCAGGGAGCTATGAACTGAAGTGGAAAAAACATTACATCTTGATTTTCACAAACCTCTAACTGAAATTTATCATTTCCTTCAGTATGAGGGTAAGCAACAAGCCACAGCAATGTTAGGAGTGCCTGTGGATTTATCACATAGAAACCACAACTACTTTAAACAATTGTTTATATTATTATTTATTAGAGATGAGGTTTTGCTCTGTCACTCAGGCTGGAGTATGGCGGTGTGATCATAGCTCACTGCCGCCTCAAACTCCTGGGCTCAAGTGATCCTCCCACTTCAACCTCTTGAGTAGCTGGGATTATAGGTGCAAATCACTACACCCAGCAAAACCACAGATTTTTTTTTTGTCATCTTATAGTTGTTGCAAGTATCTTAACATATTATTCACATTCCAAACTCAGCTGGGTGCGGTGTCTCACACCTGTAATCGCAGCACTTTGAGAGGCCAAGACAGGCAGATTGGTTGAGGTCAGGAGTTAGATACCAGCCTGGCCAATATGGCGAAACCCAGTCTCTACTAAAAATACAAAAATTAGCTGGGTATGGTGGCGGGCACCTGTAACCCCAGCTACTCTGGAGGCTGAGGCATGAGAATCGCTCGAGCCCGGGAGGTGGAGTTTGCAGTGAGCCAAGATTGTGCCCCTGCACTCCAGCCTGGGAATAGAGCGAGACTGTCTCCAACATACATACATACATACATACATACATAAATAAATAAATAAAATGTATTTAGGTATTATTCTGAGAAGGGGTTCATGGGTTTCACCAGCTTGCCAAAGGAGTCCAGGGCAAAATAAATAAATAAAAATTTTAAAAATTAAGTATTCTTGTAATCTGAGGAGAGGCTCCAGGCATAAGAATATTATGAGGAGGAAATCCACTTTTTTTTTTCAAGAAAAGCAAAGCTGAATGAGTAAAAAAGAAGACACAATTACATACTGCCTACAAGAGACCCGCTCCACCTTTAAGGAGACACGTAGACCGAAAGTTAAGGGATAGAAAAGATATTCCACGCAAATGAAAGCCAAAAGAGGGCAGGAATAGCTATACTTATAACAGACGAAATAGATTTTAAGTCAAAAATGGTAAAAAGTGACAAGAAGGTCATTATATAATGATAAAAGAGTCAATTCATCAAGAGGCTATAAAATTGTAAATTATATGCACCCAACATCAGATCACCTAGGTATATAAAGCAAATATTAATAGATCTTAAGGGAGGGATAGACTAATACAATAATAGCAAGGGATTTAACACCTCACTTTCAGCAACAGACAGATGGTCCAGGCAGATAATCAATAAGAAAACATTAGACTGAAATTACACTTTAGACCAAACAGACCTAATAGACAAATACAGAACATTCCATCCGACAGCAGCAGAATGCACATTCTTCTCAACAGCACATAGAACATTCTCCAGGATAGATCACACGTTAGGCACAAGACATGTCTTAACAAATTTAAGATTAATATCATATCAAGTATCTTCTCAACCACAACGGTATGAAACTAGAAATCAATAACGAGAGAAATTTCAGGAAATTCACAAATATATGGAAATTATACAACGTGATGTTGAACCACCAATGGGTTAAAGAAGAAATGTAAAAATATCTTGAGACAAATGAAATGGACCCACAAGATACTAAAACTTATGGGATGCGGCAAAAGCAGTTCTAAGAGAGAAGTTTATAGCTATAAATGCCTGTATCACAAAGGAAGAAGGATCTCAAATAATCATCATAACATCACGCTTCAAGAAGCTAGAAAACTAGAAAATGAAAAACAGGCCAGGCACAGTGGCTCACGCCTGTAATCATGCCACTCTAGTCCAGCCCGGGTGACAGAGCACGAGATTCCCTCTCAAAAAAAAAGAAAAGGAAAAAGAGAAACAAACAGAAGCAGAAGGAAGTAAATGATAAAGATCAGAGCAGAAATAAAGACTAGAAAAGATCAAGGAAGGCCTGGCACGGTGGCTCACGCCTGTAATCCCAGCACTTTGGGAGGCCGAGGCGGGTGGATAACGAGGTCACGAGTTCAAGACCAACCTGGCCAACATGGTGAAACCCCATCTCTACTGAAAATACAAAAATTAGCCGGATGTGGTGTGGTGGGTGCCTGTAATCCCAGCTACTCAGGAGGCTGAGGCAGAATCGCTTGAACCCAGGAAGCGGAAGTTGCAGTGAGCCAAGATCGTGCCATTGCACTCCAACCTGGGCGACAAGAGCAAGACTCCGTCTCAAAAAAAAAAAAAAAAAAAGAAAGAAAAGAAAAGAAAAAAAAATCAATGAAACTGAGTTGGTTTTGTTTTTTGTGACAGAATCTCAAATAAAAGAGTGCAGTGGTATAATTTTGGCTCACTGCAACCTCCACCTTCTGGGTTCAAGGGATTCTCCTGCCTCGGCCTCCCAAGTAGCTGGGATTACAGGCACCTCCCAAGTAGCTGGAATTACAGATTTTAGTAGAGACAAGGTGTCGCCATGTTGGCCAGGCTGGTCTCAAACTCCTGACCTCAAGTGATCTGCCCACCTTTGCCTCCCAAAGTGCTGAGATTACAGGCGTGAACCACCCCTCCTGGCCAAGTTACGTGTTTGAAACAGTAAACAAAATGGACATATTCTAAGCTACACTAACTAAGGAAAGCAAAAGTGATTTGTCTGGGAGAGGCATTGGTGTATGCGACCAGATCTCTGCATTGTAATGCAGACGGCCCTGGAAGTCCAAGCGCTCCTAAGGAGTTGTGAGGAGCCTGTCTTTCCATTTGCCTGCCACCTGTCCTGCCTGGGTCCATCACGTGTCTGTCAGTGGACTCACCTTATGCCTTCACATTCCCATGGCATGTCTGTCACTTAGTCTATGTGTGTCTACATGTGACATCACATGTTCCCCTCAAAGTTCTGCTATGTTTCTGTCTAGTGCCTGCCACGTGTCCCCCACATGTCAGCTGTATGTTCATATATGAATTCCACGTGTATTTCATTTATCCATGGGGTAATATTGCTGTCATAGGTCCTCCACGTTTTTGACATGTAACCGTCAAGTTAACTCATGTATCCGTTCATTCATTCATTCATTATTGAGTTCCTAGTATGTGGTGATCACTGTTTTAGGCTCTGTGGATACAATAGTGAATAAAACAGACAAAAATACTGTCTTTACAGAGCCTGTATTCAAGACAATAAATGTAATAACAATAACAACATAGTAGAGGCCAGTAATCCCACACTTTGGGAGGCTGAGGTAGGCAGATGGCTTGAGTTCAGGAGTTTGAGACCAGCCTGGGCAACGTGGCAAAACCCTGTCTCTACCAAAAATACAAAAAAAAGTAACCGGGCATGGTGGGGTGCGTCTGTGATCCCAGCTACTTGGGGGGCTGAGTTGGGACAATCACTTGAACCTGGGAGATGGAGGTTGCAGTGAGCCGAGATCATGCCACTGCACTCCAGCCTGGGCAACAGAGTGACTTCTGTCTCAAAACAAAACAAAACAATATAGTAAACGTAGAAATAAATCAACAAGCATAATAAACAAATTATATAGTATGTTAGAAGGTGATGAGTGCTACAGAAAAAAAACAGAGGAAAACAAGGGAGATCAGAGGTGCGGGACATATATTACAGTGCCCTTGTGAAAATGTAAAAGAAACAAAAAGAGCAGCAGGCAGAGTAGATGCAGTTGTAAACAGGAGTCCAGGGTAGTCCCCTTGAAAAGTTGTCTGAGAGTAGACTTGAAGGCAGTAGATGAAGTGAGCCTTGAAGATATGGAGGAAACGCATCTAGGCAGAGCAACACAGGAGTGGAAGCCTGAAGCAGCAGCTTGTCTGGTATTTTGGAAGAACGTGGAAGCCAGTGTGGTTGGAGTGGAGTAAATTGTAAGAAGTCAAATAGGGCCTGGTGCGGTGGCTCACACCTGTAATATCAGCAATTTGGAAGGCCGAGGTGGGTGGATTGCTTGAGCACAGGAGTTCAAGAGCAGCTTGGGCAACACAGTGAAACCTCAACTCTACAGACAGTAGAAAACTTAGCCAGTGTAGTAGCGTGCACCTGTAGTCCCAGCTACCCAGGAGGGTGAGGTGGGAAGATTGCTTGAACCTAAAAGGCAGAGGTTGCAGTGAGCCAAGATCACGCCACTGCACTCCAGCCTGGGCAACAGAGTGAGACCCTGTCCAAAAATAAGTAAATAAAAGAAGACAAACAGGATTTGAATCAGTTTAATCTTGGCCTCAATGAATTTCAAGCTTCCAGTTTTCCTCCACCTTTAATATGGTTTAGCATAAACCCATCTGTGGACAACTGTCCTGGAAACCATTGACCACTGTGGTCTCAGGCCATTTTCAAATACTCTGAGTTTAATCTCAAGAAAAACAAAAACAAACCCATCTCAATGTAAATAGGAGCAGGGCAGCTGGGTCAGAAAATGAAAATTTTCTCCCAGGGGAGGGAGAAGAGTAGGGGAAAGAATTCAGGCTTTGAGTCCCAGCTCTGCCACTCAACAAGCTGAGTGAGAGTGGTCACTGTGCCAGCGTGGCTGAATCTGTTCCTAGGTATGGAAAATGGGGTGAGATCCCCACAGGGATGTGATCATAGAATGTAAAATAAACATTCAGCCCCCTGCCCAAGCCTGACTCTCAGGCCAGCTCAGTCCACAGCCACTGCCTCCCTTCTTGGGCCCAAATGCCCAATGTGCTTCCCCTTTGACCTTCATTGTCTTGAAACTATACATTTAGCACCTGAGGGTCAGCTCAGGTGGCAGGTAAAATCTTTGCATAGTTTCTGATGGTTTTTTTTGTTTTGTTTTTTGTTTTTTTGCTTTTTTTTTTTTTTTTTTTTTGAGACAGAGTCTCGCTCTGTCACCAGGCTGGAGTGCAGTGGCGCGATCTCAGTTCACTGCAACTTCCACACTTCCACCTCCTGGGTTAGAGTGATTCTCCTGCCTTAGCCTCCCGAGTAGCTGGGACTACAGGCATGCTCCACCAAGCCCAGCTAATTCTTGTATTTTTAGTAGAGACAGGATTTCACCATGTTGGCCAGGATGGTCTCGATCTCTTGACCTCGTGATCCACCTCCCTCAGCCTCCCAAAGTGTTGAGATTACAGGCCGGAGCCACCGTGCCCGGCCTCTGATGTACTTTTTATCCTGAATTCTCCCATATAGCATAGGGCTTCAATTCTTGGGGGGAAAAAGCTGGAGTTTAAATTCTAAAGAAATAAGAATGTGAATCTGAATTGGCATAGTTCATCTTGTAACTGATTAAATGGACACTGGAAATGTTTACAAGGGCCCACCTGTCACCCCAAGTTCGTGGGTGGCCGCCCTCTGGGACTCCTTGTCTTCTGCTGCCATCGCCTGGAGGCAAGAGGGACTGCATGGACACAGAGGGACAGAGGCCCACAAAGGTAGGAGCAGCATGGGCTCAGACCCCTGGGACAGCTAAGGCCACCCTGGGGAGGCCAGTGGCTCACCTCTCATGAAAAGGCAGGTGGAGTGACTTGAAAAGCTGGTTTCCTGGCTGAGCATGGTGGATCACGCCTGTAATCCCAGCACTTTGGGGGACTGAGATGGGAGGATCGCTTAAGCCCCATAGTTCGAGACCAGCCTGGGCAGCAAAGCAAGATCCCCATCTCCACTAAAAATTAGCCAGGCATAGTGGTGTGCACCTTTGGTCTTAGCTACGTGAAAGGCTAAGGCAGGAGGATCGCTTGTGTCCAGGAGGTTGAGGGTGCAGAGCTGTGTTTAAGCCACTGCACTCTAGCCTGGGTGACATTGAGACCCTGCCTCAAAAAAAAAAAAAAAAAAAAAAAAAAGAAATGCTGGTTTCCTGGCATATTAGTGGCCAAGAAGCCTCAATGACAAAGAGGGGAATTTTAATGACTACAGCTCTAGTCTCACCTCCTTCTACAAAAGAGAAAACTAAGACCCCTGCACTGCGGTGGAGTGCTTTTCCCAAGGCAGAGCTACACTGCTTCCTAAGGCAGGATGTGACTTAGGGACAAAGTCACATTCGAAGGTGGCCCTGAGGCCTGATCCAGGGTTGCTTTACAGTCCCGCTAACAGTGTTGTCTTTGGACCAGCAGCCTCAGGTCAGCTGGGAGCTTGTTAGAAATGCAGGATCGCAGACCCCACCGGCAACGGACCCAGACTCTGCACTTTACCAGATCCCCCAGGAAATCCGGACGCCAGTCAAAGCCAGTGCCAGGGACTGGTTTAGAACACGCTGCCTCAACGTTTTTAGGAGGGCACATGAAGATGGTTTTATTTCCCCAAATAGAAATTATAGTATTGTTTGTTCCTTTTTTTTTTTCTTTTTTTGAGATGGAGCTCTGTTGCCCAGGCTGGAGTGCAGTGGTGCAATCTCTGCTCACTGCGACCTCCACCTCCCAGGTTCAAGGGATTCTCCTGCCTCAGCCTCCCAAGTAGCTAGGAATACAGGCACCTGCCACCACACCTGGCTAAATTTTCTTTTTTTTTTTTTTTTCACTAGAGATGAGGTTTCACTATGTTTGGCCAGGCTGGTCTCAAACTCCTGACCTCAGGTGCTCTGCCCACCTCAGCCTCCCAAAGTGCTGGGATTACAGGCGTGAGCCACCGCCCTCGGCCAGCATTGTTTTTCCTTGGTTATAATAGTTCTACATGCTCACTATAAAAAAAATTCAGACAACATAGGATAATTTCAAAAAGAAAGCAATAAATATTGTGTTGTGTAAATATCCTTCTGGACATTTTCTATACACACACACTTTTTTTTTTTTTTTTAAAGATGGAATCTCACTCTATTGCCCAGGCTGGGATGCAGTGGCGTGATCTTGGCTCACTGCAACTTCTGCCTTCTAGATTGAAGCAAGTCTCCTGCCTCACCCTCCCAAGTAGCTGGGATTACAGGCATGCACCACCACACCCAGCTAATTTTTGTATTTTTAGTAGAGACGGGGTTTCTCCATGTTGGCCAGGCCGGTCTCAAACTCCTGACTTCAGATGATCTGCCCACCTTGGCCTCCCAAAGTACTAGGATTATAGGCGCGAGCCACTGTGCCTGGCCCACAACATTTTTACAAAAATCAGATTATGTGTGTATCCTCTATACTGTCTTGTCGCCTTTTCTTTTCTTTTTCTCTTTCTTTCTTTTTTTTTTTTTTTTTTTCGAGACAGGGTCTTGCTCTGTTGCCCAGGCTGGAGTGCAGTGGCATGATCACAGCTCACTGCAGATTCAGCTTCCTGGTCTCAAGCTATCCTCCCATCTCAGGCTCCCAAGTAGTGGGGACTACCAGGAGATGTGTGTGTGTGTACATATATATTATATGTATATATCTGTGTATATATACACACACATGAATATATATACATATATATACATTGTATATATATGTATATATTTTTTTATTTTGTAGAGATGAGGGTCTCACTATGTTGCCTAGGTTAGTCTTGAACCCCTGGGCTCAAGTGATCCTCCCACCTTGACCTCCCAAAGTGATGGGATTTCTGGCATGAGCCACCACACCTGGCCAGCCTTGAATGTTATTTCTTTTTCTTTTTTTTTTTTTTTATTGAGACGGAGTCTTTGCTCTGTCGCTCAGGCTGGAGTGCAGTGGTGCAATCTTGTCTCATTGCAACCTGTGCTTCCTGGGTCAAGTGATTCTCCTGCCTCAGCCTCCTGAGTAGCTGGGATCACAGGTGCATGACAACACCCCTGGCTAATTTGTTCTGTTTGTTTGTTTTGTTTTGTTTTTGTTTTTTGTATTTTTAGTAGAGACTCATGCAACTGCAGCTGCTTGGGTCACTCAGGAGCCCTTGGGACCATCACCCACCCCTTTTCCCTGCCTGGAATGCTCCTCTGCTCACCCACTCCACCCATCCCTACACCCTCACCCAGTAATTCCAATCCGCGTTTAGGCTTGGCCTGAAATGTCAGCTCCTGGAGGGGACTGGGAACACCGAGGCTGGATCCCCTTGGTATTCGCTCCTCTAGTGCCCTTTCTTTTCTCCTTTGGAGACATTTATCACAAATTCATGAAGTTTCCACTTGAATAAGAATTTGTTTATGTCATTCTTGTCCATGAAAGCAGGGCGTGTGTGTCTCTGGGCTTAGGGACCCCTCTGTGCCTTGCACTTTGCACGGGGCCTGGCACATAGCAGATGCTCAGAACATGCTTGTGACAGGATGAAAAGAAGGGGTGGATGTTGCGGGTCATCAGTGTGCACATGGCTAGGGTTTCTATTTGATCGTGTCAATCAAGCTCAGATTCAGAGCTGCTGGGGAACTGAAGGTCTCTTTGCGGGCACTGCCTCTCTGCAACACTGTTGCACAGAGGGATATTCTGATTAGAGCACCAGAAAAAGCTCACCCCAGGGTCTGGTACACAGAAAGCACTCTGCAGGCTGGGCGTGGTGGCTCACGCTTGTAATTCCAGCACTTTGGGGGATTGAGGTGGGCAGATCACCTGAGGTCAGGAGTTGGAGACCAGCCTGGCCAACATGGTGAAATCTCCTCTCTACTTAAATACAAAAAATTAGCCAGGTGTGGTGGCATGCGCCTGTAGTCCTACCTGCTTTGGAGGCTGAGGCAGGAGAATTGCTTCAACCTGGGAGGCAGAAGTTGCAGTGAACCGAGATCACACCACTGCACTTCAACCTGGGCAACAGAGCAAGACTGTCTCAAAAAACAAAAAAGAAGAAAGAAAGAGAGAAAGAAAAAAAAGAAGAAGAGAAGGAAAGAAAGAAAGAGAGAGAGAGAAAGAAAGAAAAAGAAAGAAAGAAAGAAAGAAAGAAAGAAAGAAAGAAAGAAAGAAAGAAAGAAAGAAAGAAAGAAAGAAAGAAAGAAAGGAAGGAAGGAAGGAAGGAAGGAAGGAAGGAAGGAAGGAAGGAAGGAAGGAAGGAAGGAAGGAAGGAAGGAAGGAAGGAAGGAAGGAAGGAAGGAAGAAAGAAAGAAAGAAAGAAAGAAAAAGAAAGAAAGAAAGAAAGAAAGAAAGAAAGAAAGAAAGAAAGAAAGAAAGAAAGGAGAAGAGAAGAGGAGAGAGAGAGAAAGCAAGAACGCACTCTCTGGAATGGCAGCTCCTTGGTGGTGGTGAGGAGATGGCATGGGTGTGCCCCTGCTTGCTCCAGCTTGTAACACCCTCAAGTTTCCATGTTTCTTTACCTCTTTCCAGACAGGCCACACTGAACAGCACATAACAGCACATATTCCAAACACAAGCAGGGAGATGGTGCTGTAGGGTGACTTCATGGTTTACTAAACATGGACTGAGAACTACTAATGTGCCAGGTACTGTTCTGACCCTAGGTCCACAGAGATGGTGAAGACAGAAACTCTGTCACAGTCGCTCACAGTCTAGAAGCAAGGAGGCCAGTCATTACAATGCAGTGGAATGCATGCCATGGTAGAGGTGAGTTCAATGCCGGGAGCGGGGGGACCACAGAGGCAGTGAGTGTCTCTATAGTGAGCAGAGGCCACACCCTTCCAATGTTTTTTTGTTGTTGTTTTGTTTTTTTGAGACAGAGTCTCACTCTCTTACCCAGACTGCTGGAATGCAGTGGTGCGATCTTCGCTCACTGCAGCCTCCGCCTCCTGAGTTCAAGCAATTCTCCTGCCTCAGCCTCTCGAGTAGCTGGGATTACAGGTGTGTGCCACCATGCTCAGCTAATTTTTATATTTTTAGCAGAAACAGGGTTTCACCATGTTGGCCAGGCTGGTCTCGAACTCCTGACTTTGGGTGATCTGCCCACCTAGGCCTCCCAAAGTGTTGGGATTACAGGCGTGAGCCACTGCGCCCAGCCAGTCCTCTCTTAAAATCCATCCATGCATTTCCATATCTCTTCAAATAAAATAATTTTTATTATTTTATTTTATTTTTTATTTTTAGTAGAGACGGGATTTCTCCGTGTTGATCGATCTACTGACCTCAGGTGATCTGCCCGCCTCAACTTCACAAAGTGCTGGGATTACAGGCGTGAGCCACCGCACACGGCATAAAATAATAATTTTTAAAAAGGTACCCAAGGTCGAGGATGGTCTGGCCTCTCCGGACACCCGCACCCTCAACTCCCAGCCTTGTCCTCTTGCTCTCTGTGTCCAGCCACATCATCATTCTCTCAGCCCCTCCCATGTGCCAAGCTCTGTCCCACCTGGAGGTCCTCACAGATACTGGTTCCTCTGGTTGGAACCCTTCCCATGAACACATTTTTGTGACTGGGCATGTGCATACACGAGGCTACTGAACAAACTGCTTTACTCGAGCCTTCAGTTCCGTTCCCAGTGCCCCGTGAAGGGTAGGCCTTGAATAAATATTTGCCGAGCAGACTGTCTTTTATTCCTCATATTCATGGCAAACAGTTTCCCTAGATTGTGGCGTGCCCTTAAATTTGTTTTTTCTTTAACCTTCAGAAGTTTTACATTTTGATGTCGTCAAATCATCCAATCTCTCTTTTGGAGTTTCTCTGTTGCTTTGCACACAGAAAGTTTCAGAGGTTTCATAAGGGCTCGTACCCGAGCAAAGGCCCAAGTCTGAGGGATTTGAATCAGAAGGAACAGGAAGCTGATAACCTTGGTGGAAGCTGACGGAGGGAGTTGTGTGGCAATACCAGATGCAACGGCGATAGGGGTTAGCATGTCTTGAGTGGGCGTTCTTGGTCTAGCATTTTCCTCACGGTGCTCACTACCTCCTTAATGGGTCAGGAAAGTATTAACACCCTGGTACATGTTAAGGAAAAGCAGATCAGAGCCCACTGTTTGCTAGGCATTGTGTTAAGCACTGGGGAACTTTTTTTTTTTTTTTTTTTTTTTTTGAGACAGGGTCTTGCTCTGTCACCCAGGCTGGAGTGCAGTGGCCCAATCACAGCTCACTGTAGCCTCCGACTCCTGGGCTCAAGCAATCCTCCCACCTCAGCCTTCCAGGTAGCTAGAACTACAGGTGTGTGCCACCACACCTGGCTAATTTTTTTATTTTTTGCAGAGATGGAATCTTGCTATGTTGCCCATGCTGGGAACTGACTTTAAAAGTAAGAATTGAAGAATAGAGCAGTAGTTTATTATGTGCAGGCTGTGTGTGTGTGTGTGTGTGTGTGTGTGTGTGTGTGTGTATGAATGTGTCTGGCAGGGATTCCAGACAGACGGAAAAATATCTGTGAGGAGTCCAAGGTGGGATATAGTCAGATGGTCCTCATTAAATCCCAAAGGAGGCTGCACTTGCCAGCTCTCTCATTCAAAACTTGAAGTTTCGAGGCAAGGCAAGGAGAGGACGTTATTGACCATGATGTGTAGCCATGTTCTTGAGGATCTCAGCCCAGCCCCAGTTGCCATAGAGGACAGGACCAGACTGCTTTTAGACTACAGCCACCATGACTCTCCACACACTGCTGCAAGAGTTAAGGCAAAGCCATGATGAGTACGACACAGCAGTTGTCCCAGGTGAAGCCCTTGTCAACAGGCGTCCTGCGGCTTTGTGGCTGATTGTTCTAGCCTTGGCTCTGAGAAGGGGCAGTCGTTTGATGTTCAAAAATACCTGTAAGCAGCTGAGCTTAGTGGCTCCCGCCTGAAATCCCAGCACTTTGGGAGGCTGAAGCTGGCGGATCACTTGAGACCAGGAGTTTAAGACCAGCCCGGCCAGCATGGCAAAATCCTGTCTCTATCAAAAATGTAAAAATTAGCCCGGTATGGTAGTGCACTACTATAATCCCAGCTACTCGGGAGGCAGAGGCAGGAAAATCGCTTGAACTTGGGAGGCAAAGGTTTCAGTGAGCCGAGATCACGCCACTGCACTCCAGCCTGGATGACAGAGTGAGACCCTGTCTGAAAACAACAAGAAAAAAGCCCTGTAACCCACAGCCATTTAGGGGTAGGGTGAGCATTTCACCTCATGGGGTAGATAAATCAACAGAAGTGCCGTTCAGGCCTCCCCAGTCCTTAGTCCAGCAAGGTACATTGGGAGAGGGTCTCTGACTGCCCGCTGGAGACGAGTGAGAATAAATGACATTATGACTCCCAATTGTGGGCATTTAAGCAGGAGCCAAGCCTTGTGCTAAACAAGCATTTTCCTTGTGTATAACCTTAGATGGTGGGTGTGGCTGTTTATTTTCATTTTTTTACAACTTTTTTTAAATCTTTTTGTGTGTGTGTGTGTGTGTGAGAGCCTTGCTTTGTAGCCCAGGCTGGAGTGCAGTGGAGCTATCTTGGCTCACTGCAACCTCCACCTCCTGGGTTCAGCAATTCTCCTGCCTCAGCCTCCTGAGTAGTTGAGACTACAGGTGCCCACTACCACACCTGGCTAATTTTTGTATTTTTATTAGAGACGGGGTTTCACCATATTGGTCAGGCTGGTCTCAAACTCCTGACCTTGTAATCTGCCTGCCTCAGCCTCCCAAAGTGCTGGGATTACAGGCATGAGCCACTGCGCCCAACCAATTTTTGTATTTTTAGTAGAGACAGGGTTTCACTATGTTGGCCAGGCTAGTCTTGAACTCCTGACCTCAGGTGATCTGCCTGCCTCGGTCTCCCAAAGTGTTGGGATTACAGGCATGAGCCGCCGCACCCAGTCTCCAAAAAATCATGTATTTTGAATCATAAGGCGTGACTCTTATCCCTACTTTACAGATAAGAATGGGATGCTTAGAGAGGTTTGCCCCAAGTCGCTTAGCTCTAACTGCAAAAGTCCAGGATTCAGACCCAGATTGCCTGCCTCTATGGCCGTGCGAGGAACTGCGATGCCCTGTGGTCTCCCAGATCGTGGTGGAGGAAGGAACATGTGTGAGGACCAGAAGTGGACACACACGAGGCAAGACTGGGAACTCAATGGCGGGTGTCTCTCCGGGAGGAACATGACTTCTGAGACTTTGGCTCAGAAAAGGAAGGGCTTCATGGGGATGCTGGGATGCTGCTATGCAAGCATTTCTTATGAACATCTCCTCTGTCCTGTTGCAGGGCTGGAAGAGAATGATTTCAGTAGCATTAGGACTGTGTAGGCTGCAAATGAATGGCAGGAACTGGCTAGTCATGTACGGACAGAACTGGGGAAACACTGGAATGGTGGCTGTTAAGAAATATGGGGAGAAGGCTGATGTTACATGCTGTTATATATAATGTCACATGCTGTTATATGTGATGTTACATGCAGTTATATGCAACATTACATACAATGTTCCATGCTGATGTTACATAATGTTACATCATCTTACATGCACTGTTACAGGCTGATGTTACATAGTATTATGTGCACGGCTACATGCTGATGCTACATGATATTACATGTTGTTACATGAGAGGAAGCCTGTTGGGCTGTCTGCTGTGTGACAACTGGCAGAGGGAGGCTGTCCCCAAGGAGTATACAGGGCAGGGTGCCCATCCAGGCTGCGAGAGGCACAGGCATCCAGCCCTCACAAAGAACGGAGAGGGGCCACCTCCCCTTGCAGCAGGCCCTGGGCTGCCTGCCTGGAGGAGGGGAACCCCGAAATGTGGGCTGGAGACAAGTGAGTGGGAAAGGAATGTGTTGAAGCAACTCAGGTAGCAATCTGGGAACAGAGGCGAGCAACACAGACTTATTCACTGAACTGTGAGACTCCAGGAAGCCTTTGTGTGTCTCTGTGCCTGTGTGTTTATAAACTTCCTCCCTTCCAAGTTAAAATCAAGACTTGTTTGGCAAAGAATGTTGTCCTTGGGGAGGGAGACTGCCCAGAGGTGGAAAACGTGTAGATAAATTTGTTTCTCCGAGTTCTAGATATGGCTTATCTGTCCAAGGCTCTGGTATTTTTCCAGTTGAATTGTTGAAACTGTGAAAATGAACATAGTGAAAACTTTAGAAGACTCTTAGCGTATGAATCTGAAGAGTCTGTGTCCGTTAAAATTTGTGTACATGTAACTGATTTGAAGTGTGACAAAATTGGGGCTTCCATCATTTTTTCTGTGTGTTGAACGGTTTTCTTGTTTGTTTGTTTGTTTTGTTTTTGAGATGGAGTCTTGCTCCTGTCTCCCAAGCTGGAGTGCAGTGGCCCGATCTTGGCTCACTATAACCTCTGCCTCCTGGGTTCAAGCAATTCTCCTGCCTCAGCCTCCTGAATAGCTGGGATTATAGGTGCCCGCCACCACACCTGGCTAATTTTAGTATTTTTAGTAGAGAAAGGGTTTCACCATGTTGGCCAGCCTGGTAGAGACAGGATTTCACCACGTTGGCCAGGCTGGTCTCAAACTCCTGACCCCAAGTGATCTGCCCTCCTCAGCCTCCCAAAGTGCTAGGATTACAGGCGTGAGCCACTGCGCCTGGCCTGAATGGTTTTCTTTGCAGAAAATACAGTTGTAATCCCACACTATAATTTTTTATTGGATGAGACTAGAAATACGACCTTATATTATTAGCTTTGTTTTAATTCATTGGTAGACTCTTGAGAGTAGTTTTAGGCTGATGGAAACACTGAGTGGGAAGTAGAGATAGTCCCTCGTACTTCTCTACCCCCTATGCCCACGGTTTCTCCTATATTAATATCTTGCATTAGGATGGTGTATTTGTTACAACTGAGCCAATATTGATGCATTATTATTAATCAAAGCCTAACATTTACATGAGGGTTCACTCTTCACATTGTACATTCTATAGCTTTCGACAAATATATAATGACACGTATCCACCATTCTAGTATCATATAGAATAGTTTCACTGCCCTAAACATTCTCTGTGCCCCACCTGTTATTAATAGCTTTTTCAAGGGAAGATTTAGATTTCAGTGTTTTTCCCTTTCACTTTCTTTTAGAAAGTCGAAGTTCTGTTGCAACCTTCCCAGCCACATTTCTACCTTGGTCAGCACTGCTCTCCCACACACACATTCTAAGAAGCTGGTCAAAATGATTCCTCACTGACAACCTCCAAAGGGATGGCCAGGAGATGCTCAGCACCTCAATTTGACATGACAGGCCCTTTAGGAATTGAGATGTTTACATGACTGTCCCCTGACATTGTAATGGGAGGTCGCTTCCCATGGTCCCAGCTCAGGAGTCCTGGGTGGTTTTCATTCAGCTCATCCACATACGGGTAGCGCTCTCGGTCAGAAGCAACAGAAATCCAACTCAGGCTGGGCACGGTGGCTCACGCCTGTAATGCCAGCACTTTGGGAGGCTGAAGCGGGTGGATCACGAGGTCAGGAGTTCGAGACCAACATGGTGAACATGGTGAACCTTGGCCAACATGGTGAAACCCTGTCTCTACTAAAAATACAAAAAATTAGCTGAGTGTGGTGGTGCATGCCTGTAATCCCAGCTACTCGGGAGGCTGAGGTGGGAAAACTGCTTGAACTGCAAGAGAGTGAGACTCCAAAAAAAAAAAAAAAAAAAAAGAAAGAAACCCAACTCAAACTAACTTAGTCAGCAGGAGAAATTTAAATAACATAACAAAGACACTACTCAGAACTGGCCCTGCAAAAGGTAAACTCTCCACGGCGTCTAATGGGGCTGGGTTAGCATCAATCCCCAAAGGACCCCTTGATTTTTTTTTTTTTTATTGAGACAGAGTTTCGCTCTGGTTGCCCAGGCTGGAGTGCAATGGCGCAATCTAGGCTCACTGCAACCTCCGCCTCCCGGGTTCAAGCCATTCTCTTGCCTCAGTCTCCTGAGTAGCTGGGATTACAGGCGCCCGCCACTTTGTATTTCTAGTAGAAACGGGGTTTCACCGCGTTGGCTAGGCT
This sequence comes from Macaca thibetana thibetana, assembly GCF_024542745.1. Taxonomy (NCBI): domain Eukaryota; kingdom Metazoa; phylum Chordata; class Mammalia; order Primates; family Cercopithecidae; genus Macaca; species Macaca thibetana. The sequence continues at coordinate 44,803,813 of NC_065593.1, read as the reverse complement.
GATCTCGAGCTCCTGACCTCAGGTGATCCACCCGCCTCAGCCTCCCAAAGTGCTGGGATTACAGGCGTGAGCCACTGTGCCCAGCTTTTTTTTTTTTAAATATATAAATAAAGTCTGGGTCTCACTCTCATTTTGTTGCCCAGGCTGGTCTCGAACTCCTGGGCTCCTGGCCTCAGGCCATCATGCTGCTTCTGTTCCCCAAAGTGCTGGGATTGGGTCTTTTTTTAATCTTGATGAGATGATAGAGATGACAATGCCTTTTATCTTTCTTGTTTGTTTTGAGACAGGTTCTTGCTCTGTCACCCAGGATGGAGTGCAGTGGTGCCATCACAGCTCACTGCAGCTTTAACTTCCTAGGCTCAGGCCATCTTCCCACCTCAGCCTCTGGAATAGCTGGGACCACAGGCATGTGCCACCATGCCCAGCGAATTTTTATATTTTTGGTAGAGATGGGGGGGTGTCTCACAATGTTGCCCAGGTTGGTCTTGAACTAGTGAGCTCAAGCAGTCCACCTGCCTCAGCCTCCGAGAGTGCTAGGATTTCAGGTGTGAGCCACCGCATCCAGTCCTTTTATTTGTTTTGTTGTGCCCGGGCCTTTAATCTCTTTCATTGTTTGAGGGGTTTGGTCTTAATCTAGGAGGGCTGCATATCTCCCCAGGTGCACAAATACAAAGTCAGGTTATTTCCTTCTCCTCTGGCCTTTTGTGCCTTTCCTTGTTAAAGATCCAGTTCATTTACCTCACCTTTGTGAAGTTGCCCAACTCGGGCAGTTGAGTTGACTTGTAGAGAGGGTGAGTTTGATCCCCCACACTTGCCACAGGGAGACGGTAACTGCCTCTCAATCCTGCCAGGCTAGTTCTTCCCCTCCATGGCTGGCAACCCGGGCAGGCCCCCTGACAACTCTGGCCATCTTTTCTCCAGTCCCTTCAGGTCACAGAACAGTATCAAGTGGCCGGGCACGGTGGCTCAAGCCTGTAATCCCAGCACTTTGGGAGGCCGAGGCGGGCGGATCACAAGGTCAGGAGATCGAGACCACAGTGAAACCCCGTCTCTACTAAAAATACAAAAAATTAGCCGGGCGCGGTGGCGGGCGCCTGTAGTCCCAGCTACTCAGGAGGCTGAGGCAGGAGAATGGCGGGAACCCGGGAGGCGGAGCTTGCAGTGAGCCGAGATCGCGCCACTGCACTCCAGCCTGGGCAACAGCGTGAGACTCCGTCTCAAAAAAAAAAAAAAAAAAAAAAAAAAAAGAACAGTATCAAGTTCGTCGTTAAAAGGTCTCTTTCTGCAAAAGAGTGAAAACATCAGTTCCCCTTGCAGAGAGATGTAGGAGACCAGAATATGCCACCCCAAAGTATGCCCCTTTGGCCCAAGGATTGTTTTGAGTTTAAGACAAATGAGATGAAGCAGATATAAGGAGGCCTCTGCTCTCCCACTATTTGCCTAGAAGTAGGACATAAACTTACAAAGGCGCGCTCCCCGCCTCTACCAGGAAGGACAAAGCTTGGCCACCAGAGACAGCTTTAGACCCTTATCAGCAACAGAAGAATCTCCATAACAAACCTTACGAGCTAGCCTCTATATACCATGTATTTGCCTTCTCACAATCTGCCACCCCTAGAGATTCCAAGTCCTTTCCCCCCTGGTCTTGTTATTTGTCTAAAAATGTATTGTGGCTGGGCGTGGTGGCTCACACCTGTAATCCCAGTACTTTGGGAGGCTGAGGTGGGTGGATCACTTGAGGTCAGGAGTTCAAGACCAGCCTGGCCAACATGGAAAACCTCGTCTCTACTAAAAATACAAAAATTAGCCGGGTGAGATGATGGATGCCTGTAGTCCCAGCTACTCTGAAGGCTGAGGTGCAAGAATTGCTTGAACCTGGGAGGCAGAGGCTGCAGTGAGCTGAGATCGCACCACAGCACTCCAGCCTGAGCAACAGAGTGAGACACCATCTCAAAACAATAATAATATTAAATAAAAATAAAAAATAAAATAAAATTTAAAATGCACTGTTCTTTGTTGAAGACGCTGTAAGCCCCTTCTGTGGGATTTACTCATTCCCTGGGCGTTTCCCATGTTTATCTAAGATATGCACGTTAATAACCTCCTGTTTTTTTTTTTCTCTTATTGATCTGTCTTTTGGTATAGGAGCCCCAGCTAATAAACCTAAGGTGAGTAGAAGGAAAAATTATTTTTTTCTTCCCCTACAAACTCTTCTGTCCAAGTTAGGACCCGTGTCAGGGAGAAGCTGGTGTCTGGACAGAAGCAGGGCCATCAGTTTTGCTTGCTTTCTGCTCAGTGGTGGGACAGAAAAGTGCCACCCCATACTCCTCCAAGCAAGGACTTATCCCAGCTCCAGGAGTTTGCCTCAGCTGCAAAGTGCTGCCTCACCCAAGAGCATGCCTTTTGTTTTGTGGGGGGCCCATGTACAATGACTGATGGAGGTGGGGGTTGAAGGGCTGGCCATTTAAGTTATTAAAATAATTATCTGGGAGGCTGTTAGGCTGGAACAGTTCCGGTGCCTTGGTTTTCTACGTAAGCAAACTGAAACGCAACTCAACATAAACTCAAGCTTAAGCAATCAGTAACAGCCAACTAACCTCAAATGAGAGTCTTTACCAATTAAAAAGCACTAACTAACTTCTAACTAGGGACTTCCTACTTTAACCAATAGAAAATGTTATTTGTCTTTGCTTTCATTAACATTTCTCTACTCTTCTGGGACTGTCCTGCTCAAGCAAACGGTTTGCTGTTCATTGCAGAACTTCCAGAAAGACCTTATCAGCTCTTCAATGGAAAGCATGAAACATTATTTGTTATTTGTTATTTGTCTTATTTGTTAATTGTTATTAACAAATAACATTGTTATTTGTTATTTGTCTTATTTATCTTTCTGCAACCACATTATAAAAGTCTCCATTCTTGCCTGCTCTGGGGAGCACTGAACCACTTGTGGTCTGGTGCTGCCTAATTCATAAATTGTTGAATGGTCAAATAAACTCACTTAAAAAAAATTGTTTTTTGAGATGGAGTCTCACTCTGTTGCCCAGGCTGGAGTGCCTGGAGTGCAGAGGTCTCAGCTCACTGAAACCTCTGCCTCCCAGGTTCAAGGGATTCTCCTGTCTAAGCTTCTTGAGTAGCTGGGATTACAGGTATGTACCACCACGCCCAGCTAATTTTTTTGTATTTTTAATAGAAATGGGGTTTCACCATGTTGGCCAGGCTCGTCTCGAACTCCTGACCTCAGGTGACCTTAGGTGATCCATCCACCTTGGCCTCCCAAAGTGCTGGGATTTCAGGTGTGAGCCACCGTGCCTGGCCTCATTAACATTTTAATATGCCAGAGTTTATCCTTTAATTAGGCTCCCTGCAAGTCACCACACCTCACCTTGCCCCTGCCCACACCTGCTCCATCCTCTTCCCTTACTCAGGTATTGTTTCCTAAGAAATAAGCCTCCTGCAGGCCAAACTCCACCTCTGCATCTGCTTCCAGAGAAGTCCACCTGTGAAGCCCTCCCAGCCTTTCACTCCTCTCCTTTTCTGTTAACAGAGGTTTCTGACTCATCCAGGGCTGAAGTTTAAGGACAGAGATGCTAGAAAGAGAGGCAGGAAAGCTCTTACTTCACTGATGCTGTCATGCAGCCCCAGCCTCTGTGCCCTCTGGACTTGGGACATATTTGAAGCTGACCCTGTCGTTGGCACTTACAAGAGTTCTTCGTGGGCTCAGCCCCCTTCCCATTGGGGGATTCTACCATCTTCGTGTCAGAAGTGGGCTCCCCAGACATTACCATCACGACCAGTGGATAAGACAAAGCTGAGCTTATTGCTTCCAGCAGAAGTGAAAGATAAGCTCGGGATGTATGGAGAACTGGAAGTTTGGTTTAAAGCGAGTCTGTGGGAGGAAGAGTTGGTTTGCTTCAGACAGGGCAGAGATCACAGTACAACAGTCCTGGATTGGTGGGAAAAGCAGGCTAGGATTTTGAACCACAACATTCAAAGAATCTTAGGGTTCAAACTGTTGATGCTTTCCACTGAAGAGCTGATAGATCTTCCCGGAAGTTGCTGCAATGAACAGTTGAACCATTTGCTTGGGCAGGACAGTCCCAGCAGAGTAGAGAAATGCAAATGAAGACAGTGACATAAGCAGGTCATGTTACTCTAGACCGTGAGGTGTCATTTCCATTCTCAGTGCCCAGGACAAGTACGGGGAAGATGGTTTTGGTTCTGATTAATCATTGGTTCAGGAGACAGACACACCCCAGGCCATAGAATCACAGCACTGCTGGGATGCTTAGAAAAAAAGACTCCCTGCTGTTCTCAGTAGGATTTCAACTTGTAATATAGAGTCTGGTTGCTGCTGGCAGCCACTCTAAGGGGAGAGCCTGCCTGAGGGTGTGGTCAACACAGAAGAAAGAAACCAAGCAATGGGAAGAGAGGAACTGGTCCTGAGCGAATCATCTGAGCCCCTGTGTTCGGCACCACCTATGCTGGTCAGACACCTGAGCCAACACTCTGCTGCCTCCACCTAAGGCGGCTAGGGCCATTTTCTCCTAGCAGGTGTAAATGGGGAGTCCCCGTGCACTAACAATGGGCCAGTGCTCCTAATCCCAGTGCCCTACTGCGTGTTTGCCTGGACTAGCCTGAGGCAGAGAGGGAGGTTCCAGTGATATTAAAGTGACTGTTGGCATTGAAGAGTCCCATGAAGAGTCCCAGTGAATTACACTTTATGATGTTCTCTCCTGCAGCTCTGAACCAGATGAGAGATTGGCAAATAAGCTAGGCAGATGACAACCAAAATGTCAGCTTTGGCTGGATGCGGTAGCTAACGTCTATATTCCTAGTGCTTTGGGAGGCTGAGGGCAGAAGGATCACTTGAGGTCAGGAGTTTGAGACCAGCCTGGGCAATATAGCAAGATCCCATCTCTATGAAAAAATTTTAAAGGTAGCTAGGCATGGTGGTGCACACCTATAGTCCCAGCTACTTGGGAGGCTGAAGTGGGAGATCTGCTTAAGCCCAGGAGTTTGAGGTTACAGTGAGCTACAGTCACGCCACTGCACTCCAGCCTGGGTGACAGAGCAAGAGTCTCTCTCAAAAAAAAAAAAAAAATGTAATAAAGTCAGCTTTATTACTGTCATAGCTGGAAAAGAGCATGGCTTAGCTGAGCAACAACAACGGATTTCCCAACATTGTACCCCGGAACCAGGCTGTGCTGGGCAAATGGTCCTCTGTAGCCTGCTACGCTAAATGTGGGTTTCCCGTAGGCACCCAGCTCCCACACAGAAGGAAGGAGCTGGAAGGGCCTGCCTGGCTCCTCCGTGGAAACTCAGAAACTTGAGAATCAGATGTCACACCTCCTGCCATGGGGAGGAATGAGGGAGAGGGCGGAGCAAGGCCAGGAGCTTAGTTTAACAAAGCTGCTTTCACAGGCAGCATGAAGCAAGATCTCAGGGGGTCTTCTGCCACCTCCCCAAGAACCAATCAAAAGCCCAGGAAAGGATGAAATCTAAAGTCCAAGTGGTTTTGTGTTAACTCAGAGCCGCTCCACTTCAGCGCTGCTGACATTCAGGACCAGATACTTATTTGCCATGGAGGGGCTGTCCTGTGCTTTGGAGGAATGGATTGAGCAGCATCCCTGGCCTCTACCCACTGGATACCCATAGCATCTCACCACCCCCACCCCCAGTCATGACCAGCAAAAATGTCCCCAGACATTGCCACATGTCCCATGGGGCTGACATCACACCTGGCTGAGAACTGCTGGCTCAGGTGATTAGAAAGACAGAGATGGTCCCCTCTCCCAGATGTCGCGGCTGCAGGAGTTAGGGGAATGCACCCCACCTGGAAAGGAAAGGACCAGAGGTGGAAAGAAGAGTGAGCTGTTTCTCCCGGAGATAGGTGTGGTGGCGGGGAGTTAGTGGCAATGCAGGAGTCTACCACTGGGTGGGCAAAGAGGAACACACATGGCAAATCCATGCTGAATAAATCTGACTCTGCAGGACGACTGAGAAGAGCTCCATGATGGAATAACGTATATGGTGTGGGTGGTGTTTAGGGATACCAACAAGGGGCAGGGAAGCACCCTCAGACCAGCATCCATGGGGGGCTCTTGCCTCCACCCTGCCTGAGGGTAAGGGCAGGAGGTGGTCCCCAGGCTGTAGGAGAGAGCCTCCGGGCAGGAGCTGCGGCTCTTGGGAGAAGAATGCCACCACTGCTATGCCCAGCCTGTCTAGTCAAATCAATATCCCACCCTACTTCCACCTACCCTCTGATCTCTTGGGGGTGCCTTTCAAAGACCAAACCCAACTGGAAGGTGGGAAATGGGCCCTGGAGGCAGATGAAGATTACTAAGCACACACACCATGGAGTACTTTGCAAAGTTAGAAGCAATGGGTTAGATGCACCCAGGGCCACGTGGACAGATCTCAGAAATATAAGAATGGGTGAAACAAACAAGCAACAGAATGAGATATATAAGCCAATAACATTTGTGAACATTTAAAATGTATGCATAGAAAAAATACAAAACATCAATACTCCCTTTACAAGAATACATGCAAATGAAAGTTACAGAATACGAGCCGATAGCCAGGCGCGGTGGCTCACATCTGTAATCCCAGCACTTCGGGAGGCTGAGGCAGACAGATCACTTGAGCCCAGGAATTTGAGACCATCCTGGCCAACATGGCAAAACCCTGTCTGTACAAAAAATACAAAAATTAGCTGGCATTGGTGGCATATGCCTGTAGTCCCAGCTACGTGGTAGGCTGAGGCCAGAGGATCACTTGAGCCTGGGAGGTAGAGATTGCAGGGGCTGTGATCATGCCACTGAACTCCAGCCTGGGCAACAGAGCAAGACCCTGCCTCAAAAACAAAAAAAGAACATATGCCTATGATGGGGGAGGGGCTGGAGACTTCGATAGGATATGTGGATAAAAGAGAATAATTACAAACAAGAGAGGGGACTTACATGGGCTAGTGATGAGAAAATGCCATGAACTAAGGCATATGATTAACTAACTCAAATGTCTGCACGTGAAGTTTAAAAACATCAGGGAAAGAAAAGGAGGGGAGGAAGGAAGAGGGAAGATAGCCCACCAGCCCTGTCCAGCATGTCTCGGGGGAGAGGAGTGGGGGTGGGAGCCCCTCAGGGGCGCTCAGTCTCTGGTCTGGAGGGGTGCAATCCCAGATGGGGAAGGAGTTGCCTCAGGGGGCCTCTCAGAACCTCCTTTTCATTTTTATAAAAATGGGAGACACATCAAGGGATTGTACAAGGGCAAATGCCGTCCTCATTTCCCAAAATGATTCTAGAATTTTAAACCACCAATCTTGACACCTTTGATTTTGGAATGAATTCAAGTCCAAAGACCCGAATGGAGCCCCGACTTTGTATCCAGCCGGGTATGAATCATCCAACAGATGGTGGGTGCACATTTAGAAACCAGCCCGGTGAGCCCTCAGAGACAGGCTCCTGAGACAGCCCTGCCAAGCTAAGCTGATGTTCTCTTCTGACACCAGAGGATTTGTGGGTTCTGCTCTTTCTGGCTTCAGGGATTAGCTGTGACTCCGTAAATTCAAGTCATGGGAAATGGGGAGGTGGCAACTGTCAGAACAGGAAAGCAGGTGCTAGGAGCTAGCTCAGCCTGAGTCACATGTCCACACACTGGAGCAGAAGCCAAGTGGGCACTGTGATTGACAGCACCCTCACCAGGACTCCAGGGAGGTGGGTGCACTTTCTCCAAAAAAGGGGTGCTAATACCGGAAGAAGCCTGATGAGCACACAAAACCAATAACTATGACAGCCCTCTAGGATCCCCTTGGAAGTGGGGATGAGATATGGGGAAGGGGAGGAAGAATTTCATCTTTTCTTTTTTTTTGAGACAGGGTCTTGCTCTGTCTCCCAGGCTGGAGTGCAGTGGTGCGACCTCCCAGGCTCAACTGACCCTCCCACCTCAGCCTCCTAAATCGCTGGGACTACAGGCACTCACCACCGCACCCAGCTAATTTTTTTTATTTTCATAGAGATGGGGTTGTTCTTGAACTCCTGGACTCAAGTGATCTGCCCACCTTGGCCTCCCAAAGTGCTGGGATTGCAGGAGTGAGCCATAATGCCCGGTCCCTATTCTTACTTTGTAACAAAACAAGCATTTTTGGTTATTTTAATCAGCTATTGCCTTTTATACTGGATTTCTGTCACTCGCAATCAAAAGAATCCTGACTGTTATAGAAGCAGTATGGGGGGAAAATCATTTTTGCATTTAATTTCAGTATCCATGTGCTTTGCCATAAATGTTTTTAAGAATTTTAAACTATTTTAGCCGGGCGCGGTGGCTCACGCCTGTAATCCCAGCACTTTGGGAGGCCAAGGCAGGGGGATCATTAAGTCAGGAGATTGAGACCATCCTGGCTAACACGGTGAAACCCTGTCTCTACTAAAAATACAAAAAAATTAGCCAGGCGTGGCGGTGTGCTCCTGTAGTCCCAGCTGCTGGGGAGGCTGAGGCAGGAGAATGGTGTAAACCCAGGAGGCGGAGCTTGCAGTGAGCCGAGATCACGCCACTGCACTCCAGCCTGGGTGACAGAGCAAGACTCTGTCTCAAAAAAAAAAAAAAAAATTAAACTATTTTAAGGTTTTTGTTTTTGTTTTTTTCAAAATGTTGGTGGTTAATTTTTAATTATGACATGCATTTTAAAGATATGCTTTCAGTGGTTTATCATATTTTCTCTTTTCCATGTACAACTTTTTTTTGTTTTGTTTTGTTTTTTTTGTTTTTTTTTTTTTTTGAGACTGAGTCTTGCTCTGCCGCCCAGGCTGGAGTGCAGCGAACGCATCTCAGCTCACTGCAAGCTCCGCCTCCCGGGTTTAGGCCATTCTCCTGTCTCAGCCTCCCGAGTAGCTGGGACTACAGGCCCCGCCACCACGCCCGGGTAGTTTATTTTGTATTTTTTAGTAGAGACGGGGTTTCACCGTGTTAGCCAGGAAGGTCTCGATCTGCTGACCTCGTGATCCGCCCGTCTCGGCCTCCCAAAGTGCTGGGATTACAGGCTTGAGCCACCGCGCCCGGCCTCCACGTACAACTTTTGAATTATTTATTGGCAAATGTAACTTGTTTAAAGTGTTATTTTCATGCTTTTGCAGGTGTACATTTAGAAATGAGCACGGTGAGGCTGCAGAGACAGGCTCCTAAGACAGCCCTGCCAAGTTAAGCTGATGTTCTTTTCTGAGACCAGGGCATTTGTGGGTTCCACTCTTTCTGGCTTTGGGGGGACAGTCTGACTACAGAAATATTGGTCACCTGAAGAATTTAGGTCCTTGCCACTCGGACAAGCATGACCGGCCCCAGTTCCCACGAAGAAACATCTGTCTTGCTTCATGTCATGGACTTGCTTTATAGTTTCATTTTAGTTTCAAGGACTTGTCTGAGCAAGTCTGTCTTTTCATGGATGGCTGAAAACGCTTTATGAAGATGTACACTTCACAAGAGTTAATAACAGAAAGCACTGTGTCAAAACCCAAGACATAAATATAATTAAAATCACATTGTATTTCCTGTTGGTTGCTGAAGCAGACATTAAGAAAGTCTTATCTTTGGGCGGGGCGCGGTGGCTCAAGCCTGTAATCCCAGCACTTTGGGAGGCCAAGACGGGCGGATCACGAGGTCAGGAGATCGAGACCATCCTGGCTAACACAGTGAAACCCCGTCTCTACTAAAAATACAAAAACTTAGCCGGGCGAGGTGGCGGGCGCCTGTAGTCCCAGCTACTCGGGAGGCTGAGGCAGGAGAATGGCGTGAACCCGGGAGGCGGAGCTTGCAGTGAGCTGAGATCCGGCCACTGCACTCCAGCCTGGGTGACAGAGCGAGACTCCGTCTCAAAAAAAAAAAAAAAAAAGAAAGTCTTATCTTTAATAGTACATTTAGAATTCCCTGTCATAGAAAATTATCTTTAAATGATAGCTCAGAAAAGAAATACAAAAAGCTCTCATGCCATTTATTATTAATGTGATTTATGTTAAGTCTCTCAGTGGAATGCTGAAAATGTGCCAATAAATTAGTTCAAGAAATGATACAAAATTAAATATTAATGAAGCACTCAAACAAGCACCAATTATACTGCAATATAAGCTTGTAAATATTCCCATAAGTAATTTTCAGTCCGTATTCAGGTAGCACTATGGAGCAAGAAAAGAACCATCATTAATTTATGCAGAAATCTTTTTTACTAATAAATTTTCCAAATCACAAATTTAATTTTAGCTTCTGATTTTTAAAAAGGCAATAAACTGTTAGTTTGTACTTGGATTCATGGATATTCTTTTTTTTTTTTTTTTTTTTTTTTTTTTTTGGAGATGGGGTCTCATTATGCTGCCCAGGCTAGTCTTGAACTCCTGGGTTCAAGTAATCCTCCCACGTGGGCCTCCCAAAGTGCTGAGATTACAAGCATGAGCCACTGTGTCTGGCCTTTTTTTTTTTTCTTTTTTCTGAGACAGGATCTCACTCTGTTACCCAGGCTGGAGTGCAGGAGTACAATCATGGTTCACTGAAGCTTTGATCTCCTGGGCTCAAGTGATCCTTCCACGTCAGTCTCCTGAGTAGCAGGGACTACACGCATGCACCATTATGTCCAGCTGATTTTTTAAAATTTATAGTAGAGATGAGGTCTTGCTATGTTGCCCAGATTGGTCTTGAACTCCTGAGCTCAAGCAATCCTCCCTTGTCGTCCTCCCAAAGTGTTGGGATAACAGGCCTGAGTCACCATGCCCAGCCCATGGAGAGTCTTTATGTTACAAGTGATAGAAAGCCCAATTCACATGGTTTAAACAAGGAGAATTTGACTGCATGCTTTAGAGAAAAGTGCAAATAAAATGCCGCTTCAGGCAAGATTTTATCCAGCAGCAGAAATCCCAACTCACGTGGCTTAAACAAAGAGAACCTGCCTTCATGCTTACCTGAAACGTATACTTGAAATGTGGCTTCAGGCACGGTTTCATCCTGTAGCTCAAAGGATGTCACCAAGAACCTGGTGTCTTTATGCCCTTCCTCTCTGCCTTCTGCTGGGTCAACCCCTTCTTCAGGTCAGTGGCTCCTAGTGCACTACCTCTCTCTCTCCCCTTCAAAACCAGACCGCTTATTCCGCAGCTGTAGGGAGGATTGGCTGCTGATGGCTCACAGCTCTCGCAGCTGAGCCTCCAGGCATTGTTTCATGTTCATAAATGCCCAGGCTTTATTTATTCCCATCCAAAGACTATCCTCTGCCTAGCCCAAGCTTTATGTGGTCTGCCAATGATTGGTCAGGGCAGAAGTACAAAAGCATAGTCCTCCTGCCTAGATCTGAGACAACTCCGAAGGGCCACCTCAGGTTCAAACTTCCCTGTAGCATCGGTTGAGGCTCTGATGCAACTACAACCCGGTTCCACTTCTCCCTCTGCTCAACCTGCTTCATTTACTCCCTTGCAAGTATTGTTTCTGAGACCATGGGCCAGTAAACCTCCAGCATGTAAATATCCATCACAAATCTGTTGGCAGGCAGGGACCCAGACATGAGGCAGCTGAGGCCAGGAGTAATTTTTAGGAAGCAGATTCTAAAATAGGTCTTTGGAGCTGGAAGGTAGAGCACTAATAGCCCCTGGCATTCTAGTGTGCTGCATTTGTTTAAACTTTCACTGGGGATGTACAGGAATGATGGGAAACTGATGGAAGGGAGGCACTGGTGGAAGCAAATTCCCAGGCATTTGAGAGGTTTGAGTGAACTGGTAATATAAGGACTGTGAAATCAGATGGCTCTGGGGCTAGCAATGCTTAAAGGAAGACAATGGAAGTTTGAGAGTACTTAATCATCAGTTTGAGACAAAGTGTGAAAGTCTCTTGGCAGCATATGGAGACTCTGTAGCTGGAGGGCAGAAAAAGCTAAGGATCATCCCCAGAATTCATTATAAGGGTAATGCAGCTTCAGAGAGGTCAGAGGGGTTGGATTCTCAATCAGAGCTCATCTGCTCTGTCAGGTCATACTCCCGTAGAGAAGGATCAGAACTCAGAGACTTGGGATGGCACATCTGGGTCAATGCATTAAAAAAATCTTGAATCTCCAGATTCCACTGAACCCACTGGGCCTGCAGAAGCAGCCCCCTGCCCACTGTTAAGGGCTAAAGCTCCCCTCATGGTTGAAGAGGGTGCAGGGCCTCTGCTTTGCAAGATGATATGCACCTCCCTCCTGGCCACCAGACAAATAGCTATCAAGTCACAACAAAACCGGCCAGGGATGCGCCGGGCCTGCTGCTGAGGAATGAGACTGTACCCTGGAGGAGCTGCAGGAACTTGCCAGCGTGTGCTGGCAGGATTCAGGAGAGTAGAGATGTGACTGGATTCTGAGGATGAGGATCAAAACATAAAACTCGATGGGAAAGAATTTATTGAATAGGAGTGTGCTCCTGCGATGCAGGATTTTACCCCCTGGCAAAGACCCCAGAAGAAGGTGCTAGAATGGCTCTTGGAAGCCTGGAAACAGCACTGGCCCAAACTAAGTTAAGGAGAAAAATCCAAACAGCATGGCAGATGGCAGAAGGGATCAAATGGATCAAAGGAGAAGGCTTGCTTGACCGGATCAGCCTGTGTGGGGCCTGCAAATTCCCCAGCTGACTATGTTCCCTGGGAGAGCGCATAAAACACTCTTTTATCAAAGCAATAAAGGAGGTGCTGGTGGAGGAGGAACAGCAGCATTGAGAAGTCTATCGTTGACCACCCTGGGGTGGGGGGTGGGGGGTCGTGAAGGTGGGAGATGCTGTTATGGGGGAGGGGGTGGTGAAGGGGGTGGGGGCTGATAGTAATGGGGATAAGAGGAGCTCAAAATAATCAAGGCCAAGTGGCAGTGCTACAGGAAAGGGGTCCCAATCCAGACCCCAAGAGAGGGTACTTGGACCTCACACAAGAAAGAATTCAGGACGAGTCCATAGAGTAAAGTGAAAGCAAGTTTATTAAGAAAGTAGAAGAATAAAAGAATGGTTACTCCACAGACAGAGCAGCCCCAAGGGTTGCTGGTTGCCCATTCGTATGGTTATTTCTTGATGATATGCTAAACAGGGGGTGGATTATTCATGCCTCCCCTTTTTAGACCATATAGGGTAACTTCCTGACATTACCATGGCATTTGTAAACTATCATGGCACTGATGGAAGTGTAGCAGTGAGGACAACCAGAGGACACTTTCATCACCATCTTGGTTTTGGTGGGATTTAGCCGGCTTCTTTACTGCAAACTGTTTTATCAGCAAAGTCTTTATGACCTGTATCTTGTGCCGACCTCCTATCTCATCCTGTGACTTAGAATGCCTAACTGAGAATGCAGCCCAGTGGGTCTCAGCGTCATTTTACCCAGCCCCTATTCAAGATGGAGTTGCTCTGGTTTCAACTCCTCTGATAGCAGTACTTATCTGTCAGAAGGTGGGCATGGTATACATATATTTTTTTGTTTTGTTTCGTTTTGTTTTTGGAGACCGAGTCTTGCTCTGTCACTCAGGCTGGAGTGCGGTGGCACGATCTCGGCTCACTGCAACCTCTGCCTCCTGGGTTCAAGCAATTCTCCTGCTTCAGCCTCCCAAGTAGCTGGGACTACAGGTGCATGCCGCAACACCCGGCTAATTTTTGTATTTTCAGTAGAGATGGGGTTTCACTATGTGGGCCAGGCTGGTCTTGAACTCCTGACCTCATGATCCACCTGCCTCAGCCTCCCAAAGTGCTGGGATTACAAGCGTGAGCCACCACGCCCAGCCTAAGATATATTTTTAATAGTAAAGATGGGGTTTCACCATGTTGCCCAGGCTGGTCTTGAACTCCTGCACTCAAGTGATCTGCCCGCCTTGGCCTCCCAAAGTGTTGGGATTACAAGTATGAGCTACCGTGCCAAGCTGGAAATGGTTAATAGAACATAATATTCCTAGTGGTAAGATAGATGGGCAGTCAAAGAGAGCTTATTTTATTTTATTTTATTTTATTTTATTTTTTTGAGACAGAGTTTCGCTCTTGTTGCTCAGGCTGGAGTGCAGTGGTGCGATCTTGGATCACCACAACCTCCACCTCCTGGGTTCAAGCGATTCTCCTGCCTCAGTCTCCCGAGCAGCTGAGATTACAGGCATGCACCACCACGCCCAGCTGATTTTGTATTTTTAGTAGAGATGGGGGCTTCTCCTCATTGGTCAGGCTGGTCTGGAACTCCTGACCTAAGGTGATCCGCCTGCCTCAGCCTCCCAAAGTATTGGGATTACAGGCATGAGCCACCGTGCCTGGCCCAAGAGCTTATTTTAAAACATCAACCACCCAATAAAAAGTCATGATCCTTTGTCCAGTTTCCAGCCTAAGTTAAGATCTAGAACCTACTGAATGAAGAAGGACGCTGCATCAGCTGGCACATGGACAGGATAAGGTTCCACCAGCCCTTCTACAGGGAGAACTTGAGTAATCAGACACTGGGGAAAGAATGCAGGTATTTTGAGAACAGTTGAACATAGAGTCCACATTGACATTGATACCAAGGAAACTCAAGCATCATCATGGTGCCTTGCTAGGGTGGTGGAATATGGGGTCAAGTAATAAGTATAGTTAGTCCCAGCCATGACCAGCTTCACAGTATGTCCATTAGGTCCACAGACCCTCCTGGTAGTCATTTTCCTGGTTTCTCTCTCTTTCTCTCTTTCTCTCTCTCTTTTTTTTTAGACAGAGTTTTGCTCTGTAGCCCAGGCTAGAGTGCAGAGGTGCGATCTCAGCTTACTGCAACCTCTGCCTTTCGGGTTCAAGCGATTCTCCTGCCTCAGCTACCAGAGTAACAGATTACAGGCAGGCGCCACCACGCCCGGCTAATTTTTGTACTTTTAGTAGAGATGCGGTTTCACCATGTTGCCCAGGCTGGTCTCAAACTCCTGGCCTCAAGTGATCCACCCACCTCGGGCTCCCAAACTGCTGGGATATAGGTGTGAGCCCACCGTGCCCGATCCTGGTCTCTTACTATATAGCTAGAATCAACATAACCAGTATTGCCAGAACTCTTCCAGTGGTTTCTTGGCCTGTGGGGTAAGAGCCATCATAGTGAGGCAGGTGAAATGGAAGCCTTTCAAACGGCCTCCTACCCCAGCCAACTGAAAACTGTATCACATCTTGGGGGATGGCAGAGATTAATGCCACTCTTACAGATGTAAAATGTGGCCTCCATAATTTCCTCCATTTAATTCCTCAGTCTGGCCCCTACAAAAACCAGAGAGATCCTGCAGGATGGCAGTAGGCTACCACAAGCTCAGGCAGGTGGTGGCCTCAGTGGCTGCTGCTGTGCTGGGCGTGATTTTGCCAAAGCAGATTCACGTTAACTCAGTGCATGGCGTGTAGCTACTGACCTGGCAAGCGCATTCTTTCCCATCTCTATAAAGGAGGATTAGGAACTGTTTCATACTGCCTGGGATGATCAATAGTACAGTTGTCCCTTGATATTCACAGGGGATTGGTGTAGGACCCCCACCCCTCCACATACCAAAATCTGAGGATGCTCAAGTCCCTTATATATAATGGCATAGTATTTGTATGTAGCCTACATATAGCTTCCCATATACATTAGATCATGTCTAGATCACTTATAATACCTAATACAATGTAAATGCTACTTAAGTAGTTTTTTTCCTTTATTTGAGATGGAGTGTCACCCTGTTGCCCAGGCTAGAGTGCAGTGGCATGATCTCGGCTCACTGCAACATCCACCTCCTGAGTTTGAGCAATTCTCCTGCTTCAGCCTCCCGAGCAGCTGGGACTACAGGTGTGTGCCACTGCACCCAGCTGATTTTTGTATTTTTATTTTGTATTTTGTATTTTGCCATTTTGGCCAGGCTGGTCTCAAATTCCTGACCTCAGGTGACCCACTTGTCTTGGCCTCCCAAAGTGCTGGCATTACAGGTATGAGCCACCATACCCAGCCTGTAAGTAGTTTTTATACTGTATTTTTTATTTATATTATTTTTTGTTGTTGTGATTTTTTACTGTTTTTTTTTCTCATATTTTAAATCCATGACTGTGGAACCCATGGATATGGAGGCCAACTGTACACATTTACAGTCCTGACCTTAGGCATGCGAACTCTCCCACTGTCTGTTATAACATAGTCCAAAGGGACCAGCATCTTCTGGGCTTTCTGTACCACATTACAAGTGCACAACTGTATTGATTACATCATGTTAATCCAATCAAATGAGTAAAGAATGGCAAACACGTTAAAGCCCTGGTTAAAACACGCTCTGGATGGTGGGAGATAAACCCTACAAAGATTCAGGAAACCATCACATCGTGAAGTTCTTAGGAGTCCGGTGGAGATATTCCCTAGGAAGTCAAAGGAAAATTATTTCATCTTTTTTTTTTTTTGAGACGGAGTCTCTCTCTGTCGCCCAGGCTGGAGTGCAGTGGCACAATCTCGGCTCACTGCAACCTCCACCTCCTGGGTTCACGCCATTCTCCTGCCTCAGCCTCCCGAGTAGCTGGGACTACGGGCACCCGCCACCACGCCCGTCTAATGTTTTGTATTTTTAGTAGAGACAGGGTTTCATCGTGTTAGCCAGGATGGTCTCCATCTCCTGACCTTGTGATCTGCCCGCCTCAGCCTCCCAAAGAAATTATTTCATCTTATAGCTCCCATTATTAAGAAGGAAGCTCAAGGCCTGTTAGGCCTCTTCAGGTACTGGTGGCACTTGGAATTCTGTTCCGATCTAATTACTGAGTGAACTGGAAGACTACCATCTTTAAGCAGAGCTTGAGGA
This sequence comes from Macaca thibetana thibetana, assembly GCF_024542745.1. Classification (NCBI taxonomy): domain Eukaryota; kingdom Metazoa; phylum Chordata; class Mammalia; order Primates; family Cercopithecidae; genus Macaca; species Macaca thibetana. The sequence continues at coordinate 44,787,039 of NC_065593.1, read as the reverse complement.
GGAAAATGGTTTACAGCAAGTCCAGTCTGTAATATGAAGGAGCACAGGGAACTTCACCCCAAAATATGGCTCTCTGGTATGATGAGTATTTAAATTAAAGGCCATTAGGGATCAATAGATGCTAGAAGACACTTCTGCCATACATACATAAAGACCAGACAGACCCACCTAGGAGAACAATTATTTTCCTCCCCCCTCCCACATTTCTTAATCGTCTGAGAACTTCATGGTTTCCTGAGTCTTTGTAGGGTTTGTCTCCCACCCTCCAGAGCACGTTTTAACCAGGGCTTTAACGTGTTTGCCATTTTTTACTCAATTGATTGGATTAGCATGATGTAATCAATACAGACTTGTAATGTGCAAAGCCCAGAAGATGCTGGTCTCTTTTCTTAATCCTCTATTTCAAGCTTGTCCAACCCATGGCCCCCAGGCAGCATGCAGCCTAGGACAGCTTTGAATGTGGCCCAACACAAATTCATAAACTTTCTTTTTTTTTTTTTTTTTTTTTTTTTTGAGAGGGAGTCTCGCTCTGTCGCCCAGGCTGGGGTTCAGTGGCCGGATCTCAGCTCACTGCAAGCTCCGCCTCCCGGGTTTACGCCATTCTCCTGCCTCAGCCTCCCGAGTAGCTGGGACTACAGGCGCCCGCCACCTCGCCCGGCTGGGTTTTTTTGGTATTTTTTAGTAGAGATGGGGTTTCACCGTGTTAGCCAGGATGGTCTCGATCTCCTGACCTCGTGATCCGCCCGTCTCGGCCTCCCAAAGTGCTGGGATTACAGGCTTGAGCCACCGCGCCCGGCCAAATTCATAAACTTTCTTAAAACACTATGAGATCTTGGCCGGGCGTGCTGGCTCACACCTGTAATCCCAGCACTTTGGGAGGCCCAGGCGGGCAGATCACCTGAGGTCACGAGTTCAAGACCAGCCTGGCCAACATAGGAAACCGTGTCTTTACTGAAAATACAAAAATTAGACTGGCGTGGTGGCAAGAGCCTGTAATTCCAGCTACTTGGGAGGCTGAGGCAGGAGAATTGCTTGAATTTGGGAGGTGGAGGTTGCAATGAGCCAAGATCATGCTGTAGCACTCCAGCCTGGCAACAGAGCAAGACTCTGTCTCAAAAAAATTATGAGATCTTTCTGTGAATTTTTTTTTTTTTTTTTTTTTTTTTTGAGACGGAGTCTCACTCTGTCACCCAGGCTGGAGTGCAGTGGCACGATCTCGGCTCACTGCAAGCTCCGCCTCCTGGGTTCACACCATTCTCCAGCCTCAGCCTCCCGAGTAGCTGGGACTACAGGCGCCCGCCACCACGCCCGGCTATTTTTTGTATTTTTAGAAGAGATGGGGTTTCACCGTGTTAGCCAGGATGGTCTCGATCTCCTGACCTCGTGATCCACCTGCCTTGGCCTCCCAAAGTGCTGGGATTACAGGTGTGAGCCATCGCGCCCAGCTGATTTTTTTTTAGCTCATCAGCTACTGTTAGTGTTAGTGTATTTTATATGTGACCCAAGACAATTCTTCTTCCAATGTGGCCCAGGGAAGCCAAAAGATTGGACACCCTGCCCAATTTATTTCAAAACACAGGCTGAAGTTCCCTTATCTGCCTAAAGTCTGGATCTACCAAAGAAGAAAACAATTACCTCCATTCCCTTCTCTGAGTTGGTATTAACTGAACCCATATCACAGGAAGTAAGACTAAAGCCTGTCAGCAAACCAGGACAGACTTTTGTCAAAAACCATTGTCCCCTCTGTGGGCCCAAGGGACTTTGCCCCACACCATTGTATATTCTTCAACCCCACTGAATTCACCTAAAAATCATTTACCATCCCCCTAAAATCACCCACACTTCCCCATCCCCCCTTTCCCTAAGAAGTAGGATATACAAGCATCTGTACCCCATTAGGATACAGGGCACGGTAGTAATGCATTATTTTCTCTGATTAATCTGCCTTATTGTGAGTTAAGTTTTCAGTGAATCTTTGAGGGCGAGGGAGAAATTTTCCCTTTGTCCCTATAAGTACAAGCAGCTCTGCCATTTGGACCCTATGACTCAAAGTACTCTATGGTACTACGGATATCTGTGGGAGGAAAAGATTCTGTGTGAAGTTTACAGAAAGCACCAGTGGGAGAATCACAGCTTAGATCCCTAGGGTTCTGGATCAAGGCTATACCATCCACAGTGGAGAACACCACGTCAGTTGAAAACCAGGTCCCAAGATGCTTCTGGGTCTTGGAAACAGAGCATCTGTATTAGTCAGGGTTCTCCAGAGAAACAGAAGTGATAGGCTATATAGAGATACAGAAGAGGAGACTTCTATGGGAATTGGCTCATGCAATTAGGGAAGCTGAGAAGTCCGCAATGCTGTCTGCAAGCTGGAGAATTAGGAGAGCCAGTGCTATAACTGGCTGAAAGTTACACCATTGGCTACTCTGCTTCTCAGGCCTTCAAACACAGTCAGAGTTACAATAGTGTAACTTCCAGTCCAAGGCCAAAGAAGTGAAAACCAGGGAGGCTGCTGGTATCAGTCCTGGAGTGCAAAGGCGCAAGAACCAGGATCTTCAGTGTCCAAGGGCAAAGGAAGATGGATGTTCTAGCTCAAGAAAAGGGATGTTGGGTGTGATGGCTTGTGCCTGTAATCCCAGCACGTCCAGGTGGGAGGACTGCTTGAGACCAGAAGCTGGAGACCAGTGTGAGCAACATTGTAAGACATGCCTTAAAAAAAAAAAAAAAAAAAAAAACATGGCCAGGTGTGGTGGTGCAAACCTGTAATCCCAGCACTTTGGGAGGCCGAGACCAATGGATTGCCTGATCTCAGGAGTTTAAGTTTGGTGAAGCCTCCTCTCTACCAGTTAGCCAGGTGGGCAACATGAGAGACTGAAGCCTTGAGCCTGGGATCTACAGTGAGCTGAGATCATGCCAAAAACAGAGTGACACCCTGTCTCAAAAAAATTATATATATTGCCAGGTATGGTGGTGCAAGCCTGTGGTCTCAGCTACTTGAGAGACTGAGGTGGGAGAATTGCTTGAGCCTGGGATGTGGAGGTTGCAGTGAGCTGAGATCATGCCACTGCACTCCAAGCTTGCAGTGAGCTGACCGGCCACTGCACCCCAGCCTCAAAAAAAAAAAAAAAAAAAAAAAATTATATATATTATTAGATATAATTTTATGCATGACTGTTTAATATGTATTATTACACAGTTTCAGTACTCCCTCCAGGACTGGACACAAACAGGACCAGCAGACTCAAGTAAACTGCATGAGCAGATGACCACGCCCCTCTGTCATCCACCACTGTTGAATCCCTGCCTCCTCCTTCGATCACACCTATAGCCACCTTGGGGTAAAAGGTCAGGGGCCTAGAACCAGCTGATGGAGGACAAAAACCAACCAGGTTTGCTTCCTGGATGAGTTGGATGGGAAGTAGGGGTGAAAGGCACAAATGGGTTTCTGCTGCTCTGTGGCTGTACTCAGGGCTGGCCCTGGAAGCACAGGCAGAGCTTCAGGTGGTATGTGTGGTTGTCCACTTTGTGTGCACAGAGAATGGCCAGTGGTGAGAAAGGCCATGGACTCAGGGGTAGTGATAAGCAGCTTGGCTGTCCCTCGAGTTGCTCGGGGACCTAGAAGGAGACACATCAGATTAGGGAAAAGGATGTCTGGGGAAAGACACGTGGATGGGCCCATGGGGGTGGGCACAGAGCGTGAAGATTCGTATCACATGTTAATGTGATCAATGAAGACCACCCAGGGGCTGGAACGAAGCCAGTCCCACCCAGGCCAGAGAGAAATAAAGAAACAGTTTTTTTTTTTCTTTTCTTTTTTTTTGAGACGGAGTCTCGCTCTGTCGCCCAGGCTGGAATGCAGTGGCCGGATCTCAGCTCACTGCAAGCTCCGCCTCCCGGGTTTACGCCATTCTCCTGCCTCAGCCTCCCGAGTAGCTGGGATTACAGGCGCCCGCCACCTCGCCCGGCTAGTTTTTTTTGTATTTTTTTTAGTAGAGACGGGGTTTCACCGGGTTAGCCAGGATGGTCTCGATCTCCTGACCTCGTGATCCGCCCGTCTCGGCCTCCCAAAGTGCTGGGATTACAGGCTTGAGCCACCGCGCCCGGCCAAGAAACAGTTTTGACAGAAGGAATAAAGTATTCTTGGAGGTGGAAACAGCAGATGTCCATTACAGTGACAAATTCTTTTTTGGAACAAGTAGCCAAGAAAAATTTCCCTAGATCCTTACTTCTAGATAGAGTCGATTGGTCCAGTCTCTCACCAAAAAGGTAATTAACCAGCCTCTGTGTGAACACTTTCAAAACAGGATCCTTATTACCTGTAGAGGCAATGTGCATCCCTTGAGAACATTCGCCCTTGAGGACATTCGTCCTTGAGGACATTCGCCCTTGAGGCAGGCTGGGGTTTTCTCTCCTACCCTCCAGAGAGGTGCTCTTACCCTCCCCCATGTCAGGCTCACACCAAGCTAGGATATGGAAGAAGGTATTCTTTTTTTTTTTTTTAACTTTAAATTTTTTTTTTTTTTTTTTTTTTTGAGATAGAGTCTCCGTCTGTCACCCAGGCTGGAGTGCAGTGGCGCGATCTCGGCTCACTACAACCTCTGCCTCCCGGGTTCAAGCGATTCTCCCGCCTCAGCCTCCCGAGCAGCTGGGACTACAGGCACGCCACCACACCTGGCTAAGGTTTGTGTTTTTACTAGAAACGAGGTTTCACTATGTTGACCATGGTCTCCAACTCCTGGGCTCAGGTGATCCGCCCACCTTGGTCTCCCAAAGTGCTGGGATTACAGGCATGAGCCGCTGCACCTGGCTGAAAGAAGGTATTCTGATAAGATGAAGAAAAGTGACAGATGCTTTGTTAGCAGAACAATCTAGTGAAGTTATGCTGCAGGAAATGATACATTTTAGTAAGAGAATGAATGGTTTGGTAAATGTTTCACTCTTGAGTGGATGGGGGGCACTAAAACCGTCTCCCTAACACACAAACCATGTCCACTTTCACTGAAAGAAAAACCAGAAAGGATCATTTAGTGAGAGCCTGGAACAGGGATGCAAATGGAAAAAAGGCCCCGGGGACTGGGGTGGGAGTTGGGCGCGGGGTGTTATCGGGTAGAGGAGAGAACAAGGAGAAGGAGAGGGGGATTTGCTGAGCTGGTCTCTATACCATGCTTGAGGCTCTGACTGTAGTTGATTGTCTAATGATGAGGCTTCCTCTTCCTGCCTTTATTTATTTATTTATTTATTTATTTATTTATTTATTTATTTCTTTAAGACAGAGTCTTGCGCTGTCACCCAGGCTGGAGGACAGTGGTGCGATCTGGGCTCACTGCAACCTCTACCTCCTGGATTCAAGTGATTCTCCTGCCTCAGCTTTCGGAGCAACTGGGACTACAGGCGTTCGCCACCACACCTGAGTAATTTTTGTCCTTTAAGTAGACAAGGGTTTCACCATGTTGTCCAGGCTGGTCTGGAACTCCTGACCTCAAGCGATCCACCCACCTCGGCCTCCCAATGTTCTGGGATTACGGGTGTAAGCCACCACACCGGGCCCGCCCTTTTAAATAGTAAGGGTTATACTTACTTGTAGCTTAAACCGGTGCTAATTGCTTCTTTTTCATTTTTATTTTTTTCTTGTTAGATTAAAACAGAAGGGATGATTTATTTGAATGGGAAATAAATAGAATAATAGACACTTTTATTATCACCATGACCATATAGAAGGAAGATATATTTTTAAATAATACGAGTGGAGCCAGTTAAGAAGCAACCGTTCTTCTAGCAGATTTACTAATACCTGCCTCCCCCAAATTGTCTTCCCACGTTAGGCCCAAAACTCTATTTAGACTGGCTTTACATTCCATTTAGTCCTGAGGTAATGTCTCCAAAAGTGTACTGAATTTTGAATTTAGAGAAAACGATAACAGACATGGATGTCTTCATTTTTATTTATTTTTTTGGAGATGGAGTTTTATTCTTTGCCCCGGCTAGAGTGCAGTGGCAGGAACGCAGCTCACTCTGCCTCAAACTCCTGGGCTCTAATTACTTCTGAGTATGATCCAGATGTCTCTTGGTGGAGCCACATTAAGAGGCAGGCCACAGACTCTGCAGTGAGCCGAGATCGCGCCACTGCACTCCGGCTTGGGCGACGGAGCAAGATTCTTATCTCTAAAAAAAAGAAAGGCAGGCCAGTGTGGCAGCCACCTGGGGCGAGCCCTTGGGGTTCATCAGAAAGGTGTTGCCAGTGACCTCAGGTTTCCACCTGGGCTTCCTCACATGAGGGGTGAGATGTAAATGATCCCTATCCCACCGGAGTGGGCAATGCCCTCTAGTAGAAATTTTAAAATACTGTTCGCTGGCCCCAGAGGGTTTCTGTGGAGTGTTTTCACAGAAAACACGTACATCACAAAGTGCGGCCATGGGCCTGGCAGCAACTTCAACACAGCCGGCAACTCTGATGTTCTTCCCTGAAGTCAGCAGCTGCAGTCAGCTGAAATTACAAAAGCAAATCACACCAGGGGATGCTGCTCACACCAGAAGCAGAGATTTATTTTGTTGCCTAATATTTAAACAGTTTAAAATCCTCACAATAAACTGTCTAGTTCAGAAAAGAAGATGTAACAAATGCATGCAATAAATCCCTCATTTTTAATGAAAAGGAATATATTTAGTTTTTATTAACAGAACATCTGTTTCTCTCCATCGCCACTTAATAAGTGTTTAAAGAATATTGGTTTGAAGGGGCACCCGCATCTCCCAGTCCTCCAGCCCTGGCCTTAATAGCCTGTGAGTGCAAAGGAGGCCAAGTTATCACTGATGCTCAACCACAAAGTGCTTTGCAGCGCCCCAGGCGCACAGCCGCCCCCTCCCCAACATGTCTGCACTGGCCTCCCTGTGCCCAACAAGCCTCCCTGTCCAAGCCTCCTCCACAGTCAGCCGCTTCCCACATGCTCCCTCATAAGGGGCCCAGCACTGCCGTGGATTCTGGAACCATGCAGCACCCAGGCCTCTGCTGATGCCACGGACCAGCTAGTCCGTGCTGGGGGCACCCAGAGCCCTTGGGCCTTGAAACAGCTTTCTGTAGAGATCTGGAGGTAGAGGAACAGAGGGACAGGGGCCCCGGGCAGCTCCATACCACCCACTGTCACTTGGACTTTGAGGGGCAGAGAGGTGTCCAGAGTGTCCCCACATCCTTCAGCTTCTGGCCTGACGCCTGTCTTCATGAGGATCCTCAACCTGTTCCCCAGGCTGGGCCACAAGACAGCCCCTCCATTCCCTCCCTTCTCCTCTCCCACTTCCTCTCTCTCCTTTCTGGATTTTCCTCTTTGCAGGTGTGTGTGTGTGTGCACACACACACACACACACTTATGCATGCACACACACTACAGGCACGCCACCACACCCGGCTAATTTTTGTATTTTTAGTAGAGACGGGGTTTCACCATGTTGACCAGGCTGGTCTCGAACTCCTGGGCTCAAATGATCTGCCCACCTTGGCCTCCCAAGCCAGAGGTTTTTTGCCCATTTAATTCACTATTATATCCTTAGTGCCCATGACAGTGCTAGCACATAATAGATGCTCAGTAAGTTTTGTAGACCGATTGAACAAAAAGTGAATAGAGGAAATGCTCGTGCCTCCTCCTTCCACATAAGAGCCCAAGCCCCTCTATGTATCATTTCAGATAAACAGAACCCATGGGGTCCACAGTCCATCAGCTCTGCAGTTTGGGCTCAGCTAGGAAACCTGCTATATGGGATACTGCTGTTATCAGCACGCCGTAGCCTCACCAGCTGGGCACAAGTCCGAGGGCTCCAACTCCCATTCCGCTCAACTCTAGGAAGCCCAGCCTTCCCCAGTACTCCTGGGACCCACTGGGCACTACTGACCTGTTTCCTCTGTTCCCTTGCCCTGTGCCTCTGCCCCTACTGCCCACTCGGCTCTCTCCTCCTACTGCCCCCTCTGTCGCAACCCATCCCAGCCTCCTACAGTCCCACCCTCTTCCTCCCTGGCACTGGCTCAGACCCTTCCACAGTAGGAGGAGACGAGGTTCTAACTACTAAGGACTACTGTAAATTTGAGGCTAGAGGAAGAAAACAGAAGATAGAAAAACGCATGTGACAGCCTCTCAATGAACCTGGGCTCATCCTCCAGGACCGCCGACATCTCCTTAACCACCACAGCCAGCTGTTATGGGCAGGGCGGCCGCCCTCAAGTACAGGATTTCTCCTTTGCCATCACTCTTCCCTCAAGTCCTACTGCTCCCCTCAGCCCCTCCATCTGCAGCCCCTTGAGCCTTCCTTCTCTTTCAAGAGTGCACCAAACTCACTCCGCTGCAGGACCTGGGCTTGTTCTGGGATGCACACCCCCAGAACCTGGGCCTGGCCGGCTCCTGGTCGTGTCTTTCTGTCCTCCTGTTGCCACAGGGGGGCTTCTCTGAGCACACCATCTACAATGACCACCGAGCCCTTCTCCATCGTTTCAGCCTCTTTATGATCCTCACAGAGCCTGCCACTATCTGCATCTCTCTGACTCATTCATTTCTACTTATCTCCTTCTCTCTTTGGTAGACTATTCTGTCCTATATCCCAGATATTAGAATAGTGCCTGGCCCAGGCGCAGTGGCTCAGGCGTATAATCTCAGCACTTTGGGAGACTAAGATGGGAGGATCTCTTAAGGCCAGGAGTTCAAGACCACCCTGGTCAAAATAGTGAAACTCTGTCTCCACAAAGAAATGTTTTAATGAGCTGGGCCAGTGGCGGGTACCCGTAGTCCTAGCTACACAGGAGCTGAGGTAGGATTGCTCAAGCCCAGGAGTTTAAGACTGCAGTGATCTATAATTGTTGCACTGCATTCCAGCCTGGGTGACAGAGACCTTGTCTCAAAAAAATTAATTGTTTTAAAAGAATAGTAACTGGTACATAGTAGGTGCTCAGTTCAAATCCACTGGGTGATGAAAGCTGAATATCCTCCCTACTTGGAGTCCTGGGCCAACAACAACCCAGTCCAGAGAGAGGAGAGGCCTTCCCTCCTCCTAGCTTTAGGTTCACCTCCCAGTTTCTGATAGTTCATGATGGGACCTAGCTCTTCCCAGCATGCCTAGTGGTGGAACTGCTGCCCCTCCTCAAGGGTGAATAGGGATGTGGCCCTGAGCCCCAGTCAACCTGGGCAGAACTCCCCAACATCAAGACGTTTCGTGGCAATGGTCATTCAGGGTTGAAGACCGCTCTGTGGAGCGCATCAGCTGTCCAATCAAAGTCAATCCCTGGCCAATCCAGGCCAGTTTCTTTTCAGTGAGTCAAAGTGTAAACTGAGTCAGGCCTATGTGGGCTTCCTCAGAGCCCCAGCAATTCTGAGAAGCGAATAATTAGTGTGGAGGTCCAGTTCTGCACAGCATGACCCCTTTCCATGGGGGAACAGACCACTTACTTCATCACAGGATGACACTGGATGGTCAATGACTCAAGGGTACCCTCCAGGAAGGATGGGGGGAACTTGCTTCTCACCCATGTAACTCGTCCCCTCCTGGTGCTTTGCCCAGAATATGAATCAGCCTTGGTACAAGGTGAATTCAAGAGTCCACTGCAGTTGCTTACACTTTTTTTTTTTTCCCAGAGACAGGCTGTCGCTCTGTCACCCAGGCTGGACTGCAGTGGCATGGTCATAGCTCACTGCAGCCTCAAACTCCTAGGTCGAAGCGATCCTCCTGTGGCAGCCTGAGAAGCTGGAACTATAGGTACCCACACCACGCCCAGCTAACTTTGTTTTCTTTTTTGGTAGATACAAGGTCTTGCTATGTTGCCCAGACTAGTCTCGAACTCTTGGCTTCAAGCAATCTTCCCACCTTTGCCTCCCCAAGTGTTGAGATTATAGGCATAAGCAACTGCGCTGGGCCTGCTTCCACTTTTCAAAAGGCAATATTTCCAGATCTAGCCCTTGAGGTTTCCCAAGCCCCCCAGGCCCTGGGCATTCTGTTCTCAGAGTGCTTTCTCCTGCATTATCTCCTCTAATGCACAAACACCAGGGAGGCTTGATTAACTGGGAATGGCTTTAGTTGTTTTAGCCTCTCTCTGATAATTTTTAAAATGTTGAAAGCACAAAAGATGACTCTTGAAGTGTTTCACAATCAGAAATCAAAGTAGGGGGGAACCTTTTAAAATCAGAACAGACCAAGAGTGGAACACGTGCCTCACGTATGGGTAAGCGCGCTGGTGGGGAAGTAGGGAGCACACATACTGGGAATCGGGCACGTGTGGTCAGCCCTGCCTGGAGGAGGGAAGGGACCTTGAGCTGCACTCAAATGAGATTGTGCATGCCAGGTAACAGCTGGTGAGTGGTTCAGAGGTTATCTAGGTCTGTGCTCTGCCACCTGATGCTATTTTCATGCAGAAGTTTCTGTCTTCAGAGCCTTTGATCTCAGAATATTGTATCACAGTAACCAGGAAAAAAAGGAGCCAAAAAGCGTGGAATGTAGAACATTAAGAATAGGAAGCTCCAACGTGGCCAACGTGGCAAAACCCCATCTCTACAAAAAATACAAACGTTAGCCAAGCGGGGTAGCACACACCTGTAACTCCAGCTACTTGGGAGGCTGAGGTGGGAGGATCGTCTCAGCCTGGGAGGTGGAGGTTGCAGTGAACTGAGATCGTGCCACTGCACTCCAGCCTGAGCGACGGAGCGAGACCTTGTCTCAAAAAACAAACAAACAAAAAAAACAAAAAAAGGAAGTAATTAAGTTTTCTCCTTTTCAAAGTTTCAAGTAGACATGATAATTGTGAATATGTAACGCTTGGCTGGGAGTGCCTGGCAGACAGGTGGCACAGACAGGCTCTCTGGATATTGTTCTTGGTCTCCCCTGACTCCTATCCCTGAATGGCCATCCAGAAATGGGGAATACTTGCAACAAAACTGAAAACTAGCCATCCACACCAAGGAAACTGGAGGAACTTTGACTGGGCTGTGACTATGGGGCCAAATGGAAGGCATCATTGAGAGAAAACAAGCTGTCACCCTGTGTGTTCAGGTCAAAGCAGAAAGGCCGGGCACAGGGGCTCATGCCTGTAATCCCAGCACTTTGGGAGGCCATGGTGGGCAGATCACCTGAGGTCAGGAGTTCGAGACCAGCCTGGCCAATATGGTGAAACTCCATCTCTACAAAAATACAAAAATTAGCCAGGCATGATGGCAGGTGCCTGTAATCCCAGCTATTCAGGAGGTTGAGGTGGGAGAATCACTTGAACCTGGGAGGCGGAGGTTGCAGTGAGCTGAGATTGCACCATCGCACTCCAGCCTGGGCGATAGAGTGAGATTTCGTCTCGAAACAAACAAATGAACAAAAACCAGGAGATGCCAGCTACCCTAGGGAGTCCCCCGCACTCAAGGGCAAGGACTAGAGGCCACGGTGGCTGGAGGGATGATGAGGCAAGGGCACACCCCAAGCTTCCTTCCACTCCATATCCCTGCAGTTTTCAGTCCGCCCCACGTGCACCGTGGGTGCACTTTTCTCTTTGAGAACGAGGCAAAGCAAAGCTCACAGGATCTGGGGAAAGATTCTGCAGCTTGAAAGATAAACATCCCTGAAGGTTTGGAGGAAGCTGCCTCTCTGTGGGGGAGCGGATTTATTACAGCCCAAGTTAAAAAAAAAATCTGAATATTTAATTCGCATTCTCAATAAGATTCCATGGGGTGCTGGAAAAGATCTAGAAACTAGAAAAGATCCTAATAAAGAGGAGACATCTGAGAGCAGGAAGTGTAGCAAGGAGACAGAAACCACAATAGCCTGGTAGGAAACCATGATGGAGGCTGTAAATAGCAGACAAGACACGGAGAAAATAAAATTAACATGATCAAGGGCAAAATGATAAAAAGACGAAAAGAAAGAGGCAGGCGGTCAGACACGGTGGATATAACCTGGGAATAATCGGAATTCTGGAGAGAACAAAATGGACATAGGGAAAGCAGTATTCAAAGAAATGGGTGGAGAAAACTTTCCTGCTGTAAAGAAAGAACTCAGCTGGAAACTGAGAGCATGTTCTGACTTCCCAGCAAAGTTAATGAAAAGAGGGCCCCACTTAGACACACTATGATGGAATTCTCAAAGTTAAAAAAGTTAAGAAAATTGCCGGAACATACACACAGACACACAGACACACACTTGAAATTGAAATAGGAAACTGAAAGGGAAGAGAAATTTTACTTTACTTCTTCTTCTTCTTTTTTTTTTTTTTTTTTTTTTTTTTTTTTTGAGACAGGATCTTGCTCTGTTGCCCAGGCTGGAATGCAAAGGTGCGATCTCGGCTCACTGCAACCTCTGCCTCCCAGGTTCAAGTGATTCTCGTGCCTCCCCAGTAGCTGGGATTACAGTGATGTGCCACAAGATGCAGCTATTTTTCGTATGTTTTTGTAGAGAAAAGAGTTTGCCATGTTGCCCAGGCTGGCCTCGGACTCCTGGCCTCAAGTGACCTACCTGTAAAGTGCTGGGATTACAGGCATGAGCCACCATGGCTGACCAGAGATTTTACTTTTCTATCTTTTGTTCTGCTGGGGTTTTTTTTTTCCATGTACAAATTTTTTTAATAGCTTTTCTTTTCTTTTCTTTTTTTTTAGTAGAGACATCCAGCTGGTCTCAAAATCCTGAGCTAAAGTGATCCATCTGCCTTGGCCTCCCGAAGTGCTGGAATTATAGGTGTAAGTCACCGTGTCCCATCTCCATTCTACGTTTTTAAAACTGTAGCCATAATTCATTGAATTGAGTGGATTGTGACCTATAGTTTGAACTACACTGATCTAGAAAAACCTAAAGGAGAGGCCATGCGGTCATTCATGTATGAAGGCAACAAAAAGACCTCAGGTGTGGAAGTTATTTTAAAAAGAATCCCTCCTGAATACTCTTCTTGAATAAATCACGTGAAGATGTATGCCACGACAGTAGGGAAAAAAAATCAGACGTAAATACTCAAGAATGAGAAAAAAAATCTAGCTTGAAGCACCTGCTTAGAAGTTTAGAGGAAGGAGAGTTTTCATGTCTTCTTAAGACTACAAATTGCTAGCACCTTTTTGCAATGTTCTGGCCATATCTTTTAAAAGTGTAATGTACATACCCATCTTACCCTTGGAAATCTATCATACAAAAATAAAGACACCAGGCCGGGCGCGGTGGCTCAAGCCTGTAATCCCAGCACTTTGGGAGGCCAAGATGGGCGGATCACGAGGTCAGGAGATCGAGACCATCCTGGCTAACACGGTGAAACCCCATCTCTACTAAAAAATACAAAAAAAACTAGCCGGGCGAGGTGGCGGGCGCCTGTAATCCCAGCTACTCGGGAGGCTGAGGCAGGAGAATGGCGTAAACCCGGGAGGCGGAGCTTGCAGTGAGCTGAGATCCAGCCACTGCACTCCAGCCCGGGCAACAGAGCGAGACTCCGTCTCAAAAAAAAATAATAAAATAAAAATAAATAAATAAATAAAGACACCAGTATATCAGGTGATATGAACTAAGATGCTTCTTGAAGCCGTACGTGTAGGGGCAAAATAACTAGCAATGACCTCAATGCCCAATACAGGTGAATGGCTTAATAAATTATGGTGTATCTATACTAAAGTAATAAACATCATGTAGCTATTATGTATTAACCTGGAGGGGTATCCATGATAAAATGGTGATTTATTTTAAAATGCAGTGTCGGGTGATTTCTGTATGATCTTACTTCTGTAAAACATGGAGTGGAAACCTACCAAAGGGTTGACGTCTGCATATATTTATATGAGCAGAGAGAAGAATGTGGAAGCAACAAAGCAATTGGGCCAGACTGGTTAATTCTAAGTAGGGAGCAGAGGGGAAAGAAAGGGAGATCATTGGCTGTTTTGAAACAGTTTTGAATTAACTGTAGAAACTAATTTTCCTTTTTTTTTTTTTTTTTTTTTCTGAGATGGAGTCTGGCTCTGTGGCCCAGGCTGGAGTGCAGTGGCTGGATCTCAGCTCACTGCAAGCTCTGCCTCCCGGGTTCACGCCATTCTCCTGCCTCAGCCTCCCGGGTAGCTGGGACTACAGGCGCCCGCCATCTCGCCCGGCTAGTTTTTTGTATTTTTTTTAGTAGAGACGAGGTTTCACCGGGTTAGCCAGGATGGTCTCGATCTCCTGACCTCGTGATCTGCCCGTCTCGGCCTCCCAAAGTGCTGGGATTACAGGCTTGAGCCACCGTGCCCGGCGAAACTAATTTTCTACAAGGGAAATAAAAATTATAGTTCTATATGGACTGTGATAATTGAATATCTGTGAAGGCTAAAGCAACTCCACACTGGATGCTAAACCTCCATGATGACTTCCGATAAGCCCCAGTTCTGGGACTTCCTCTAAGCTTTCCAGTCTATCTATTGTTACCTGTGTAAGAATAGGTACTTATCTCCCTTAGGTCAAAACAACTTTGATGTTGTCATACTTCAATTGTCCTTCACCTGCCTTCTGGATCACATATACTCCTTCCCTGCGGTAGATAAGCCCTGGGTCTTAGGGGGTAACATCTTGTCTCCCTGTTAGCCACTGCAGAAGACACAGACCTGGCTTCTGTTTCTAATTTCCTATTGTTTCTTTCTAAGAAACTGAATTTATCAGCCTTTTTCTTCAGTCTTTCAGTTTCCTTGGCCTTTGGGGACAGGTTTGCACAGGCCTACCCACTGAGGAACAATGTCACATTAAAATTATCTGAAAAGTTGTGGGTAAACACAAGTAGAATTTTAAAAAGAATTATAGAGCTAGGCACAGTGGTGTACACCTGTAGTCCCAGCTACTTGGGTGACTGAAGAGGGAGAATCACTTGAGTCCAGGAGTTCAAGGCCAGCCTGGGCAATATAGTAAGAAGGCCCTTGTCTAAAAAAAAAAAAAAAAAAGAAAAAAATTTTTAAAAAAGAATTCTAATTCTTGCTTTCTAAATTATTGAAGAAGATTATAACAGATGAATATATAGCCCTAAAAGGAAAATTAACAGCAAAATGCATTTAAGGCCTAAAACTCAGGCCCAATATTAAATGCTGACTTTATACACAGTGAAATTGGGAGGCTTTGACTGACCTAGCCACAAGTTCACCTCCTCACTCTGCTCCCTTGGATAAGGTCCCCCAGTCAAACAACCTCGCTTATCAAGGGGACCAGGAGCATTTCCTGCTTATTCCTGAGTAGTGGGTTTCAGTTTCCTGCCAGCCTGCAGCCTGCATAATTATCCACATAAGCCAGTCACATCCTCCTGCAGAAACTAGGATACATCTCATCCTCTTGATACTACAAAGCCTGCCTCCCACAGCCCGTAGTTGCTCACTGTCTCTGAGTGCAACCCCTGTGTGGCCTTGCATGGTGTGTGATATCCTGCCCTGGGCTATGAGTGTATGTGACTAATACACTGCTGTCAACCTCATCCGCCCAGAATCAAATGTCGTGTGTTTGGCCATCTCTGTAAACCTAGGATGGGAATCCCTCTCATCAATGGAATGAATAGCACAGAAAATATTAAGCAAAGCCATTAAATAAGTTGATAAAAGCAGTACTAACCCTGGTACTGCTGGAAGAAAAAAAGGAGAATAGAAGATTTTACCAATTCAGCAGAATATAGTAAAGGGAAAGAAAGTGGAGAAAGAAGGCAGTGAGCAGAAAATGTGGAATAATCATAATCAAAGAAAATCCAAATAATCCATTAATGGCACTAAATGTAAACTGATTAAAGAAACAGTAAAACATAGAGTATCAGATTAAGTTTAAAAAATCAAAATCCTCCTTTATGTTACTAATATTTTCCTTGAATTCTGAAATAATTTCAGCTATCATAGCTTCAATATTATTTCCTTCCCATTTTCCTTATTTAATTACTCTGCAAATCCTGTTATACATAGTTTGAGTCTCTCAATCTATTCTCCTACTCTTCAAACTGTTCTTACTTTTAATCAAAGTACCTATTTGCGCTGCATTCACTGTCGGTTCTTTAGAGCTATCTTCCAATTTACTAATTTTATCTTCAACTATATCCAGTCTAAAGTTCACCCCATCTTTTGGGATATTTTTATTGCTTTACTACATTTTTATTTCTGAGATGTATAATTATTTATATTTCATATGTATATGTTCATTTCATTTTCATCTACATTTGTTTCCTAATTTCTTGTTTGTCAGATGATTTCATCATTTATTTCTTTGAGCATCCTTATTTTCAAGTCTGTCATATGAGTCCAAGAGATGAATTTCATGTGGAGAAAATTCATATACCAGTTGTTGAATTGCTTGGCTATCTTTTTTGGCATTCCATTTCTTCATGTCCTTTGAAATTTGGGTTTACAGGCTCATTGTAGCCGAGAATTTTTGGTTTTGCTTTGTGCTTTTTACTCTCTCCTTTTTTGTCTGGTGGGTTTAGTTTCGTCATGGTGTCCACTGTGCCCTAGTCCAGTAATAGTTTTGTGATGGTGGTTGGGAACTCATGCTCTTCACTGATATTGGGAGATGTGCAGACCCAGAATTAGAGGATGGCTTGACCTAAGTCTTTGTTGTGAGACTGTTTTTGTTCTGCATCATTCCTAGGTCCACGGTTTGGGCTATAGCTCCTGAAATCTGGTCAGCTGCACTTTTTTATTTTTATTTATTTATTTTTTTTAAAGTCTCCTTCCACAAGCAGAGTAGCCTCACTCCAGTCTGTGGCTGCTGCCAGAGTCTGGTTCCATCCCCCATTCCCTGTGCAACATTTTAGCTCCCATTACCCCATAGGCCCTTGGCTTTGGTCCCACTCACCACTTTGCTTTCCAGTTTGTTCTCTTTCTGATACACTTAATGTTTATCCTGTTTTTAAGCCTGTATATATCTTATCAATGCCTTTAAAAACTTTATCTCTCATTGTTATGAATTTGGAGAATAGAGAGTGGGTCAAAGTATCAACTTTCCAACCTTCCTCTCATTATTTTATTTATTAATATTTTTTTAAACAGAATCTCACTCTGTTGCCCAGGCTGGACTGCAGCAGCATGATCTTGGCTCACTGCAACCTCCACTGCCCAGGTTCGATTCTCCTACCTCAGCCTCCTGAGTAGCTGGGATTACAGGCAAGTGCCACCATGCCCGGCTAATTTTTGAATTTTTAGTAGAGATGGGGTTTCACCATGTTGGCCAGGCTGGTCTCGAACGCCTGACCTCAAATGATCCACCCCCACTTGGCCTCCCAAAGTGCTGGGATTACAGGTGTGAGCCACCACGCCTGGCCTCATTAATGTTTCAGTCACTTGGAATGGAGTGGAGACAGAGTTTCTACTTCTCACAGTGGAAATATACTAGCCAATAGAATCTGGGGGTGAAAGAGCTGAGCACTGAGACTGCAACCCTGGGAGTCCAAGTAATGGGCACTTTGTCTAGACTCAGCAAGCAGGTCAAGGATGTGGATCAGAGGAGGAGTGAAAGCCCATATGGGCAACTTCTAATTATGGACCAGCTTCCTATAGTGACCCCATGTAGCAGTAAGATGATTTACAGGAGCAGAATGTTCCATCACCAGTGCTCTTCAGCTTGGGTGTGGAAGCTCAGTTCATATCCCCGTGTGAATTACATGTGCCCACCACAGGCTTTTTGGACAATTAGAGGACCAAAGAGGAAGCAAATATTGCATATGGGCTCTCAGCTGGCTAAACAGAAAAATGAAAGAAATGTGGACCTTTCATTTTTGGAACACTTCATACTGTTGACATACAATACAAATAAAGTAACTGCAAAAGAAAAATAAGAGAGATGCAGTGGAGTGTTTACATTTTTGTCTAGAATAACGTTCATAATGACAATGTTGATTCTGTTAAATAAAAATTATAGGAGGCCATTGTTTTGGACTGAGCTCTTGCACTAGGCTCCAACAGACCAGACTAAAAATCAAAATGGATTCACTCATGCTGGGGTTCCAAATTGATATTTTGTCCTTTAATACTTCTGTTTTTTCCCCTATTGGTTATTGGTCCATTCAGAATTTTGTGCTTTTTTTTGGGCAGGAGATCGGGGGGATGGTCAAAAGTCAAAATTACAACAAACATAGTTTAAAGATCTTAATTGGCTTTATTTGTGATTCTAGAATCAGGCAACACTTCATCCATAAAATAGAAAAGTGTTCCAGGGAGTCCAGCAGAGGAGGTTGGGCTTACAGAGGGAGAAGGGCTGAAAAAAGCAGATGCAATGAGCAAAGAGCATCTTCATTAATTTTCAAAGTTACTTTTTTGTGGTAAGGCAGGAACACAGAGACAGAACAATAGAAAATAACTGATGAGTGAACATGAGGTTACTTCAGGCTACCTTTGTACTGTAAGGATTAAAGCAGAAGGAACTTATGCCAATTAAAATTTTAAACTGGCCTGTTTGGGAAATTGGCCATTATTTCTCTCTCTTGATTTCTCACAAGGTCAGATAGTGACTCCATTTTGATTTTTAGTCTGGTCTGTTGGGGTCTAGCACAGGAAATTAGCCATATATATATATATATATATATACACACACACACACACACACACACACATATATATATATATATATATATATATATATATCCACTGTTTTTTGTTTTTTTTTTTTTAGACAGGGTCTCCTTTTGTTGCCCAGGCTGGAGTGCAGTGGCACAATCATAGCTCACTACAGCCTCAACCTTCTGGGCTCAAGTGATCCTACTGCCTCAGCCTCCCTAGTAGCTAGGACTATAGGCATGCACCACCATGCCCGGCTAATTTTTTTTTATTTTCATAGACACAGGGTCTCACTATGTTGCCCAGGCTAGTCTCAAACTCCTAGGCTCAAGCGAGGCTCCTGCCTCAGTTTCCCAATGTGCTGGGATTGCAGGTGAGAGACACCATGCCTGGCCTTCCTATAATTTTTATTTAACAGAAGTTACCAAAGAATTAGCTCTCTAAAGGGCTGCTGTTAGATGCTTTTGCTAGCAAGACTTTTCAAATGCTTAAGGAATAGCAGTGTCTATTGTTACACAAATTAGTTCAAAAACAGAATTTAAAAAATGCTCCTCAACTTATGTTATAGACTGGAATAACTGATTCCCAAATCTACCAAAGCTTTAACAATGAGAAAAGAAAACCACAAACTAGGGGTGTCTACAAGAGCCAGAAAATAACATAAATGGGTGCAGCTGATTGGGTATGAAATGAACGGAAAAGGTGGGAGCTGCAGGCACTGGTAAGTGTGCACCCCTTCTTCAGGAATTCAAACTCAAATGCTTCAAAATTCTGTGCTGGTCAAATAAACGAGTCCTACAAGTCACCTCGGATTTTGCAGCCTCTGGTATATCTCCATTACAAACACAGATGTAACGATTCTTAGGCCGGGCGTGGTGACTCAAGCCTGTAATCGCAGCACTTTGGGAGGTTGAGGTGGATCCCTTGAGCCCAGGAGTTCAAGACCAGTCTGTGCAACATAGTGAGACCCTGTCTCTACAAAAATTTTCTTAAAAATTAGCTGGGCATGGTGGCGCACCTGTGGTCTCAGCTTCTCAGGAAGCTGAGGCAGGAGGATCACTTGAGTCCAGGAGTTCAAGGTCACAGTGAGCTATAATCATGCCGCTGTACTCCAGCCCAAGTGACACAGTGAGACCCTGTCTCAAAATAAATAAATAGATAAATAAATAAATAAGTAAATAAAGCCAGGTGCAGTGGCTCACAACTGTAATCCCAGCACTTTGAGAGGCCGAGGTGGGTGGATCATGAGGTCAAGAGATTGAGACCATCCTGGCTAACATGGTGAATCCCCATCTCTACTAAAAATAAAAAAATTAGCTGGGTGTGGTGGCGCATACCTGTAGTCCCAGCTACTCGGGAGGCTGAGGCAGAAGGATCGCTTGAACCCGGGAGGCAGAGGTTGCAGTGAGCCAAGATCGTGCCACTGCACTCCAGCCTGGCAACAGAGCGAGATTCCATCTTAAATAAATAAATAAATAAATAAAATATTAGTAAATCCAATTGAACTTATACTACAACTTAAAGAAAAAAAAAACAGCTACTAAAACCAAGTAACGTTCATTCTAGGGATGCAAAAATGTTTTAATATGTGGAAATTATTTTTTAAATACTTCATAATCTCAATACGTCATGCTAGAAAAACCCATATGATCCTTTCACTAGGTGTTAGAACTTTCTGACAAGCAGGGACCCAGGCATCCAGAGCTGGCGTGGGTGTGGGCTGGCAGAAGTTACCTGCAAAGGTAGCATCCAAAGGGAAAGCCAGGATCAGGGCTAGCAGACAGCCTAGTAAAGTGTCAATCAGAAGGAAGTGAATGGATAAGCAGGAAGCAGATAAAGGCCACGGGACAGAGCCCGAGGAGACGCTTAGAGGCACAGCCTGGAGGTTTTCCTGCAGGGACCTCCATGCCTGCTGGTGTTGGACCAAATTCAGACTCTAGCTGCTGCAAGTGCATTTGAAAACATTTAGCATACATGCCTTATAAAATAGCTCTAAAAGTGAAGACTATAAGAATCATTTCTTCACATGAGAAAGAATATATCATGCAGGCAACCCAATTACAACTAAAGACTGCTTTCCTATTCTGCTTTTCGGAAAACCATTTTGTCTTTTCAAGACTTTTTACAGTAAAAGAAAAAAGCACAATGGAACCTATCAGAGAACCCGAAGAGGAGACAGAGGGGAACAATGATTCTTGCATTTTATATGGTCAAATCAAAGCCAGTCTATGCATGCTATACCTCAATAACAAATTTGGGGTTTTATTTTTATTTATTTTTTAGAGACATCTTGCCATGTTGCCCAGGTTGGTCTCAAATTCCTGGGCTCAAGCGATCCTCCTATCTCAGCCTCCTGAGTAGCTGAGAATTACAGGCACCACAATAACCAGATAACAAATTTGTTAAAAAACAAAACAAAAAAACAGTGGGCTGGGCGCGGTGGCTCACGCCTGTAATCCCAGCACTTTGGGAGGCTGAGACGGGTAGATCACAAAGTCAGGAGTTTGAGACCAGCCTGGCCAACATGGTGAAACCCTGTTTCTACTAAAATAAAAATAAGCCGGGCATGGTAGCAGGCACCTACAACCCCAGCTACTCAGGAGGCTGAGGCAGGAGAATTGCTTAAATCCAGGAGGCAGAGGTTGCAGTGAGCCGAGATTGTGCCACTGCACTCCAGTCTGGGTGGCAGAGTAAGACTCAAAAAAAAAAAAAAAAAAAATCAGTGAAGGCGGGCCAGGCCCAGTGGCTCATGCCTGTAATCCCAGCACTTTGGGAAGCCAAGATGGCAGGATCTCTCGAGCCCAGGAGCTTGAGACCAGCCTGGGCAACATAGGGAGACCCCATCTCTACAAAAAATAAATGAAAAAAAAATCACGAGGCAGTCCCAGCTACTCAAGAGATTGAGGTGGGCAGATTGCTGGAGCCGGGGAGGTCAAGGTTGCAGTGAGCCGTAATTGTGTCACTGCACTCCAGCCTGGGCAACAGAGTGAGATCCACACAAAACAAAACAAAAAAATAATAAAGGCCAAGTGCAGTGGCTCACACTTGTAATCTCAGCACTTTGGGAGGCCTAGGTGGGAGGACTGCTTGAGGTCAGGAGTTTGAGACCAGCCTGGGCAACACAGGGAGACTCTGTCTCTACAAAAATAACAAAAATAGTGTGGTGGCATGCGCCTGTAGTACCAGCTACTTAGGAGGCTGAGACAGGAGGATCACCTGAGCCCAGGAGTTCGAGGCTGCAATGAGCCCCATTGTGCCACTGTACTCCAGCCTTGGTGACACAGAAGGACCCTGCCTTAAAAATAATAATAATAAATAAAAAGTCTGAGTAGGTACTGATAGAATGACTGGTAATAAATGTTAAATAAGGACTCCCTACCCCCATTGCATATCATATACAAAAACAAATTCCAGCTGGATTAAAAACTTAAATGTTAAGAATGGAAAATAAAATTTATAGGAGAGAATACCTGAGACTATACACATCACAGAGAACTGAAGAGATTTACTAAACCCAAATGAGAAGCCATGAAAGAGAGGAGGAACATGTTGGATTACAAAAAAGTTCAAAATTTTAGAATGGTCTTAAACACTCAAAGTGCAGTGGGTTGAGGGAAATTTTGAATAGATAAAAACTCTAAAAATTGATAAGACAAATAATATAACAGCAATAGATTAATTTGTGGAGAATGTGAAGAGGCACTTCCAGGTGAGCAAATCCAGTCAATAAACCAATTAACAGACACTGCCCAGTAGAGAACTACAAACTAAAAAATAATAAGGCCACTCCTCACCTATCAGATTAGCAAACATCAAAAACAGAATAACACCTGCTGCTGGAAGAGATGCAGGAAAACAAAACCCTTAAATACTATTGCTGGAAACTTGAATTCTCTTTGGGAAGCAATCTGACAATATCAAAATTAAAGATTCCCTTTTCCTCATTCCCGGGAAACTCTGCCATAGAAATAAAAGCATCAGTGCAGGCCAGGCGTGGTGGCTCACGCCTGTAATCCCAGTACTTTGGGAGGCCGAGGTGGGTGGATCACAAGGTCAGGAGATCGAGACCGTCCTGGCTAACACAGTGAAACCCCATCTCTACTAAAAATACAAAAAATTAGCCGGGCGTGGTGGCAGGCGCCTGTAGTCCCAGCCACTCGGGAGGCTGAGGCAGGAGATGGCGTGAACCTGGGAAGTGGAGTTTGCAGTGAGCCAAGATCGCGCCACTGCACTCCAGTCTGGGCAACAGAGCAAAAAACTCCGTCTCAGAAAAAAAAAAAAAAAAAAAAAAAAAAACACCCAGCATCAGTGCATAGGGATAAGCATGGAAGCATGTTTATTAACAGCTATGTGGCAGTGGCAAAATCCCAGAAACCAAGTGAGTGTCTATTCAAGAAGGGAGTGGAATATTACGCAGCCATGAAAAAGAATGAGTGAGACCCATCCCATCCAATTTAGAGGAATTTCTGTTATGTATTTACAGTTAAGGGAGAAAAGCAAGCAGCAGAGAAATGTATGGAATATGATTCAACTTTTAAAATATAACACCCTCAAAATTTAAATATAATGACTCCTTCCAAAAATTTAAAAAATAAACCTGTGTGTGTGTGAATTGTTAGGGAGAAATGTGGAAGGAAGGAAGTTGGGAAGAAACCAAGTGAGCCATGCCAGGCTGTTAACATAGAGGAGGAAGAGAGAGAAATACTTAAAAATAAGTTTCTGTATTTAAAAACCATGTGTGTGATGTGACCCCATCCATGCAAAATTATGTACACATAAAGAAATAGGTGAAAGCGCCAGGCGCGGTGGCTTACGCCTGTAATCCCAGTACTTTGGGAGGCCACAGTGGGTGGGTCACGAGGTCAGGAGTTTGAGACCAGCCTGGCCAATGTGGTGAAATACATCTCTACTAAAAACACAAAAATTAGCCGGGTGTCATGGCACGTGCCTGTAATCCCAGCTACTCTGGAGGCTGAGGCAGGAGAATCGCTTGAACCTGAGAGACAGAGGTTGCAGTAAGCTGAGATTGTGCCACTGCACTCCATCCTGGGCGACAGAGCGAGACTCCATCTCAAAAAAAAAAAAAAAACAAAACAAAACAAAAAGAGAAATGGGGGAAAGGATAGCCACCAAAATGTTAATGATGATTATCTTAAGGGGTGGGACTGTAGGTGACTTTTACTTTTTTTCTCATTTGTTTAGTGTTTACATGTTATATAATGGGTATTTGTTACTTACATAATCAGTGAAAAATAAAGCTATTTTCATTGTTGTGGGGGGAATTATTGGCAGGTAGAAGTCCCTAGAGGATCTGATTTAATGAGCACACAAGATCAATATTTAATTAACATATCAATTGCTGGCACGTCAACTGATGTTTTCCAAAATCTTTGAAGTGCAGGCTCTCTTAAGTAGCCAAACTGTCGTTGGAAACATTGTTTACAATTCTCCCATTTAACAAACGCGGAGGAACAGAATGATTACAAATGCTAAAGCACATAAGACGATTAAAGGAGGTTTATTTATGTACCATCAAATGCTTGTGTATCCTGTACACATCAGTTTAGAATTCTCTCATCAACCCAACCTTCTGGCAACTTCCAAACCCCTCCATCATTGCCTTCTAACTTTTCAAACTTTTTTTTTCTTTTTTGTAAGCCACTTCTCTTTCCAGACCTCTCTGTAGTGGTTCCTAAAGTCTTCCCTTTAAACCTTCTAACTTGTGTTTGCTATTTTTATGACTTCCTCCTCCCAGTGCCTGGCTTCCCCAGCTGGGGATTCACCTTGCTTTGGTGGTCACTCTTTTGCTCTTCTCGCCTTCCCTCTCTCCATGGGCCTGCCAGGCTCAGGGGAGGCCACAGGTGCTTAGACTTTGTCCAAAGTGGTGCTCATTGAACACGCTGGGTTCTCAAACAAATGTTAGGGCCAGCTGGTTAGACGGGAAGCTGGGCCTCGCCTGCTTGCTCTCTGCAACATTTCTTGAGCATTGCTGGGTGTCCAAAGCAGGGTGAGATTCCAGAGCAGTCACGACAGGATGTGTGATTGGTGCTCACTGCACAGTGCTGGGGACGCACAGGGAGGATGCCACTGATGGCGTAGGGGGTGGCGGTGGGGGGGGGTGGGGGGAAAGTTGCTAAGACTTGGCAGAGGGAGCAGCACGTGTCCAGGTCTACTGGTTCTCCAAGTTTGGTCCTAGAGCAAAGGCATCAGCATCACCTGGGAACTTGCTGAAAATTCTACTGTTTAGGCCCCACTACTGACCTACCAAAGCAGACACTCTGGGGGAGGGAGGAGGGACACCAAAACTCTGTTTTATCAAGACCTCCAAGAGACTCCGAGTAGTTTGAGAACCACGACTCTGGGAGCGGCCTGAGGATGCTTAGGATGAGCGCAGAGCAGAAAGGATTCGTGAAGGCTCTCTGATGCCCGTCAAAGGGTTAGACTTTGACCCGCAGGTGCGGCCTCCAGGTTTTTAAGCAGAAGCCTGTGGCTCTCACACGCCCTCTTCCAAGGCGGGGTCTCTGGGAGCCCTGGCTTTCCCAGGGCCCCCGGGACAGAGAGCTTACCGGCGTGGGACTGAACTCGCCCACGACCCCCGATACCAGGCAAGAGAGGTTGTGCCACAGACCCTCCACTCCCCAGCACCAGGCGCTCGCCGTCCAGGTGGAGGGGAGCACACGTGGGAGCCAGGGGCACCAGTGGAGACAAGAGCGCAGAAGGCAGGCGCTCAGGCCCACGCCCGCGGCTGCCGGGGAGGTAGGCGCTGCGAGCCCTGGCTCCACCCCTAGCCTGCGGGGCGCGGTGCTTTGGCCCCGCAGGCCCCGCCCCGGCGCGCGCCCGGCCCGCCTCCCCGGGCGTGCGGGCGGGGGGGGAGACTCAGCCCCGCGCCCGTGCGCGCGCCCGCGGCCGGGTTGCAGGGCTGGGCGCGCGCCCCGCGTCCCGGGCAGGAAGATGGTGGCGAGCGCGCGAGTGCAGAAGCTGGTGCGGCGCTACAAGCTGGCGATTGCCACGGCTCTGGCCATCCTGCTGCTGCAGGGCCTGGTGGTGTGGAGCTTCAGCGGCCTGGAGGAGGACGAGGCGGGCGAGGTGCTGCGACAACCAGGCGGGCGGGCAGGCCGGGCGCGGGGGCGCGCGGGGTCCTGGCGGGGCTGCGGGCGGCCCCAGCCGGGGAAGTGGGGCACGGGCCGCGTGCGTGCGTGCAGGGCGCCGGCGGTCGCCTGGAGCGGGGCATCGGGCCCCCGGCACTCCCTTACCCCGCAGGCCTAGGGAGCTGCGCTCGGGGACAGTGCGTGACCTGGAGACCCGGGCCCTGGTGCATTGGGGGCCGGGGCGGGAGGAGCAGGTCATGCTGGGGTGGTCTCCGGCCAAGGGAGCGATGAAGGTCAGGCGCGGCGAGCGGGGCTGGGAGGCGGGGCTGGGCCCGAACCTGCTCGGAGGTGGGGAGCCCCAGGCCAAACTTTCTGAAGTTGGGAGGGGGCGGGGATGTGCGCGCCGTGGGCGGAGGAGTGGGGCCAAGGGACCCAGAGCGTCCTTCCCCAGCTGAGCCCAAGGGGGCAGCGGCCGGTGAGCAAGTGGAGCTCGGGGGTGGAATTCGGGCCTGGGACAAAGTGTGTACCTGGGAACTGAAGGAACAAGGAGTGACCCCGAGGGAGAGAACTGGAGTCTTCCCGAGGTGTGGCTTCCTCAGCCAGAGGTTTGAAGAACCTGGATGGGTCTCCGGAGGGCAGGGGGAGGAGGAACTGAGCTGGTGAGTTGGCCTCAGGACCTTAGGGAATTAGGGAGGGGCCCTCTGGCTCTAAGGGAATGGGGACTGTAACAGTCCCAGCCGTAGAGCAGGGGCAACCAACAGCCGTCTCAGCCCCCAGGTCCCTGCCTCGAGGGTCTTTCTCCCTCTTCCCTGATGTGGTTTCAGCTGGAGGCTCAGACACCTCAGCGGTGTGGTGAGGAAGGGTCCATTGGGTCTGGGTTCATGCTGCGGAGATGGAGAGGACAGGCCACACCACAGTCCTAAGCTGAGGCCCAGAGGTCAGGGCCTCCCTGTCCCCAGCGCCCCTGTTCTGCTGCCTCCAGGGCTCCGGGTCAGAGACTCTGTGTGCTGCTGTCCTCGGGCAAGCCCCGATACCCACAACCCCTTACGGCATCTCACCAGCCTGGAAGGCCTGGTGTGGAGACAGAAGAGCTGCCCTTCCCTTTTTTTGGAGAACCCAGAGGGTGGGATGGTGGTGGGGGCTGGAACAGAGTCACATGAGACCATAACTCCAAAAGGAGGTGGGGGCAGGGGCAGCTGGCTCCGTGACATCCGTGGGGATGTGGACCTACAAGTAGGACAAGCAAGTAGGAGAGTGTTTCGGGCCCAGTGTAAGAAGACTCTTTGGGCAGATGGGACATTCCAAGATGGAATGGGCTGCCAAGGCAGTTAGGGAGCCCTCTGACACTGGAATATGGGACCACTCTGGGCTACCGCCCCCATCCCCCCCCCACCTCCTCCTCCAGCTTACTGGCTGAATGAATAGGGGAATCCTGGATTGGAATGTTTGAAAAAGCTTGTGCGGTCCAGGCACCCATTGCTGCTTGGACCCCCTCAGCTGCTCCCTCACCTGACTCTGGGGTTGCCAGGCAGCATAACGGGGTGCATGGGAAGGTGAGTGCTGAAGCTGGACCGCCCACTTCACCACTCTCTTCCAGCTCTGACCCTGAGAAGACCAGCAGCAAATCACTTTGCCTCCTCCCTTATCCTCATCAGTATCCCTCCTCAAGATGGGGATAATATTGGCACCTCCTATGTTGGGCGATTATAAAGATTAAGTGAAAATGATGCCTGTGAAGCACTTGCAGGAGTTGCTGGCACACGCTCAGCTGTCAGCAAATAAATAACTCTTATTATCCCAGCACTGTGCATTGGGAATACGATTCATTCATTCATTCATTCATTCCATAAATAGGTATGAAGTCCTACTTTGTACCTGACACTGTGCTAACACTGGAGATACAAAAATAAAATAGATGAGGTCTCTGCCCTCATGGACAGGTAATCTACAGGAAGAAACAGACAGTGAAAAGGAACTCAATAGAATTACAAAGGGGTTGGGTTAGATCAGGGGGTCAGGAAAGGCTTCTCAGAGGAAGAGGTGGGCAGGAGAGTTCAGGCAGAAGGCCTGAGGAGAATGGGCTTAGCTGGGCACCCTTGAGGAATGGACAGGAGGGTGTGGTGCTTTCCCTGGAAGAAGGTTCCATCCTGTGCGGCTGAAAGGACCACAGCAAGGGGCAAGGGTTTTATCCTGAGTGCAGCGGGAGAGCACCGAAGGGGTTTAAGCAGCACAGGATTCAGTGTGCATTTAAGACGTGCACTCTGCCCATCTATGGAGAGGCTGTGAATCCCAGGGATGGTCACTAACCTCCAGAGAGCCGCTCGATAGTTTCCAAAGCTTTCACAAACACCATCTCACCACTTGTTTTCAATGCAGCCTGAGGAGTCAAAGGAGGTGGGGATGGGGGGAGCATTTCTGTGTTCACCCTCTCTGTGACTCAGAGAAAGATTCTAAGGTGGGGCTGCAGAGCCAGGAAGTGGCAGAGGATTTTAATTGCCTCCTTGGAGGAGAGGAAGGAGCCTCTGAGGCCAGAA
Organism: Macaca thibetana thibetana; assembly: GCF_024542745.1. Taxonomy (NCBI): domain Eukaryota; kingdom Metazoa; phylum Chordata; class Mammalia; order Primates; family Cercopithecidae; genus Macaca; species Macaca thibetana. The sequence goes on along the minus strand of NC_065593.1, from coordinate 44,758,962 downwards.
TGCATCCAGGCCAGAGGTCAGAGGACCATTCCCCACCCTGTCATCAGAAGGGCTCCCGGCCTCAGGACTGCTGGGGGCAGCCTGTGAGGGGCACAAGGCTGGGGCTGTGATGATGCTCTTTGGACATGCCTGGAAGGGACGGAGGTGGGGGCTAACTGCCCACCAGGGCCTCTCTGATCCCTGCTGCCTCCTTGTCCCCCAGCCTTCTCTGGGATTGTCCTTCTCAGGGTCAGCCAGCTCCCACTGCAGTGCGGGGACCAACATGCCCATCTCCTCCCACATCCTGGCCCCCACCACAGCCAACCTGGCCCCGTGCCTCATGCCCTACCCTCCTGACCAGCTTCCTGACTCACTGATACTGGCTTCCACTCGGAGAGCCTACAGCTGTCTGCCATCTCTACCCACCTAAGCTTGGGAATGTCTTTCTCTGCTTGCTGTGTGGCCAGGTCACGTGTCACCAGGCTGATACACACTCAGCCCGGTGGGGCTGCATTTACCTTTCCTAGGGATTCCCCAGCCTGTGGCGCCCTCCCCAGTGTGGGTACAGAATAGGGTCTGCTGCCTCTTCTTGCAGGTATCTCTTCTCGGATGGGAATGGCCGCCCCCAGCTCCCACTGGCCATCTTTAAGAGATCAGAGGGCAACCAAGCACTGTGGCTCATGCCTGTGATCCCAGCACTTTAGGAGGCCAAGGTGGGAGAAGCGCTTGAGCCCAGGAGTTCGAGACCAGCTTGGATAACATAACGAGATTGCATCTCTATTAAAATAAATAAAATCAGAAGATCAGAAGGCTGGCTGGGTGCTAGGCACAGAGGGCATGGGTGTAGGGATGGGGCTCTGGCCTGAAGGTGGCTGTCATCCTGACAGCATGAGGTTCCTGATGTACTCAGAAGGCCTGAGGAGAATGGTAGTGGGTAGGGTATGCAGGGGTTGGGGGAAGCCCTGGGGAGGTGAGGAGCACAGAGAACCCAACCCAGCCGAGTCCAAGATGTTGAGGATCTTGGGCCTCTCTTGACTTCACGTTTGACTATTTCCTTCTCCCATCTGAGTAATCATAATGATAAAGATGGCAGCATTGGGCTGGGTATGGTGGCTCACGCCTGTAATCCCAGTACTTTGGGAGGCTGAGGCGAGCAGATCACTTGAGGTCACGAGTTCGAGACTAGCCTGGCCAATACGGTGAAGCCCAGTATTAACTAAAAATACAAAAAGTTGCCGGGCATGGTGGCACACGCCTGTAATCCCAGCTACTTGGGAGACTGAGGCACGAGAATTGCTTGAACCCAGGAGGTGAAGGTTGCAGTAAGCTGAGATCATGCCACTGCACTCCAGCCTGGGCAACAGAGTGAGACTCTGTCTCAAAAAAAAAAAAAAAAAAAAAGTAGCAGTACTTACTGAATGCTGTGCCTATGCCAAAGCTTTGCATTCATTCATTCATTCATTCAACAAATACTAAGGCCAGGCACAGTGGCTCAGGCCTGTAATCCCAGCACTTTGGGAGGCCAAGGTTGGTGGATCACTTGAGATCAGGAGTTCAAGACCAGCCTGGCCAACATGGTGAAACCCTGTCTCTACTAAAAATGCAAAAAATTAGCCGGGCATGGTGGTGCGCACCTGTAATCCCAGCTACATGGGAGGCTGAGGCAGGAGAATCGCTTGAACCCAGGAGGCGGAGGTTGGAGTGAGCCGAGATTGCACCACTGCACTCCAGCCTGGGCAATGAGAGCAAGACTGTCTCAAAAAAACAAACACTTACTGAGTATGTACTACAGCCAGACACTCTCCTAGGCGCTAGGACTATGTCAGTACATACAGCAAAAAGCCCTGCCCTTGGGGAACTTACAATCTTCTGAGGAGAAAGACAAATTAAAAAAAAAATCAAAACAGTATAAATAAATAGTAGGGTGAGAGGAAATATTGTGCTATGGGAAAAAGCAGAGGAGGAGGAGGGAGGGCTGGCACTGTAAATCCAGTAGTCAGGATGGCCCTACTGAGAAGATGGCATCTGAACAAAGAATTGAAGGAGGCAAGGAGTGAGCAGTGGGGCTATCTGGGTGAGGGTGTGCCAGGCACAGAGGATAGTGGGTGCAAGGGCTGGAGCCAGGAGTGCCAGGGGGGATGAGGGGACGCAGAGAAAGCCACTGTGGCTGCAGGAGAGTGAGCATGACAAATTCCCAGATGAGGTCAGAGAGGCCTGGGTGGAGAAGGGGGCATCCAGAGAGCTCACGGAGCCTCTGTAGGCTCCTGTAAAGGCCTTGGTTTTTTTTTTTTTTTTTTTTTTTTTTTTTTTTTTTTTTTGGAGACAGAGTCTCGCTCTGTCACCCAGGCTGGAATGCAGTGGCCGGATCTCAGCTCACTACAAGCTCTGCCTCCCAGGTTTACGCCATTCTCCTGCCTCAGCCTCCCAAATAGCTGGGACTACAGGCGCCCGCCACCTCGCCCGGCTAGTTTTTTTGTATTTTTAGTAGAGACGGGGTTTCACCGTGTTAGCCAGGCTGGTCTCGATCTCCTGACCTCGTGATCCGCCCGTCTCGGCCTCCCAAAGTGCTGGGATTACAGGCTTGAGCCACCGTGCCCGGCCAGGGCCTTGGTTTTTATCCTAAGAGGGGCCACTGGAGGTTTGGAGCAGGGGAGTGGTGAAATGGGATTTTAAGAGTTGTAACAGAAACACCGGCTGCTGTGATGAGAATGGAATTTAGGGGAACAAGAGTAGGAGCTGGAAGACCAGGGAATCCAGGCAGGGATAGTAAGGGAGGTGTTGAGAAGAGATCGGATTCCAGATATATTCTGAAGGTGGCCCCGACGGGATGTACTGATGGAGTGGATGTGGGGTGTAAGGGAAAGAGAGTCAAAGATGACTCCTGACTGGGCGCGGTGGCTCACATCTGTAATCCTAGCACTTTGGGAGGCCAAGGCAGGTGGATCATGAGGTCAGGAGTTCGAGACCAGCCTGGCCAACTTGGTGAAACCCAGTCTGTATTAAAAATACAAAAATTAGCCAGGCGTGGTGGCATGTGCCTGTAGTCCCAGATACTCAGGAGGCTGAGGCAGGAGAATCGCTTGAACCCAGGAGGCAGAGGTTGCAGTGAGCCAAGATTGTACCACTGCACTGCAGCCTGGGCAACAGAGTAAGACTCTGTTTCAAAACAAAAAATTGATTCCCAAAAGTTTTTGGCCTGAGCATCTTGAAGGATGGAGATATCATTAACTGAGATGGGGAAGATGAAGTAGGAGCAGGTTGGGGATGAAGAGCGGGAGGTACTTTTGGGCTTGTGGCCTTGAGAGGTCTATCAAGCTCCCACGTGAGATGTCAAGGAAGCTGGTAGTTAAATGCCTGAAGGTTCAAGGGAGCTATCCAGGCCAGAGAGATCAATTTGGGAGTGGGGATGGAGTTTAGAAACCCAGAGACTGAAGATCACTTAGGAAGTGAAGGTGCTAGGACAGGAAGGGCCCCCAGATGTGCCCTGGGAGACAAGGAAGCACCAAGAAGACCATAAGGAGTGGCAGTGGAAAGAGGAGAAAAGCCAGGTGGGTATCCTGGAAAGCAAATGCGGAGGGTGCTTCAAGCAAGACAGAGTGGTCCATTAAGTTCTTGGCTGCTGAAAGGCCAAGAAAGAAGAGGACTTAGTCTTGGAGAGCTTGTGAACATGGAGGGGAAGGCCAGTGGGAAAGGGTTTATGAGGCTGGAGACGGCTCTCCCTAGCTGCAGTGTCTCATGCTCATTTGTTATTCTTCTTTACAGCTAAGGGAGCATGCTCAGAGAAGTTAGGGAACTGCTGGTGAGTTGGCAGAGCTAGGCCCAGAGCCCTGGAGACTCTAGAGTGTTCACCCGGTGGCCCCTGTTCCTCCGTCCATTCTGCATCTCATCCACCAGACACCAGCTAGGTGTCTGTGTGTGCCAGCTGCTCTGCTGGGCCCTGGGGAGATGGAGCTGACATGTCTCTTGTCAAGGAGTTCACTACTAGAGGAACATCCAGGGCCTTGGAGCTCAGCCCATTCCACTGCAGGGCAAATGGAATGGCTGCATGCCAGGGGCCTTGGAGCTGGATCTGAAAGGATGGATGGGATTTGATCAGGCAGGGCAGGTAGGATGGGGGAACGGAGGAGGAGGTGGCTGGACATGCTGTTCAGTCACCACCAGGCCATCTAGGGAAGTGCCTGGATTTGAGGAGAGGCAGCAGGTACCAGAGCACTTAGAGCCAGGAAGCAGGGGCGCGGCAGCGGTAGCGGTGCCCTGCTGCACGTGCAGCGAGGTGACAGCCTCCAGCTGCGGGCACCTTCAGGCCCTGCCTCAGCTTTCCAGCCACGGACTGAGTGTGGAGGTGGCTCAGGGCTCACCAGCTCCAGGCAGTACATGTGCTAGAGTTTTCCCGGGAGCCAGCCAGGACTTCCTCGAGGCTGTGCTGGAGAGAGAAGCTCTTCTTGCCCCTCTCCTTGCATGGTCATCTCCTTTGTGGTCCAAAGCCTTTCCCTGCCAGCCCCTGCCCCATCGCTCACGGGGGTACCCGCAGTGAATCTCACGCACTCTGACTCTCTCTTGATCTGCTTCCTAAAGGACCCAAGCAGTATTGGGGTCTCAGACTTCATCTCCGTCATCCCCCATGGGCACTCCTCCTTCACTGTGAAATGGCCTCAGTCTTCCCACATGGAAATGCTTTGGATTCATCTGGAAGTTAGAGTCCCCTGAAGACCACTGTCTCCTCCCAGCCCTCGGTGGGAGTGCTGGGTCTTAGGTGAACATTTGTACCCTTGGTGGGGTCTTTGCACCCTTCCCTTGGGACACGTGGATATTTATTTTAACATCTGCTGAAAAAGAAAGTGGTATCTGAGTCCAGAACAGAAAACCAAGCACAGTGCCATGTAATCTGAGAGCCAGTGGGGGACAGGGGTGTTGGTATGATGGAGGGAGGACCACTGCTCCCTCAGTGGCTGACTAGGGAGGCGCTCCCGCGGTGGTGCTGATTGTGTGGAGTCCTTAGGTGAAAAGCACTTCTCTGGGTAAAAAGTGAGCAGGATTGTCTAGGTCTGAGGGTGCCCCCAACCAAGATGGAACTCAAGGAGCAGGAGGAGGTGAGGGGCTGCCCCAGTGATGTGTCTGCATATCTTTTACAGAAAGGAAGACAGAGGAAGCCACGGCCACTGGACCCTGGCGAGGGTTCCAAGGACACAGACAGTTCAGCAGGACGACGGGGCAGCGCAGGCAGAAGGCATGGGCGCTGGCGGGGCCGTGCTGAGAGCCCAGGAGTGCCCGTGGCCAAGGTGGTACGGGCAGTAACCAGCCGGCAGAGGGCCAGCCGGCGGGTCCCACCTGCCCCACCCCCAGAGGCCCCAGGCCGCCAGAACCTGAGTGGGGCAGCAGCTGGGGAGGCGCTGGTAGGGGCAGCCGGCTTCCCACCACACGGAGATACAGGGAGCGTGGAGGGCGCCCCCCAGCCTACGGACAACGGCTTCACCCCCAAGTGCGAGATCGTGGGCAAGGACGCGCTGTCTGCACTGGCCCGGGCCAGCACCAAGCAGTGCCAGCAGGAGATCGCCAATGTGGTGTGCCTGCACCAGGCTGGGAGCCTCATGCCCAAGGCTGTGCCCCGGCACTGTCAGCTGACTGGTGAGGGACAGGGGTGCTCCAGCCCTTCCCAGGCTGGGGCAGGGAGGTGGCATGGCCCGGATCCACACTCCCATCTCTCTGAGGAAGAAGGAGCCAAGGGGGGCCTACCTCCCTGCCTAAGTCTTCATCCAGTTACTTACTAAGTGGCAGGGGCAGAGTGAGGACCCAGGAGCATGGGGCTCCAAGTCTAGGCTTCTTTGGAAGGCAGGCAGCTCCCTCTTCCCATCTCACCCTGACCCTGTGACCTTGGGGGGCCTCGCCAACGCCTGTCCTCTGCTCTCAGGGAAGATGAGCCCCGGCATCCAGTGGGATGAGAGCCGAGCCCAGCAGCCTGTGGATGGCCCCCCGGTGCGAATCGCCTATATGCTGGTGGTTCACGGCCGCGCCATCCGCCAGCTGAAGCGTCTCCTCAAGGCCGTCTATCACGAGCAGCACTTCTTTTACATCCATGTGGACAAGGTATTGTGGTGGGGAGAGGCCAAGGGGTCTGGGGTGAGCAGAGCAGAAACAGAAGGTTGCCGACAGACAGGGTCTCTGACCTGGCCCAGGTAGCCTAGAGAGAGAAACTGAGGCCCTGAACAGGGAGGTGGCAGCACGAGCCAGCTCAGCTGCTTAGGGGCTGGAGCCCTGCCCTGTGCTTTCCCTGTCTTGTGTCCCTTCACTCTGTCCTGGGGTGGGAGTGGGGATGGCGATAACACTGGGGGCTAGCTGAGTGTCTCCTCCCCACCAGCGTTCCGACTACCTGCACCGGGAGGTGGTGGAGCTGGCCCAGCGCTATGATAATGTGCGGGTGACGCCCTGGCGCATGGTCACCATCTGGGGCGGGGCCAGCCTCCTAAGGATGTACCTGCGGAGCATGCGGGACCTGCTAGAGGTGCCTGGCTGGGCCTGGGACTTCTTCATCAACCTCAGTGCCACTGACTACCCAACCAGGTGTGGGGATGGGGCTCTGAGTCCTCTGGATGGGAGGGGATGCCTGTCTGGGCACCTGGGGTTGCAGGGCCTTGGTGGACCTTCTCTGCCCCATAAGCCTAACTCTGGGATCCGCCCTGCTCAGACATGGGCCCCTGGGCCCCAGCCATGTTTTAGGGGAGGGGTTGGTGTAAGATGAACTGAGAGTTGAGCATGATAGGAGATGGGGAGGAGGAGGAGGAGCCAGAGGTCTGTACCTGGTGTGCTGGATCAGACAGCAAGGGGCAGAGGAAGGGTGGGGTGGTCTTCCTCGGGGGCCTCTGGTGCTCACCACCCCAGACATCAGCCAGGGGTAGGGCACATGGCCAGACAGCAGTCAGGGAGAGAGAAAAGCCAGAAGGTCTGCTCTGTGCCAGTGACTGCACAACTATCTCACTTGGCTGCCTGTCACCCCATTCCTTCACCAGGACCAATGAGGAACTGGTGGCATTCCTATCCAAGAACCGGGATAAGAATTTCCTCAAGTCACATGGCCGGGACAACTCCAGGTAAGGGGGTGGGAAAGGAGGCCCTGGCCCCAGAGTCTTGTCCCAACACCCCCAACACAGTTGGGCTCAGTGGCTCCAGTCCTGGGTTTCAAAGTCTCCACACCAGTCACAGGTTGAGGAGTGTTGGTTGCCAGGCAGATGAAAGAGCTTAGACCCCACCCTGCAGGATCCCCAGCCATGGCCTCTCTGCCGCCGGCAGGTTCATCAAGAAACAGGGCCTGGACCGGCTCTTCCATGAGTGTGACTCGCACATGTGGCGCCTGGGTGAGCGGCAGATCCCGGCAGGCATCGTGGTGGATGGCGGTTCTGACTGGTTTGTGCTGACACGCAGCTTTGTGGAGTATGTGGTGTACACAGATGACCTGCTTGTGGCCCAGCTACGCCAGTTCTACACATACACACTGCTCCCAGCAGAGGTGGGTGGCCCAGCAGGCATGAAGGCCGGGGAGGGCATGGGTTGGGCTGCCTACAGCTCACCTTCCACCCTCCCTTGCTGCTTGAAGTCCTTCTTCCACACGGTGCTGGAGAACAGCCTGGCCTGTGAGACCCTCGTGGACAACAATCTGCGGGTCACCAACTGGAACCGCAAGCTGGGCTGCAAGTGCCAGTACAAGCACATCGTGGACTGGTGCGGCTGCTCCCCCAACGACTTCAAGCCACAGGACTTCCTCCGGCTGCAGGTGCTTGCCCGAGGCCCCAAGGCTGCCCCTGGCTAGTTCTTCTCCCCTGGCTTTTCACCAGGAGAACAGCAGGGTGGGCCAGTCAGAAAATCTGGGAGGCCTCGGCCTGGAGCAGCCCTCAGGGGTCTGGGACTACAACAGCAGCAGGAAAAGCCGCAGGAGGCTGAGCTCTAGGCAGTGCTGAGGGGCCGGCCCTGCCATGCCCTCTGGGGCTTCCAGAGCCCTTCACCCTCCTTGCCTCTCCTGCTCTAGCAAGTCTCCAGACCCACCTTCTTCGCCCGGAAGTTCGAGTCGACTGTGAACCAGGAGGTGCTGGAAATCCTGGACTTCCACCTGTACGGCAGCTATCCCCCCGGCACGCCAGCCCTCAAGGCCTACTGGGAGAGCACCTACGACATGGCGGATGGCCCCAGTGGGCTCAGTGATGTCATGCTCACCGCTTACACGGCCTTCGCCCGCCTCAGCCTGCACCATGCCGCCACTGCTGCACCCCCACTGGGCACCCCACTCTGCAGGTGAGACCCCCTTCTGACATACAGCAGGCACTTGGGGTGTGGTGCCCTAGGGGGAGGCCAACCAGAGAGTGACGTCCCCTGCCCACAACAAGGCCCCAGTCTGAGGCAGGGAAAAATGCAAATACCGAAAACAAGGCTAGAGCCAGGCATGCAGGTGCTGTGGGGGTGAGATCTGGGGGAAGGAAGTGCCTGGGGAGGGGACTCCAGGCCAAGTCAGGTGTGCTGATGGCATCTCCCTTTCTCCCTGCTGGCACCTTAGGTTTGAGCCCAGGGGCTTGCCGTCCAGCGTGCACCTGTATTTCTATGACGACCATTTCCAGGGCTACCTGGTGACGCAGGCGGTGCAGCCCTCAGCCCAGGGGCCGGCAGAGACGCTTGAGATGTGGCTGATGCCCCAGGGGTCGCTGAAGCTGTTGGGGCGCAGTGACCAGGCCAGCCGGCTCCAGAGTCTGGAGGTGGGACAGGTCTCCCCACCCCCTTGCTTTCTCCCAACCCCTAGCCAGACTTGGGGTAGTGGGAAGAGACCAAGGGAGACAGACACCAAGGGAGGGGTAAAGTTCTTTTTCCCAGTCATGGCAGGCATGGTGGTGCCCCTATGCAGACATCCTGTGTCAGCCCCCAGCCTGTGCACACTGAGGAGCACTTCCTGGTTGGGTATGCAGAGGACATTCAGGGAGCAGGGAGGGAATTATCATTTCCACTACAACACAAGCCCAATCTTCCAGACTACAGCGATTTCTCCTAGAGGGGCAGGGACATTCGAATTGGGCCATGAAAGTACGCTTCTAAGTGGCTCCTCATCGCCTTTTTGTTTTGTTTTTTTGAGACAGTCTCGCTCTGTCACAGTGGTGCGATCTTGGCTCACTGCACCTCTGCCTCCCAGGTTCAAGCGATTCTCCTACCTCAGCCTCCCGAGTAGCTGGGACTATAGGCGCGCGCCATCACGCCCAGCTATTTTTTTTTTTTTGTATTTTTAGTAGAGACAGGGTTTCACCTGACCTCGTTATCCACCTGCCTCGACCTCCCAAAATGCTGAGATTACAGGCGTGAGCCACCATGCCTGGCCCCTCCTCATTGTCTCTTTCTTAGAGACTTTGCCTTCATGTGGGAATGGTCTCTGGGTGGGACTTTGAACCTCATCCCTGCCGTATGGTCCCCAGTAACGGCGACTGACCTCCACTGCCTAGCAGTCAGAATGGAAGCCTAGAACGAATCTCAGAGCTAGGAGAGATATTAAAGATCTCCTAGTCTGACCCCTTCATTTTGCAGATGGGGAAACTGAGGCCCAGAAAGAGACAGTGACTGGCCTGAGATTACACAGTGAGAGGCAGCCTCAGAGGAGGGAGAAGGACCTTTCCCCCACACTCCTGCCCAGCTGCCTCTCTCTTTACAGGTTGGCACTGACTGGGACCCCAAAGAGCGTCTTTTCCGGAACTTTGGGGGGTTATTGGGGCCGCTGGACGAGCCTGTGGCCGTGCAGCGCTGGGTCCGGGGCCCCAACCTCACAGCCACAGTGGTCTGGATCGACCCAACCTATGTGGTGGCCACATCTTATGACATCACAGTAGATACGGAGACCGAGGTCACGCAATACAAGCCCCCACTGAGCCGGCCCCTGCGGCCAGGGCCCTGGACTGTTCGACTCCTTCAGTTCTGGGAACCGCTGGGTGAGACCCGCTTCCTTGTGCTGCCCTTGACCTTCAACCGCAAACTACCTCTCAGGAAAGGTAAGACTGCAGTTCTCAAATGAGGCCCAGAAGCCAGACAGAATAGGACTCGCCAAAGAGGTGACCCCAAGAAGCCAACCATCAGAGCTGATTCCCATCCCTAGAGTAAGGGAAGCATGGAAAGGCTGAGGCCTTGATCTTCTTTCCTGTAGCGTGCAGGGTCCTGCACTGCAGTGTGGTGGAAAGGGGAGCTTTACAGTCATGCACACTTGGTTTGGAACATAACTCTGACGGGTTCATTGGCCTTTTGTCCTTGGAAGTTACTTGGCCTTCCTGGGCCTCAGTCTTAGCACGTGAAGCAGGAATAGTACACCTATCAGGGACCTTGTGGTACATGCGACACAAATCCACTCAAGCGAGCTTGAGTTAAAAAGGGGAGAAGAAAGCCGGGCGCGGTGGCTCAAGCCTGTAATCCCAGCACTTTGGGAGGCCGAGACGGGCGGATCACAAGGTCAGGAGATCGAGACCATCCTGGCTAACACGGTGAAACCCCGTCTCTACTAAAAAATACAAAAAAAAGCTAGCTGGGCGAGGTGGCGGGCGCCTGTAGTCCCAGCTACTCGGGAGGCTGAGGCAGGAGAATGGCGTGAACCCGGGAGGCGGAGCTTGCAGTGAGCTGAGATCCGGCCACTGCACTCCAGCCCGGGTGAAAGAGCGAGACTCCGTCTCAAAAAAAAAAAAAAAAAAAAAAAAAAAAAAAAAAAAAAGGGAGAAGACTGGAAGAATGCAGAGGTCTCCTTCACAAAGCTAGGAAATGTCTCAGGCCTTACTGTGAACCAGAGGTGCTTTCTCCATCTCTCTGGGGCCATCTTGCTCCTCATCCTGTCGTGTCTCTATGCATCGACCTCAGACTCTGGCTCCCCATCCATGGCATCTCAGTGCAACAGACACTGACCAGGGACTTTTAGTTCCCAGGTTCCACATTCTTGGGACAGAAAATCGGACTGGCTGTCCCAGTCCATTCTCTGGCCAGGTGGGCAGGGTCATGTGGCTCTCTGCCCACTTGGCTGAGGCTAAAGGAGTAGGCTCTGAACAGAGACAAAGGCTGGGCAAATTTCCTGCAAGGAAGGGCCTAGTACAAGTAACTCCCCTGGAAGATATGAGGGATGAGCCTCTGGAGGGAAAGTGGCCAGTATGCAGGAGGTGATAATTGTAGGTGTTTCTTTCCCCCACCCCGTCCTATCACAAGAAGGTGGGTAAGAGGTGGGGTACCCTAGAGGAGGAGGGGGTGCTGGTGGGGCTGCAGCAGATCCAGGATCCAGGGCAGGCAAGCTGTGTCCCCCACACACCTGGACCTCCCAGTCAAGGGAAGAATGGCAGCAATGCACAGCAGGTAGGGACAGGGGCTGTGCCTCAAGGACAAAGTCAGAGAAGGTGCTCTAAGCTGAGGGGACAGAGCTGGCCAGTGTCTGTGCATGAAGGGCTGAAGTGCCCGAATACAGGCTTCTGAGGGCTCCGGGAGCCCCCGATGATGGTCAGGAAAGGGTGTGGGACACAAACCAGACTGTTCCCTTCTTTCCTAAAGTGCCTTGAACCCACTGCTTTATTGCATCCTAAAGTTGGGAGTCTAGAGCTTACTGCCTTGATTTTATAAAACTCAGTTTTATAGGCACAGAAAGTCCCTTGGATTAGCCCAAGGTCACTCAGCAAGCTGTGACTCAGAAGTAGGGCTGTGACAGGAACTGAGGTACCCAACTCCTGGGTCTGGCCTCCACAGAGTCTGTGTGTGGGGGGGGGGTGCTTACTGCCTGCTCTGCACCCACAGATGATGCCAGCTGGCTGCATGCGGGACCCCCCCACAATGAGTACATGGAGCAGAGTTTCCAGGGCCTGAGTAGCATCCTGAACCTGCCTCAGCCGGAGCTCGCAGAGGAGGCTGCCCAGCAGCACACACAGCTCACAGGCCCTGCACTCGAGGCCTGGACAGACAGGGAACTGAGCAGCTTCTGGTCTGTGGCCGGACTGTGTGCCATAGGCCCCTCTGCTTGCCCCTCCCTGGAGCCCTGCAGACTGACCAGCTGGAGCTCTCTGTCTCCCGACCCCAAATCAGAGCTGGGACCTGTCAAAGCAGACGGGCGACTCAGGTAGCAGGGCCCCAGCCAGTACCCGTGGAGAACTCGGGGAATTGCACCTTACAGACAATGGAGGGGTGTCCCCTCCCACAGGCAAGAACCAGAGGCCCAGGCTGCACACCCATTCAGCCATCAAGAACCCACACAGATGACAGGGTGGACACAGTATGAACTACTGCTGATGTCTCTGCTGGGGATCAGAGGGCTGGCAGGAACGTGAGAAGGGTGCCAGCAGCATTCCACACCCAGCTCTTCCTTGCCTTCCTCTCTAGTTTTTTTTTTTTTTTTTAACTTAAAAAGGAAAATGGGTGGTGGGGGGAGAAACTAGAACAGAAGATGTGCAATAGGGCTCAGAGCAGCCCCAGGAAGTGGGCCGTGTCTATGGGGAGCAGGGGCCTGCCGAGCCCACCTGCTATTGTTCTGGATGAGGCTGGGCCTGCCTCACTCTCCAGGGCCTCATCCCCCAGCGTGGGCCTGTGGTGCTCGTGGCTGAGGCTCCACGAGGGTGCAAGTGCCCTGCCAGGCTCTAAGGCCTGAAGAATCGGTGATATGGGGGGCACTGCAGAGCTGGGCTCTAGCAGGACAGTTATATTGTAGCCAGGGGACCCTGGAAGTGGGGTGGGGCTGGCTCCAGGGCTTTCCAGCATACCCTGCCCCTGGATGGGAAAGGCAGGGTCAGGGCCCACTGAGAGCCATGCAGAGTTTCCCAGGTGAGCACTGGAAGTGTGAGGTCACACGAGCAGCGTGGGAAGAAGACTCTGTCAAGACTCTCAGAAGAACCTGGAGTAATTGTGCCTGAAGCTCAGCGTGAAGTCTGAAATATGCAACAGAAGAAATATATCTCTATCTCTCTACTCTGGGCTCTGTGTTTTTCCTCCTGGGTGTCAGGAAGCCATCACCATTCATTGGGTCTTCTCCAGAAGTCTTAGCTGGTAGCCTTGAGAAGGTAAAGATCTCATTCCCTCAGATGGAGAACACTTTAGAATACACCCAAGAGGGACTCAAGAACTCATCTAGCCTGGGTGCAGGGGTTCACGCCTGTAATCCCAACACTGGGAGGCTGAGGCAGGAAGATTGCTTCGGCCCAGGAGTTTGGGACCAGCCTGGGCAACACAGTGAGACCTCGTCTCTATGAAAAAAATTTTTTTAATTAGCCAGGCGTGGTGGCGCACATCTGTAGTCACAGCTACTCAGGAGGCTGAGGCAGGAGGTTGAAGCTGCAGTAAGCCAAAATTGTACCACTGCACTCCAGCCTGGGTGATAGAGTCTCAAAAAACAAATATCTAATCCAACTCCTTTTTTCTGAGGGGTAAACAGGCCCAGAGAGGCTCGAAGACTTCTTCTTTGCCACCCAGCAGGCCAGGGGACCAGCAGGACCTGAGCTTAGTTTGAGAGCCCTGACCCAGCACTTCCACCCCCACCACCGGGCCAGGCTGCAGCAGATGCTGGTTCCTCTATCCTTGGCCTTAGCAGGGCCCATCCTAGAAGCCTGGCCCTGCCACGCGGGGTACCTTCAACAGAGGCAATCCCAGCCATGGCCTGGTGGTTATGATTGGGGCGCTTTTCTTTTAGGGGCAGGAACAGCAGCAGCCTAGGTCCCTGGTCACTGTCCTAGGACCCATGTTGAAAAGGGTTGTCCATCCTCCCTCCCTTTCCCAAGCCTCCTCTCCCCCTCCCACTCTCCTACCGTTGTCAGCCAGGGCTTGGTATCAGTCCTTCACACCTTACTTAATGTGGGAGCAAGGGTGAAGGTTTCTAGACCTCTAAAGTCACCCTATCAGCCAGCCACACTGATCTCAGCTCAGGTTGGGGAACAAATTCCCACCCAGGCTGCCACATGTCAAGTTCTCCTAGTTGCCAGGACGGGGCAGTGCTGACAACCAACTGATAACAGCATTGGGGTTTTTGTCGGCTAATCATGCCTGCAGTATCTCAATCCTTACAGCTCTTGGAAGGAGAAGGGAGGCATTTTTATTATCGTCATTTAGCAGATCAGAAAACTGAGGCTGTGAAATGACGAGCCCAAAGTCACAGCTAACTATTAGATGATGGCAGCAGCCTTCAGAAAGAGGCAGGAAGCCTCCAGAGCCACTCAGTCACTACACTCTCCTGCTCACATAAGAGCCTGGCCGGGCAGGTAAGTAGGAAGGAACTAATGGCAAGAATTCAAAGGAAAGAGTGCTTAGGTTCGGAGGCTAAGATTATTCATTTTCTTCTGGCTCCTATTTTAGTGAACATCTGAAGCTATACCCTGGTTCTCTAGAATGTTGGGGTTTTTGTTTCCCAGTATCAACTCTCAGGTCAATAAAGAGGAAAAATTAACAACTAGGTTCAGCATTTTAGGCACGGGCAGTAAATATTAGAACACTTAGACTTTGCTGCCCAAGAGCTCACAAACTAGCCGGTGGGTTTAACCTGGGCTATGGCTGTGCTGTGTTAGGCTAGCACAACAGTTTTCAAAGTAGTAGTAGTATTTTTAGAGACAGGGTCTGGCTCTGTTGTTCAGGCACGATCATGATCATAGCTCACTGTAGCCTTGACCTCCTGAGCTCAAGCGATCCTCCTAAGTAGCTAGGGCCACAGGTGTGCACCACCATGCCTGGCTTTTTTTTCCTTTTTTTTTTTTTTTTTTTGGTAGAACAGGGGTCTCTCTCATGTTGCCCAGGCTGGTCTCAAACTCCTGGCCTCAAGCAATCCTCCTGCTCCAACCTCCCAAAGCATTGGGATGACAGGCATCAGCCACTACTCCTGGCCTCAAAGTACTATTAAAAAAAAAAAACAAAAAACAAAAAAACCTTAGGTAGGACATGCACTTGCTGCATCCCTGTCCTTCACCATATTAGATCAGGTCATAGTTAGCCATTATTGTCACCTGCTGTAAACATTTTGAGTTTACATTCTTCAACTCAAGTGAGTCGTGATCCTGACAGGATTCTGATTTAATGGGTCTGAGGTGACAACCCACAATGGTATGCTTTTAAAGCTTCTCAGGCCTTTCTAACAAGCAGGCAGGCAGAACCAGGGAAGCGTAGCCCCACCCCTGCTGCTCTGGCAGGCCTGTCTTGGCCCCACTGAGTTCGAAGCACTGCAGGACCCAGGACCAGGCCCCAGGACTCCTCCTGAGAGGTTCAGAGGGCAGGCTTGGGGGTGGAGGCACTCCTCTCCCATTCTCTCCCCTGTTCAGGTCACTGAGGTGAGTGGGAGCCCAGCTTTGCTGCCCAAGTTCCTAGCAGACAGTGTTCTCTACCCCCCCACCTTTCTGTAGGGTTAGCTCAGCCTGGAGGCTTGGGTTTTTTGAGGTTTTGAAATCCACTCCAGGCTGGGCCCCTGGGTTCAAATTCAGGATTTGGGCCAGGCAGGACACAGAGTGGGGGTAGGGAGCAGGTGCAGGCAGGCTGGGCACCCAGAGCTACACAATAACTGCTTTGGAGGGAGGAGAAGAGCCTGGACAGAGGCTTTTGTATTTCATGGCCTGGCGTACCCAGTTTCCAGGGCAACCATGGACACCACGGTTCTGTTAGAGGTGGAAGCCAAGACCAGAAGACAGCCAATTGACATTCAGAGCCCAGTTACCTGGGCCAATGGGAAGTGGAGGTGGGCAGTGGAGCTGGGAGGGATCTGGAACTGAGAAGTGCGGAGATCTGAGCGAGTTGGAGTCCCACTGGCTGTCAGGTTCAGCAGAAGCAGGGCCTGTTCCTCCCAACCCCTGCTCTGAAGGTTGTAGCGGGACCCTCAGAGATGCCAGGCCTACAGAGGCAGGAGAGGCCGAGAGCCTGGAAAACTGCTTACAGATGCCCCTGCTCTGAATGAAGCTGTTCTTCCAAGCCAGGGTTCCCAGGGAGGGGTGTGGCACCTGGGGGGAGGGTCAGCCCTGTGGCCCTGCTGGCTGCCCTCAAGGCTGATGCCCTTTCCTGGCATCCCCTGCCACTGCTTCTCCGTGTGCAGACATCACCATGGACAACAGCCTTCTAGCCATAGTCATGGCCACCGGTGAGTACCTACTGCCATTCCGTGTCCCAGGGGTGGGGCAGAGGCACCATAGGCAAAGCCCAGCTTCTTCATCTATAGGGTCACCTCAAGCAACAGCCCTCCCCAGCTAAGACTTGAGAAGTATGCTGTGCACGGCTGGCCTTTGATCCCTCTGGTCCCTTCCCTGTGCCAGGTCCTACCACAATCTTTGGTAACGAGAGGAGCTGGGCACCAGGGGCTGTTGAGCTGGGCTCTTGGGTCCTCTCCTGCCTCCTCAGATGCACTGTTTCTCAGGGTATCTGCTCCATCCCCTCCCTTTGTGTCTCTGTAAAATCTCCCTTACACACATCACCCCCTGGGCTGCAGGCAGGGAAGGGACAGGGCTACTCTGCTCCCCCTCACAAATCTCTGCCCCAAGGACTTGATGCTGTAGCAAAAAGGAAGCTGCCTGCACCTCAGTTTGCCTTGCTAAGCTGGTATCAGTCCCAGGCAGGTCATTCCTACACCAGCTTGTGGAGTGAATTCCAATCTGGTGAGGAAATGGGCCTGCATGTGCTGGGTCCAGGCTGCCCCTTGATGGTGCCTCTGGGGGGAGGGCAGCCTCATCTGCGGTGTTCATCATGGCCATCCTGCTGCTGCTGCTGCTGCTGCACCAGCGTGACCCCCAGTGCTGCCAGGTCCTCTGCACCTGCCACTTCTTCCGGAGTCCCAGCCAATACGTAAGCACCCTGACCCACCAACCCCTTGCCTTCATGGCCCCCACCCTGACCCAAATCCTGACAAAAGGGCACCTGTCCTCTGACCAAGGAGAAACAATTGTTCAGTATGGAAAGGGCCTTTGGAATCTTTCTCTGCAGTATCCAGCCTGGGTTCCCTCTGAGTCAGGGGAGCAGTGTGGAAAGGGTTAATAACAGCTAGGCCCCTCCCTGACCATTGTTAAACATAACTCAGTGCAAGGAGCTGCTCAGTGAAGACAAGGTCTTTTTCCAGCTCCCAAGGGAAAGTACAGAACCCCGACTTCTGGGGGAGGGGGTAAGTGGCAACAACAGCACTGTCAGTCCTCTCCCCAGGGACAGCGTGCCATATGGCATCCTGTACAGAAAGGAAACAAAATCTTCTGAGCTGCAGCCCCCCAGGCTCTGACACCATATCCCAACACTGAGCACCAGACAGGATGGAGGGGTAGGGACAGGAGGTGGTTTTCTCTGACTCCCCACCAAAGGTCATCAGACCTGGCTACCAGACGGTGGCAGAATGAGCTAGTGGCCAGAAAGGAGTGGATTATCTTTACACCCTAGTCCTTTCCAGAAATGCTGAGGGTCTGAGCTTTGTGACTTGGCCCAGGTGGAGAGGATTAAAGGGATGGAGAAAGGGGCATGGAGGGAAATAAAGGGTTTGGAATCTGCTGTCTTGCACACTGACCCTGAGCTTCACCTTGAGTTGTGCTTCATGATCCCAGGACTGCCCACCTCCCTACTTCAGCACCATGGGATGCCACACCGAGGTCCAGCCAGTGGAAAGGAGCCGAGAGTCCCAGGGGATACAGGTGAGGACCCCTGGACCTGCCACCTGGGATGGAGGAAGAAGTGCGTGCTGGGGTTGGGAAGCCAGGCAAGGGGCCTAGTGTGGTGAAGGGGACTAAAAAGAATGCAGGGCAGGGGAAGGATGGGATGAAGACTGGAGAGGCTTCTTGGAGGAGAGGGAGGAGCGCAGTACCCCGAACTTAGGCTTGCTCTGGGGAAGAGGACCCAGACCGAAGCTGGATAACGCTGGTGCATGCCTCCCTGGCTCCCTTGGCTTTTCTTGGTCACAGGGCCACTCCCAGGTGGCTGAGGTATTCTGTGTGGGGCTGCCCAGGAGCCACCAGCTGCCCCTGTGGCAGCCAGCTTGCCTGCCCAGCTATGAGAGTGTTCAAAAGAAGGACCGGCAGCAACAGATTCACCAGCTGATTGCACAACGCTTCGGGCTCCGGGCCTGCAGAGAGGTGAATGTCCAGCCTTCTCAGCCCTGGGTGCCCTGGCTAACCCACCTTTTCACTTACTGCATTTTAACACACAATACCCAATTAGAGGCCCTGGGGTCAGGAAAAGGGCCACTAGTGGAGAACTCAAGGATATGAGTAGAGGCCCCAGTTCACTTCTTGTGTAGATGGTGCAGACCCCAGCCCAGGGAGGGCTAACCAGAGGGGTTTCCATGGAGCCAACATCTCCAGGGGAGATGCAGAAAGCAACAGTCCAAAGAAAGGGTGTTACATATATGGGAGGAGAGCAAGAAAGTGGCTAACACCTTTGTTCTCCCATTTCTTCAGCTGCCACCAAGCTATGAGGACGCCACAAGGTCACTGCCTCCACCGCCGGCCTGCTGTGGCTCTACTCAGCCATCCCGGGAAGCAACCACCTGCCCTGCTCAGGGGAACACCACAGTGTAGGAGGGAGCAACCACTTCTGTCCGGCTCTTCCCCTTTCTCCAGGGGACTGGAAGGGAGAACACTGAGCCTGTGGAGACAGCCCCCATCAATCTCCCCTGCCTAAAGACTACTCCAGCTGGGCCTTGGTACCTGATGCCCCCACACATGGTGCCAAAGTAAACCCCAGGTCACCTCTGCCAAGGATGTGCAGGAGATGAGGAATCCAGGGTAATGTTCTGGGAAAGCAAGATGACATGTTCAAGGCAGAACTCCAGAACTGGGAGGCTTCTCTGACCTCAATCCCTGGAGTGCCTGCCTTCAAGGCAGAGTAGAGTCCCTGAAAGGAAGCCACTGGACCCAACAGGCCCCCTCTCTGGGACCGTAGCCAACACCACCTACCTCCAACAGCCAGGAATGATCATCCAAAATGAGATTTTCTTCCTGGCTCCTCCACTCAAAGGCAAGCCTCTAAAGGTCCTGGCTGGGATGACAATAGAGTGGCCTGACCCCTGCCCACTCTAAGCCCTCACTGAGTATTCCTGAAGCCAGATTCTTTGCTACTGTTTATCGTTTGAGATAAATCAAGAACCAGAAGAGAATGTGGGCTTGGTAGGCCTAGCTCTTCAGGTGAGCAGGAAGAAGCCATTTGTTACCTACTCTGCCCTACCACTGGAAAGACCTCGGCAGTCCAGGGCAGATGAGGCCTGACGGAGCCTCCCAGAAGCATATCCTGCCATCCCACAAGCTCTCTCTCTGCCCTAGACCTGGAGAGGTAGGGAAGAGGCTTTCCTGTGGCTATCTCTGGGGCTACAGCCCCAGCTCCCTTTGCATGTGGCTACGGGAGAAGAACATGACTGTGTTGCTTCCTTTACTGGCTGCCTCCACCCCTCCTCCCAGGGCCCAGCCCCTGGTCTTTCCTGGGATCTAAGAGGGGAAGCAGCAATGACACCCTCAAGCACGAGCTCCCCTCCCTCCCCTCTGGAGGACAGTGCCAAAGCAAGTCCCCCTTCTCATTTCCTCACTCAGATACGTTCTTTCTTGCTTTGAGGCTCCCCCTTCGTGTGCACTAGAGAACCTGGGTAAGGACCAACAAATCACTAGGCAGTTCCATCCAGGTGTGTCCCTAAATAGCATGCGTTCATGACTCTGGCTCACTTTATTTTTGGCCCCAGGTCAGGTCTCCCAAAGGGTTTCCCAGCAGTCACTTCAGAGTCTCCTGCAGTCACCATCAAGCAGACCTCTTCCTTGGGAGGCCGTGTCGTCGCCCCAACCCTTGACTTCTGGTATCACCATCTCCTGTCACCTGGGCTCCAGTCTCTGTCTGATGGCCTCAAACAGGACATCAAAGCATAGCTACCAGTTTGAAGGTGCCCTCCGGCTTGGCAGGAACCACGTGGACAAAAGTCTTGTAGAGTACAGCACCCTTGGGCAGCCTGGTGATCAGATCCACAGCCTCCGTGTTTCTGGGATGAGGCACGTAGACCTCCTTAGTGTAGCGGACTATCCCCTCTTCCAGGGCATACAGACATTTATTCTTCCCAAGACCCACCTGCAACACACAGACCTGGTCAGCTGGTCAGCGAGGTGGCCCGTCCCAGAATTTTGGGACAGACTTCTCACAGAGAGCCACGCCCTGGGGCCGAAGAGGGGGATCAGAGAATGCCATCTCAGGTTCCCTTTCCCACTGGCTGGCACTTCCAAACCTTCTGCTTCTTTACTGACTCATAACAAATGAGGGAAAAGAAAGCTCCAACAGCCAATGTGGGTCACTGTTCAGTCCCAGGGGGCTGTTACCTGGAGCCATGTCTATGTAACTGGTCAGAAGCCACAGTGGACAGATCCCAAAACCCAGGAAGATGCCCTAAATCTTCACTTAAGACTTAAACAACACTAGAACTGTCATATGTCATATTAAAACACTAGTTTGATGTAAATTTTCATCTAGGTAGTGATTTATAAAGTTTAGGCTCTATGGAAAATATAGACCAAAGCTATATGTATAATGCATATGCCAATAAAACAATCATACTATTGCATCAGCTAATACCCATGTAAGCCCTTTAATACCCATTAAGTCATTTAATCCTCACCTTGTAAAAGAGGTATTATCTCCAATGCCATTTTTCAGATGAGAAATACGAAGCAGAGAGGTTAAACTATGTTGGATGTACAGTTTTTAACCATATTTTTTAGCTTTTTCTTTTAGAACTTCAGGCTGGGTGTGTGGCAGATTTTACCCAGGTAGTCCAGCACTATTCTGTCTCTCTGATTAAAAGAATGGGCTCTGGAGCCAGGATGTCTGGTTCAAATACCAGCACTGCTACTTACTCCTGTGTGGTCTTAGGCAAGTTTACTTCACTGTGCCTCCGTTTTTTTTCATCTGTCAAATGGGAATAATATTAGCTACTTTACAGGATCAATTTGAGGATTCACAGTCAACAATCATAAAGGGCTTAGAATACCGTCCAGCTCAAAATATGTTAGCTTTGATTGTTGTTGACATAGCTACACATCTAATGTCTTAAGTTCTAAAAGGTAAAGCTACTACATATGAAATTATCCAAAAAGGGGTGAGGGAAGGGAAACTGTTTACAAAGGAAACTAATATTTAAAATAATGTGAAGAGTAGAGTATCGTTCTGTCTCTGTAACAAAGAACTGTCCTACCCTATAAAAATGATGCCAACTTGCTGAAACTGAAATCCCCACCTGGTATGAACCTAATTTCTGGCACACTGAATTCTATTTCATTAAATTCAAGCTATCTTTCAACCATCTACAAGTAAGTCTATGCAAAGGGAGAGGTCTTAGACATAATGAAAAACTAATAAATTGAAATTAGTTTCCCAAGACTAAAATAATATTTTAGATATCTTGTCCTCCAAGAACTGAGGGTTAGAAAGAAGAACCAAGAATACCAGGCCAATGCAACACCAAAGCAAAACATAGTGATCTGGGAGTTAGGCAGACCTGGTGCAAATCCCAGCAGTCACTTGCTCCTTCCACCCCCTCTAAGTCTCTGGCATTTCACCTGTAAAATAGAGACAATACCCACCTCACAGGGATGCAGTAAGGAAGAAATGAGATCGTGTAGGCATGGGAATCAGCAAAATGCTTGCCATTTGGTAAGCACCCAATACATGCAACTATTACTACCATGCTTAGGGGCAAGGAGAGGTCATCCTAGAAAGGAAAAAGGGGGCAGCAACAGAGCAACTCACATGGGCACCTGGGTGCCAGCGGAAATGGCGCTGTGTTCCAATGATGTTCCCAGCATGAACATAGTGACCTAGAAGAGAAGTCCACAGTGATTGGGGCAGCATAGCAAACTACCAAGAAAACACGATGGCCTAAATGCTGCATACCAACTTCCAAGCCTGCCCCTGGCCAAAAACAACTCCCAGACAGTCCAACACAAGCACTGCAGGATCTGCCACCCAGCAGCTCTTATCTCTAATTGCATGGTTATGGCTCACACCCACCCACCCTATGACCCTTCCTCAGGTCTTATCTGTTCCTTTAATCTGGAGCCAATTATGATGGTGAGGAAGAATAGGGCCAGGAACATGCAGGGTTCTTCTGCTCTCCTAAGGAACACCAGGACAGGGAGCAGCTGGGAAAGGGAAGCCAAGGCACATCCTCACCTTCCATTTTCTTAATGCCTAGGCGTTTGCCTGATGACTTTCCACCAAGGTTTCTGGAGCTACCACCCGACTTCTTGGATGCATATCTGACAGCAAGAGCTGTAGCAGGAGTGGAGCTCAGCAAGGATGTAACTGCAAAGAAAACAGAAACATTGTTCAGACAGACAGGCTCAAACTATTTCTGCCTCAATGGGGCACATGCTGAGAGGTGAGAGGTGGTGGGGAGATGAGAAAGATGTGTCAGGGGAGCAGAAGTGCCACTGAGTGTATTAGTTCTCAGGGAATACCTGAAGGTCCCTGGCTTTCTTCTTTTGGGGGAGGGGGCGGGGGAGCAGTGAAACATAAATGGAAAAAAATAAACATCATGTGTTCTGGGTCCTGACACATTTAGTCTAAATGTGCTGAGGAGAAATGGACACCACAGAGCTGCCTGCTTCAGAGGCTCACTCACCCTCATGCACCATGGAGGGGCCAGAACAGACTTGGGAAGCCCAGCACATCCAGAGAGGCTTCTGTTTCAGGCTCACTCACGACTTTTTCTTTTTTTTTAAGACGGAGTTTCACTCTTGTTGCCCAAGCTGGAGTGCAATGGGCGCAGTCTTGGCTCACTGCAACCTCCGCCTCCCGGGTTCAAGCGATTCTCCTGCCTCAGCCTCCCAAGTAGCTGGGATTACAGGTGTGTGCCACCACGCCCGGCTAATTTTTTGTATTTTTAGTAGAAACGGGGTTTCACCATGTTAGCCAGGCTGGTCTGGAACTCCTGACCTCAGGTGATCCCAAATTGTTGGGATTACAGGCCTCACCCATGACCTTCTCAGCTATTCACTCATCCACTGCTCACCAAATACTAGTAAACTAAAAGGGTAGCTGGTCTGAAGGTGGCTCCCACAGGGTCCTGGCCATTTCAGAAGGCTGGGCCCTTTCTTCTCAAAGCACATCAAGCAGAGGTCCAACCATGACCCACAGACTGCCCTTGTTAATATGACCCCTCCATACTCATTCCAAAGTGCTCAATAGCATTCATTTGAAAAAGTAAAACAAACTAAAATTCATACTAAGATGGTAATCCCTTGCTGTATGACAAGCTTAGGGGTGCAACTCCTTGCCTGCAGGTCTCCAGACACAGCCATGATTTAAGGCCCATGCCAGTGTCTTTAGAGAAGCTTTGTGGGTCTCTGGAGCCTGTAAGTTCAGAGTGTCTGAAGCCTGGGTTTCTGACATTTCCATGACAACACAGACTAACTGCGGCAAAGGACCAGAGATAAGGACTCAGAAAGACAACATGTTAAATGCCCAGCACCAGGATCTACCTACCTTTAAACATCTATTCATTCATTTACATACTTACTAAGCTCAGGAGCTGGGCTTTTACTTTACTTACATTATCTCATTCACATATATTTGCTCTTCACCCTACTCCCCATCCTCCTCCTCAAAGTAAATGGTGCTACCATTCAGCCAGTTGCTTAGGCAGAAACCACAGTCACTGTGGATTCCTTCTCTTTGCTGACCTCACATATTCAGTTCACCAGCAAGCTCTGTGGATGCTAACTCCAGAACAGATCTCAAATTCATCCATTTTCCTCCAAGTTCACTGCCACCACAAACGTCTTGGCTAAATCATCTCTGCTCAGGGATATTATGGCTTTCCATCTGATTTCCTCATTTCCACTCCTATCCCCTTTAAATTTACATTACAGGAATAGTTTGCTTCTCAAAATGTAGAACTGGCTCAAGTCACTCTCCTGTCCCTCACTCTACACAGGGCTAGGTCTCCTGTCATTCTTTTTTTTTTTTGGGGGGGGGGTAAGGATAGGGCCCCATTTTGTCACCCAGGCTGGAGTGCAGTGGTATGTATGTGGCTCACTGCAGGCTCGACCTCCTGAGCTCAGGTGATCCTCCCACCTCAGCCTCCTGGGTATCTGAGACCACAGGCAAGCGCCACCACACTGGGCTAATTTTTGTATTTTTTGTAGAGATGGGGTTTTGCCGTGTGGCCCAGTTGGTCTTGAACTCCTGGGCTCAAGCGATCCGCCCGCCTCGGCCTCCCAGTGTTGGGACTACAGGCATGAGCCATCATACCCCGCCTCCTGTCATTCTTTAGTTCTTAAATGTTATCTCCTCAGAAGACTTCCTTCACCGTTCAATCTAAGAAAACACACACACACTCATTTTCTTTCTTCACAGCACTTGCCAGTTTGCAACTACTTTGTGTGTTCATTTATTGGCTTATGCACCAGAGAAAACCGTTCGGGGGCTAGAAGCCATGTCTTCACGTTTTCTGCTGATTTTCTGAACACCTGCCGCCGTGTCTACCACAAAGTAAGACCTCAATTTGTTGAATGAATAGATTAATTTTTTCATCACCAATGTGCCATTGTTACTAATACTCATACAGAGAAAGGATCCACCCAAAACCCCAACCGCCAAGGAAGCCGTCCGTGCTCCTGAGGCAGGGGAAGGCCAAGTGCTCCTCCAACTCCCCCACTCATGGTTCTACCCAGGATGTGTCACGTGACCAGCGACAGCGTCCCTCAAACCTGGAGTGGCCCACACACTTCCCCTCGCATCCAGGGTCCTCCGCGGGGATCAGTATCACCTCCTTCCCTCCCTGCTGGAGCTCCACTCTGCCTCCCCGCCTCGCCCCGCTCTGACTACTGCGTCCCATTACCAGCTGTTCGGGTCCTCAGCGCCAGCACCACAGACGCCATGTTTGCGTTCACTCACTTCCGGTCTCGAAAAGGTTCTACTTCCGCTATCAGGAGATCTACTTCCGGGCCCTGCGTGGCAGTTGAAAGAGTGGCGGGAGAAGTTGCAGGTGAGTGTACCCCGCTGCAGGCCAGCGGATTAGGCGGGACTTCCCTCCTGAGCACCTATCTGCAGAGTCTTGGTGGCTAGGGCGTCCAGGAGCCTCTGCAGCGGACCGCCAGCCTGAGAGGCGCAGAGCTTGTCGGACAGGGGCCCGCTTGTCTCACTCCCCTCATTTGCAGATGTCAACGGAGGCCCAGCGAAGGGTCAGAGATGAGGCCCCCTCCCTAGTCATTCAACTTACTTTATTCAGCCAGCTGTGTGCTAGATGCTGTACTAAGCGCGGTGGATGCATTATTTTATTTAATTTTCACCACCTTATAAAATGGGTGCTGTTATCATCCCTGTTTTACTAAGGAAGAAACTGAGGCCTAGGCAGGTTACATGTCTCCTCCTGGGTCATACCTACAGTGTTAGTAAATGTTCCAGGAATGATTAGCTTTGCATATGACCCAGCAGTTTTACTCCTAAGTATATACACGAAAGGGATTTGAAAACATACACCCACAAAAAGTAGTACATCAGTGTTCATAGCAGCATTATTCATAATAGCCAAAAAAATGGAAACAAATGTCCAAGTGATGAATGGATAAACAAAATGTAGCATATCCGTACAATGGAATATTATTAAGTCATGAAAAGTAATTAAGTACTGATACAGGCTACATCACAGATAAACCTTGAAAACATGCTGAGTGAAAAAAGGCACAAAAGGCCACATATTGTATGATTCTATTTATATGAAATATCCAGAATAGGCAAATGCATAGAGACAGATGTATGGTTGCCAGGAGCTGGGGAGAGGGAGGGAATGGATAGTGACTGCTTAATGGCTGCAGGAATTCTTTTTGAGGTGATGAAAATAGTGATGATGGTTGCACAACATTGTGAATATGCTAAAAAACTACTGAATGTACACTTTTAAAAGGATATTGTGCTGTGCAAATTATATCTCTATTTTTATTTTTATTTTTATTTTTCTTTAAAGCAGGGTCTCACTCTGTCACCCAGGCTGGAGTGCAGTGGTACAATCACAGCTCATTGCAGCCTTGACCTCCCAGGCGCAAGCGATCCTCCCACCTCAGCCTCCTCAGTATCTGGGACTACAGGTGTGAGCTACCATACCCAGCTAATGTTTGTATTTTTTTGTAGAGACGAGTTCTCACTATGTTGCCCAGGCTGTTCTTGAACTCCTGGACTCAAGTGATCCTTCTGCTTTGGCCTCCCAAAGTGCTGGGATTATAGGCATGAGCTACCATGCGCAGCCTATGTCTCAATTTTTAAAAAGAACAGTTTTTGACCAGCTGTGGTGGTTCATGCCTGTAATCTCAGCACTTTGGGAGGCCAAGGCGGGCAGATTACTTGAGTTCAGGAGTTCAAGACTAGCCTGGCCAGCATAATGAAAACCCGTCTCTACTAAAAATACAAAAATTAGCCAGGCGTGATGGTGGGCGCCTGTAATCCCAGCTAGGCTGAGGCAGGAGAATCGCTTGAACCTGGGAGTGAGGTTGCAATGAGCCAAGATTGTGCCACTGCACTCCAACCTGAGTGCCAGAGCGAGACTCCATCTCAAAAAAGAATAACTTTTGACATCTCCATTTCAAATGTGAAGATCAACAAGGGGGTGGAGGTGTTAAATCTTGTTACCACCTCCCCCCATTAAAATTTTGTAATGGTAACTCTACTTTGTTTATACCTCAACTTGACCTGGAAAGAATTTGAGGAAGATTCCTTTTAGATTACCAAGAGTTAGAGTTCCAGACTGAATGTGTTGGGACCATGTCATATTTCTCTGTTTCTGTATTCTCTGTATCTTATATTTACGTCATAAAGCCTGGCTATGGAACACAGGTGGTGGACTGAATTGAATGCTCTAGTCTGTGTCGTATGTCTCTTTTCCTTTTAGGGAATTATTTGATAGCACATACTGATGGCTCTAAGGAAGTCATCACCCTCACAAGATTCTGGTGATAGTGACTCTGAGGTGTTGCCAACATTTGCCTTTCTGAAGAAGGAACCATCTTCAACAAAGAGGAGACAGCCTGAGAGGGAGGAGAAGATTGTAGTGGTTGACATCTCAGATTCTGAAGCCTCCTGTCCTCCAACACCAGGGTTACTTTCACCACCTGTGTCAGACACAGCTGAAACTGTCACACAAACGCAGCCAGTCAGGTTGCTAAGCAGTGAAAGTGAAGATGAAGAAGAATTTATTCCTCTGGCTCAAAGGCTTACATGTAAGTTTCTGACCTACAAGCAACCGAGCCCTGAGGACTCTAGCTCCCCAATTAAAAGTGTTTTGGATCATCAAAATAATGAAGGTGTATCATGTGACTGGAAAAAGCAGCCCTTTCCAAAGATCCCTGAAGTTCCTCTCCATGATACCCCAGAGAGGAGTGCAGCAGATAACAAGGACCTGATCTTAGATCCATGCCGTCAGCTTCCAGCCTACCCCTCTACCTGCCCTGGCCAGAGCAGCAGCTTGGTAGTAACCAAAGCAAATTCTGATATCCTCCCACCACAGAAGAAAACCAAGCAGAGTCAGAAGGTCCAGGGAAGAGGCTCACAGGGATGCCGGCAGCAGAGACAAGCAAGGCAGAAGGAAAGCACCCTGAGACGACAGGAAAGAAAGAATGCAGCACGGGTTACCAGGATGAAAGCCCAGAGGCCAGAGGAATGCTTAAAACACGTCATTGTGGTGCTGGATCCAGGTCCTCACATGTATCTTTGTCCTGTGCTGAGTTATCTGCTTTCTGGACCACCCACTGACAGTCCCTTTTCTATCTGTTGCAGTGCTTTTACAGATGGAAGGTGGGGGCCAGCTCCTGGGAGCACTGCAGTCCATGCAGTGCCGCTGTGTGATTGAGGTGCAGGCCGTGCCTTGCAGTGTCACTTGGAGGAGAAGGGCTGGGCCGTCTGAGGTAGGGATTTTCTGGCTGACATTTCCTCCTCCTCCCCTTGCAGTTACAGGATAAATATGTTTTTATTTTAAAGGATACTTAGCAGTCAGGGCCCCAGCAGGAAGAGAGATGGCACATTCAACTCAGGGTAATTGAAGGAAGATTGAATAAAGGGACTGTTTGCCAAGGCATGGGCAGGGTACGAGGAAACTACTAGTGACAGCATGGTACCTCACAGTAATAACAGCACAACTTACGGTTTTTCAACCTCAGAATTATTGACATTTTAGATTGGAGAATTCTTTGTTTTGGGAGCTGTCCTGTGATGTGCAAAATGTTTAGCAGCATTCCTGGCCGCTATCTACTAATGTACCCCTCTCAGTCATGACAATAAAAAATGTCTGCAGACATTGCCAGATGTCATTTGTGGGGAAAAATCACCCCCGGTTGAGAACCATTGGCATAGCTGTTACCATCCCTATGCCTGAAGGGATGAGGGGAAGGAGTGGTTAACAGAATCCAGGAGAGAGACATGGAGAGAGGATCACCTTGAGCGAAGCTATGAGCTGCCATAGAGGGGGACGGCAAACCCTAGGTGACCCCGCTGGGAGGGAGCCAGGGGAAAAATACCGACTTCACTTTCCTCCTTCCCACTAGTCCTCTCCTCGGGTTCCCCGCTGGTGACACCCAGCTGGGAGCCAGAAGACGTGGGCCCTGTGTTTTTTGTAGAGATCGTAGTGTGGAGCTTGTATATTTGGTAGAGACGCGGTTTTGCCATGTTACCCAGGCTGGTCTTGAACTCCTGAGCTCAAGCAATCTGCCTGCCTTGGCCTCTCAAAATGCTGTGATTACAAGTGTGAGCCACCTTGTCTGGCACTAAGATTCTTTATCTCACCAGAAGCATCTTGTATGAAAAAAGAAAAAAAAAAAGTATTTTTTCCTCTCTTTGATTTCTTTTTTGGATCTGATAACTTTCTCAGTAACACAGGACAGTTCCCCACACGTTTTACTCTGGGGGTATTAGTAAGCCTTTATATTCATAGAGCAGCTTACCCTCTCAAGGCACTCCCACATTCTCTCTTGTGTTTCTGTCAGTCATCCTATAGGGTAGGACTTCTCCCCACATCACAGGTGGGGAAACTGGGGCCCAGAAAAGTTAAAAGCCTTATTGAGGATCACAACGGGAATGAGAACCCAGAGCTCCCCCGACCTATAGGTCTTGCTTTGCTTATAGGGACCCAATCAGAAAACTTTCTATAAAAGTCCTGCTCCCCAATTACTCCATAATACTGTACTGCTGGAGGATTGTTGGCCTTGAGGCATTCTTGACTTTGATTATGCCCTACCTGTGACAAACAGGAGGTGCTCTCATAGACTGAAGTTTCCCTTGTGATTCTTGTCTTTGTCACAAAAGAACTTACATGTTTGTAAGGGCCACTCAGCTCACAGCATCTGCCTTCAAAGCCAGAGTCATTTACTTGTACTAAATCCTTTGGAAGAGTTTCCCTTTCCTCCATTCCCCTATTCAAAATGTACAGAACAAATTGGCCCCAGCCCCTTTCAACTTGCTATGTTCCTTTCTCCTTTTTTTTTTTTTTTTTTTTTTTTTTTTTTTGAGACAGAGTTTCACCTTGCTGCCCAGGCTAGGGTGTAATGGCGTGGTCTCGGCTCACTGCAACCTCCACCATCTGGGTTCAAGTGATTCTCCTGCCTCAGCCTCCCGAGTACCTGAGATTACAGGCATGCACCACCACGCCTAGCTAAATTTTTTGTATTTTTAGTAGAGACAGGGTTTCACCATGTTGGCCAAGCTGGTCTCAAACTCCTGACCTCAGGTGATCCGCCCACCTAGCCCTCCCAAAGTGCTGGGATTACAGGTGTGAACCACTGTGCCTGGCCTGCTGTGTTTTGTCTTTTTTTTTTTTTTTTAAGACGGAGTCTAGCTCTGTTGCCAGGTTGGAGTGCAATAGTGTGATCTCGGCTCACTGCAACCTCCGCCTCCCAGTTTCAAACAATTCTCCTGCCTCAGCCTCCCGAATAGCTGGGATTATAGGCATGTGCCACCACACCCAGCTAATCTTTGTATTTTTAGTAGAGATGGGATTTCACCGTGTTGGTCAGGCTGGTCTCGAACTCCTGACCTCATGATCCGCCCACCTCGGCCTCCCAAAGTGCTGGGATTACAGGCGTGAGCCACCACGCCCGGCTGCTATGTTCTATTCTTATTCACTGTCTCTGAGATGCAGGGCACCAAGACTGAACAATTGAGGGCTGGGAGGGATAGCAACACTGTTTCTTGCCACAGTGACTTCATTCCAGAGGGATAATGCATAAGGGGTGGGAGTTAGTTCATTCACCCAGAAGACCTGGGCCACTCTCACAGGTGCTCATTACCTGCTGACCTCCTTCCCTGGGCTGTGTTCCGGGTACTTTGGCAGGACGGAGAGGACTGGGTAGAGGAGCCAACAGTCCTGGTGCTGCTCCGGGCAGAGACATTTGTGTCCATGATCTACAATGGAAAGCAGGTGGGCCAAGCCAGAGGGTAGGAGGACATGGAACAGAGGGCTGACTCTTACTAGGAAGCAAGTATTAATGCAGTTTCTGCCCCTTCATGCAGGGAAGCCTGGACAGCACTATGAAAGGGAAGGAAACGTTTCAGGGCTTTGTAACTGACATCACAGCAAGGACAGCAGGGAAAGCTCTGTCACTGGTGATTGTGGATCAGGAGAAATGCTTCAGGTTTGGATTTGCCCTGGTGATTTCATGTTAAAAGGGGCAGCTCTTGGGCCAAGAGGGGTGAGTTTATTCTTCGCAGATGTAGG
Organism: Macaca thibetana thibetana; assembly: GCF_024542745.1. Taxonomy (NCBI): domain Eukaryota; kingdom Metazoa; phylum Chordata; class Mammalia; order Primates; family Cercopithecidae; genus Macaca; species Macaca thibetana. Next base: position 44,728,358 of record NC_065593.1, on the reverse strand, counting down.
TCACTCTGCAAGGTAGTCTGTCTCTAACAAGCCCGGGGGGATGCTCTGGTCCAGTCTTCTTCCGCATCTTCTGCCTGACTTCAGCCTGGAGCTCTGTCCTTTGATTTCCTCCCCTGCACCAGCACTCGGAATCCTCCAAGCAGAGGGAAACAGGGAACAAATAAACAGACCAAGGAGAAGCAACAGAAACAACCAGAGGCCAGCATAGGGTCCATGGTATCCAGGGTAGACGCTGAAGAGGTAAGAACGTCCTGTTGCCTGAATCGGGCTGGGTACTCACTGGTCACCTGAGACTTCCTATTGATAAAGAATAAAATGCCTGCTGCATACTGCTTTCTCTCTTGGCACTGAGAAAGAGAGAAGGTGCCAAACAGGGAGCCAAGGGGCTGTGGTGTGGCTTTAGTGGACAGTGACTTGCAGCTAGTCTCTCTCTACCCCTCCCGTCCATCGTTACTTTTGGGTTTCTAGGCATTGGTGGATCTGCAGCTACACACAGAAGCCCAGGCTCAAATTGTGCAGAGCTGGAAAGAACTGGCTGACTTCACATGTGCATTCACAAAGGCTGTGGCTGAGACGCCCTTCAAGTGAGTAACCCCAGCAAGTCCAGCCTCCACGCTGGGCCTTGTCCTTTACCATGGCTCTTGCAGTCAAAGCAAGTGTCCCTTTCCCCTCATCTCTGCAGTCAGCCCATTGTCTCTCAAGCTGGAGGCAGAAGGAGCTGACCTCATGCTGGGGATTCTTGGGAAGAGTCCTCAAGCCTAGCCCCTTTTCAAATATTCTGCTTTCGCTTATGTGTAAGTATGTGTTCTACAGGCTGACATCATAGGCCAGGTTACCATAGGCCAAGTTACCAGGATTCATTACAGGTCAGATCACAATGTAATAAGCACTCGGAAAGGAAATTTTTAGCCTTAGTTCAAGGAGTGTTCATTGTCAGAATTTAAAATAAGTAAATGACCTCAGAGACAATCCAGTCCAAGTCCCTTATTTTATACTTGAGGGGATGGAGGCCTGAAGAGATTGACTTGTCTAAGGTCCTAGCAGTGAGAAGAACCAGAAATAGACTCCAGATTTCCAAATATTGAAGAATCTGGTACCTTTTCTTCTACCAAAATGGACTAGACGTAGTTTTTAAATTAATTAGCAACTGGCACTATACCTGGGAACAAAGTGAGCAAATTGTCAAAGGCACAAGAAGGCCAGATGTAACATGGTGCCCACCTCTTCCAACGTCAGTGGGTGGGTTTTTCAGTTGCCACTTGAGAGAACAGGTGTAAGAGAGTAATGAGCAACTTGCAGCTCTCCAACTATGCTGTTGCAGGAAACTCCGAGATGAAACTACCTTCTCCTTCTGTGTGGAGAGTGACTGGGCTGGAGGGGTGAAGGTGGACCGTGCTGGCAGGGGTCTCGCACTGGTCTGGAGGAGACAGATTCAGCAGCTGAACCGAGTCAGCCTGGAAACGGCCAGTGCAGTTGTGGATGCCTATCCCTCCCCACAGCTCCTGGTACAGGTATGCCACTCCAGGGCTCAGGGGTCACTGCCCATTGCCTGCGCATTCAGTGAGCCTCCGGATTTCCATGGACAACTGTTGAGGGCCCACAAAGGCCTCACAGGTCAGCATTGCAGGTCTGCTAAGATCAGAGTTGCTAATGCTGACCCAGGGAGGGAGGACAGGTTCTCATGCCCCAAGCCAAGCATAGAACCCTCTATGCTCATGGAGAAGGGATCACTGTGGATGGTACCATATTAAGAGGTCATGTACCACTTCCAGGCTTATCGGCAGTGTTTTTCGGAGCAAGAACGCCAGAATTTGCTCGCAGACATACAGGTGCGCCGTGGGGAAGGTGTGACATCCACTTCTCGCCGCGTTGGACCAGAGCTATCGAGGCGTATCTACCTTCAGATGACCACTTTACAGCCACATCTCTCTTTAGATAGTGCTGACTGATTCTAGCCCTCAGGGATGGGATGAAAAGCTGGAAACTTCCACCTTCCCAACCTCAGAGCCTGACTGCAATGAAGAGACTGGCAGCACCTCCTGAAATACAAGCCTAGGTGAGGCCCAGTCTTTCCTGGGTCTTGTTATTTGTGAAGGTCTGCCTGTCAGCTGGGGCAGAGACTGAAATACTGCCACCTACCTTTGGCATTTAATGTTCCTCTCCTGGCAAAAATTCACTGTCACAAACCACCCCCACTCCTACCCAGCCAACCCTCAAAACACAAAGGAACAAAGACAGTCCACTCAGACACGTATTTAATAACTGTAGAAATCCAAAAGAATTAGCATCAAATCTTGGAAGTCGTGAATGAAGCTGTGGGTTGGCTTGACTGGGCTCAGCCACTGAGCTGCCTCAACCGGCCAAGGAACGGGATTATGATGACTATGCAGACTTCTATATTGTCTTCATCTCATTGTATGTATTATGTATTTAGTTTCAATAAAGCATTTGTACCAATGGCTCTGGAGCTTGGAGGAAGACTAGAGGAATGTGTAGTGAGTCTGAGTAAGGTGTAGACCTACGCAGCAGAGCTATGGGGGAGAAGATTAACAAAGTCCTTTCTTCCAATATCAGGACAGTCATGAGTGGCAGTCCCATGCAAAAGGTCATTAGGGCTAAAAGGCCCTCTGTCTCTGAATTATGACAGATTCTTGCTCCCTCCGGGGGGAGCCAAGGAGCTTGCAACTGGGAGTCTGCAGTGAATGAGCACCATGACACAGTCATTTCTGATCCCTCTATCCAGCTGTTGTGAAAAGATGAAGCAAAGGAGGCAAGAAAATGCTTACTCTAGCAGACAAGAGAATGGACAGCGCGATCCTTGTTTGTGCTAGTCATTGGGTGATGCACCACTTTTCAGCTCCATGATGCTACTTGTTTCCCTTCATTTCCTGTTTCCATTTATTCCCTTCAGTTATGGTCTAGAATCAAACAATTCTAAACCTCAGTGTCTTATGAAGCTGACACTTCAAAACCTGCAAAAGCAGGTTGCCTTTGAGGTATTTAGTCACACCAAATACAACTAGAGCTGTCATAGACAGTGTAGGTTTGCAGAGATCCACCTCCTTGCTTACTGGCAATTAGGGAATTAATGCTCTAAAATTGAGGCAAGGAGCCTGGACTGTTGCCATTTTATGGAAGCCATATAAGTTGGGCAGGACTCCACAGGAGCTGCCATGACCTGATGATAGCAAGAGATTTCTATCTCTGAGTCATGAAATCTGTCTACCATGAAAGATTCTATGCTTCGCCTGAGGAATCAATTCTGGTGTGAGTTCTAGTCTCTCAGGACATTATAAAGGAGGGAAAATGATGTAAAGGGAAAAAAGAATACCAGAGTGGGAATCCAGTTTTGCCTCAAACTAGCTGGGAGACTAGGCAAGTCATGGAAGCCCTGTTTCTCTGTCTGCAAGTGTTATATTGGACTGGATGGTCATGAAGTCCCTTTCATAGCCACAGATTTTGTGTGGCTGCTAAAATGCTTATATCTCTGAGGTCCTGAAGAAAACAGGAATACCCCTACCCCCTAATTTAGACTGGATTTACTGAGTGTGGTGTTTTAAGTCCCCAAAAACTTCCTCCTGATCTGCCCTGATTCCCCAGGGAGGCATGAAAGAAAGGGTTTGTGGCATACAAAAGTATAAATGTAGTGACAGCTGACCATTTAGTAGAAACGAGCCTTGCCTTTACATAGCTTTGTATAACAACTAGAAAAGGCTATGTTTTCTCTCTCCCCACCCCCAAGCCTACTCCTTTAGGCATGCAGGTAACTGCTCCCCCCGCCGCCACCTCCCATTTCTCCTCATTCCACCAGGGAACCCTGACTAAGGAACGAAGAAGTCCTACAAAGAGGAGGTCTCATGTACCCAATCTGCAGCCATTTGATGATGGCAGGTAGGTCTGATGCTAAAAAGAGGTTGTGTCCAGCAGAACCCAATTCCATAGGAATCCAAACTCCAAGGCTGGGAGGCAGCAGGTGCTGGGGACAAGCTCACTGCTGAGAGTCGGTCTGGAGGACCCACTGGAGGATCTCATGGCGGCGTAGACCCTGGACTGCATTGTCATAGATGGTGTTCACGCTGGTGCAGAGGGGCTGCTGCTGTAGCTCTGTCACCCGACAAGCAACCAGCCCTCCCGCCACACCAAATAGCAGCAGCAGCAGCAGCAGCTTCAGCACAGCCCAGGAACGAGTGTGCTTCCGGGGTGGTGGCTTGCGGGGACGGGAGCCGGACTTAGATTCTGGAGGAACAGTAACAGTAGACAAAACAAGTTCAGTCAGAGGAGACCCACTCTATACCAATCTCTGCTAGTCTCCTCCGTACAGATCTAACTACATCCCTTCCTCAAGCAAAAACTCTCCAGGACTTGAAGACAAAAAATGTCTCCAGAGACCGAAACAGAAACACCTTTTCCCTTGGATCTTGAGGGGGTGGATTTGAAACTGGGACTCATTCTGTGTGTCTCGTGTAGCTCACAGCCCTCAGGGTCCTAAGTTCTCCTTGGTAACATGGTGATCCACACCTCTTGGGATCGCAGAGGGAGGGGCTTATCAGAAGGCACCCAGCGCTGACAGAGTACTGTCCACTTGGGGAAGCAGGGTCAGGATTTATCATTATTGTCATTATGATATAATGTATATATAAAAGAAAGCCCAAAAGGTAATACACCATATTGTAAGCAGTGATGATTGCTAGGAATCGGGGAGTACAGGTGGTTGCCATTTTCTGATATATGTATCTAGATAGATAGATATCTTTTCTCAATTCTTTGCAATGAACATATATTACATTTTTAATTAGAAAAAATTGGTTTTGAGATTTTTAGACAAAATTTTAAAAAACTTGACTGAGCATCCACAATGCCAGGAACTGCATGACCCTGCTTCCTCATTTAATCCTTATTACTACCCTGTATGATCTTCGTTTTCAACAAGGAAATTAAAAACCAGTGAGATCAGGAGGGTGGAGGCCTGTGGTCCTGTGCTGTTCAAGACAAGGGTGAGTAGGGGTAGGGCCACAGGCCTCCACTCTCTGTACAGAGCTCCTTCCCTCACCTGCCTCTCCCTCAGGGGTCCCTTTTCACCCAGAAGGTATCTGATCCTCTGCAGCATATGGAGCCACATCACTAACGAAATTCAACCAGACATATTCAGGTAAAACACAAAGATGTGTTTTCTATACAATATGCCTCCCTGAATGCAGGGAAAATGACACCTCTCGTGTTCAAGCAGAGAGGGGTCTCACTGTCGCCCAGGCTGGTCTTGAATGATCCTCCTGCTTCAGCCTCCCAAGTAGCTGGGACCACAGGTGTGTGCCACTACACTTGGCTAATTTTTAAATTTATGTAGAGACAGAGTCTCTCTGTGTTGCCCAGGCTGGTCTCAAACTCCTGGGCTCAAGTGATCTCACCTTAGCCTCCCAAAGCACTGGGATTAAAGGCCTGAGCCACAGAACCTGACTGTAAGGCACTTTTAAGAGTAAACTTGCTGGGCACAGTGGTTCACACCTGTAATCCCAGCACTTGGGGAGGCCGCCTGAGGTTGGGAGTTTGAGACCAGCCTGACCAACATGGAGAAACCCCATCGCTACTAAGAATACAAAATTAGCCAGGTGTGGTGGTGCACGCCTGTAATCCCAGCTACTTGGGAGGCTGAGGCAGGAGAATCTCTTGAACCTGGGAGGCGGAGGTTGCAGTGAGCCGAGATCATGCCATTGCACTCCAGCCTGGGCAACAAGAGTGAAACTCTTGTCTCGAAAAAAAAAAAAGTAAACTTGACCGTGTGTGATTTTTGCATTTCTTTTTTTTTTTTTTTTTTGAGACGGAGTCTCGCTCTGTCGCCCAGGCTGGAGTGCAGTGGCCGGATCTCAGCTCACTGCAAGCTCCGCCTCCCGGGTTCACGCCATTCTCCTGCCTCAGTCTCCCGAGTAGCTGGGACTACAGGCGCCCGCCACCTCGCCCGGCTAGTTTTTTGTATTTTTTAGTAGAGATGGGGTTTCACCGTGTTAGCCAGGATGGTCTCGATCTCCTGACCTCGTGATCCGCCCGTCTCGGCCTCCCAAAGTGCTGGGATTACAGGCTTGAGCCACCGCGCCCGGCTGCATTTCTTAATGATTTTAGAACCTCACCTCTAAAAAAAGGTGAGACTCTGTTCCGGGAATGCTCCAAGACATATCTGATCAAAACACCCGCACAGAAGTATGTGGGCACTGGAGAAACAAGCAAGCTGGGCACTAGCTCCCTAGGAGAGCCCCCCATTCCCTGGCACCAAACCTCTCATCCACTCCCAAGCTTTAGAGAGTAATGTATCTGACTAAGGTGTGCAGGCCTGCTCACCCAGTCATCTATGCCTAGAAACATGAGTGTCTCCACTGTACCCCTGCTGGAACCTCACAACAGGCAGAAAACTTACTCGGGGCCTGATTTGCTTCCTTCTTAGGTTTCTTCTCCTGCTCCCGCTTGGCTGCTTTAAGGGCATCATACTCCTTTCTCCGGCGCTCCTTCTCTTCCGCCTTCTCCCGCTTCCGCAGTTCCCGCTCCTGAGCTTCCTTAGCTCGCTGCTTGGCCTCACGCTTCTTCTCCGCCTCTACAACAAAATATACCAAAATTTCACCTTTCTCTCTCAAACACTCCAGCAGTTTGCTTTCCCAAGTGATTAAAAGTACAGATTCTGCCACCTTTACCCTGGTGCCATGGTTCACATAAGAAATATTCAAAGGAAACAGTCATCTTTCTGCTCCTGGAAGTAGCCCTCCCCAAAAGCAGCTGCTCTCAGGGTTTGCTGAATGGATTCTGATTACGAGGTTCCTCTCCTCAAGCAGCAGAGAAATTAGGGTAAAATAACAAGGAGGACCTAAGCAAAGTGTGAGGGATAAGTGGTGCTCCTGCTCCTCTAGAATTAGGTACTAACACAGAAGGCATAGCAACTGATAGCCTTCTAGCACTCAGCCATGCAGAGAAAAAGCCATGGCAGTTTTCTATGGGACTCCCATCTTCCCAAGCTTCAGAAATGAATGTGGCATGGGGGGACAAGTGAGAACAAAAAATGAGCACTCAAGTTTGGGGTTAGAAACAATGAGGCCAGGAACAGTAGCTCATGCCTATAACCCTAGCACTTTGGGAGGTGAAGCTGGGAGTATCACTTGAGGCCAGGAGTTCGAGACCAGCCTGAGCAACATAGCAAGACTGTCTCTACAAAAGAAAAAAGGATTAGCTGGGTGTGCTGGCGCAAGCCTGTAGTCCCAGCTACCTGGGAGGCTGAGGTGGGAGGATTGATTGAGCTCAGGAGATAGAGGTTGCAGTGAACCGTGATCATGCCACTGTACTCCAGCCTGGGTGACACAGTGAGACCATGCCTCAAAGAAAATAAAAAAAGTAACAATGGCAATGTTGTTCTTAAAAAGTGAACCTACCTTCTTACCATTGCACTGACTGCTTTCTGTTTTTTTTTTTTTTTTTTTTTGAGACGGAGTCTCGCTCTGTCGCCCAGGCTGGAGTGCAGTGGCGCAATCTCGGCTCACTGCAAGCTCCGCCTCCCGGGTTCACGCCATTCTCCTGCCTCAGCCTCCCGAGTAGCTGGGACTACAGGCGCCCACAACCGCGCCCGGCTAATTTTTTGTATTTTTAGTAGAGACGGGGTTTCACCGTGGTCTCGATCTCCTGACCTTGTGATCCGCCCGCCTCGGCCTCCCAAAGTGCTGGGATTACAGGCGTGAGCCACCGCGCCCGGCTGTTTTTGTTTTTTTTTAAAGGCTAGTCAAGTGAAGAAGTGGGAGTGGAGAAGGAAGAAAGAAATCTCTAACTGGTTGTGATCAGTTAGTTGTAAACACCACTGCACTAGGACCAGCCTGCACTTGACTAGTCTTAAAAAACAAATAAGCCTAATAGTTTGTCAGAGTAGCCTCTAGACTTGAACTCATGAATCTGAGAACTGAACACAGGAACACACTCAGATTTACTCAACAGTTCAAGCATGTTTACACACTTCCAAATTACAACCTCCAAATTATTGGGTTCTAAAAATGCATTTCCAAATTAGTTATTTGGAAGGCTGAAATACATTTTTCCAAAGCCAGAATGCCACAAATGATGGTTAAATGTCCTTTTAGGGCTTAAAAGCCCATGTTAGCCATAATGTAGCTGAATAGTACTACTGTAAATACTGTAGCTTTCCACTGCTTCTCCATGTAGAAACAAGCTCCAAGTTCCAGCTGGGCACCAGAATGCCAAGAACACACTCCACCCAGCCTCTAGGGAACACGGGCCACTGAGAGGTGAAGGCAGCAGGGCTCAGAGTAAACATGGGCCTGCCTTGCCACAGTGGCCATGCGTAATAAGGGATGGCTGTAACTTGGCATGGTGCTCTCAGGGACTGCCTGTAATCACTACTGTACATATCCTTTCTTGAACCACAGGAGTCCTCCAGCGAGGGGCTCAGAAATCAGCCAGCCAGTCACCTACTATGTGCCAGGGGTTATTCTAAGTGCTTGAGATGCAGCAATGAAGAAAACAGGCCACGTTCCAGTGCCTATATCATTTACTTTCTAAAGGAGACAATAAACAGGTGAACATAAAGAGGACAGTCATCTGTGCCCTAAAGAAACTAGCAGAGGGGCACCTGTAGTCCCAGCTACTCAGGAGGCTGAGGCAGGAGAATGGCTTGAAGCCAGGAGGCAGAGGTTGCAGTGAGCCGAGATCGTGCCACCGCACTCCAGCCTGGGCAACAGAGTGAGACTCCATCTCAAAAAATAATTAAAAAAAAAAAGAGAAGAAACTAGCACAGGGTATGACAAAGTGAAGGTAGAATGGCTACTCTAGTCTGGTGGTTCTAAAAGGGTTACAGTTAACCTAAGGCAACCTTTGAGCAGAGATGTGGGATTATGAAGCCAGCACATAGAGACTAAGGGAAAAGGAAACCCAGCAAAGCCCCTGAGTGAGACTGCAGTTGGTGTATTCAAGCTCAAATTAATGGCACAGTCTCATTTGTGTGTGCAACAAGGCCGGTGGAGAGCAGGCAAGCAAGCTTGAGCCAAGGTGGGTTTTGCTGGCCTTCCTTGTCAATGAGTTTGGATTTCATTCTAAGTTCAGTGGGATGCCATCAGAGGGTTTTAAGCGAGCAGCAGCATAATTATTTATGTTTTAAAAAGATCTCCCGGACTCTTGTGAAGAGACTGAGTTTAAGGAGATGGCAGCATCATGGAGATATGCTGGAAGGCATTGTGGTGGTCCCAGAATGGTGGCTGGTTACAGAGATGGCACCGAAGCTGGAGAAACAGTCCCACACAGGACTTGCTGACAGACTGGATGTGGGAATTACAGAAAAAAAGGAGTCATTAACATCTTTCCTATTTCAGGCTTGAATAACTACAGGGAAAGTGATTTCCTATTATAGGGAACACTAGGAGGGACTGAAGGGCCATCAGGAATCTCTTTTAGCCACACTTCATATGAGTGCCTATTAACCCTCCAAGCAGAGATGAAATATAAGCAGTTGACTGCCTCTAGAGCTCAGCAGAGAAGCCAGGACTGAAGAGAGATTCATCAGATGAAGATGATACCATCCACCACAATACTGTCCCCCCACCACCCAATTACTGCTCTTCATGACTATTCTACTGGATCCCAGCTCCTGAAGCATGAGAATCCACTGGCTGGGATGAGGACCTGAAAGACAACTACAAGAGGGACAGCCACCTACCACGTTCTACTTCCAGCCGCCGCTGCCTCTCCCGCTCCTGATCCGCCTGCACGGCCTTCATGTGCTGTAACACCTGCAAAGGGAAAGGAGGAAAAGTAGTGCTCTTCACAGTCACGTTTGCTCAGGGAAGTCTCAAAACAGACTGTTTTCAGGCTCCCAGATTATCATGATAGCAATGTAGAACTAAAAGAGTTAGGCTGAATGTGGTGGCTCACACCTGTAACTCCAACACTTTGGGAAGCCGAGGTGGAAGGATTGCTTGAGCCCAGGAGTTCAAGACAAGCCTCGGCAACATAATGAGACCCTGTCTCTACAGAAAAATGTAAAAAATTTGCCAGGCGCAGTGGCACATGCCTGTAGTCTCAGCTACTTAGGAGGCCGAGGAGAGAGGATCACTTGAACCCAAAAGGTCAAGGCTGCAGTGAGCTGTGGTCACGCCATGGCACTCCAGCCTGGGTGAAGAGTGAGACCCTATCTCAAAACAATCACCACCACCACCACCAAACTAATGGAGTTAATTGTATCTTTGTATCCTAAAATTACTGTGCCAACCTTAGTTGGAGAAGAGTGATATGAGCCCAGGTCATTAAAACTGCCAGAAAAAAGTGAAAGACAATGCCAACTTGAATCTGTAAAAAGTTCTGCCATTTACACTCACTCTCACATGCATGATTCCATATGACCCTCAACAACAACTTGGGGGCAGCATTTCCTCCAACACGCCTTCCTGACTGCCCCTGCTTTGGCTACCTTAAGTCCCACTCCATCTACTCCTGTGGAATTCAACACAGGACACTGTAACCACTTGCTACCTATCTGGCTTGGTCATAAGATGGCAGATTCCTTAATGGCAGGAACCGCTGTATGGTCTGTAGGTATCCCACAGGGCATGCTTAGCACAGAGTTTAGCTAATCGCAGGCATTCAATACATACTTGAGGAATGGCTGATTCCCATTTCAAAAGGAAGAAAACCAAGACTCAAAGGATGATTTGTCCACTGCTAATGGCCAGAAAGCAGCACAGCTAAGACCTGAGCACAGTCCCCTGCATTCCTAGGACAGAGCTTGTCCCACACACTTTCACCACATGCACAGGAAAGCTCCGAGAGAAGCCTACACACAGCACACTTGTACTCGGCACTCTGAGCTCCCCAGATCCCTATCAACTCGCTCATGGATGACCTCTAACCACACAATCGCAATGATTCTCGCTATGGTGTGTGGGGTAGGTAAAGACCTTTTCTGTTTGTATTTTTTTTAAGCTGGTATTCTTCGGCTGTAGGGGACAGAGTGTAAGCTTGGAGCCCAACGCAATCCTGACTACCCCTTATTGTATAACCTTGGCAAGTGACTTAACCTTTCTGAGCCAATTTTCTGATCTAGAAAACAGAGATAAGATACACCTCTATGGAGTGTTGTGAAGAATAAATAATATAACTTGTATTGGCTGCCTTGTATAATCTCTGACATTATATGTGCTCAATATATGTTGACATTATATGTTGCTTATTATTTTTACCACGTAAGAAAAAAAGAAGAAAACCCAAACTACTAGCAAAAGGGTCTTGTTTTACTACTGCACTTAACAATTACATTTGAATATGCATGCCTATGAGACAGACATGTATATTCATATTTAATTCTTATTTCTAGAAAACTCCAGACAGGCATACCTCCAGACAAGCACACACCCATCATAAGAAGTATTCAGGAGCAGACCAGCAAAAGGATCTCCTTTCAAGAGCCTGGTTTGGGCCAGGCACGGTAGCTCACGCCTGTAATCCCAGCACTTTGGGAGGCCAAGGTGGGCAGATCGCTGGAGCTCAGGAGTTCAAGACCAGCCTGACCGATATGGTGAAACTCCATCTCTACTAAAAAATACAAAAATTAGCTGGGCATAGTGGTGTGCGCCTGTAATCCCAGCTACTCAGGAGGCTGAGGCAGGAGAATCTCTTGAACCTAGGAGGTGGAGGTTGCAGTGAGCCGAGATTGTGCCACTGCACTCCAGCCTGGGCGATAGAGCGAGACTCTGTCTCAAAAAAAAAAAAAGAAAAAAAAAAAAAAAAGAAAAGAAAGAAAAGAAATCAGGTCTGGACCCAGAGTTAGGGCTCAGGGCACTCAGGCAGTGGAGAAGTCATGGGTCCCGTTGCCATGATGCAGGGAGTGTGGAAAGTGAGAGTCCAGGGTGTTGGCTGAGGAAGAGGAGTGAGGGGAGTGGATCACCTGAGATCAGGAGTTCAAGACCAGTCTGACCAACATGGTGAAACCCTATCTCTACTAAAAATGCAAAAATTAGCTGAGGTGGTATCCCAGCTACTCAGAAAGGTGAGGTGGGAGAACTGCTTGAACCTGGGAGGTGTAGGTTGCAGTGAACTGAAAGCGTGCCACTGCCCTCTAGCTTGGGTGACAGAGCAAGACCCCATCTCAAAAAAAAGAAATTAATTATCTGAAAACACAGGCAATGCAGAAATGGGACAGATTCTCATAGTCTGGAGTCTGTGAACTCCTGGAGGGTAAATTTTTGTCTAGCTACCCTAGTTCACAGCATACAGTAAGCACTTGATGAATACACCGAACAAATCATTTTTAGAAGTTGCTTTAATATGTACCAAGCTGATTAAGACTAACCCATATACCCACCAGGGTTTAGGTCTTACCTGGACAGAGCTAGTAAGACCTAAACTAATTCCTGCAGACAGGCGACCTGATTCTGACTAGCCCAGGCCATTTCCCTACAAAGCCTAAAGGTGTGCTGCAGCTCCAGGACAGCTGTGCCAGAGACCATGGCTTTAGTTACCACATCCACTACGTTGCCTGGAGCTTTGGCTGAAAGACATATGCAAATACAAAAGGCCTTTGTACTCAATAAAAACTATTTTTGTATGTCAAAAACTGTAGAATATCATCAATTTCCTATGGTTCCACATATCATCTACTGAATGGATGGATGGATGGATGAATGAAAGGTATGTATATGCTAAGGGTTTCTTGTGTCAGAGAAATGAAAGTAATGCTGACTCCTCAGGGCTCTGAGGATTGTGAGATGGTGCATGGAAAGCATCCAGGACAAGGAAAGAGTAATCAATGGTAGCTACTGTCAGTTTTCAGAACAGACATCACTCCTACAGCACCCAGTTTTCAAAAGAGGATTTCACTGATCATTTACACTGTTCTCATCTAAGGGAAAACTCTTGTCTTAGCTACTTGGTTGTGTTAACTTTGTACTTGATTTATTATAATAAGTGATGATACAGATGATGAGATTATATAAGAAGCCCTGAGCTAATGATAAGAAGTATCTTACTCTCTTACTCTCTACTTGAGACAACAGAGACTCATCCTTCACCCATGAAATCTAGTAATTAAAGTTAGGTCTTTTTTGTTCAACATGCACCTTAAACATAGCCAAGTCAGTCATTTGGTGCTCAGCTGAAGCAGCAGCAATCTGTTCCAAAGCTGGAGGGAAAAAGTGACTATAGTTGGAGTTATTAAGATAGGTATAATGCTGTTCTTAATAGGCAGGGTACGACACCTTCCAGGCTACTGACCACAGACAATGGTTGTCTTGCATGCTGCTTTCAGTTCCTCACTCCTATGTCAGATGACTCAACTGTAATCAAATACCAGGTCTGCCCAGGACGTGTCTGCTTACAGCTATAAACTTACAGCTGTAACATCTTTATCATCACTTTTATTATCAACATTCCTACGACTGTGCCTCAGAAAGGCCATGGCCCCTAACCCCCTGGTACTGTTAAAACAACTGTCCACACAGTGTCATGCTGCATCATGCAAGCTCCTGGCTTCTTAAGAGAGGAAGTACTGCAGTAGAGAAGTCTTGTTCTGCGACTTGTGAAGTAAATGCAGGCCGGGCACGGTGGCTCACACCTGTAATCCCAGCACTTTGGAAGGCCAAAGTGGGCGGATCATTTGAGGTCAGGAGTTCGAGACCAGCCTGGCCAACATGGCGAAACCCCATGTCTACTAAAAAATACAAAAATTAACTGGGCATGGTAGCAGGTGTCTGTAATCTCAGCTACTCGGGAGGCTGAGGCAGGAGAATCGCTTGAACCTGGGAGGCGGAGTCTGCAGTGAGCTGAGATTGTGCCACTGCACTTCAACCTGGGCAACAGAGCAACTCCGTCTCAAAACAAATAAAAAACAAAAAAATAAAGTAAATGCAGAAACAAAGGTCTCTGCTTGACAGGCTCATAGTGGACATATTTCACTGGGACCTGAATGCTTAACTCCACACAAAGCTCCAGGTGCCCTAGGAAGGAAAAACAGGAGGAGGAGAAATCCCAGGGGAGTATATAAGGCGCCACCGGGAGCTTGCTGCTTACCTTGTTTGCACACTGCTTACACTGCTTCTCATCCAAGCAGTCACCTGCCACCTTGGCCAGGACAGGATCCAGGGGGTTATCCTTCAGGTCCAACCACTTCAGGTTCTAAAGAGATGGGCAATGGGCAAAGAGGCTTGTTAAGCCCAAGTTCACATACATAGACCTTCAGGGTGGAATAAAACGAGCAGGAAGAATGCCCCTCTGTGTTCCACCTGTAGGAAGCGCCATCTGAGGCAGGACAAGGGGGTATTTCTGTCCGTCTTTCTCAGGGCTGTGCTCCAGAGTCCCTGAGTTCTCTGCCACACCTGGCCATGAAATTCTGGTTCATGAATTGTTACCTTGAGCTGAGCAAAGCTGACAGGCAAGGTGACCAGCCTGTTGTTGAGGAGATCCAGGTGCTGGAGGTTGACCAGACGGCCGAAGTCTGCTGGCAGCTGCTGCAGCTTGTTCTTACTCAGGTCTAGCTTCACCAGGTGTGTGAGGCCACAGAAATCCGACTAGGATCCAAAGAGAGAAACTAAGCTAGGCTTGTCCAACACACAAGCCACGACAGCTTTAAATGTGGCCCAACACAAATTTGTAACCTTTCTTAAAACATTACGAGGTTTTTTTTTCTTCTTTATTCAGCTCATCAGTGTATTTTATGTGTAGCCCAAGATAACTCTTCTTCTTCCAATGTGGCCCAGGGAAGCCACAAGACTGGACACTCCTCATCTAAGCCTTGGGCTCACACACTTTGGTGTAACAGTCTGGAAGCCCTCAAGTCAGAGGTACGCCCTGCAAATATCCTGGTTCTACTGTTAGCAGCCGTTCTTCCTCAAATGAAAATGCAGAGAACACCTGCCATTCCTGGTGATAATTACCAAGATGTGTATGGAAAAGGGCTTAGCACAAAGTAGGCACAAAACACTATTTCTTCATCCTCAGTTCTTGCTCCAGCCCACCCTCCACACTGCTCCTGGAGTGGTGTGGGACCCATTCTGTCCTTCCACAGCACCCTATGCTCACCATTGATAGGATCTGTCAAAACAGTGTGCTCATGCATTTTAAAAAGATCAGGCACTCCTGGAGTCCTCAGTCTGATTCTTGTTATTTGCAGCGCCTAGCACAGTACTTAACACAGATGCTCAACGGACATTCTGTGAATAACTAACTGAACAGGCTGGGGCCCAGCTTACCCAAGTCCTGGCTCTTTCTCAACACAGGTCAAAACATCCCCCTGACATTAAACCTTTGCTAAGCACTCATCTGAAAGCGATGGTACAACTTCAGCTAATGAGGCACTATTCGTGTTCTCTAGGGACTTGGAAATGCCAGTGGATCTGCAGTGCAGAGTGAAATGGAAGTTGTCAGTACAGACAACAGAACAAGCTCAGATTCAAAAGTGCACTTGGCTGAATGACCATCTGGCAAAGTGTACAATAGAAGTGTGGCTGCAAGGAATTGCTACCCTGCTTTTATTTTTATTTTTTTAGAGGTGGGGTCTTGCTATGTTGTCCAGGCTGGTCTCAAACTCCTGGGCTAAGTGATTCTCTTACCTCAGCCTCCTGAGTTACCAGGATTATAGGCATGAACCACAGCTCCCAACATATTCTTCTTTTATTCAACACAAAATACTTTCTGGAAGAAGTGGGATCTCAGATGCTTTTTGAATGTTAGAAACAGTTTTTGATGAGCTGTGGGAAGGTACCATGGACAATGAGCAAGGCCTAGGAGTATACTGAGAGGTGAGTGGACTAATGATCCAATGAGGACATTGCAAACTTCTGAACTTGATCCCTGAGCCACAGCCAGGGTCAAACAGGAAGTTACTCTGGAGTACAGCAAGGAGTGGCACGGCTAGAGTGATGGGTGGAAGAGGCAACAATAGCCCACTTAGGCCTGACCGTGCAGGAGCACTGCTACGTCAGAGAGGCTGAGGGGCTGAATGAATCCACTGTCTACACAAGTGGAGCAGAAAGAGAACTAGCAGATGTTGTGCAAGAAAAATCAAAAGGATTTGATTATAGACTGAATGTGCTGACCAAATTGAGCAAATCTCAAGTAATTCAAGTCCTTTGGGAGAATAATGATAAGGTAGTCCCATAAAATCACATTCTTTCTTGCTCCCCACCAAAAGATGCACAAGGAAGCTGTTCACAGCTTTCTCCCTGGAATGCAGAGCAACTTACAAAATGGTCTCCGCATCCTCTATGCAGTAGGGAGGTAAACTATTTTTCAGAGGAATAAAATAATGTAGAAAAAAGATGGGCCCAGTAAGTTACTTAGCATCCTATTGAGTCTAGTTTTCTGTGGCCTTACTTTATCACTGTTCTGAAGAATAAGGCCTCCATCTCAATTCCTTTCCCACTGAGACTAACCACCCCACTCCACTATGCCTCCCCTACACACTCAGATTTAGCTATAGCCTGCCTGTAGGCCTATCCTGAAATTATGCCTTATGACACCCTCCCGCCCCCCATCCACCCCCGAAACAGGAAGGAGATGCATCCGAGGCACCAGAAGGAGTCATGGCTGCATACCAGTCTTACCGGTAGAGTAGTCAGTTTATTACAAGACAGATCCAGGATGGTGGCCTTTGGAAGAGCAGCCTAGGTAAAAGAGGATGAGAAAAACCTGTCAGACCAACACCTGGAACAATTCAGTGACATCTGTTAATGAAGCATTTTCCAGAGAAAGTTCCCATGATTAGGAAAGGCCTTTTTAAAATGGCAGTAAAGAGTAACATTCCTGGGAATAAGAGGAAAAATGAGCCAGTCAACCACGATCTAAGGAAGAATGCAAACAGAAGGGACGTGGCTGTACAACATCCAAGAAGGGAAACCTTAGGCGAGGCACAGGGACTCACATCTGTAGTCTCATAGTCTCAGCTACTCAGAAAGCTGAGAGAGGAGGATCGCTTGAGCCCAGGAGTTTGAGGCCGGCTGGGCAACACAGTGAGACCCCATCTCCAAAAAAAAAAAAAAAAAAAAAAAAAAAGGAAGGAAGGAAGGAAAGCAAAATTTAGATTCTTAGACATTATTCCTAGCACTTTAAAAATAAATATTACCCAGTGTCCCTCTTATTAGGTTTTGGGGCAGGGACAGTGTCTAATAAAGCTTTGCAATTTCCATACTCCCCAGTTCAGGCCCTTCCTCAGAACAAGTACTCAATATTCATACATGTTCCCTGAATCATGACTGATCGAGTAAGTAGCAGAGTGAATGACAGAGTGAAAAA
The DNA here is from genome assembly GCF_024542745.1 of Macaca thibetana thibetana. NCBI lineage: Eukaryota > Metazoa > Chordata > Mammalia > Primates > Cercopithecidae > Macaca > Macaca thibetana. The sequence goes on along the minus strand of NC_065593.1, from coordinate 44,711,105 downwards.
ACAAGGCCCTGCCCGACACATTGGCTCACGCCTGTAATCCCAGCACTTTGGGAAGCCGAGGTGGGCAAATTACCTGAGGTCAGGAATTCAAAACCAGCCTGACCAACACGGAGAAATCCCGTCTCTACTAAAAAAAGAAAATTAGCCAGGCATGGTGGCACATGCCTGTAATCCCAGCTACTCGGGAGGCTGAGGCAGGAGAATCGCTTGAACCCAGGAGGCGGAGGTTTCAGTGAGCCGAGATCGCGCCATTGCACTCCAGCCTGGGCAACAAGAGCGAAACTCCGTCTGAAAAAAAAAAAAAAAAAAAAAAAAAGGGCCCTCACATCCCACTCTATTTTCCCATGGTGTCCAGGCGGGACAAGCTCAGCAAAACTTTCTCTCTAAGGTTAATGCTGGGCTGTTCAGATGCCTGGAGTACATGGTTTCAGAGAGCAGTCCTAGGGCAGGTTGAAATAAGGCTGGCCATCTATCTTCCTGGGGTAGAAAAGAAGGCAAATATTCAGTTAAGGATCCTCTGGCAAACTGCACTTTCTGTCACAAAGTCGTAAAGTGACGTTTGACCACCTAAAACAGTTTTAAATACTACAGTGGGAAAAACCACAATACCAGCTACGAGTATCAGTATTTGCACCTTCCAAGCATTTTCCATTACAATGGTATTTAACCTCGCATTAAGCTTATGAAATGGAAACTATTATCACCATTGTATAAATGAGGAGACCTAAGCATAAAGGCTAACTAGCTTGCCAAGGGCACTCAGCTATTAAGCAATGGAGCTGGGAGGGGCTGGAAACCCGGTTCTAAGCATCGCCATACCCGTCCACTGTGGAAGAAAGACTGGGCCCAGGGCCCAAGACAAATGTAATTTATCAACGTAAGAAAGCAAAGTGCGGGTCACCCAAAGTGAGTCCAGTAGGGCGTTGGCGGGGGTGGGAGGGGGAACGGAGTGAGAAAAGCAGGGATGTGGGAACTAGTTCCACGTTGACAAAACTAGATGCCTAATCTTCCTGGAGCCCTAAGCCTCAGTTTACAGGAGAAAGGTTGGGGGAGAGAGGGGCGAAGGAGACTCCCGCCAGTTTCAGCGGAATTGGGATGAGACTTTACCAGCCAAGCTGGGGGGAGACTTTAGTTTCTTCGAGGTAGGCTGCCTCAGGGCTCGGGCAGCCAGCTGGAATTGCCAGCTTCCTAGAAGAGCCAGGTTCTGGGCCACACCCAGGTCTACCAGGAGGCCTACTCCCCCGGAACGAGTCACTCATTCATTCTCGAATACATCCAGTAACTGCTCCGTGGGCTCCTACTCTGGGTCGGGCATGGAGCTGGGCGCTGTGAAAGTCCCCCAAAGGTGGCAGATTCGTTTCTTGGCCTGTAAAAAGTCTAGGGCCAGAGAAGCAGATCTTCCCTACGCTCTGGAACTGCGCCAAAGTGACACGTGTACATCCCGGGAAGAACCTTGGGCTGGACGCGGCCTCTCAGAGGACTTAGTCCCACCACCCCGCTTTTTTTTTTTTAAAGAAAAGGAAACTGATGCTTCGGAAAGTAGGTGGCCCACACAGGCGCCAGCGCCAGGCGAAGGTGGGCGCCTGGGTCTCGCGGGACGATACTGACCAGCTCCTTCACCGGGACTTCATTCAAGTCGCTGAGGCTCAGGTCCAGTTCGTTGCCGTCCAGCTTGTCGCGGAGGTTCCCGCCCTTGCTACCGGCCTTGGTCATGGTAACGCCGGCTGAGCGGGCCCCGGCTCGGGGGTTCCGACTGGCGGGTGAAAGGAGCTGAAATGCCGCTTGTCAGTTCAGCGGCCCCCCACCCAAACAACGACGCCTGAGCCCTCCGTCGCCGCCGGTGCGAGACCGCCTCCGCCGTGCCTAGCTCCCACCGGTGCCGCGACGACGACCACTTCCGTGTCCACGTCACCTTCCGCGACCACTGAGATGGGCTGGGCCAGAGCGGCCCGAGCGTGTGCGGGCACGCCCCCTGGTGCCCAGAGTGATACACTGCACGTCGCAGCCGTCGGAGGGGTGGGGTTGGAGGCTGCGAGCCCGGTTCACCGGTGGCCCTCGGGCATTATTGCTGGCAGTGCCAAGAGGCAAAAGGGCACGGACTGGACGCCAGAAGATTGGGTTGACATCCAATACTGACCTCATCTGATCACCCCAATCCCCCTGATTAGGAGCAGAAGCTGGGTGTCCTCTAGAACTGCTCCCTGTCCTCTACTTAACCCCCGAATAACCATCATCGGGAAAACTCGACTTCCTGAATTTCTCCTCTCCTCCCCACTCACTGCCTCAGTGCTTGTCTCTGTCCTTCCATCCACTTTCACCCCGCTCCCCGCTGATCTTTCTAAAAATCTGACCAAGTCTCTCCCCTGCCTAAAACCCTTCAAACTTGCAGCTATCTCTAGGATACGGACCACTTTCCTTTCGAGGCTGGGTCCTGCCTGCTTCTGCACCTTCCAAACACGCTCCGGTCCCTGCCTGGCCTAGATGCTGTGTAGATTTCCGGGAGGTGGCTCCCACATCTGGCCCTCCCCTGCGATGGCCCTGCCTCCCCCCACTCACCTCTGTCTAGCTAATTCCTTAGTCTTTCAGGAAATCTCCCCTGAACACCGTGAATGCCAGACTGAGTTAGCCTCCCTCACCCACTTACGGCCCCGTGTGCTACTTTATCATCAAGAGATGGTAGAGCTTGATGGCCAAGTGGGACCTCTGGCACTAATACCCATCCACTGCGTATTCATCCTGGCTCTGCCATTTGTTACTTATAAAACCGCAGGCAATCACCAGGCTTCAGTCTTATCTATGAATCAATCTATGAGACATGTACCTAACAGAGGTTGGGGAGAACTGAAGGGGTAAAACACACCAAGAGCTTACAGCAGTCACTGGCAGTTAGTAAGTACCCAGTAAATATTAGCTACAATTCATGATCCATCTTGTACTATACTTATCTTTATGTGTCTGTCCTTCATTCTGGACTGTGAGGACAGGGATTTTTGTCTTAATCATCTTCGTATGCCCAGAGTCAGCCTGTCTGATGTAGGATAGCTGCTAAATCAGATGTCTGTGGAATAAATGAATAGATAGATGAATGAACGAAGGAATGAATGAACTACTTTACCCACTCCAAACCTCAGTTTACTCATTTTGAAATGGGGATATTAAAGCTTATCTCAGAGGGGCCGAGCAGGGTAGCTCACACCTGTAATCCCAATACTTGGGAGGTCAAGGTGAGAGGATTATTTGAGGCTAGGAGTTCAAAACCAGTCTGAGCAACACAGCAAGACTCTGTCTCTACAAAAAATAAAAAAGCTTGTCTCAGAGGGGAACCAGGAAGACCAAATAAAGTAAGCACAATTGTTATGGGGAGGGTCCTTGTTCTTAGAACTCCCAAGATGGTGGCAGGCCGCTTCCAAGATGGTGGCAAGCCTCTTGTTCTCTGACCTGGGGTTCTTGGCCTCACACATTCCAAGGAATGGAATCTTAGGCTATGCAGTGAATGTTATAGCTCTATTCAGCTCAATTAGGACAAACCCAGGCACTTAGCCATGCAGAAACAATGGCAAGCCTTAGCCTGATCGGGAGCAGCAATGGGTGCCTAGCTGGATCAGGAGCACAGCGGACACCCTGCCAGATCCAGAGGTGTGGAAGTCAGTGGTGGGTCTGTGACAGCAGCAAACAGCAGTGGTGGACCGTAAGCAAAAGCTCAGCTCAAGCCATAACACGGACCAGAAGAGTGTGCAGTTGCAAGATTTAATAGAGTGAAAACAGAGCTCCCATAAAATGGGAGGGGACCCAAAGGGGGTTGCCATTGCTGACTTGAATGCCTGGGTTTATATCCCTATCATTGTCCCTCCTCCTGTGCTCTCAGGCGATAGGTGATTGACTATTTCTTTACCTCCTGTTTTTGCTTAATTAACATTTTAGTGAGCTCTCTTTACTACCTGATTGATCGGGTGTGAGCTAAATTGCAGGCCCCGTGTTTAAAGATGGATGCAGTCACCTTCCCAGCTAGGCTTAGGGATTCTTAGTTGGCTTAGGAAATCCAGCTAGTCCTGTCTCTCAGTCCCCCCTTACAACAGGAAAATCCAAGTGCTGTTGAGGAGGTTGGCTGATGACTGCTCTAACTGCTTCCTGCTGAACTGAGGCGTAGTAGGGGTCATGCAGCTGAGATTTCCTCGGGAGGGGTGCCTTCGATGTCACCAACATCAGAGCATGGATTAGCAGGCTGGTCCAGGGGTCCGCAGTAGATCTTAGTCATGGACTGCATCGGAGGCTCCATTTGAAGAACCATTTGTAGTTTTACAGCTTCGATTCTGGAAGAAACAAACTTAACAAGGAGGTTAAAGATACAGGGATTGAAATGTATGGCCTGTAGTGCAGGGGATTATTTCTTTGGCACACTTCATAGGCCCTGACAATCTGCTTGATAGTTTTGAAAAACTCTGGTCCAGTAAATAATAATTTGGCAGCCGGGCGTGGTGGCTCACGCCTGTAATCCCAGCACTTTGGGAGGCCGAGGTGGGCGGATCACAAGGTCAGGAGATCGAGACCATGGTGAAACCCCATCTCTACTAAAAATATAAAAAATTAGCCGGGCGCAGGGGCGGGCGCCTGTAGTCCCAGCTACTCGGGAGGCTGAGGCAGGATTATGGCGTGAACCCGGGAGGCGGAGCTTGCAGTGAGCCGAGATTGCGCCACTGCACTCCAGCCTGGGCGACAGAGCGAGACTCCGTCTCAAAAAAAAAAAAAAAAAATAATAATAATAATAATAATAATAATTTGGCAATCTGATGGGTGCTATCAATACCTAAGTGAAAGGTTTGGTGAAGGGTTTTAAGTAATTTCCATTGGTTAGCTGCAGGCAAAAGTATTTTTCCTTCTCTGGTGGCTAGCCATTCTGAGGGGAGGAAACTATGTCCTCGTGAGGTTCCCCATTCTATTTCTCCTGCTGAGTACTGGGGCTTGTTTCCCGGAGGGGATTACCCCATACTAGGGGTTCTTCTATAAGCATTTCTAATGGAGGGTCCTGCCTTGCGGCTCTTTTGGCTTCAATATCTGATTGGCGATTCCCTTCTATTTCTTCTTTCCTTTCTTTTCTGATGACCCGGCAGTGTAAGACTGCCACCTCTTTAGGTTTCTGTATAGCCAATAATAATCTCCTGATGGCTTCCTGATGTTTGATAGGTGTTCCCTCGGAAGTTAGGAATTCCCTTTCTCTCTGTATTGTTGCATGGGCATGGAGGACTAGGTAAGCATACTTTGAGTCTGTATATACATTTATCCTTTTTCCTTCTAATTCTAGTGTATAGTGGCCCCTGCTTTTGCTAGAATGTCTCTCCCTAACAAGGGAGTGGGGCTTTCAGGCATAATTAGAAAAGCATGTGAAAAGGGTAAAGTTCCCCAGTCGCAGCTTAGTGACTGGGAGAAGTATCTAGTGACTGGCTGTCCTAGGACCCCTTGGATAGTGATACATCTGGAGGACAGTTGTCCGGGACAGGAGAGTGAGACTGAGAAGGTCGTGCCAGTGTCCAGGAGACAGTTAACCTCCTGGCCCTCAATGGTCAAGCATGGGGCTCTGTGACGGTGACGGCATGGGCTGGCACTTGCCCTGGGCACCCTCAGTCCTGCTGCTGGATCCATCTGGTTAGTGGCTTCTGACTCAGAGGACCTTCATCCCCTGGAGCAGTGGGCCTTCCAGTGATTCCCTTGACATAAGGGGCATCAACAGGAGGCAGCTTATTTCTATTCGGACGATCTTTTTAAAAATGTCCTTGGCCAGGCGTGGTGGCTCACGCCTGTAATCCCAGCACTTTGGGAGGCCGAGGCGGGTGGATCATGAGATCAGGAGATCGAGACCATCCTGGCTAACACAGTAAAACCACGTCTCTACTAAAAAACACAAAAAATTAGCCGGGCGTAGTGGTGGGTGCCTGTGGTCCCAGCTACTCAGGAGGCTGAGGCAGGAGAATGGCGTGAACCCGGGAGGCGGAGCTTGCAGTGAGCCAAGATCGTGCCACTGCACTCCAGCACTCCAGCCCGGGCGACAGAGCAAGACTCTGTCTCAAAAAAAAAAAAAAAAAAAAAAAAAGGTGTCCTTGTAGGCCGTACTGGAAGCAAGCCCTATTAGGCATTCGATTTGCCCAGCCTTTCCATGTTCTAGAGCCCTCAAGGTCTGCTTGCCTGAGGGCCATGACTAAAGCGGTGGCCTTTTTCTTATCTCATTTGTCCTGTTCTGCCTGTTCCTCCTGATCTCTACTATAAAAAACTGAGGTTGCCAAATTCAAGTAGGGTTTCTAAGTTTTGCTCCAGAACTAAGGCGGACTTTTGAAGTTTTTTTTTAATGTCTGCAGCTGACTGAGTGATAAACTTATCAAGATTAGTTGGCCTTCAGTAGAGTCAGGTGACAGGGAGGTATGCTTCCTCAATGCCTCCCTTAATCTCTCCAGAAAGGCAGTAGGATTTTCTTCCTTTCCCTGTGTTATAGTGGACATCACTGAATAATTTATAGGCTTCTTCCTAGTTTTCCTTAGTCCTTCTAGCACGCAAGTTAGTAAATGTCTGCGGCACCAATCTCCATGTTCTGATTCTGCATCCCAGTGAGGGTCTACACTGGGAACTGCCTGCTGGCCTGTGGGGAATTGTTCTCTTTCCTCTTGTCATCCTATCATTGACCTGACTCAGATACCAGAGATCACCAAACTCTCAGGCTGCAGTTATGGCGACACTTCTCTCATTTGGGATTAGTGTCTGATCTAGCAGTAACATTATATCTCTCCATGTCAGATCAAAGGATTGTCCTAATCCTTGTAAAACATCAATATAGCCATCAGGGTTATGTGAGAGTTTACCTAGGTCTGTTTTTTGTTTTTGTTTTTGTTTTTGAGATGGACGCTCACTCTGTTGCCCAGGGTGGAGTGAAGCGGTTCGATCTTGGCTCACTGCAAGCTCCGCCTCCAGGGTTCACGCCATTCTCCTGCCTCAGCCTCCGGAGTAGCTGGAATTACAGGTGCCCGCCACCATGCCTGGCTAATTTTTGTGTGTGCGTGTTTTTAGTAGAGACGGAGTTTCAACCTGTTAGCCAGGATGGTCTCGATCTCCTGACCTCGTGATCTGCCCGCCTCAGCCTCCCAAAGTTCTAGGACCACAGGAGTGAGCCACCGCGCCCAGCCTTACCTAGGTCTATTTTAATTTGCTTCAAGTCTGACAGGGAAAAAGGTACATACACTCTGGGCCGAATTCTCCAGAATACATCTTAGGGGCATTTTTGCCTTGGGGGTAATGTTTCCTATCTGAAAAGAAAACATAGGGATGCCAGCACCCCTAGTCATTTTCTGATGAGCATTAGTCCTACAGCGTCCTCTATGGTCCTAATGCTTATTCCTTTCCAAGGTGCTTCACCACCCATGGACCTCTGCTTATCGGATTAGTTACGATCACTGATGTAGCAGTCCTGCACCCCTTTTCTCGCCTTTCTTGACCACAAAAGGGTCTGGGCTGCTGGATTCTAGTCCTTTACCAGCGTGCCCAACATTGCCTTTGTGCTCAGAGGCAAGTTCTAGAGCTGGGCTGGGTTCCTGAGTATTTCGTAACAACCCAGCTGCCCCATCAAGATGCATTCCCATAAACAACAGTTCTTACGCAAATTCGCTTCAGAGAGGGTGTCGGTAACCTTTTGAGTCAGGATTGAGATAGAGTCTTTTCGATTCTGTAAATACTTTAAGGCTTGGCTGAGGGCAAACAGCTCCCACATTTGAGCAGACCAGTTAGGCAATTCTTCTAACTCTGCTTCCACAAGAGTCTCCTTGTCAATTACTGAATACCCATTGTGTTTTTCCTCAATCCTGGGAGGAGCCATCATCTATAGTTCTGTTCTGAAGGGAGTTCCTCCTAGGTCTGGTCAGAACTTTGTATGGTAAATAAAATTTAAATCCCCTGTTAGGAAATCTGCTGGGTTAAGGGAATTTTCAGTGGTTAATGTTAAATCACCTTTTTCTAACAGAATAGCCCCATACTTATAAGATTTTTGAGTTAGTAAGCCACCTTTTTGCTTTTTTGACTTAGAATCATTCTGAACTGGTGAGGTGTGCTCACAATGAGGTTTCCTCTAAAAGTTACTTTTCTAGGCTGGGCGCAGTGGCTCACGCCTGTAATCCCAGCACTTTGGGAGGCCAAGACGGGTGGATCATGAGGTCAGGAGATCGAGACCATCCTGCCCAACAAGGTGAAACTCGGTCTCTACTAAAAATACAAAAAAAAATTAGCCGGGCCTGGTGGCAGGCGCCTGTTAGTCCCAGCTACTCAGGGGGCTGAGGCAGGAGAATGGCGTGAACCCGGGAGGCAGAGCTTGCAGTGAGCCGAGATCACGCCACTGGACTCCAGCGTGGGTGACAGAGCAAGACTCCGTCTCAAAAAAAAAAAAAAAGTTACTTTTCACTTTCTTCTGTTAGCAAAGCAGTTGCTGCTACAGATTGAATGCATTTGGGCCATTTGTGGGTTGCTGGGTTAAGGATTTTTGATAGGAAGGCTACTGTGGTCTCAGTGTTTTCAGGCTACGCCCTTGTTTACACTGACAACAAGGCAATATTGGAGTGTTATAGGGTCATAGAGAAGACCTTCAATTATCAATTATAGGTTTTAAATTCATCCTGGCTTTTAAAGGAATAGGGCACACTGTTTTTTCTTTACTACATTTATCTCTCTTTTTCTCTCTCTCCCTCTCTTTTTTCTCTCTATCTCTCTCTTCTCTCCTTGACTTGCTCAATTCACTTCCATCTTGATCTATTATGTTATTGTTAGAACTGATGACCCAGTTCCAGTTGTTAAAGTACTGGGTCATCAGTTCTAAGGCCCTGGCCAATGAGCCAAGGCTTGGAGATTGTATCACAGAGGGGTAAGATGGGTAGAAATCAGGGGAGGAGAGCATCTCACACAATGGAAGAGCAATCCTCCTAGCCATTTATAAACTTGGGGCCCTGGCAAGGGTGGTGGGGAACAGGTCCCACATAACTGCCCATGTAGAAAGCTGTATGCCTCAATTGGGAGGGACACCAGGGACAAGACTCCCTGGGTTCATAGCCTAGATGCCTAAGGACACAGCATAGAGCTGCCTTAGATCCCTTTGGAGATACAACCTGCTCTAATACTTGGGAGAGGAAGTGAAAGTCTGAAGCATCAGTACCTAGGAGGCAGGGATCAGAGGAAGTAGATTCAGAGGTAAGGAGAATTTTGGGGCTACACTTTTAAGAAAGTCATGCTTGGGACCCAGGAGGTATGGGTCAGAAGGAAAGGTAGGGGTGCACGCATGGGTGACTGTTGAGTAGAGACTTCTGACTGAGCCATGATCTCAACTGGCTAACGTCGGGAGTTTGGGATGACGGCTTTCTGCCTCTAGTCAGCCCTCAGCTTCCCCAGGAAAATTGAAAGCAGAAGCTGGTTCCAGGCAGACCAACGCTCCCAACCCAGAAGGGTTGGGGGTTGTTAGAAAGCCCTTTCCCAGACAGCCTTATATCTGAGTCTTAGGTGAGGCGGCCACGCTAATCATTTTTAACTGGCCGACAGATGCCCAGTATTTTTCTCCAATTCTAAGGAAAGATAGGACAGAAGAGCAAGCAAAAGTGGTCCAATATTACTGCATTGGAGTTCCCTTCATGGTTGCCAATATCTTACTGAGGGTCCCTGTCCTTAGAGCTCCTAAGATGGTGGCAGGCCGCTTCCAAGATGGTGGCAAGCCTCTTGTTCTCTGACCTGGGGTTCTTGGCCTCACACATTCCAAGGAATGGAATCTTGGGCCATGCGGTGAGTGTTATAACTCTATTCAGCTTGATTAGGATTAACCCGGGCACTTAGCTGTGCAGGAACAATAGCAAGCCTTTAGCCCAATTGGGAGCGGCAATGGGTGCCTTGCTGGATCAGGAGCACAGCGGACACCCTGCTGGATTCGGAGGGTTGGAACAGTGGCAAACAACAGTGGTGGACGGCAAGCGAAAGCTCAGCTTAAGCCATAACAAACACGGACCAGAAGAGTGTGCAGTTGCAAGATTTAATAGAGTGAAAACAGAGCTCCCATAAAATGGGAGGGGACCCAAAGGGGGTTACCGTTGCCAGCTTGAATGCCTGGGTTTATATCCCAATCATTGTCCCTCCTCCTATGCTCTCAGGCGATAGATGATTGGCTATTTCTTTACCTCCTATTTTTGCCTACTTAGCATTTTAGTGAGCTCTCTTTACTACCTGATTGGTCAGGTGTGAGCTAAGTTGCAAGCCCCATGTTTAAAGGTGGATGCGGTCACCTCCCCAGTTAGGCTTCAGGATTCTTAGTCGGTCTAGGAAATCTAGCTGGTCCTGTCTCTCACAATGGTCTACTCCTTACTGAACAAATCCCCGCTGTGCACACCTCAACCCGTCCCCAGCAAGGCACTGTGCTGGGCTTCTGGGAAACAGACAAGGGCAATTGGATCATACATACATTAGCATTTGGCAATCTCTGAATCCTTGAGCATCCATTATCTTATTTTGATAATGTACATGAGGAGACAGTGAGGCACATTTTATTGTTCTGAAGAGACCAAAGCTCAGAGAGGAAAAGCCACTTGTTCGCAGCCACACCATTGGTTGAGGGGCAGACTTTTTTATTCCAAATCCTGTTTCTTTTCACTACACCCTATTTTTCCTACCACGAAGGCGCCTACAGTCCATGCAAATAATTATTATACAAGGTAAAAGGATAAGTGCCTGAATACATACAGATGAGATCTGTGCATGAATATGTAGGGCTGTGTGTGTGTGATAACATCAGGTTGACAGGTGCTAAAACATTCTTTGTGCCTCGGACTGTGCTTTACGTATATCAGGTCTTTTAACTTGGCCTTCACAACAGACTTATAAAGCAGATATTATAAGGCTGAGCTTTCGCTTGCCATCCACCACTGTCAGTTTTACAGGTAAAAACAGACATATGTCAGTTTTACAGGTGAAGTGATTGAGGTTCAAAAAGGTCAACTATTTAATGATAATCACAGCAGAAAAGTGAATGCATTCCAAGAAAGGTGGGTGCAAACCCAGCATGGTGGGGAGGAGGAGCCTATAGAGAAGAGAGAAATCAGAAAAGGCTCCATGGAGAAGGTGGCATTTAGGTTGGGCTTTGAAGGATGGGTCAGGTCCAGACAGGCAGCGATGCAGCCCAGGGAAGCAGAGAGGCAGAGCAAGGAACTGACGACAAGTCAGTTCACTTGGGGAAGATTTGTTTAAATCTCTTAGGCTAGAGCCCTGCAGCTTTGTGAGAAAGTGAAGCCTGTCATCTGTTGGCAGCCTTCTTCTTGGAAACAACAGGCTGGCCCTAGGCTGAACCCCCCCCCAAAACCAAATGCCACCTTGTGCTTGGATGTCTGAGGTTGTTCAGGGAGCTGCCAAATGGAACACAAGTACCAGTAGCAATTGAGAAGCCCAAGATCAAGACCAGGACAGGAGTCATCAGCTGCCTGAAAACCCTTGGGTGTCAGGCCAATGCAGCCACTGCTAACTCTGGGGCAATCTTGGCAACTTGTTACAGTACCAGCTTCTGTTCCTCCTTCCGTAAAACAGATATAATAGCCAGGAGCAGCAGCCCCTGCCTGTAATTCCAGCTACTTGGGAGGCTGAGGTAGGAGGATTGCCTGAGCCTAGGAGTTCGAGGCCAATCTAGGCAACATAGTGAGAGCCCACCCCCCCCACTCTAAATAAATAAATTTTTAAACATTGAAAAAATGAGCACAATAATATGAAGTAGTGCGTCAAGGATCCACAGAGAGACAGGTGAGAAAGAGCCAATAGCACCACGCAGCAGGAATCAACTTTTCTAAGGGCAGCTGAGTCCCTTTGTGCTTTGTCATCATAGTGGGAGGTGGGTTGAAAAAAAAAGGCAGTCCGGGCATGGTGGCTCACGTCTGTAATCCCAGCACTTTGAGAGGACAAGGCAAGCGGATCACCTGGGGCCAGGAGTCCAAGACCAGCCTGGCCAACATGGCAAAAACCCATCTCTACTTAAAAAAAATACAAAAATCAGGCTGGGCATGGTGGCTCACGCCTGTAATCCCAGCACTTTGGGAGGCCGAGGCAGGCGGATCACAAGATCAGGAGATCGAGACCATCCTGGCTAACATAGTAAAAACCCTGTCTCTACAAAAAATACAGAAAAATTAGCCAGGCGTGGCGGTGTGCGCCTGTAGTCCCAGCTGCTGGGGAGGCTGAGGCAGGAGAATGGTGTGAACCCAGGAGGCAGAGCTTGCAGTGAGCCGAGAGTGCGCCACTGCACTCCAGCCTAGGTGACAGAGCAAGACTCCATCTCAAAAAAAAAAAAAGAAAAAGAAAAAGAAAAAAAATTAGCTAGGTGTGGTGGTGGGCACCTGTAGTCCCAGTTACTCTACTCGGGAGGCTGAGGCAGAAGAATCGCTTGAACCCAGGAGGTGGATGCTGCAGTGAGCCAAGATCACACCACCACACTCCATCCAGCCTGGGCAACAGAGCAAGACTCCATCTCAAGAAAAAAAACAAAAAAACAACAAAAAAAAGCAGTCTCAGGCCTTGAGGACGTGAGCCCCCAAAGTATATTTTAATATTGATCTCTGTTTATACAGTTTACTTACTTACATAAATTTGCTTTCTTCAAGACAGAGTCTCTGTCTCCCAGGCTAGAATGCAGTGGCATGATCTCAGCTCATTGCGCCTCCACCTCCTGGGTTCCAGCAATTCTCCTGCTTCAGCCTCCCAAGTAGCTGGGATTACAGGTGTGTGCCACCACACCCAGCTAACTTTTGTATTTTTACTAGAGATGGGGTTTTGCCATGTTGACCAGGCTTGTCTTGAACTCCTGGCCTCAGGTGATTTGCCCATCTCAGCCTTCCAAGGTGCTGGGATTACAGATATAAGCCACCACGCCCGGCTATAAATTCTCCTTAAATACTTCCACATGTGGAAACATACACCATGTTCCTGTAAGTCAGCCCTTACCAAGGTAACCCTCAAATTGAAGGCAATTGCACATAGAAATCCCAAGATTTTTGTTTTGTTTTTGTTTTTAGACCTAAGTAAATATTCTCTTTGTTTGTTCGTTTGAGACAGGGTCTTGCTCTGTTGCCTAGCTGGAATGCAGTGGTGTGATCACAGCCCACTGGAGTCTCTACCTTCCAGTGCTCAAGTGATCCTCTCCACCTTAGCCTCCCTAGTAGCTGGGACCACAGGCATGGGCCACTGTACTTGGCTATTTTTTAATTTTTTGTGGACACGGGGTCTCCCTATGTTGCCCAGGCTGGTCTTGAACTCCTGGGCTCAAGAGATCCTTTCATCGCTACCTAGCAAAAGTGCTGGGATTATAGGCAGGCCACTGCGCCTGGCCTAATATTATCTTAAAATGCATATAGAGGGGCCGGGTGTGGTGGCTCATGCCTGTAATCCCAGTATTTTGGGAGGCTGAGGCGGGCAGATCACAAGGTCAAGAGATGGAGACCATCCTGGCCAACATGGTGAAACCCCGTCTCTACTAAAAATACAAAAATTAGTTGGGCATGGTGGCACGCGCCTGTAGTCCCAGCTACTCAGGAGGCTGAGGCAGGAGAATCATTTGAACCCAGGAGGCAGAGGCTGCAGTGAGCAGAGATCGCGCCACTGCACTCCAGCTTGGGCAAAAGAGCGAGACTCCGTCTCAAAAAAAAAAAAAAATGCATATAGAGGGGTGGCTCACGCCTGTAATCCCAGCACTTTGGGAGTCCGAGGCCGGTAGATCACGAGGTCAGGAGTCCAAGACCAGCCTGGCCAAGATGATGAAACTCCGTCTCTACTAAAAATACAAAAATTACCTGGGCTTGGTGGCAGGTACCTGTAATCCCAGCTACTCGGGAGGCTGAGGCAGAGAATTGCTTGAGCCAGGGAGGCGGAATTTGTAGTGAGCCGAGATTGTGCCGCTGCACTCCAGCATGGGCGACAGAGACTCTGTCTCAAAAAAAAAAAAAAAAAAAAAAAAAGCATATAGAGGGATATGACAACAATTGTACTTTTTAAATAAATATATTTTTTAAAAATGCTCATAGCGGGAAAAGTCAAGTTTACATGGCAAGAAAAATGTGCAAGAATCGCCATGAAGCTGGGCACAGTGACTCATGCCTGTAATTCCAGCACTATGGAAGGCCAAGGCTGGAGGGTTGCTTGAGCCCATGAGTTCAAGACCAGACTGGGCAACATAGGGATGGACACTCTGTCTCTACAAAAAGTACTAAAATTAGTCAGGCATAGTGGCCCACACTTATGGTCCCAGCTACTCAGGAAGCTGAGGGAGAAGGATCGCTTGAGCCCAGGAGGGTGAGGCTGCAGTGAGTCATGATTGCACCATTGCACTCCAGGGTGAGACCCTCCCACAACCAAACAAAACCAAAAAACAAACAAACAAACAAACAAACAAAAAACGCCGGGCACAGTGGCTCATGCCTGTAATCCCAGCACTTTGGGAGGCCAAGGTGGGTGGATCACCTGAGGTCTGAGGTCAGGAGTTGGAGAATAGTCTGGCCAACATGGCAAAACCCCGTCTCTACTAAAAACAAAACAAAACGAAACAAAATTAGCCAGGTGTGGTGGCACGTACCTGTAGTCCCAGTTATTCGGGAGGCTGAGGAAGGAGAATCGCTTGAACCCAGGAGGCGGAGGTTGCAGTGAGCCAAGATCGTGTCACTGCACTCCAGCCTGGGTGACAGAGCAAGCTCTGTCTCAGGAAAAAACCAAAAAAAAAAAAAAAAAAAAAAAAAAAAAAAGTCAACTCCATCAACAAGTGAGTTGTTGAAAACCTGAGAATGTATTTATACAATGGAACATTACTGTGGAAAATTACACAGCCATTAAAGAGAATGACTAGGAACTGTATGTATTGACCTGGAAAAAAAAGTTTATTGCATATGGTCAAGAAAAAAAATTCAAGTCATTGAGTACAGCACATGGCCTGATCTCATTTTTTAAAAACAGAATTTCATTTTGACATTATTTCAGATTTACAGAAAAGTTGCAAGAACAGAAAGAATTCCTGGAGCTGGGTGTGGTAGCTCACACCTGTAATCCCAGCACTTTGGGAAGCCAAGGCAGAAGAATCACTTGAGGCTAGGAGTTTGAGATCAACCTGGGCAACATGGCAAGACCCCATCTCTATTATAAAAATAAAATAAAAATAATTTGTGGGCCGGGTGCGGTGGCTCAAGCCTGTAATCCCAGCACTTTGCGAGGCCGAGACGGGCGGACCACAAGGTCAGAAGATCGAGACCATCCTGGCTAACACAGTGAAACCCCGTCTCTACTAAAAAAATACAAAAAACTAGCCAGGTGTGGCGGTGGGTGCCTGTAGTCCCAGCTACTCGGGAGGCTGAGGCAGGAGAATGGCGTAAACCCGGGAAGCGGAGCTTGCAGTGAGCTGAGATCCAGCCACTGCACTCCAGCCTGGGCGACAGAGTAAGACTCCGTCTCAGAAAAAAAATAATAATAATAATTTGTGTACTTTTTGTGTGTGTGTGTGACAGAGTCTTGCTCTGTCACCAAGGCTGGAGTGCAATGGTGCAATCTCAGCTCACTGTAACATCCGCCTTCCAGGTTCAAGCAATTCTCCTGCCTCAGCCTCCCCAGCAGCTGGAATTACAGGCGTGCACCACCACACCCAGCTAATTTTGTATTTTTAGTAGAGACGGGGTTTCTCCATGTTGGTCAGGCTGGTCTCGAACTCCTGACCTCAGGTGATCCACCCACGTCGGCCTCCCAAAGTACCAGGATTACAGACATGAGCCACCACAGCCAGCCCTTCTGTGCACTCTTTACCCAGATCTCCCATTTGCCATTTCACTACAGTTGCTTTATCCTTCTCTCTCTGTCTCCACACACACACACACAATTTCTAAACTGAATATGTTGCAGATATGATGCCCTTTTATCACTAAATATATCAATGTGTTTTTCCTAAGTACAAGGAAAGATATAACCATAGGACAATTGTAAAAATCAACAAATTCACACTGATCAATACTACTCTCTAATCTATAGACTTTATTCTGATTCCATTAATTGTCCAGCATGGTCCTTTTTTTTTCTTTTGTAAAAATAGCCAGATTTAATGGCTTATGCCTGTAGTCTCAGTTACTTGGGAGGCTGAGGCGGAGAATGGTTTGAGCCCAGGAGTTTAAGATCAGCCTGGGCAGCATAGCAACTCTTCCTCTCTTAAAAGAGAAAATAAAAAATATATATATAATATTAACAGAGATATGATATATTAATATATAATATATAATAATATATAAAAAGGAGATAAACATGTTTATATGATCCTAGGAAAATGTATAGCTGAATATCCATACTTTTTAAACCTAGTTCACCTTAAAGATTTGCTAAAATCAGCCTTATTACTTTTGTAATAAATTATAATATAGAAATGTTTATTACAAATAAATAAGCAATGAATGAATGAATAAATAAAATCATCATATGTTGAGATGGAATTGAGATCAAATCTTGTTCTACCAACTTTGGACACATTATCCAATCTCTCCAAGCCTGGATTCCTCAATCATAAATCTCCACCTGCAGAATAAACTATTTTGTTTCTTTGTTTATTTTATTTACTTATTTTTTACCAGACAGAGTCTCACTGTCTGTTACCCAGGCTGGAGTGCAGTGGCGTGATCTCGGCTCACTGCAACCTCCGCCACCCAGATTCAAGCGATTCTCCTGCCTCCGCTTCCTGAGTAGCTGGGATTACAGATGTGTGCCACCATGCCTGGCTAATTTTTGTATTTTTCGTAGAGATGGGGTTTCACCATGTGGCCAGGCTGGTCTCAAACTCCTGACCTCAAGTGATCTGCTCACCTCAGCCTTCCAAAGTGCTCAGATTTATAGATGTGAGCCACTGAGCCCAGCCTGTTCTTGTTTGTTTGTTTGTTTTGAGACAGGCACTTGGTCTGTTGCCCAGGCTAAAGTGCAGTAGTGGCGTGATCACGTCACTGTAACTTTTTTTTTTTTTTTAATAGAGACGGAGTTTCACCGTGGTGCCCATGCTGGTTTTGAACTCTTGGGCTCAAGTGATCTGCCTGCCTCAGCCTCCCAAAGTGCTGGGATTATAGGCCTGTGCCATGGCACCCAGCCAGCTCACTGTAACTTCAGACGCCTGTGTTCAAGGATTCTCCCACTTCAGCCTCCTGAGTAGCTGGGACTACAGGTGTGCACCACCACGCCCGGCTAGAAGCTATTTTTTTCATAAGGATTAAATGAGTTCTTAGTCCATAGAAGGCACTTAAAAAATCATTCCTGTAAAACTGTTCATCTCTTCCTTATTCCTGCCTTCTCCCCTCTGTTCATTCCATTTGGCTTGGAATGCCCTTTCCTTCCTCCCTTTCCATGGTCACCATCCTTTTCATCCTTCAAATTCCAGTCCAAATGCCACCTCCTCTAAGAAGTCTTACCTGATCACGCTGACCAAAAGTGAGCTATTCTGCTGATGCCCATAGTACTATGTCCCGCTTGGCATTAGTTGTTGGCATGCGTAGCAGTCATAGCAGAGGAGCCTGAGGGCAGTCTGCTGGGGGTTTCCAGAGAAAGGCTTTCCTTGCTCATCAAAGGCATACCAAGACCATGAGGGAAGGCACTACCTTATTCAAAAAAATAAAACAAAGAAGGCAGAGGAAGATTCGACAAAGAGGAGGAAATGTGAGCACAGAGGCAGAGATTAGAATGATGTGGCCATAAGCCAAAGAAAAACTGGAGTCACTAGCTGCTCTAAGAGACAAGGAATGGATTCTTCTCTGGTTTCCCTCAAAGGAACCAGCCCTGCCAACATCTTGATTTTGTTTATTTATTTATTTATTTATTTGAGACAGTCTCACTTCGCTGCCCGGGCTGGAGTGCAGCGGCGTGATTGGATCTCCGCTCACTGCAACCTCCGCCTCCCAGCTTCGAGCGATTCTTGTACCTGAGTAGCTGAGATTACAGGTGTGCACCACCACGCCCAGCTAATTATTATATTTTTAATAGAGATGGGACATCGCCGTGTTGACCAAGCTGGTCTTGAACTCATGACCTCAGGTGATCCACCCACCTCGGCTTCCCAAAGTGCTGGGATTACAGGCATGAGCCACTGCACCTGGCCCAACACTTTAATTTTAATCCCGTGAGACTCCCTTAAGACTTCTGGCCTCCAGAATTGTAAGACAATAAATTTCTAGGGTTTTAAGCCACTACATGTGTGCAATTTGTTCCAGCAGCAATAGGAAACTGACACACTGCTTCTTTCTCAGGACTAGATGCAAACCTCCAGGAGACCTTCTGCAACACACCTTGGGTAGATGCCTCTCCCCCAGCCTCCCTCACGCAGCACTGGCTGCAGTGCAGGCCATTGTCAGTCTCAGGACTGGTGTTTTCTCCTAGACAGCGAGCTCATTGAGAGCAGACGCCATGTCTCATTCATATCATGCTTGTCAGCAAGTAGTTACTCAATGAATGAAAGTTGAACCAATGAATAAAAAAGGGAAGTTAAATTAGATTTGGTTTAACACTGGGTCTTTATCCAAGACTTCACAGTTGATTTTAGTTCTTGACTTTGACCCAAGGGAAGTAAAGTATTATGCCATCCAAATAAAGATTTTTGTCCTATCCTCTTACAAAAGCAAGGCTTTCATAGTGTTTTTGGCAGTTGCTGGGATTATGGCTTAGTTTTTCAATTTGGGGATGTAAGCAAGAAAATACAGATCATTTAAAAACACGTCTGCCTGTGCCTGCAGCAATTGTTAGTCGCAATCAAGATAATTTTACTCAGCTGGGTGTGGTGGTGCCTGCTTGTGAATCCCAGCTCTCTGGGAGGCTGAATCAGGAGGATTACTTGAGCCCAGGAGTTCAAAATCAGTCTGGGCAACACATTGAGATCCTCATCTCTACAAAAAAAGAAAAATTAGCCCAGTGTGGTGGCATGCGCTTGTAATCCCAGCTACTCAGGAGGCTGAGGTGGGAGGATCACTTGACCCCAGGAGTTCAAGGCTGCAGTGAGCTATGACTGCCCTACTGCACCACTCCAGCTCCAGCCCAGGTGAGAGTAAGACAGTCTCAAAAAAAAAAGAAAAAAGATAACTTGATTCTACACAGTAGTTCACAGCAAGTTCCTTGTTTTCACTTTCAGTTTGAGAATGAGAAACATCCATGTTTAAAACAATTTTTATTAGGCTTTTTAAAAAATATATATTGACTACAGGATCTAATTGACTTGATTAGCAGAATATATGCATTCTGTTCCAAGTCGTTTCAACCTCTTTGAAAACTGAAACTTCCTCATCTTCCTCTCCCCTTTTCTTTCTGTGGCTGCCAGCGGTCTCTCCTTTTTCTCCACCTCTCCTTCATGATCACTGCATTTCTTATTAGACAGCTCAGTTCTCAAACACACAGTGAAGGAAATTCTTTAAAAGGACCATTTTTCACTTACTATTTGGAGACAATTACCACAGAGAGCTATGAAAAATTACACTAGAGAAAAGGGATTTGCTGAAGGTCATTGACAGAAAAAGCACTAAGGCTGGATTCTTTCCAGATCTGACGCTGAAGTTGATTGAAGTTGATTCTAAGTCTAAGTAAACTCTTTGTACTCCTTTTTTTACAGTGAAAACCTCATCAAACTCATTAGTTCCTGTAACTGATTGAAGCCTCCCTCAGGTATGTTAATAAAAAACTTTATTAAGAGAAATCATATACACCATCTTAGAAAATAAAATAAGGAAACAGTTTTGTTTGTTTGTTTGTTTGTTTCAGACTGAGTCTTGCTCTGTCACCTAGGCTGGAGTGCAGTGGCGTGATCTCGGCTCACTGCAACCTCTGCCTCCCAGGTTCACACCATTCTCCTGTCTCAGTCTCCTGAGTAGCTGGGACTACAGGTGCCCATCACTACACCCGGCTAATTTTTTATATTTTTAGTAGAGACAGCATTTCACTGTGTTAGCCAGGACAGTCTCGATCTCCTGACCTTGTGATCCGCCCACCCAGCCTCCCAAAGTGCTGGGATTACAGGCGTGAGCCACTGCAACCGACCGAAAATAGCTTTTTTAACAAAAGCCTGTTCTCTGCCCTCACTGTTCCTCCCACTGCCATGCCCCAAAGAAAAGTTTTTTTAAAAGTTGTGGAAAAATAGACATAAATAAAATATATCGTTTTAGCCATTTTTAGGGGTACAGTTCAGTGGCATTAAGTATATTCACATTGTTATACAACCATTACCACCATCCATCTCCAAAACCCTTTCATCTTCCTAAACTGAGACTCTATACCCATTAAACAAATAATAACTCCCCATTCTCCACCCCACACACCTCACCCCTGGCAACCACCATTCCACTTTGTCTCTATGAATTTGACTACTTGAAGGGTCACATATGAATGGAATCATACAGTATTTATTCTTTTGTGTTTGGCTTATTTCACTTAGCACAATGTGTTCAAGGTTCATGTGGCTTGTAGCATGTGTCGGAATGTCCTTCCTGTTTTGAAAGCTGAATAGCATTCCATTGTATGGATATACCGCATTTGTTTATCCATTCAATCACTGATGAATATTTGGGTTGTGTCTGTCTTTTGGCTATTGGGAATAATTCTGTTGTGAATGTTGGTACACAAATGTTTGTTGGAGTCCCTACTTTCAATTATTTTGGGTATATACCCAGAAGTAGAATTGCTGGATCATATAACTCATTTTTAATTTTTTGAGGAACCACGATACCATCCATTGCGGTGGCCCCATTTTACATTCCCACTACCAATGCACACGTGTTCAATCTCTCCACATCCCCATCAGTACTTGTTATTTTCTGTTTTTTTGTGTGGGTGTTCTTTTTTTTGTTGTTTTTTGAGACAGGGTCTTGCTCTGTCACCCAGGCAGGAGTGCAGTGGTGTGATCTCAGCTAACCACAGCCTCAACCTCTCGGGGTCAAGCGATCCTTCTGCCTCAGTCACGCACCACCACACTCAGATAATTTTTGTACTTTTTGTTTAGGCAGTTTCTCACTTCGTTGCCCAGGCCTGTCTCAAATTTCTGGACTCAAGTGATCCACCCACCTTGGCCTCCAACAGTGCTGCGATTACAAGCATGAGCACCCACACTGGGCCTGTTGCTGTTTTTAAATAACAGCCATCCTAGTGAGTGCGAGGATGGTTTTGATCTGAATTTTTTGAGTACCTTCTCAAGTGCTTATTGCCCATCTGTATATCTTCTTTGGAGATATATTTCTTTTTTTTCTTTTTTTGAGACAGAGTCTTGCTCTGTCGCCCAGGCTGGAGTGCAGTGGCGGGATCTCAACTCACTGCAAGCTCCGCCCCCCGGGTTCAAGCCATTCTCCTGCCTCAGCCTCCCAAGAAGCTGGGACTACAGGCGCCTGCCACCACGCCCGGCTAATTTTTTCTTTTTCTTTTTCTTTTTTTTAGTAGAGACAGGGTTTCACCGTGTTAGCCAGGATGGTCTCAATCTCCTGACCTTGTGATCCGCCTGCCTCGGCCTCCCAAAGTGCTGGGATTACAGGCATGAGCCACCGTGCCCGGCCTGGAGATATATTTCTTTGGGGAATATATATTTCTGTTTTATCTTCTTCTGTTACTTGCCTCTAAATGACATACTTATTTTGCCATTTTTAGATTTTCTGTTTGATAAGTGGGGATTGGCACCCCATCTCTCCTCCCTAAGTCTTGCTACTATAGTTTTTTTTTTTTTTTTTTTTTTGAGATGGAGTCTCTCTGGGTCGCCCAGGCTGGAGTGCAGTGGCCGGATCTCAGCTCACTGCAAACTCCGCCTCCCGGGTTTACCCCATTCTCCTGCCTCAGCATCCCGAGTAGCTGGGACTACAGGCACCCGCCACCTCACCCAGCTAGTTTTTTGTATTTTTTAGTAGAGACAGGGTTTCACCATGTTAGCCAGGATGGTCTCCATCTTCTGACCTCATGATCCGCCCGTCTCGGCCTCCCAAAGTGCTGGGACTACAGGCTTGAGCCACCGCGCCCGGCCGCTACTATAGTTTTATTATTATTTTTGTACATAATGACATACTCCTTTATTTTTATTTTATAGTCTGCCCCGCCCTTTCCCTCTCAACTACTGACAGATGTAACTTCCAAGGTTAGTGACACTTACATTTACATTCTGTTCTGTAACTGTGACTAGGTCTTCTGTACTTTATTCATAGGTTGATGTTACAAATGAAAAAAAATCAATAAATGGTGTTTTCATTTTGAGCCTGCTTTTGAAGCACAGAAGCAGGACATGGGCAAAGGGGCGGGAACAAGGGCTTTCTCATGTTAGCCAATGGCATGAGCCAAACTACAGGGATCATAAATCATGCAAGTCACTTGCAGCATAAAGGAGATGTGATGGCTCAGGCAGAAGGCCCCTTAGGGAGCAATGGGGAATTGAATTGGTTAAAGGGAAGGAAGGGAACTTGGAAGACCTGGATGGCCCACTGCCCTGCTTGCCACTTCCCTATACTAACCCAAGAATGCTGGGTCAACATGATTCCCCCACCATGGCTCACAGACTTCCCCACCAGCCATCCTGACTTTCTCCCAGCCTTCCTCCCCATCCACAGAACTACTGCCTACCAGGGCTTTGCAGAAATAAAACAATTCCCCCTCCTAAAAAAGGTTTGCAATTCCTAACACAGAGGAAGGTCTTAGAGTGAAGACACGAGAGGAAGGAGAGGATGGAGGAAGAAACAATCACTGAAAACTGGCCAACTACCAGTTCTGTGCCACCTACTCGATTCTTATCCAGCCCTCTGCATGAAGTTGGTATTATGATCCCCATTTGACAGATAGTGAGGCTGGAGAGGCCCCGTGACTTGCCCAAAGCCACAAAGA
Source organism: Macaca thibetana thibetana (assembly GCF_024542745.1). NCBI lineage: Eukaryota > Metazoa > Chordata > Mammalia > Primates > Cercopithecidae > Macaca > Macaca thibetana. The sequence continues at coordinate 44,688,242 of NC_065593.1, read as the reverse complement.
GACTACGGGCAGAGCTTTGACCTATGTTTAAGAGGCTGAACCTCTTTAGGATTCAGTTTCTTCATCCATAAAAACAAAGACACATACCAAGGCATGCCTGTTCCTTGCAGGGTGTTTGTGAGGGTCAGAGAAAATGTCCTTGAAGAGCCTGGCATGTACAAGATACCCTGAAACTGGTGGCTATGATGCCACGGCCTGTGCACCTAGGAAGAGTCAGGAAAGCCCAGTGTCTTGAAAAGCCGAGGCTGGAGCAAAGTTCAAGGAGGAACTCACTTCTCTCCTGCTGAGGACTGACCCTCAAACTAGCCAGGAGAGTGGAAGGACCTACAAGATCAGTACCTACCCCTCACTTCATAGGCCAAGAGAGGGACAATGGTTTACCCAGGGTCACCAAGCAAGCTAGAGGCTGAGCCTGCCAGTCAGGGCTGGGACCCCAGACTTGTGAATGCCCCAGCCCTCCACATTCCCTGGTCCACTATCAAAGAGTTAGTCTAATTAGGAAGGCACACCCTTGCAGGCCCAGCCTCCTGTGATCTCTTTGTTCCTCTGTCTCTTGCTGCCCCAACCCCACAGAAACTGAAGTGTGTGGACCCTCCCTAGGAACCGGGGTTCCAGGGAGGATTTGAGGTCACGCTCAAGATCATAAAGAGGCTCAGCGTGGACTCCTTCTCATGACCAAAATGGAGCCAGAGTTCCCAGATAAGGGCAAACGTCACCTCAGGCCAGGCTCCACTCTCAGCCACCCCTTCTGCCTGGCAGAGTTCACTTCATCTCCTCCTGTCAGGAGAGGGGAGGTCACACTGCCAGGGCCTTTGCCTCATTCTTCTCCAGCTCCTTCTCTAGAGGAAGAGTCATGGCTAGCCCGAGGCAGTGTGGACCTGGAACAGGCATAAACTGTGCTACTCTTTGGTGCCCAGTGCCACCTTTCCTAGCCAGGAGCAGAGCAGGATTATCACCTTCTGTGTCCCGCAGCTCGCCCGTGTCTTAGTACCCCACCCACCCCTGGAACTCAGGAACCCTAAGGAGGGGCATAGGGTTGCTTTCCATTCACGCCTAGGGCAGCACAGGGAACTGTGCCACAGGCCCCAAGACAGGCAGATGGAGGATGAAATACACAGGTCCCAGTCCCTGAGGCCACCTTACAGTGCCCGGCCCCCAACCCTGTGAAGAAGGTCAAGGCAGAGGCAGCAGAGGAGGGATGGGAGGATGCCTCGTGTGAGATGGGGTACAACTGGTGTCCCTTCTGAAGCTGACATCTGGCCTCAGCTACGACTCTGGCGCCAGCGGGCTCGCAGGGGGCTCACCCGTGACACCCTTTGTCCCGGCTGCCTCCCCACCCCTGCGGGCCCTCTGCTCCAGCTGGCATGCCTCAAGGGCGCTTCGCGCCTGCTCCTTTGGCCCCTGGCTTGCAAGCAGCGGGGCCAGCACGTGACCCGAGCGCTAAAGGGGGCAGGGGATGGACGGATCTTGACCTTGCCATCTGGCCCCCCTGGAAAATCAACAAACGTTTGCGCCTCTAACATCCAGGCCCCTGAGAATGGTCGCGAGGAAGATCTGTCTCGGACTGCAGCTGGGGCCTTCGGATCCAGAGGAAATCAGGGCTATTCTTCGAGGGTAGGAGGGGGAGGGTCGCGGGGTCCGCGGGGAAGGTGGCCCCGCGCGAAGTCGCCACCGCCGCGCCTCGCCCCGCCCCGCCGGCCGAGACCGAGTCCGCCGCACCCCATAGGCAGAGGCCACCCTCCCCGCCTCCCCGCCTGCTCCGCGCCCGCCCCGCCCCGGCTCACTTTAAAAGTTTACTCTGGCCGGGACGCTGGGCGATGCGAGCCACTGCAGCCTACGTCGGGATGCTGCGCCTGGGGAGAATGTGCGCCGGGAGCCCGGGGGTGCTGGGGGCCCGGGCAGCCCTCTCTCGGAGTTGGCAGGAAGCGAGGTTGCAGGCTGTCCGCTTCCTCAGGTACTGACCCCCCGCGGGAAGAGAGGGGGCGGGGCAGTTCCCTGGGAGAGGAACTTGGAGGTCCTTCCGAGCTTCGGAAGCCCCACCTCTGGACGAGTGCACCGGGGGGAAGGTACCCGCCCCTCACCCGCCCCCTACGAGCACCTAGGCAATAGGAAAAGCTGGCTTGGCCTGGTGGACTTGGCAGGGGGCTTTGGTTGGTGGCTGCAGGGACTTCGAGTTCTGGTCCAAGACTCTCGATTCTTTCTCCTTTATGGGCACAGAGGGCAAGGAGTGTGGGCTTTAAGGAGAATATTCCGATGGGGAGGGGCCAGGGCCAAGGCCTGGGCTGTACGCCCAGGCCACTGCCTCTGAGTTGGAACCCCTGCATGGGCAAACTTGGGGATCAGCCCCATTCTCCCCGACCCAGGCCACTAAACTTAGCAGTCTCCTCTCTCCTCATCAGCTGCTCACTAACATGGCTTTTATTCTTTGCTGCCTGCTCCTGGGCCTATTTTCTTCTATCCTCAGTGCAAGGGGTGGGATGGAAACTGGCAGAGGATTTCAGTTCCCAGTAGTTTCACTGCCTCTGCAGCAGCACAGTAAGTAAAGCTGCCTTCAGGCGCGACCAGTCCCTGGGAGGACCGCGTGAGATGGCAAATGTGAAAGTGCTTGAGTCACAGAGAGCAGGCTGCCACCAATGCTATCAGTGCTGTTAGCTTCAGCAGCACCACTGGGGAGCCCTGTGCACCACTGAGCCTGTCCTACCACTCAACTAGGCCAGATACTAAGTCAGTGGTCAGGACACCACTTTCAACAACATCAGATGGGGTGTGGGTCTGGACGTGGAAAAAGGAGAAGTCAGAACAAAGCTGTGTCTCAGAGAACTAGATTTGTTTTTGTTTTTAAAAAGGCTAAGCAGGAAGAGTTGGAGGGACATGCAGACTCCTTTTTTGCTGGAACTCCGAGATCACAGTTTTTGAACTTGCTGATTCCTGAATGCTAGAAAGCATGCAACGCCTTAACATCACTCTGCCTAATTTGCTGAGAAAACTAAGTGGATCAAGGCTGGTCAGTAGATGGGACTGAGATGAGGACAGTGGGGTCCTCTTCCCAGTGACCCTGGGAAGTCACTCACTACTTCCCAGGGTCTCCCTAGACAAGTTCAGCCCTCCCCTGATCCCCTAGTCTCTTAAGCCTCTCCTCTGGACTCATGGGTGCCCCCTCAGGCTGGGAGGACTCTAAGGAAAGTTACTCCCCAACGTGTGCATATTTTATCATACTAAATCAGACCAAAGGGGAGTCTCTCAGCCTACTCTGGCTCAGGAGGCTGCCTAATACAAAACAAACAAAGTAATAAATAAACAAATAATAAATCAGGCCACATGGCAACATTCCTGACCTTTGACTTTTTTGTCTATAAACAAAATAGGTCACTTACCTGCTACAGCCCTGAGGCCTCTGAGAGCACCAAGCTTCAGAGAAATTCTTATTGCTGTGTCAGGAGGAGACTCGTTTATCCAGAGAGATGATTTTCTGAGTGTTTGGCCTACCTCCTTTCTGCCCCTTCCACTCCCTTGTGCTTGCACCCTTATTGGCTAACTGTGGTGGTTTTACCTGATTTCTCTCCTACTTTCCACTTCAGAAGCCTCAGGGCTCAGGCCGGGCATGGTGGTTTATGCCTGTAATCTCAGCACTTTGAAAAGCAGAGGTGGTAGGATCACTTGAGCCCAGGAGTTCAAGGCTGCATTGAGCCATGATCATGCCACTGCACTCTAGCCTGGGCGGCAGAGCAAAACCTAGACTCAAAAAATAAAAATAAAGGCTGCGTGGGTGGCTCATGCCTGTAATCCCAGCACTTTGGGAGGCCCAGGCGGGCGGGTCACTTGAAGTCAGGAGACCGGTTTGGCCAACATGGTAAAACCCCGTTTCTACTAAAAATACAAAAATCAGCCAGGTGTGGCCTGTAATACCAGCTACTAGGGTGTCTGAGGCAAGAGAATTGCTCCAACCTGGGAGGCGGCGATTGCAGTGAGCCAAGACTGCACCACTGCACTCCAGCCTGGGTGACAGAGCGAGACTCCATGTCAAAAAAATAAAAAATAAATAAAATAAAGGCCAATCATGGTGGCTTAGTCCTGTAATCTCAGCACTTTGGGAGGCTAAGGTGGGTGGATCACTTGAGGTCAGGAGTTAGACCAGCCTGGCCAACATGGAGAAACCCCATCTCTACTAAAAATACAAAATTGGCTGGGCACGGTGGCACATGCCTGTAATCCCAGCTACTAGGGAGGCTGAGGCAGGAGAATCGCTTGAACTTGGGAGGCGGAGGTTGCAGTGGGCTGAGATCATGCCATTGCACTCCAGCCTGGGCAACAAGAGCGAAACTCCGTCTCAAAAAAAAAAAAAAAGCCAGACGTGGTGGTGCATGCCTGTAATCCCAGCTACTTGGGAGGCTGAGGCAAGAGAATCGCTTGAACCTGGTAAGTGGAGGTTGCACCACTGCACTCCAATCTGGGTGACAGAGAAAGACTTCGTCTCAAAAAAATAAAAATAAAATAAAAATAAAAAAAGAAGCCTCAGGGCTGAAACCATCAGCAAACATTCCTGAGAACAGATTCTGTGTCAAGTGCCTAGCACGTGCTATGGATATAGAGGCCACAAAACTCAGTCCTCACCCTGCCAGGAACTTGCAGCCTCGTGGGAGGAGAAATAAATCAAGTTGAGCACAATTTAGTGTTGCAAGTGCCATGGTGAGGAATGCACTTGGACTTTTGTCCTCTGTTTTCTCCAATCTGCTCACACACAGCCTGCTTTCCTGATGCCCAACACCCAGCCTACTACTTATCAGATCCTGGTTTTGCCTGATAGAAAAGAGCAAGGACTTTGAAGTTATACTGTCCTGGATGACAGCCCTGGCTCCTCTCCCTGTTGGTTGTATGACCTCGGGCATGTTACCTACCCTCTGAGCTGGTTAGCTCATCACTCTTACTACCTACTTGATGTGTTGTTGGGCCAATGAACAGAAAAAGCTTGCTCTTCTTCTCAGCCTTTCCTTTGAGGCAGGGCTGATCCCTGGAAACCCTTGCTGGTGCCTGGGTGGGAATTCTGACTGATTTGAAAGTAGGAGAGGATCCCCTCCTTGGTGGCCTCTTTCTGGAACCCAATTATTTCTCCTTTCTGGAACCCAATTATTTCAATTATTTCATCTGATTACCAAGATGGTGACTTCCGCCCAGCTACATGTCTAGTCCTTGGGTCTGCTGGACGTCCTCCTCTCCATTTGAGGCAGAGCTGTTCAGAGTCTTTTTCTTTTTCTTTCTTTCTTTCTTTCTTTTCTTTTTTTTTTTTTTTGAAGTGGAATCTCGCTCTTATTGCCCCAGGCTGGAGCACAATGGTGTGATCTCGGGTCACTGTAACTTCCACCTCCTGGGTTCAAGCAATTCTCCTGCCTCATCCTCCCAGGTAGCTGGGATTACAGGTGTACACCACCTGCCCAGCTACTTTTGTATTTTTAGTAGAGATTGTATTTTTAGGAGTTTCACCATGTTGGTCAGACTGGTCTCAAACTCCTGACCTCAAATAATCCACCTGCCTCAGCCTCCCAAAGTGCTGGGATTACAGGTGTGAGCCCCCGCGCCCAGCCCAGAGTCTTTCTCCCCAGAAGGAAAGAAAAAGCCATCCTTTGCTTTCCAGAACTCCTCACGACCACCTCCTTCCCCCTGTCCACATGCCTCCTTTCCCAAGGAAGGTGGATGGGTTAGTCTGGGGCTTCAGCGAACCTCCAAGGAAGGAATTCAAAGAGAAACCTGGACTGAGCAGCCTTCCTCCAGACCTCCCCTAAAGCTGGCCTGGGGCTGTCTATGAGGCAGCTGCATTCAGGGTGTTGGGAACACTCAGAGCTGGGAAGACAGAGAGATCAGTGGCTAAAGCCTCTCAGAATTGGGTGTGGTGCTCAGAGCTGGGGATCCAGTGACTTGGGGCTGATGGTAGGGACAGAGGAGTAAGTGGGCTTTGTGGACCACTCTCCATGGGGATGGCTATGATCATATAAGACCATAGACCAAAGGCAAAAAACCGAGGCAAAAGTAATATAAGTAGAGAGTTTATTTGGGGCAAGTTTTCAGACTGCAACCCAGGAGCATAGACTCAAGTTGCCCTGAATATATGCTCCGATGAGCAGCAGTTACAAGTGGGTTTTTAAAAGAAAAGAAGGCTGGGCACAGTGGCTCACGCCTGTAATCCTGGCACTTTGGGAAGCCGAGGCGGGCAGATCACAAGGTCAGGAGTTCGAGACCAGCCTGGCCAATATGGTGAAACCGTGTCTCTACTAAAAATACAAAAATTAGCTGGGTGTGGTGGCGGGTGCCTGTAGTTTCAGCTACTCGGGAGGCTGAGGCAGGAGAATCACTTGAACCCAGGAGGAGAAGGTTGCAGTGAGCCGAGATCGCACCACTGCACTCCAGCCTGGGCGACAGAGTGAGACTCTGTCTCTAAATAAATACATAAATAAATGAAAAGAAGAGACAGTTCCTAAGTGATTTACCAAGAATGTACATTAAAATGATTTAAGCTATTGATGTGTTATACCTTGTTCTTTGTATCACAAATTTTGTAAACCTGAAAGTAATGGGTGAAGCAGTTAGTTAGGAGCAAAATGCCTTTAAACAATTTTCCCTGGGAAAGGGGGAGCATGACTGAAGTCCCACACTCAGGTCTCTCTGGGCTTGATACATTTTGCGTATATCACATAGCTCAGACAGCTGCTGAGCTATTTTTCTGTTCTTGTGACCAACGATTTACACACACATGGAAAACTACAAAATGCTGTTTCTATATGAGTGCCTTGTGTTAAGCCTGGAAGTGTTTTGGGTGGTAACCATAAATAGGTACAAGAAATAGACTCTTCCCATAATTTCCAAAACATGATTTACGAATGATTTGGTGACGATATCCCTATGCATTCCACTGGGGATCCTCCAGTCTAAATGTAACAGTAGAAAATAACTATGAACTTGGCTGTTGGAATCAGTGAATGGTACACATCTGTTTTAGTTACCCTCCTCTACCTTGAATGCTGTACATTCGCTGCAGTCTACTGTGAAGCATGTAAAGGTAATAAAAAGATGAATGAGTTTGTTTTCACGGACAGAGTTATTTTTCTAGAAGGAGTCTACAGGGGAAGACCATAGACACACTGATTCAATGCAGAAAGTTTGCAGTACCATTAAAGATGTCAATCAAAGCAGGAGGAATCTGGTTTGTGGAAATAGGAGGGGGGAGACTTCCCAAAGAGCCTGGGGTTAGAGCCTGATTCCTGAAAGGATAGGTCTGCAACTTGAAGCCTTTGTACTTCCGTGAAATCTCACTTGTGCTTCAATCGTTATGAACGATCATAGCGCACTATAATCTCAAACTTCTGCGCTCAAGCGATCCTCCCATCCCAGCCTCCCAAGTAGCTAGGACTGCAGGCGAGTGCCACCATACCCAGATCATTTTTAAACTTTTTGTAGAGATGGGGTTATGAAGTGTTGCCCAGGTTGGTCTCAAACCTCTGCCTCAAGCCATCCTCCTGCCTTGGCCTCAAGTGCTGGGATTATAGAGGTGAGCTGCTGATCCCGGCCTCTATTTTACTTCAATCTACAGATGAAACTTTGGATCCAGGCAGATCTTGATTCAAATGAACCACTTTCTAGCTGAGTAGTTTTTTTTACTTAAGCTGAACTTGACTTTTTTTTTCTTTCTCTTTTTAGTGGAGACAAGATCTCGCTCTGTCACCTAGGCTGAGTGCAGTGGCACGATTACAGCTCACTACAGCCTCAAACTCTTGAGTGATCCTCCTATCTCCGCCTCCCCAGTAGCTGGGACTTCAGGCCTGCATCACTACGCCCAGCTAATTTTTGAACTTTTTTGTAGAGATGTTGTTTTGCCATGTTGCGCAGGCTGATCTTGAACTCCTGAGCTCAAGTTACCTGCCTGCCTCAGCCTCCCAAAGTGCTGGGATGACAGACATGAGCCACCATGCCTGGCCTTGACTTTTCTTATGTATAAATAGTGTGTTGTAAAGGTTAAATGAGGTCCCATAAGAAACTGCTTAATGCACAGTTTGATGCCAAGGACATTTTCAACCCATTGCATGGGTCAGTGAGCAACTTGTCTTAGGGGTGAGCTATTTTACAGGAATGCTTGTGTAACGATGGCTTAGTCCATTCTTACAGTGACCCCGAGGCCCACAGTACAGTAACTATGTCTGGGGAGTAGGAGGGAGAACGTTCCCGCAGGGGAAACTGCCTAAGCAAAGGTGGGGCTGCTGGAGATGGGTGGACAGGCCTGAGCTTATGCTGAGGATGGAAATAAAACTGGTCATACATTCAACAGGCCAACATGCAGGCTGTAATTTCATCTTCTAGGTTGGCCTTGCCATGGGAGTGTCCTAATAATGAAGGGTAGGAACAATTCTGCCAGTGCCTCTCCCTTTAGAACTAACATGTTGTATTTCTAGCTTACAAATCATGCTTTCTAAACCTCAGCGGCATGCATGTATTCCTCCATGTGGGAGTTAGTTGACAGGAAAGCAAATCCCAACCCTTCCTCTCCTAACTTAGTGTGGCTTTAGGCAAGTTACTCAATCTCTGCAGACCTTAGTTTGTTTGTAAAATAGGCTGTTTGGACAACATGTGCTCTACCTTTCGGAGAACATTCTGTGATTCCTAAATGGTCTGGAGTTTCAGCCTGATCCCTAAAACCAATAAGGCTGTGATTTGAAGTATACAGCCTTCATACATGTGTGAAATTTCACTTGGTCTCTTATGAACTCTGAGTATGCAGCCTTCTTAACCTTCTGACATTCTGTAATTCTGTAGTCCCTGTTCAAAGAGAAGCATCAAGTTTTGTTTTATATATACACATGCACACACACACACATTTAAATATGTTTTTCTTTTTATTTTTCTTTTTGAGACGGAGTCTCCCACTATCACCAGGCTGGAGTACAGTGGCAGTATCTGGGCTCACTGCAACCTCCGCCTCCCGGATTCAGCAATTCTGCCTCAGCCTCCCAAGTAGTTGGGATTACAGGCACCCACCACCATGCCCTGCTAATTTTTTGCATTTTTAGTAGAGACAGGGTTTCACTATGTTGGCCAGGCTGGCCTCAAACTCCTGACCTCATGATCCGCCTGCCTTGGCCTCCTAAAATCCTGGGATTGCTGGACTCAAACAATCCTCCTTCCTCAGCCTCCTGAGTAGCTGGGATTACACACAAACCACCATGTGCACCCGGCTACCTCAAAGGTTTTCTTCCTAGAAAACTAAGATCTAGCCTTGTATGTATTTTAGTAATCCTATCAAGGGAAAAGTGTCTTGACTCAGCCCCCATCCCTGACTCCTGGGCACTCTTCTCCTGGGGTCTTTGTCCAACTATTCCAAAAAAAACCCTGCAGCATGGATGCCTCCTGACTCCAAGTATTTCAGGCTACTCTGTTGCCTGAGCTGGAGTGCAGTGGCGTGATCACGGCTTACTGCAGCCTTGACCTCCCAGTCTCAGGTGATGTGCCCACTCTGCCTCCCAAATAGCTGGGATTACAGGTGTGCACCACCATGCCTGGCTAAATGTTTTGTATTTTGTTTTGGTAGAGACGGATTTCCACTTTGTTGCCCCAGTTGGTCTCAAACTTCTGGGCTCCAGTGATCCTCCCGCCTCAGCCTCCCGAAGTGCTGGGATTACAGGTGTGACCCACCGCACTGGCCCTTCTATGTCTTCTTGAGAGAGTTTTCTGAACCCAGATTATCACTTCTTATGTATTTTCTGTACGTACTTACAGACACCAGTGGTTCCATTCAAGATGCTGAAAATGGGCCAGGCACAGTGGTTCACACCTATAACTCAGCACTTTGGGAGGCTGAGGTGAGAGGATCACTTGAGCCCAGAAGTTTGAGACCAGCCTGGGCAACATAGGGAGACCCCATCTCTACAGCTAATACTTTTTACAAATTAGTTGGGTGTGGTGGCATGCGCCTGTGGTTCCAGCTTCCTGGGAGGCTGAGGCAGGAGGATCGCTTGAGCCCAGGAGGTCAAGGCTGCAGTGAGCCGTGATCATGCCACCACACTCTAGCCTGGGTGACAGAGTGACAGCATGTCTCAAATAATAATAATAATAATAACAACAACAAAACAAGATGCTGAGAATGGAAGCTTCCACCAATATAGAGTATCTTGTTCAAAATCATTACTGGGCTGGGTATGGTAGCTCATGCCCATAATCCCAGCACTTTGGGAGGCCGAGGCGGGTGGATCACCTCAGGTCAGGAGTTCAAGACCAGCCTGACCAGCATGATGAAAACCCATCTCTACTAAAAATACAAAATTAGCTGGGCATGGTGGTGTACACCTGTAGTCCTCGCTACTCAGGAGGCTGAGGCAGGAGAATCTCTTGAACCTAGCGGGTGGAGGTTGCAGTAAGCCAAGATAGCACCACTTCACGCCAGCCTGGGCGAAAGAGCCAAACTCCATCTCAAAAAGAAAAAAAAAAAAATTTTTTTTTACTGTAGCCCTTACTACTCTTTGTAGTCGTTTGTAGTTTGTTCTTTGTAGTCGGTGTTTTTCGTAGGTCACATACTCCTCAGGGAGGTTATGTTGAGTGGTAGAAAGGTCGTGGGGCTTTATGGTATAATTACATACAGTAAACCGCACAGATCTTTTTTTTTTTTTTTTTTTTATTCTTTTCTTTTTTTTTTTTCTTGAGACGGAGTTTCACTCTTGTTGCCCAGGCTGGAGTGCAGTGGAGCTGCACAGATCTTAAGCGTAGTTTGATGAATTTGAACAAAGATATCTACCTATTGCTCAATATCCCAAGATACAGAATTTGTTCATTACTCCCAAACAGGGCTGTTCAGTAGAAATATCATGTGAGCCACATATGTAATTTTACAGTTTTCCTTCTTTAAAAAGTGAAGAGAAATAGGAAATATTAATTTTACTTATTTTATTTATTTTTAAATTTTTTTATAGAGATGAGGTCTCACTACGTTGCCCAGGCTGGTCTTGAGCTCCTAGATTCAAGCGATCTTCCCATCTCAGTCTCCTAAAGTGCTAGGATTACAGGTATGAGCCACCATGCCTGGCCAGATACATTAATTTTAATGATATACACTTTTTAGCCTAGTGCAGCCAAAATTATTTCAACATGTAATCAACCTTTGAAAATTACTAATGAGATATTTTACATTTTTTTCATAAAGTCTTCCAAGTCGAATGTGTATTTAATGCATACAACACAGCTTAATTCAGACTAACCACATTTAAAGTGCCCCATAGCCACATGTGACTAGGGCTACCATATAGACCATGCTGTTCTAGAAATTTCTCTTGTACCCCTTTCCGATCAATTCCCTTCCCCAGCCAGAGACAACTGCTGCTCTGATTTGTCTCCATGGATTAATTTTGTCTGTTCTTGAATTCTAGAGTATGTATTCTACATACTTTTGGGTCTGGCTTTTTTTTTTTTTTTTTTAAGACGGAGTTTCGCTCTTGTTGCCCAGGCTGGAGTGCAATGGCTCAATCTTGGCTCACCACAACCTCCGCCTCCCAGGTTCAAGCGATTCTCCTGCCTCAGCCTCCCGATTAGCTGGAATTACAGGCATGTGCCACCACACCTGGCTTATTCTGGATTTTTGTAGAGATGGGGTTTCTCCATGTTGGTCAGGCTGGTCTTGAACTCCCAACCTCAGGTGATTTGCCTGCCTCAGCCTCCCAAAGTGCTGGGATTACAGGCATGAGCCACCGCACCCGGCCTGTGGCTGGCTTTTTTTGCTCAGAAGCCAAGAAGTGCTTTTGGGAGGAACTGCTCATTAACCTTGACAAAAACTCACAAAAGTGAGTTTTATATACTAAATAGCTCAATGTTTCAGAGTTCTGTATGTATTCTAGCTAGTACTATTCCTTTGTCAGACATATGGCTTACAAATATTTTTTCCCACTTTGTAGCTGTTTTTCATCCTCAAAAGGATCTTTTGCAGAGCAATTTTTTTTTTTTTTTTTAAATTTTTTGAGAAAGGCCTCACTCTGTCACCCCAGCTGGAGCACAGTGGTACAACCACGGCTCAGTGCAGCCTCAACCTCCCAGGCTGAAGTGATCCTCCTGCCTCAGCCTTCCAAGTAGCTGGGAATATGGGTACACGCCACAAAGCCCAGCTAATTTTAAAATTTTTTCATAGAGATGGGATTGCACTGTGTTGCCTAGACTGGTCTCCAACTTCTGTGCTCAAGTGATTTTCCCACCTCAGTCTCCCAAAGTGCTGAGATTACTTTGCAGATGTGAGCCACTACGCCCAGAACACAGAGCAACTTTAAAAAAATTTTTATAAAGTCTAGTTTATAAAGTCTAGTTTAGTGAGTTTTTTTTTTTTTAGGTGGGGTCTCATTATGTTGCCCAGGCTGGTCTCCAACTCATGGGTTCAAGCAATTCTCCTGCCTCAGCCTCCCAAGTAGCTGGGACTACAGGTGCATGCCACTGCACCCAGCTCTCAGTGAGTTTTTTTGTTTGTTTTTAATGGATCATGCTTTTGGTGTTAAGTCTAATAACTTTTTGCCTAGCTCTAGATCCAGAAGATTTTATAAATGTTTTAAGTTTTACATTTTACACTTAAGTCTGCGATTCATTTTATTTTTACTTATATAGAGTGTGAGACTTAGTCAAAGTTAGTTTTTGTTGCTGTTGTTGTTGTTTTCCTGCGACAGAGTTTCACTCTTGTTGCCCAGGCTGGAGTGCAATGGTGCAATCTCGGATCACTGCAACCTCCACCTCCCGATTTCAAGTAAATTTTCCTGCCTCAGCCTCCTGAGTAGCTGGGATTACAGGCGTGTGCCACCCCACCCAGCTATTTTTTGTATTTTTAGTAGAGATGGGGTTTCACCGTGTTGGCGAGGCTGGTCTCGAACTCCTGACCTGAGGTGATCCACCCGCCTCGGCCTCCCAAAGTGCTGGGATTACAGGTGTGAGCCACCATGCCCAGCCAGTTCTTTTTTTTTTCCTGAGGCTCTTGTGCTTTTAATGGCCAGCATGCATTAAAATGGCCATCAATTAAGAAAATGACCATTTAGTAGTGCTCTTTTGGGGATTTTGTTTGTCACAACAGCACCTTCATCTTGAACAATAGTTGCACATTGTAACTAGTATAAATATATCACCTATTTATTCAGGTACATAAAAATTATAATTTTATTTCAGGATAAAACAACTATTACAGGTTCAGATTCAGCAGTTCAGGGTTGTCCCTCCTGCACAAGCATTGGCCATCTCTACTCCCATATCAACGACCACTGGAAGGTCAACCACTAGCCTAGTGTCTGTGCAAATTAGGGAAAGGAGCCCCCCAGGAGGATGCAGCCCCATGGCACGTGGCTTGGCGAGTGGCACATGGACTAGAAGAGTGAGATCCTAAAACTTTGGGTGGTGTGCAAGGGAGATGGGAAGGGAGAGCCTGCCTTTCAACTGCCATGAGCTAGGAGATACATTGGACAAATGAGCTAGAACACAAGAGTGAATGTGTTGAATGAGGACTGAGGCTTTGCTATGAGTACAGCATGTGAATGTCATGGACAGATCAGGGCTCTTGCTTATTGCATAAATGTTGGTCTTGGCTGGGCACAGTGGCTTATGCCTGTAATTGCTGCACTTTAGGAGGCTGGAGTGGGAGGGTTGCTTGAGGCCAGGAGTTTGAGACCAGCCTGGGCAACACAGCAAGACCCTGTCTCTACAAAATACATAAATAAATAAAAAACCCAGCTAAGCATGTGACTCCTGCCTGTAGTCCTAGCTACAGAAGGCTGAGACAGGATGATCACTTGAGCCTAGAAGTTTCAGGCTGCAATGGGTCATAATCATGCCATTGCACTCCAGCCTGGGCAATAGAGCGAGACCCTGTCTTAAAAAAAAAAAAAGTTGTTCTTGACCTTGACCCTTTACATGACAGGTGCCGTGGGTCTCCCACCCATGCCAGGAAGTTGCTTCATCTTTTGGATGTTGTAGACAGCCCTCTTAGGAGATCATCAAGTCCCTTGTATTTTCCCTCTTAAAACTTTCCTGTGGGAAAAAAATTGAAACACAATTACATGGAAAAATAACAAACACCTGTGTGGCTGACACAGAATAAAAATTTAACCTTTCTTGTTTTCAGAAAATTATAAATGAAATAAAACACTACAGATCAAGTTGAAGTCCCTTTTCTGTCCCTCCTCTAGCCAACCCCCAGCAGAGAGCCACCATCATAAATTTAATATATGTTGTGCTGAAGCACATTTTATACTTTTAGCACGTCTCTGAGTCCATAAGTAGTACAGTTGCCCTCTAGTATCTATGGGGGGTTGGTTGCAGGACCTCCCTTGTATACCAAAATCCTTGGATGCTCAAGCCTGTGGTATAAAATGGTGTCGTATTTTCATATAACCTATGTGCATCCTCCCATGTACTTTAGATAATCTCTAGACTACTTACGATACCTAATACAGTATCTACACATCACTTCATTTGTGTGGATTCATTATAGTACTTAGTGAGTAGCAAGTTCAAGATCTAAGTTATTAGTTTTACCAGCTGTATAGCAGTCCATCCTATGACTATATCTCTAGCAGTGAAATTGCTGTGCTGAAGAGTTGACATTTTCAGCTTTTTTAGGTATTGCCCTGGCGAGATTGTGCTACTGTGACCACCAACAGCAACCAAGTTTTGCTATTTTCCCACATCCTTGCAAATATTTAGTATTGCTGGACTGTAAAGTATCTGCTGCTGGGCTCAGTGGCACGACCCTGTAGTCCTAACTACTTTGGAAGCTGAGGTGGAAGGATTACTTGAGGCCAGGAGTTTGAGGCCAGCCTGGGCAGCATAGACACTGTTGCTAAGGAAAAGAGTTTGCCACTCTGGTGGGGGTGAAAGAGTATCTCACTGTGGTTTTAATTTATACTTCCCTAATTACCAGTGAGATTGGGCATCTTTTAAAATATGTATTGGTAATGACTTCTGTGTCTATTCTGTTCCTATTCATCGCCCATTTATTGTGTGAGATTATTTGTCCTTATTGATTTGTGTTTTTTAAAACACAGGCTAAATATTAATCCTTTGTCTCTTATATATAAAATGAAATTTATAAATCTAGGCCGTTGCTTGTCTTTTAGCCTTGTTGATGATGTAAGTTTCTCTGTGGACCTAGGGACCAGCCTCCTATTGGGGGTAAGGAGCAGAGGCCAGTCCATGGCTTGGAACAAAACAGGATATTGCTTTAAATTTCATTTTGAAAGCTTCACTGGTGGCTAGCTAGTATGGCACCCTCTCCAGGAAGCAGGGGGTGGCCTCAGCGTGGGGACCATTCCTGTAGTTCTCTGGGCCCCTCAGAAATCAAGGTTCTGAGTCCTTCATCCTCCCTCCCCAGTGGCTTCTGAAGAGGCCTTTCCTAGGGCCTGAGGCGATTCCATCCCCCAGCAGGGGCAGGGTCCACCTGTAAACCTCTGGCCTGGGTTCCAAGAACCTCTACCCGGAAGGTAATATGTAACAGGAGGCAAAACAAACAGCTTCTCCTCTTATATTCTCCATGGCAGACCTGTTTGCCCAGGCATTTGCAATCCTCCCTGTCAACTGTGGCTCCCTCAGAGCCCAGCTCTGCCTGTGGTCTCTAATGACCGTGTCAGAACTGTGCAATCCTTTGTGCCCACAGTGACCTCTAGCCCCTGACTTTAGTTGCCGGCCCTGAGTGTCACAGAATGCCACAGCTATTTCACCTGCATTGCCCTGAACCAGCTGGCTCATGTTTTCTGTCCAGTTCCTGCTGGTAGGCAAGGCTGGGCTGGGCAGGGCTGACGCTGGGGCAGAAGGCTTTCCAGGTGGGTCCGACCAGGTGGCTGCACAGGTAGGGTGCAGAGCCACTGTGGGTTGCTGCCAGGAGAGGTGAGCTGGCTCACAAGAGCAGAACAATGAGAGAAGAGGCAGCAAAGAAAAAGAATCAGACACCACAAGGAGATCATGGAAAAGTCAGTGTGCGCTCAAGGACTGCTAAGTGAGAGGCCTAGTGAGGGAAGCTGCTGAAGGCGCCATCCCGGGAGGGGCTCCCCATGGGCCAGAGGCACTCAGAGGGCTCCCCATCAGCCTGCAGGGCCCCAGGGCAGGACATGGATGGGCTGAGGAGTAAAGAGCAGTACTCTTGGAAAGGGGTCCAGATTTGCCACCCATGAGGGTCAGAACCTTAAGAAAATGAACTCCTTGCCGGGCATGGTGGCTCAAGCCTGTAATCCCAGCACTTTGGGAGGCCGAGACAGGCGGATCATGAGGTCAGGAGATCGAGACCATCCTGGCTAACCCGGTGAAACCCCGTCTCTACTAAAAAATACAAAAAACTAGCCGGGCAAGGTGGCGGGTGCCTGTAGTCCCAGCTGCTCGGGAGGCTGAGGCAGGAGAATGGCGTAAACCCGGGAGGCAGAGTTTGCAGTGAGCTGAGATCCGGCCACTGCACTCCAGCCTGAGCGACAGAGCGAGACTCCGTCTCAAAAAGAAAAAAAAAAAGAAAATGAACTCCTTGCTTCTTCATTCTTAAAAAGAAATGGTCTGAGAGTAATGTGAGAATCATATGAGACACCCAGGCTGTGTGGTGGCACGATGTCGACCCACTGCAGCCTCAATCTCCCCAGGCTAAGGTGATACTCCCACCTCAGCCTTCCCAGTAGCTGGGACCACAGGTGTGCACGACCACACCCAGCTAAATTTTTTTTGGTACTTTTTGTAGGGATGGGGTTTCACCATGTTGCCCAGGCTGGTCTCAAACTCCTAGGCTCAAGGGATCCACCCACCTTGGCATCCCAAAGTGGTGAGATTACAGGCGTGAGCCACCACGCCTGGCCTGGCGGTCCTTTTTAAGTCACAGGGCTCTAAAAAGATTCATTTTGTACTGCATTGGGGTCTTGGAAGCCAGACAGTCCAGGATTTGAATCTCAGGTTGGCTGTTTACATGCTCTGTGACTTTGGGTGAGGCGCTGCATTTCTCAGAGCCTCATTCCCTCATCTGTAAAATGGGTATGGTATCTTGGTCAGGGAGTGGTTAGGAAGATCACAGGAGATCAGGCATGCAGGGTCTTTAGAAGAGAGCTGGCATGAGGACACAGCAATAAACATCAGCTCACATTTTTCCAAAATCTGCTTTATCACCCACAGTATGTTAGACATTTTCCATGTCATTAAATATGGTGTCTTCATTTAAAAAAATATATTTATTTATTTATTTATTTATTTATTTATTTATTTATTTATTTATTTTGAGACAGGATCTTACTCTGTCTCCCAGGCTAGAATGCATGGCACAATCATGGCTTACTGCAGCCTTGAACTTGTGGGCTCAAGCAATTGTCCCACCTTAGCCTCCCAAGTAGCTGGGACACAGGCACACACTACCATGCCTGGCTAATTAAAAATACTTTTTTTGGCCGGGCGCGGTGGCTCACACCTGTAATCCCAGCACTTTGGGAGGCCCAGACGGGTGGATCACCTGAGGTCAGGAGTTCAAGACCAGCCTGGCCAACATGGTGAAAGCCCATTTCTATTAAAAATACAAAAATTAGCCAGGCATGGTGGTGCACGCCTGAAGTCCCAGCTGTTTGGGAGGCTGAGGCAGAAGAATTGCTTGAACCCTGGAGGTGGAGGTTGCAGTGAGCTGAGATTGTACCACTGCACTCCAGCCTGGGTAACAAGAGTGAAACTCCATCCCAAAAAACAAAACCAAACCAAACTTTTTTTTTTTTTGATAGAGACAGGGTCTGCCCTATTGCCCAGGCTGACCTCAAACTCCTGGAATCAAACGATCCTCCCGCCTTGGCGTCCCAAAGTGCTGGGATTACAGCCATGAGCCACTACACCTGGCCTTTTAGTTTAGTTTAGTTTTATTTTTTTTATTTTTATTTTTATTTTTATTTTATTTATTTATTTTTTTTTTTTTTTTGAGACGGAGTCTCGCTCTGTCACCCAGGCTGGAGTGCTGTGGCCGGATCTCAGCTCACTGCAAGCTCCGCCTCCCGGGTTCACGCCATTCTCCTGCCTCAGCCTCCTGAGTAGCTGGGACTACAGGCGCCCGCCACCTCACCCGGCTAGTTTTTTTTTTTTTTTGTATTTTTTAGTAGAGACAGGGTTTCACCGTGTTAGCCAGGATGGTCTCGATCTCCTGACCTCGTGATCCGCCCGTCTCGGCCTCCCAAAGTGCTGGGATTACAGGCTTGAGCCACCGCGCCCGGCCTAGTTTTGTTTTAGAGACAAGATCTTTCTCTGTCACTCAGGCTGGCATGCAGTGACACATTCATGGCTCTCTGCTGCCTAGACCTACTAGGCTCAAGCCAACCTCCTGCCTCAGCCTCCCGAGTAGCTGGGACCACAGGTGCACACCACCACACCTGGCTAATTTTTAATTTTTTTTGTAGAGATGGGATCTCAATATGTTGCTCAGGCTGGCCTGAGCTCCTGAATTCAAGCGATTTTCCTGGCTTGGCATCCCAAAGTGCTGGGATTATAGGTGGTGAGCCATTTTGCCTGACCATGTATTCATTTTTTAATGGCATAGTGTTGCATTGTGTATGCTCTCTGACTTAGTTATCTAATCTCTTACTCATAGGAATAGTTTTTTTTCCCCCAGTTCTTTGCTAAGCAGCAATTAATGTCTCTATTCATACTTTTAGGCATTTTTTAGTTTAGTTTTTTTTTTTTTTTTTTTTTTGAGACGGAGTCTCGCTCTGTTCCCAGACTGGGGTGCAGTGGTGCGATCTTGGCTCACTGCAACCTCCGCCTCCTGGGTTCAAGCAATTCTCGTGCCTCAGCCTCCCACATAGCTGGGACTACAGGTGCATGCCACCGTGCCCGGCTAATTTTTATATTTTTAGTACAGACAGGGTTTCACCATGTTGGCCAGGATGGTCTCGATCTCATGACCTCATGATCAGTCCGCCTCAGCCTCCCAAAGTGCTAGGATTACAGGCGTGAGGCAGTGCGTCTGGCCAGGTTTTTTTTGTTTTGTTTGTCGTTGTTGTTTTTTAGAATAGAGCCCTAAAATTAGAATTGCCAGGAGGCCAAACAGCTTCTCCCCTTAGATTCTCCCTGGCAGACCTGTTTGAAAAGGTATGCATTTTCCAAATGTTAATAGATATTACCAAATCAGAAGGAATCCAGATTTATAGATTTTGAAGCTAATACAGTTTGGGATGCCCTGTTTCTCAACAAGAAAAAAACTCTTAAGTATCAGATTTTGTGCAAACTGAAGACTGATTTAGAATAAGAAAAGAATTTGCCACCAGTTGCTGCAAGCTTGAAGATTCTGTTTTGAGCCCTGTTTAAGCAATTTGTCAGAAATGCTGACAGATAAATGCTTTTTGATTTGCAGCCAGCCTTCCCTCTCCAATTTCCAGGCACGCCCAGCACTGGGGTGGTAGGTAGGGGCCAGGCAGGGGGGACATGCTGAAGTGTAAGTTTCTTAGGCTTCCTGCCTTTGTACTTACCATCTTCTAAAAATCTTATACCAATTTACATTCTGGTATATTTCTCCACATCCTTGCCAACATTCCATATAATCAATAACTTGTTTTTATGTTGAAATTCGTAGCCATTTTATTAATCTTCTCTACTTGGGGAGTTTTATTTAGGCCCTATTGAATGCAGCATGATAATTTAGTGATCTAGCTTATCCAAAATAACCTCTCCCACTGATTGCATAAAGCCAGCAAGAACATGAACCTACTTGGGTTACAAGGATGAACTCTTATTTAGCTGCAACTGCTTTCTAGTACTGTCTGTGAATACTCTTTGACAAAAGTGCCTATCGTGGAAATTTGAAATTAAACATAGACTCCTCTAGAAAGACAGCAATCTTTGGTTTGGGTAGAGGATTACTGATTTGTTCTATTTTCTCTTCTTGTAATGTTTCATTTATTACAGTATCAGACAGGTTGAATTATTTTATATCTATATATAATTTTTGGAATAGCAGCTTTTTGGCCCCAGTGGTATAATAATTTAGATAAATGATCAAAAGGAATTAAGTTTGAAATATCAGCCACTGGCTGGGCACGGTGGCTCACACCTGTAATCCCAGCACTTTTGGAGGCCAAGGTGGGCGGATCACTTGAGGTCAGGAGTTTAAGACTAGCCTGGCCAACATGGCAAAACCCTATCTCTACTAAAAATACAAAAAAATTAGCCGGGCGTGGTGGTGCATGCTTGTAGTCCCAGCTACTCTGGAGGCTGAGGCAGAAGAATTGTTTGAACCAGGGAGGTGGAAGTTGCAGTGAGCTGAGATCCCACCACTGCACTCCAGCCTGGTGACAGTGTGAGACTCCGGCTCAAAAAAAAAAAAAAAAAAAAAAAAAAAAAAAAGAATAGGAAATATCAGCCGCTAAATGATCAGAGACTAGATATCTTCCCCAGCCCCTGACTTTCTCTCTCTCTCTCTATCTACACACACACACACCCCCACGCACACACTTTTGCCACCATTTGAAAATAAGTTGTAGGCATCCTAAAATCCATATTTTTCATCTTTGCTTATCTCCTGGGGAACAAATGCCTCATGGTTGTCTTTCCTTGGTCTGTGATGTGGGCACCTCCTCCTATGCTTACTGGCCATTTGTCTTCCATCTTCTGTGACTTTGTGGCAGATTTGGCCATTATTATCTTCTTTGTGTGTCACTTGGTCTGTTTTAGTGGAAAAATGTTAGCAATTAGATAATGTGGCTTTTTTTTTAAGAGACTGGGGCTCACTCTGTTGCCCAGGCTGGAGTACTGTGGCATGATCATAGCTCACTGCAACCTTTAAGTCCTGGGCTCAAGTTATCCTCCTGCCTCAGCCTCCTGAATAGTTGAGACCACAGGTGCACGCCACTACCCCTGGCTAATTTTTAATTTTTTTTTTATAGAGACAAGATCTTACTGCGTTGCCCAGGCTGGTCTTGAACTCCTGGACTCAGCGAATCCTCCTGCCTGGCCCTCCCAAAGTGTTGAGATTATAGGCATGAGCTACCATGCCTGACTTACATGAGGTTGTCAATTAACCTTTTTAGCAGCATCTTGGACCAGTTGCTTAACTTTTTCATCTCAGTGTTCTCCATCTTTAAAACAGGAATAAAAGTCCTTATCTCCCGCAAATTGCTGGGACAATTTGCCTCGAAAACCTGTATGATTGCATTACAGAGGAGATACTCAGTGTTCTTTTTCTCTTCTGTTCAGATACCCTGCAGATTTACCCATCTCTGCCTTCCCCTCTGAGAGTGCTTATCTTTTTCATAAAGCAGAATCATTACATCCCCGACTTGTCATCAAAACTGTCTACAGGCTGGGCATGGTGGCTGGCGTCTGTAATCCCAACACTTTGGGAGGCCAAGGCAGGAAGATTGCTTGAGCTCAGCAGGTCAAGATGAGCCTGGGCAACATAGGGAGACATTCTGACTCTACAAAAAAAATTTTTTTTTGATCATCTAGGTCTGCTGGTCCATGTCTGTTGTCCCAGCTACTCAGGAGACTGGGATAGGAGGATCGCTTGAAATTAGGAGGTCAAGGCTGCAGTGAGCTGTGATCATGCCACTGCACTCCAGCCTATGCTTCAGAGCAAGACCTCATCTCTTAAAAAAAAAAAAAAAAATTGTAAACCTGCCCTTTGGATCTTGCTGGAGCCTTGCATTCAGTAAGCCATATTCTTAATGAGCAACTCTGTGTCATCAGCTGCTCTGTGCTCCGAACCTGTAGAACATGCATCCACATCTGAAACAGGTTGGCAGGGCTAACAGTCACATTCTACCATGACTGTCCAGAAAACACATCCTCAGGAAGGAAAAGCCCACGACATTCAACATTAGCACTGTTTATTTTCTTGAGTAATTTCTAAGACAGAGATCATGAACGGATGTGTTTTCTTGCTTGCCCAGTTTTATTAATGTATATATTTTGCACAGACGTGCTATATGCTGCTTTTATTTTTCTGACAGAATGTTAAATGGGTACTGTAATGTTGCTAGATTTAGTTTATTAATTATGACTATATTGGCAGTAGTTTAAGCCCTAGAAGGTTTTTTTTTAAACTTCATGTTGAAATATATGACAGATTCAGAAAAGTACACTTTCTTTTTTTTTTTTGAGACAATCTTGGCTCACTGCAATCTCCGCCTCCTGGGTTCAAGCGATTCTCCTGCCTCAGCCTCCCAAGTAGCTGGGATTACAGGCACGTGCCACCATGCCTGGTTACTTTTTGTATTTTTAGTAGAGAGGGGTTTCACCATGTTGGTCAGGCTGATCTCGAACTCCTGACCTCAAGTGACCCACCCACCTCGGCCTCCCAAAGCCACCACACCCAGCCAGAAAAGTACACATATTTTAAGGCCCACTTGATCCACTTTTGATAAACTGAACACACCCATGTAACCAGCACTCAAATCAAGACACAGAACATGACCAGAAACCAGGAGTTCCCTCGTGACCTCTTTAAGTCACTGACCCTCACCAACTGACCACTCTCCTGACTTCTAACAGCATAGATTAGTTTTGCCTATTTTGTACATATAAATGGAATTAGACAGTACACCTTTTAAAATCTGGCTTCTTTCATTGAACATTATTTTTATGAGATTCATTCAGATCACTGGGCATAATCATAGTTTCTTTGCTCTCATTACTGTATAATTACAAATAAGTCACCACTTATTGATCTATTCCATTGCTGATGGACATTTAGGTATTTTGAATATTGGAAATTATACAAATAACCTAGTACCTGTCTTTTGGTGAGCACATGTTTGATTTCTATTGGATATATACCTAGGAGTAGACATTATTTTTTAAGTGTACATTCAATGGCTTATGGTATATTCATAGATATGTGTAACCATCACTATGGTCAATTTTAGAACATTTTCATCACCTCACAGTGTTACCCTATGCCCTTGTAGCTATTATCTCTCTGTCTTCCCATCCCTTC
Organism: Macaca thibetana thibetana; assembly: GCF_024542745.1. Classification (NCBI taxonomy): domain Eukaryota; kingdom Metazoa; phylum Chordata; class Mammalia; order Primates; family Cercopithecidae; genus Macaca; species Macaca thibetana. The sequence goes on along the minus strand of NC_065593.1, from coordinate 44,665,330 downwards.
CAGCCCTAAGCAACCACTTAATCTGTTTTCTGTCTCTATAGAATTACCTATTCTGGACATTTCATATATATGGAGTCACATTGTCTTGTATGATCAAAATAAGGATGGCCAGGCATGGTGGCTCCCTCTTGCAATCCCAGCACTTTGGGAGGTTGACACAGGTAGATCACTTGAGCTCAGGAGTTCAAGAACAGCCTGGGCAACATGGCGAAACCCAGTCTCTACCAAAAGTACAAAAATTAGCCAGATATGATGGTGCATGCTTAGAGTCCCAGCTACTCGGCAGAGTTGGGACAGGAGGATCTCTTGGGACCCAGAGACAGAGGTTGTAGTGAGCTGAGATCACGCCACTGCACTCCAGCCTGGGCCACAGCGTGAGACTCTGTCTCAATAATGAAATGATCAAAGTATGATTTCACGAGTCACACAGTTTATTGCCATACAAAGAGATTTTTTTTTTCTTTTTTTGTTCACAGTGCTTAAAGCGGGGAGAATAAGAAAACAAATCTCACAGGGAATACACTCAATAGAGGAGCTCCCTTAGCCATATAGTGAGTGAGTTCCAGTCTGTTAGAGTCCAGTTATTAAAGTCTAACTGCCCGCTTAGGATGAAAGCAAGCCTCTGTGGAAAGTAGTCTAACTGAAGCTTGAGGCGTACGTTTATAGGAGAGATACTCAGCTAGATGGCTTGACCATGATAGAGGGTGTACCGGAGTTGGGTGAAGCTTTGGAAATTAGCTTAAAGGCTAATAGAGTGTGGCCTTAGCTCAGCCTGAGCTTTCACTCTTCCGAGAAGCTCTCAGACAGAGTGTAGCCATGCCACAGCCCAAGGTCTCAAAGTGTCTGTCAAACTCTTGGGTTTATATGTACAGTCCGGCGTTGCTTAACAATGGGAACACATTCTGAGAAATACATCAGATGATTTTGTCGTTGTGCAAACATCAAGTGCACTTACACAAACCTAGATGGTAGAGCCTATTACACACCTAGGCTATGTGGTAGAGCCTGTTGCTCCCAGGCTGCAAACCTGTACAAATTGTCACTGTCCTAAAGACTGTAGGCAGTTGTAACACAGGGGTAAGTATTCATGTATCTGAACATAGCTAAACATAGAAAAGATATAGTCAAAATATGGTATTACAGTATAATCTTATGGGACTGCTGTCATATATGCCATCCATCATAAGCCAAAATGTCATTTTGCAGTGCATGACTGTATTTTAGAGTCCAGTAGTTGAGGTCAATAGCTCACACATGGGGTCTCATAAGGTGTGATGGTGTCACATTCTCAAGGGGAGAGGAGTACACTCTATGTTCTTGTCACAGCAAAACATGTCACTCCCATAGCAAATGTCAACATAAGTAACAAACAGAAAAAAATTCTTCAAGTATAATGAGTTTAATTGGGAATAAGCATTGCAATGAGGAATATGCACACCACAGTAAACTATGGGCATATTCATGGGGGTAAAGGAAGACAAGGATTTTTAAAGATAAAATGAGGGTTACATTTGTTGTCTTGAAACAATTATCCTCGGCCAGAAGGATCAAAAACAAGGGCGGCGTCTGTCCAGGGCTGGACAGGTAGTCGCTGGTCAAATGTCTTCACAGAAGTATTTTTTGTGTGTGTAAGATTGAGGTGGCCTTTGTGCAAGGTTGTGGTTTTGGCAAAGTCTCTTGTGATATCTTTTGTTATCAGGTAGTCATGCACCGGAACCCTCCCTGCATGTTCTTACCTGGCTCCATTTTGTCAAGGTTTGACACAAGTGACCCCATTTTGATTCTAGCAACTTTTTCACAAACTATGTATGTATTTGGAATTATTTCAAAGTTGTATAACATATACAATATGTAGTTTTGTTGTTGTTGTTGTTGTTTTGAAGACGGAGTCTAGCTCTGTCGCCCAGGCTGGAGTGCAGTGGTGCGATCTGGGCTCACTGCAACTTCCGCCTCCTGGGTTTAAGCCATTCTCCTGCCTCAGTCTCCCGAGTAGCTGGGACTACAGGCGCCCACCACAAAGGCCGGCTAATTTTTGTATTTTTAGTAGAGACAGGGTTTCATCATGTTGCCCAGGGTGTTCTCCAACTCCTGAGCTCAGGCACTCTGCCTGCCTCAGCCTCCCAAAGTGCTAGGATTACAGGCATGAGCCACCACGCCTGGCCCAATATGTCATCTTTTGTTACTGGCTTCTTTCACTTATAAATGTTTTCAAGGTTCCACCATGTTGTAACATGTATCAGTACTTCATTTCCTTTTTAAAAATTGCTTTATTGTAGTAAAATACACATAACATACAATTTACCATCTTAACCATTGAAGTTTGCAGTTTAGTGGCATTAAGTACAGTACACTCACACTTTTGTGCAAACATCAGCACCACCCACCTCCAGAACTTGTTCATCTTTCCCAACTGAAATTCTGTACCCGTTAAACGATAAGTTCCCATTGCCCCCTCCCCAGCCCCCAGCAAGCACCATTCTACTCCTAGACAGCTTTTCCCTTCAGTTTCTTTCCTCTTTCACTTAATAAATGAGAGGGTCCATTGCTGACAAATGGGATTGCTTCTCTAAGTGGAGGCCTTCTTGCATATATGCAATTGAGTTTATCCTAAAAAAGAGTAACAGAAAATGTGGTTGTAGAAAGACAAAAGGTGGAGACATAAACTGGCTGAGGGTTTTCATATTGGGTGTCCTATCCATAGGCCATAGCAGCCCCACTGCAGATCTGCCCGATTCTTTGGCATCAAGATGTTGATCCAGCTCACGCCTCTAATCCCAGCACACTGGGAGGCCGAGGCAGGTGGATCACTTGAGGTCAAGAGTTTGAGACCAGCCTGGCCAACATGGTGAAACCCCATCTCTACCAAAAAATACAAAAATTGGCCAGGTATAGTGGCACATACTTCTAATCCCAGCTACTTAGGAGGCTGAGGTGGGAGAGTTGCTTGAACCCAGGAGGCAGAAGCTGCAGTGAGCCAAGATCATGCCACTGTACTCTAGCCTGGGAGATAGGGTGACACCCTGTCTCAAAAAAAAAAAAAAAAAAAAAAAAGATCCTGCAAGCCATTTCCATGTTGTGGATTTGCTGGCAGATTTCAGAGCTTTCCTGCTGTCACTGTCAGCATAGCTTCTCATAATACTACCAACACTTAATGTTCTTAATGAGTTCATCCACGGTGAGGACTCTGTTTAGGGTCCTGTATGTGCCTTCCACATTCCCTTCCTGTGCCATCATAGTCCTGGCAATGAACTTCAGGTTTTAAATCCATGAGCTTGGATCTAAGTCTCCACTCTGCCAAGCCTGATGTTCCATACCCAGATGACCCCTGTAATCCAAGTAATAGATTCCATTGTATGGACGGATATGCCACATTCTGTTTATCCATTCATCTGTTGCTGGACATTTGGTTTGTTTCCACCTTTTGGGTATTGTGAATAGTGCTGCTGTAAACATTCATGTACGAGTTTTTGTTTGCTTTGTTTGAGACAGAGTTGCACTCTGTCACCCAGGCCGGTGTGTAGTGGTGTGATGGTAGCTCGCTGTAGCCTCGACCTCTCAGGCTCAAGTGATCCTTCCACCTAGGCCTCCAGAGTAGCTGGGACTACAGGTGTGTACCACCATGCCCAGCTAATTTTTAATTTTTTTTTTCGTAGAGATGGAATCTCACTATGTTGCCCAGGCTAGTCTCAAACTCCCGGGCTCAAGCGATCCTCCCACCTTGGCTGCAGAGAGTACTGGGCTTACAGGCATGAGCCACTGTGCCTGGCCCAAGTTTTTGTTTGAACACATGTTTTCAGTTCTTTTGGGCATATATTATAACTAGGAATGGAATTGCTGGGTTATATGCTAATTCTGTATTTAACTTTTTGAAGAGCCACCACGCTGTTTTCCAGGCAGCTGAATCATTTTACATTCCCACCAGCAATATACAAGGATTACAATGTCTTCACATGCTTGCCAACACATATTTTGTTTTCTGATTTTTTTTTTTTTTTTTTTTTTGAGACAGAGTTTTGCTCTTGTCAACCAGGATGGAGTGCAAATGGCATAATCTTGGCTCATTGCAACCTCCGCCTTTCGGGTTCACGCGATTCTCCTGCCTCAGCCTCCCAAGTAGCTGGGATTACAGGCACCCGTGACCACAGCCGGCTAATTTTTGTATTTTTAGTAGAGACAAGATTTCATCATATTGGTCAGGCTGACCTCGAACTCCTGACCTCCAGTGATCTGCTCGCCTTGGCCTCCCAAAGTGCTGGGATTATAGGCATGAGCCACCGCGCCCAGCGCTTGATTTTATTTTGTTTTTTGCCTTCCGGGTGAGCATGATGTGGTACCTCATTGTGGTTTTAATTTGCGTTTCATCTGCTTGTTAGCCATTCATAGATTACCTTCAGCAAGATGTCTACTATTTTTTAATTGAGTCATTATATGCATTATTTTTAATTCATTCATTTGGTCATTCATTTGAGCACCTCTTATGTTCCTGGCACTCAGGCACTTGGGATAAAGCAGTGAACACGTTAGTTGCCAACACTGAAAAGTCAGGAGAATGCTTAAAAAATAAAAAATAAAATTTCTTGTTCCTGACTTCTCTACTCAGATCTGGGCCTGAGTTCTCAGGAGCCAGCCTACTGCCGGCACCTTTAAGGTGGGGCTGTGCTTTGTTTCTTCAAGGCTCTTATCAGGCCTCAGTCCCACCTGGGCCCTGAGAGCCTTGGGTTTTACAATACCCATGCTAAGTAGCTGATGCCTCTCCAAGTAGTTACTTTAGTTCTGAGTTGAGAACAACTGGCACCGCTGTTTTTCCTCTAACTCCTTAAGCTTCCCATGTCGCATTGAAAAAATAATCCTAAGACCAAATCCCTTTAAGAATAGAAGTTGGGATACCGTGGCTCATACCTGTAGTCCCAGCTACTTGGGAGGCTAAGATGGGAAAGTCTCTTAAGCCTAAGAGTTTGAGGCTTCAGTGAGCAGTAATTGTGCCACTGCACTACAGCCTGGGTGACATAGTGAGTCTCAAAACAAAACGAAACAATAGAAAAAGAAGTGTCGGGTTGAGGGGTGCAGTTGGGGGAGGGAGAGCATCAGGGTAAATAGCTAATGCACGCAGGGCTTAATACCTAGGTGACAGGTTGATAGGTGCAGCAAACTACCATGGCAAATGTTTACCTATGTAACAAACCTGCATGTTCTACACAGGTATCCCAAAACTTAAAATAAAATTAAAAAAAAAAGAAAGAGAAAGAAGTGGCCACCCTTTATGCCCCAGGCATTTGGGGTGTGGGCAAGGAAGGAGAATTGGTTTGTTTATGCTCCCTCTTTCTAAATGATGGGTGGTTCCTGTGTTTATGAGCACATTGCATTGATATGAGTTTGTAGAACTCTTAATTCCTTGGAAGAGCCGCCTGTTTCCAACTCAACCCTGCCCTACACTGGCCCCAGTTTCTTGGGATCAGTTAGTAGAAATTGCGGAGGTTATATTATCTCTGATGATCAGATAGGATATAAATTCCAAACCAGAAGGAACAGGAATTGCCTATGCCCACTCCTTTCTCCCAGATCTGAAGGTGGAGCACAGGCAGGCATGGCTGTAACGTTGAGGCGGTTGCACCGTGTCCTCTGCTCCTGGCTCAGGTGTTCATCAGTCACATGGGCCACTTGATCTCTTTGCACTTCAGCTTCTTTACCTGTAGAAAGGGAGTTCATGATTCTCACCTGCATTAAAAAAAATTTTTTTTTTTTTAATTTTGAGACGGAGTTTCGCTCTGTGGCCCAGGCTGGAGTGCAGTGGCACAATCTTGGCTCACTGCAACCTCCACCTCCTGGGTTCAAGTGATTCTCCTACCTCAGCCTCCTGAGTAGCTGGGATTACAGGCACACACTACTACACCCGGCTAATTTTTTGTATTTTTAGTAGAGACGGGGTTTCACCATGTTGGCCAGGATGGTCTCAAACTCCTGACCTCAGGTGATCCACCCACCTCGGCCTCCCAAAGTGCTGGGATTACAGGCATGAGCCACCGCACCTACAGGATTATATTAGTGTATCTCGAAGAAACCCAAACTGAGAGTGACTGAAAGAAGATGGGGGCAAGGGAATGGTTGTGTGTCCTGACTATTATCAATATCAATATCCTGGCTACAATATTGTACTATAGTTTTGCAAGATGTTAACATTGGGAAAATTTGAATATTGATGGTGAAGAGTGCATGAGATATTTCTGTATTGTTTCTTTTCTGTAGTTTTTTGTGGTTATTATTATTATTTTGAGACAGGCTCTTGCTCTGTTGCCCAGGCTGGAGTGCAGTGGGCGTGATCAACCTTGAACTCCTAGGCTCAAGAGATCCTCCTGCCTCAGCGTCCCAAGTAGCTAGGAGTACAGGTGCACGCTACTATTCCCAGCTAATTAAAAGAAAAAAAAATTGCCCGTGTGGGCAACATGGCAAAACCTCATCTCTACAAAACATACAAAAAAATAGCCAGCCATGGGGTCATGCACTTGTAGTCCCAGCTACACAGGAGGTTGAGATGGGAGAATCACACGAGCCCAGGAGGTCCAGGCTGCAGTCAGTGAACCATGACTACACCACTGCCCTTGAGCCTGGGCAAAAGAACTGTCTCAAATTTTTTTTTTGTTCTTGTTTTTGTTTTTTTAGAGACAGGGTCTTGCTCTGTTGCCCAAGCTGGTCTCAAACTCCTGGGCTTGAGCAATTCCTCTGCTTTGACCTTCCAAAGTGCTGGGATTACAGGCATGAGCCACCGTACCTGGCCTCGATATTATTTCTTACATCTGCATATGAATCTACAAATATCTCAAAATCAGTAATTTAATTTTCAAAAGCAAAAAAAGAAAAAAGAAAGGAGATGGGACTTTCTTTATCTGGGAGACAGCCAGTCTGTGACTGGTGTGGTAACTCCTGCTGTCCAGGCGCCAGGCTCCTCTCTTATTGCTGTGTGGTGCCCAAAATCACTATGTGGTCTAAAATGCTACCATTATTTTCCTGTCACAAGCAGCATTCCAGCCTGAGGAAGAAAAAAAAGAGAAGATGTCCCTTCCTTTGAAAGTTTCTTCTCCGAAGTTGCACACACTACCCCTCTTTTTTTTTTTTTTTTTTTTGAGACGGAGTCTCACGCTCTTGCCCAGGCTGGAGTGCAGTGGCGCGATCTCGGCTCACTGCAAGCTTCGCCTCCCGGGTTCCCGCCATTCTCCTGCCTCAGCCTCCTGAGTAGCTGGGACTACAGGCACCCGCCACCGCGCCCGGCTAATTTTTTGTATTTTTAGTAGAGACGGGGTTTCACTGTGGTCTCGATCTCCTGACCTTGTGATCCGCCCGCCTCGGCCTCCCAAAGTGCTGGGATTACAGGCTTGAGCCACCGCGCCCGGCACACACTACCCCTCTTTAAACTCCACTGGCCCAAACCTCACCATCTGGCCAGACCGGCTGCTGGGGAAGCTTGGAAACCTGGTCTTTATTTCACACAGTGTGGCCAGCTAGATGTCTGAGTCTGTGTCGTGAGAGAAGGACCTGTTGGGGTTTCTGTCACACCACCTGTCAGAGCTGCTGTGAAGACACAGGAAAAAACACATAGAAGAAAGACGCAGGAGAAAGCCAATTGAACGGAATTTTTTCTTTTTTCTTTTTTTTGTCCCATAAATCAGCCTGTTGATTTCCCAACTAGAATTTCCAGGAGACCACTGTTTGGTCTGAAAACCATGGTGAATAATGGAGAACCAAGTTCCAAACCAAATGGGACTCCTGAGGCCGGGCGCAGTGGCTCAAGCCTGTAATCCCAGCATTTTGGGAGGCCGAGACGGGCGGATCACGAGGTCAGGAGATGGAGACCATCCTGGCTAACACGGTGAAACCCTGTCTCTACTAAAAAAAAAAAAAATACAAAAAACTAGCTGGGCGCGGTGGCGGGCGCCTGTAGTCCCAGCTACGCGGGAGGCTGAGGCAGGAGAATGGCGTGAACCCGGGAGGCGGAGCTTGTAGTGAGCCGAGATCCGGCCACTGCACTCCAGCCTGGGCGACAGAGCGAGACTCCGTCTCAAAACAAAACAAAACAAAACAAAAACAAAAAAAAAAACCCCACCAAATGGGACTCCTGGTCATTGTGAGAATAGGAGGATGCTTGTTAGGAGGCTGAACACCTGCCGTCCAGGCTGGAGTGCAGTGGCACCATCTTGGCTCACTGCAACCCCTGCCTCCCGGATTCAAGAGATTTTCCTGCCTCAGCCTCCCAGGTAGCTGGGACTACAGGTGTGCACCACCACACCTGGTTTATTTTTGTATTTTTAGTAGAGATGGGGTTTCACCCTGTTGGCCTGGCTGGTCTCAAACTCCTGACCTCAGGTGATCCATCTGCCTCGGCCTCCCGAAGTGCTGGGATTATAGATGTGAGCCACCATGCCTGGCCAGTTCCCAGACTTTATAGGTGGGGAAGGTGAGCTCTAGAAAGGAGAAATTCTGTGTCTTAATTTGAATTCCCCTGAGAACAAGGACTTGGGTGCAGGTAGTTTATTTTGGAGAGTGATCCTAGGAAGTGGAGATAGGAGGTAGAGAGAGCAAACAGGGAGTGGGGAAGCCGATGAGGGGATGTTGTTAATATCATCACCCTAGGCAACAAGAGCTTCATTCACCTGGACCTCTGAGAAGGTACAGATACCTCCCAGAAAAGGGGAGACTTGGAGCTCCAGCCCCATGGGGTTGACTGCTGTGCCTAGAGGCATGAGCTCCTCTTCCAGTCTGGGCTGGCCTGCAGAACCAGGGACTCCCACATTGAGGAAGTTCCTGTAGCTAAAATCAAGGGTGGGCGGAGGAGCTGTGACATGAGACACCCGTCACCCACCCAGCCAGCGGCACACCTGCAATGAGACCTGGGATCCCCGACTCCCTGGCCTGGTGCGTTCTCCTCCCGTCCCCTGAGCTTCAGAGCATCAGCAGTGTTCCTCCTTCCTGATGCTTGTCCTCACCTCCCAGGTGAGGAGTCTAAGAAAACAGCCTTTCCATCAGCCCCTGTCGTGATAGACCCTCCAGTGGGATGGCAGCGGCTGCCTCGCCCATTTACAGGGCAACCCAGTTTTGCTCCCTGCTGCCCTGAAATTTGTTCCTCCCGGAAATTGTTCCTCACAAGGCATGAGCAGTCAATCAATAGAAGATATACGTGGTCTTCCTAGCACAACAGCTGCAGAATGAGCTGTGAAGTGCCCCATCAGGAGTCCTGAACAGCTTCAAACGTTTCCCCTCTAGTAACTGCCTGACATGCCCCAACCCCAATAATCATTGTGCATTTAACTTAGGGGTTGCCTCACCCTTGGGAGATCCAAACCCCTAGTCTGACTTCCTGTCCTTCATGGAGGAGAAGGCTCTCGTCCCCAGTGTACTACTCAGTTTCTACTCAGGGCCAGTGACCTGGAGCCTTGGCACAGAAAGCCTGGAGAGAGAAGCTGAGGTAAATCACACTGCTTTGGCCAAGCAGACAGGTGACCTGTGAGAGGTGGGAACAGCCTCATCCTGAACACTACACCCTGTGATATAAAGGTACCTGGTGGCCGGGCGCAGTGGCTCATGCCAGTAATCCCAGCACTTTGGGAGGCCGAGGCGGGCGGATCACCTGAGGTCGGGAGTTCAAGACCAGCCTGACCAACATGGAGAAACCCTGTCTCTACTGAAAATACAGAATTAGCCAGGCGTGGTGGTGTGTGCCTGTAATCCCAGGTACTCGGGAGGCTGAGGCAGGAGAATCGTTTGAACCCAGGAGGCAGAGGTCGTGGTGAGCCAAGATCATGCCATTGCACTCCAGCCTGGCAACGAGAGCAAAACTCTGTCTCAAAAAAAAAAAAAAAAAGTGCCTGGTGGCCGGGTGCAGTGGCTCACACCTGTAATTCCAGGACTTTGGGATGCCAAGGTGGGAGAAACTTGAGCCCAGGAGTTCGAGACCAATCCTGGCAACATAGTAAGACTCCATCTCTACCAAAAAATAAAAATAAAAATAAAAATTAGCTGGGTGTGGTGGCACACATCTGTAGTCCCAGCTACTTGGGAGGCTGAGGTGGGAGGACTGCTTGAGTTTGGGAGGTCGAGGCTTCAGTGAGCCATGGTTGCACCGCTGCACTCTAGCCAGGATGACAAAGTGAGATCCTTTCTCAAAAACAAACAGACAAACAAACAATGAAAAAAAAACAAAAGAAAAAAAAAGACCCCTGGGAAGTCCAGGTGTCACACCCTATTCCCAGGACTGCGTGTCCTCACTGGCCTGCTCTAGGTACCAGTTTCTGAGCTGTTACTCAGACCTAGGTGGGAATGTGAACAGAGCAAATTCTGTTCCCATAGAAGGTGTGCTCTGGTTTCCAGACCTTCCAGGCCATCATTGGATATGTGCTCAGCCTGGTGGACTCCAGGTATAGGCTCCAGGGGCCCCCTATGCTGAGGACCACACTCTTGCAGGAGGATGTGGAGGTTTGGAGGGACATGCAGCATCTTCCTTCATCAGTAGGGGGATGGGAAGAGGACCAATTTTCCACTCTAGGCCTTGGCAGATCTCAGTAGACCCTGAGGACCCACAGATTTCATAGACATGTGGAATTGAGTGAAATTACAAGGGTGAGAACCAGGAGGAGCTGAGGTTGGTAGTTGAGATGTGGGGAGTGTGGGGAAAGAAAGCCCACTCTTGTCCCATGTATCCCTGGAGAGAGAGTAGGTTATCTTCCTTTTGTTCTCTTCCTTACTGGTCTTCCTTACTGAATAGTCTTAATCCGAGAGTTGAAATGATTTGTTTACATACCTTTCTCTTCCTACCACACTGTGACTATTTAGAGGGCTGGGAGCAGTGTCTTATCCATCCCTGTATCCCTAGCACCTGGCACAGGGCTGGCACACAGTAGGTGCTCACTAAAGCTTGCTTGAATAGATGAGTCAAAGACGGTTGGGGTGGCTTAGATTGCCAAGAGAGTGGTTGTCAAAGTGTGGTTCATAGAATCCTTCTCATCCAGGCCCACTTCAGAATCACATGGGATTCTGTTAAAAATTCAGATTCCCCCGTCCACTCCCCAGAAGCTCTGCAATGAGTAGGCATTGCAGGGACCCAGGAATTTGCATTCTTTGTGAGATCCTGAGATGATTCCGAAGCAGATCTCCATGGACCACATCCCGAAAAACTGTCCCTTGGAGGAGGGAGTGACACTGGTTGAGAAGGTTCCTTCTGATGTCTCTGGAGGGATAAGGGAGGGATCAGCCCATAAACACAGATCCTGGTTCCAACATCCATCCATCCCTCTTCACTTCATAAATGATGTGGGTCCATTTGGGCCCATGGGTGGAGAAAGCCCCAACCCCGGAACCTGGAGTATGGGACTCTCCTCATTCTTCCAGGCCGAATGTCCTCTGCTCTGGGCCCTTTGGTTTCAGCTGGGTTCAAGTTCCAGTCACTCCTCCCATTCTCACAGCACTCCCTCTCATTTTCTGTGCTCCAGCCACAGAGACAAGCTCTCCTCTGCCGGAAATGCCCTCCTCTCCCTTCTCTGATGATGAACACTTCCTCACCCTTCAGCTCTCAGCTTAGGCATAACTTTCTTAAGGGAGTTTTCCTTGAAGCTCCAGGTGATCCCAGATTCCCTCTTACAGGTGCTCCTCGGACCATGGTCCCTTCCTTATCTCAGCTTTCTAAACATACATTCATCATTACTAAGGTTGACTGCACTCCTCTCTTTCCGACCAGACCCTTAGCTCTGCAAGGACAGGGACTGTTTTTGGTTATGTTCATTTTTTAGCATTGGGCCTTCTCTGTGGTGGGTGTTTACTAAATATTTGTTGGAGGAATAAATGTTGGCTAATTACTCTGTAGGGCTGAGGAGGCCATAGTGTGGGTGGCCCCAGGGCCCAGGTCTAAGAGAGGCTACCTTAACCCAGCTTTGAGGGGACAGAGAATGGGCCTCAGATGGGCTGGGGGTCTCCCCCCATAGTCTGCCTCATGGCTCCCATTTCCTGATTTTCTAGGCTGTTCCCACCCACAAAGAGCTAATATGTCTAATTTCCCCAGAGACAGGGAGCTTCTTAGAGGAAGGACTGTGGCTTATTCTATCTCTAGTCCTAGCATAGTACTTGGCACATACGGGTGCTCACTGAATGTGTGTTGAATGCGTGGTCGATAAATGCCATGAATGGACGGTAAAATGCCTGTCGATTACAGAGCACTTCAGCATTCCCAGAGCACTTTTGCAGGCCTGTTCACACTTGAACCTCATGCCCCCCTATGGAATAGGCAAGGCAGTCTGTTCATCCCCTTCTAGCCAAAGAGTAAACAGATAACTTGCCAGGTCTCACTGGGTTTTGTTGGTTTGTTGTTTGAGACAGGGACTCTGCCTGTCACCCAGGCTCGAGTGCAGTGGTGCAACCATGACTCACTGCAACCTCTGCCTCCCAGGCTCGGGTGATCCTCCCCCCTCAACCTCCAGAGTAGCTGGGACTACAGGCATGCGCCACCATACCTGGTTAATTGTTAAAAATGTTTCATAGAGACAGGGTTTCCCTATATTGCCCAGGCTGGTCTCGAACTCCTGGGCTCAGGCGATCCTCCTGCTGCAGCCTCCCAAAGTGCTGGCATTACTTTACAGGTGTGAGCAACCGTGCCCGGCTCAGGTGCCACAGTTAATAAAAGGTGGGGAAAGTTCAGTGGAGCGTAATGGAAGTGCAGGTTCTCCTCCAGCTTGGCGTGCCCTTACTTGGGGGTCGTTTCTTACCTGGCAGGGCTGGGAGGAGATGGGTAGTTCCTGAAAGGCTGATGGAGAAAAGTGGGGAGTAGGTTACTACTCCCGTGACTGCCCAGACCTCTACCCAGACCTGTTTCCACCTGTGCCCTGAGATGGATAGGCAGCCACATGTGAGAGGTGAAGAGTCCCGGTCCCAGACTAGAACCCGAGCCAGGTCCCGAGCTGGCTGCTTCCTCCACTTGACATCCTCTCAGTACTCTCAGGCTCTTGGTGCCCCTTGCTTGTCTGACATCTGGCCCCTTTTCCTTAACTGGCTGCTTTCAGCCAGCTTCTTAATTCCCTGGAGACCGAAACTGCCTGCCTTGTGACATCATCTGAGAGTGGGAGCTGGAGCCCAGGTGCCATTTGGCGTATAGGGGCTTTCTTCTTCATCTGCAGGTGCCCAGGATCTGGTAGCACCTGGCGCTGGACACCTACAGGCCTGTGGAATAACAGGGGCCTCCCAGCTGCCTCTCTTAGGGCCTCCATCTGCCCTCTCCTTTATTCCTTTCCTATTCTGTCTTTGGCTTTCAGGCCCTCAGGAGAAAAACTGGCCCACTAAGGAGCCTAAAATCCTAAGGCCTTGGATTCCAGCCCTGGGTCCAGGCACAGCTTCCCTGGTTCCTTAGGAAGGACCCCAGTGACCTGTTTATTCTCCAGGAGGCAGGGCCTGGGGGCGAAGGCATGGTCCTGCTTTGTAAGATCTGTCTGCGCAGGCAGGCTCTCCCGGGCTTCGCTAGGGCATCTCACCTTTCCCCAGAAGGTGAAGGAGGGCCCTTTGCTCCAGCTTGGTGTAACCTTGTCCCTGTCCTGCTGCCTTGGGATTAGGCTTGAGGCTGGGAAAAGGTTCTGGGGGATTTTAGGCTTACGGGAAGATCTGGAGAAAACCTAGTGGTTTCTAACATGTTGTCAGCAGCCTACCCCCTGGCTTGACTGGGTGTGCCATGCCCTTGGTTCCAGGGAGGCTGATCTGGGACAGTGAAACTCATAGCTCCTCTCCCTACAGTTCCAGAGAGGTGGATCGCATGGTTCCCCTGCCCGTTGGAGGCCTCAGCTACGTTCAAGGGTGCACCAAAAACCATCTTCTCAGCAAGACTGTGGGCCGGTGCCTGGAGGCCACAGCACAGAGGGTCCCAGAACGAGAGGCCTTGGTCGACCTCCATGAAAACGTCAGGTTGACCTTTGCCCAACTCAAGGAGGAGGTGGGTCCTGACCTGGAAACCTCAAAGTGGGCAGGTGCTAGTTCCCAAGCTGCCCTGGCTGAGCAGAACCAGGAGCGTGGGCACCTGGCTATGGGGCAGTGTGCTAGGGCTGCCAGAGAACCCCAAGGGATGGCAGGAGAAGGAGACAGGACTGAGGCACAGGGGGTCCAACACCTCCTGTATCAGCAGCTCCTGGAGCACTTGTTAACTATGCAGGCTCCAGGGCAGACCCACTGAGGCTGGGAATCTGCCTGTCCTTTTGTCCCCAGTGATTGTGATGAGAACTCCCGGGCTAAGGGCTGAGGGTGGGCGTCTTGGGCCCCTTCCTGCTTGCCCCATCTCACCCCTTGTGCCCCATCTTTTACACCAGGTGGACAAAGCTGCTTCTGGCCTCCTGAGCATTGGTCTCTGCAAGGGTGACCGGCTGGGCATGTGGGGACCTAACTCCTATGCGTGGGTGCTCATACAGTTGGCCACTGCCCAGGCGGGCATCATTCTGGTAAGGAGGGGCTTGCTTGGCACAGCTGGGTGTGCGTGGGGGAACATCATTCAAGGGGAGTCCCTCAGGCCCTCAGCCCCCAGGACCAAACCAGTGCCTGATTGGTTTCAAACCAGGTTGTGCTTTCTCCTGAGGACCACCAAGGAGGCCTCCGGGAGTCAGGGGGTGTAGAGTGCTGCCTCTATGCCTCCTGGGGGTAGAGGGGCAGCAGGAGGGACAGGGTCTGCCCAGAATACTGATATGCCCTCACCGCTTCCACCAGGTGTCTGTGAACCCAGCCTACCAGGCTACGGAACTGGAGTATGTCCTCAAGAAGGTACAGCTCATTCGTCAGGGAGAGGCCCGGCTGGGGCCTGGCACAGGGGGCTGCACAGACTCTGCTTGTCACAGAGTGTGATGGTGTGAGCTAGGGCATGCGTGGGTGGGTGACATGCAGAGTGTCCTTCCTTAGGTCATAGATGGTTGGAAGGTGGCCCCAACTCCATGGAGAGGGTGGTTGGTCAAACACAAACCTGGCGTGAGTGGGCAGGGACGGGGGCATGTGTGTGTCAGGGCAGAGGTGTATGTACGCGTGTGTGTCCATCCTCATATGTGATGCATATGTGTCTCAGGGTGTGGTGCGTGTGTCTTGGGGTTGGTTCACGTGTGCATTTGTCTTGCAGTGTGGTGCCTGGGAGTGTGCTGGAGGTGTGTGTGTCAGAGACGGGTGCCTCTGTATGAGAGCAACTGATTAGTGAGGACTCCCCCAGAGCTCTAGTCTGAGGCTCCCTGCTGACTGCAGGTGGGGGACTCCCCTTCCACAGGTGGGCTGCAAGGCCCTTGTGTTCCCCAAGCAATTCAAGACCCAGCAATACTACAACATCCTGAAGCAGATCTGTCCAGAGGTGGAGAATGCCCAGCCAGGGGCCTTGAAAAGTCAGAGGTGGGTGTGTCCCGGGTTAGTGGGTGGTGCGTCATTCAGCATCCCTGATCCCTTCACTTACTACTCACCCTGCCCCCTTCCTCAGCCCCTGTCTCTCACCATCCTCCCCACCCCCAGGCTCCCAGATCTGACCACAGTCATCTCAGTGGATGCCCCTTTGCCGGGAACCCTGCTCCTGGATGAAGTGCTGGCGGCTGGCAGCACACAGCAGCATCTGGAACAGCTCCAGCACATCCAGCAGTTCCTGTCCTGCCATGACCCCATCAACATCCAGTTCACCTCGGTAAGGCAGAGGTCTCCAGGCCCCAAGCCCAGGTGGACACATGCCCCCTGCCTCTGTGACACTTCCGTAGGGATGGGGAGACAGCAGAGGAGAGCAGGCATTCTTTACTGTGACTGGCCTTCAGCTGTCCTCTCTGCTCTGGAAAATATCAGCACCTGGTGTCCTTGTCACATTTCCTCCCCCAGCCCCCTGCCCTCTCCACTCCAGCCCTCTTGTTCACGGTGCAGTGGCAGATTCACTGAACCAACACAGGTTAGAACTGCTAGAGGCTGCCCCTCATTTAGCTGATGGGGAATCAGAGACCCAGAGAGAGAATTTACCCAAGCCAGCTTATGGGTGGCAGAGTTCTCTGGGCCATATAGGTGGCATGAGAACGGAGACCTTATCTTCTGCATTGCTGGACCCTGACACCTGGCATTGTGGTAGACCTTTTGCAAATATACTGAACAGATGGATCTGGGGCAACAATCCCTGTCTCCTGATTCCTGGTCCAGTGCTCTTCAAGGCAGTGGCCCAGGGTGGGAAGGAGATGAGAAGGAGGCCAAGCCATGCCCTGCTTGCCTTGTCAGGGGACAACAGGCAGCCCCAAGGGGGCCACCCTCTCCCACTACAACATTGTCAACAACTCCAGCATATTAGGAGAGCGCCTGAAACTGCATGAGAAGGTGAGGTGGCTCTAGGCCCAGGGCAAGGCTGCAGGAGGGGTGGCTCAGGCAGGGGTGGGGGGCTGGCTGGGCTTCCCTTGCCAGCTAGAGGAACTGGCTTCTGGTTCCAAGACAGACCCAGCCTCCTGTCTCCATCACCAGACACCAGAGCAGTTGCGGATGATCCTGCCCAGCCCCCTGTACCATTGCCTGGGTTCTGTGGGAGGCACAATGATGTGTCTGATGTACGGTGCCACCCTCATCCTGGCCTCTCCCGTCTTCAATGGCAAAAAGGCACTGGAGGCCATCAGCAGAGAGAGGTGGGCACTGGTGAACAGGCTACTTGTAGGCTGATAAAACCCTCTTGTTCCTCACTCCTGGGCCCTGACACCTTTCCGAGCTGCCTCCTCCCGCCAGCCAGGAGACTGGGGATGGGGACAGTGGAGGACCCCCAGGAGAGGACCAGTTCCTGCCTCAGGAGTGTCTCCTGCCTGTTCCCTTTGCTGCAGTTTCATGGCGGGGTGGGTGAGAAGAGGGAGTTCCCTTCCACTTCCAAGCCTAATTTCGAGACCTCCTCCTATACAGAGGCTCCTTCCTGTACGGTACCCCCACGATGTTCGTGGACATTCTGAACCAGCCAGACTTCTCCAGTTATGACATCTCGACCATGCGTGGAGGTGGGGTGGGGCCAAGGGCAGCCAGGCGTGGGGAGGGGGCTGCTTCCCCTACAGGAATGGCCTGGGTGAGTTAGCTCCCAGTCTTTTATTTAGGGGGCAGGAAGGACACTGTAAAAATGTGGGTGGGAGGGAGGGAGATCCCCAGTGTCCCGGGACACCAGCCCAGGGCCAGCTGCCAGGTGTAGGAAAGGCTTGGGGTCAGGGGAGAAAAGGGAAGGTTCCTCCCTCGAATGAGCTGTAGGTGAAAGGACTCCACTGGGCCTGGAGAAGTGGGGAGCTGTGTCAGCCCCTCTCTCTGTGATTCAGGTGTCATTGCTGGGTCCCCTGCACCTCCAGAGTTGATCCGAGCCATCATCAACAAGATAAATATGAAGGACCTGGTGGTGAGTGGTGACCGGGGCCCGGGCTGTGGGCAGGCCAGGCCTGGGATGACAACAGATTGACAGACATGGGGATGAGCCCAGGCCAGATGTTCAAAGGCGACCCTCGCAGCCAGCCCTCCCTCCAGAAAGCAGATGTGATAAAAGATAGTCTGACCTCATCAGCACCTGGTGGGTGAAGGAAATAGGTGGCAGGGGACTAAATATCATACATACATACATTTATATTTATAGAAATCTCAGGAAGAAATTGCAGCATGGGAAGATGGCAGCAAAGCACCGATGTCCTGCTAGAATGTCCTGGCAGGTGGGGGCTGGCAGAGTTGGGGCATGGGCTTTAAAACCCTTTCTGGAAGCAAGGGGTGGGGCAAGGATCTGATGATTGTTGCCACGTGGCAGGGAAAGAGGAACAGAGGAAGGATGATCCTGGAAGGGTGGCCATCCTGATGACCAACCCGTTGTGGCTCTGATTGACTTGGGGGGGGTCTCAGCAACAGCTTCTCTGAGAGGAGCTGGAGGGTGGGGAAGGCATGATGGCTGGGGAGGGGCTCAGCCTTCCTTCTCCCCAGGACACTGCTGGGTGGAGCTGGGTTGGTAGTGGAGTGCCTGAGGCCCCCTGCCAGGACGTGTCTAGGTGTGGGCAGCTCTGTGCATCAGCAGAGGCTGTGGGGAGAAGGTAGGGGTGGAAGTGGGAAGGTCAGTAGTCTCTCCGGTGGAAGGCAGTGGCCAGTCACCAGGACTGGCTGAGTCAGAACCTGCAAGGAGGCAAGGATCGATGTCAGTACTCCAGCAACCCAGATAATGCTTGGAGAAAATGATGGAAGTCCTGGGCAGGAGCTTTTCCTCCCTTTGAAAGGGGCCCCAGTCCTCCCCTCCTCTCTCTCTGTAAAAATGGAGGGTCTGCCTGCCCCTCCAGTGGGAGGGGGTACCCTGGAAGATACCAGCTCACTTGCTGGAATCACCAAAGAGGGATATAGGGGACGTGTTTACCCAGCCCCCACCTGTTTAATGGCGGCCAGCTTTCTTGGACCTCTTGGTAGGGAACTTGCAGCTGCGGAAGGCGTCTGTGTCACGGATGTGTTGGCCCTTGAACTTGGCAGGTGAGGCACAGGTGGCATCTGGGCGGGAGGCCTTGGCTTCTAGCCACCTGGAGAGACAGAAACTTGCTGGGTCTGGGGAAGAAGGTGGGAGTGCTGAGGGGAAGGGCAGTGAACTATGGGACCAGGATTGACTTGGCCACAGGATAGTCTGAAGCTGTCATCTTCATTTTACAGATAGGGAAACTGAGGCTCCCAGGGTCCCATGCCTATTAGGTGGCAGATCTAGGATGCATGTCCAACATGTCTTAGTGCAGGGCTAATGTGTCTCTATCACATGAGGGTGGGCTCTGGGAGTGACACGGGGGTGTTCTTACCGCCGAAGACCCCGGAGCTGGCAGGTACACTTCCAGGGGTTGTTGGTAAGGGTGAGGGTCTCCAGGCTGTCGAAAGGGAAGTTGGAAGGCAGGTGGTTCAGGCGGTTGTTCTCCAAATGGGCGTGTTTCAGTGTGGTTACACCCAGGAAGGCACCATCTGAGAACTGGGGAGCAAGGTGGTCATGAGCGAATGAGTGAGCACCCGAGCGCCAGAGGGGCAGCGTCCTTCCCTGAACCTGAGCCATAGCGCTTTGAGGAGTTTCCCGGTTTTCAAAGCAGTGTGACCAAGTGGTCTCAGATGATCCAATCTACACAACCCTCTTTGAGACAGGTGGTGTTATTTTCTTTTCTTTTCTTTTTTTTTTGAGACAGAGTCTTGCTGTGTTGCCCAGGCTGGAGTGCACTGGCACGATCTCGGCTTACTACAACCTCCACCTCCCGGGTTCACACCATTCTCCTGCCTCAGCCTCCCGAGTAGCTGGGACTACAGGCTCCCACCACCACACCCGGCTAATTTTTTGTATTTTCAATAGAGACGTGGTTTCACCGTGTTAGCCAGGATGGTCTCCATCTCCTGACCTCGTGATCTGCCTGCCTCGGCCTCCCAAAGTGCTGGGATTACAGGCGCGAGCCACCGCACCCGGCCAGGTTGTGTTATTTTCAATATGCAAATGGAGAAACGGAAAAAGTGCTGTCCTTTGCCCTGGGTCACAGCAGTGGGTAAACAGTAGCCACAGGACCACACCCAGCTCCTCTTCCCCTGGCACCACAATCCCTGCACAAACACTGGGACTGTGGAGCTGCCAGAGTTTGGCCCCAGCAACCCAAACTGGTACATGGTGAACTTGGTCTGTGCTTAGTGGAGTGGGCAGTGGGCCCAGGCTCCCCACAGTCCCAGGGTCCCAGGACTTCCCCCAGCTCTGTCCTCACTGCTCCCCCACTGCCAGCCAGACGCTATTTGTGAAGCCACCTTGGTGGAGCCTTTGGCCAGGTTGGACGGCTCCAGAGGAAATGTTCTATTGGTGCCCACACCTTTGCCCAGGCGCCACAATTCCTGTCTGGCCTCCCCTGCCCCAAACCACCCCAATTCGCCGCTCTGCTGCCCACTGAAAGACCACTCTGGCACTGGTGGGCCACAGGGGACTCCAACTTCAGCTGGGGAGAGGCAGGGCTGAAGAAGGGCAGGCTTGAGCAGGCTCCATCCACCCAAACAAAGGTTGGCTGCTGCCCAAGTGAGATTCTGCCCACATCTCCACACCCGCACCCTCTCCTGTGGCCCACATTAAGGTATGAAGGTCTCCAGTAACCAGACTCTCCTCTACCTTGTTGGTCCCCACCCACACCTCCTGGCTGAAGGCCCTGTACCAGGGTGATTTTTCCAGTCCCAGAGAAGGGATTCTGCTCGGATCCAATATAGCCCCAGCTGGCCAGACACTGGGCACCCCAGGGGAGAAAGGAATGAGTGAGGAAGCAGACAGGAGACGAGTCTAGTGACGGGGGAGGGCAAAGGGCAGTCAGCAGTCTGGAGACAGTGAGGCATGCCAGTCTTCCCTATGGAGAGACACCTGGGGTCTTGTGCCAAGGATTGACAATAGTGGTCTTGCCTTTGCCCCTTCACGGAGCCCATGGGCATGATGCTTGCAGCCTGGGGGAGCCCTTGGTCCCATGCCTACTGAGCTGCAATGGACTTGAGAATGCAATGAATTGTGTCTGTGTGAATTGGGCAGGGCCATCCACCGGGGCCTCTGTGGGGCATGGAGAATGTCTTCCTCAGGCATTTGCTTCCCCTCACTCCCCAGTCCCCCACTCCCCCTTAGCACGCATGCACAGCCCCCACCAGGAACAGGGTCTCTTTGTGGGCCTGATCTGCCCAGCTCCTCTAGAAGGCTCCTCAATAAACAAACCTTCCTTTATGGGGTGGTAGGTTTACTGGAGACGGGAAAACAGCAGAGGGGGGCTGGAAGGCCCAACAGGAAGAGGTGGCTGCTGCCCGCAGTGGGGGGTTTGGGAGCACTGGAGATGGCCCTAGGGGGCCATTTGTGGGGCCAGGGCAGCCCCACTCCTTTTATATGTAAGAATCCTAGGAGGGCAGTGGCCGAGACTGGCAGCCGACAGGGATTAGGGTAGGGATGTGACAAGGTGAGGAAGGGAGGTGGCAGAGCTGTTCACCTTGGAGATAGCCAGAGGGACAGGGAACCTGGGGACAGGGGTTGGTGCCAGCTGTGGCTCTGGCTCCTGGGGCCTCCAGGAAGGGAAGAAGGAACCAGGGCAGAGCCTGCAGCCAGGAGCTCACCTTCTCCAGGTTAGTGTTGTCCAGCCAGAGGGTTTCCAGGTATCTGCCAAAGGACTGGAAGGCATTGTCTGGGATGCTTTTCAGGGGGTTGTGGGACAGCTTCAGCTCCTCCACCACCCGTAGCTTGCTCAGGGCAGCCGAGGGGTAGCTGGACAGCTGGTTCCTGTCCACGTGGAATTTGGCGAGGTTCTCCACGTCGTCCAGGGCCCCGGGCTGCAGGGAGCTCAGCGCGTTTTCCGACAGGTAGAGCCAGCGCAGGTCCTTGGCTCCCTGGAAGGCGCCTGCGCGCAGCTCACGGATTTTGTTGTTGTTGAGCTGCAAGATGAAGAGGTTGACCAGCGGGGAGAGCAACCCCCGGGGCAGCTCGGTGACCTTGTTGTGGTCCAGGTAGAGGTAGGTCAGCTCGGTCAGGTCGTCGAAGGCACCTGCGCGCAGCACGCGGATGTCGTTATGGGACAGGTACAAGTAGATAAGCTGCTTGAGGCCGCGGAAGGCACCGGCGGCCACCTCGCGAATCTGGCAGTGCTGCAGGTGCAGCGACACGAGGTTCGGCATGGCCCGAAACGAGTTGGCAGCCAGCACCGGGAAGTTGTTGCGCTGTAGGTTGAGCAGCTTTGTCTTCTCTGATACCTTGGGGATCTTCTGCAGCCCCACCTTGTCGCAAATGACGTGCTGCAGGTCGCCGTGGCAGTGGCAGTTCTGGGGGCAGGCGGCCAGCGCCGGCAGCAGACCAGCCAGGAGGCCGAGGCTGAGCAAGAGCATTGGGCTGGCCATGGCCAGGACTCCTGGGGCCGGGGCTGGGGGCAGCAGCGGCGGCGGGGCGCGGGCAGCGGCGAGTCCTGGGCGCTCGGGTCTGCCGCCCTCTTTATACGGTGGCCCTGACCGCAGCCGGCAGCCGAGCCAGCTCCTACGTGGAGCATCGAGGCCACTGGGCTTAACTCGCTCGCGCCCAGAGATGCGCCCCCGCCCTCCACGGGGAAGGGGGCGGGGCCCTTCCCCCAGCCGGCGACCGTGCATAGGGGAGTGGGACCGTGGCCCCCGAGCCCCGGCTCTAGCCCCCTGCTCTCCTGTGCTGCTCCTCTGCCTACCGCCTTTCCCGGGGCTTTTCTGGGAAGGGGGAATGGTTATGTCTGGAGCCCCGAGTTTACATCGTAGAGAGGGAGGCGTTCCCTTAACTTATTTGTTTGCTCAAGTTTGAGCCTCCACGCTGCACCATCCACACACGCTCGGCCGGGTGCCCTGGATGCGAGGCGGTAGGAAGCGGGACCGGACAGCCGGACGCGTCTCCCCGCGGTGGGCCAGCTGGCGGCGCTTTAATGGGGTGCTTGTGCAGCGCCGGCCGAGAGTGAGAGCCGCCCTGGCGTGGGGCTCCCACTTCGGACGCGCCGAAGTTGGCCCTGGGGAGACCCGAGCTCTTTCCCCACCCTGGGGCGCGCCCCCACCCCTCTCTCCCAACCCTGCTTGCGCCCCCATCCCCTTTTTCCACAGCTGAAGGCTGAGCAAAAAAGTGGGAAGTCGGGGAGGGTGGCCAACGGGAATGGCAAACACACCTGGAAACCACAGGCCACAAGCACAGTCTCACTATCCTCCCTCCTTCATCGCCCCGAAATATCCCCATCCCTCATCCCCAACCCTAGTGGTCAGGACCCGCCCCGAGGGGTCTCAGGGTGGCGGCTGAGTGGCGCCGAGGTGTACTTGGCAGAGGCCACATTCCGGCAGTGGCCCCAGGACTGTGAGGACGGGTGTGGGAGGGGGCGGGGCAGGTCGAAGGACCAGCCCTGGACGGCTCTGGCTGCCAGACCGTAAGTTCTGTGGGCAGTCCCGCCCCAGCCCGCCAGATTTCTCTGTACCCACTTGCCAGCCACGATGTCCGGATTCCTGTGGAAAGGGGAGGGTGAACAGGCAGGGTCACAGCTCCGGCCTCAGGGTGAGCTCCAAGCTGCCTGGCACAGGATATTGTCTGTGAAGGGTGGAGGGAGAAACCAGACCCCACATTGAACCAAACCCCAGTCGTGTCAGAGCCAGAGCAGCTGATAGGGGGAAGCTTGGTGCAGGGAGGAGGATGGATGAGATCTGGTGTCCATTAATTAAAAGGGACCTAGGACATGGG
Source organism: Macaca thibetana thibetana (assembly GCF_024542745.1). Lineage (NCBI taxonomy): Eukaryota > Metazoa > Chordata > Mammalia > Primates > Cercopithecidae > Macaca > Macaca thibetana. Next base: position 44,642,157 of record NC_065593.1, on the reverse strand, counting down.
GTAGCTAGCCTCTCTCCCCTTACCCAGTACCCTCGTGTTGGGGCCTGATTTCCAGCGCCTGCTCTTTTCCCAAACCTCTCTGCCCCTTGCCTCTAGGATAGGGGGGTCATACTTGGCCTAGACTATTCCTTGATGGTATTTAGGCTTCTCCAAGGCTGGCTTCTGGTTTTTCTGTTGCTCAGGCTTTCCAACCACTGGAAATGGGGGAGGTGGGGGAGGGGTGCCACTGGTTTTTAAAATCACTGCTTACGTTGTTTTTTATTTTGATGGAAATAAATTCACGGGAAACTCTCCAGAGCTTGGGGGACGCCTGCCCCAAGGCCAGGCACTTGTTCAGGGTTTGCGGAATGGGGAGGGGGGTGGGTTGTGTTTGTGCCACTCCTAGCTGGGCCAAGGCAGGCTGGCTTTCTCATCAAGTATATGGGGCCTTTGGCTTGGAAGCGAGGGGCAGGGGGTGTGGCCTGAAATCAGGAAGGTGGGGTTAAGGCAGCCAGGGGATTGGGGAGAGAAGGGTGGAGTGATGGTAATACCGGAGCCACAGGCACAGACAGGTGGCTGCTCCAAGGAAACGGGGCACTGAGAGAGCTCCAGCTGGAAGAGAATGGTGTCCCTGCTCTCAAGTTTCCTTCAGATCTGGGGCCCTGCAGAGATCTAGCCTGCTCACTCCCAGCATCTCTGCCTCCTGACCCCAGGCCCCTACCAATGAGGTCTCTGTTTCCATCATTCAGCTGCCCTCCACTTTCCCTTTTCTTTTATGAATTCCTTCCCATTTCCCCAGATAGCTCACCCGATCCCTCTGCATGCGCTGAGCCCTCTTCAGGCACCCTTTCTGGACCCTCTAGGTTGCTTATGGAACCACAGAGAACAGTCCCGTCACATTTGCGAACTTCCCTGAGGACACTGTGGAGCAGAAGGCAGAAAGCGTGGGCAGAATTATGCCTCACACGGAGGTGAGCCCCTGACCAAGACTCCGAAGCCCCACCTCCCATCACCCAACTGGGGTGCACCCAGCTGGGACATCTGTTGCTTTTAGTGAGAGAGCCAAATGGCTCACTCAGGATGCCTAGAGCTCCCCAGCAGCAGCGGTGTGCTAGGCCTGGCCTGGAGCGTTCTCTGTGGGCTAAGCATGAAAGGGGGAAAGCTGGAACGGTGGCTGTGAGCCGCTGCCAGCTGAACTTCTCCGCAGCCTCCCTTCCTGTCTGAGGTGTGTTTTTGCCAAGCCCACTGTCTGTTTCAGGGCAGCCAGGGTAGCCTCAAAGAGAAGCCAGAGCACAGAGAGTTTTCCTACATAGCTTCTTTTCCTCCAGTGGTCCCCGCCTCTCGCTTTAGCAGAGTTTCTCTTCTTGCTTGGCATAAACACTTCATTTCTCAAGCAGCCTATCCCTTTAGGGGGGTCCCTTTGCCCCTCAAAGGTTGCCCCAGAGTGCATCTCAATCTTAAACCCCAGCCATACCTCCTTTCCTGCTCTAACACTGGGGCTGTGCCAGCTGGCTCCTGATTTCCCCTGCACCCTTCTGCTCCCACCCCTGGGGGATTGCTGCCCCTGTGCACAAGTAGCTGCTTCTGCTGGTGCTGACCACTATCCTGGTGTGAATATGCCCTGCCCTCCCGCCAGAGCAGCCCTGTACCCAGGGTTTGAGTAGGGATGTGAGCCCCCTCCCGTGTGTCCTACAGCTGCACTGCCATTCTCACTAGGATGCTCACCTGGAAGGGAAACTGGGGCAGACATCACTTACCCCGTTTCACAGATGCAGACACTGAGGCACATGGAGGCTCAGCTTTCCTTGGCACAGTGGCCATGGCTCTTTGCTCTACCGGACTTTCAGACTCTGCCTCTCCTATTCACATGGTGTTGCCATGCCTTACCCTCTTTGGCTTATTTGCTGTTTAATGGGAAGTAAGAGGAGACTCCCTTCTCCTCTCCACAGTTTATAATTCTTCAGCTGGCTCTGCAGTCCACAGACCTCTTTCTTTGCAGCAGCTGCCTGCCTGCTCTGTTTCCTCAGCACTCCCAGCTTGGGCCTCAGCTCTTCTTTCATGCCCAGCTCAGGTCTCTGACTGGCTTTGGGTCGACTCTAGCCTTTGTTTCCCTTCTCTGGATGGGGATAGGCAGAGCCAGGGGGCCTCATTCCAGGTGCTTGAGTTGGGGGGTTGAGAGCAGGCAAAGCTCTCTCCATTTCCGAGGACCACCTATGCTGAAGCAAGAGGACAGGAAGCCCCAACCTGAGGCTGTCCTGTCCCAGGCCCGGATCATGAACATGGAGGCGGGGATGCTGGCAGAGCTGAACACGCCCGGGGAGCTGTGCATCCGAGGGTACTGCGTCATGCTGGGCTACTGGGGCGAGCCTCAGAAGACGGGGGAAGCAGTGGATCAGGACAAGTGGTATCGGACAGGGTGAGAAGGCAGGGCGGGGTGGAGGCTGGGGAGGCTGGAGATCTTGAGGCTGAGCCGGGAACATTAACCTGGCACCGTGAGGATGTGGGTATCAAGATGACCCCTCACATGCTGTAGACTTAATTTCCAAAATGTATATGGTGGGGATGATCATACATAGCACAGAAGAAATCAACTGGGTCATCATCCTACACCAGCAGCTGCAAAAGCTGAGTCCAGATTCAGTCACTCATACTCATTTGTTAGCTCAGCAAATTCTTATTAGAATTCCTTATGTGCTAGCACTGTTCTCACCGCTGGAGGTCCAGAGGAAAGTAAGATGAGAAGGATCCTTTTTTTGGAGGAAGACAGATGATGCCTGACATCGATAAATAACACCAAGAAAATAGGCTACGCACAGTGGCTCACACCTGTAATCCCAGCACTTTGGGAGGCTGAGGCGGGTGGATCACATCAGGTCAGAAATTCGAGACTAGCCTGGCCAACACAGCGAAACCCCACCTATACTAAAAATACAAAAATTAGCCAGGCATGGTGGCGCGTGCCTGTAGTCCCAGCTACTCAGGAGGCTGATGCAGGAGAATCGCTTTAACCTGGGAGGTGGAGGTTGCAGTGAACTGAGAACGTGCCACTGCACTCCAGCCTGCACGACAGAGCAAGACTCCATCTCAAAAACAAACAAACAAACAAAAAACACCAAGAAAATAAAATAGGGTTATAGGAGAAAGAGTGGCTGTGGTGGGGAGGGGAGCTTCCCTTAGATTGAGTGGACAGAGAAGATGTCAGGAGACATTTGAGTTGAGACCCGGAAAGAAGCCAGCTGTGAAAAGCATATGTATAGATATGTTGAGAGAGAGAAAGAGAAAGAGAAAGAGAGAGAATATGTTATAGGTATTGGTTTGTATTTGTCTGCCTCCCTTCCCCTTACTAGACTATTAATTCCAGAGACTGTGTCTTGTTCCTGCTATGTCTCCCAGAGTCTAGAGCAGTGGAAGACACACAGTAGGTGGTCAATAAATGTTTCATGAGTGAGCAAGCAAGTGAGTGAACAAGGCAGAGGTGACAGGTCGCCCCTGGGCTTTCCTTACAGAGATATCGCCACAATGAACGAACAGGGCTTCTGCAAGATCGTGGGCCGCTCTAAGGATATGATCATCCGGGGTGGTGAGAACATCTACCCCGCAGAGCTCGAGGACTTCTTTCACACGCACCCGAAGGTGCAGGAAGTGCAGGTGAGGCACCCGGCTCAGGTGAGCCCCCAGAAACAGGAAACACACATGAACCAGGTGATGTCTGATACTTTTCCCTGGCCCTGGAAGGTCGTGGGAGTGAAGGACGATCGGATGGGGGAAGAGATTTGTGCCTGCATTCGGCTGAAGGACGGGGAGGAGACCACGGCGGAGGAGATGAAAGCTTTCTGCAAAGGGAAGGTGGGAGCCTCCGCCCAACCAAGCTGATGCTGCTCGGTTCTTTGTTCGCCCACTCCTCTGCCAACCAGCCTGGGGTGGGGGCTGCTCTGCCCTCGACGAAGCTGACTCCCGGCCAAGCCAGCCCCGGTCCCCTTCCCATACCCCTGTGAGCTTGCCCAGCCTCACACCTTACCTCCCTCCCTCTGGTCTGCAGATCTCTCACTTCAAGATTCCGAGGTACATCGTGTTCGTCACAAACTACCCCCTCACCACTTCAGGAAAGGTGTGTAAGGTGAAGGAGACTGGGGAGGGCAGCCTGGGCTCTGGGGTCCCATGGGGCCCCACCTCTGTTTGCTTCAGCAATGGGTGTGGAGAGGCTGGCAGTAGGGTGACCAAGTCACCTAATCCTGGTTTGCCTGGGGACTTTCCCTGTTTTGGCACTAAAAGCCTGAGAAACCCCTTATTCTTGGGCATACCAAGACAGTTGGTCACCCTAACTCCTTTTTCTTTCCTCTAGATCCAGAAATTCAAACTTCGAGAGCAGATGGAACGACATCTAAATCTGTGAATAAAGAGGGAGGAAGGGTCTGCCCAGGCCCTCCTCCTGTCCATCCTCCGTACTCCCCTTGTCTGTCCTTGTGATTTGGCATAAAGAGCTTCTGTTTTCTTTGGCCTCTTGCTGGTGGGCTCTCTTGGCAGCTCCCATGGGATGGAGAAGGGAAGACACTGAGGGAAACTAGCACTTTCAGACCTCCTATTCCTTGTCATTGAGAGTGCAGAGCACCTTGATGTGGATTATCTACTTAATTTAACCCTCACCCTTGGTATCCCTTTGAGATACCAACCCATTTTTGTTGTTGTTTTTTGAGACGGAGTCACCCAGGCAGGAGTGTAGTGGTGCAATCTCAGCTCACGCAACCTCTGCCTCCCAGATTCAAGTGATTCTCCTGCCTCACCCTCCCACGTAGCTCGGATTACAGGTACCCACCACTACCCCCACTAATTTTTGTATTTTTAGTAGAGGCGAGGTTTCACCATGTTGGCCAGGCTGGTCCTCAAACTCCTGACCTCAAGCAATCTGCCTGCCTCAGCCTCCCAAAGTGCTGGGATTACAGGAATGAGCCACTGTGCCTGGCCCCAATTTTTTATTTTTAATATACTCTAATTTAATTCTTTTTCACATTGTTGCCAGATTAGTCTAGCAAGAAGTATTCTTTTATATATATATAACGGCTTGATTGAGATATAATTCACATACTATCCAGTTCACTCACCCCTCCCCCGTTTTTTAGAGACAGGATCTCATTCTGTCACCCGTGCTGGAGTGCAGTGACATGATCATAGCTCACTGCAGCCTCAAACTCCTTGGTTCAAGCAGTCCTCCCACCTCAGCCTCCTGAGTAGCTGGGACTGTAGGAATGTGCCACCATGTCTAACTAATTTTTAAACATCTTTTTGTAGAGACAGGATCTTGTTATTTTGCCCAGGCTGGTCTAGAACTCCTGGGCTCAAGCAGTCCTCCTACCTCAGTCTCTCAAAGTGCTGGGACAATCCACCATTTAAAGTATAGAATTCAGTGGTCTTTAGTATATTCACAAATGTGTGTAACTATCACCACAGTCAATTTTAAACATTGTCATCACCTAAGAAAGAAACCCCATACTCTTTAACTATTATCTCCCATCCCCAGCCCCCTTCCTCACCAACCAGCCTCATTTTTATTTTTTATTTGTTTTGATTGGTGAACCTGGGGCATCCCTAGTAGGCAGGGCCAGATAAAGCAGGTTGTACCTTGACCTAAGAAATAAAAACAGCTGAGTTCCAAAAGGCACATAGGTTCCCAGCTCACAGGAATGGAAACTTGCCTCCTGCCTGTCCCCTTACCTCCCAGCATGCCTGCCCCCTTACCTCCCAGCGTGCCTGCCCCCTTACCTCCCAGCGTGCCTGCCCCCGTACCTCCCAGCGTGCCTGCCCCCGTACCTCCCAGCGTGCCTGCCCCCGTACCTCCCAGCATGCCTGCCCAAAGCAGCAGCAGCCTCCTCTTAACTTTTTCAGAAATGAACATAGGTTTAAGGTACTTTCAGTACCAGACTCTAGGCTAGGTATTTTCACATTATTTTGTCTCCAAATCTTCCCAACAATCCTATCAAGTAGCCATTGGTCCCACTTCACAAATGACCCAACAGAAACTCAGGGAGGTTCAGTATCTTGCTCAAGGTCGCACCGCTGGATCAGAACCCAGCTGTCTGTTAAGCAGGTTCACTGCACACTGGTTACCAACTTGTCAAAGTCCAGTGAGGTGAACACCCACAAGTTACATAACGCTGAGTCCAGTGAGGTAAACACAAGGGACATGCAGTGTGTTTATTACCTATAGGTAGGCAGTAAGGAACAACAGAAGGCTGGGATTTATTTGGAGCTGGACCCCTAAGGCTCAGGAAAACTGCTGAGGCAGATGGGGGATGGACTGTCATCTGCGCATGCCCGACTTTTTTTTTTTGTTGGTTTGTTTGTTTGTTTTGAGATGGAGTCTCGCTCTTTTACCGAGGCTGGAGTGCAGTGGTGTGAACACCGGGATTCAAGCAATTTTCCTGCCTCAGCCTCCCTAATAGCTGGGATTACAGGCGTGCACTACCATGTCCAGCTATTTTTTTATTTTGTTTTTTTTTTAGTAGAGACAAGAGTTTCGCCATCTTGGCCAGGCTAGTCTTGAACTTCTGACCTCAGGTGATCCACCCGCCCCGGCCTCCCAAAGTGTTGCAATAACAGGTGTGTGCCAACACGCCCAGCCAGCCAGACTTGTACTGAAGTGAGGGACCCCAGAAACCAGCCTGCCCTTTTTTTTGTTTGTTTGTTTGATACAGAGTCTCACTCTGTCTCCCAGGCTGGAGTGCAGTGGCACGATCTGGGCTCACTGCAACTTCAGCCTCCCAGGTTCAAGCAATTCTCTGGCCTCAGCCTCCCGGGTAGCTGGGACTACAGGTGCACACCACCACGCCCGGCTAGTTTTTTGTATTTTTAGTAGACATGGGGTTTCACTGTGTTAGCCAGGGTGGTCTCAATCTCCTGACATTGTGATCTGCCCTCATTGGACTCCCAAAGTGCTGGTATTACAGGAGTGAGCCACCTCGCCCGGCTTCCGCCCTGGGTTTTATACCCTGAGGCCATGTGACATGTTGGGCTGAAGTGCTGAAGGACATCCTTTTTCTAGGGGGACTGGAACAGGGCATGGCTGTGCTGGCCAGACCTTCCTTCCCTCAGGATGTTGCATTCTCTGCACACTCTACAGTTTTATTTATTTATTTATTGAGACAGAGTCTTGCTTCGTCACCCAGGCTGGAGTGCAGTGGCATCGTCTCAGCTCACTGCAACCTCTGCCTCCCAGGTTCGAGGGATTCTCCCTGCTCAGCCTCCTGTGTAGCTGGGATTACAGGTGGCCACCACCACGCCTGGATAATTTTTGTATTTTTGGTAGAGACGGGGTTTCAGCATGTTGGGTAGGCTGGTCTTGAACTTGTGATCTCAAGTGATCTGCCCGCCTCAGCCTCCCAAAGTGCTGAGATTACAGGCATCTACAGTTATTCTCGAGAACTACAAGCAAGAAAGGAGGGGAGAACCAGGTCAGTTCAAGGCCACTGGGAGAACTGTCCTGCACCGCCTGCCTCTGAAGCCCATGATGTTTCTGCTTTGTGGGACAGTTCTTCAGGCGCCTGCTTCCCCAGGCGTTCCCCTGTGCTGTCTCTCCTGCACACACCATCTGACTGTCCTCCCAGCACGTACACCTCCAGATGCTTGGGTTGACCTGACCCAAAACAGTCTACTCTCCCGGCCAAGCCAATTGCCCCTGGGATTTTCTGCTCCTCCAAGATCCAGCGCATAGCCCTGGTGGTGGCTCATGCCAGTACAATCCTTGGTTACTCCGGATACTGAGGCAGCAGGATCGCTTGAGGCCAAGGAGTTCAAGACCTCCCCTCTCCCAAATATTTTTTAATGAAATTAAAAGAAAGATCCAGCCCAAGTGCCTCTTCTCCCCTACTGACTCCCACACTCTTATAACAGATGACCTCACAGCACTGGGCGCACGGCTCTGGTGTCCAGCAGGCAAGGAATTAATTAAGCCTTGCCTGTCCTGGCCGGTTGGCTTACCTGACAGAAGGCAACCTGGCTTTGCGCACCTAGATGTCCCCAGCGCCCAGTTCTGAGCCAGGCACGTCAAATGTCAAGGAATTGACTGAACTAAGAGCTCCTGGATGGGTCCGGGAACTCGTCCGGGCACACGGTGCCAAAAGGCAGGCAGTCCGCTCGGCGGACTGGGGAAAGAACCGACAGGCGGCCGCGGTGAGCGCCCGGGCGCCGACAGGTGGCGCCGCAGCCCCGGGCCCGGGCCCTCTCGGCGCGCGGTCACGCAGCCCCTCTTCCTTCCGCCGGCTCCGGACTCACAGTGAGCCCTGCGCGCGTCTCTTACTCGGGTCTGTGCCCCGCGCCACGCTGGGCGCCATGGCGCTCCCCGGAGCCCGGGCCCGCGGCTGGGCGGCAGCAGCCAGAGCGGCCCAGAGGCGCCGCCGCGTGGAGGGCGCAGGAGGGTCCCCGAGTCCTGAGCCTGCGGGCCGGCGCGCGGCGCTTTACGTACACGTGAGTAAGGGCGGGGGCGGAGCCCGCAGTGTGTGGCCGCATTGGTGGCCGTGACCGTGGCGGTCCAAAACCCAGGTGGCGGCTTGTCACTCTATGAACCCGCCTGCCGTGTTTCCGTGCCCCCGTACGAGGTCTGGGATGGGACCCGGTGCCTTGGCAGGGAAATGACTTGGTGCAGAAACCTGAAGTCTCTGCTTCTCACCAGCTCGGTGACTGACCAAATGGTTCAGATTTCACAACAGTTTTCCTCTTAGCAAGACAAATTTTTTTAAGAGCCGTGTTCTGATTCGGTAGCTGGGAAAATGGCCCGTAGGAAAATTGTATGCAAATTCTTTGATCCCAGAAAGAGCTTGGATTGAGTTCCTTCCTGACGTCTGCTGGTTGGAAGAGGCAGCGTAACAAAGGAGTGAGCCTCAGTTTTCTCACATTGAAGTGGATATAATAACCCCAGTGCGACTGCCTTGGGGAGTTGTGTGGCCTAGATGTCCTAGCTACTGTGGAAGGACCTCGGGATGGGGGTGGGGATGGGGTTGGGGATGTGTGCGACTAAACCCTGGAAGTGGCCAGGGCAGCTCTCACCGTGCACCTGCACCCACTGCCCCCAGTGGCCTTACTGCGAGAAGCGCTGCAGTTACTGTAACTTCAACAAGTACATCCCTCGCGGCGTAGAGGAGGCTGCCATGCAGAAGTGTCTGGTGACCGAAGCGCAGACGCTGCTGCGGCTCAGCGGGGTGCAACGGTGGGTAGTGGGGGCTGTAGGCAGCGTTTTGGGAATTATTTGGAGGAGTAGTGGGGGATAGGTGCAGGCATCCCCGAGGGCTCCCCCAGGTCTCATTTCTCCATCCTCTTTCCCCAGGGTGGAGTCTGTGTTCTTTGGTGGGGGGACTCCCAGTCTAGCCAGTCCCCACACGGTGGCTGCTGTCCTGGAGGCTGTGGCACAGACAGCCCACCTGCCTGCAGACTCGGAAGTCACATTGGAGGCTAATCCCACTTCAACTCCAGGCTCCAGACTGGCAGAGTTTGGGGCAGCAGGGGTCAACAGGTTGTCCATAGGCCTCCAGGTAACCCATGGCACCCAGCCCATCCCAGTGCACCCTGCCCTTCAGTGCTATCTCCTCTTTGGTCACATTCATTCATTGGACAGACATTGATTGAGCACATTCTGGGTGCCAGGGACACAGTAGGGCCTAGTGTGACACTTTTGTAACTCCTTAATTGTCTGCTGCTGTCATAGAGCACAAACTTCATGAGAAAGGATCAGGTGTGGCTTTTCTATTTCAAGCACCCACCATAGTGCCTGGCACATTGTAGGTGGTCAAAAAGGATTTGCTACGTGACTGGAGACATGGGGGATGCAGACATGTAGCCAGATTATTGCAGCATGGTAAATGCCACCTGTAAAGGGAGTCTCTATAAAAGGCTTCCGGAGTACAACCTGAAGGGAGGTCACTCTGATGAAATCACTGAAACTTTTCTGGAGGAGATGATGTTTGAATGAAGAGGAGTTCACCAGGTGAGGGAGTGTGGGGGAAACGACACAGGACATGGAAGAGCCTGGCATGTTTTGGGGGAGCTGTGAGTCATTCCTTGTGACTGGAGAGGCTGGAGACAAGGCTGCAAGGTAAAGTCCAAAACCTTTGATGTCTACTAAGGAGTCTGGGTTTTGTCCTAGTAATGATAGGTAGCCATTGAAGGTTTTTAAGTAGGGAGAAACCTTAGTCCTCTCAGGTTGAGCTCTGATATTTCCATAGGACTTCTGGGTTGTGGGCTTTGTTCTGATGGGATATACTGAGAGAAACACATCACTTCTAAGATATTCTTACCCCAAAGTGCATATCTTGAATCTAATTGTCAGGAAACCCTGAATTAAGAGACTTTTACAAAATTATTGTGGTAAAAACAGACAGCATGAGATCTACCCTCTTAACAGATTTTTAAATGTACAGCACTGTTAACTATAAGCAATGTTATACAGCCAATCTCTAGAAATTATTCATTTTAAATAATTCATTTAAATAATAATTATAATAATCATACATAATGTATTTAAATTCATTAAATTATGCATTTTAAACAACTGGCCTGTATTCTTCAAAAATGTCAATGTCATGAGAGACAAAGGCTGAGAATCTAAAGGAGACAAAAGAGACAGCTGAATACAATGTGTGGCCCCTGACTGGGGAGGAAGGAGGAAATTACTACAGTAGATGTTATTGGGACCATTAGCCAAATTTGAATATGACAGTGTATTATGTAATGGTGTTGTGTCAATGTTGCATTCCCTGAACTCTGTAATTGGATTGCGGTTATGTAAGAGAGTGTCCTTGTTCTTTAGGAAATACACACCTAAGTATTTAGAGGTTAGGGAGTATAATATCTATAACTGCTATTCAATATAGTGGCCACTAGCCACAGACTACTGAGCATTTGAAATGTGGTAAGTTAAATTCGCTTAAATTTAAATAACCACATGTGGCTACTACCTTTCATATTGGACAATACAGATACTGAACATTTCCACCATTGCAGAAAGTTCTTTTGGACAGTGCTGGTTTATAACTTAACTATGATTCAGCATAATCACATGTATGTATGTTTAGAAAGAAATCTGGACAGGCCGGGCGCGGTGGCTCACGCCTGTAATCCCAGCACTTTGGGAGGCCGAGGCGGGCGGATCACAAGGTCAGGAGATCGAGACCACGGTGAAACCCCGTCTCTACTAAAAAATACAAAAAATTAGCCGGGCGCGGTTGTGGGCGCCTGTAGTCCCAGCTACTCGGGAGGCTGAGGCAGGAGAATGGCGTGAACCCGGGAGGCGGAGCTTGCAGTGAGCCGAGATCGCGCCACTGCACTCCAGCCTGGGCGACAGAGCGAGACTCCGTCTCAAAAAAAAAAAAAAAAAAAGAAAGAAAGAAATCTGGACAAATGGTGAATCTAGATGAAGGTTTTTTTTTGTGTGTGTGATGTCCTTTCAACTTTTCTATAGGCTAGAATTATTTAAAAATGAAAAGTAAAGTAAATAAAGACTGTTAATTTTGGAGTCGGACGGTCCTAAATTCCAGGTCGAACTTTGCAACTACATGGCCTTGGGCAAGTTGCTTAACACCTCTGAACCACAGTTTTCTCATCTGTAAAGTAGAACTAATATTGGAGGGTTACAAAGGAGGTTACAAAGATTAAATTAGACACTACATAAAGGTGCTTCGCACATAGCAACCCTTCTGTGAAGGGCAGCTCTTGGTGCCAGCCTTCCAGCTCCTGCCTTCCAGCTGCCTGCCACATGCTGTGTTCTCCCTGTTTCTGTGTCTACAATGGGGTGGAGCGTTCTTTTCTCTCTCTGAGCTTACACCCACCCTCTTTTCCCAGTCCCTAGATAACACTGAGCTCCGGCTGCTGGGACGGACGCACTCGGCCTGCGATGCTCTGCGGACGCTGGCAGAGGCCCGGCGCCTCTTTCCCGGGCGTGTGTCTGTGGACCTCATGCTGGGGCTGCCGACCCAGCAGGTGGAGCCGTGGCTTGGGCAGCTACAGGAACTGCTGCACCACTGTGACGACCACCTCTCCCTCTACCAGCTGTCCCTGGAGCGGGGCACCGCACTCTTCGCCCAGGTGCAGCAGGGTGTCCTTCCAGCCCCTGACCCGGAGCTCGCAGCTGAGATGTACCAGAGGGGCCGGGCTGTCCTTCGGGAGGCTGGCTTCCGCCAGTATGAGGTGTCCAACTTTGCCCGGAATGTAAGTTCTGGGGCTGGTGGCTGGAGGTGGAGGATGAGCAGACTGCAGTGTGACCAGGGCATTGTGACCTTCTAAAGAGAAGGATCCTGACTGGGTGCTCTCAGGCCTGAGATGGTGGGACATTCTAACCTGGGGCCCCTTACCTAAGCAGAAACTAGACCCACCCTCTTCACTCTGCACTATTTCCTCCCTCCCCGCAGGGGGCGCTCAGTACCCACAATTGGACTTACTGGCAGTGTGGTCAGTACCTTGGCATTGGGCCTGGTGAGTCCTGTGAACTACAGAAAGAATGACTCAGGAGAGGAGTGTCGTGGCTGTGTGATCTTGGGCCACATTAACCTCTCCAAGCCTCTATTTTCTCATATGTAAAATGTGGCAAAAAAATAATACCTCCCTATAGAACTGTTGAGCATGAATTATAAGGGGCTTAATGTCGCACCTTGCACTGCAGTTCTCAGCCTTTAGTGTGTGTGAGAATCTCTTGGAGGGCTTGTTAAAACCCAGGCTGCTGGGCCCCACCTCCAGAATTTCCAACTGGACAGGGCTGGAGGAGAGCCTAAGAATTTATATGTCTTGGCATTTTGGGATAGATGATTTAAAAAGAAAAAAGAGAAAAGGGCCTGGTGTCTCGTGCCTCTAATCCGAGCTACTTGGGAAGCTGAGGTGGGAAGATCACTTGACCCCAGGGGTCCAAGATCAGCCTGGGCAGCATAGTGAGATACCATCTCAAAAAAAAAAATAAAAAGAATTTACATTTCCAGTGTGTTAGAGGCAGTTGCTCTAGGGAGCACATGATTTAAATCTGGTAGGCACATAGTATTAACAGCCATTAATGTGGGGATGGTTGTTGATGTTGTCAGGGGCCCATGGGCGATTTATGCCCCAGGGGGCTGGAAGCCACACCCGGGAGGCTCGCATCCAGACACTGGAGCCTGACAACTGGATGAAGGAGGTGATGATGTTCGGCCATGGCACCCGGAAGCGTGTCCCCCTGGGCAGGCTGGAGCTGTGAGCATCCAAGGGCACAGGGCTCTCCCCCAGGGTCCCCACACCCCAGGACCACCTCTATTTGTACATCTTTTATTTCCTGCCTTGCCTTGGCCCCTGCCCTGCCACATACTGTATGGTCCCTGTTAACCTCTAAATGCATCCCAGTGAGGAATTTGGAGAATGGGAGGCCCACAGGCCTCCTCTCTAAGACTCCTTGATGATTTTTCTTTGAGGCTGGAGGAAGTTTTGGCCCTGGGTTTACGCACCGATGTGGGGATCACTCACCAGGTAAGGAGTTGGGATTCTTGCACACAACTCTCTCCTAAGTCTTGCGGAATCAGTGCCCCTCCCTTTCACCCCCCGACACACATACACCTCCAATTTCTGTGAGATTGGCAGCTAGAAGTGGGGCCCGGGTCCAGCTGAGGCCTGATGAGCAGAAGCAGTGAGCAGTGGCGCATAGCTAAGAACCCGAGACCAGGGCTGCAGAGACCCAAGTTCCAGCCCACATTTTACTGCAACCTTGGACACAAATCCTTTCACCTCTCTCAGCCTCAATTTTCTGAGCTCTTTGAAGCAATAGATAGATAAAAGGTTTCCACTTGTTTTTAAGGAGCACTGAAACCTCTCATAGGAAGCACAGTAGATAATGATCAAGCAAACCCAGAGCTTCTCTGGATAAAGTCAGAGCCATAAAGCCCTGGCTGGAGCTGGCTGAGAGGGGAGGGAAGAGAGGAGGAATAGAGGAAGGTCTGGCCTGGCTGGAAGCTGGGTTCCAGCCTCAGTAGAATAGGAGTGAAGGTGCCCTCCTCCCTGCTGGCCCATTGGCCTGGTTCTGGTTTCATGCATGTCAGCTGCTGAGATCTCCATGCTGGGCTGGACCCTCCCCTACCTCTCTCCACACCCCAACTACGTGGCCCAGAGTAGCCAGGCCAGCTCCCCCACCTCTGACCCTCTGGCTTCGCCAGCACTGGCAGCAGTTTGAGCCCCAGCTGACCCTGTGTGATGTGTTTGGAGCGAACAAGGAGGTGCAGGAGCTGCTGGAGCAGGGCCTACTGCAGCTGGATCACAGGTGTGTTGGGGGGTGCCAGGCAGAGGGGGCTGAGGCATCTCAGGGAGCCCTGACTACAGCTCTCCACAGACCCAGGAGAAGTGAGAAAGACTGACTGGTAAGGAGGGGCCTGCGGGTGCTGGGGGCTTGGCCCTGCTGGGGGATGGCTTGAAATTGGTAAGATGAAGTAGTCACCTTCAGGCCTCTTGATTTTCCAGGGGTCTTCGCTGTTCCTGGGAGGGTCTGGCTGTGCTGGACTCTCTCTTGCTGACCCTCCTGCCTCAGCTCCAAGAGGCCTGGCAGCAGAGAACCCCCTCCCCTGTGCCAGGAGGATGACCAAATGTTCCTGTGTTCCAGGGTAACTCCAGGTGGGTTTTGAGAGCTGGGTCGGTACTTCAGACATCTCTTCTCCATTGTCAGGTGCCGTCTCTGCTCTATGTGGTCATTGCCCCCTGGCATCCCCAGGGGAATGGCAGCAGTGAGGTAGATGGGAGGATATTTCTGGTCGGGGAACTGGCATCCCATTCAGCATCTCAGGACTCACAGGCCAGCATGTGTTCCATGGCTAGGAATTGCTTACCACCCACATCAGCTTCTGTTTACCTTTTTGGCATTAAATAATGAACAGTGTTTGGAAATCTTTCTACAGGAAATTACCTCCCCAAGAGAAGCCTTCCTTACTTTGGAGTAAGGTCCTACGACAGCTGGATGAGTCAGGAAAACCATGTCCCCTCTAGGTATTATTAATATAAGCAGGAAGGGATCTACTATAGGAATGAAGTATTTATAAAACCACTGAAAGGGATAGAGAAGTGAAAATTGGAGAAAGCCAGTAGCAACTGTCAGAAATCAGCAACGTGCAGGAGGCACAGAAAACTCCTGCTGATGGTCTTAGCTTCCAGCTGCACAAAAGCAGATGATGTACAGGAAAATGCTCAGAAGATGCTCCAAAACTCATGCCTACTGTCTGCTACTGCTGGAAAAGGAATCATGATTTCTAGAAGTGCCTCTCATTAGTGGACTTTAAAGCAAATCCTGGCTGGCAGGAAATTCTGAGGAATATAGTTCTTAGGCTTCCAGCCTCTACTATGCAGGAGAGAACACAGAAGGACTGATGTATGTTGGTGGATCCATGGATGTGTCCAGCACAGTGGCCTGCTGGACTCTGAGAACTGGAAAAGATCAGAGCAAGCCTTGCCTCTTATCTTCGGGAAACCAGAATAAGTTTGGGGTGGTAGGAGCCATACAGACTCTCCTGAGTCCCCTAACCCACTTCCTTCCCCCTGTGCCTTTCCTTTGAGAGTGAAGGTGGGTGGAGTTGCCCAGAGAAAGGGGAGAGAATTCAGGAAAGACCCAAAGTGTTTGTAATTCTCCTTTGTCCTTTTACCTACAGAAATGGTCACATGGTTCTATTCAATAGCCTAATAAACACATCTGGAGCGTGCCTTGACTGTGGTCCTCTCCTTTGTCTGAGCTCTTTCCTAGAGTGTGGAATACTGATTTCGGGACTAGAAGCTTACCCTAGGGCTGAGATTCCTTTCCCCACTCACTACATTTTATTTTGAAGGATTTCAGACCTACAGAAAAGATGAAAGAATAGTTCAATGGAGGCTATATATCCTTTGTCTATTATGTATCCGTAAAGTCTGGAAATAGGCAAATATTCATAATGCCATCAAGAACATCTTCAATCTATTGAAAAATATGGTAGGCCAGACGGGGTGGCTCATGCCTATAATCCCAGCACTTTGGGAGGCCAAGACGGGGAGAATCACTTGAGCCCAAGAGTTTGAGACCAGCCTAGGCAACATAGCAAGACTGTCTCCAAAAAATAAAATGTTTCCAGACTTCGTGGTCACCCTATAGATTCATCAATTGTTAATTTTTGGCCACACTTACTTCATCTTTAGATAAATATGTGTGTATAATTTTTTTTTCTGAATAATTTAAAAGTTGTAGACATCAGGCCAGGCACAGTGACTCACCCCTGTAATCCCAGCACTTTGTGAGGCCGAGGCAGGTGGATCATAAGAGGTCAAGAGTTCAAGACCTGCCTAGCCAACATGGCAAAATCCCTTGTCTACCCCCCCGTCCCCCAAAAATACAAAAATTAGCCGGGCATGGTGGCATGCACCTGTAGTCCCAGCTACTTGAGAGGCTGAGGCAGGAGAATCGCTTGAACCTGGGAGGCGGAGGTTGCAGTGAGCTGAGATTGTGCCACTGCATTCCAGCCTGTGACAGTGAGACTCCGTCTTAAAATAAATAAATAAATTCATTAACTACATACAATCATAGACAATTTTAGCCTTTCTCCATTAAAAAAGAGCTTTTCAGTTTTTAAAGGGCGATACTTTTTTTTTTTTTTTTTTGAGACAGGGCCTCACTGTCGCTGAAGCTGGAATGCCATGACCACAGCTCACTGTAGTTGTGACCTTTCAGGTTCAAGCGATCCTCCCACCTCAGCCTCCCAAGTAGCTGAGACTACAGGTGTGCACCACTATGCCTGACCAATTGTTAAGTTTTTGTAGAGATAGGGTCTCCCTATGTTTCCCAGGCTGGTCTCAAACTCCTGAGCTCAAGTGATCCTCCCACCTTGGCCTCCCAAAGTGCTGGGATACAGATGTGAGTCATTGTGCCTGGTGAAGGGGTGATACTCTTAACCCGGAAGTTGTATCTTACATGTGTGAGACAGAGGGAGTGGGGAGGGGCATTTTCCTGGGAAGAGGCTCCATAAGTTTCATACCTTATGTCATAGGGTACCATGATGCCAGAAGTAATCCAGTACCACTGCCAAATGAGGCATGCTAAGCTCAGCCTCTAGCTGAGTGACTAAGAATGGGGCCTCCCCACCTCTCAGGTAAGCACGTGCGCTTCCCATGTGCCCAGTGGGTGTGAATATCAGTCCTTCCTTGACCCTGTGGTAACTTGGTAAGTGTTACTACCTCTCCTTTATTCATGAAATATTAAGCAAGCACAAATGGTGTGCCAGGGACTGCACTGGGCATGCAGGGGGGAACAAGACCTGTCCTGGCCCTCAAGGCACTCATTGCCATGTTGACAGATGTGTAAAGAGATTAATTCCAGGCTTGTCAGTCAAGGTGTGCAGGCAGGTCGTGGGAGCCAGGAGCATGTTTAGTTCAGAGGGACTAGGAGCAGGACAGGAGAATACCCTTTTCTTACCACCTCCATTGGCCCTGCTGTCCTGGAAAGCCTGGCCCTGGGGCAGCCTGTGGGGTGACCTGTACTGCTCAGGGAGCTGCTTCCTGAGACTTCGCCTGATCTTGACATTCAAGAAGCCAGCACGGGGCTGAGGCAGGTGCACCATCAGATAACCTGGGACCACTCAGGTTTCTCCCAGCTGCCAGGGCTCGTGCCACCTGAGATGTCCGGGCCCTCCCTGCCAGGACACCTCATGAGGCCTGTGCAGAGGAGCTGGGTAGGAGCCAGGGCCAAATGGGGGTGGCACAGATCACCTTCTGTGACTCAGTCTAGGCTTTCCTTCACCAGATGAATCAGAAGCTCCTGGAGTTGAAGCCCTGGAATCTAGTTTTTCAATGCTCATAGATGACCCTAGTGACCATTCCCTTTTGGGAACCCTGATTATAATCATTTTTTGCCTTCCATCCCAGGAGACTGGGGGCAGGAGGAAAGGGAGACATGGCTATTTCCAGTGTCTCATGACAAAGTGGGAAGGGGGGCCTTCATTTCATATCCCAGCCCTTCCATGGCTCATCCATCGGGGGCTTCTCCTCCCCCATAGTGGGACCTGGGTTGTCATCTTTTCACCTGCCCTACATGGACATGAGTAAAAGGGGTGAACAACCCCCTCTGGTGATGAAGTTGGGGACGTGTAGTACATGTGGGTATGCGGTTACAGCTTGAAGCACCAAACCTTCTGCGTGCAGGTAGAGCACTGATCATTTGAAAGTCTTCCACCTGAGCCACCCCTCCCTGCTGCCGAGTAGTATGAGGTCGACAGGACAGCCCTTTTCATTTCCATCTTAGATAGGGACATTCATGGAGGCTCTCTAACTCAACTCAAGTCCTATAAGCAGTAAGTAGAAGGCCTGGCATAACACTTCTGAGCATCTAGAACTTTCTGTCCCATCATTGTTTTCTCCTTGCTGTAGGTCAAGGTCAGGTGGTCTGCCTCTTAAATTAGGCAAAGTCCAGACCTCTCAAATTTGGGGGCAGGGAGGGTGAGGGTCTCACTGTGTCCCCCAGGCTGGAGTGCAGTGTTAGGATCGCAACTCACTGCAGCCTCAAACTCCTAGGCTAAGTGATCCTCCCACATCAGCTCTCCAGCCCCTAGTAGCTGGCATCATGCCCGTGAGACCACTCACCTCTCCTCTCACCCCCTTCTGCAAAGAAAAGAACTTTAAATAATAGAATGAAATCACTGTGTGGTAGATTGTATTATGTCCAAAATATTTGCTACCCCTCCTTGGCTTGAGCCTCACCTGAGGGCCTGGGGAGGATTATATACCCCTACCTTGTTGAACCTGGAAGGGCCACGAAACGTGCCTGGCACTGGTTGTAAGAGCCGGTGGGTGGTCCATCAGCTGTTGCAGTGACCTGCAATGTTCACATGGAGACTGTTTAGTCAGCCTAGGTCCCAGGGTGAAGAAGATGGTCAGAGCAGCCAGCCACAATAGACACGAACGGTAGGGAGAAATTAGCCCCTGCCATTGTAGACCAGTAGACTTTCCAGTTGTTGCCGCACCATAGTTGAGACTAAACTGCCTGATTCAGTTTGTAATCCCACCATTTAAAGATTAGCTATTGTTAAGATTCTGGTGTGTATCTTAGCAGAATTTCTGATACACAAATGAATGTATTTAGATACACAATCTTACAAAAATGGGACAATACACATCTTGCTTTGGAGCTTTCTTGTCTTATCTAATATGTACTGAGTGTCTTTCCATGGTAAATTTATATCTAGATCCAATTTTTCAGTGTTGGGATTACAGTGTGGCTCCATAGTATACTGATGCACGGTTATGCCAAAAGATGTTGTTTTCCCAGTTTCGTTTCATTTCTTTTCTCCTCCCTTCTTTCCTTCCTTCCTTTTCTTTCTTTCTTTCTTTCTTTCTTTCTTTTTTTTTTTTTTTTGAGACGGAGTTTCACTTTTGTTGCCCAGGCTGCAGTGCAATGGCACAATCTCCACTCACTGCAACCTCTGCCTCCCGGGTTCAAGCGATTCTCCTGCCTCAGCTTCCTGAGTGGCTGGGATTACAGGCGCGCACCACCACGCCCAGCTAATTTTTTGTATTTTTAGTAGAGATGGGGTTTCACCATGGCCAGGCTAGTCTTGAACTCCTGACCTCAGGTGATCCGCCCGCCTCGGCCTCCCGCAGTGCTGGGATTACAGGCGTGAGCCACCCTGCCCGGCCCCTTCCTTCCCTTTCTTTCTCTTTTCTCTTTCTTTCTTTTTGACATCTCTGTCACCCAGGCTAGAGTGGAGTGCAGTGGCACAGTCACGGCTCACTGCAGCCTCAACCTCCTGGGCTCAAGCAATCTTCCCACCTTAGCCTTCTGAGTAACTGGATCCACCACACCCGGCTAATTTTTAAATTTTTTGTAAAGACAGGGTTTTGCCATGAGACCCAGGTTGCTTTTGAACTCCTGAGCTCAAGCAATCCTCCCCCACTTGGCCTCCCAAAGTGCTGGGATTACTGGGGTTACAGGTGTGAGCCACCGCACTCAGCCTCTAGTTCCTTTTTTTTTTTTTCTTTTTTTGAGACAGAGTCTTGCTCCCTCACCCAGGCTGGAGTGCAGTGGCGCAATCTTGGCTCACTGCAACCTCTGCCCCCACCGTTCAAACAATTCAAAATCAAACTCCCAGGCTCAAGTGATCCTCCTACCTCTCCATCCCTTTGTAGCTGGTACTACAGATGCACACCAGCGTGCCCAGCTAATTTTTAAATTTTTTACAGAGGTGCAGTCTCACTATGTTGTCCAGGCTAGTCTTTTTTTTTGGTGGGGGGGGGACAGAGTCGTACTCTTATCACCCAGGCTGGAGTGCAGTGGCACAATCTCACCTCACTGCAACCTCTGCTGCCCAGGTTCAACTGATTCTCCTGTCTCAGCCTCCCAGAGTAGCTGGGATTACAGGTGCCTGCCACTGTGCCCGGATACTTTTTGTATTTTTAGTAGAGATGGCTTTTCACTATCTTGGCCAGACTGGTCTTGAACTCCTGACCTCGTGATCCACCTGTGTCAACTTCCCAAAGCGCTGGGATTACAGGCGTGAGCCACCGCGCCCAGCCACCCAGGCTGGTCTTGAACTCCTGGCTTCAAGTGATCCTCCCACCTCAGTCTCCCAAAGTGTTGGGATCACAGGCGTGAGCCACTGCGCCCTGCTTAATTTTTGATAAATATAAAATCTGTGATGAACATGTTATGTAAATATTTTTATGCACTGGTTTGATCATTTTCTTTCTTTTTTTTTTTTTTTTGAGGGGGTGGAATGAGAAAATAACTTTATTTTATTGTGGGGAGCAGGCCGATGTCCAACCTCAGAACTTCTGGAACTGCTTCTTGGTGCCGGCAGCCTTGGTGACCTTGAGCACATTGAAGTGCACTGTCTTGCTCAGCGGCCGGCACGTGTCCACTGTTATGATGTCACCAATCTGGACGTCCCTGAAGCAGGGGGACAGGTGCACAGACATGTTCTTGTGGCGCTTCTCGAAGTGATTGTACTTGCGGATGTAGTGGAGGTAGTCTCGGCAGATGACAATGGTCCCCCGCATCTTCATCTTGGTCACCACACCAGAGAGTATCCGCCCTTCAATGGAGACATTACCAGTGAAGGGGCATTTCTTGTCAATGTAGGTGCCCTCAATAGCCGCTTTGGGTGTCTTGAAGCCCAGACCTATGTTCTTGTAGTACCACGGGAGCTTCTTGCCAGTTTCTCCCAGCAGGACCCTCTTCTTGTTTTGAAAGATGGTAGGCTGCTTTTGGTAGGCACGCTCAGTCTGAATGTCCGCCATCTTCCCGGCTGCCTGAAAAAGGCGGTTTGATCATTTTCTTAGGTTTAGGATAAATCCCAAGAAGTGGAATTGCTGACTCTAAGGATTTGCACATCCTTTGTTTGGATACACAATGCCAGGCTACCCCTCCAGGAAGCCTGCCCAGTTCACACTCTTGCCAGCCTGCTAGCGCTCTTTTCTGTACAGCCTCATCAGTAGCAAGCATGATCAGTTTTTCCAGATGATTCCAACTTGGAGAGCATTCCTTTTTTTTTTTTTTTTTTTTTTTTTTTTTTGAGATGGAGTCTCGCTCTGTCCCCTAGGCTGGAATGCAGTAGCTTGATCTTGGCTCACTGCAACCTCCGTCTCCCAGGTTCAAGTGATTATCTTGCCTCAGCCTCCTGAGTAGCTGGGACTACAAGTGCATGCCACCATACCCGGCTAATTTTTTTGTAGTTTTAGTAGAGATGGGGTTTTGCCATGTTGACCAGGCTGGTCTCAATCTCTTGACCTTGTGATCCACCCACCTTGGCCTCCTAACGTGCTGGGATTACAGGCGTGAACCACCGCACCTAGCCTGAAAAGCATTCTTGATCCTAGCTTTATCATCAGTACTGCCTTGGCAACTGTTTGGTCCATCTGATTAATCACTGCCAAGTCAGAAAGCAAAGAGGATACAACCTCTGGGACCACCTAGGTAGAAGACTGAGTTGGAACTCAGTCTAATTTCCATGTCTCGTACATTACCTCTGAGTTTCTGTTACTCAGAGGACCGCCTCCTGGGAGAATCCCAGGTCTCCCTTTTATCTTTCTCTCCCTGTTGCCCCTTCTCCCTGAGGGGATTTTTAAAGCCAATTTTAAAATAATTATTATGAAACAAATAACAAAATAGAAATATTGGATAGAATTCTAAATGAAAAAGAAAAAAGGATCACCCGTAATCAGTGGTCCCAACAAATTACATTGTTTTTATTTGCCTCTGTTCCCTTCCAGTCCCAGTCCAAATGCATGCCATATTTTTACCCAGATGTGACCCTGGCCCAGATCTAATTTTGCATTCTGTGCCTTTCAATTCTGTTGTCATAAGCAGTTTTCCACATTGCTACATGGTCATCATCTTATTCTCATTGTTGCACAATGTTCCAATGAGTGAATAATTTAATCATCATTACCCTAATGTAAGTCACTTACATGGTTGCTCAATTTCCCTATAATAAATACTGCCGTAGTGCATGCTTTTGTGGATATGGCTTCTTCCTTCATTTGAATTATTTCCTCAGGTCAATTCTCAAGAGTGAGATAGGTCAAAAGGCACGAAGGCTTTAATGATTCTTGGCATGAGAACTGGAACATTGTTTTCCAAAGGGTTTTTTTTCTTTTTTTTTTTTATTTTCCTGCTCAAAAGTTAATATATGCTATCTTTCAACCATATAGAATAAAGCAAAAATTCTACTACCCAGAAATTACCACTACTAACATTTGGCCAACCATCCCTCCAGGCATCTCTGGATATACATATCCATCTATATGTATAATCTGCATAGATATACATATAGATGTAGACATAAAAATAATTTTTCACAAAAGGGATCACATCCCCATGCCAGTTTTGCAACCTGCTTTTTTACTCAGCAACATGTCCTGGGTTTTTCTAATTGGTTCTGCCACCACCAGTGCCTAGGTGGTAGCAAAATGTAGTACAGCAATAGCTATAAGCCACGCACCGTACCAAGAATTTTATGTACATTAGCTAATTTAAGCTCTGCAGTAACCAAATGAGATAAGTTCTATTATCATCGTGCCCATTTTACAAATGAGGGAACAGGCTCAGAGAAATTGACTGCACAGGGTCACAGAGCTAGGGAGAGGTGGGGCTGGCGCTCCAAAACAGATGTTTATACAAGTAATACACAAACACATGTCTATTGTAAAAGATTAAAATAATAAATGCAAGCAAGAGCATAGCATAGAAACTAAAGTGTGAAAGTCCCATTTACACTTCCAGAGAGGTTTGGTGTGTGTATCAGTTAAGTTTAGGTTCAATTGCATATAACAGAAAACCAAAATAGCTTAGGCTTAAACAAGATAGGATTTGTTTTCTTCACATAAAAGAAGTCTGCACATAGCATTTCAGGGCTAGCATGGTGGGCCCATGCTTATTAGTCATGAAGAACCCATTTTCAGTTTATGGCTTCATCCTTAAGGTCTCCACATGGACTAATATTGTCCCTGGAGCTCCAGCCATCATGCCTGCTTTCTAGGCAACAGGGAGAAGGCTGGAGGGGCAGTACCATAGTTTTTCCCAGATGTATCAGCCTCTCTCTAAAGAGCTTTCCCTAAAGTCCCCCTACCATATGATACCGCTTTATTTCTTTTCTAAAAATTTTTTTTAATTTTTTTGAGATGGAGTCTCACTCTGTTGCCCAGGCTGGAGTGCAGTGGCATGATCTTGGTTCACTGCAACCTCCACCTCCCAGTTCTAGTGATTCTCCTGCCTCAGCCTCCCGAGTAGCTAGGAATACAGACGTGCACCACCACGCCCAGCTAATTTCTGTGTTTTTAGTAGAGATGGGGTTTCACCATGTTGGCCAGGTTGGTCTCAAACTCCCGACCTCAGGTGATCCACCCACCTCGGCCTCCTAAAGTGCTGGGATTATAGGCATGAGCCACTGCGCCCAGCCTGATATCAGTTTATTTCTAATTGACCACCCTTATCCACAGGGAGGCTGTGCAATGTAGGTTTTTTTTTGTTGTTGTTGTTGTTTGAGAAGGAGTCTCGCTGTGTCACCCAGGCTGGAGTGCAGTGGCCGGATCTCAGCTCACTGCAAGCTCCGCCTCCCGGGTTTAGCCATTCTTCTGCCTCAGCCTCCGTGCGGAGCAGCTGGGACTACAGGAGCCCGCCACCACGCCTGGCTAGTTTTTTGTATTTTTTTAGTAGAGATGGGGTTTCACCGTGTTAGCCAGGGTGGTCTCGATCTCCTGACCTCGTGATCTGCCCGTCTCGGCCTCCCAAAGTGCTGGGATTACAGGCGTGAGCCACCACGCCCAGCCCAGTGTAGTTTTTAAACTGAGCATTTTGCAGCTTCTCCAATCCCAGCTCCCCCCATAATACAAGTGCTTGGTTGATTTTTTTTAAGGGGGAAAGAATCGATATTAAGAGAAAATTAGACAGTTCTGCCACCATGTATATCCTTCCCAATCCTTTCCTACAAATTTAAATATGTATATATTGTGAAAGTCGATTGTACAAATTGGGTCATTCTTGCCATACTCAACTAAATCAGAGTCAATAGGTTGGGGGAAAAAGCACTTGGGACATATAACATCGCTCCGAGAAGTAAATTTTCCACAAGCTTGGCTGCTGAAACCGCCTGTTGTAACCTGAAACTAGTATCTAATGGCTACTGAAACAACTTGCTGCAACTCTAAGACTAGTTTTACCCACCACCTTCGCTCACCAGTCAGCGCTTGCCATCCCCAAAACTTTACTAGCTCCAATGAAGTATCTTTCAAAACAATTATCCTTTTCATAAAACCCCCAAACATCTCTTTGTTCTTTGGCTATACTAAAGACCACCCAGTCTGTGTGTATGCCCCAAATTGCAATTGTTGCTTCTGAGATAAAATGTTAAATTTAGAGATTAATCTCTACATTTTTCACTTTGACAATATGTACATATATAATAATATAGTTTTAAATGGTACATTGCTTTAATTTACATTTTAAAGCCTTACTGACCAGATTAAACATTCTCCATTAAATATTTGTTTACTAATTATTGTGTTATGTGCACAGTTAAGCTCTTTGCTTATTTAGCCAATTAAAGCCTTGAAGATATCTTGATCCAGTTGAACAGACTGTCAAGGTAAAGAGATAGAGGCTGGTGCAGTGGCTCACGCCTGTAATCCCCTCACTTTGGGAGGCTGAGGCAGGCAGATCATGAGGTTAGGAGATCGAGACCATCCTGGCCAACATGGGGAAACCCCGTCTCTACTAAAAAAATACTACTCGGGAGGCTGAGGCAGGAGAATCGCATGAACCAGGGAGTCAGAGGTTACAGTCAGCCAAGATAGCGCCATTGCACTCCAGCCTGGGAGACAGAGCAAGACTCCATCTCAAAAAAAAAAAAAAAAAGATAACAGGTAGAGGGATAGATGACAGATAGGTGTTATAACTCTTTGTATTATTCACTGCAAATACTGCTTCTAATATGCTATCCTTTTTATTTTTCATGGATTTTTATTTTTTTGGAAGTGAGTTTTCCAGAAATTTCAACTACATTTATATATTTAAGTCCATCTTTTGCCTTGGGGCTTTTTCTATTAGTCCCAGGCTCAGACGTTAGTCCCACCTCCAGAGATATGGTTGGTGTTGAAGTTGGCCTTCTCCTTCCAAGAGGGGCAGTCTAATGTTGGTGGCTAGGCCCACCTGGGTTTGAATTTGAATCTTGACTGTTGCTTCCTACTATACAACTAGGAAGAACACGTCTGTCATCTGAGTTCTAGTTTTCTTGACTGTTGGTGAGGAGGTTGGACCAACCCCAGGTTCTTAAACTTGCCTATGCATCAGAACCGTCAGAGGCTCCAAAATACACATTCCTGCCCTTCCACCTCGCACCTCAGCTCAGATCTACACAACCCGAATCGCTGTATCCAGGAGTCTGTATTTTTTAAAACGCTCCCCTGAGCCTGACATTCAGACATGTTGCAGAATCTCCGCACCAGCCAGTGTCTGAGAGTGCCTCCTACACCGGGCTCTCTGTGCAGTGGGTGAGTGAGAGGAGGGTAGTGGCCCTTGGCCACTGTGTCCCCCACCCAAAGCCAGCTGGCCCTGCCTTGTCCTCTTGGGTCAGAGCTCCCATTTCACATCCAACCTGAACCGCAGCCCATTCTCCCTGCTTTCTCAGGGCTGGAGCTGGGGGTGAAAGGGTGATCAGGATCCTGCAGTGTGAGTGGGGTTCGGGGGCTGCCACGGCAATGCGGCTAGGAGGGGGCCAGTGTTCCTTACTGGCTGGCTACCCTTAGTTAAGCCTCTCACCCTATGAATCTCCACCTCTTCACCTCTGACAGCAGGACTGAGACCTTGCCTTCCTTGCAAGGCAGTCCTAAGGTCTGCGATGATGGGTGGATGGAAAAAGCCTCGAGCAGTTCCTGCCACAAAATGTGCATTTGACAAATGTGGTAGATGTTACTATTAGCGCTTTTTTTTTTCTTTTTCTTTTTCTTTCTTTCTTTCTTTTTTTTTTTTTTTTTTTTTTTTTGAGACAGAGTCGCTCTGTTGCCAAAGCTGGAGTGCAGTGACACAATCTTAGCTCCACCTCCCGGGTTCAAGCGATTCTCCTGCCTCTGTCTCCCGAGTAGCTGGGACTACAGGTGCTCACCACCACACCTGGCTAATTTTTGTATTTTTGGTAGATGTGAGGTTTCACCATGTTGGCCAGGCTGGTCTTGAACTCTTGACCTCAAGCGATCCACCCGTCTCGACTGCCTCGGTCTCCTAAAGTGCAAGAATTACAAGTGTGAGTCACCACACCCGGCCACTATTAGTGTTTTCATTGTAATTTACAGCTGTAGGGGAGGCAAAATTTTATCCCCTACCATCTTGGGGTTTTTTGGCTGGGTCTCAGAATTAAACTGACATAAGACAGATTAACAGGAGAAAAACATCCAAATTTATTTAATACAGTTTGTATGTGGCACAGGAGACTTCATAAGGAAATGAAGACCCAAAGATGCAGTTAGAATTGAACACTTGGCCGGGCACGGTGGCTCACACATGTAATCTCAGCACTTTGGAAGGCCAAGGCAGGCAGATCACTTGAGGTCATGAGTTCAAGACCAGCCTGAACAAAATGGTGATGTGAAACTCCCGTCTCAACTAAAAAAAAAAAAAAAAAAAAAAAAAAAATACAAAAATTATCCAGGTATGGTGGTGTGCACCTGTAGTCCCAGCTACTCAGGAGGCTGAGACAGGAGAATCGCTTGAGCCTGGGAGGCAGAGGTTACAGTGAGCCGAGATCGCGCCACTGCACTCCAGCCTGGAGAACAGAGTGAGACTTGGTCTCAAAAAAAAGGAAGCAGAAGGGGCCAGGCATGGTGGCTTACACCTGTAATCCCAGCACTTTGGGAGGCTGAGGCAGGAGGATTGCTTGAGTCAGAGGTTCAAGACCAGCCTGGGCAACATAGTGAGACATTTATCACTATAAAAACTTTTAAAAATAGCTGAATGTGATGGTGCAGCTGTGGTCCCAGCTACTCAGGAGGCTGAAGTGGGAGGATCAGTTGAGCCTGGGAAGGTCAAGATTGCAGTGAGCTATGATCGTGCCACTGCACTCTAGCCCGGGTAACAGAGTGAGACCCTGTCTTAAAAAAAAAAAAAAAAGGAAGGTTCACATGATCTTCTTGCACCTGCTATTTTTCAAATGCCTTTAACTTAAAATAGTCAATAAGCCCGAGCAGCGGATTTGGGGGTAGCATGTTCTTAACTCCACAGTGTGCTGGGCATGCTGGCTCTAGAGAACACAGGTCTTGAACAGGAAGTCCTGTGCCTGACAAGACAGAGAGAGACCTGTCACTTCCCTGTGCTGCTCAAACTTCAGTAGACTTGACTCCTGGAAATTTTTCCCTCTGGCTCAGCATAGAATTTGTCACCTCCTGGGTGGCTGGGAGGCCGTGCACCATGAGGCCCACTAGCAGCCTCCAGGCAGTGGACACCCACACTATGTGGCTCCTTATACCAGTGCACCCTGCCTTCTCTCAGCAGGTCAGGCAGGAGCGGCCCCATTCCTCAAGTGGCTGACTAATCTGGGCAGGGACCGCCCCACCTGCCTCCCAGATCCCTGACACCCGGGACACCCCAGAGGTTGCCTTTCCTCTGCCCTCACTCTAGATTAGGTCTCTCCTGGAGCCCTCCCTGCAGGCAGGGGCTCAGCTCAGGGAGGCTGCTTTAGATCTTTGGGGAAGTTGCTGAAGAAATGTGCCCCTCCTCCCAGTCCCCGCCAAGCATGGGCCCTTCAGATTAACGTGCGAACAATAATAAAATGAGCGTGAAAACCATCAGGCTGGCAATCCTCAGCTTGAATGAAGTTCAAAGGTCACAGAACAATTTAAGGATCCTGCTCAAACACCCTAGTTTGAGCACAGGAGCCCTGAAACGGCTCCCACCTGGGTCCCTGGAGTGTGCGTGCTGTATTCAGATTCCAGCTCTGCTGCCCATTCACTGCTTAATCCTGGGTGGAGTACTTAGCCCGTCTCTGCTTCAGGTTCCTCATCTGTAAAATGGGAATGCTAATGATATTCTCTACCTGACATGGTTGTAAATGTTCAGGGAGTTAGCACCCATAACTAAAACACCAAAGAAAAATAGATACATTGGATTTCATCAAAACTTTTAAAATGTTGTACATCAAAGGGCACTATTAAGAAAGTAAAAAGAAAACCCACAGAATGGGGGAAAATATTTACAAATTATATATCTCATAAGAGTTTAATATCCTCTCAATTTATAAAGAACTCCTACAACTCAACAATGAAAAGACAACCCAATTTAAAAATGGGCAAAGGGTCAGACCCAGTGGCACACACCTGTAATCCTAACACTTTGGAAGGCCGAGGTGGGCAGATCACTTGAGGCCAGGAGTTCAAGACCAGCCTGGCCAACATGGTGAAACCCTGTCTGTACTAAAAAGAAAAAAATGGGCCAGGCGTGGTGGTGCACACCTGTAATCCTAGCTACTCGAGAGGCTAAGGCACAAGAATTGCTTGAATCTGGGAGGCGGAGGTTGCAGTGAGCCAAGATCACACCACTGCACTCCAGCCTGGGCAACAGAGTGAGACTTTGTCTCAAAAAAAAAATAAATAAAATAAATAAAAATAGGCAAAGGATTTGAATAGGTGTTTCTCTAAATAAAATACACAAGTGACTAATAAGCACATGAAAAGATGCTCAACATCATTAGCCATTAACAAAATGGACATCAAAACTGAGATTACCCCCCAACACCCACTAGGATGGTTAGAATAGAAATAATAATAATAACAAGTGTTGGTGAATATGTGGAGAAATCAAAACCCTTATACACTGCTGGTGGGGATGCAAAATGGTGCAGCTGCTGTGGAAAACAGTCTTGCAGTTCCTAAAAAATTAAACCTAGCGTCACCATATGACCCAGCAACTCCACTCCTAGGTATATGCCCAAGATAATTAAAGACATGTAGTCATACAAAAACTTATGCACAAATGTTCGTAGCAGCAGTATTCATAATAGCCACAAAGTGGAAACAGCCCAATGCCCGTCAATTGATGAATGGATAAATAAAATATGGTACCTTCATACGATGAAATATTATTCAGCAATGAAATGAATACATGAAAACATTATGCTAAGTTAAAAAAAAAACCACACACAAAGTAGGTCTGTACTGTATGATTTAATGTATACGAAATGTCCAGAATGGCAAATTCATAGAGATGGAAAGTAGATTAGTGGCTTCTAGGGATTAGTGGGTAGGGGACAATGGGGAGTGACTAATGGCTACAGGGTTTCTTTTGGGGTGA
Source organism: Macaca thibetana thibetana (assembly GCF_024542745.1). Classification (NCBI taxonomy): domain Eukaryota; kingdom Metazoa; phylum Chordata; class Mammalia; order Primates; family Cercopithecidae; genus Macaca; species Macaca thibetana. The sequence goes on along the minus strand of NC_065593.1, from coordinate 44,612,417 downwards.
TGGAAATGTTCTGGAACTGAACAGTGGTAATGGTTGCACAACCTTGTGAATATACTGAAAAAAAAAAACCACTGAATTGTATCCTTCTAATGGTGAATTTTATGTTATATAAAATTTTTTATGTGAATTATCTCAATTTTATTAAAAAAGGAACTACTACACATAAAATGCTTAGAAGGCTATGCAGGCCATGATAAGCCTTCAGTTAGATGCCATTTAGTTTATAAACTCCACTGAATTTATGGGTTGGTCCAGATCACCAGAAGGAAAACATAAAAGGAACATCATCTTTAGAAATTGAATTCACGGCCTGGCGCGGTGGCTCATGCCTGTAGTCCCAGCACTTTGGAAGGCCGGGGGAGCGGATCATGAGGTCAGGAGATCGAGACCATCCAGGCTAACATGGTAAAACCCCGTCTCTACTAAAAATACAAAAAAATTAGCAGAGCATGGCAGCACGCGCCTGTAGTCCCAGCTACTAGGGAGGCTGAGGCAGGAGAATTGCTTGAACCCAGGAGGCGGAGCTTGCAATGAGCCAAGATCACCCCATTGTACTCCAGCCTAGGTGACAGAACGAGACTCCATCTCAAAAAAAAAAAAAAAAATAGAAAAGAAATTGAATTCCCATACTTAATACACGTTAAAGCATTTATTTTCATGTAGTTTCTTCTCTTATTTATTTCATACTCAGTCTTGACTTTACATGCTTTATATATATACTTATATAATATATATAAACATTTATTTTGTATTGTTTTTAAATTTTATTTTCATGATCACTTTGATATTTTTGAGGTGTGTCCAGGGCTTAAATCGCATTTGTTTTTGAAGTCTCAACTGGATTGAGTCTAGGACTGCCATGTAGCTCAGATAATCCACTTATGGTCAGGCCTGTGAAACAGCAGGATGCTCATTGACCTTGGGCTGAAAGCCTGAGATGGAGGCTTAGCTCCATTGCTTACAAGCTATGTGACCTGGGACAAGACTAAAGTTGTCAGATTTAGCAAATAAAAATACAGACACCCAGTTACATTTGAATTTCGGATAAACAATTATATACTGTTTAATGATATATTGTTTAATGATATATTGTTTAATGAAAAACAATGATATTAAACAATGACCAGATAAACAATGAATATATTTTTTGTGTAAACATATCCCAAATATTATATGGGACATACTTATACTAAAAAAACTTATTTTATCTGAAATTAAAATTTATCTGTGAGAGTTTTCAAGGGAATCATATTTAATTCTCACAACGCCCCCTGCTGCCCTTTCCCATTTTTGTCATGAAGTGACTTAGCCCAAGGTCATCCAGCTAGAAAATTATTAAGCTGGGATTTGAACTTGGGTGCGTCAACTGTAGCATGCTCTGCTACTGGAACTCAAGACAGATATGCAGCGACCTACTTTTTTTTTTTTTTTTTTTTTTTGAGACAGAGTCTCACTCTGAGGCCAGGCTAGAGTGAGTACAGTGGCGCAATCTGGGTTCACTGCAACCTCTGCCGCCCGGGTTCAAGTGATTCTCCTGCCTCACCTCCCAAGTAGTTGGGGTTACAGGCGCCTGCCACCGTGCCTGGCTAATTTTTGTAGTTTTAGTAGAGACGGGGTTTCACCATCTTGGCCAGGCTAGTCTTGAACTCCTGACCTCATGATCCACCCGCCTCAGCCTCCCAAAGTGCTGGGATTACAGGCGTGAGCCACTGCACCTAGCCTGGCAGTGACCTACTTAATGATAGCCTGGGAGCCATGAGCTAACTTGGTAAGAACAGAAGCTTTCATGGACTGAGACAGACTTTTGAATAGGAGCTAGAGAATTCGATTTGAAAGTGTTTCTATGACCCTGTCTATGTTAGTTTCCTGTTTCTGCCCTAATAAATGACCACATATTTAGTGGCTTAACACAAATTTATCTTGCTGCTTCTGGAGGTCAGAAGTCTGAAATGGTCCAGGTGTCAGCAGAGCTGTGTTCCTTGTGGAGGCTCTAGGAGAGAATCTGCCTCTTGCCTTTTCCAGCTTCTTCAGGCTTGCAGCATGTCGTGGCTCAGAGCCACACACTCTGACCTCCGCTTCCATTAGCACATCTCCCTCTCTGACGCTGACCCTTCTGCCACCCTCTTGTAACGACCCTTGTGATTACATGGGGCCCACTGGATAATCCTGGATCATCTCTGAATCTCAAGATCCTTAATCACATCTGCAAAATCCTTTTTGCCTTGCAAGGTAACATATTTACAGTTTCCGGCGATTAGGAGGTGGACATCTGTGGTGGAGCCGTTATTCTGCCTATCACACTAAGAGAAATGATCTAGTTGACTTGAGTGTCCCAGGCCTTAACTATAATCCCTTTCATCTGTATAGTTTTCACACACATTCTTTTTTCCACCTTGCGTCCATCCTGGAAAGTAGATGAAGGCTGTGCTGAGCCCATTCTGTGAGGAAGGAAGATGAAACTCAGAGCGGAGGCCTCGTGCTGTGTGACACAGTTAAAAAGAGACTCAGGCCCAGGGCTTTTGATTCAGCACCTGCCCCCGCAGTTCCCAGCCATGCATCACTAGAACACTATTCTCACCAGTGGAGCAGGACAATTCCTCAGCTGCCCCCACAATTTAGGAAGGAGTCCCCTAGGTGAACCAGCTCCCTCAGCCCTGAATCTGCCCTCAGAAGGCAGCCTTCTGCCCAGAACGAGGATGGAGGGGTGCAGGCAGAGAACTGTTTTTTTGGTGGAGATCCACGGGACAGAGCCCAGAACTCACTGTCCATCCATCTTGGGCGTGTCCTCCCCAGCCGCCCAGGCTGACTAGACCAGCGCAGGAACTCCTGCATGCTCGGAGGGAGCCCTGATTCTTAGAACTGTCTTCCTATAGCAGTCCTCTTAGGAGCATGTCGCTGTGGTTTGTGGTTCTGTCCATGGGTGCTGCTGCATGGGAGGAGCCAGCTCTTTCCCTGCCCCACAGATCATGGAAGGCAGTGACCATGGGCCACTGACGCTCCTGCAGGCTCCCCACACCCATCCATTAGGATGGCACACATGTGCCAGCCAGGAATGGGGGGACACAGCCATGAATCCGACAGAAAGGCTCCTGCACCTCTGGAACTTGTGCTTTAGCAGGGCAGACAGATCCCACAGAAGTGTATGTGTAGGGGTTCTGAGGATGACGAATAGGATGAGGCACAAGAAGGTGACCGTGACCATGTGAGACAGGCACTGTCCCTACTCTATCACTCTATTTTTGTTTCTTCGGGTTTTTTTGAAACAGGGTCTCGTTCTGTCACTTAGGCTGGAGTACAGTGGTGTGATCATAGCTTACTGCAGCCTTGATCTCCCGGGCTCCAAGCAATCCTCCTGCTTCAGCCTCCTGAGTAACTAGGACTCCAGACACGCACCACCACTACACCTGGCTAATTTAAAAAATTTTTATTTTCAGTAGAGATGGGGTCTCACTATGTGGCCCAGGCTGGTCTCAAACTTCTGGGCTCAAGTGATCCTTCTGCTTTGACCTTCCAAAGTGCTGGGATTGCATGTGTGAGCCACCATGCCTAGTTGGCTGTCCCCACTCTAAAGCAGACAGCCCAAGTGGGGGCAAAGTTGAGAAGCAAACCCACACTTTACTCCAAAGCCTCTGAAAATCCTCCCTTGTGTCCTTCCTAAGAAGTGTCCCAGAGTCTCTGTGTCATCCCTGAAGCTGAAGTCAGTCCATTCTGGGAGCAGAGTCCAGCTGCGTCCTGTGTTTTGGGCTAAGAAGAATTTAAGATTCTGAGTGTGAGCTGAGCAAGGTTGTAGTAAGGAGGGCAGTGATGTGATGAATCGTTTAAGGGGTGCAGCTGCCAGATGTGAGTGGGTGAGGGCAGATGTGAGGGGCATGAGCCAGCTATGTGTGGGGGTGGCCAGACCTGGTGGGGGTGGCACAATGGAAACAATAGGGGAGCAGGCCAGGTGGGTATGCGGAAGTGAGACACAGTGGTAGGATGAACCGGGAGGGGGTCCAGATGTGAGGGGCTGGAGAATGGATGACCCCCAGCCTCAGTCTTTAGGAGGGTGGCTGTCCCTGGGAAATGGATGATGCAGTCTGTGGAGGAAATGCGCTTTCTATTTAGGGAGGCTGTTTAGGAGTAGCTGACGACATGCCCAGCACCTGGATGGGTGGAAATAAACAGAGACATGAAGCAATAATTTATGCTGTGTCCTCTGTCAACCTAGCCACCACCTCCTCCTCCCTGGGCTCCAGGAAGTTGCTCAGAGTTGTGGAGCTGGGAGGAGACTGCGGGAGCTATGCTGGTGAAGTGATGCTGTCATCTGAGCTTGTGCTTTACACACTGCGCTTTTTTTTTTTTTTTTTTAAGACAGAGTCTTGCTCTGTCACCCTAGGCTGGAGTGCAGTGGTGCAATCACAGCTCACTGCAGCCTCGACCTCCCAAGCTCAAGCAATCCATCCACCTCACTCTCTTGTATAGCTAGGACCACAAGTGTGTGACATGACATCTGGCTAATTTTTAGAATTTTTTTTGTAGAGACAGGGTCTCACTATGTTGCCCAGGCTGGTCTCAAACTCCTGGGCTCAAGTGATCCTCCTGCCTCAGCCTCCAGAAGTGTTGGGTTATAGGCACAAGCCATCATGCCCAGCCCCCTCCAGGCCTTTGTACCTTCTGTGTCCTTACCTGGAGTACCTGCCCCTTGAACTACCCATTGAACTCTTTATTTAGTGGCCCACCTCCTCTAAGAAGTCCCCCCTCATATCCAGTCTGTGGTTCCTAAATTGCAGCTAATTACTACCCCATGAGCTCACACATTAGAGTTGGAAATCTACTTTCAAATGACCCCACTTCGTGTCTAAAAGATTCCTAGGTTTGATTGGACTCTGAGCTCCAAAGGGCAAAAGGAAATGTTTCTTATTTTCTTCCATATCTTACAGAGCTTCTGGGACAGCCATGGAGGTAAGCCATTCCTGTCTCCCTTCAAGAAAGAACTTGCTATTCACGCACAAGGAGGGCAGTTAGCTTACAGCTTCTAACAAACATACTTTGCTTAGAGGACACGGTGGGTTGGCCAAGACTTTGTTAGATCTGCAGCACAATCTGAGGCTCTCCCAGCCCTTTCCTGCTTCCTCTCCTTCACTGGCCTTTCCACTACCCCCTCTCCCCACAATAAACCTCTTGCACTTCTATATTCATCTCAGCGCTTGCTTCCTGGAGGACCCACATGGCACAGCACCCCGCCTGCTGGATCATAAGTGCTCAGTTGTGAAGTAAACTGAACTGGGGATTCTCTAGAGGGTAGAGGGAAGCCGGAGCCTGGACCTCGGAGATCAGGAGAAGAGGGGCTGTCCACGGAGGATGCTGCAGTCATAACGAGAGCAAGGTCCAGAGCAGTGTGAAGAAGGGGCCATGCCCCTGGGGCAGGACCCAGCAATGGGGAACACACAGGGAACTCAGGGATTCACCAGCCCTGCTGGCCTCCTCTCTAGCTCCTCCGCTGTCTGGGGCAGCTGTTGCAAACTCAGCAATGTCCCAGGAGACAGGGTCCAAAGAGCCCTGGCCTTGGACTTTTGAAAACCAGGTTCAATTTGTGCTTCCCGCTAGTCAGGTGACATTACACTCTTCTCTCTGGAGCTCAGTTTCTCCATCTGTAAAATGGGCTTATAATGTGTCCCCTCCCTCAACCCCAGCATGATTTTGAGAATTGACTGAGAAGATACTACAGTTTGTGGAGGGCACCCTGTTGCATAGTTTAAATGCACACTCAGGCCAGGTGAGGAGGCTCACGCTTGTAATCCCAACACTTTGAGAAGCCAAGGTGGGAGGATCGCTTGAGCACAGTAGCAAGACCAGCCTGGACAACATAGCAAGACTATGCCTCTACAAAAAATTCAAAAATTAGCTGGGTGCAGTGGCACATGCCTGTAGTCCCAGCTACTTGGAAGGCTGAAGCAGCAGGATCATTTGAGCTCAGGAGTTTGAAGCTGCAGTGAGCTATGACTGTGCCACTGCACTCCAACCTGGGCAACAGAGTGAGATACTCTCAAAGAAAAATAAATACATACATATTCATTTAACCCTTGCAGTGGCCTTGTGAGGGCAGCATTATGACCACCATTTTATGTGTATATATATATATATGGATGGATGGATGTATGAGATGGGGGTCTCACTTTGTTGCCCAGGCTGGAGTGCAGTGGTGCAATCAGAGCTCACTGCAGCCTGGACCTCCTGGGCTCAAGCAATCTTCCTGCCTCAGCCTCCAGAATAGCTAAGACTACAGGTGTGGGCCACCAAAGTTGGCTAATTAAAAAAAATTTTTTAGGCAGGGCACGGTGGCTCACGCCTGTAATCCCAGGACTTTGGGAGGCCGAGGAGGGCGGATCACAAGGTCAGGAATTCGAGACCAGCCTGACCAACTGGTGAAACCCCTGCCTCTACTAAAAATACAAAAATTAGCCAGGTGTGGTGGCACACGCCTGTAATCCCACCTACTCAGGAGGCTGAGGCAGGAGAATCGCTTGAACCTGGGAGGCGGAGGTTTTTAGAATGGGGTCTTCCTACGTTGCTCAGGCCAATTTTGAACTCCTGGCCTCAACCAATCCTCCTGCCTCAGCCTTCTAAAGCACTAGGATTGTAGGCCTGAATCACTGCGCCTAGCAGAGAAAACTGGCTCTTCTAGGTCAAGGCATTGGCTCAAGAACACATAGCTAGCAAGCCGGCATAGGTGGGATTAGAACCCAATTCTGTCTGGCTCTAGAACCCCTTCACTATTTGAGGCACAATTTACTGCGTGACTACTGGCACTAAACTTTGGGTTGGGGGCGGGGCCTGAGGTAGCTCCTGCTCTCATACATTCTGAGAGAGTTTGACAATAGGCAACTACATACAAAAAAAAAAAAAAAAAAAAAAAATTCCAGAATGCATCAGGGCTCTAGAAGGGGAACAAAGCGGGTGCGTTTATAAACTTAAAATAATCAGAGGTAGCATCTTCAAGGACTGTGAGAATGCCCCAAGTCGGGGCAAAAGTTTTGGCTGTTCGGGGAAGTGATGAAAGGCCAAAGTGGCTGCAGCGAGCGTGGACCCGGGAGGTCACCAGGCGCGTTGGTGCGAGTGGGGGAGGGCAGCCACGGACACCTAAAACCCACGGTACGCCACGCAAGAGGTTTCAGCATGTCCTGAAAGGCCCGATACCCCCGGACCGCTGTGAGGGGGGCAGAGGGAGGTCCCTCGACAGGACGTGGCCTTAGTCGAGGAAGGTGGGAAGCACGGGCTGGCACCTGCGACGCCCCACTCGCCTCCCGTGGCCTAGCAGCAGGGCGGGGCGAGGCAGGTCCCGCACCCCTACCAGCCAGCCCGCTCCCACCCAGCCCTCGGCTCCCACAACTCGCGGGGGTCCTCGCCCGGGCCCCCCGCCCCGCCCGGCTGGTGACGTCACGGCGCTCGTCGGCGCCGCCTGTGGCGTCACGGGTCGGGCCAGCGGGGCGTTCTAGGGGTCCTTCGCTCTTGGAGCCGCAGGCGGCGGGCGCGTGCGCGGCCCGATGAAGAAGGTGGTTTCCAAGCAGTCTCCGCCCAAGTTGATTGGTAGGTGCCCTCCCCGCGCGGGGCGCCGGTTGCTACGGACGCAGTGGCGGCCGCTGGCTGGCGGGCGTGCGCGGGGTCGCCGCGGGGGCGGCGCAGCCTCGGTGTCTCGGGGCCGGGCGGTGCAGGGTCACGCTCACCGCCGGGACGGCACCATGAAGTCTCTAAAGAAGGATTCCCGCCTCAGAATAACTCCAGCCAGATTATTAGAGGCCGCAGAGAGCTTCAAAGGTTGGCGCTGACTGCCTTGGGCGCTCAGGAGAACCCGGCAGGGGAAGCGGTCCCTGGAATGAGTTCAGGACACGGGGCCTGGAGGATGGGGATGGCACCAGGGATGGAGGAAAGATCACGGGGAAGTAGGGTACTGGGGATAGGACCCTTAGGGATGGGGGGACAAGGCAGAAAGAACCCACAGCGCACTGGGCCTTGAGAATGGGGACATAGGAAGTGGGAGACTGACAGAGAGGCCTCAGCGACCACTGGCTGGGGAGATGGCCTTGCGCAGGCAGGGATACCTTTACCTCTAACCACATCTTCGAGTGGCATGCAGGAGGCAGGATCCCCAGACTGGATGAGGTGCAGAAGAGCCAGGAAAGAGTTTAAGGGTAGAAGGGCCAGGAATTGGGGTCCTTGGGAAGAGGAAAGAATGGAGTGGTGAAACCAGCCACCTTGATGGGGTTCTTTGGTAGAGGAGGGTTGATGGGGGGCAGGCGTCACTCAGGATTCCTGCTGGAAAAACCCAGAAGAAAAGCCTTGCTTGGCTAGTTCTGTTTTTGACTGCCTTTTCCTACCACGTGCACTTTCCAGCTGGATGACACTTATCCAGCTCCTTTAGCCTGAAGAGTCGCTAGATATGACTGCTTCCTGGCCTCTACAGCTTCCTTCTGGTTGCACCTGGGAGAGCCACAGGGCGTCTGATAGCGGACGACTTCCACGGACATGTTCTCCTTTGCAACCCACCCCCTTTTGATCTTTTTTTGCTGTTTCCATTTATTTATTTTTAAATTTCATTTTTAGCCCTTTGTGTGTGTGTGTGTGTGTGTGGAAACAGGGCTCTTGCTGTGTTGTCCCAGCTAGTGTCAAATTCTTAGCCTCAAGCGATCCTCCTGTCTCAGCCTCACAGACTGCTGGGATTCCAGGCATGGACCACTGCGCCCAGCCTAGTTTTGTTTACTGAGAGCTGGTTTTGTGTGGTACTGTGGCTCACCAGAAGGGTATCGGTATTAACGGTGTGACCCTGGTCCTCAAGAAACTCAGTCTAATGAACGCCTGGAGGAGTAACCAGACAAAGGTAGAAATACAAATGCTGCGATGTAGGTGCCTATCGGGCTTCAGGGGGCTCAGAGCACCTGAGCTAGACCAGGGATGGTTGTAGGGGGACATCTTCTGAAGAAGGTGACATCTATGGCAGACAAGGAAAAAAAAAGGAGAGGTTTGCTTCTCTAGGTCTAGGAAGCAGCATGAGTTTATGAAACTGTAAATGTGGGAACCAGAAGAGGCTGCACAGTGGGTAGGGCAGGGGCCAGACCATGAAAGGGCTTTATGTACTAGGTCAGAAAGCCTAATGTGCTCTTGCAGGCCCTGGGGAGACCCAGCCTCAGAGTTGTGAAAGCTCAGTGTGAGGAGAGGGGACGCTCAGAAAACTAACAGGAGCTTAGTCGCTTTTCAGTATGGCTCTATGTTTCTTCATGTATAAAAGTCCAACGTTGAGCCGGGCATGGTGGAGCACATCTGCAGTCTCAGCTGCTCAGGAGGCTGTGGCAGGAGGATTGTTCCAGGCCAGGAGTTCATGATCACACCTGTGAATAGCTGACTGCATTCCAGACTGGGCAACACAGTGAGACCCCCATTATTAAAAAAATAAAAGTCCAATGCTGTTTTATGACATTTTATATATATATGTATTTTGAGACAGGGCCTCACTCTGTCACCCGGGATGGAGTGCAGTGGTACAATCATAGCTCACTATAGCCTTGAACTTCTGGGCTCAAGCGATCCTCCTGCCTCAGCCTCCCAAGTAGCTGGTATTACAGGTACACACCACCATGCCCAACTAATTTTTTTTTTTTGTAGAGACAAGTTGCCCAGGCTGGTCTTGAACTCCTGGGCTCAAGCGATCCTCCCACCTTGGCCTCCCAAAGTGCTGGGATTACAGGCAGGAGCCACCATGCCTGGCCCATGACATACTTTTTACTAGTTGAGAGAGAGGGAATATCTGGTCCCCTTTCCCAAGGGCAGTCAAGGGCTTTCCTAGCTACTGCCTCCTGCTCACATAGTTTCTGGGAGATCTTATCAGATTTGAACTGCTATAAACAAATCAAGGAAAGATTTTTTTACTCCATATTTATTTTTAATAAGCAGAAAATTTAGTTTGTTAATTAACCCTTGAGTTAAGAACATGCACCAGAGTGAGGAGGGGAAAAAAAATGAAGTGGTTAGCATGCAAGATATCTTTTTAAAAATATCTCAGGGAAGCCTGTAATGTTGTAGTGCAGCACTCTCCCCCAGCCCCCATATAAGGCAGCTAATGACCAAATGTAATCTTGTAACCTTGTGCGATGTTTCTCCAAAGTCTCTGATTCTTAAGCAAAAAGGAAAGCAAAAACAGTGACTTAAACCTGTTTCTTGGGACCTGAGAGCCTTTTTGAGTCCCAGTACCCTGCCTTCCCGCCATGTGCCCCCCTACCCCTGCTGTCTTGTTGCTAAGAAGCCAAGAACCCTCCCAGCAGTATTAGATTCCCCTCCCCAACGAATTAAAGCTCCGCCCTAGTAGGGACAGCCCCTCCATGGTTCCCCCAGCCCAACCCTAAGGTCAGAATTTCCCAAAGACTTTAATCAACACTAAAACCGAATAATACTCAGATAAAACAAGAAGCAGAAAGAGTCCAGGTTTCGTCTCCCTCCATAGTTCCCCCCTCTGCATCTGCCTTCCTATCCCCACCTGAGCACCTTGCTTCCAGCCCTCTGGTCCAGCTCCAACAGAGACTGACTGATTACCCCATGCAAGCGGGGTGGTCCCTTTTACCCCTCACTGTCAGCATCAAGGGAGAAATGTCAGCTGGGTAGCTCACCAGGAGCCCTATAGCTTGGGATTCCAGACCAAAGAACCAGAGAGTGCTGGGCCTCTACAGGCTCAGTAGTCAGACATACCTCAGCCCTGTGGAGTCTTCCTGCAGGTCCTAAAATGATCCCTGGGGCTCTTCCTTCCCTGGTCTTCCCAGCTTGCCTCTGCCTCTCCGGTCCATCTGGCTCTCCGCATCTGATGAATCATTCTGAAATGCGCCTGTCATCAACTCACTCCCCTGGACCAAAGATCAGATGCCTGAGCCATGCTTTACAAAGCTGTCATGCTCTGGTTTCCCTCTCATCCCCAACATCACCACCTCCCCAGCAAGTTTTCTGTGTTATCGTGCCACTCACATGCCATGCTCAGCCCTGCTCCCTGGTTTGCTTGGACTTTGACCTCACCTGGAGCATCTCGGTTTGCTGCTATACCTCTACCTGTCTCTCCTTTGAGGCCTGCCTCAGCCTGTGGAGCCACCTCTGCAGCTGTTCCTCTGAACCCTTCTTCAGAGCCCTGAACTGTGTAATCCACATGGATCTGTTCCTTTTTTGATGTCTAACCAAACCTATTGCCTGTACTGCAAATGTAGGAACTCCTCTACTATGTTATGATTGGTGTATATTCACGTCTGTTACATTTCTCAGTACCTCAAGAGAAGGGGCCATATCTTAACCTTTTATACTATCTTTGTAGTTTATAGCACATAGAAGAGGCTTGGTAAACGGTCCCTAGGAGCAATTTAAGATATATATATCCCTGGGCACAGTGGCTCACGCCTGTAATCCCAGCACTTTGGGAGGCTGAGGCGAGCACATCACCTGAGGTCAGGAGTTTGAGACCAACCTGGCCAACATGGTGAAACTCTGTCTCTACTAAACATACAGAAAATAGTTGGGTGGCCGGGCGCGGTGGCTCATGCCTGTAATCCCAGCACTCTGGGAGGTTGAGGCAGGTGGATCACCTGAGGCCAGGGGTTTGAGACCAGCCTGGCCAACATGGTGAAACCCTGTCTCTACTAAACATACAGAAAATAGTTGGGCGGCCGGGCGCGGTGGCTCATGCCTGTAATCCCAGCACTCTGGGAGGTTGAGGCAGGTGGATCACCTGAGGTCAGGAGTTCAAGACCAGCCTAGTCAACATGGTGAAACCCAGCCTTTACTAAAAATACAAAAAATTAGCCGGGCATGGTGGTGCATGCCTGTAATGCCAGCTACTTGGGAGGCTGAGGCAGGAGAATCGCTTGAACCTGGGAGGCGGAAATTGCAGTTAGCTGAAATCATGCCATTATACTCTAGCCTGGGCAACAAGAGCGAAACTCCATCTCAAAAAAAAAAAAAAAAAAAAAAGCTGGGCGTGGTGGCGCATGCCTGTATTCCCAGCTACTTGGGAGGCTGAGGCAGGAGAATCACTTGAGCCTGGGACGCGGAGGTTGCAGTGAGCCGAGATTGCACCAGTGAGCCAAGATCACGCCACTGCACTCCAGCCTGGGGGACAGAGTGAGACTCCATCTCAAGAAAAAAAAAATGTATATATCATTTTAATGAATATTTTATTAACTAGAACATACCACTCCTTGACTGTATGCAGTAACAGAGCATTTATTGGACTACATTAAAGATAACTTTCTCAGAATAACCTTAGACCAGAGTTTTACTATTTCAATCTAAACCAAACATGAAAGATTGGCTTCTCTATCACTGAAGGGATGCGAGCTTTGGCCCCCAAAAATCTTTAGCAGTGTTGAAAGTTTCTGTTGACACGTGGTAATTGTGTACCCACCAGTAAAAAACACACATCTGGAGATGTTTAATCACTTGGAAAGGTGTCAACCCAGTCAAGGTTATGGATGGAGAAAGCAAATGTCCTAGAAAATACAGGTAATACCAAAATATTTACAAAAGCAGACCTTCAACTGATCTCAGTTCTCATAGGCTGCCACCCACTTTGGTGAGTTTGTGTAGAAGGGAGAGGGGAGGTTGAAATCAAAGCCCAAGGCTGCATCTCCACACTTGGCGGCAGATGACACTGGAACTCGGGGTTCAGCTGTCAGCCCCGCATGTGTGTTTGTGTGCACAGAGGCATGCATTTAACAGACAGATACTCCCGAACCTTCGCTGACCCCATTACAGAAACAGACTGTGGATGATAGGCCGAATTTATTATTTTTTTCTAACAGAAAAACAAAAAAATTTTTAAGGATAGGTTCTCCTGTGTTGCCCAGGCTGGTTTTGAACTCCTGGCCTCAAGCAGTCCTCCCATCTCGGCCTCCCAAAGTGTTGGGATTACAAGCGTGAGCCACTGCACCTGGCCAACAGGCTGAATTTAGAACTATGTTTGGAATGATTTTGGTGTAAGTTTTTTTGGCCACCAACTCTATGGAAATTTCCTTAAAAAAAGTTTGATTTTATTAACCAAAACACCTGCCTTGATGTTTTAGTGATACTGCCTCTTAAAGATTACGGTGCTGTGAGAAGCAGTGGATAAAACTAAATTTTGTTTTAAACTCCCTAAAGGCAGAACTTAGATTTTCTTTTGATTGTTTTATGTAGGGCCTTATATCAAACCATTCTGAACCAGAGGGAAAATGACAGGGTTGACCAGCCAGAGAAATGAGATGTGTTTGAACCTGTTAAGCCACCTCTGTGAAAGGAAGGCAGGGAGTGTGTCCTCGTTGGAAAATGACCTGTGACCCCCTTCTGCCCCAGGTGTTGTCAATGTCATGCTCTGGCTGCCACAACAGACTCTTAAATACATTCATACGCTCATCTCGGTCTTGCAGGACTTTTTGTTTTGTTTTCTTAGAGACAGGGTCTTGTTCTGTCACCCAGGCTCGAATGCAGTGGCACAATCTTGGCTCACTGCAGCCTTGACCTCCTGGGCTCAGGCTGTCCTTCCCCTCAGCCTCTCAAGTGGTTGGGACTACAGGCATGTACTACCATGCCTGGGTAATTTTTGTATTTTCTTTATAGAGCCCAGACTGGTCTTGAACTGCTGGGCTCAAGCGATCTGCCTGCCTTGGCCTCCCAAGATCTTGCAACTCTTAATCCATTCCTTGGCATGCTATATTACCCATGGGGTAAGCCTTCACATGGCTCACTGAGCTCTGCACGATATGGCTGCTGCTGCTCTCTCTGGGCTCTGCCTCTTCCCTCCCACCTCTCCACACTCCAGCTATTTAAAAACACATGCTTTGAGTTCCAGGGATGTGCTCCATTATCTTGCCTCTATGCCTCTTTATGTTATTTTCTTTGGAATGCCTGTTCCCCAGGGCCCTTTCCTTTCTCAACTTCTTTCTTCAGCTCTGTTTAAACATCCCTTCCTTAGGAAGCCCTCCCTGACCCCCCCGCCGCCTCCCACACCTGCCGACTCTGGGCTGGGTATTCCTCCCCACCATGTTCCTGTAATTACTCTGGTTCAGTCTGTTTCACGGTCTTGTTTCCCACTGGGCATGTGCTCTTTAAAGACAAGCTCTGACATAGATCCCCAGAACCTAGCACAGTGCCTGGCACGGAGAAGCTGCTTAAACAATCTTTTTTTTTTTTTTTTTTTTTTTTGAGACGGAGTCTCGCTCTGTTGTCCAGGCTGGAGTGCAGTGGCCGGATCTCAGCTCACTGCAGGCTCCACCTCCCAAGTTTATGCCATTCTCCTGCCTCAGCCTCCCGAGTAGCTGGGACTACAGGCGCCCGCCACCTTGCCTGACTAGTTTTTTGTATTTTTTAGTAGAGACGGGGTTTCACCGTGTTAGCCAGGATGGTCTCAATCTCCTGACCTCGTGATCTGCCCGTCTCGGCCTCCCAAAGTGCTGGGATTACAGGCTTGAGCCACCACGCCCGCTCAACAATCTTTATTTAATGAAATAGTGTGCAGTAAATGGCCAGTGGTGAATGTTCTGCTTCCCCCACAGAGATTCTGCATTTTAACCAGTGTCTTATGAAACCCAATGCCTTCACCCAGAAGCATGGATCAGTGCCAGCACTGGAGGACACTGGCAAAACATCTAGTTCAGTTGTCCCAAACCACTGTGCATCAGAATCACCTAGGGAGTTGAAAAAATTACAGCTCCCTAGGCCCTGGCTCCATGCAGTAGCCAGGAAGCTGTATTCATAAAACTCCTCCCAAGATTCTGAGGCAGACATTGGACTAATAGTTGGGAACCACTGATTTAGTCCAACTGACTCTTTGTACACATGGGAAGCCTGAGGCCTAGAGAGGTTAAGTGATGTGTGCCCAAGACTGTCCAGCTTATAAATAGCATAACCTGAAATGGAACATCTTTTTGCATATTAAAAATAATCTTTTTTGTACAGATGGAGTCTCAACTATGTTGCCCAGGCTAGTCTTGAACTCCTGGGCCCAAGCAATCCGCCTGCCTTGGCTTCTCAAAAGTGTTGGGATTCCAGGCTTGCACCATGGCACCCGAAATGAACATCTTTTTGTTTTGTTTTGTTTTTGAGACAGAGTCTCGCTCTGTTGCCCAGGTTGGAGTGCAGTAGCGCGATCTCAACTCACTGCAACCTCTACTTCCCGGGCTCAAGTGATTCTCCTGCCTCAGCTGCCCGAGTAGCTGGGACTACAGGCATGGGTCTGGCTAATTTTTGTATTTTTAGTGGGGACGGGGTTTCACCATGTTGGCTGGCTGGTCTCGAACTCCTGGCCTCAAGTGATCCTCCTGTGTCAGCCTCCTAAAGTGCTGGGATTACGGGCATGAGCCACCATACCTGGCCTGAAATGAAGCATCTTCTGATCTAAATTCTGGCTACAGAAGTCTTAGTCACTGTGGTGAGCCAGAGGCTGTGGGTAGGGGGACCCTCCAGAGGGAACTCCTCATGCCCCAGCAAAGTGCCGCCCAGGCCACCTTGGCAGCCTCTGCTATCTCTTCAGCTGGTCAGCTCTGCACTGCCCCCCCCATGGAGTCTAGTATATATTTATACTTTTGTGTGTATATATTGACATATACAGAAGGAGCTCTTTAAGGACTTAATAACTTTCTGCTTCTCTTCAGAAAAGAAACGGGCAAAGGGACCTGAACAACCCACACCCCCAATTCAGGAAGAGCCTGAACCTGTTAGCAATGTCCTACAAGGAGATGACATTCTTGCTTTGGCCATTAAGAAGGAAGACTTGAAGGAGGTGAGGATGAAGCCTAAGCTTCCCTTATCATAGAAACGTTTCCCTGCCAGCAGCCTGAGTGGTCTAGAACACCAGCCATGTCCACTGTCTTCCCACCATCTCCCTACTCATGGGGAGTGTCTAACTCCATGCAAAAATCCACTGAACACAGATTCTTTTCACTTTACCACCTTAAGGAATTCACTGTGTTGTCTGTTTTAACATTTCTGAGATTCCTATAGAACCACGGGGGAAATGAGATGATGAGGTATCTTGTTCCCATAGAGGTAGGTGCCATCATTCCCATTTCACAGAAGGGAGGATGAGTTTAAGGAGCAAAGGTACAGCTCTGGGTAAAGCTGCTAAACCCTAACCCCATGCTTCACCTGGGAGAGTCAGCCACCTCTCACCTGAACTATCTGGAGGCATAAGATGTTCTTTTTTTTCCCTCTAGGATATTACTAAGTCACATATCTGTTACACAGGCATTTCCTCAACAGAACATATGGGCAGAGCTGAAGACACAGATCTGTCAGCCTTCAGGAACTCCACCTAGAACTAGAACGGAGGAGATGGGTGGTGCTCTTCCTCTTTCCACCACAGGTGGAATTCTCCTTTGTTTTATTTCTTTTTAGCAACATATTCCTCGCCTTACTGAAAAGGAAGATAAACGCGTCATTACCCAGAAATTTATCATCCGTAAACTCAAACCCACGGATCCTAGGAGGAAGGTCTGCCACCTTGTAGCACGTCCTGCAAATCCCGATGCAGCCACAAAGCCTCTGGACTACTCTGGTACACCCAGTCTCAGCCCTGGCTTTACTGTCTTTCAACTCATGGGTCAACCTCAAGAGAAACCCAGTCTCCATCAGAAAGTTGCCCTCTTGAGAGTTGCCCACCCACAGCTTCTTTCCCCTTTCTTCTTTTATCCTCACAGGTCCCGGTGACAGCTTCGATGGCAGTGACCAGATCCTGCCCCACCACATCTTGGGGAGTCTCCAGGACTTTAAGAGAATTGCACTTGCTCGAGGGAACACCCGGGTTTGTTTGCACAGAACTACCCGGATGACAGCAGTCACTGAAGTCATTTCGGTCTTCCACCTGACAGAGTCAAGCAGGGCTGGGGTTAAAGAGACAGTTTAGTCTCTAGGTTTCGAGTCTGAGTTGATAAGGGACCCTCTCCCAGAATAGTTAGACACTTCAGTTTCAAGGCACAAAAGGCAGCTGAAGCTGGCTTCAGTGAAGTTGGGGATTTACTGTAAGGATTCCAGAGACTGCCTCATGGAACCCAAAGGTGGGAGTACCTGGGTCTGAGTAGACTGAACCCAGAAAGGCATCAGGACTCAGGGCCCACATGCCTCATTTCCTTCTGCTCTGTGCACTGTCTTGATTTTCCCTTCTCTGGAGACTGGCCTGCCCTCCTCACTCCACGTGGTGGAGGAAGGTGGCTTCCCACTGCTTCCTGGGCCATGGGAAGATTCTGTATCTTTTCAACCTTCCCATCATGCAGTGCTTCTCCTGTCTCTTCCCCTTGCTTCCCTGGATCCAGGCTGACTCTGGTCAGGTGCTAAGGGGCCTGGGGCCATGTAAGAATGCTTCCATTTACACATGGGTGAAGGTGTCAATCAACGTCAGTTGTGAGGAGGACCAATAACACTAGAAGATGTTGACCCCAATCTTGAAACAGAAGTTCCCTTTCTGTGGGAGAGTGGACTGACAGCTGCTTTCAGGGCCCCCTGGTTCTGGGATTTATTTTCTGTCACTGGCTACCCTGGAGTCCTGAAGAGGAGGGATTCTCAGCACAGTGGGATAACAGCATGGGTTTAGGCCTCAGGAAATGTGTGCTCAGCCCCGCCCAGAGCCTTCTCACCGCCCTCCACATGCCTATGTTGTACTTTTCAGCTGGCTGAGCTGATACCTCCCTCACCCTGTCTGATGACCCTCATCTCTGCTAAAGGAGAGTCAAAGCAAAAAGCCCCAAAAGAAGAGAAGAGACCTCCCTGGGCCCCACCTCCTCAGCACAACTTTCTGAAAAACTGGCAGCGTAACATAGCCCTGCGGAAGAAGCAGCAGGAAGCCCTCAGTGGTGAGCAGAGCAGACAGGGCTCCCGCCCAGCCTCCATCTGGTGCAAGGCTCTGCTGGATTGTTTACTCCTCCAGAGCCTGGCCTTGGGCTGACC
This sequence comes from Macaca thibetana thibetana, assembly GCF_024542745.1. Taxonomy (NCBI): domain Eukaryota; kingdom Metazoa; phylum Chordata; class Mammalia; order Primates; family Cercopithecidae; genus Macaca; species Macaca thibetana. The sequence continues at coordinate 44,594,501 of NC_065593.1, read as the reverse complement.
ACATTTGTGCTGTTCACTCCCAAGAGTGTCTCACTCTGAAGCTTCAGTGGGTCCTGAAATCAGCCCCGTGAGGGAGGCTGCCCGATGCAGACTGCCGACTGCCAAGGCCCCTGTTTGTTCTGGTTTGGCAGAGTGGCTGCAATCTTGCCTCTCTCTCTAGAACACCTAAAGAAGCCGATCAGTGAGCTGCTCATGCACACTGGGGAGACCTACAGACGGATCCAGGAGGAGCGGGAGCTCATTGACTGCACACTTCCAACGCGGCGTGATAGGAAAGTGAGGCCACCTGTCCTAAGTGCCCGGGGGGCGGGGGGTGGCACGGAGGAGGGGGGTGGGGGGCAGGTGTCTGGACACAGGGATGCTGGTTTCAGGTGGCACAGCTGGGGAGAAAAAACCTATCCATTGCAAAGCATCATTAAGCCCTCAAGGCCTTTACTAAATTCTGTGATTAGTCAGTAAAGTTATTCAGCCTGTGGTGGCCACACAGGTAGCGAGTTATTAGAGTAGTCTTAGTGTTTGTCTCCTAGGAGCTTAGACTGAGTGGAGCCTACACCCTAAGGAGAGAGGCTGAAGAGCCCCCCCCTCTTTGTTCTGGTAGACCAGTGCAGTACCTGTACCAACCCACACCATCTGGCTGGGGGCAGGAAAAGATGACAACAGGGTGTCCAGAAAACGCGGCAGTGGATGCTTCTGTTCTGCAATCATGGCAGCAGTGAATTCCCCAGAGGGAGCATCTGTAGCCTGTGGTGGTGCTTGTCTTCCCACATCTCCACCAGCATCTGGCTGAGGTGTCCAGGTAATCTGACTCACCTTTCCTTCCTTGCCAGAGCTGGGAGAACAGTGGGTTCTGGAGTCGACTGGAATACTTGGGAGATGAGATGACAGGTCTGGTCATGACCAAGACAAAAACTCAGCGTGGCCTTATGGAGCCCATCACTCACATCGGGAAGCCCCACTCCATCCGGGTGGAGACAGGTGAGGCGCAGGGCTGTAAGCCAGCTGGCATCTTGTGCCTGGCCCAGAGGCAGGGTAGTGTGGCAGTGGCCAGCATGGCTCTACAGTGCGGCCCAGGGCCTGTTTCTCTGTGGCCTTAGGCAAGTCCCAGAGTCTTCCTGAAGTCTGGCTCCCTCTTCCTTTTCTTCAGTAAAACAGTGAGAGAGCTAGGAAACTGGAGTGCAGCCATAGAGCTGCCGTCCAGTGTGGAGCCTTGAGCTGCATGCCGCCGGTGAGCACCTGGACTGTGGCTGCCCTGCACTGAGAAGTGCTATCAACTGGACACTGGCTTTAGTGTGAAAACAATATATTTTATTAATCATTTTTATATTGATTACATGTCAAAATGACAATATTTTTTATATACTGAGTTAAATAAACTATATTACTAAAATGAGGCTGGGCACAGTGGCTCACGCCTGTAATCCCAGCACTTTGGGAGGCTGAGGCAGATGGATCACTTGAGGTCAGAAGTTCAAAACCAGCCTGGCCAACATGGTGAAACCCCATCTCTACTAAAAATACAAAAATTAGCTGGGCATGGTGGTGCGTGCCTATAATCCCAGCTACTTAGGAGGCTGAGGCAGGAGAATTGCTTGAATCTGGGAGGTGGAGGTTGCAGTGAGCCAAGATCATGCCACTGCACTCCAGCCTGGGCAACAAGAGCAAAACTCTGTCTCAAAAAATAAATAAATAAATAAAATAAATAAACTATATTACTAAAATGAATCCCACCTGTTTTTTCCTTTTTCAATGTGGCATCTAGAAAACTTTCAGTGACACATGTGGCTTGTGTTTGTGGTTTGCATCCTGTTTCTCTTGAGCATATCTGCTTTAGAGCTTGCCAGGCTGCCTGGGTTCAGGTCCCAGCCATGTCGTGTTAGTGAACCCCAGAGTGGTTGAACCCCTCTGGCCTGTAGTTTCCTTATCTGTAAAATATGCAGAGTTGTGACAGGGCTAAATGAGATATGAAATGTATTAAGTTCTGACTCATTGTTAAGCACTCAATAAAAGGTAGCTGCTATTATCATTTTTACTATAATCCAAAAATTTGGCTATTTGGAAGCTAATTTTGCAGGAGTCTTGTGTAGGGCTGCTGAGGAGATACGGGACAGGAGAGCGGAGTCCAGCTGCTGCAGGGAAGCTGTATTTTTCATCCTTCCTAGAAATGGTGTTGGGATAGGCACTCTCAGAGCCCTTGAGAAGTGGGTGAGCAAGGGGGCATGGCAGCAGCCTGTGTTGAGGGTCCTTGGACCTCATGCTAGGATTACCAGCCCAGAGGGACGCTTCATACCGCTACACCTGGGATCGGAGTCTATTTCTCATCTACCGACGCAAGGAGCTGCAGAAAATCATGGCAGAGCTGGATTTCAGCCAGCAGGTTAGTATGGCCTCCATGCCCCAGTCAGAAACCTCTTGGGGCAGTGCCTGTCTTCAGTCAGCTCTTCTAACCTTTCTCCGTCTCTCGGAGGATATTGATGGCCTGGAGGTGGTGGGCAAAGGGCAGCCCTTCTCAGCTGTTACTGTGGAAGACTACACAGTGTTTGAAAGAAGTCAGGGAAGCTCCTCTGAAGAGACAACATACTTGTGAGTGCAGCCTGAACCCGGGGGAGGGAGGCTGAAGAGTTCTCCAGCAACTACCAGTATGAAAGAGCAGGCTTCCCTCCCTGAGATCAGGGTGCCTCCAGCCTAGCTTCTCTCCAGTGGTTGCCACCCACTCCTTGAACCCATTCCAGCAGCTGTGCTAGCTTTCCTGTTGCCACCTGCTCCTTTCCAACAACTAACTCCTAATGGGGATTTCCCAGACATTCCCTTGCTGGTCAAGTGAGGGCTCTCTAGACCCTCCCACTGCTGTGCATCTTGAACGCCTCTGGCATGGAGAGTCTATGTATTTCTGTGTACCATGAATAGCTCTGGCAGGAGGGCTTGAAGAGTCTGTGTGTTTCTAAGAACCTCCCACCTAGAGCAATGGGTCAGGAGGAAGCTGCACAGGAGTGGGGTTGATCATACTCCATTGCAGGGTGGAGCTGGTTGTGTTTCTAGGCTTCCTGGTGACCATTTCTGTGGGTTCCACATGGCATGACTGGCAGCCTAAGAGAAAATAAGTCATTGGCTTTTCTTACAGAGGCACATTGGCAAGTTCCTCTGATGTCCCCATGCCTATTCTCGGCCCTTCTCTTCTGTTCTGTGGGAAGCCAGCTTGCTGGATCAGAGGCAGTAATCCACAGAACAAGGTAAAACTGCCTCCACCGCACCTGCTGGGAGGGCCTCCCTCGGGGGTGCAGCCCCGAGGTGTCTGTGGCAGTTACCAGCAGCCTGCACAGTCTCCTGTTTGCGTTTTTATCTGGTCGTGCATTCAGCTTATCTGAAAATGGTGACAGCAATACTAACTTGAGCAAGAATAAAAATCACAAGGCTGCAGACTGTCATAAGCCACTTGGGGCTTATACCTAGCCCCCAAGCATGTAAACAAGCAAACTCTCTCAAGTAGGTATGGCTCTAAGAAGGTTCTAAGATATTCTTCAGATGCTAAGGAATAGAAATGTTCATTGGGTATAAAATATATTTTATCTGACCAGGCATGGAGGTTCACGCCTGTAATCCCAGCACTTTGGGAGGGTGACGTGGCTGGATCACCTGACATCAGGAGTTCAAGACCAGCCCTGGCCAACATGGTGAAACCCTATCTCTATACTAAAAATACAAAATAGCAGGGCGTGGTGGCGGACACCTATAATCCCTGCTACTTGGAAAGCTGAGGCAGGAGAATTGTTTGAACCTGGGAGGCAGTGTTGTAGTGAACTGAGATCACACCATTGCACTCCAACCTGGGTGACAAGAGCGAAACTCTGTCTCAAAAAAAAATTATATATAAATATATATATATAATTATATTTATATATATATTATCTTCTCTTCTTACTATTGAGGGTAACCTCAGAGACAACCACATTGGAGTAGGATATCACTCTGTGTGACAGTGGCCAAGCCCTGGAGGCCTGGGACATGAGACTTGCAGTGCTAAAGCCAGAAAAGTCCTGGGCAGACCAGATGAGTTGCTCACTCTAGGCCAGGGTCTCCAGCAAAGACATTTGTCCCTTCTCCTTCCAGAGGCAGGTCGGGATTGCTGTTCACTTGACCTTTGAAACCCTAGAAGGCGAGAAAACCTCCTCAGAACTGACTGTGGTCAATAATGGCACCGTGGCCATTTGGTATGACTGGCGACGGCAGCACCAACCGGACACTTTCCAAGACCTGAAGAAAAACAGGATGCAGCGATTTTACTTTAACAGCCGGGAAGGTACTTGGGAGAAGCCACCCTACACGCTGGCTCCTGTCTGGGGCTGGTTTTATCCTCGTGAGACATCAAAATTTAGTTATGACCCAGCTCCTGTAAGTTTGAGTCCCTCTCATTCCTTCCGTAAAATGTGTGGCCTGACTATTCATGTCTGTTGAGAGACTGACGGAACTTGAGAACCCGGGGACGTGAGCCACCTGGGAGCAGAAACGTTCTAGGGGCTCAGTTATCTAGATGCACAGGCCTGGAACTAGGGTGGCCAGCTGTCTCTGTTTGCCTGGGACTTTAGCACTCAAAATCCCCCTTTCCAGGAAACCTCTCAGCCCTGGGCAAACTGGGATGGTTGGCCAGTCACCTGGCCTGGGGCTCAGTTAACTGCATGTAGCAGCATACAGGTCTGGGGCTCAGCCAGCTCCTGCATGTTGAAAACCTCAGTCTCTGTCCCTCTCAGGTGTGATTCTGCCTGGAGAAACTAAAACCTTTACCTTCTTCTTCAAGTCTTTGACTGCTGGGATCTTCAGGGAATTTTGGGAGTTTCGAACCCATCCTACTCTATTAGGAGGTGCTGTGCTGCAAGTCAATCTCCATGCAGTCTCCCTGACCCAGGATGTTTTTGAGGATGAGAGGAAAGTACTGGAGGTAAGGGACCCAGGACCATGGCCGCTGTGGGCATCGGCTAGGGTATCCTGCTATTCTTCCTGGCAGTGCCTACAGGGATGGTATTTCTCCCAGCCTAAGAGGAGAACTGAATTTTTAGCACACAGGTAACTACTTTTGCTCCACGAACACTTCCCAGGGCTTGTGATGTAAAAGATGGGTGCACTGGCTAGGCAGGTGAGGAGCAGCTTGCAGCAATGCCATGCATGGCCCCACTGAGTTAGAAAGAAATTAGACTGAGCCTAAGAGGCAGACTGTGTAAAGTACAAATAATGCGTGGCCCTATGCACTGGTCTGTGTTTTGTTCATCGCTGTCTAGTACTATACAGTGGAGTTGTGTTTAACCGACAAGACTTCAAAACCAGGGATAATAATTAATAAATAGCAGGGTGAGTCTGCCCACCGTCCCACTCAATCAGCTGACAACTCTGGAGTGAGTGTGAGGTGGGAGCTGGGAATCTGTTCCCCCGAATCAGTTTCACAGTGTGGCCATCTGAGCCATGCATCCTGGGATTTGGTAGAAAGCTGCGCTTTTTTGTTTTTTGTGGTCCCCAGTCACAAGGCCGGCTCCTTCAGCTGGAGCTCAGCCAGTGGTGATCAAAGGTCATTTTGACAATGTCATGCTTGCTTTACTCACTGACTGTAGCACTCATGTCTCACACAAGGTGCCCCTCCCCTGTGTTTCTGTGACACTGACTAAAGCCTGATGAAGGTTCACCACCATCCTCAGAAGCACCCCCACTGTGTGCCCCACCCCTTCTTCCTAATCTGGTGACATGCTAACTGTGTGACCACCAGGCCCCAGGCAGCAGCAGCCTTCCCTGGAACTGGCCCTCCTCTGGATCCTTTTCATCCATTTTAAGGAACAAGGATGTCTGGAGAGATTCAGAGGCTTTCGGGTCTTAGAACAGGCGTGTGTGTGTGTGAGAGAGAGAGAGAGAGAGAGAGAGAAAAAGAGAGAGAGAGAGCGCGCCAATGCCAGGAACTCAGACCCTAGGAAGGCACAAAGTCCTGGGGGCTCCAACTTCCTGAAGGATGCATGGGTTTTGAGAGCCTGGGCTGCCATCCTCTGCCGCCTTCCCATTTGCAGAGCAAACTGATGGCCCATGAGGCAGTCACCATCGTTCACGAAGTGCTGCAGGAGGTGCTGATGGGGGTCTTGACCCCGGAGCGCACACCATCACCTGTGGATGCCTATCTCACCAAGGAAGACTTGTTCCGGCACAGGAATCCTCAGGTGAGGCCCAGCACCAGCCTCTGTCCCATCACGTGTGCCCTGAGTCAAGGGTCCCCAACCCCCAGGTCGCACAGCAGCAGGTGAGCAGTGGGTGAGCCAGCATTACCGCCTGAGCTCTGCCTCCTGTCAGATCAGCAGTGGCATTAGATTCTCATAGGAGCGCAAATCTTATTGTGAACTGCACATGCGAGGGATCAAGGTTACACACTCCTTATGAGAATCTAACTAATGCCTGATGATCTGAGGTGGAACAGTTTCATCCTGAAACCATTCCCCTACTCCCTGCCATCCGTGGAAAAATTGTCTTCCATGAAACCAGTCCCTGGTGCCAAAAAGGTTGTGACTGCTGCCGTAGGTGAGAGTAATAGCAAACTCTTTTATGTGTCAAACTCTGTTCTGCACATCTTCCATGAATGCCTCACCTCTCCTCACAGCAGTCCTATGAGATGGGTACCACTTATTTTTATTTATTTATTTTTTACAAATAGCATGTCACTCTGTCACACTCCAGGCCAGAGTACAGTGTCCCCACTCATAGCTCACTGTGACCTCAAACTCCCCAGCTCAGGTGATCCTCCCACCTCAGCCTCCTGAGTAGCTAGGACTACAGGCATGCATCACCATGCTCAGCTAATTTCTCTCTCTTTTTTTTTTTTTTTGGTAGAGATAGGATCTCTCTCTGTCACACAGGCCAGTCTTGAACTCTTGGGTTCAAGTGATCCTCCTACCCTGGCCTCCCAAAGCACTGGGATTGCAGGCTTGAGCCATTGTGCCTGGCCCTGGTACTATTTACATCCTCATTTACATTGAGGAAACTGAGGCCCAGAAAGATGAAGTAATTTGCCCAGGGTAATTTTGCTAATAAGTGGATTCCTGATGAGAACGGAGCTTCACAACTCCTTCATTCAAACCCAGGCTTCCTTGGAAGCCCAAATGCAAAAAAATAGCTTCAACTTGGAGGTTCCCAGGTTGAAAAGGAAGTAGGGGGCCCCTCTGGCTGCAGCCCTCCTGCTGGCTTCCTCCCTGCCTCCTCCATCAGTGCTCTCAGGGGAATGGGAAGAAGCCAGGTCCAGCTGGCATGGGCTCCGGTGCCTGCACCCCAGCCTCTCCCTCACAAGCCTTCCCATCTTCTGCTGCAGCTGCATTACGAGCACCAAGTGGTGCAAAGCCTGCATGAACTGTGGCGCCAGTACATGACTCTGCCCCCCAATGCTGAGGAGGCCAGGCCAGGGGACAAGGAGCACGTCAGCCCCATAGCCACAGAGAAGGCCTCTGTGAATGCCGAGCTCTTACCGCGCTTTAGGAGCCCCACCATTTCTGAACCTCAAGTGCCCCAGCCTGAGAATGAGGCCCTCAGGGAATCCGGATCCCAGAAGGCCAGAGTGGGAACCAAGAGTCCTCAGCAGAAGAGCATCATGGAGGAGATCCTGGTGGAGGAAAGCCCAGATGTGGACAGCGCCAAGAGCCCCTGGGAGCCGGATGGCCTTCCCCTGCTGGAGTGGAATCTCTGCTTGGAGGATTTCAGAAAGGTGCTTCCAAGACCCTGGAAGGCGTTGGTAGAGAATATTCCTGCCTCGAACTAACAAAGGAGGCCCCAGCAGCCCCTCTTGCTCCATGGGCAAAGAAACAAAATCTGAGAGCCCAGAGAAAGTGATCTCTTGGGTTATCTATCTATCTATCTATCTATCTATCTATCTATCTATCTATCTATCTATCTAATCTATCTATCTCTATCTATCTAATCTATCTTATCTATCTATCTATCTATCTATCTATCTATCTATCTATCTATCTATCTAATCTATCTTATCTATCTATCTATCTATCTATCTAATCTTTGAGATGAAGTTTTGCTCTTGTTGCCCAGGCTGGAGTGCAGTGGCACGATCTCAACTCACTGCAACCTCCGCCTCCCAGGTTCAAGCGATTCTCCTGCCTCAGCCTTCCAAGTAGCTGAGATTACTGGCATGCGCCACCACACCTGGCTAAATTTTTTTTGGTGGAGTCTTGCTGTGTTACCCAGGCTGGAGTGTAGTGGTGCAATTTCGGCTCACTGCAACCTCTGCCTCCCGGGTTCAAGTGACTCTCCTGCCTCAGCCTGCCAGAGCAGCTGGGACTACAGGCGTGCACCACCACATCCAGCTAATTTTTGTATTTTTAGTAGAGACGGGGTTTCACTATGTTGGCCAGGCTGGTCTCAAACTCCTGACCTCATGATCCACCCACCTTGGCCCCCCAAAGTGCTGGTGTTACAGGCGTGAGCCACTATGCCAGGCCAATTTTGTATTTTTAGTAGAGACGGGGTTTCACCATGTTGGTCAGGCTGGTCTCGAACTCCTGACCTCAGGTGATCCACCCGCTTCAGCCCCCCAAAGTGCTGGGATTACAGGTGTGAGCCACCGTGCCCAGCCGGGTTACCTGTTTTTGTCTGGGGTGCCCGCGCTTCTATGTTCCAGGAGGGGGGCCCACTCTCTGACCCTGGCAAATCTTGGAGAAGGGGTTCATAGGTACAGATTTCTGAGGGGAGTCCCTGGCTCCCACCAAAGGCACCCAGACAGCTCTCCATGGCTGCATCCCCTCCTGGTTTCTGGTCCCCTGCCACCCATCCCCACATCACCATGCCCTTCACTAGAGGACACAGAGAGCCTTGGTGTCCTGGTGCAGAATGGTGCCCATGACCCTGCCAGGCAGTGATGGTGCTCCCTGATGAGAACCAGAGAGAGGATGCGCTGATGAGGCTCAACAAAGCAGCCCTGGAGCTGTGCCAGAAGCCAAGGCCATTGCAGTCCAACCTCCTGCACCAGATGGGGTAGGTGCCCTGCCAGGAGAGCCGCCCCATCTCCTTCCCTTTGTGGCATCTGCAGGGGTCTTGGGACTCCAGGGCTCTGAGTTTCCCTTGAGCTCAGGTTGCTAGAGCATGCCGCAAACATTCCATGTTCTGGAACCCTGCGGTGCCTGCTGCTCACTGGAGAGCAGTCACAGCAGATCAAACACCTTCACTTTTTTTTCTTCCTGTTTTTTCCTTTTTCCTTCTCAATGAGCAGAGGAATGAAAAAAGGAGAAGCCAGAGGGCAGAAAGAAGGGTGGGGGCAGATTCCATTAAAAGCTTCACTTCTCTGCTGTCACCCTCCCTGGTGCCTGTTTGGAACTTGCTTGTATAGGCGTGGGGTCCTTTTCAAGGCCCTCAGGACAAGCCCCAAGAGCCTTACGCTGGAAGTCTCATGCAAGGTTCAGCCCCTCCAGTGGGACTGGGCCCAAGTCTGGCCCTGGCCTCAAGCCCTTTGAAGTAGGACTGAATTCATGCAGACCTCCTAACCCTAGTCCTGGGCCATGTTTTTTCTTGGTTGCCACCCAAGGCAAGCCAGAACCCCCTCCAAGCACTTGCCCTGGTGGCGAACAGTGAGGATGCTGGCTGCTCAGGCGTGTGGCATTTCCACAGCAGTTCCTGGCACCAGGGTCTTTGAAGAGAGGGACCCAAGCCTCTGCAGGTTCAAGGACAAATGAGGAGTGATGGCATTTCTCCACTATATCTTGCCCTCTAGTTTGCAGCTATGGCGAGATGTGATTGACAGCCTGGTGAGCCATTCCCTGTGGCTGAGGTCTCTGCTGGGCCTGCCTGAGAAGGAGACCATCTATTTGAATGTGCCTGAAGAGCAAGGTCAGATCTTGTGCAACCAACCACACCTCTGCATAGCCCTCCTCATCTCTCTGAATGGACAGGCAGCAGTGCCTGGGCCAGTCATACTCCTATGGTGGAAGCTCCGCTAGGCTGAGTCCATGGAGGAGGCCCCTTACCCCCTTCTGTCAGCTGCCAGGATGTGGTACCCAGAAGCTACCTTAGTGACCACCTTGGTTTAGTAATCCCAGCAAAGTTAAATGACTTATCCATGGTCGTTCATGGGAGCATGGCAGAGCCGGGACCAGAACACAGAAACACCACAGTCCTGTTTCATGAAGTCACGCGCCTACCAGGGCTCAAGGCTATTGTCCTTTGCTTTTCCACCTCCCCTCAAGCCTCCTCACGTGCCTGCAGCATCCACTAGGCTGCTGGGGGCCTGTCACATTTTCTTCCACCCACCTCCCTTAGATCAAAAATCACCTGCCATCATGGAAGTGAAGGTACCTGTGGGGAAAGTTGGGAAGGAGGAGCGGAAAGGAGCAGCCCAGGAAAAGAAGCAACTGGGGATCAAAGACAAAGAAGACAAGAAAGGAGCCAGGGTACTCGGGAAGGAGTCATGCTGGGGCGTGGTCTGGGCCAGGTGGGGCTGGGGAGGGGATTGGAGGGGCTGCAGACGTGGGGGCTGTGGAGGTGGGCATGTGCCCAGGCTCTCCCAGTGAGCTACTGTTGAGGACATCCTGGGCCTACCTCTGGTGCTCCTGAAGGCTGTGTGTGTCTCCCTCTCCCAGCAGGACCGTCCCAACAGCAAGAAGCACAGGGCAAAGGACGACAAGAAAGTCATAAAATCTACAAGTCGGGACAGGTTTTCCTTGGAAGACCCTATCCCTGACATCAACCTCCCTTCTCAAGAACCCATAGACCCCCTGGTCATGGAGAAATACACCCAGAGGCTGCACAGCGAGGTGAAGGGAAACACCCAGCAGCCATTCCCCCGCCTCCCACCTGCCTCATTCATTCTGTTCAGTCTGCAAACAATAAGTGCCCACTCCATCATGGTGGAAGCAGAGCTGCTTCAGGAAGGGCATCCTCGTGTGTGAGACAGGCCTCATGAATAAGAAATGTGCCTAGCGTGTTAGGTGATTAGCACGATGTGAGAGAAGATAGACCAGGCAGGGAATGGAGGCACAGAGGCCTCAGTGAGGAGGTGACAACCCACAAAGACTTGAAGGGAGAGGAAGGGAGGCCAAATGGACGTCCAGTGAAGAGTGCTTTAGGCAGGGGGAGCAACTGCCACAGGAGGGAGGGGCCAGAAGGGACAGGGTGGTAGATGGGGAACAGGTCGTAGGGGTGAGGGATGGTTTGTAGGCTACTGTGAAGACTTGGGATTTTTCGGAGTGGAAATGAGAAGTCATGCAAGGTTTTGAAGAGCAACGCGATAGGGTCTGATAGGCTTTAGAAGATGGCTCTGGCTGCCCTTTGGAGAACAGACTCTAGGGGAACAGAGAGGAAGGAAGCCCTTCTCTTTATGCTGCTTCCACTTACTCCCCGTTAGGTGCATCCTGGCAGACGTGTTCCTTGGGAGAACACCATGTAGGGTGCATTCCCATCAACTGTAAGGTTTTTGAAGGACTAGAGAGACTTCATCCTAATCCGTTCTTAAGTAGCAGGTCCTTAGAGATTCACCCAGGTTTTCCGTTTGGTTTTTTTTGTTACTGTTGTTGTTTTGGAAGGGAGGTCCACAAAGCCATTTTCAATATGTCAGTATGTCTAATGGCCACGCCTTGTATTCTTCTAAGGTGGACACCTGGGGAGCTGGGATTACATCATGTATGTGTTCACACTCTGGATCTCATTTGATCAAAAGTTCCCTTTGCCACTGGTGACATCACTAAGATATCTGATGGTTGATGGGGTCTAGAAAGTAATTAAAGGGCTCTGAGGACCCACGGGGGTCAACCCTTCCATGGCTCTTTGATATTAAGAATCAACTAGCAGACCAGGTGCAGTGGCTCATGCCTGTAATCCTAGCACTTTGGGAGGCCAAGGTGGGCAGATTGCCTGAGCTCAGGCGTTTGAGACCAGCCTGGGCAACATGGTGAGATCCCGTTTCTACTAAAAATACAAAAAATTAGCCAGGCATGACACTCACCTATAGTCCCAGCTACTTGGGTGACTGAGGCACAAGAATCGCTTGAACCCGGGAAGTGGAGGTTGCAGTGAGCTGAGATCATGCCATTTTACTCCAGCCTGGGTGACAGAGCAAGACTCTTATCTCCAAAAAAAAAAAAAAAAAAAAAGAAAAAGAGAATCAATTTGCTGGCCAGGCACCAGTGGCTCACACCTATAATCCTAGCACTTTGGGAGGCTGAGGCAGGTGGATTGCTTGAGCCCAGGAGTTCGACATCAGCCTGGACAACACAGGGAGACCCCATCTCTTCAGAAAAAAATTAAAAAAAGAATCAACTTGCCTGGGCTTGTATGATCCAACCCCATTGGAGGGCTCAGTCCCAGAGACCTTTCAGTGTGTGGATCTGTTATACAGGAAGGAAAATTGGCCTCCAGAAGACCAGAGTAGAACTGGGACTGAGCCCAGGCCTACCCCAAACAGCTAAATGGGCACTGCTCCATGGGATCCCTGGAGTTCCCCTTTAACAACCTGGCTCCAGTGCCTCCATATGTCAAAGGTACCGGCGCAGGGCCACCTCCCCAGATTGGTTTCAAAAATAAAACTGCAAAAGCAGGTGGATTGCTTGAGCCCAGGAGTTCAAGACTAGCCTGGGCAATGTGGTGAAACTCCATCTCTAAAAAAAAAATAGAAAAAAAATAGCCAGGTGTGGTGGTGCACGCCTGTAGTCCCAGTTACTTGGGAGGCTGAGGTGGGAGAATCACCTGAGCCAGAGAAGTCAAGGCTTGCAGTGAGCCATGATCACACCACTGGACTTCAGCCCGGGTGACAGAGAGATCCTGTCTTTAAAAAAAAAAAAAAAAAAAAAAAAAAAAAAAAAGGCAAAACCAAAAATTATTTCAGAAGAACTTTGAACTTGTGAAATTCTTTCACAAACAACTGGGTTCTTTCCCCTCTCCAGCTATTCTCCCACAGCACAGTTGATATATAGGTGCTTCCCACAGAGCAAACCCTGCCTGTGATGTTGTCCCGTTCTTCCAGGTCCATGGGCTGCTGGACACCCTGGTGACCGACCTGATGGTCCTGGCTGATGAGCTCAGCCCCATAAAGAATGTCGAGGAGCCTTTGCGTCTCTGCACGTGACTCTCGGGCCCAAGCAACCTTCTGGAAAACGGGTTAATAAATAATAAAGAACCTTCAAGTTTCTGCTACTTCTGTGTGCCTCTGTGTCTTACATGATGGATCTTGACTAGGTCGTCTCCTGTTCCAGGTCCTCCCATGTCCCGTCTGCCCTCAGATCCCCTCCTGCCAGCTGCCAGAGCCCTCCAGCAGGAGGAGAGACAGACATAGCTGGGGAGGTGATGTGAGGGATGCCAAGCAGAAGAGCGGGTTGGTAGCAAGACAAGGAGTCAGGTGACAGGACACAGTGTGTCACCTCTGGTAGTCCCTGCCTCTGGCTTCCTTGTCCCAAACTTTTAGGGTCATGCTTCCTGGAGCCAGGTCTTCCTGAAGTGTCATCACCAAGTATGACAAAGTGTGAGATGAGGAGTAGAACTAGACCCATGGGACCTGGCTCCCTGCTATCTCCCTTCAGCTGGGTCCCAGGGCCCCAACTCAGTCCCTGCAGATCATGCTCACCACACCTCTTCAGCTCTAGAGGCCACATCACCTTGTTATTTTGGGGTCTAGTCTTCCTTATCCCCTCCTCATCTCAAACTATCTGGCCTTGAGCCATCTTTCTGCCTTAAAAACAGCTGCTGATGTTCATGCTACCTCCCTTGCTCAAGGGAACCTGAAACAGGCTAGAAATGGCTCTCAGAAACGTACTGTCAGCTCAGACTCATGCCCATCATTGTCTTCTGTCAGTCATAACCATTTGGGACTGGGTTCCCCATGTGAAGAGCACTCCAGGCTCCCAGAGTTTGAAGAACAACTTTGGTTTATGGGTGGGTGGGCGTCCTTAAGTAGGCCTCAGGGATCCTCCAGTTGAGATGCAGGAGGAGGATGGAGAGCAGGATCTGACTCCGTGTGGGAAAGGCAGGGAGGGGGCTGTGCTAGAGTCCTGATGCCCTCCTCCCCTAGAAGTCAGGGGCTCCACCAAAAAGCCAGCCCCAGGGAATGGCCCTACCCTCTCCTTTAATGTCCTCCTGGCCCAAAGGAGGAAGGGGAGTGATGTGGTGGGGGTGTTGGAGCCCCCCTCCTTTCCCGTTGAAGAGGCAGGGGAAGGGTTAACTCAAAGCAGAGGGGATCGGGTCACCAGCACTGGCTCCAGATCTGCACTTCCTGGGGGCAGCCAACAGGCAGGCCCCCCACCTCTCAATGCACCACCTGCTTGGCCAGCAGGAAGGGGTTAACCTGCCCTGCGCTTCCTCCTGTGTCCTGTTACTGCTGAGGCAGACCTGCCGGGCCAGCTGAGCAACTTTCCTCGGAGTGCTGCCTGGCGCTGGCTAGGAGGCAAACGCACGCGGGAAGAGCTGCTACCCATTCCAGGGACCCTGCCGCTGCCCCTCTGAGGGGTCTGCGCCTCCTGGGAGCAGGTGGGTCTCTGGGACGAGGGTCCATGGTGGATGGCTCTGGAGACGCTCCCGAGGCTGTGCCGTCCCCCTGCTGCACAGGTTGGAGGGTCACCGCAGAGGCTACTCGGGCCGGGGCTGGGGCCGAGGGAGCCCGCACTGGAGGTAAGCTCCTCCCTGGCCCCCTCCCTGGCAGTGGCGGCATGGAAGGTGGGAGTTGGTGGGGAGCAAAGAGTGGGCTTGGGGCTTAGTCTCTTTTCCAGGTGCGAGGGAGAAGGCTGAGCTGTAGAGGACCTAAAGGCTTCGTTCCTGCCACCCCTCCCTCCCTGCAGCCCCCAGAAAGGGACTCAGGGCCCCCTCCCCATCCATCCTGGGACTTAGTATCTTTGGTGGCATTCCCCACAGACTCCTTCTGCACATCTCTGCTGTTTCCTCTTCCTCAGCCCCTCATGCACACCTCTAGCCTCAGGGGAGCCCCCCTCCCCCATCTCCTGTGCTCCCAGGAGGCAGCTGTTACAGTGGCCAGAAGCTTAGAGCTCAAGCTCACCCCCATTCCTACAGCATCAAGAAGGGCACTGTCATTCCCCACTGCTCAGGCTGGACCTGATTTGGAGGCAGGGGCTGGAGCCCACCTTAGCAGAGGACGGGAATGGGGTGTGGGCTGGGCTGGTGGGTGCACAGACTTTGCGCAAACTCATGCACGTGTGACTGGACAGATTTGGGTTCTTTCCATTTCTCTGAAGCCCTTGCTGGGGACGAGCGAACTGCGTTTTTCGGTCCTGACTTTTGGGAAGCTCTCCAGATCCCCCCATCCTGCAGGCCCTGAGAAGAGCAGCCCCTCCCTACTGCGCAGTTCTCCTTGGGACCCTGTATGTAGGCGAGAGCTGATACTCCATGCCTCGTGGCCCATCCCACCACCTGCTGGCCATGCTCCCATCCCCTCAGCCTCCTCCTTCCTCTGTCCTCTCCCTCATCTCTGAATTCTCAGGCCCTGCCCTCTCTGTGCCCTTCCCTCCACCTGACAGGGTCCGGCTCAAGGTCACTGCAGTAATTCCATCTCCAGCTGCCCAGGGCTGCTGCTGCTACCGCCACTGCCTTATCGGCCGCTGGGTTTCTGTTTCACTCCCTTTTATTTCTGGGCATATTGTGTTCGATAAAACCCTTTGCTTGTAACACTGCTGGCAGCGCTCCCAGCTGCTCCCTCCCGCGTTCCTTCCTTTCCTCCTCCCCTCTCTGTGCTCTGGCAGCCTCACCGTGTTCCCTCAAACTCCAGAGAAGGAATATCAAGGTGCCTCCCCATGTTTCTGACCCCACACTTCCCCCTAGCCCCTGCAGGGGTGTGCAGAGAATGCCCACCTCCTGTGAGAAAGGTCCAGGCAGGGCCGCTGGGCCCACACTGAGAGTCCCCTTCCAGAGGCTGGTGCCCCTACCTGGGCCGGGCCGGAGGGCCAGGGCAGCCAGGTCCAGGTAGGGCTCTGGTGGAGTCAGTGCTCGACTGGTTCTGCTACTTCCAGTGGCCAGCCGGTAGGGGTGTGCGCTGGGCGGGCTTCGGTGCACATTATTTCCCATCTTGACTCTGCCACCCCCAGCCACGGGATGGGGAGGTGAAGGCAGGTCTGAGTCACTAGCAAGGGGGAGGGCAGGAGTTAAACAAGTTGTGGCCGTGGCATCCCCACAGAAGGCCCACCACCCGCTGGAAGGAAAGACAGACAGGAGACAAAAGGTAGGCTGCGCTGTGGGCCAGGCACTCTCCACCTCGTCTGCTCCCACGGGATCCTATTCTCTGGGCCCCAAACAAAACCTGCCAAGGCGTGTTTTCAAAGCGTGGGGCCGCTTTGAACTGAGCCCAGCACTGGCGGGGCTGGGGTGGAAGGAACATGGTGTCGGGTGGGGGAAGGTCTCCTTCAGATTCCTGCTTCTGGCAGCCTGGGGACCAGCTGGGGCAAGGGCTGGGATGGAGGGTGGAGCCGAGAGTTGTTTGGTGGGTGGGGGAGAGTTCACGGGTGAAGTGGAAGCTCTGCAGGCCCAGCCAGTGTGTGTGTGCATGCACAGACCAGCGCTAGTGTGGGAGGAATGGCGGTGGTCAGGGAATTCCTCTTTTGGTTTCTGAAAGGGCCTTGGGAGGACCTGGGGCCTGGGGTTGTATTCAGCAGACAGCTTGGACCTGCGGCTATTAGGGGCGAATTGGGCTGGCCTGGCTTTTCTCCCTGCTGGGGTAGCAGAGGTCCACCATGTGTCCAGGGCTTTGGGACTTTGGAGAACCCAGACTGTTCCTACTTTCAGGGAGCTTCCATTCTAGCTGAGAAGGTGGGACTGAGACAGTAAAGCAAACCGATGAATTAATGACTAAGCTGGGTAACACTGACAATAAGGATTGGATTAGTCTTCTGGAGACCTAGATGTTAGTCGAGGCTCTGCCACTTACGTGCCATACGACGCAGGCAGGTCTCATCCCTTCTCTGGCCTCAACACTTTCATGTGTAAGTGGGGGGTGGCAGTGGTGGTGGCAGGCGGGAGTGTTGGCTTTGGCCAGATCTCTGAGGGGCAGCCTTCCTCAAATGATCCTTGCTTTCTTGCCTTCTGGCCCAGTTCACAGCATTTCTTCTGAGCTCCCCTGACTTGCTGGTTCACTCCTCCTTACTCTTCCCTTGGATCTTGGATCTCAGCTCCGCCACCACCTCCTCTAGGAAGTCTCCCCTGATTTTCCTGGCTTGGGTCTTCCTGGGCGGCTCTGCACTCCCACACTGGACTGTGATTTTCTGTACCCTCACAACTGAACGTGGGTGGACCAAGGCGTGTGTTCTGTGCCTGGCATGATGCCTGGCTCAGAAAAGGCCTCCAGGAAATAGGTGTTGAATGCACCAAACTACAAAAATTAACAATATGAGAAAAGTGAGCTGAGGAGCTGGGAAGGACAGGTCTTAAGCTAGATCTCAGCAGAAACAGAGGTGGTGGCGCAGCAGAAGCAAGGCAAGCGAGCCTTCCTGGAATCCCGTTAGCATTCCCCTATGAGGCCATGCACTCTTAGGTGGGGCTTCCTAGGGTCGTCTTGGTCCCCCATGTAGCAGCTCTGTGATCTCAGACAAGTCACTTAATATTACAGGGTCTCACTCTGTTGCCCAGGTGGGAGTGCACTGGCACGATCATGGCTCACTGCAGCCTCCAGCTCCTGGCCTCAAGTGATCCTCTTGCCTTGGCCTCCTGAAGTCCTGGAATTACAGGCATGACCCACTGTGCCAGGCCCATTTAATACTCTAAGCCCTACCTTTCCCATCTGTGGATGGAAACAATGACAACAGCATCTTTGTGGTGTGACTGTGAAGATAGATGAGCATGCAAAGCTCCAAGTGCCTGCTGCATTATAAGTGAAATAAGAACATGTGCGCTGAAGGCTATCCCTGGAGGCAGGGACACTCTGGCCAGGCCTCATTTAGTTGGTCAGTGGCTGAGTGACCTGTAAGGTAGGCCTTTGCCCCTGAATTCCTGGCCCTTTCTTCCTCAGCCCCATGTGGAACCCAAGGACGCAGCTGCTTTGCTGAGAACACAGCAGCCCATCCTTCAAGACCGTGACCTCACCACAGTGGCCCTCAGCCCTCCATCTCCAGCGGGGGCGAGGGCCACCCACCTCCAAGTCTCCAGCCATGACGACCTCCGCGCTCCGGCGCCAGGTGAAGAACATCGTGCACAACTATTCTGAGGCGGAAATCAAGGTGCGCGAGGCCACCAGCAATGACCCCTGGGGCCCCCCCAGTTCGCTTATGTCCGAGATCGCTGACCTGACCTTCAACACAGTGGCTTTCACCGAGGTCATGGGCATGCTGTGGCGGCGGCTCAATGACAGCGGCAAGAACTGGCGGCACGTGTACAAGGCTCTGACATTGCTGGACTACCTGCTCAAGACAGGCTCTGAGCGGGTGGCCCACCAGTGCCGCGAGAACCTCTACACCATCCAGACACTCAAGGACTTCCAGTACATTGACCGCGATGGCAAGGACCAGGGCGTCAACGTGCGCGAGAAGGTCAAGCAAGTGATGGCCCTGCTCAAGGATGAGGAGCGGCTGCGGCAGGAGCGAACCCATGCCCTCAAGACCAAGGAGCGCATGGCACTGGAGGGCATCGGCATTGGCAGTGGGCAGCTGGGCTTCAGCCGCCGCTACGGCGAGGACTACGGCCGCTCCCGGGGCTCCCCGTCCTCCTACAACTGTGAGTGAGCCCCAGCGTGTGGCTGGGATGGGGAGGTGGCCCGACTTCCAATCCTGGCTCTGCAATCCAAGCCATGGTTCATAATACCTACCTCCGAGGGGTGTTACGAGGATTCAGACATAAGGAATGTAACATGCAAGGCACAACATCCGGCACATAGGAGGTGCTCAACAAGTTAGCTCAGATAATAATGTTGTTACAGATTCATCATCATTCGTTAGCTGTCTTGATAGGATGGCATGATGGTGGAAGCATGGGTTTGGAGACAGATAGCATTCTTTATTCTGCTTCCTCCAAGCTGTGTGACCTGGGCAACCAGTTCTCTGAACCTCAGTTTCCTCATCTGTACAGTGGAGATAAGCTCACCTACCTCCACTGTTTGATTTGAGAATGAAATGAGACCAGGCTCAGCAATGTCCTCTACCCCGAGCCCAGACATATGGCATTCCCCTTCATCCCCCTACCTGAGGGCAGCTGCCGGACAGTCCCTGACTGTCCTGCCCTGAGTTGTGCGGGCTTCCCTGATCTGAGGAATACTCAGAATGGCCCGCCTTCCATAAAGCCTTTGACAGTTTGCTGAGGGCTGTGAGGCTGTGACCTCGTTGGACTAGAACCTCCTATCCTTGCACTTCCCTTGCCCCCAGGCAGGACAGGGTCCATCTGGAAGTCCAAGAGCTGGAGTCTGGGCACCTGGGTTCAAGTCCTGCTTGAGGACCCTGGTCAGGTGCCCTAAGTGCTGCCTGTGCATCTGCTAAGGAGGGATTGGAGCCGTCCCACCGGGACAGGGTGGGATGGGGAACTTACAGAGAGTGCCCAGCACACTGCCTGGCCCACGGGGGCCTCCACGGCCTGTTGTTCCCCTCCTCTCAGTTCTCTTCTTTGAGCCTCAGCTTCCTGGCAGGCAGAGGGGTGTGGAAGCTAATGGGTAATCGTGTGGTCACAGAGACATGATGGTCGTTGCAGCCTCCTCTTCGTCACCCCGCTATACCTCCGACCTGGAGCAGGCCCGGCCTCAGACGTCAGGGGAAGAGGAACTGCAGCTGCAGCTGGCCCTAGCCATGAGCCGTGAGGAGGCAGAGAAGGTGAGGCCACGCAACCCCACTGTGGTGGGGAGGGGATGGGCTAGAGGGAGAATGCCTGGGAGCCCCTCAGCCTTGACTCAGGCTCTGTCACCCGAAGCCCCACTCCTGTGCCCAAGGACAGCACAAGACCCACTGTCTCTGTCGGTCTGTCGCAGGCAGGGACTGCCTCCCCGCCTCCAGTCCTCTCCACCTGGCCTGGAAAGAGTAGCGAGTGTGCAATTAGGGGCACCTGTTGTGTCTCGGGGGGCCTGCTACCACCTCATGGTGGAAAGGGTGAGTGAGCTCAGACATTGCTAGGGGACACTGGGATATGCTGCCCGCCCCCGCCCACCAGCTATCCTCGTGGGGAGACAAGGATGGGCCCCCGATATCATCAACTTTGCCACTACCTCTGTGGATCCAGGAAGACCAGGCAGGAAGCAGCTGGGCCTCACACAGGAGGGCCTAGAGAACTCTCAGAGGATTCAGAAGCAAAAGATCAGTCTTCCTGATCTTTAAACTGCATTTCAGATGCAGGCAGGGAGAAGGCCACGCCCACCCTGCTGACTGAGGGGCAAATGGCCCATGCATACTGAGGCTGGGCATCTGTCTCTCCATCCCCATGACCCAGGCAGGGCTATACTGCCCTTCTGCTCCCAAGGTGGGAGTACAGGGCCAAGTTCACACCTCTCTTCCTCCGCAGCCTGTCCCCCCAGCCTCCCACAGGGATGAGGACCTGCAGCTGCAGCTGGCTCTGCGCCTGAGCCGGCAGGAGCACGAGAAGGTAGTGGGCTGAGCCCTCCCGGCCGCCGGTGCTGCTGTTGCTGCTGGTGATGGAGGTGCTTCAGGGCACTAACAGGCTCCTCCTGCTGTACCCGGTGGCCCTGCCGCTCCTAACCTCTCAGCTGTCTCCCACCTGCACTCTCTCGACTCCAGCCTCGGGTGCACAGGTCCCCGGATTCCAGCCTGCGCCGCTCATGCTCCTGACCCTTTCTGTGCCTTCTGCAGGAGGTGAAATCCTGGCGGGGTGATGGCTCCCCCATGGCCAATGGTGCAGGGCCTGCCGTCCACCATCGGCGGGACGGAGAGACCGAGAGAGAAGAGAAAAAGGAGGAAGAGAAACTAAAAACCAGCCAGGTAGGGAGTGGGCTGGGGTGCGTGGGATGGACAGGGCCTGAGACATGGACTGAGTATTTGTAAAGAGAGAGCAGAGTAGTGCTTGGCATATAGTAAGCACTAACATGTTTATTAGATGAAATAGGTGTGGGGGTGTAGCAGCCCTAGTCCCACCCTGCATGGGCTGATGACTGAGTTAACAGCAAAGTGGGATGCACAGGGATCCTGATCAGAGACCCCTGGATTTGGGTTCTGAATTTGCTGCCACTTACTCTATGACTTGGGGCATGTCACTGTCATGGCCTCAGTTTCCCCTTCTGCACAGTGTGCTTATTGGATAGTTCCAGCTCTGACATGTTAGGATTATGTGATACTGTCGATCAAGACTAAGGTGGGCCCAGGCACATGGTGCTGAAAACACCGCGGGCTCATGGACGTATTTTCTCCACATGGGGAGTGAGCAGCTGCTGAGTGCAAGGCTGCCCTCCAAAGCTGTCCATGTCATGCCCGGGTGCTGCGGTCTCCTTTCCGCCCATGTTCACTGTGGCCAATTTCTCTTGGACACTGACCTAGGGAGGTAGGCTGGTTGAAAAACATCTGCCCCTTTCTGCTGGCCTGGATTCTGTCCCCGCTCTGTCTCTCCCCGGCTGTGTGACTTCAGGCAAACCCATCCCACCCTCTGTGCGCTGGCTGGCTCATCCATAAAATGGGCACATCACCTGCCCTACCTACCTCACAGGGTTGTTATGAAAATCAGGTACTCTGTGGATGAAGAAACATTATAAACTGTAAAGCACTATGTCGAGGTGAGGGATCATGAATAGGTATCTGTGGAATGAATAAAGAGAATGAGCTGGCATTAGCCTGACAGGTCAGGGCCTGCCCTCCCTCCAGGCCCCACCCACTTCTGAGCCCCGGCTGCCTCTCCCCTCCACAGTCCTCCATCCTGGACTTGGCTGACATCTTCGTACCTGCCCTGGCCCCGCCCTCCACACACTGCTCTGCTGACCCATGGGACATCCCAGGTGGGCATGCAGGGCTGCAAGAGACTTCCAGGCTGGCCTGAATGCCCCCTCCTTCCCAACCACTTGCCGGGCCAAGCACCTCCCCACCTCCCCACAACATCTGAGTGTCACCGGGCAAGTCACTCACCACCTTGAGCCTCCGCCGCCTGTGGGACGGGCTTTCATAGTGAGGGCTATGGAGAATGTCTGAAGGGCCCAGCTCCTAGGAAACGCAGCAAATGTTCTCTTGCTGCACTCACTTGCTCAGCATGTCCCTGCCTGGGAAGGTGGCCTGAGTCACCCACACCTGCAGGTCCCAGTTCCTGGGGTCACTTGCCAAATACGGGCTCCAGCCTGCTGGGTGGTCCTGAGGCCACAGTCCATCTGTGACATGGATCCCCTGCCTCCCGATTTGGGCTGGGTAACTGGGAAGCGCCCTGGGCGAGGGATAAAGGTGGGCCTGGGATCATGTCTATGCTGTTCCCATTTCAGGTTTTAGGCCGAACACAGAGGCCAGCGGCTCCTCCTGGGGGCCTTCTGCAGACCCCTGGTCTCCGATCCCCTCAGGAACCATCCTGTCCCGAAGCCAGCCCTGGGATCTGACTCCCATGCTCTCCTCCTCTGAGCCCTGGGGCAGGACCCCAGTGCTGCCTGCTGGGCCCCCCACCACAGACCCGTGGGCACTGAATTCTCCCCACCACAAACTCCCCAGCACTGGGGCTGACCCTTGGGGAGCCTCCATTGAGACCTCCGACACACCTGGTAAGAAGAGGGCCAGAGCATGTGAGTGAGGGGCTGGAGGACTTCCAGGCAGAGCCAAGGGGGCAGCAGATACTGTATGTGTTACGAGGGTAGCTTCTCTGGAAAGGGGTTAGACCAGCACCTGCTCTTTTTGCCAATCCATCTCCTCTCCCTCTCTTCCCCCAGCTGTAGGTGCTGCCTCGGCCTTTGACTCATTTGCCAAACCTCCAGAATCCACAGAGATCAAGGAGGGGATGGAGCAGGCCCTGCCCTCTGGGAAGCCCAGCAGCCCTGTGGGTGAGTGGGGCAAGGGAATGGTGAGGCTCTGGGGAACAAGGGGCCCACCCCAAGCAGCCTCTGTTCTCTTCCTCCCACATCGGGCGCCAATCCCTCTCCCCACCAGCGAGCTCTAGCATTTCGATTCCAGAGCTGGACCTGTTTGGAGATCCCAGCCCCAGTTCCAAGCAAAATGGCACGAAGGAGCCAGATGCCCTGGACCTGGGCATACTAGGGGAAGCACTAACCCAGCCAAGCAAAGAGGCCCGAGCTTGCCGGACTCCCGAGTCCTTCCTGGGCCCCTCGGCCTCTTCCTTGGTCAACCTTGACTCGTTGGTCAAGGCACCCCAGGCTGCAAAGACCCGGAACCCCTTTCTGACAGGTAAGACGTCCCTCAATCCAGGGGCTCCTGCTTTCAGAGCCTAGCCTCGGCCGGAGGAGCTCACTCTCCTTCCCAACTTCCAAGACCTCCCGGTGTAAGGCTCTGAATCCCGGGTCGCTCCAAGCCACTCTCGTTCTGCAGGTCTCAGCGCTCCGTCCCCCACCAACCCGTTCGGCGCGGGCGAGCCGGGCAGGCCAACGCTAAACCAGATGCGCACGGGGTCGCCGGCGCTGGGCCTGGCGGGCGGGCCCGTGGGGGCGCCCCTGGGCTCCATGACCTACAGCGCCTCTCTGCCCCTCCCGCTCAGTAGCGTGCCAGCCGGCTTGACCCTCCCTGCCTCGGTTAGCGTCTTCCCGCAGGCCGGAGCCTTCGCACCGCCCCCAGCGCGCCTGCCTCAGCCGCTGCTGCCCACGCCGAGCTCAGCCGGGCCGCTGCCCCCGCCCCCGCAGACCGGCACGAACCCCTTCCTCTGAGCGCCACCCCGCCGCGGGCCGGCCTGCGCATGCGCCAGGCGCCCCGCGGCCCCGCCTCCGGACCCGGGGCTGGGGCGGGGCGCGGGTGCTAGTGGTTCGCTGAACCAGTGGCGGCTGGAATCACGCGGCGGCTCCGGAAGCTGGACATGGACCACGGCCCGGGAGCTAGAGACTGAACGCCCGCATAATAAAGACTGGAACCCTAGTTCTCAGCTCTCACCAAGTGGACTTTTTGCGAGGTGTGGCGGCCGGGTCTCGACCACAGCGTGGATCACCGGCTGTCTAGGAAACTGCAGCTGCACAACGCGGGGTGCAAAACTGCCCCCGCTTCCTTTCAGCTCCTCTCAACCCTCACCTCCATCCCCCGTCACCCAGGCACCTTCGCTTCCAGACGCTCCCAGGCTGTCACTCAATTCGGTCATTTCATTCATTTATCACACATGGGCACTGGGGCTGAGCTAACAGCAAGAGACAATAGGCCTTTGTTCCTATTTATTGGGTACTGCTTATGTGCTAAGCAGATCAGCTTATTTAATCCTCGCAACGACGCTCTGAGGTAGACAATATTGTTAATTCCGTTCGGGACCCTGGCTACATAATTTGTGGGGCTCAATACAAAATGAAAATGAGGGCTCCTTGTTCAAAATCGTGTGAAGAATTTCAAAACAGGGACAGCAGAGCATGAAACCAAGCGCAAAGCCCACTGCAGGGCGATTGCACAGATCTCTCACCTTGCAGCCGGTACTACTCCCATTTTTCAGGCAAGGAAACCGAGGCTCACGTTAAATGGCATGCTCAAAGTCACAAAGCTGACATGGGGCGGGGCTGGAACTCAGAGTCAGACAGTCTGGCTCCAAGGCCAGGAGCTGCCAGGCAGGGCCCCAGAATTAATTCAGCAAATATTGACTGACTGCTGTGGACAAAGTGCTGGGCTCACCTGGGAAGGATCCAACCTCCAGGAGCTTGAGCGCAGCAGGGTAGACAAGCCAGGGGGCAGCAGGGTAGACAAGTCAGGGGCACGTGATGCGGCTGTGGCAGGAGCCAAGTGCAGGAGCTCCCAGGCTCCTTTGTTTTACTGAGTCACCTTAAATCTAACTCTGCCTTCTCCCTTGCTTCACCAAGGCTGGTGAGAAACTCAGTCTCAGCCACAGAGGGGGAATCAGACCCCTTCTAGGGGTTTATGTGGAGTCTGGGAAACCAAGGGTGGGGTGAGGCCTGGTACTCAATCCAGGAGGGGCCCCTATGACCAGCCTTGCCTCTTTTTCTTCTCAATGCTCCCTGATCACTGGACCACTGGACACTGATGTGTCCTCAGTGCTTGGGGCCTGGCTCTGCAGGCAGCCTGCAGCCAGCCCCCATCCCCTTTAGGGACAAATGACCTTCCACCAAAGTCGGTGAGTGAAGGGACACAATGCCACTCCCCTTCCTAAGGTGGGGGTAGAGGAAGGGAGTCCCACAATGGCAGTTACAGACAGGATGGACAAGAACACTTGCTCAGGAGTCAAACTGACAGGGCTCAAAGTTCTGCTCCAAGGTTTGACCCTGACAAGAATCACTTAGTAATAAGTGGTTATGCTTTGTGACCTTGAGTAAATTACTTACCCTCTCCCTGTCTCTGTGCCTGTGTTTCCTTACTTGTCAAATGGGATCAGAAGTTTCTTCCTGATGAGGTTGCTATGTGGATGCCCCCAGGCCCGTGTCCATTCAGCTCAGGGCCCACCCTTTTCAGAGACTGACCATGAGGCACGAACCCATCATGCCTTTCACTCCTGGTTTTGCCAGGCAATACCCAGAGTCCAGCACCCATCTATTAATATCTTCTGCTACACCCAAACCTGGGATGATTCCATCCTTCTTGTCCCCTGACCCAGCCTTTGTGGCCCTGTCACCCAGTCTCTCTTCTTCTAAACTGGATCCCCCTGAGATCTCCCAAGGGGGAGCTGTTTTGTCTCCCACAAAGAAGAGGTTGATAGCCTTGCTTCCTGCCTCCCTCCCTACAAGACCCCTCCTGCTAGGAGGGTGGTGCCATGGGTCATTCTGTCTCCTCCCTGCCTGGGGCTGCCACTCCACCTCATTTTTGGGATGCTTCGGTCTTGGCTCATGGTCTTCTCATCCAGCTCTTACCTCAATTTCAAGTTCAAGTCGCTCCATTATCCAAGGACCTTACGGCCCCTTGACCTCTCAGTGACCCTTACCGTGGTCACACGTGGAGGTTTGTCATCACCCCAAATTACTCTACATTCAAGGCAGGCTTCCGGCTCTCTGAGCTTAACCTCATTCCTTCTAGCCAGAACATGTTATTTCGAGCACCCGCTGGACCCTCCGGCTAGCCGACCTGTCCAACAACCTGCCACACCCCACATTCTCAGGGCCACCCAGGACCACCACCTCTTCTATCCTCGATGGTGTCCACCACTTTCTCTCAGATGAATCCTTCCCATCGAAATGTGTCTTAATTAGCTCCATCCATCTTGACAGTGTCTTCCCAACTTTCCCCTCATGTCAAGCACGCATCATCTCTCTCTGTCTCCCCTCCCTTTCCTCTTCCTCCTCAGCTGACTGGTCGACTTCTGCTGTCAGCCTGACTTCACTAGAACGACGCCCACTAAGCACACCAATGGCCTCCGTGTTGCTGAAGCCAGTGGACGTTTTTCTGTCCTAGCCAGGCTGGCCCCTCAGAAGTCTGACATGTAGACACTCTGTCCTTCGTCTCTGGCGTGCTGCCCTGTCTGGGTTTCCATTGCACCCTGGCTGCTCCCCGTCTGTGTCTTTCTTATTCTTTCTTTCTTTCTTTCTTTTTTTTTTTTTTTTTTTTTTTGAGATGGAGTTTCGCTCTTGTTGCCCAGGCTGGAGTTCAATAGTGAAATCTTGGCTCACTGTAACCTCCGCCTCCGGGTTCAAGCAGTTCTCCTGCCTCAGCCTCCCAAGTAGCTGGGATTATAGGCATGCGCCACCATGTCCGGCTAATTTTGTATTTTTAGGAGAGATGGGGTTTCTCCATGTTGGTCAGGTTGGTCTCCAACTCCCAACCTCAGATGATCCACCCTCCTCGGCCTCCCAAAGTGTTGGGATTACAGGCGTGAGCCACCGCGCCCGACCTCTATCTGTGTCTTTCACAGGCTCACTCAAGCCTGGACCTGAGCCCTCTTCTCTGCTCTGCTGCACGGTCTCCCTGAATCAGCTCCACACCCACATGATCTCAACAGTCAAGACCCCCAATCCTCTCTCCTGACAGCCTCTCCTCTGTGCTCCGAGCAGTGTCATCACTGTCTCCATGTGCACATCTCAAACCCGCAGGTCCAACAATGAACCCCATGAGTTGTCCCCGCTCCCCACCCCATGCCCTCTCTTAAGGGAGTGGTCCCACCTTCCAAGTCACCCTGGATACTGCCTTCTTTGTCGCTGCCAATCCTGATGACGTTTCCTCCCTGACCGACCTCCAGCCCATCCCCTTCTCTGCATCTCTGCTCTCCCATCTCCCCTGGGTGCTGCTATAGCCTCCTATCTGCCCCCGCTTTCACTCTTGCGCCTTTCCAGTTCATTCTCCACTGGGAAGCTGGTGGGATCTTTCCAAAATGCAGATCCAACCAGGTCACCCTCCTGACTAAAGCCTTTCAACAGCTTGCTTCTACTATCATCAAAAATCCCCTTCTCTGGCCAGACACAGTGGCTCACACCTGTAATCCCAGCACTTGGGAGGCTGAGGCAGATGGATCACTTGAGGTCAGGAGTTTGAGACCAGCCTAGGCAACATGGCAAAACCCCGTCTCTACTAAAAATACAAAAATTAGCTGGGCGTGGTGGCACGCGCCTGTAGTCCCAGGTACTTGGGAGGCTGAGGCACAAGAATCGCTTGAACCTAGGGCTGGAGGTCAGCAAAGGACCTCTCTCTGCAAGAGAGAGCCAAGATCAAACCACTGCACTCCAGCTTGGGCGACAGAGCGTGATCCCGTCTAAAAAAAAAAAAAAAATTGAGTCGGGCACGGTGGCTCATGCCTGTAATCCCAGCACTTTGGGAGGCTGAGACAGATGGATCACCTGAGGTCAGGAGTTCAAGACCAGCCTTGAACCCAGGATGCAGAAGTTGCAGTGAGCCGAGATCACACCACTCCACTCCAGCCTGGGTGACAGAGCAAGACTCCATCTCAAAAAATAAAAATCCCCTTCTCACAGTTCACGAGTCTCTCCAAGATCTTGCCTCTGCCCTCATCTACTCCTTGTCTTCCCTCCTTCTGCAGTTGCTCACCCCTCACTCACTGACAAGCCACAGGGCCTTTGCACAAACTGTACCTCTGCCTCCTTCCCCAGTACTCCCCCTGAGCGCCCTCTAAGTTCCTTCCTCTCATCCTCCATGTCTTCACAAATGTGATTTCCTCAGGGAAGCCTTCATCCTTTGCCCCTTCCACCAGATCAGGTCACTTGTTACGTTGTACCCTCACGGACTTGTCACATGGGTGTTTATAGATTCATTGGTATGGCTGTTGAATTAGCATCTGCCGCTCTCAACAGACTGTGAGCCATGTGAGGGCAGGAGCCTCATTTCTCTCTGCCCACCATTGTATACCCAGTGCCTTACAGAGCAGCAGACGTCAGACACTTAATAGATATTGGCTGAATGTAGCCAATGAGGCCATGTGTAACCTATGAGACATAAAATGGGCTCATCAGTATTATTTAAGGAAGGCTTCCTGGAGTGGGTAGGATTTGAGTAGGACCGAGAGATGAGGAGGTTGCCACAAACAAAGCTTGTTAGCTGGTGGACCTGGCCAAGGTACGCCTTCGCCTTGCATCTCATTTCTCATTTGTAAAAGGGGCAGGGGTTGGACAAAATGAGCTGAAGCTCTGGCATCCCATGGCCCTAGCATCCCCCAGCCCTGGATCCCACAACTCTCCCTGTTTGCATGAGAAGGGCTGTCCTCCCCAGGCAGGGGCAGAGCCCAATGTTATGCACAGAATGGGTTCTCCCAAGGCCGGAGTGCCTGATCTGCAATTCTGTGCTCGGCCGCAGGGTGACGCTCGGAGACCAGCCACACTGTCCCAAGTCCCAGCGAAGACCCGCCCGCAGCTCCGTGGGTGCCCGACCCGCCCCTCACAGTCTCCTGCCCTCCCTTCCTGTCCGTAGCGGCCGGGCCCATGGTCCGGAGCAGCCATGCTGGGCGCACGGGCCTGGTTGGGCAGCGTACTTCTGCTACCCCGCGCCGGTGTAGGCCTCGCCGCGAGCCGCAGGTACGGGCACTCCCTGCGCTTGCCTGCGGGCTCAGTGGAGGGTCTCCCGGGCACCGGTCCCCAGTGCCTGTCTGGACCACCCTTGCATGCCTGGCCCTTCCCCCACCCCACCTCCAGTATGCTTCTGAGACCTGGCCCTGGCAGTAAGGTCCTCCTCCCCTCCCCTCCCCTCCCCTCCCGTCCTCATTCTTTCCCTTCCCTCCCCTCCCCTTCCTTCCAGTGCAGTGCCAACTCCCCAGGGACTGTTCTAACACCGCTTCCAGGAAGCCTTCCTTGCACCCCAGCGCTGGATGCTGGGTCAAGGGCCTTTCTCCAATAGTACCCTGTGTCCTGTCACAGCCCTTTATTGCCGCATGGACCTTTTGTTATTTAGGTCAGCTTGCACTGCCCACTTCCAGGCTGAACTCCCTGAGGTCTCTGATTCCTTAGGTGTCCTGGGGTCTGGCCCAGGACCTGGCCCCACAGGAATCCCAGCAGGTGGGCGTTGAGTGAGGGAGTCCCCATGTCTAGTTTCCTCTGTTTGTCCCTCACCTGGTCCAGTCCCAGACCCTACTGCTCTTGGCCTGTGCAGCCACCAACAGTGGGCTGCCTTCCAGTGGGGCCACACCCAGGCCTGCCAGAGAGATGCCTCCAAGCAGCTGCTCCAGGAAGGGCCCGGGGAGGGGCCCCGGGAGGGGTAAGAATGGAGCCCCAAGAACCATTCTGCCCATTGTGACCCGCCCTGACCTCACAGCCATCCTTCCCACCACCAGGTCCAGGAGGTTGGGGGAGACTAACCTGGCAAGGAGCCCCCAATGAGCCACCTCTCCTCACCCCCCAAAAAACATAAGGGGGAGCACAAAGGCCACAGTCTCCCCCATGGTTCAGAAAGGTGGGTTGGGCTGGGAGCAGCGGTCCTACCGGGGTGCTGAGTGGAGTGGGGCAGGTGCTGGGGGGCCTGGGATAAGGTGGGTGGAGGCCCCCAGCTTGCCTGATGCACCAGTCCTCACCAGGGGTAGCTCCTCCCGGGACAAGGACCGAAGTGCGACGGTCAGTAGTTCAGTGCCCATGCCTGCTGGAGGGAAGGGAAGCCATCCTTCGTCTACACCCCAGAGGGTCCCCAACCGCCTGATCCACGAGAAGTCACCATACCTCCTACAACATGCCTACAATCCCGTGGACTGGTGAGCACTCTCCCGGGGCCCTGCCTGGAATCACTGGGGTCCTAGACCCCTCCCAGACCCCCTGGGCTACTGAGTGATGCCCCACCCTGCTGGGCCTAGGTACCCCTGGGGACAGGAAGCCTTCGACAAGGCCAGGAAAGAAAACAAGCCGATTTTCCTCTCAGGTAATGCTCCCACCTTCCCTGATACGGGGTTGTGGGCAGGGAGTGGCAGCGGATGGGGGAGGGTCTTCTTGGCCTGGCGGGTCTTCCAGGAGACTAGAGGCCAAGACGTCTTCCATCCAGCCAGGGCCACTTGGCCAGCCTCCCTCTGACCCGTGGCTGGCCCCCTGACCTCTCCCCATGGCCCTGTTCAGTCGGGTACTCCACCTGCCACTGGTGCCACATGATGGAAGAGGAGTCCTTCCAGAATGAGGAGATCGGCCGCCTGCTCAGTGAGGACTTTGTGAGCGTGAAGGTAGACCGTGAGGAGCGGCCCGACGTGGACAAGGTGTACATGACATTCGTGCAGGTGAGCAGTCCTCCTCGGGAGTGTGCGCACCACATGGGCTCAGGGCAGCTCCCCTCACCCTCGCCCTCTCTCCGCCAGGCCACCAGCAGCGGCGGGGGCTGGCCCATGAATGTGTGGCTGACTCCCAACCTCCAGCCCTTTGTGGGGGGCACCTATTTCCCTCCTGAGGATGGCTTGACCCGAGTCGGCTTCCGCACAGTGTTGCTGAGAATACGAGAACAGGTGGGTGTGCCTGGGGGAGTTAGGGGACCAGGGTGGGGGACTAGGAAAGAAGAGCCCCTCTCCCCAGCTGACCTCCAGGTGTGCCTCCACCTCCCGCAGTGGAAACAGAACAAGAACACCCTGCTAGAAAACAGCCAGCGTGTCACCACTGCCCTACTGGCCCGATCAGAAATCAGCATGGGTGACCGCCAGCTGCCGCCCTCTGCCGCCACCATGAACAATCGCTGCTTCCAGCAGCTGGACGAGGGCTACGATGAGGAATACGGTGGCTTCGCTGAGGCCCCCAAGTTTCCCACGCCGGGTCAGTGCCCCATGCCCGCCTTAGCCCGGGCTTTGGCCTTCTGATTCCTATGCTGGTCAGGGACCTACTGGCTCCTGGCCTCACCCATAGCATCCTGTCCTCCTGACTGGCAGTGACTTCCTTGCCTCTAGCCTGTCGGTAGCTATCGGTGAAGACCCGACTGCTGGTATCAGCAGTGACTCTCTCACCTTGACCTAGGTGATGACCTTCTGTCCCCTGACTTGGTCAGTGACCCAGTGACCCTGGCTTGGCTAATGACATTCTGGGCTCTGGGGGGACAAGTAACTTTCTGGTCCTCTGTGAGTCAATGGTATTCTGACCTCTGGCTCGGGCTATTACCTTCTGTCCTGTGGGTTGACTGTTGACCCCACAGCCTGTCTAGAGTGAACTCCCAGCCTCTGCCTGGCCCAAGGCCTCTTGACCACCCTGATCTCTGTCCCCACTTTCCCATTCTCTCACCCCCATGTTCTTGGTGCCCCCACAGTGATCCTGAGCTTCCTGTTCTCCTATTGGCTCAGCCATCGACTGACTCAGGATGGCTCTCGGGCCCAGCAGATGGCCTTGCATACCCTGAAAATGATGGCCAACGGGGGCATCCGGGACCATGTGGGGCAGGTAACAGACACTGGGTGTTCCCTGGAGGCGCAGCAGAGGGCTGTGGGGTGGGGCAGAGGCTGGGACTAGCCTCCAGCTTTGTATTCCACTTGGTACAGGGTTTTCACCGCTACTCCACAGACTGCCAGTGGCACGTCCCTCACTTCGAGAAGATGCTGTATGACCAGGCACAGCTTGCTGTGGCCTATTCGCAGGCCTTCCAGGTGATCCCTGACCCCAGCCCAGAGAACAGGCATCTCACTCTGGCTGCCCCTCCCAAGGCTTTACTGGTGACTGCGGCTCCTCTTAATCTGAATCCCCTGTTCCCTCCCATGTACCCACTACCCAGGCTTCCATCCCCAACCTGCCTCGGAGAATGTTGTCCCCTTCCACCTGGGCCTCCCAGTGGCCTCTGTTCACAGTCTCCTTTCTTCCCTTTGTTAGATCTCTGGTGATGAATTCTACTCTGACGTGGCCAAAGGCATCCTGCAGTACGTGGCTCGGAGCCTGAGCCACCGGGTGTGTGTCCATGGTGGCAGGCGGGCCTGGCTATGGGAGGGGTTGGCGCCTCCACTGCCCTGTGGACCAGGGCCAGCCAACTCTCCCCTCCCCACAGTCCGGAGGCTTCTATAGCGCGGAGGATGCAGACTCGCCCCCAGAGCGGGGCATGCGGCCCAAAGAGGGTGCCTACTATGTGTGGACGGTCAAAGAAGTTCAGCAGCTCCTCCCGGAGCCTGTGCTGGGCGCCACCGAGCCGCTGACCTCAGGCCAGCTCCTCATGAAGCACTACGGCCTCACAGAGGCTGGTAACATCAGCCCCAGTCAGGTGAGGACTTCTGGGGTCACCTGACGGGCCCTGGAGCCTGCCAGGCGTGTGAGCTCGCAGACAAAGGCCATTCTCCTCAGGACCCCAAGGGGGAGCTGCAGGGCCAGAATGTGCTGACCGTCCGGTACTCGCTGGAGCTGACCGCTGCCCGCTTTGGCTTGGATGTGGAGGCCGTGCGGACCTTGCTCAATACAGGGCTGGAGAAGCTCTTCCAGGCCCGGAAGCATCGGCCCAAGCCGCACCTGGACAGCAAGATGCTGGCTGCCTGGAATGGTGGGGCTGCACATCTGAGACCCAGCCTGTCTGTAGGATCCCCCTTCACAAAGCCCCGTCTGTTCGGCACCTGCTAACTGCTCACTCTCCCTTTATTAGGGTTATTACTCTCAGTTGACAAACAGAGGCTTAAGGAACTTGAGTAACCCTCCCAAGGTCACACACAAGGGCTGGGAACCCCGCCATGTCTGGCTTTGGAGCCCAAGATCTCAGGGATCACCCATGGCTCCAGGGAGGTGTTGGGGCCCAAGGTGATGGGGTGGAGTTACCCGGAGGGTCCTGGCCAGCTTCTCACCACTACTTGTCTCTCCTGGCTCCAGGCTTGATGGTGTCAGGCTATGCTGTGACCGGGGCTGTCCTGGGCCAAGACAGGCTGATCAACTATGCCACCAATGGTGCCAAGTTCCTGAAGCGGCACATGTTTGATGTGGCCAGTGGCCGCCTGATGCGGACCTGCTACACCGGCTCTGGGGGGACTGTGGAGCACAGGTTGGGGGCTGGGTAGACTGGGAGGGCTCGTCTCCCCACACGTCCCCAGCTTACCTCTGCCCTACTTCTCCACTCCATGTGGACTCCAGTCCTGGCTCTGCCAGGTGCTTGCTGTGAGTTTGTAGCCTCCCTGGGCCCATTTACTCATCTGGGAAGTGGGTTGATGACACCTGCCCAAGAGGGTTCATCTGGAGGGTTAAGTGAACAAATGTGTGAACGGGCCTCCTCTGGGAAAGGCCCTCTCTCCTGGGACTCTCCCCAGCCCCTCCCCTAATGCCTGTCCCCCAGCAACCCACCCTGCTGGGGCTTCCTGGAGGACTACGCCTTCGTGGTGCGGGGCCTGCTGGACCTGTATGAGGCCTCACAGGAGAGTGCGTGGCTCGAGTGGGCTCTGCGGCTGCAGGACACACAGGACAGGCTCTTTTGGGACTCCCAGGGTGGCGGCTACTTCTGCAGTGAGGCTGAGCTGGGGGCTGGCCTGCCCCTGCGTCTGAAGGACGGTCAGTAGGGGTGCAGGGCTAGTCTGGGGTCCTGGGAGGTGTTAAGTGCAGCGTGCGTGAAGAACTGGTGTGGGCCGAAGCCCTCCTGGCTTTGTGTCTCTCCTACTTATTAATGGTGTGATTTTTGGCTGCTGTAATATTTCTGAGTCTCCTTTTCTTTTTTTTAAATAGAGATAGAGTCTTGCTATGTTGCCCAGGCTGATCTTGAATTCCTGGGCTCAGTGATCCTCCCACCTTGGCCTCCCAAAGTGCTGGGATTACAGGCATGAATCACTAAACTCAGCCTCAGTTTCGTTTCCTTCCTTTCTTTCCTTTCTTTTTCTTTCCTTTCTCTCCTTTCTTTTTCTTTCCTTTCTCTCTTTCTCTCTTTCTTTCCTTTTTGTCTCTCTCCTTTTTTCCCCTTCCTTCCTTCCTTCCCTTTCTTTCTCTCTCTCTTTCTTCCTTTCTTTCTTTCCCTTCCTTCCTTCCTTCCTTCCTTCCTTCCTTCCTTCCTTCCTTCTTTCTTTCTTTCTTTCTTTCTTTCTTTCTTTCTTCCTTCCTTCCTTCCTTCCTTCCTTCCTTCCTTCCTTCCTTCCTTCCTTCCTTCCTTTTCCTTTTCCTTCTTCCTTCTTTCTTTCTTTCTTTCTTTCCTTTCCTTCTTTCTTCCTTCCTTCCTTCCTTCCTTCCTTCCTTCCTTCCTTCCTTCCTTCTTTTCTTCTTTCTTTCTTTCTTTCTTTCTTTCTTTCTTTCTTTCTTTTTCTTTCTTTCTTTCTTTCTTTCTTTCTTTCTTTCTTTCTTTCTTTCTTTCTTTCTTTCTTTCTTTCTTTCTTTTCTTTCTTTCTTTCTTTCCAGGGTCTCACTGTCACCCAGGCTGGAATGCAGTGGCATGATCTTGGCTCACAGCAACCTCTGCCTCTGGGACTGAATCAATTCTCCCACCTCAGCCTCCTGAGTAGCTAAGACTGTAGGCATGCACCACCATGCCTGGCTAATTTTTGGTAGAGATGGGATTTCTCCATGTTGCCCAGGCTGGTCTCAAACTACTGGGCTGATGTGATCTGCCCACCTCGGCCTCCCGAAGTGCTGGGATTACATGTGAAAGCCACCATGCCTGGCCTGTTTCTTAATAAGTAAAATGGAGCTAACATTGGTACTACCTTACAGGGTTGATGTAAAGATGAATTTAGCCATTCTGCAAACATGCTTAGCACAGTAACTGGCACCCATGGATTCAGATATTGACCAAGGCTCACTTGGTCCCTGCTCTCATGAAGCTTACAGTGTGGTAGGGGAGACAGCGAATATGCAGTAATAATGCAAAAACACATGCACAGATGTGTAGTTAAAATTGTGGTGAGTGCCGTGAAGTAGGATGCTTTATGTGTACCTGCTCCCTATCACCCATGTGCCTTGTCTGTGGTTAAAGGTTTCTTTCCCGACCCTCAAATTTTAGCCCCTCAAAGATCAGGACTTTTCTGCCACTGTTGTATCCCCAGGGTCTAGTGTGGTTCTGGCACATGGTAGGTGCTTAAGAAATGTTAACTGAGTGAGCAAAAGGGCCTTGGGAGAGAACCGCAGAGGAGGCCCAACTCAGCCTAGGGAGCAATTAGAGTACACCTGTGATAGGTGTCATTTAACCAAGGCCTGGAGGGAAAGAGAGGCCATGTGGCCACGGAGAAGCTAAGAGAGTTCAGGCACAGGGAGCAGCGCATGACAGGTTGGAGCAGGCAGCCTGTATCCTGGAGGACAGGCAGGGCCCGCGTGTTCCTGGAGGGCACCGAGAAGAATGCTGAGGCCAGCAGGGCACAGAAGTCGTCTTTTTTTTTTTTTTTTTCTAAGAAAAGAGATATGGTCTTACTGTGTTTCCCAGGCTGGTCTCAAACTCCTGGGCTCAGGTGATCCTCCCGCCTCAGCTTCCCAGGTGCTGGGACTAAGGTGTGAGCCACCATGCCCGGCTGGCAAGGAGGTTTTAAGCGGATTGTGACCTGCTCTGGTATGGGTTTAAGGAGGTCACTCTGATCACTGGTGGAGAGAAGTGGGGGTAGGGGAAACAGGTGACCAGTTAGGAGGCCATTAGTCGTGTTCAGTCCAGGCAGGCATTGGTGAAGGTTCAGAGCATGTGGAAGTATGAGATAGGGAGACGTGGGATTTGGATCTCTTCTGGCCGCAGCCCTGGCAAGACACAGATGGATTAGAAGCAGAGGGAGAGGGAGAGGAAGGGGTCAGGATGGTGCTGCTCTAGCTTGAGCAGCTGAATGGCTGGACAGAGGTATCAGCAGCGAGGAGGGAGCCTGGAGACCAACAGTTGAAGCTAGGACAGGTAGAGTGGAGGGTGCCATAAAAGAGAGCAAAGTACTGATAACTGCTGGAGCGGCATCCACACCCAGAGTGGGGAAGGGGCGGGATAGGCAGGGCCTTTTCTCTGTCTCATCCCCCAAGTGGCCCTGGATACAGTCCTGGGGCAGGGTCCTGGGACTCAATGACCCTCCTTTACCCCCACCCCCTGCCTCCCCGTGTGCTGCAGACCAGGATGGCGCAGAGCCCAGCGCCAATTCCGTGTCAGCCCACAACCTGCTCCGGCTGCACGGCTTCACGGGTCACAAGGACTGGATGGACAAGTGTGTGTGCCTATTGACTGCCTTCTCCGAGCGCATGCGCCGTGTCCCAGTAGCATTGCCCGAGATGGTCCGCGCCCTCTCAGCCCAGCAGCAGACCCTCAAGCAGGTGGGGAGTGAGGGCACCTGGGCTGGGACTTCGGGTAGGAGGGAAGCTGGGGCTGCGATAGCAGATGGGAACAGGAGGTGGGGTTCCTGGGCTGTCCCCAGAGCTCAGGTCTGTGTGTGTGCGGGCCTGTGGAGGTGCCTGTCAGACAGGGAGGCAGAAATTAATATGAGTCCGTGGTGGCTGATGAAGTGTTTCTCTGTACGTCTTGGTATCAGCGTAATTGCTTCTGTCGGTCCTGTGTTATTGGTGTGTGTGTACTTCCGGGTGTGTGTGACCCTGAGGTGTGTGTCTGTGCACGTACCTTTGAGGGGGATGTTGGTGTGAGTGTTCGTCGTGTGTGTTTGTCTGTCTGCGTGTGGATGCCCCATCTGCAGGTTTGCCTCTGTGTCTGCCTGCATGCGTGTGTGTCTGCTGTTCGTGTGTATGGTATCTGCCTCTGTGTAGGCATCCACTGTGTGTGTGTGTGTGTGTGTGTGTGTGTGACTACTCTGTGTCTGTCTGGATGGGTCCCTGTGTGCTTTGGGTCTTCCGGGTGTGTGTCTCCCCGTGTTTGTATCTGTACCATTGTGTATATGTGTGACATTTCCACTTCGGTATTCTCGTGTGTGAGTGTGTGTGTATGTGTGTGTGTGTGTGTTCCCACTTGCCAAGCATTAACTCATCCTGGCAGCTGAGATGAGTCCCTGTTCCTTAGGAATATAGGGTGGGGTGGAGGGAGGATGGGGAAACCCTGGTGGTCTAGAGCTCAGCCGCTCCCTCCCCTGACACACCGGAGTGACCTCTCTATTCTGGTCAGATCGTGATCTGTGGAGACCGCCAGGCCAAGGATACCAAGGCTCTGGTGCAGTGTGTCCACTCTGTCTACATTCCTAACAAGGTACCCGAACCTGTGAGCCCCACCCCCCACCTCCCTAGAGCTGCCCCCTCCCATCCTCAGCTCCTCAACGTCTCCTTCCCCTCGGAATGTTGGGAAGGGGGAACTTCCCAGTGGGCCTTGCCAATGGGCCCCCCAACCCAGCAGGTGACTCTCCCTGCTCTGCTGCTGCCCTAGGTGCTGATTCTGGCTGATGGGGACCCCTCGAGCTTCCTGTCCCGCCAGCTGCCTTTTCTGAGTACCCTCCGACGGCTGGAAGACCAGGCCACTGCATATGTATGTGAGAATCAAGCCTGCTCAATGCCCATCACTGATCCCTGTGAATTACGAAAACTGCTACATCCATGACTGCCCCAACCCCCTTGGTCTGGGGCAGAAGGTGAAGCATCCCAACTGACTAGAGACTCAGGCCCTGCAGGGCCCTATAGAACCTGTGGCCATCCCTGAGCACCCTGCCACCAGGTGACCTCGGCCATACTCACTGCCCCCCTTGGGCACCCACTCACCCTAGAATAAACTTAACAGTGTCCCGTGGTAACCTGAGGGCGTCAGCTTTGCTTATGAGGGAGGGGCTTCAGGCTTCAGCCTGGGAACCAGCAGCTCAGGGCTGCTTCCTCTGGGAGCCCCCACCTGACTCCTCTGCCTTCTCCCATTTCTCCTTCATCTTCCAGAGGTCAGCAGACTGTCCCTGCCCCTTCCATGGTCATTGTAGCCTGAATGAATTTAGTCCCTGAACTGAGGTCAGGGGACTAAAACCAAGTAAAGATGCCCACGGGTGGGCATGGGGGTGTGGACTGGCCCAGGAAGGGGAAAGCCCAATCCTTGCCCTCAGAAAGAGGTTAAGAAGGGAACCTGCCTTCCCCTCCCCATTGTCTTCTTGTGTTGAGCCGGAGAAGGGGCAGAGATGCTTTATATGAGCTTTTATATTTCACAGAATGGTGACGTTGCATATGCCCTGGTGCATTGTGGGAGCTGCTATTGTCACGACTAATACATTTCTTTTGGGGTATCCATCTAGCCCCAGCCTCGAAAAGATGGAAGCAAGTCCTCCTTGCAGGAGGTCATGT
Organism: Macaca thibetana thibetana; assembly: GCF_024542745.1. Lineage (NCBI taxonomy): Eukaryota > Metazoa > Chordata > Mammalia > Primates > Cercopithecidae > Macaca > Macaca thibetana. The sequence goes on along the minus strand of NC_065593.1, from coordinate 44,556,055 downwards.
TGTCCATCCATCTGCTTTCATACAAGCTGGTCCAAAGAAAGAGTTCTCTTTTGTTTGGAACATGTTGGATTGGAAGTCCTTCCCCAAATCTATCTGAGTCCTTCTTGCTGCAGAGAAAGTCTTCCTGTGACCTCATTCTTTCCCCTAAATGTTGGGAAATGCTCCTGAGTCCCGTCCTTGACACATACATCTTCCCAGGCTCCAGAAACCCCATCTAGCTTCCATGGGTTGAGGGATGGGGACTGGGACAATTGCTTTGGGAAGGGCAGGTGCAGAGTGATGGGGCTGACAGGGAGTGGGGAAAGCACGGGGAGGAGCTGTCTCTCTGAGGCCTTTGGGAATCGACTGAGCCAGGCATCCTCAGCCCCCAAGCTAAGCAACACAGAGAGCCAAAAGAGGCTACTAGAGACAAGAAGGCCTTCATGGGGCCACTGCTTGTTGGGGATGTCAGCAGTGGGGAGGAGTGAAGCAGGAAGGAACCGGGAGACTGGATGGAGTTGCTCCCTTCACATGGTCACACACAGCCACACATAGTCACTGGGACCAGAGTCAGCTCTGTCTGGGCAGCCAGGCCCTCACTGCAAGCCACCAGCCCATCTGGAGGGGATTAGTGCTCCGGCCAACAAGGTCAGCTGGCCCCTTCCTAGCTGGAGCCCACTCAACCTTGCCAGGAAGTCAGTGAGCTGGACAAGTGGAGCCTGGCCTGGGGAGGTGGCAGGGAAGGAGGATGGAGCATGGTGAAGCACAGGTGGCCTTTTTGGCAGCCCCAGCCCTGGCTTTGGAACAGTCTGGGCAGTGTGCCAAGCCCTCTTGCCACTGTCGTCCCATTGACCCTCATGAATGAGTTGGTGAGGCAGGTACCTTTAGCTTCATATGGATACATATTCGAGGCCCAGAGAAGGTAAGAGACCGGCCTGCAACCCCTCAGCACTTCTGGTTCTCTCTGGGGTCTTCAGGGTACAATAAGGACCCCTAAGGCTTCCTCTTCTCGCGGGAGGTCCAGGCGCAGCTGTGAGGGAGGGTGCCCTTGGTGTCTTCTGTCCCTGCAGCCAGTCTGCTTTCTGCTCGGCAGCTCCTCTCTCCCTCCTGGGATGAGATGTGCACTCGGTGATGGGATTTTGTAAATGGGTTGGGAAGAAGGAGTTACCTCCTTAAAGGGTTAGTTGAATTGAATTTCTAAAGAGGGCAGTGCTTGAATTTCTAAAGAGGGCAGGGTCCCACATAAATCTCGCTCAGAAGCAGGATTGTAAGAGTTCCTGTAGTATCCCTTCCCCTTTCCTGGTCCCTCTTGGGTGTGCACCCAGTTATACCAGGGGAACACCTGTGGGCCAGGGTCACTGGAGACAGGGCCATACCATTTGGGCAGTCACTTAAGTAACTCCATCTTTCTGAGCACCCCCCTTCCTTATCTGAAAGGTGGGGGGCCACCCACTCAGCTCTCAGGGCTGTTAAGGTGACTAAATGGGATAATGGTTGTATCATCCCTGAGCAAAGGGTATCACAGATGGGAAGATTATCTTAGCTCTGCAGGGAGCCAGATGGGCTGTGAGGGAGGGGTAAAGGCAGGGCTGGAGGGGGTTGGAGGGGCTGCCTGAGCAGGGTATATATGGGGAGTTCTTCCTCAAACCCAGAAAAGCTCTTAGGCTTAGCGTCTTTGTTGGGAAACTGAGGCCCAAAGAAAGGAATTTCTTGTCCCTTTGTTTACTTTTCCCTGCCTGAGGTCATTCATTCACCTAACAACTTTGTGCCTGACACTAGATAAGGCCCTGGTGAGCAAAATGAACCTAGCCCCTCTGGGAACACAGAGCCTAGATGGGGAGACAAGCATTTCATTACTGCAAACACAAACATATAATCCCAGCCTGCGCTAGGTGCTGTGAAGTTCCAGACTTGTGTCTGGCTCGGTGCTGTATCCTAAGCACCCTGGCACTTAAGAGGCATTGAAATACTTGCGGGAAAGAAGGCCACTCTGAGGAGGTGATGTCAGAGCTGAGGCTTGGAGGGCTGGAGTGAAATAAAGATGGTTTCAGGTCTTCTTTGCCTTCCCTGTGGGTCCTGCCTCTGCCTCCTCTCTGGCACTCAGGATAAGGGTAAGCATCTCCGACTAGCCATCAGCCCCAACATACTGAGTACAGGGATCAGATCCTGTCTTGCCTGGCCGGTCTTCCCTAGGTCCTGAACCTAGGGAAGTGCATGTGGATCTCAGTTTATCCAGATGGTGCGTTTGTGCCTGCCCTCCTTTCGGGCATGTTCTAGAACAGAGTTCAGCCCAGAGTCCAGGGGTGGCCAGGATGATGGATGAGGGTGTGAGGCCTGCTGACCACCAGGGGACCTGATCATTGGGCTGGGCCAGCCTCTCTGCCCTCATTTTCCCCTCTGCAAAGAAGAGGTGATGAGTGTCCCTACTTCTCGCGCCAGCCCCGGGGCCTCTATCCTGGCGGGAAGGGCAGGCCGACCCGGCAGACTGCGGACTCGCGGGAGGGAAGAAGGTGTCAGACGCGCGGAGCAACCATAAATAGCCCCCCTCTCCCAGAAGACGGCATGGAGTTCAAGACTCCAGCGCCGCATACTCAGAATGAGAGCAGAGACTCCCGCCAGGAAAAAAAGGCACTTAGGGGATCTGCTCATTAGCATGAAATGCAAATGAGCCCGCTCGGCCTCATTTGCACAACTCGGTGCATGGATTCGGCGAAAGGGCAACCAGGGAGACGACGGCGCAGCAGCTACTCTGCCACTTCCCCCATCCCCTCCGCCCATCGGCCGGGGTGGGAACTGAGACGACCCCAACTCTCTGCGGTAGCGGGAGATGCGCGGGGCCTGCGTGGGTGGCGCAGCCTTAGGAGAGTGAACAACGCCCAGGGGTGATGGCCTCAACAACGTGAGGGGTGTTGATGGAGGTCATCCCGCCCATCCCTCCCCCTCTCCGCAGTGGCGTAAGCGCCCCAAAATCTCCGGAGAGGGAACTGACTGACCCACTAGGTTCCGCCGTGTCTACCTCTCGCAGATGTTGGGGAAGTGCTTCCCGGCGTCTAATCCTCGATGTTTACCCCTCCACCGGCGCCCAGCACACCTGCGGCGCTCCGCTCCCGGTTACCCACAGCTTTCTGGAGTGGCGCCGGCGGCAGAAGAGAGCTAGAGTCGACTGAGCCCCAGAACTCGGGGAGGTAGGCGGGGCAAGGGCCGGGGTCTGCGCGTGCGTGTGCGCGCGTGGAAAGCACACACCCACGAGGGCCCGCTGCCGGTGGAGTGGAGGTGAGTGAAGGCGGCAGACCCGCGAAGTTCCAGTTCCGCGGACACTCTTTCCCTAAGCCACATAGGGACTTAAGAGAAACTGAGGCACGAAGTTGGGGAGTGGCGGTGGTGGGGACTTTGAAGGTCGAGTCGATAAAGCCCAGCTCTGTGCTTCCGCCCCTTCCCACACACTCGAGACCCCCACGGGTTCCTTCTTAGGGGTCCTTGCTCTGCTCCGCAGTCGCTCCTGGGGATCCGGGCTCTGCGGTCCAGCGCGACCTGCCTGGGGCCACGTGTTCAAGCACGAAACCCCTGCGTGGAGTCCACGCCCTTCAAAAGGTCCCTAGGGGTAAGGGGATGAAGCCAGAAGCTTCAACGTGAGGTCAGGTCCAGCGGGTTAGGGCTACGAGGTCAGGGTCAAAGTCTCAGAATTGGACTCGGGAGCATGACCAATAAGCCCAAGAGATTTGTGGAGGCCACGCCCAGACCATGCCTGTCCCAGCCTTTCTCGAGCTCCGCCCGTTTCTCCAAGACCGGCCCCCTGCAGCCTGAAGCCCCACCCCCGGGACATCCAGCTCCGCTCCTTCCCTTCCCCAGTACGGCAGCCAAGCTCAATTCCACGGTGGGAGATTAACCAGGTGGAGACCTGGGATTTCGCCCTGGGACCCCCGGTCACAACCCTCACCCCCGTGCCGCCTGTCTCTTTTCTTCCCCAGGCCGGCCCAGAGCTGAGCTCCGCCCTCCGGCTGCGGCACAAATCAGGGGTCGTGGACAAAGGATGCGTGGGGCCTGCGGCGCTACGCCAGGACCCCGCGCCGAATACTCTGATTCTTCGGGCTCCCTCCAAGGGAGTCCCAAAGACCCCAATGGCCAATAGGAAAGTGGGTTCGGTCTGGGCAGCAGTCTGATTGGCTCCAGCCTTCGGGAGCGGACCCAGGGGCAAGGGGAGGAGAGAGGGGCGGTCCTGGATTTTGGGGTGGGAATCGGATTCCAGCTGTGGTTCTCTCCCGGCGCTCCCGCCCGCACTGCCACGGCGGACCGCCAATGGACGCGCGGTTCGGGGCCGGCGGCGTCCGGCGATTGGCTGCGGGGCTGTCTGGGGGCGGGGCCGAGGCTTGAAGTTGGAGTGAGGGATCCAGCTGTGGTGTGCGCCGGGCTCCTCGCCGCCGCTTTCGCTCGCTCGCTCCGCGTCTCGGCCGGAGGAGGAGGCAGTGGCGCCGGCGACAGCTACGGCAGCGGCAGCCACCGCGGCGGCTGCGGCGGCGGCATCTCCGCCTCCACTCCCGCCCGGGACTGCCCCCCACCGTCTCCCCGCCCCTCCCGGACCGTGAGCCCGCCGCGGGGCGGGGGAAGGAGCCGCCCCCACCCCCTCCAAGCCCACCCCTAAAGAGATCCCTCCTCCCCTCCCCCGCCGCCTGGCGCGGAGCCGGGACGATGCTGACCCCTTAGATCCGGCTCCAGCTGCGCCGCGGGAAGAGGGGGCGCCCCTCCCCGGACCCCCGCCCTTCGCCGCTGCCCCCCTTTTCGCTCGCCCTCTCGGGGCCGCTTCGCCGAAGGTAGCGCCGAATCCGGCAACCGGAGCCTGGGCGCGAAGCGAAGAAGCCGGAACAAAGTGAGGGGGAGCCGGCCGGCTGGCCCGGGGAGCCCCAGGGGCGCAGGGGAAGCGGGACTTGCGCCGGGCGGGGTTTCCCTGCGCCCCGGCGCCCCGCGGGCAGCATGCCCCTGCGGGCAGGGGGAGCTGGACTGAACTGGCCCTCCCGGGGGCTCAGCTTGCGCCCTAGAGCCCCCCAGATGTGCCCCCGCCGGGGCTCCCGGGTTGCGTGAGGACATCTCCTCGGAGGGGCGCCGCTTGCCCCTCTCCGGACCGCCCGGGGCCCCGGCTGGCCAGAGGATGGACGAGGAGGAGGATGGAGCGGGCGCAGAGGAGTCGGGACAGCCCCGGAGCTTCATGCGGCTCAACGACCTGTCGGGGGCCGGGGGCCGGCTGGGGCCGGGGTCAGCAGAAAAGGACCCGGGCAGCGCGGACTCCGAGGCGGAGGGACTGCCGTACCCGGCGCTGGCCCCGGTGGTTTTCTTCTACTTGAGCCAGGACAGCCGCCCGCGGAGCTGGTGTCTCCGCACGGTCTGTAACCCATATCCTTCGGGGCACGACGGCCAGGCGCGGGGTCGGAAGGGGGACGGGCCGCACCACTGGGGGTCGGGGGTAAGAGGATCCACCGCCAGGTGAGTCGGAGAAGTGAGCCCGGAGGGTGGGCGGATGAGAGGGGGACTGCCAGGGAGGGGAGGGGGCACCAGAGTGGAAGCGGAGACGCGAGCAGGTCTCGTCGGTAACCCGGGCTTACCCCACCTCCTTACACACATCTCAGTCCTCCTGGGTGGGGGGTGGAATCCAGGCCAGGAGAAGAGAGCTGTGCCCCGCTGGCTCGCAGCTGGATGCCCTCCAGATGTGGGCAGGGGAGGGTCGTCATCCTCCAGATGTGGGAAGCTTCGGGAGCCTGGGAGCTGTACACTGCCCGCGCCGGTTAGCGAGCTGGGTTTGGGTTTGGTTTCCGAGTTTGGTGTGGAGGGGGAGAGGCGGTGGGGAGGAAGCTGCGGGGACGGAGGAGGGGGGACCGAAATCTCCTGGGTTTCCCTCCTTCCCCCGCCCCAAAGTTTGCGGCGGATTCTAGGGTCTGATCCCCCAACCTAGTCCTTGAGGCTGAGGTTTTTACTGACACAGAGGGAGATGTTGGGGGGGGGCGGGGACCAGGTCCTGGCCCACCTCACCCCCCACCTCGCGGGTTGGAGGCACAACAAGGAGATTCCGGCGGCGGCTGATGTCAGGGGCGCAGAATGAGAACAAGATGTGGTGGAGGGGAGCTGTCTGCCCCCAGAGCTGGGAGTGGAACCCCTTTCCGCTAGAGCCCAGTGCCGCGAGTGCCTCCTTCTACCCGATCTCCATTCGATGCAGGATGCTTAAGGTTGGGTTGGGGAGTTTTGTGCTGGATTTTTCTTGTGGAGGGAAAGACGGTGGCAAGAGCTTTTTTAGCAAGTGGGGGATGGGATTAAGCTGGTCCAGGTTACTCCTCTCCTTTCACAAATAAAGAGTGCTCCTGCAGACCAGGTATGGGGGACTGCAGGCCTGCGAAAGTATTGGGGGGACCGTAATACTGTGAGTGTGTTCACTAAGGAGGACTCGGGTCTACCACCCCAGTGTAGACTCCGCAGATAGATTTGGGGAATGCAAGCCCCACATTCCAGGGAGATGGATTTAGCACTGCCCCCTGTCTGCCCAGGCTGGAGTGGTAGGGGAGACCCCAGCCTGGTCAGCCCCTAGCACAAAGCACCACTTGATAGACGCCTGGCCCCAGCCTCCCCGGTGTGTCCTGCCACCGGGGGAAGGAAAGGTGGAGGGGAGGTGTTGCTGCAGTCCCAGGTCTGGACAGCTTCTCTGGGCTCCTTCCTTCCAGCTCAGAGGTTCTTATAGACCCAGGGTGGGAGACCCCAGGTCTCCCTTGTAGCCCCTGTGAGCCTAGCCGGGACTCTGCTTTGAGGAAGAGGGGGGAGTGGGAAGGTTGGTGCCGCCCTCACTCTCTGCAGCTCTGCTGCCTCTAGTGCGCAAAGCAGGGATGAGCTTATGGCCCCCCCACCCCCATCCTCTACACCTTGTGGGTCTTTGGGAAGCTCCCCTCATCACACCCTCTCCTCATCCCCTGCCCCTTCTTCCTTTCTCTCTGAGCTGCAGAAAGAGAGGTGCAGGCCTCAGAGGTCTGTGTTCCTGCTGAATAGGCACAATCTTGAGGTTTGAGCCCCCACCCCCAGGCCCCTTTCTCCAAGGCAGGGATGGAGATGGAGAACTGATATGGCTGGAAAGGATGGGTTCTGAGCAACTCTCCTCTCTGCCCCTAACCATTTACCCCTTCCACGAATGGCAAAAAGCATCAACCTCTATGTCCTCCTTCTCAAGGGTCCCAGGGGAGGTAGAGAGAGCTCTTCTCTCCCCTCTCCCTGAAAACAGACCTCTAGGCTAGCATCTCTTCTCGCCTGCCCTATCTCCAGGTGCTAGTGGAGGGTCTGGAGGCAGACTCCTTCACTGAGGGGTCTGGACGGGGGCAAGTGTTGAGGCCTGGCATGGGAGAAGAGAGGTGGGAGGACAGCACTCACGGGAGTTGGGGAGCAGCTTCCCCCAGGGGAGTGGTAGTCTGGGGTGTGGGGCATCAGCGTTACTAGGTCTGGAGAAGCCTGGATTGGCTGAGGATGGGTTGAGAACAATTTTTTGGCAGGGGACTGCCTAAGCTTTGCCCCTCACCACTGCCATCCTACCCAAGTACCAGGAGACACCTGTATTTTTGCTGCCAGAGGGGCTTTGAACTGCCTCCTGGGCCTCCCTCTTTCTCTTTGTGGTATCTGTGACTCCCCCCAGGCTTCAGGAGGGTTCATCTACACCTCTGAGCCTGAGAGACATAAGGACACTCCCCTCCGCCCCCCAACTAACTGAAGCTAGTTAGGCTTTTCTTGGCACATTCTACTTCTTGGCCTCGCCTTTTTAAGAGACCAGGTTTCCTAGAGAGGAGATCTAGACCCAGGTAGGAAGTGTGTGTGTGTGTGTGTGTGTGTGTCTGTGTGTGTGTGTGTGTTGGGAAGGGAGAACAGCAAAAGGTACAGAAGTGCAAGCTTTGGTGTGGAGAGCAGGGGTACTGGCAGACAGTCACCCCTGCCTCAGATCGGAGGGGAGCATGCTGGCCTTTCCAATATGTGTTCCTGCGAGTGTGAGGGAGTGCGCTCCCCTCTCGGGGAGGAGTTCCTCCGCATTCCCTCTCTGGCTGTTGTGTCACATCTGGAAGTTTGTGTAGGAGTTTCTCCAAGCTCAGAGCCCAGCACAGCTTTTTCTCATTTGGAAATCACAGGCTGGCATTTGGGATGCCGAGAGAGGGGGAGTGGGAGGGGGGCCAGAGGGGGAGAGGGGAGCCTGCCAGGAGTTGGGGGAGGAGGGGGGGGGAGGCCTGAACGGCAGGAGCCCTAATGGCTTCCAGAAGTGAGTGTGAGTGAGTGCCTGTGCGTCACTCTGTGTGTCTGAGTGTGTCCCTCTAGAGGGGTGGGGGAACAGGAGTTTCTGGAGCCTTCCTTGCCACACTGTCCCAGTGCCCCAAGTCTGCCAATTTCTCTTACCTAGGGAGAATTCTCCATTTCTGTCCTCAGAGGAAATGGTGGGGGGAGTGTTCTTTCTGTCTCTTCATCAATTCCTTCCTCCAATTTAATTTCCAAACCCTAAGCTCGCCAGAGGAGATTCTGGGGAGAAGGGCTGGGGCAGTAGAATTGAATGGGATTGAGGGGGGCCAAATCACCCCTTGGCATGCTTTCTGCCCCAGGCCCACTTTCCTTCTGGGTCACACACACACTCATTCCCACCCGCTCCGCTCCGCTGCTCTGTTGGGGGACTCCCCATCACCCGTAGTGCCAGTTGGAACCATTCCTGGGATTACCCCCACCACACAGCCCCCCCTCACCCTCGCCTGCTCCCGCCCAGCACTCACCCCGCCCTGCCTGCCTCAGCCAGGATGGCGACAGACACAACTGCTCACACGGAGACATGCGCACGCGCGCGCGCACACACACACAGACACACACACACACACAGAGTCACAGACGTTTGAATCAGATTTCTGGCCTATTTCCCCTCCCAAAGATTCCAGCGGGCCGCCTCTCTTGTGTCTCTGTGTCTCATGGCTCTGTCTCTGGGTGGAGCCGGCTGCCTTTCTGTGAGCTTCAGTTTTCAGTTCAGCTGGAAGCCTCTCTCCCCCTACACCCACACACTGAAGCGTGGTGGGGGGGAACCACAGGGAAATGGGCTTGTAGGAATGGAGGGGGTTCTGCTGGGGGAATCCCCCTTTGAGCTTTGGAGCAGGGCGGAGCCCCTACATCCCCTGTTACCCTTAGGGGTTGCCGAATCCGATAGACACCAGCCTCTCTGTGGGATGGGTGAGGCAAGGACCTAGCCCGCTACCTCCTCACTAGAATGCCAGGACTCCTGGGTCCAGGCCCATTTTCTCCTCACTGTTCCTTAGTCTCACATTTCCAGTCTCCTGGGTGGGAATGGGGCAACTGGAGGGCCTGCTTCCCTTTCAGCTCATGCTCAGAGCCCCTGTGCCCCTAGAGGTGTCCCAGCCACCCCCCTCCTCTCCCTGCTTTGCTCACCCTTGTGGCTGCCAGGCTAAGCAACGGCTCTATCTAGATAAAGCCCCACAGAGAGGACTCATTTGTGGAGATAACATGCTCTAGTTCTCTCCCCCACGAGGGAGGAAAGGAGGAGGGATGGAAGTGGGGTTCCTCTCTCTGCCGTTTCCTTTTTCTCTGCTTTTGATGGTGGGTTGTGGGGAGAAGAAAGATCCTCCCCTCTCCTACCCCCTCTTTGGGATCCACTCCAGCCCGGACAGTCACCATAGCAACAGTAGACATGTGACTGCACAGGTCTCTCATAGTCACTATGGCAACCAGTGTCCCCCGTTCCCTTGGTTACCATGGGGATCTGTCACATGGTTCCCCCCAACCTGATAACCTGTGGGTCTCCCTGATTCTCCTCCCCTGCATAAGGACAAGATAACAGCCTCAGTAAAGGGAGATCATGTGAGAGGGGTCTCTTTAATTACCATGACAACAAATCCACACCACCTGGTGACACATCCTCCTGTCGTTATGGCAACAGAAGAACATCACACAGTGACATACTGCCAGGTTCCCAAGGAAACGAGCCCTATCTGAGAAGGGTGAAAGACCCCCTCCCCCATTAATTATTCCTCTATTCAGATTGTCCCAAATTGTCATGTACCTTGGTCTCTTCCCTGTCCGTTTATGCTTACCTGTCGTGGAAAGAGAGCTGTACAGGGTGGGCAGGATGTTACCTGGAAGTAGGCTGAATTGCCAAGGGACCCTTAAGAAGGGGCTGCCATGGTCCAGAGCTGTTCATGAGGTTATCTGGGGGCAGACTCTGCCTGTAAGAGGCCTCCAGTCTGAGCCTGAGTAAGGTGGGGACAGAAAGAGTGGCAGCTCCTCTGTGGAGGTCACTTCTGTACCTTCCTCCACAGTTATAAGCAGTTCACCTCTATCAAGGGAAGCAAGGCAGGAAAACCTGAATGGGGAGACACATCTGGCTTCTAGGCAAAGAGATTGATTGATTGGTTGATTCATTCATTCATTCGTTCAGTCTTCCCAGGTATGGATCATCTGCTCCGTGCCAGGCACTACAGGAAGCTCTGTAGGGGATATAAAGACGTATCGGAATGCCCCTGCCTGTCAGGAGCCCCAGCTCAGCAGGGGAGGTTGACAAGTGCACAGATGACTAATATGGTGGAACTGTGCCATTAGAGGGGTCCAATTAGATGTCCTGGGAGCCCCTCTTCCTCAGAGATCTGCCCCTCCACATAGAGACATTCGCTCACATGGGCTCCTTCCAGACCCCCCTTTCCCTGCAGAAGAGAGGAGGGGACCTGCATGGGGAAAGCAGACTAGTTCTTGAGGGTAATGGGGTCTTTCCCTTTCCAAATGATGGCTCCCTTCCTGTCCCCCTTTTTCCAGGGTGACCCCTGGCTGACCCCCATTCTGGGGAGAGATCCACTGCACTCTGGCTCCACTCAGAAAAACAATTTCATGGAAACAGAGCACTTTTTATTTCCTCCCTCCCATCTACTTGCCCCCAAAAACCTAGAACTTTTTTAAAAAACAAAAAAACCCTCTTATTCTTGTAAGGAGGTGGGGGTTAGGGAAACCGCAGTGCCTTAGGACTCTCGGTACCACAGACAGGTGGCGAGCAGGGATGTGAGTCTAGGGGAAAGGGGCCTGCCTGGGTGGTGGAGAAGAGAAGGGGGAGGGCTGTCAGGGGTTTGAGGGAGTCATGGGCTGTAGGGGAGGGCATGTGGCTTGGGAGTCAGAAGAGATGGCCTGTGGCTGGGACCAGCTGGGAGGAAGGTCCATAGGTTCCTGAACATTCCTGCTGGCCTGTTCGTGCCTGGCCGAAGCCTTCTCATTCCAGAAGCAAGATTCCACCTGCTCTGGGCCCTACACAGTCTGACTTGGTGGGTCACGCCAGGAGCTGCCACAATACCTCCCCCATCCCCATTCCCCTGGGGGGTCTCTGGTCTCCTTTCCCCAATCTCCTGCTCTCTGATCTTTTCTAGCGTCTTTACTCTTCCCCACCCTTCTCATATTTTCCTTAAAGAAAATAGGATACTTTGGTCATTTAACTGCGAGTCCAGTGCCTGGAACCGTCTAAGGTCCGGAGGCCGTTTTGTACATTCTCCTGCTGATGGGCTGGAAATGAGTCACTCCATAGAATCCACTGTGTGGAAAGACCCAGGGTTTAGAAAGAACCCCTCTATCCCACTTGCTGTTTTGGCTAGTCTGCGCTGGAAGCCACAAGCAGGTGTGATGGTGGCAATGGCCTCTTGGGGGAGGGGGTAGACATTGTCCACTCTGCATGGCTTGGGAGCTATGCCCGGCATGGTGCCTGACACATAATGGGTCCTCAATATTTAAATGTGTGAATGTGCCTAGTGGTCATTTGAGGGTGTTGAGAGGTTGGGAGGCTGGTGGTGGAAGAGGGAGCCCGGGCTCTGGTGCTGTAGCAAGGGGGACTGCAGCTGTGGACGTCTACCTTCCACCTAGTGCCAGGGCGGTCATGACAGGCAGTTCTGCCTGCCTGAGCAGCTATGGTGTACAGAGGAAACTATCATAGATCAGGAGCTTGGAAACCACTGTCTCATCCTGGCTTCTCGGGTGACCTTCAGCATATGACTTTGGCATTCCTGGGCCTCAACTTCCTTGAGTTCTGGAGAATAAAATGATCCATCCCGGATACTTCAGAGGGCTGTTGTGAGCATCAACTGTGGCATTGTGTGAAAGTGCTTAGTAAACTGTAAGGCAGGCATAATCCGACTTTAGGTTTGTATAACACATTCATATACAGTATCTCATTTGCTTCTCACATCTACCCTGTGAGGTAGGGAGAATAGGATTCAGATTCTGCAGCAAACTCATGGTGTCTGGCATTTCCACAAGCATGATCGATTTATTCCCCAAAAGACTTGTGCAAATAGTCAGGGTATTTGTGGCTTGTCTTCCTTTAGAGATGAGGAAGCTGGGTCCAGAGAGGTGAGATGACCAAGGTGGGATTCCCCTTCTCTGATGGGGAGACTGGGGCCGGGGGCTGGTCTGACGTGTAGGTCAGGTCCCTGGCACCACACCTGCTTAGCCTCAGATGGAGCTAGGAGGTAAACGAGGAGGAGGTGTTAGGGCAGGGCAGGGGGCTGGCCTCAGCTCCAGCCTTGGCCAGCTGTTTCCTTGACTGCCCGTACCTGGTTTGAGCGTATCAGCATGTTGGTCATCCTTCTCAACTGCGTGACCCTGGGCATGTTCCGGCCGTGCGAGGACATCGCCTGTGACTCCCAGCGCTGCCGGATCCTGCAGGTGAGTGTGTGTGTGTGTGTGTGTGTGTGCGTGTGTGTGTGTGTTGGGGGGTTGGCCCCTCCTAATCTTAATGCCCCTTACTCCTCTGCAAGAGGCCCTGACCCAACTGGTGGGGGCTAGGGTGGGACTAAAGGGTATTCCCTCACCCACTTCTCAGTTTCAGCCACCTCTTGTCCCCACATTAGGCCTTTGATGACTTCATCTTTGCCTTCTTCGCCGTGGAGATGGTGGTGAAGATGGTGGCCTTGGGCATCTTTGGGAAAAAGTGTTACCTGGGAGACACTTGGAACCGGCTTGACTTTTTCATCGTCATTGCAGGGTGAGGGCCTGGGCTGGGGTGGGAAAGCAATGGATCAGATCGGTCCCTTCCCCAGGTTCAGGGCTCTGGGCCTTTGACCTCCCAGCTCCAGCCCAGTTACAGCACCACTTTCTCCCTGGGCTGTCTCCTGAGGATCTGAGGCTGCCCTGCCTCTAGCACTGTAGCCTATATTCTAAATTTCAAGGCCCTCTTCCTAATTCTGCCCCCTTCTCTGATGGGCAGTCTGTCCTTGTCTCGGGGGTAGCCTTGCCCCCAAGACAGAGAGCCGGATCTTCACAGTCCCTTGGTGAAGGAGAAAAAGGACTCAGAGGTCGTCCTGCTGCCCTTAAAGCAGGATTCCTCATTGACCTCTTTTGACCCCACTGTGGCCTCAGACTCAAAGGGCCTCCCTTTGGGCCCCTCCCTGCAGGATGTTGGAGTACTCGCTGGACCTGCAGAACGTCAGCTTCTCAGCTGTCAGGACAGTCCGTGTGCTGCGACCGCTCAGGGCCATTAACCGGGTGCCCAGTGAGTGACCCCTCGGCCCTCAGCCCCTGAAGAGAGCCCCAGGAGGAAATGTGGAAATCTCAGACCCCACCTGTACCACTGTGTCCTCACCTGACCCCTCACAGGCCCCGTCAGAGAAGGGCTCAGCGGGGAGCTGGGGTTGCTGGAACAAAATGGAACTCTGACTGTGGCACTATGGGAGTTACCTGGGAAGACCCCGCCTCATTTTAGCCTGGCTTTAGGTCAGAGTCTCAGAAACATCTCAGATGACCCTTTCCCTTCAGCTAGATGACCACTCCCCCTGGGAGGATAGAGGTGTGGGGACTGGAGAGGCTGACAGGCAAGGAGTGGATGCAAGGTGCTGATGGCCTTTTCTAGCCAGAACAGCCTCTCATACAATCTGGTTCTTGCTGGTGAGACATGCTGGCCACGCTGAACATGACTTCTCTCAAGACAAGGCCACTCCATGTCTCACCCTCCGCCTCTGGCCCCTTCCTCCTTCCCACCGCCTTCCAACCCGTTGCAGCAACTGCTGGGCCCATTATCTAAATTAAACTGCATTGGTTTCTGGAGCCAGCCAGGCTTTGGCAGCTCTGGTTCCCCCTACATCCTGCCCCCTCCGTTTGCTCAGGCCCCTTTGCAACTCCCCAACCTACACAAGCTGCAGATGGTCCCTGCTGTGGTCCTAGGAGTGGGGTGGTTGGCGGGGAATGCATGTTTCTGGGGCTCAGTGCCTGGTTGTGTACCTGATGCAGCAGCCCCCTGCGCTCTGTGTGTGTGTGTGTGTGTGTGTGTGTGTGTGTGTGTGTGTGAGTGTGATGTTGCTGCTGCCCCTGGGAGGGCAGAGCTGTTGAATGTGTCCTCTGGGGCTCGGGGTGTGTTGGTGTTAACAGGAGCTCCAGAAGAGGGGCATGCCTTGCCTCCTCTCCCGCCCCAGGTGATGGCTGGCAGATTTATAGGCCTCTGTCTAACCACCGGTGTAATTCCCTTAATACAAACCCTGAGGAATTGATCTCAGTTGGAGCACAGAGAAGCTGAAGGGGGATGGGGTAGGAGGAGGGGGAGGGAGTGAGAAGACTGGGCTGGCAGGGGCGGGGCTGGGCGCTGCAGTCACCAAGAGGGTTAATTAGCTGCTGCTTAGCAGCTTTTGCCCTGGAGGGGGCAGGGGGCCATAGATGGCACTCTGGGGGTGAAGCCAGCCATTAGAGATCTGTCTGCTTGATGAGGGCTTGGCAAACTGGGGGCTGGTTCAGACCATTTGGGCCGATTGGGTTCTAGACCTGGAATGCAGTGAGAGGGCAGTAACCCTAATAGGGCTTTTGAGGAGGGGGTTTCAGTGGCTTTCCCTGTGGAGGGGGTTGTAAATTGATGGACTTCTGAGAAGACAGTATTGTGTCTCTTCAGGTCCTAATTTGGGGATCTGGACCACGCAGGGAATAGATTCAGGGCAGCGGGGCTCAGAGCCGTAGTGACGCACAGGGCATCTTGGCCCCAGCCTAGGAGCTGGCTCTCAAAATGAGATTCCTGCCCACTGTCATTCCTCCTGGAGTTCGCTGCCTCAGTTTCCCTAATGACTCTGGTGGTGATAACTTAGAAAGATCAAGTGACTGTGCCTGTTGAGAGAAG
This sequence comes from Macaca thibetana thibetana, assembly GCF_024542745.1. Taxonomy (NCBI): domain Eukaryota; kingdom Metazoa; phylum Chordata; class Mammalia; order Primates; family Cercopithecidae; genus Macaca; species Macaca thibetana. The sequence continues at coordinate 44,540,955 of NC_065593.1, read as the reverse complement.
GAAGTAGGTAGGGAGTGTGAGTGTGAGTGTGTGCGGGTGTGGGTGTGTGTTGGAGAGGGATTCAGAAGCCCAAAGCCTGGGTTCAAGTTCCGGCACCTACACTTAGCAGCTGTGTGATACTGGGTGAGTCAAGTCATTCCTCTGAGCTTCAGACTTCTCATCTGTAAATTGGGAGTGACATTATCCACATGTGATGATGTTGGGAGAGTTAGGAGGGGCCACAATTTCCCTAGCTCACTGTCAGTGGTACTGTGCAGATTACTATGGGCAAGCCACAAGGGGAAGTGGGTCGGGGTAAGGGGCTGCAGAGGCTATCTGGGGAGTCAGAGGTGTCTGTTGGTCTCCCCTCCAGCTTGAGCCGGGCCGTCTCAGCCTCAGAGTCCCTGGTGGGGCCCCTCCAGGAGTGCTGCCGGGCCGTGGCAGTCAGCCTAGCCCGGCCAGCCTGGTGTCCCCAGCGTGGCTTCTGCCCCCACAGGCATGCGCATCCTTGTCACGTTGTTGCTGGACACACTGCCCATGCTGGGCAACGTCCTGCTGCTCTGCTTCTTCGTCTTCTTCATCTTTGGCATCGTCGGCGTCCAGCTGTGGGCAGGGCTGCTTCGGAATCGATGCTTCCTACCTGAGAATTTTAGCCTGTGAGTGGTGGACAGGGTCCGGGAGGACCTGGGAGTGGTTGTGGGGCTGGGGCACCCCCCACCAGTTCCTCACTTCTGGTTGCTACCGACATATCTGTTCTAACATCTGAGACATATCTGGTTCTCGAACTTGGCTGCCCATTGGAACCACCTGGGGAGTTTTAAAAAGTACTGATGCCTGGGTGCCACCTCCAGAGATTCTGATTTCGTTGGTCTGGGGCTCAGCTTGGATGCAGAGATTTTTTAAACCCCTCCAGTGATCCTAATGTGCAGCAAAATTTGAAAACCACTATTCTAGTATGTGACCTTCCAACATCCTAAGTCTGGAGTCTCCCCACTCAGGCCTCATGCTCCTGGTGTCCACAAATCCCTGCCCTGCCCAGTCCCTTCCCCATTCTTGGTTCTGCCCTGCTTACCCTGTGTGCCTTGAGCACTCATGCCATCTCTCTTCCTGGGCCCTCTCCCTGGAGAGCCCACTCCCCAGCCTCACCCCTGTTCCCCTTCCCATCCTGCAGCCCCCTAAGCGTGGACCTGGAGCGCTATTACCAGACAGAGAATGAGGATGAGAGCCCCTTCATCTGCTCCCAGCCACGCGAGAACGGCATGCGGTCCTGCAGAAGCGTGCCCACATTGCGTGGGGAGGGGGGCGGTGGCCCACCTTGTGGTCTGGACTATGAGGCCTACAACAGCTCCAGCAATACCACCTGTGTCAACTGGAACCAGTACTACACCAACTGCTCAGCGGGGGAGCACAACCCCTTCAAGGGCGCCATCAACTTTGACAACATTGGCTATGCCTGGATCGCCATCTTCCAGGTGGGGCAGCCTGGGCCCCGGGAGATTCCCCAGAACACCAGCCCCAGGACACAGCCCAGGATCGGAGTGGTCGCTCTCAGGGTTGGGGTGGGGGTTAAGGCCTCTGGAGGAGACTGGAGGAGGATTTGGTGGGCCCGTAGTCAGCCTGCCCCTCTGCACCCCCTAGGTCATCACACTGGAGGGCTGGGTCGACATCATGTACTTTGTGATGGATGCTCATTCCTTCTACAATTTCATCTACTTCATCCTCCTCATCATCGTGAGTGACTCCTCAGATCCCTGTGGGGATGGGCGATCCTGGGGACACCCGTGGGAGCAGTCCAGAGAGGGGATAGTTTGTTCTGTCTGAAGTTTTCAGCTCTCAGGGCAAGTCCTGTACAGAGGGTATCTGTCATGTAGTAGGAGGGACACCAGATGCGGAGTCAGGAAGAAATCCAAGGTCAAGAAGGGACTTACTGCTACTGGAACCTTAGGCAAGTCATTCCTCTTGAGGCCCCCAGCACTGCTCTGGACCTCTGTTTCTTCATGGGTGAAATGGATGGTTCTCACCCTGAGATGATATCACCTCCCCTAGAGGGCACTTGGGAATGGGAAAGGGTGATTCTGGTTTTGATTTTTTTTAATAGCTTTATTGAGACATAACTCGCATATCATTCAATTCATCCCTTTGAATGAATCCAGTGGTTTTTTTTTAGCATGTTCGCAGAGTTCTGTTTTTCATAAGGACAAGGGGAGTGCAATTGGCAACTTGTTACTGGGGGAGGGGAGAGAAGTTAAACATCCTGAAATGCTTGCAAATAAAGAATTATTCCACCCAAAGTTCTGATCAGTGATCAATTGGTGTTAAATGCTGCCTGATCTCTTATTCCTGCCAGTTCAGAAATTGCAAGACTTTAGGAAGGCAGAAGACGGAGGCAAAAGCAGCAATATTTAATAGTTTTAATCACTACCATTCATAGTTAATAACTTCATCGCTACCACTTTGAGCCAATATTTATTGAGCACTTACTATGCACCAGCCCCTGATCTAAGCACTTTCAATGTGCTGGTGCATTTAATCCTCACCGTAATCCTCTCCATTTTACAGATGAGGAAACCGACGTTTCCTCATTTATCTGACCCTACCAGGCGCTTTGCCTATGCTGTGTATTAATCTCCAAGAGTGGGGCATCACTGCTGACGTATGCTGTAACATCTGCTGCCTGTTTAATCCTCGTCGTCCCCTGTGAGGTGCCAGGGTAGGGATTGTGGTCCCCATCTCTTAAATGAGAACTTGGCACCCCAGAGGGTGGGTCACTGGGCCAAAATCACACAGAAAGTAAGTGGCTGGGGCTAAGAATTCAGTCCCAGGCTAACGACTCCACATTCAGCCTTTCTTCCATGTCACCAAGAGGCCAACGACAGAGCCAGACAGAGGGACAGATATTGAGAGAAAGAGATTAAGAAAGATTAAGATCTACTCAGGACCTAGGACTAGCTCCAGAGAGAGAAGAACACAAAATGAGGCAGCTCCTGGTGAGTGAGAGACAGAGGGTAGGCCCTGAGAAAGAGCAAGTCCCCAAGGCCACCCCCTCCTGCCTGCGTAACTTCCCCTGGTGCGGAAGAGTGGGCAGGCTTGGGGCGAAGCCTGGCTGGAGGCCCGTTCCCATCCCTGGCCACCACCTCAAGGGGCGAGGCCAGTGCTTCAGGGAAGTGGGGTCTTCTCACCATGTGGCCCCCCCCACCCCACTCCCTTTCCCTCGTGGGCTTGGTAGAGGGGGAAGGAAGCAGACAGGGAGATAAGGGGCCTAGTTTCCACCCTCCCACACACCCCCTGAAAAATCTTTCCTAACAGCTCTCTGGAATCACACTAGTGAAGCTAATTATCATAATTACTAGGACACGATCTAGAAGAAAAAAATCTGCTTTGTCACCATAAATATTCATTTCCTTCATTCGGGATTGTTATCCAAGCAATGGCCGTTCCAGAGTTCTGGGGAAACTGAGGCATGGATATGGGGACTGGGGGAGTGTGAGCAAGTCAGGTGGCAGCTTGACTAGTCTGTAGGGTCAAGGGTTCAACCCCTCCCCCATCTGAGGGAGGGGGGCACAGGGAAAATGGGGACAGACGAGGCCAATGGTCCCTGTTTTCAGATGAGGATACGTGGTCCCATTGCTAAGGGTCTCTCCCAAAGTCACACAGCTAGAATTGGGGCTGGAAGTAGGAGTCTTGTAAATGATGTTTTCGCCAAGATCTCAAGGCTCAATATAATTTGAAAACCCCGTGTCCCTAATATTGCATTCATTTCCACAGCATTTGCTACTCCTAATGGAAATTGCAGAAGGGTGCTGCGTCTCTGCAGGTGTGCGTGTTTAGGGACAGGGAATTTGAGAGATTGCAGGATAACACCATGTTCAATAGCAACATCTTGGAATTTCATAGAGCTTAGTTCCAGTCTTAGCCTTGCTCTGAATTAGCTGAGTGATCTTGGGCAAATGCTTTGACCTCTCTGGGCCTCGGTTTCCTTACCTGTCTGATGGAGATTACAACAGCATCACCTCCTGAGGCTGTCTTAAAAATAAAATGAGATAATGCTTGGAAAATAACTGAGCGTGGCGCCTAGCGCATAGGAATTCCTTTGTATGTGGTGGCTGGCATTGTGATTCACTTTTCTTCAGGACGTCTCCTCTTCCTGTCCCCACCCCTACAGGTGGGCTCCTTCTTCATGATCAACCTGTGCCTGGTGGTGATTGCCACGCAGTTCTCAGAGACCAAGCAGAGGGAAAGCCAGCTGATGCGGGAGCAGCGTGTGCGGTTCCTGTCCAACGCCAGCACCCTGGCTAGCTTCTCTGAGCCCGGCAGCTGCTATGAGGAGCTGCTCAAGTACCTGGTGTACATCCTTCGTAAGGCAGCCCGCAGGCTGGCTCAGGTCTCTCGGGCAGCAGGTGTGCGGGCTGGGCTGCTCAGCAGCCCAGCACCCCTTGGGGGCCAGGAGACCCAGCCCAGCAGCAGCTGCTCTCGCTCTCACCGCCGCCTGTCCGTCCACCACCTGGTGCACCACCACCACCACCATCACCACCACTACCACCTGGGCAATGGAACGCTCAGGGTCCCCCGGGCCAGCCCAGAGATCCAGGACAGGGATGCCAATGGGTCCCGCCGGCTCATGCTGCCACCACCCTCGACGCCTGCCCTCTCCGGGGGCCCCCCAGGTGGCGCAGAGTCTGTGCACAGCTTCTACCATGCCGACTGCCACTTAGAGCCAGTCCGCTGCCAGGCACCCCCTCCCAGGTCCCCATCTGAGGCATCCGGCAGGACTGTGGGCAGCGGGAAGGTGTATCCCACCGTGCACACCAGCCCTCCACCGGAGACGCTGAAAGAGAAGGCACTAGTAGAGGTGGCTGCCAGCTCTGGGCCCGCAACCCTCACCAGCCTCAACATCCCACCTGGGCCCTACAGCTCCATGCACAAGCTGCTGGAGACACAGAGTACAGGTGACAGCTCTTGGGGGAGGTGTGTGGGTGCCCTTGTCTGGGAATCAGGTGGCGTCCCAGAGGGGACTAGGGGTCTGGAGTCAGAGGGACCAGGGCTCATATTCTCATGCTGCCTCTCATTGCTTAGGCACCTTCAACCAGCCACATCCCTGCTTTGAGCTTGAATTTTCTCATCTGCTAAAGTGGAAATCATAATTCCTACATCGTAATAGCAGTAACTATCATGTAATAAGCACCTGCTTCGTGCTGTTTGCAATAATGTCTAGCAACTGTTGCACAACGCAATGGCTGTGTGCCTGTCACATGCTTTGCAGGCAAAATCCCATTGGATCCTCTCTACCCATTAGGTGATAGCCTTTCTTAGCATCCTCATTGTGTGGATGAGAACCAGGAGGCTTGGAGAGGTTGCTTGACTCACCCAAGGCTGTGCTGTTGGTGAGGGGCGGACTCGGGGCGCACACTCAGGACTCCCCGTTGTGAGGCTCAGAGAGGAAATGGTGTGTGACTGTGCCCAGCTTCATGCCCCACTGGCTAAACCTGAGTCTCATTGCCTCCGCACGGGGAGACCCAGTTCAGGGAGCTGCTTGTCTGATGGGTGAAACTCCCAGTGTCGTGGGGGCAGTGAGACACATAGGGACGTCGGGCTCTCCCCAGCAGACAGGTTCACTGTAGCTGCAGCCCACGGCCTGTGTTTCAGGAAGGATGTGGCACGTGGGGAGCAGCGGGATATTCGTGGGGATGTTACGTGGGAATGTGGGCTGGGACCAGAAGGTGCTATCACAGAACCCAGAGCGAAAGGTTTCTATGCCAGCTCCTCCACTACCCTGCCACGGGACGTGGGCCAGTCACATGCACCCACGATTTTATTTCCTCCTGTGTAAAAGGCAAGGCTGGGCCCATGATTACTGTCAGTGGGTGCTTACTGACTCCCTCCTGTGTGCGGATGCAGTCAAGGGGGAAATGTTGCTGAGAGCCCACCCGGGGCCAGGCCCTCAGCTGGGGGCCTCCACATCCATGCTTTACCTGGTAGTCTCTGAGGTTCTCATATTCTGTGAGCAAAGCTGGATTTAAAGGGACATTGATGTCTCAGGCTAGGTCCCTGAGTGTGTGTGTATGAGTGCATCTAGTATGCATGTACGTGTCAATGTCCGTGAAGGGGTCAAGTGTGTGTGTATGCATGTGTGCATGTGTGTGTCTGATGTTTATATGCATATGTAGGCACATGTGCTTGATGTGTGTAGGTACATGTGCGATATGAAGCTCTTTCCTTGGTGTGTGTGCATGCACATGTGTGCATGTGTCTTGCATATGTGTCATGTGTGAATGTGTTTGTGCACACATGTGTTGGTATGTGCATGTATGTGTGCCCATGTGGTGGTGTGCAAATCGTATGAGTGTGTACACAAGTGTGTGCATCTGGAGCACGTGTGCAGGTGCACGTGTCTGGTGTGGGTGTGTGTGCAAGTGCACGTGTGTGGGCGTGTCTTAAGGATCCCTTGGAAAGTGCTGCTCAGAGCAGTGTTTTGCAGGCCTGGCTTCTGGGAAGGGGAAGGGGAAGGGGAAGGGGAGTGAGGCTCCTTGCTGAAGTCGCCTAGGATATAGGAGCTGTCCAGGATCTCAGAGGACATCCAGGCCACCTCTCTGAGCCCCAGGACACTCAGCAGTGACTGCCAATGAAGTGCTATTGACATCAGGGCATCTTGTGGGTCAAGACTGCCCACCTTGCAGGACATTCTACACCCCTGGCCCACTAAGTGCCTGGCACCCCATCACTGTAACAACCCCAGACTCTCTGACACATTTTACACTTACTTGAAGGGCAGGGTAGCCCCAGGTATGAGACTCTGGAGCCTCTCACCTCTACTCTTCTGTTCCAGGTGCCTGCCAAAGCTCTTGCAAGATCTCCAGCCCTTGCTTGAAGGCAGACAGTGGAGCCTCTGGTCCAGACAGCTGCCCCTACTGTGCCCGGGCGGGGGCAGGGGAGGTAGAGCTCGCCGACCGTGAAATGCCTGACTCAGACAGCGAGGCGGTTTATGAGTTCACACAGGATGCCCAGCACAGTGACCTCCGGGACCCCCACAGCCGGCGGCAACGGAGCCTGGGCCCAGATGCAGAGCCCAGCTCTGTGCTGGCCTTCTGGAGGCTAATCTGTGACACCTTCCGAAAGATTGTGGACAGCAAGTACTTTGGCCGGGGAATCATGATTGCCATCCTGGTCAATACACTCAGCATGGGCATCGAATACCATGAGCAGGTAGGGGTGTGGCAGAGGCAGGGCTCCTGCCAGCTGCTTTTCGTCTGGGGCTGGGGCCTTCTACCTCCCTCCGCACCCCTCCTCCTGTGCTCTGCTTCCTCTCCGTGCTGCTAGCCCGCCTGGCAGGGAGGAGGGGAGGTGGGTGATGGAGCAATGCATGGAGATTCTCTAGAGGGAATGTTTAAAGTCTCTGAGTATGGAGGTCACCCTGGGCAGGCCACAGGGTATGTTCTACCCGGGAAGGCTTCTCAGAGGAGCCTGGCTTTGAAGGATGTGAACAAGTGGTGAGCGTCAGCATGTGGGGAGAGGCACGTCCCTGGGAGAGGTTTGGGTCTTTGGAGAAGGTATAGTGGGGAGTGGGGGTGTTGGAGGTTCCCTGGCATCCATCTGACCCACTAAGTCTGGGTGTGACTGATTGGAGGCAGGAGGGGCCATGTGAACGGGGTGCAGAGGGGAGGGTGGGTGCCTGCGCCTGGGTGGAATGAAGGCCTGTTGGGGTCAGGGAGGGAGGCCGTCCTTCCTGGCCTCCCGTCTGGGAGCCATGCTGTGAACCAGGGCAGCTTAGGGTGGATGAGAGTGCCCAGCATGGCAAGGGGATTGAAACCATCGCGTTTGAGGAATCGTTCTAAGAACCGGGATGTTTAGTGAGGAGGAGAGAGGGCTCAGCAGGGACAGGCAAGCTGTCTTCAAATATTTGAAGGGCTGTCATGTGGAAGAGGAAGCAGGCTTGTTTTGTGGGGCTGATGGCTGCAAGCAGTAGGATCTGGGCTGAGGGGGAGGAGGCTTTTCTAACCCTTAGAGCTATGCAGAGACAGAAAGGGTAGCCTGGGGGACCCCACTGATCCCCCACCATGAGCTGAGGCTGCATGCTTGTTGGGGGTCCAAGCAGGCACCATGGGTCCTCACAACTAGGTTTGGCTTCCTCTTCCACAGGGTTCTTTCCAGAAGTCGCTCCCCCTCCCCCAAGTCTGGCCTTCCAGGTCACCCCGTGGCTGATTCTTGGAAAAGGAGAGAGGCTAGCAAGCAGGTGCTGCCGTTCATGGTCTGCCCAGGCTCTGCTCGCCTGGGTGTTCTGGCTTCCCTGGGGCAGCAGGGAGGCACTGGGCCTTCAGAACCCAACCTTCCCTGGTTTGGAACGAAGGTCATGCACCTCCCCACCTCCACACCCTCCCAATCAGGAGCAGAGGTGGAGGAGACCAGAGGTGTGGAGTGGCTCCTACACCAGCACAGTACTCTGTGGAAGGGGCATCTCGAGCAGGTGGTACAGGCAGGGTGGTACAGGCATGCTGGGAGGTCTGGGTTGAGGCTGAGGGGCACAGGTCAAGCTAGGTCTGGAGCAGACTGTGAGGTGTTCGCTTTTCTGGGGAATTCGAAGCCCCCCGCCACCCCAGTGAACTCTGCACCTGCAATATTTTGAGCACCCAGCTTTTACCCAAGACTGCCTGACCTGGCCAGGTGCACCCCTCCCCATCACCATCACCGCACATTGGCGTCCCTTCCTCTAGCCTCCACAGTGCCCCCTCCAAGTAGCCATGAGGTGGAAAGAGCCTGGGACCCTGGCTGCAGTGCCAGCGGGTGGGTGCGCATAACACCACGATGGGCATGTTGTGTCTGGGCTGCGTGGGTGTGGTTGTGTGTGCACATACCCACTCTGCTCGCCTCCCAGGGAGAGGTGCTCCACTCTGCCAGATTGGTGGTGGTGGGGAGTGGGCAGCATTTTCTGCTTCCAGGACCCAGGTGGTGACAGCCACCAACCTCCCATTACTCAGGCTCCTTTCCCTCACCCCTTTTCTGGCCATGGTCAGGTGCCCCTCCCTCAGGGGGCACCTCCCCAAGTGCCCTCTCCCTACCCCTGGGGGATGCACCCAGCAGTCCCTGCCCAGCTGATGCTGCTGGTGGAGGTTTTGATTGCACTGGGAAGAAGCTGAGTCACACAGACCCAGGGCAGATGAAGCCTCGGCAAGAGGGCTTTCAGTTAAACGTGAAGAAGGACGCCCCTTTGGAGAGGAGGCAGCAGCCATCAGTCAGGGCTGCCTGCACCATCTCCTTGCTCAGGTTCCTGAGGAAGGGCGGGGACAGCCCAGGGCTCCTAAGTCCTCAGCAGCGCGGAGGCCTCACTCAGTGGCAGCAGTGTCTGCTCCAGAGAGGGTTTTGTCCCCATACCTGGTTGCTGAGGGCCCCATGGGGGTGAGTGGGAGTCCCCAGCAGGCTGGGCAGATGACTGACAGCTGCCCAGCGGGCTCAGGGGCGCGGAGAGTAAGAAGTCCCAGAAGCTGCCATGGCCCTGTGCTTGCAGGCACTGCGGCGTGAACGTCCCGCCATCTGGGCCCCGGAGCCTGAGCATGCTGGGGGCGGGGGGTTGCCAGGGAAGGCAGCGAGGAGATGTGGGGGGCTGAGACAGAAACACAGAGTGGGCACAGAGAGGGAGGCAGAGACACATGGGGGGATGGACACGCAGAGGGAGACAGAGGAGGCTGATGCGGGCGAGACAGAGGCACAGAGGGCAAGATGGAGACGGGGGAGGAGGGCAGGGAAGAGAGACACGCAGGCAGCGGATAAAGAATGTGGAGGCAGAGATGAGCCACAGCAGAGATAGACAGAGACAAATGGTGCCACAGAGACACACGGGGAGACAGAGACACAGAGAGGGAGTTGAAGACAGAGACCGAGTCCCAGATGCAAATGAGGACAGAGATGGGGTGGGATGGGGAGACAGAGACTCCCCTGGAGCTGGCTGTGTGAGGTGCTGCTGTGTGGAGGGAGAGCAGCTGCTGACAGAGGAGGCTCATGGCTTCCCTGCGGTGCCCTTAATGAGGCAATTGTGTCCATTGATCCTGGAATCGATCAGATTGGGGGGGCCCTGGAGAGGGTGTTGCTGGTGCTTCGCCAGAGGAGCCCCTGCCCTCCCTCCCGGCTATCACCGCTGCCCTCTGCAGACCCTGTCCTCTCCCACCATCCCCTGGCTGACTCCTCATTCACTTGTCCTGTCCCCCCAACCTGTGCTACCCCACCATCCTCCTGACTGAGGAAGCACCTATATGTCATACGCTGCTCTGCCCGGGGCTGGCCCCATGCTGTCTTCTCTCTCCTGCTTCCTCCACCCCTTAACCACCAGCTGGAGGAGAACTGGCAGGATTGGTTTGTCCAGAGGGCTGGTAAGGAGGACAAGAACCCAGGAGACTGAGGAGAGAGCAAGAAAATGACTTGATGTTGAAGTGTGATCTGATATGGGGCCAGCCTACATGGAGAACCTTTTCCCAATTCGTCCTTTTGCACTGGAGTTGGACCTAAGCAGTGATTTACTGGTAAATGTTTAACAACCAGCCCTTCTAAAATAATGAAGTCCTGATCTATAGCATTTGCCAATTTCCATGGTGTAAATGCTCCCACCATAGCTGGTTTTAAGCTACCAACACGATTCCACTGAATGTGGGGTTGGGAAGAGACGTGGACAATTGGTCCTCCCAAGCCAGTGAGAAACAGCTCCAGCACACCACTGGGCTCAAGGCACTGTCCTTCTTTTTAAAGAGGTCACAACAAGTAAACAGTCATATTTACTTGATGTGGCACATGCTCAGAGAGGGATGCATGGAGGAGGAGCCCTTAACCCAGACCAGAGAAGGAATTCAGGGAGGGCTCCATGTAGGAGATGACCTCTGGGCTGAGTTTGAAGGAAGAGGAGGACATAGCCAGTGAAGGTGGAGGGTAGGGCACAGTATGAGGGCTCCTGCAGTGGTCCAGGCAGTTCATACTACATCTTCATCCCTGGAAATGGAGAGCAGAGGGCTGGGGAGAGCTGGCTGGAAGCTGGATCTGCAGGACTCAATCAGCTGGAAATGTGGGTTGAGAGGAGGCAGCAAGGATGACACCCAGGTTTCTACCTGGGGTAGGAGCAATGTGGCTTGAGCAGATGTGGGCTGGGGGACATGTTGCATACAAGGTGCCTGCAAGCCATCCTGACCATATCCAGCAGACTGTTAGAGCTCAGAAAAGAGGTTGCCTTCTCCTCTGTGTCTCACCTGGGTCTGCACTGGGGCCAGACCTCTCCAGGAAGAGGGGAGAGTGCACGAGTGGGCCTTGGAGACACAGGAGCTTCCTAACATCTCCTTCCTGGCTCTGGGTCATGGTGGGGTGGGGGACAGGTGCTAGTCTCATGTTCTAGAAGAGGGACAATAGCATGTGGGGAGAGGGGAGCTACATGTAGCCCAGTGGTCTCCTGGGCCGTAGACAGGGAGAGGAGGGGGAGAGTCCAGGGTAGACGGCCTTGCAGGCTGAGAGAGGACAGGGCAGGTGATGACTCTGCTCATTGCTCACACTCTGGGGCCGTCCTGTCACTCCAGATACATGTCCAGAGAGGGTTTCTATTTATAAGTGAGTGAGGTTGGCTGTTCAAGGCGAGAGAAGCTGGGGGTGGGGCAGGGGGAGGTGGTCCAGATATGCTAAGTATTAACTTTGAAGGAGGTCATAGACTCCTTTTCAGTTCTGCTGAAGGCTGGGGATCCTCTCCCCAGAAAATACCCACATGCATGGACACCCTAAATGTGGCCTTTAAGGGCAAAGGTTTATGGACACCTCCCACCCCAGCCAGTCCCTTGGTCTCCAGATAGAGGAGCCCTGGCTGAAGAGCTGGGGCTGAGGACCGAGCAGAGCTTTGGGGGATGATCCTTTACAGCTGACTGGCCCCAGACATTCAAAGGCTATCTGGTGTGGGAGGGAGAGGGGCATTGTTTTGGAGATGTCTGCTAAGGTGTTCTCTCGTTCTTTTAGGCATCCCCTGGCTCCATGCTCTCCCAGTTCCACAAACAAGGGGAGCATATCCTGTGCACAGCACACTAGAATAGAACACTAGAATATCAGGGGTTGAGAGCTGAGCCAGAAACACCCAAGAAATGTAGGTTCTGGTGGAAAAGTCATTCTGTTTCATGGATGATTATGCCAAATGCCGCAAGAGAGGCTTCAGGGGACAAAGGAGAGCTGCTCAACCCCAGCTGTCCTTTGGAAGGGTTTCACGAAGTTGGTGGCTTTTGAACGGAGCCTCGAAAGATGAATGGAATTGACAGTGGCTTGGGTGGTGGAGGTGGGGGGAGGTGGGAGATGGAGGGGTGGGTAGGAGCGGAGAGATCTAGGTGGAGAGATTAGGGCACATGCACAGGGTGGCACTGGATGCTCTGAAGGACAGTCAGGTTTTCCTCCCTGCCCTGGCCCTGAGTTGTCTGAGCAGGGATTGATGTTAGCCCAGCGGGGCTGAAGGAAGCCGGTGCTTCCCATAGGTGCAGGCTGGGTGGGGGAGGGCCTGGAGGCTATTTCTGTTGTTCAGATCAGAGGCAAAGAGGGCCCCAAGTAAGGCCATAGCTATGGGAACAAGGGGGTGTGGATAGGACGCAATTTCATTGGCAGGTTCTCTGGGCCGGGGCACCTTAGTGTCTGGAGGGATGAAGGGCGGGCAAGAATCCTAGAGAACCCAAAGTTTCTAAGGCAGAATCCTGATCATGATGGCGCCGCCCGGGAAGGAGCAGGTTTGGGAGAGGAGGTGAGAGGGTTTGTTTTGGATGCGCTGAGTTTGAGATGGCTGTGGGCCATCCTGGGAGGGAGATCAGGCAGGCTCTGGATCTCTGGATGAGAAGCCAGGAGCTTGGAGAGATTGTTTAGTGTCGTCTACACCCCAGTGACAGCCAGAGAGGTAGGAGTGGGGGTGCTGGTGGAGGGAGCAGGCTTAGACTGAATTCTGAGGAATGCTGGCCTGAGGGAAGAGAGGCGTGAAAGGAGCACTGGGAGGGGGAGGAGGTGGTTGCTCAGGGTCGGGGAAGCCAAGGGAGGCTGGGCTTGCAGCGGGAGGGGCCGGTCTAGGCTCAGCTGCTGCCGAGGCATCCACTAAGAGGAGGGCTGGGAAGAGGGTCCCTGGACAGAGCTGGAGCTGTGGGGCCCAGAGTTCAGAACTGAATGGGTCTCGAGTCCCACAGAAGCTTTCTGCTTTTAGGCAAGGGAGAAGGAGATTGAAGAAGTGATGGATGCAGGCATAACTGATAGGCCAGGGCCCAGGGAAGCCTGGGGGGTGGGGTGGGGCGGGGGAGCGCATCAAAGTGCAGGTGGAGGAACGACTGGCTCCCTTCCAGGAGAGGAAGAGAGACAGTGGGGTGCACAACACAGAGCTCTTTGGAGGAGGGACATGGAGCCCCCCCATATAAGCCTGCAACGAGGGGCCAGGTGGGGGGTAGAGCAGAGTCCAGAAGATTTGAAGCAGCTCCTGGGGGAGAGAGGAGACCTAAGAAGGGAGGAACCAGGGACTGTGAATAAAGGCATGAGACAGCCATGGGGCCACCACCCGCAGGGAATCACTTGTCCAGTCAGCACAGGTTCGTGCCTCTCTCAAGCGACACTCAGCACTTCCAGAGCCGCAGAGGAGAGGAGGAGGGCAAGGGCACTTACCTGGGCTGCGGCTGGGCAGGGCAGGAGCCCTTGAAAGTCTTTGTCAGAAGGGCAGCCTTTATGTGGCCTGCTGGGGCCCACCATGGTCTAGAGGCTGTCCAGGTGGACAAGGCACAGGGGCTGCAGCTCCAGCATTTTATTATGTATTTATTTTAAGAGATAGAATCTTGATCTGCCCCCTGGGCTGGAACGCAGTGGCTTGATCATGGCTCACTACAGCCTGGAACTTCTGGACTCAAGCGATCCTCCCGCCCCAGCCTCCTCAGTAGGCGGAACTATGGGCACCTGCTACCACGCCTGGCTACAGCTCCAGAATTTTAAGTAGCAGGGGCCTTGGGCCAGCCGTCTTGAAGCTGAGTGGGCACCGTGAGTGTGCTGTGCCTAGTTAGCTTGTGTGTTTACTTTCGAGGGCTTTGGGGAGCTGGGAAAGATCATGTCACCTACACCCCAATGACAGCCGGAGAGGTGGGAGTGGGGGTGCTGGTGAGGGGAAAAAGCTTAGAATGAACTCTGAGGAATGTTGCCCTGAGGGGAGAGAGGCAGTGACTGCAGCTAAAGTCTCTCTTTGGCATTGCCTCTGATTAGGAGGCCCTGGGGGCACCATGACACCTAGCAGTGTGCCCAGTGGGCAGGAGGGCGCAGGAGGGAGGATCCAAGCTGGAGAGCTTCCAGGGGGCTGGGAAAGACCAGGACCGTGATCTACATGATGAGGCCTGTGAGATTTCCAGGAAACCTCCTGCCACCGAGGTGTTCTCTGACTTCCCACGCCTCCTTGAAGACTTGCCTCCCACTGACCCAGTGGCCCACACCGCCTCACTGCAGCCTGTCTGGGCCCCTGTCCTGGGTGGGTGGGAGCAGCAGGAAGGCCCATCAAAAACAGAGGTGAGGTAAGCCGAGGAGTCTCAATGGAAGAGCAGAGATTTCAGGGTCAGTGGAGCAGATGGAAGCTGGGGTGATGGCGGCTGGCTGGGGTAGGGCTTGGGCAAAGCAGGAGTGACTGGTCCAAGCCTCTGCTCAGCTCTGGCCAGGCCTGTCCAGCCTCTCATGCCCTCCCTGCAAGAGGCACATCACTGTCTGCCAGAGCTGACTCTCAGGCCTCCTGCCTGGACCGCTGCAGTATCCTAATTGGTTTCTGTCTCTACCTTCCAAGCCATCCACACGCTGCCACCACTGCAGCCAGATTAATCTTCTTAATACACTGCTTTGCACATTTCCTCCCTCCCTTCCCACCCACCCAGGGCTTCAGTGGCAGCGTGATAGGCAGAGACAGGGAGCAGAGGAAGGCTGTTCCCCCTGGCCCTGCCGACCTTGTAGCCTTGTCTCCCACCAGCCCCTCTCACCCTTTGATCTGGGCAGACCACTTGATCCTTGGTTCTGCAGTGTGCCCTGCACACCCCTTCCCTTGCTGCCCCCAGGTGGGGACACCTCCGTGGACATCCTCCCGGGCTGTCCTCCCCACTGGCCCACTGACCTCAGCCAGGATTGAGCTTCTGTGGCTCCTGGGTTTTGTCCCCAGTGTGGTGTTTAGTTGCAGCCTTGCAGATATCGGTCCTGCCATGTGTGAGCTTGGCCCTGGGCTGGGGTTTCTCACAGGCTTTCACTCCTTTCTTCTGTAGAGCAGCCTCCCAGGAGTTAGTGTTACCCTGTTTAACAGAAGAGGCCACTGGGGATCTGAGAGGCAAAGGGACTTGCCCAAGGTCACATAGGAAGAAAGTCTCAGAGTTGGTGGTACTTTCTAACACCAGTGTTCGGCACCCAGAGGGCACACTTAGGGCTAGTTGATGGAGCTGCTGTGGGGCTTGGGGAGCCCTTGTGCTGGGAAGTACTGAGCAGCTTACCGCTGCTGTAAGGTGACAGCCCGAGGGGAGGTGTTATGAGATGGGAGATGGAGATTTACAATTTGCATCAGCACAGACAAGAGACCTGGGGCCTCTGGGTGGGATAAGCTCAGGCTGCCTGGCCTCATTTCACAGAAAGCTCCACTGGGCCTTGACATCTGTGAACAGCAGGAAGGATGCAGGCTAGACCTGGGAAGGGACTTCCACAGCTGGGGATGGCCAGTGAGGGGAGGCTGGCTCCAGCCTGATGGGTTTGTGTGCTCTCTGCCTGTGCTATGTCTGGGTGTATGGTGGGGGCGACGTTGTGGAAAGGGTCTTGAGGACAGAGATGTAGAGCAAGGCACAACGGACCCGGCTATGCACCTCTCCAGGAGGGCGGTGTGACCTCCATCAAGGCACCACACCCCTCGGAGCCTCAGTTTCCCAGACTGTCTAGGAGGCTCACAGCCCTCCCTCGTTTCATTGTGAGCAGGGAGGAAATGAAATCCCAGGAGGAGGTCTTCACCCTAGTTGGCCTGTGGTGGGCACTGGCAGATGTTGGCTCCACCCCTGCCCCTTTTCAACCGTAATTACAGCTCCAGTCCCTGGGGCAACCTTGTTGCTAAGATTGTGTCTCAGTGTCCTCATCCTGCATTTTCAGATCGTTCCCAGCCTCCAATTTAGTAACTTGGACAGACCTGGCTATCTGGGGGAGGAGGGCTCTTTTTTCCGTGGCTCACTGGAGGGAATACCGGGGACCTGGAGAAGACGACTCATTGACCCTTAGTGTTGCAGGGAGACTAGAGAGAGCGAGGCAGGGCCCTTTCCACCCGCATCAGGCTGCCCTGCTTCTCCAGGCCCGGAGCCACTTGGCTGGGCAAGAGAGGGGTTCCAGCCTTTGCTGGCACCGCCCTTGACAAGGGCCATTGAGGCAGGCCTTATGGGGCGGCAGGCCTCGCAGGAGCCCAGCATCATCCTTCTCCATGAGCCTCTCGGCGGTGTGCAGGAGAGTGAGGTGTGCACGTGACCACGAGCCGTCGGTACAGATTCCTGAGAGCCCTGTCGATAACACTGGGGAGTGAAGAGAACAGTCTCCTTCTCCACACACAGTAGCAGCTGGACTTTTAGAATTCACTGATTGAGATATGCGACATCAAAAGCTAGTGTGTTTTCAATGACTTTTAAAAGAACATTTCATTGATTTTTATTTTTAGCAGCTTTTTGGGGGTATGGTTTACATGCCATGAAATTTGCCCATTATAAGTGTACCTCAGCTGTGTCTTCACATTGAGTTGGTCTTTATTCCCAGAGCTCTGTTGATTTGAATATAATTTTATCTACATTAGAAGACATGTTGTGTATCCAGTCCGCTATGTGTCTGGATTCACAAGCCCCTTACCATCACCGTGGCTTGGTTCCGAATCCTGACTGTGTAATATTCTAGGAGTCAGAGGGATGTGGGATTGGGCCCCACCCCAGCTCTTCCTGCCCTGTGACTTTGAACTGGTCACCCTCCATCTCTTGGGGTCTTTTGCTCCTCTGAGACTAGCATGGCAGGACTACTGTGTGAATGGCATGAGGGGAGGTGCATGGTGGGCCAGAGAACCTGTAAAACATCATACCTGTGTGGTCCATGTTCATTTTAATCTAATCCAAGGCCCGAAAACACAGCAAGTGGCAGAGTGACAGGGAGGAGGGTTCGCCGACTCCTGCTCCCTGGCAGACCGGACTTGGAAGCACAGAGAGGGGATCCACTTGGGCAGGTGGGGTCTGAGCCCAGGGCTTTATGTGCATTGATCCCGGCCCCGCCCCACCTCCCGTACTGTGCTCACGCTGGAGACACTTAATGGCCCTGTGTGACCTGGGTAACCAGGTCAGGTGGCAGTGCCTCCACTCACAATCCATGGAGCAACAACTTACTTGGGATCTGCTGGAGCAACAGGCTCCATGCCATACCGGCCCCCACGACAGCCGCTCCCCCTCTGTACAGCTGGCTCTCTGCCTGCCTGCTGGCCCTGGCTCTGCCCCCAGGCCTGTCTTTGTACAGTCTGAAAGCTTATCTCCCTCTGAGTGGCTGCTGACCCTGAGGCCCCCAAATGCCCCTCACCTGCTAGTCAGAAGCCCCTTGTTCCGAGTCTCTCCACCTCCCACCCAAGCTGGCCGCACAAACTAGGCGATTAGGATACATTTGGTTGTCCCCAGGCCTGGCTGCGGGCTTGGTTGGGCAGCTGGCCAGATGAGGCAGTGAGAAGCAAGGAGAGGTATCTGATGGAATGAGGGCCTCATTTGATTGTTTCATTAACCCAAACTTTTTAAGCACCTACTATGGACTTGGCCTCTGCCCTCCAGGCCAGACACCTAGTTTGTCCAGATATCCATCAGGTGGACAGTGGGGTCCATTGAGCCAACCATATCTCTTCTTGCTTCCCCAGCCCTCTGCCTGGCCACACCCCTCCCTTCTTCAACCAGAACCAGGCTTAGGTTGCTCCTGGTCCCCCCCACCCTGTGCCACCCCACCCAAGCCCTTGCCTGGGGAGACTCCACAAACCCTCCGGCGTTCAAGGGCTGCCTCTCTCCCAACTAAGCCTTTCTCTGTGTGTTCACCCCTCACCTTTTCTCCCCTGAACTCCCAGACTTGCTGCCTGGATAATTTATTTTGGCACTGAAGCATTTAAGCCCCGTTGTGGTTATTCAGCTGTTTTGTGTGTGTACAACGTGTTTCTAGCAGACACTGAGCTCCTGGGAGGCAGGGCGTGTGGCTGGCATGTTTTTGCAGCTCCTTTAATGCCTAGTGCATTGCTAGGCACTTCATATTGAAAGCGAGGTCACTAGTGAGCTGGAATGGCAGATGAGACAGGGTTCGTTATTAGTCCTTCTGAGGACTCTCTAGGGTGCATCCTCGGTCCCTATCCCAGATTCGGGTAGGGAGCATGAAAGGAAATACCTCCAGTGTTTCACATTTGGCCAGAAAGCTTGCGAATCTTGCTGAAGGTCACACAGTGAGTGACAGGATAGGTTGTCCCGGGCTCAGGCTGGTCTCCTCAACTGTGATAACCCTTCCTGGGTGACTGGGTGTCTCCATTCTGCCTATCACCATGTGTGCGATTGGGAATGTGTGCATTTCTCTCTCTCTCTGTGTGTGTGTGTGTGTGTGTGTGTGTGTGTGTGTGTCTGGAAGGAAGCAAGAGTAGCCAGCTGTTGTCCAAGAGAAGGCTGCCAAGTCCACAGAGTAATTGTGGAATACGTGTGGCGGTGTGTGGGGCTTCGTGACCGGGTGTGTCTGTGAGGCCTTGGCAATCACCCTCTGACATCCGCCAGCATTGTCGTGCTGCTGGCCTGGGCCCGCTAGGCTGACATTGTAACCTAGGTCAAGATGGGCCATGCAGCTCCCAGCAGGAGATAGGGCGGAACCCACAGCACAGGCCTCCCGTTAAGCCTGCGGCCCCTGAATCTGAGACCCAGAGCTGGGGAATGGCTGCGGCTATGCGTTTCACGTGGCCCTTTCCTGGGGCCCTGCCCCTGGGTGCATTTCCTCCTGGAGGCTTTGGGGCAGGGTCCTCCCCATGGGCCTGAGCATCCAGCAACCTCTCCACACAAGCTTGCTGTTCCTGCTCCTCCTCCCTCTGGTGTCCCATGTTTGGAGGACTGGGTCTAGGGGCTCGGGGATAAACCAGCTGCCTCACATCCCACCCTGCCCTGCAGCCCGAGGAGCTTACCAACGCCCTAGAAATCAGCAACATCGTCTTCACCAGCCTCTTTGCCCTGGAGATGCTGCTGAAGCTGCTCGTGTATGGTCCCTTTGGCTACATCAAGAATCCCTACAACATCTTCGACGGTGTCATTGTGGTCATCAGGTATGACTACCCCCCGCCACTGACTCTCACTTGAGGAATGCCAGCAGGGGTGGCTTGGGGCCAGGGGCAATGCCACCTATTCCCCTGGGGTGGAGGGGTCTGGAGTCAGGCCCCACTGACCCCACGGGATCTGCCACTCCCCCTAGGTGGGGGGCTGTCTGTGTCCCCATGCCCCCTCCATCTCTCTCTTGGCCCCACCTTGCTCATGTGGACCTTGGGCTCACCTCTTCATTGCCCAGGCCCCTCTTTAGTCTCCTCTCCCCACTCCTACCTCTTGTCCTTGACCCCACCCAGGCCTGGGATGGGCGAGGGTTGGGGATTGGCTTTAGAAAGGAGTTGGAAGAAGTATGAGGCCCAGCCAGCTGCCCGGCTCGAAAAGTGCTTGGAAACCATCTCAGACACCGGCAACTTGCTTTAGGGTTTCCAAGACCTTGGGAAAGTGCTCCTTCCTCCCCAGGCCTGAGGCCAGGAGAACCACTTTATTGCCTTTGGAATTGGCTTTAGATTTCATTAGAAGAGAACAAAGCAAATATTCCATAACTTGATGCAGTTGCATTGGCCAAATTTAGGGAGGGGGCTGTCTGCTGCCAGGATGTGATCTCTGGCAGGGATGAGAGAGCAGAGGGGGCTGGGCTGTCACCCAAATCCTCACTATCTCGGAGGCTCCTGCTTGGAGGTCTGGGTACCCACCTGTGCCCCATTTTCTCTTGATGTGCCCGCTCAGCCAGGCCCTTGGGTGCTACTGAGTCCTCTCCGAGGGAGTAGGGGGAAAGAGTGAAGGTGCAGGGGGCTCAGGCTGCCTGCCCCTTTTGCAGCGTGTGGGAGATCGTGGGCCAGCAGGGGGGCGGCCTGTCGGTGCTGCGGACCTTCCGCCTGATGCGCGTGCTGAAGCTGGTGCGCTTCCTGCCGGCGCTGCAGCGGCAGCTGGTGGTGCTCATGAAGACCATGGACAACGTGGCCACCTTCTGCATGCTGCTCATGCTCTTCATCTTCATCTTCAGGTGAGGGCGGCGTGGCACCGTGCCGGCTGAGAGACTGGCCAGGCTGGGGGCAGGAGGGCCTGAGGGGTGGGGAGCACTGGGCTCTGACCCCTAGCTTGTGACCCCCTTGTGCCCACAGCATCCTGGGCATGCATCTCTTCGGCTGCAAGTTTGCCTCCGAGCGGGATGGGGACACCCTGCCAGACCGGAAGAATTTTGACTCCTTGCTCTGGGCCATCGTCACTGTCTTTCAGGTGCGAGGGTAACAAGGCAGGGCGTGGACAGGGACCGTCAGGTGCTGCTAGTATAAGCCCTGACTTCTGTCCTCTGCCCACAGATCCTCACCCAGGAGGACTGGAACAAAGTCCTGTACAATGGTATGGCCTCCACGTCATCCTGGGCAGCCCTTTACTTCATTGCCCTCATGACCTTCGGCAACTACGTGCTCTTCAATTTGCTGGTCGCTATTCTGGTGGAGGGCTTCCAGGCGGAGGTAACCCGCTGCCCTGCCCACCTCACCCTGCCCATAGCAGTCCCACTTCCAATGCGCTGCCTGTCATGAGTTCCTCCCTCAACTTTGGGGGCCTGGGAGGTCCCACAGGAAGCGCCTCTTAGACTAAGCCAGGGTGGACCAGGGATGGGAGGCTCCGGGTCTCATGCAGCCCCTTGTCACATGGGACACAGGATGGTTGTGTGGGGTTCCTGCGCCGAAGCTTAGCTACCGAGTAGACATCCCTTTCGGAGTTGGCTAGACCCCTTCCCCAGAGAGGCAGACCAGATAAGTGTCTGCCTGTGGTACAGCTGGACTCCTGAGCACAGTGCTCTATGGAACACCTGGAGAGGACTCCTCTGAGCCGAGGGGTGCAGGAAGCTTGTGTGCAAGTCATCTGAGCTCTGACTGAGCAGATGAAGATGCCACTAAGACCAGGGCAGGGCTTAGCTGCCCAGGGTGAGAAATGAGCCCAATTAGCTACGGGCATGGCAGAGATGAGCGTCCTATTTCCAGCCCAGGCTCCATCACCTTCGTCACAGGCAGCGTCATCAATTAATATTGATTTACATTGATCCTGCCCTTGCCGTGTCAGCAAGCAGCCTCTGCCCAAAGGGCTGCACCCCTTCCTCTCCCTCAGCTCTGCCTCTCTTCCCACCCAAGCCCCTAGACCCATCCCAGCTTGCTGGGGCCTCAAACAGGGCAGTTTGACCCAACCTAGAAATGCTGCAGGTTGGGTCTGGAGAAGCTCTTGGTCCAGTTCTCTCCGGGTGACCCGGATGGAAACTCCCGCTGCGGCCTGGTCTATAAATACCCAGCACACGGTGGAAAAACAAAAATCTATTTTCCGACTCTTTCCCAGTCTTGCAAGGGAGGGCTTTTCCCTGTAGGCCGGCTGGGTTGGTGGGGTGCAGCGTATCTGTCCCACACTGGCCTTTCTCCCCGCTACCGTTTTCAGTCTGTAGTTATCCGTTACCGCATTTCCTTCCCACTATGGGGCAGCCAGGGCAGCTGGTGGGGGAGGCTTTGGTGATGGCTGTGCCTCTTGCAGGGAGGGATGCCAGTATGCTCCCTGGAATGGGACACTAATTTGGGGGTTTCCTGAGTCCTGAAGAATTAAGGGGCACCACAGTGCTCCCACAAGAGCCAGTAGACTCACTCTGCTGCTGCTCAGGGCCTATAAGAGGAGGAGCTGAGTGAGGACCGGGCTTCCTGGCCCCTTCCAAAGGCCGCTCCTGCCAGCCACGGTTCCCTCAGAAAAATTCCCGTGCAACTCTGTGGAGGGAAATGGAAAACACCGCGAGCCTATTCCCCTCCCCTCCTCTGCCACTCAGCCGCCAAGGCAGTCTGCAGGTGCCCAGCACAGATGGCCCCCTCCCCAGCACTCAGCCCTTTCAGCAAACACCTTGTTAACTTGAGTGCAGCCGCCCGCGGCCTGGTTGCTAGGCAACGGCAAAGCTGGAGTGTGGGAATGAGAGCAGCCTGGCCCTGGGGCAGCCTGGTCACTCTGGCCCTGCTGGGGGCCTGGGAGCTGCCCCAGTGTGAGGGCTCAACAAGGCCCGGCAGCCACACCCTCCCCAACCTTTGCAGTGTCAGGACCTTTGCAAGGAGGGTCTCACTCAGGATGCGGCGTCTTGGGCTGTAATGCTTCAGGCCTGGGGTGGGATGCAGAAAGGATTTTAAGAACATCCCCTCTCCATGAGAGTGGGCAGTAACTGTGGCCCGAAGTGCCCATGGGAGGGGCTGGGCCAGTTGCTCCACTGTCCTTCACGTGGTGGGCAGGGGTGGGGAGTGTCCCTCGATGCCCATGGGCTGGACACCTCCAAGGCCCCTGCCCTCTGCTGGGTAAGGTTTCAGGGGGCCCCACGGTCTGGCAGGGGAGTCTGGTTTTGCTGTCGTGATGGCCTGGGATTTTTGTTTTTATTTTGACAAATAAGACAACCCACCTTGGCAGAGGAAGTGGCTGCCGAATTTTGGTGGGATTCCCCAGCAGGAGGCCTCAAGGGTAGCCCCCCTGCTGGCCTTGCTACCCTGCCAAGAGCTAGGAGAGGGTGGTCCAGGGACACAGCCTGCTTGGCTGGTGATTTCCTGACTTGCAGGGGGCAGCGCCCTGAATCCCTGTGTATTTATCATTCACACACTTAATTAAATGAACAGGCAGCAGGCCCTGTGTGAGGCCATTAATTGATACTAAACAACATCAGAGCCATCATCTCAGCATTACTTGTCACATCCCATCTCAAACGGAGCAGCTGGATCTATTCTGATCTGAAGGGACTTAAGCCGAGAGCATGAGATGTTATGAGGCCTGACTTGGCTCCGTGTTGACTCTGACTTTTGTCCATTCCTTTCCCTGCTTCCTTCCCATTCCCCAAGCCCACTGCCTCCGAGCCAGTGAGAGGAGAGGGGTGTTCTGAGCCACAGACTCGGGTTCCAGGCCCAGATCCACCTCTTACTCTGTGTGATTTGGGGCAGTTTGCTCAACTTCTCCAAATCTCGAGTTTCTCCTGTGTAAGATGGCAATCCTGGAACCTACTTCCTACCTTGCAAGGAAGCCAGCTGGTGTTAAGGAGGTAGTTTCCCATGCCGGGCACACCCTTCATGAATGGTGGCTGTTATTATTAGGATTATGGGGGGACTTGATTCTTTCCTGCCCTTGTCCCCATCTTTTTGGCCTCTGCCCTCACCCTTCAGATTCATTCTGGCCTGAGGGCCTGTAGTTGAATTCTGGAAGGCTGTTCTATCCCCTCTCTGCCCCCTATTCCCCGTGTCTCTCATTTCCCCTGCTGTGGGGTTTGCGCCCCTCCTTTTCTTCATCCTCTCTCGACACTGCTGATATCTGAAGGCCCCGAGCGCCTGTGACCAGCGGCCCTCCCCTGCCTCCCCCTTTCCCTGTAGGAAATCAGCAAACGGGAAGATGCGAGTGGACAGTTAAGCTGTATTCAGCTGCCTGTCGACTCCCAGGGGGTAGGTACGCGATCATGAGCCGGCATGCCTCCTGTGCCCCGTGCCCCTCCACTCCACCTCCGTGTCTCTGTGCTCGTGTTCACGCTCCGCTGCTGTGCAACCTGTCATAGCCGTGATGGTCGTTGGTGTTGTGAGGTTTGCTTCGATTTTAAGTCCCTTCCCCCTTGAGGACATGGAAGGGAGGTACCTCCTTGCCTCTGTCCCCATCAACCCGCCAAGGGCACCATCTCCATCCCTGCCAGACCGGTGGATGGGCCGGAGAAGGAAGGGACTTAGAATCCTCTGTGTGCACGTGTGTGCGGCACCCCATGTGTGGGGCACCCCGTGTGTGCGTGCCTGTGCTGAGGTCCCGGAGGAGTCCCAGACGTCCGGCTTCAGTGGAGTCAAGATCTGTGGCCATAGACCATACTCCCCCATCTCCCACCCCTTCACCCCTTGCCCCAGGCCCCTGTTGGAGACCCCGCAAGCTGCCTCAGCTCAGGACAAGTCCTTGGAGGATGTGGGGATGGGATGTGGCTCTTGCCAAAATGTACCAATATTTTAAATCACTCTGAGCCTTTGGCCACTTCATCACCCAGTTAGGTCCAGCTGGCGCTCTCAGGGCTGGCTCCCCCTCTGGCCCCATGATAAGCCTGTGCTCTGCTGTTCCCTGCCCTGGCACCAGAATTTGGGGCAAAGCCAGCATTCCTGTGGGACCCCATGGTGCTGCATATCCCGAGCAGGCCCCTGGAGATCCCACTTGATAATTAAAGGCCTCGTTAGGGCTGTAAACTGAGTTAATGAAAATGATCCCCTGAGATGCCAATTACCCAATATTTATGTCCTTATCAAAAGTAGCAATCAAGTATTTTTTAATAACTTCTTAAGGAGAAGTGTGTAATTACTGGGGAACCTACTGACCTGCTAAGAAGAAAGAAAAAACTGTCCCAGAGACAGGGAGAGAGGTAAAAATGGGGCCAGGGAGGGGCTGGGACTTGGGGAAGATGAAGGGAAGACACTGAGGGACTGAAGTGGCGTCCTCGGGCTGAGCTGCTCTGTCTGGGGTCTTTCAATTTCCTTCCAGGGTCCTCAAGTCTGAGGCTCAGGGGAGGGGAGCTGTGGAGAGAAAGCAAAGGGCCTCGAGTGGACTTTTGCAAGAGAGGCTCTAGTCACCACTTCACTCAGGTCCCCAGGACCCCAGCCCCCTCTGGCCTGTGCCACCCACCACCTAGCTCCCCCTTCTCTCCCCAGCCAGCCTTGGTGACTGTTCATCCAGGCTGGTTATGCTGTGGGCTCACATAAGACGTGGCCTTTTCTGAGTTGTGGCTGGAGAGGCAGAGGTGGTGGGGCCCTGGGAAGCCTTGGGCCCTAAGCCTGGGGGGTCTGGCCTGCGCCGGTGCATGCCTTGTGCCGTGGTTGCTGGTTCCTGTGGCCTATATGTAGTGTGTGTGTGTGAAGAGAGGGAGGCCCGGTCCACCCCAACCTCCCCAGCCTGGCCCGATCCCTAATGGTCCGCTGCTCCCCTGCCTTAGGGAGATGCCAACAAGTCCGAATCAGAGCCCGATTTCTTCTCACCCAGCCTGGATGGTGATGGGGACAGGAAGAAGTGCTTGGCCTGTGAGTACCTATCCTGGGGTGCGGCTTTTGGCCCTGGGCCAGCCCTGAGTGGACTCGGGATCTCTCCCTCTGTCCCCCTGCAGTGGTGTCCCTGGGAGAGCATCCGGAGCTGCGGAAGAGCCTGCTGCCGCCTCTCATCATCCACACGGCCGCCACACCCATGTCGCTGCCCAAGAGCACCAGCACGGGCCTGGGCGAGGCGCTGGGCCCCATGTCGCGCCGCACCAGCAGCAGCGGGTCGGCGGAGCCCGGGGCGGCCCACGAGATGAAGTCACCGGTAGGGGGTGCATGTGGGTACCCCGATGGTGGGAGATATTCCAAGGAGGACAGGAGGAAGAGAGGATGGAGGCAGGCGGGTCCAAGGGCATAGCCCCTGCCCCATGGGCTGGACGGGGTCTGGGTGTGCCTGGACAAGCCCCTGGGGAGTCCGAGCCAGTGATGCAAGCCAGGGAAGGAGCCCTAGCCTGGGGGATGAAAGAACAGGGCCTAAGCTGACCCGTTCTGTTCCCTAGCTGAGTGACCTCGGGCAAGACACCACCTCTCTGAGCTGCTTCTGTAAAATGGGGGTGGGGTGTCCCTACCTCCTCAAGACCGAATAATAATAATAGCAGACCCTCATCTAGGTACTGATTATGTGCCAGACACTCTTCTAAACACTACTCCGAAGCATTCTAAATGCATTTAATCCTTACAGCAACCCTGGGAGGTAGGTACCACAACGATTCCCATTTTACAGAGGGGGCTTGAGCCTCAGATTGCAGAAGGGAATGGCAGAGCCAGCATTTTAATCCAGGAGGCTAGTGTTGGTGCCATGCTCTCGTGATTTTATTTATTTTTAATTTTTTAAATTTCACTTTTAATTGACGAATACTAATCATGTATATTTATGGGGCACAATGTGACGTTTTGATATATGCATACATTATAGGATGATTACCTCAAGCTAATTAGCATATGCATCACTTCACATACTTATGTTTTTGTGTGTGGTGTGAACATTTAAAAATCTACTCTCTTAGCAATTTTGAAATATACATTACATTATTATTGACTATAACCATCATGCTGTGCAATAAATCTTGAAAATTGATTTCTCCTGTCCAACTGAAACTTTGTATCCTTTGGCTAAGCCTTCCCCATTGGCCCCATCCTTACCCTTCCCAACCCCAGCCCCTGCTAATCACCATTCTACTTTCCACTTCTATGAGTTCAATTTTTTTGAATTTCACATATAAGTGAGATCATATGGTATTTATTTGTCTTTCTGTGCCTTGTGTATTTCACTTAGCACAATGTCCTCCAGTTCATCCATGTTGTCACAAATGACAGTCTTTTTTTTTAAGGCTGAATAGTATTCCACAGTGCATGTATGCCATATTTTCTTTCTTTTCTTTCCTTTCTGCTCTGTCACCCAGGCTGGAGTGCAGTGGTGCGATCTCAGCTCACTGCCTGCAACCTCTGCCTCCCAGGTTCAAGCGATTCTCCTGCCTCAGCCTCCTGATTAGCTGGGATTATAGGCATGTGCCACCATGCCTGGCTAATTTTTTGTATTTTTAGTAGAGATGGGGTTTCACCATGTTGGCCAGGCTGGTCTCAAATACCTGGCCTCAAGTGATCTGCCTGGCTTGGCCTCCCAAAGTGCTGGGATTACAGGCGTAAGCCACTGTGCCTGGCCCATATTTTCTTTAGCCAGTCTTCCATTGATGGTTACTTAGGTTGATTCCATATATTGGCTATGGTGAATAATGCTGAAATGAAGATGGGAGTGCCCATATCTCGTCCACTTACAGATTTCAAATCCTTTGGATAAATACCCAGTGGTGGAATTGCTAGGTCATATGGCAACTCTATATTTAGGTTTTTGAGGAACCTGCAAACTGTTTTCCATAATGGCCGTACTAATTTACATTTCCACCAACAGGACACGAAGGTTCCCTTTCCTCCACATCCTCACCAGCACTTGCTGTCTTTCATCACGTTCATAGTAGCCAATCCAACAGGTGTGAGATAACTCACTGTGGTTTTAATTTGCATTTCCCTGGTGATTAGTGACATTGAGCATTTCTTCATATACCTGTTGGCCATCTGTGTCTCCTTTTTTTTTGAGATGGAGTTTTGCTCTGTCACCCAGGCTGGAGTGCAACAGTTCACTGCAACCTCTGCCTTCCAGGTTCAAGCGATTGTCCTGCCTCAGCCTCCCGAGTAGCTGGGATTGCAGGCATGCGCCACCACGCCCAGCTAATATTTTGTATTTTTAGTAGAGATGGGGTTTCATCACATTGGCCAGGCTGGTCTCGAACTCCTGGCCTCAGGTCATCTGCCCGCCTTGGCCTCCCAATGTGCTGGGATTACTAGTGTGAGCCACGGTGCCCGGCCCTGTATCTCCTTTTGAGGAATGTCTATTCAGGCCCTTTGCCCATTTTTTAGATTGGGTTAATTTTTTGCTGTTGAGTTGTGTTTCTTCACCCCATTATATATACTCCCCATCAGCTGATTATAACACTTCTCTCACCAACTAAATGAGGAATGAGCTCTATTGCCATATCTATTTTACAGATGAGGAAACAGATGCACAGAGAGGCTTAATAACTTGCCCCAGGTCACTCAGTTGTTTGGGGTGAGCCAGGATCTGAACCCAGGCATCAGAGTCCAGAGGTCCTGCTCACACCCCTACACTTGATGTGATGCCAGTGAGGCTCCCAGGAGACCGGGTGCACATGAGAGGACAGGGCTGCTCGGCCCTGCCTGAGACCACTCCTCCCCTGCTCACCCACAGCCCAGTGCCCGCAGCTCCCCGCACAGCCCCTGGAGCGCTGCAAGCAGCTGGACCAGCAGGCGCTCCAGCCGGAACAGCCTCGGCCGTGCCCCCAGCCTGAAGCGGAGAAGCCCAAGTGGGGAGCGGCGGTCCCTGTTGTCAGGAGAAGGCCAGGAGAGCCAGGATGAGGAGGAGAGCTCAGAAGAGGAGCGGGCCAGCCCCGCGGGCAGCGACCGTCGCCACAGGGAGTCCCTGGAGCGGGAGGCCAAGAGTTCCTTTGACCTGCCAGACACACTGCAGGTGCCAGGGCTGCACCGCACTGCCAGTGGCCGAGGCTCTGCTTCTGAGCACCAGGACTGCAATGGCAAGTCGGCTTCGGGGCGTCTGGCCCGGGCCCTGCGGCCCGACGACCCCCCACTGGATGGGGATGACGCGGATGACGAGGGCAACCTGGTGAGGCCCCTGTGGGCACAGTGACCCCTCGCCCCTGACCTTGAAAGAGGGGAGCTGTGCCTGGCCCGGCAGGGTACGAGGGAGTTACCATTCCAAGCCCAGGGGATATCAAGGGGCACCTGGAAACCGAGCTCCAAACAGTCCCTTTTCTTCCTCTGCCCGCCTTGCCAAACCCCAGATCCTTGTCATGCCTATGCCTGGGGCTGCGGCTCTGCCACCCTTGGTGGATATGAATGATTTTGGGCAGATGTGTATGAATCTTTCATGGCCCTCCCCCTGTGACTCAGAAAGACCCATCGATCATCTCTCCAAACTGGTCCCCCCCCATCCCCCTTTCTCATCTCAACCTCATCACAAGCCTTGACTTCCCACTCCTTCCATACCCATGTGCCCCTCCCCCAACCCTCTCACCACCACCATTCCCCCTGGGGATGGGGTGCAGTGACCTCAGGGTTAGTACGTGAAGAGTAGGCCCGGTGTCTCCTCAGCTCAGGTGTGTCTCTGAACAGACAGATGTGTGGGGCCAGTGTCTGATAACTGATGCTGCTTCCCAGCCCAGCAGGAAGGGCAGGCAGGGGCTGGGCTGGAGGCAGGGGTGGGGAGAGGGGAGAGCGGGGTTGGGGATGCAGGGGAGGAGAGGGAGGAGATGGAGAGGCAGGGAGTCCTCAGGGATGAGGAGGGGGCCTGGCAAGGTTGACAGGGAGATGAGGAGTGTGGCTTTAGGAATAAAGGAAGAGAGGCAGGGCAGAGCCTGGGCCCCAGGTGGGAGAGGGTAGACAAGGAGTGAGGGTCCTGACGCTGCTGAGGAGCCAGGAGCTGGGGAACCTGGAGGCCTGGTCCTGCTCATACTCCAGTGTTTGTTCTGCAGAGCAAAGGGGAACGGGTCCGCGCGTGGATCCGAGCCCGACTCCCTGCCTGCTGCCTCGAGCGAGACTCCTGGTCAGCCTACATCTTCCCTCCTCAGTCCAGGTAAGTGACAGGGCAGGGGTCTGACCTGTGTCCCGACTTCTTCTCACGGGAAATTACCCCTGGCGATGCTATCAGGGAGTTGAGAAGTGGCACCCTGCCTGGGGGGGTGAGCGGGGTGGCCTCAGCTGGGAAGGCTCTGGAGGAGTAGGGGCTGCAGGCGGTGCCTCTCGTTGCCACCTGTCCTGCCTCCTCTTCTCAGCCGTTGCCTCTGTGCCTGGGCAGGTTCCGCCTCCTGTGTCACCGGATCATCACCCACAAGATGTTTGACCACGTGGTCCTCGTCATCATCTTCCTTAACTGCATCACCATCGCCATGGAGCGCCCCAAAATTGACCCCCACAGCGCTGTGAGTCCCCAGTCCCGCTCAGGGCAAGGCCTCTCCTGGGGTTTGCACTCAGGACCAGTGAGGGAGGCGAGGAGGCCACGGTTGCTGACCTGCAGGTCACACAGCAGGAAGCGAGGGAGCCAGGACTCTCCCTTAGGTCTCTCACTAGATGCTGGTCCCCAGGACACCCCCTGTGTCCTCTCCTGCCTCAGTTTCCCTTCTATGATACACCAGCCCAGCTGGGTGCTTCGTTTCACTCCAGGCTATTTCTCATGTGCCAGAGGCTTGTGGGACACACGCGTGAGTCGGGGAGTGCTGGGGTGGTGCAGAGGCTGTGTGCAGATGGGGAGGCATGTTGCCCAGTCTGCCTCGGGGCCTTGGGGGCATGCAGAGCGGTCATGGAAGCTGTTCTTTGCCCCTCGTGGTCCTTCCAGGTCAAAAACAAGTAGATTTTCAGGGGCCTTAGTGGGGACATGGGTCACTTCTGGTTGGTTGCAAACCTGTCTGTCCTTCTCAGAAGGAGAGCCAGAGTCCCTGGACACACCGCCCCAGGGTCGAACCCCTTCAGGGTGGGCCCAGCTGGCCCTGGGAGCTGTGTCTTCCCAGCCTGGCATCATAGCCCTTCGCTGTCGGCAGCAATTCTGGTTCCAGAAGGATGGGTGGGGGGTGGCTGTGTTTCCCCTCACGGCATGCTACACCACTTGCTTAGAGGTGGCCAGGGTTTGCCTGTCATCCCTCCTTGCCATCTCCCACACTATTGTTTACATTTCAGTGCTGCTGGGGCTTCTGTTTTCTATTAGAGTTGGGGTGGAGGGAGCCTGAGGAATGGCGGGAGCAGCCCAGGACTAGGCGGGTGAGAGAGCACCCGCATTGGGGACCTCACACCCGGAGTCACAGGGTAAGGCAGGGGCGCTGGCTGCACTCCAGCCTTGGCTGCCTCCTGCCTGAGGCCCTGCTGTAGAGCTCTCTGTCGCCATGTCACTGTCTCCATGACTCTCTCACCATCTTCCCACTCAGCTCCTCCATCTCCAGCTCTGTCACCGTACCTGCTCCTCTCCTTCCCTCCTCTCTGTGCTCACACTCTGCCCGCCACCTCTCTAGAGATCTGCGCCTGTCTCCCGGTCACCCAGGGAGGGACAGTCCACAGATGCCAGGGAACTAGATGGCCTTCCTCCCTGTTCTGCCCCAGCCTGGGTCTGGGAGTGCACAGTCTGTGTCAGGACCCCAGGTTCCACTGCTGCTCCATTTCTGGGGTGCACAGCAGGAAAGCAAGTGAAGAGGGTGGGATGGCAGGCAGGGGTCAGAGAGCAAGTGAGATCCTGCCCCAGTTTTTAAAAGGAACCAGGGAATAGGGCTTAGGACGTGGGACGGGACGCAGATCACAGCACTGCGGTGCAGATCCTCTTCCCCTCCGGCTAAGTGGCTGTGGGGGCGGGGAACTCTGGTCACAGACAGGGGTGCAACTGTCCGCAGAGCTGCAGGGGAGTCCAGGGACCTGGCACTGGCTCTGTGTGTGTATGAGAGGGGCGTGATCTGCATTGTTGTGGAGGGTGGGAGTCGTTTTCTGAGTCAAATGTTAGAAGCAGGTTTTGACTTGTGTATGCAGAGCAGACCTGGCCCAAGGGTGGGGGCTTCCTGGCTGGCAACCCCTGTCTTCCCTGTCTTGCAGGAACGCATCTTCCTGACCCTCTCCAATTACATCTTCACCGCAGTCTTTCTGGCTGAAATGACAGTGAAGGTGATGGGGGCTGGTGTTGGCTTGGGCCCTCTGGTTCCTGGTGGGGGTGGAGACGGCTTGGGCTGAGGGCGGGAGGGTTGGCCGCAATGCAGGGCAGGGCTGGGGCTGGCAGGGAGGGCGGCCGGTGACGCGGCGGCGGTCCCCAGGTGGTGGCACTGGGCTGGTGCTTCGGGGAGCAGGCGTACCTGCGCAGCAGCTGGAACGTGCTGGACGGGCTGTTGGTGCTCATCTCCGTCATCGACATTCTGGTGTCCATGGTCTCTGACAGCGGCACCAAGATCCTGGGCATGCTGAGGGTGCTGCGGCTGCTGCGGACCCTGCGCCCGCTCAGGTGACCCCTTCCCCAGCACCGGAACACCTCCAACAGGTGGCCCCCTCCGAAGAGACACCTCCGACCACACCCCCTGCCACCAAACCAAAGCCCGCACAGGCCAGCCTTCTGTCTGTGACCCCCACAGGCGATCCTGTCCCTGCCCCAGACAGCACTCAGATTACGGCCCCAGTAATTTCCCTCCAGGCACACGCCTGCTTTCCTCCTCTTCAACATGACATATTCCTCCGGGCCGCCGCACCATGTGATGTAAGGTGACTGCAGCCCCGTGCAGCGCACAGCACAAGGGGCCACAAGGGGCCAAGGGGCTCACAGTCTTCAGCTGCAGCTCTCCCTTGTGTGGCCCTTAGGAGTGACACTCAGCCCTTCTCCGTGAGGTGACAGCTCCTCTTGCTGGCTTTTCCCATCTTCAGGCCCCTGCCAGGGACCACCCACAGGTGACATTTCTCCTGGCCAGGGATCTGCCCTCTCAGGAATCCCTTTCCAATCAGCCAGTCACCACCCCCAACTCAGATTTTTTTTGGACGGGGATGATATGGACTAATGGCGATGCTTCCCTGACTGTGATAGTCCATCTCCCTCTGCCCCTCCCCCTCTCTGCCTGCTTCCCTACAAGTTTATCTCCTGGTACCCCCAACCCACAATACACTGCGTCCCTAGGGAACGCCTCACTTGAGTTGAATCCTCCCCACTCCCAGCCCAAACAGGTCATACATTTGACATCCTGGGATGGAGGTGGAGATGTGGGGCATGGGGATCTCTGCCACTTGTTTTGAGAGATTACAGTAGGGGTCCTGATGGCAGGGGTCCTGTGAAAAGAGGACTGTGTTCTGCCACCAGAGGCCAGGAAAGCACCAGTGGCCAAGGTTAGGGGTGGGGAGCAGGGTCAAGGGACAAGGGAGTGTCTGGGCTGGGGAAAGCCCTGTCACCTCCTTCCCTCCCCTCCCCAGGGTGATCAGCCGGGCGCAGGGGCTGAAGCTGGTGGTGGAGACGCTGATGTCCTCACTGAAACCCATCGGCAACATTGTAGTCATCTGCTGTGCCTTCTTCATCATTTTCGGCATCTTGGGGGTGCAGGTGTGTGGGGTTCTGGGGGCCAGCTGTGGGTGAAAGCCTGAGGAGGGCCCCTCCCCTTGGCCCCTGGGTCTTATGGCTCAAGCTGCTGCTGCTGCTGCTGCTGCCGCCTTCATTCCAGGAAGGAATAAGCAGGGATGCTCCCGTCCAGGCTCTAGGCCCTTTTACCTCCTGGGCATTTTGAAGAAAACTGGGAGCCTAGAGGAAGGCCCCAAGGAGGACCGGGGCTGCAGAGAGGCTTCAGGCCATGGGAGCTGCAGGCTGCTGTTCCTGCCCTCTGCACGCACTCCCTGAGCACAGAGGCTGGCCCGGTCTACTCCGGGATCCCGTCCCTTCCTTCCCGGCTCGAGCACAGTGGGCTGCAGGCCAGGTCTGGGGATCCAGGGCCCAGACAGCTGGGCCAGGTTAGCAGCGTGCTGGCAGGCAGGCGGGTGCAGACCCCAGACGAGGCAGGAAGTGGGGGCTGCTGGGGAAACTTGGCCTTGGGCCCAGGGAGGAGACTTGGCTTTGGAAGAGAAAGAGCCAGAGCTGCCTGCAGGATTCAGCAGACGCCTCGGGGGGCCGGGGAGCCCCTCCATCGCAGTCTTCCAGGGCCCTTGGCTCCAGCTGTTTCAGCTGCAGGGTAGACAGCTGGCTATTCAGGCAGCGTGGGAGCCCCTGGGTGGCTACACCCTCCCCTCCCCGCCCCTCCTTCCCTTGGCTTTCTGGGATGTCCACTCTGCCCTGGGTGAGGGGCTGTTCCCTGGCTTCCTAGAAATCGCTAGCCCTAGGGACCAGGCTGGGGTGCATTTACCAAAGCTGTGTGGTGCCTCTCTGTACACCCTCCCCACTCCCACCCAGTGCTCTTCCCCTTCCCCACTTCCCAGCCTCCTTGGGTCAGTAGAGTGAACCATTGTTAAACCCAGTCCTTCCGGTGAATTTAGTCTGTTTCGAGCAGTTTGCTCAGGCCCCCGGTCCTGCCTTCCTTTCTTCATCAGTAGTCATAGCCTGGTTTACACTAGAATGAGGGTGAGCTTTCCAATCAGACAGACCTGGATTCAAGCCCCCTTTCTGCTACCTGCTGGCTGTGGGACGTTAGTGAGTGGATTAACTTCTCTGAGCTTCAGTTGTTCTTACCTGTAAAGTGGGGTTGATAATACCCACTCCCCTACCCAGAGTTGCTGTGAGAATTAAATGCCTAGCTCAGCGGTTCTCAAACTTGCGTTTGCGTCAGAATCACTGGAACAGCTTGTTAAAAGATCGCTGCTCCCCCAACTCGGAGTGTATGATTCAGTAGATCTGGGCTGGGCCTGAGAATGTGTGTTTCTAGCATGTTCCCAGATGATGCTGGGGACCCACACTTGGCACACGCCTGACCTAACCATTGGTGGACGATGAATGACTATTACCCGCCTTCACCCTTTCCCACTGCCCGCCCCGATGACCTTTCCTCCCAGCTCTTGGAAAGGAAGCGGGTGTCGGCAGGGGAGGCTCCTGTCAGTGTTTCCCTGACTTGACTGACCCCAGAGCACAGCACGCCACACTCACCCAAAACGTGCCCAGGCTGGTGTGGGGGTGGGGCTCAGGAGTCCTGGGCTTCCTGTGGTCACAGCTCACTTTTCTCTGTCTCTGGGAATGTGTGTCCAGCTCTTCAAAGGGAAGTTTTTCGTGTGCCAGGGCGAGGATACCAGGAACATCACCAATAAATCGGACTGTGCCGAGGCCAGTTACCGGTGGGTCCGGCACAAGTACAACTTTGACAACCTTGGCCAGGTGAGCCCCAGGCTCAGAGGTGGGACTGTGGTGAAGGAGGCTGGAGGGGACACAGGGCCATGCTTAATGATACCTGCTTACTCCGGTGGGCTCCACGAAGAGATCGGCCTTTCACACCCTCTGCTGTCTAACCACCAGCATGTCGCAAAGCCCAGTCCATCCCTCAGTGCCCCAAAAAGTGGGCCCATGGGGTCTCTAGCCCTCCTTAAAGATGAAGAAACAGAGGCTCAGAGGGGGTAAGGGGATTGCCCAGGGCCAGAGCGCTACATGGTGGAGCGGGAAGCACACGTGGCAGTGGGGACAGGCAGCCCTGGATGTGAATCCTGTACAAATTCTGACCCCACCATTGTCAGCTCAATGACCTGGAGCAGCTGACTGACCAGGGCTTCAGTTTCATTAACTGGTGAATGGAGTCATAATAGAATCTCCTTGGAGGTCGCAGTAAGGATGCAATGAGATGATGTGTATATTTGTTTAACACGGTGGAAGGGATAGGCATATTGTCAAGATAACTCCTTTCCTCACTCCATATTTGCAGAAACAGAAATGGAGAAAACGAAGTTGCTCACTCAGTTTTGCTTCCCAGACCCACCCTGGTTTTGGTTTCTGGATTTCCAGGGTTTGTGGGTCGCTTGTCCTACCTGGCGGAGGGCAGAGGGTGTGACCATCTCTCAGGGCCCCTCCAGCTGCAGCTCAGCTATGGAACCCTGAGATGGGGGCTCTCCTGGAGCCTGGAGTGTGACTCCAGCTTGACCCCTCAAGAACTAGGGTGTTTGGAGTTGATGCAGGAGGCACTTTGGGGGCGGGTGGTAGGTGATTCAGCCACACATCCTAGACTTCAAATGTCTCCTTCTCTTCCTCCCCATCAGGCCCTGATGTCCCTGTTCGTTTTGGCCTCCAAGGATGGCTGGGTGGATATCATGTATGATGGGCTGGATGCTGTGGGCGTGGACCAGCAGGTAGGACTGAGGTGGGCAGGACCCATCTGTGGGCTCAGGTCACTCAGCATGGGCTGATTTCAGGACAGAATGAGCAAGGCAGGGTGGCAAAATGCCATGAAAGAAGCATCACATTTTACAGCAGAGGCTGTTGCTGGTGGCCTGTGGGCCAAATCTGGGCATGTTTTATTGGTCTACAACATGTTTAACATTTTTTGAATTAGTGGCGAATATTTTTAAACTGGTGAATTTGGGCTGTGTGCAGTGGCTCACACCTGTAATGCCAGTGCATTGGGAGGCCTAGGCAAGAGAATCGCTTGAGGCCAGGTGTTGGAGACCAGCCTGGGCATCATAGCAAGACCGCCAGCTCTACAGAATCCAAAAACAATTAGCCGGGTGTGGTGGTATCATCTGGAGTCCCAGCTGAGGTGGGAGGGTCTCTTGAGCCCAGGAGTTCCAGGCTGCAATAAGCTATGATCGCACCACTGCACTCCAGCTTAAGCAATAGAACAAGACCCTGTCTCTAAAAAAAGAAAAAAAAATGGTGAGTTTTACTCAGAGATTCAGATTTGTGTCTACTCAGGAAAAGTCTGAAGATCTGGGAATACTGGGCTTGCATTCCCTCAGGGCAGGAGTCAGCCAGAACAAAGAGGCAGTTTTGGATGGAGAATCTACTCTCCCCTTTACCACAGTCCCTGCCCCTCCCTCCTGCTTCACATCAAACCCACACCATTCATTTCCATCGCCTGTCAGGTTGCTGTAGCTATTTGGGTTTGCAGGAACCCAGGCTGTGGGCAGCTCTGAAGACAGCTTGCCCTCGGGCTGATGGCTCCGCCTGTCCTTCCTGCTCCCCGCCAGCCCATCATGAACCACAACCCCTGGATGCTGCTGTACTTCATCTCGTTCCTGCTCATTGTGGCCTTCTTTGTCCTGAACATGTTTGTGGGTGTGGTGGTGGAGAACTTCCACAAGTGTCGGCAGCACCAGGAGGAAGAGGAGGCCCGGCGGCGGGAGGAGAAGCGTCTACGAAGACTGGAGAAAAAGAGAAGGAGTAAGGAGAAGCAGATGGCTGGTCGGTAGTCTTTCCACCTCTCTCTGGGTCGTGCTTGACCTTGGCCTTGCGACTGCAGGGGGCTAGGCGCTGGGGCCGGGGGCAGGGAGAAGAGACTCCCTCCTCCCTCCTCACCTCCTTCCCCGCAAGAGCATGTCTGCCTTTAGAGCCAGCATGAAGCAGGCCACTTCAGCCCCATGGGTAGGGGGAGCTGCTCCCACCCTGGGGGCTCCCGGGACCTCAGCATCATCCTCCCCAGATGATGCCAAATGGGGGTTGACACCCAGCCTCCCTGAGCTTGACTCTCAGAGGAGCCTCATTGGCTGCTCAACTGCCCCATGCCAGCATCCAGAGGCCCAGGGTGGGCAGCAAGCATCTAACCCTGCGCCCACCTGGTGTCTGCAGCTGCTGAGCAAGGCCTCAGCAGAACTCAGTAATGGACAACAGCGTGAAAGAGAACCCAGGCACCCCTCCCTTCCTATCTCTAACAAAACTTTCTACCATCATATATATTTTTTTTTGCCAAAGTAAAAAAAAGAAAAAAAAAAAAAGCAAAAACGAAAACAAAAAGAGAAAACTCCCCTTGGCTTGGGGAAGTTCTGGAATAACCTGGGGCCCTGCAGCCCCTCACCTCCTCACCTGTGCTCCCCAGCATCTCTTGGCATTGGGTGGGTGAAGCCCCCATCCATCGTCCTCATGCCCTTATGCCACGGGTGGGCCGAGACTAAGTGAGAAGACAGGCCAGGAAGGATGTGAGAGACGCGGCAGGCGCCCAGGCTGCTTTGTTTCTGGGCCATCCCCAGGTGTGTCTGCACCTGTCTGCCTCTCTCCCAGGCTCCAGGGCTCCCATCTGCCTGGTGCAGTGGAATCTCCACGCCTCTCTCTCTCAGTCACAGCCCACGTCTCTCTAAGTGTCTTTGTGTGTGGGTTTCTCTAAGCCTTTGTGTGTCTGTCTGTGTGTCTCTTTCTGTTTGGGGTGAGGGTTTCCTATGCTCTCTTCACCTTTTCACAAACCGTCTTCCTTCCGCCGATAAGATGGGTGCGATGGCCTGAGTTTTCCTTTGGTGTGTTCACATGTGAGTACCACCAAATGAGTGAGGGATTGCCGTGCCCCTGCCTCCCCTCTGCCCTCAGCTTTATCTCCCGAGGCCTGGGAGAGGCACTCTGAGGAGGGCAGAGAGTGTGGGAGTTGCAGACGAGGGTGGGGGTGGGAGGGGGCCTGTGTTCCCTGTGAACAGCGGAAGCTGCCCCAGGACGTGGGGGAGACGCTGGCCTCTGGGCAGCAATGGGAGGTGCCATTCTTCATGTCCCTCACCCTCACTATCAGCACCCCCAAGACCTTCTGCTCAGCTCCAGGTAGGGATCCGGGCTCGGCTTCCCTGTGGATGTCTGCAGCTGAGCAGGTGCACTGTCCCCAGTGGCCACGCTCCCACTCCTGCTCCATCCTCCCCACCCCTTCCTCACAGTCGGGCAGATGGAATTCTTTTGGCAGGCGGCACTTGTGGCCCCTGCTTGCCCAGCTGGCTCCCCTTCTGGGGTCTGTAGCAGTCTCAGGTGCAGCTGAGGCCACAGTGCAGGAGAAGTGGACATCTGTTCCTATGACTGGTTGCCTGCCCCTCCTGGTGCCTCCCTGCCCCTTGACCCTGACCAGCTAGCCACATTGCTTGTCTTCCTCAAGTGCCCTGTGCCCCCAGCTTTGGGCTGGACATTCAGAGCCAGCCAGCCATGCTCAATGCACCCCACCCATTGGCAGAGTGAGGTGGAAGCTGAGGGGAAGCCGCCCCTGAGGGGCCCTGCCCAGCGCACCTGGTCCAGCCAGTGACCAATGTCGTGTTTCGTTCTTTTAGATCTAATGCTGGACGATGTAATTGCTTCCGGCAGCTCAGCCAGCGCTGCGTCAGGTACTGCGTCTGGGGTGTGGGCTTATGCGCGTGGGGACATGCTCTTCACTCCCTCCCCCATGGCTCATTGATTCTATCCTCTTGGGGTGAAGGGGTGAGGGTCCCTGGGGCCCCCAAGAGGGCAGGGGCTGAAGCGCTGGGCTCCGCGGCATCCCGCAGGCCTGCGTCAAACTGGACGGGAGGCGAGGGCCTGAGGCCTCTCTGCCGACGCCCTTTGGAGAGCCTACCTTCCCAGCAAGGGCTTTCTCGGCCCGCCAAGCTCCCCACCTCCCGCTGCCTCTTCCCTCCTGTGCCTCCTCCCTGTAGCTCACCGGTCAGTTATTAGAGCTGCAAATCTCTCCCGTCTCCTTTTGTCTAAGGGGAGACTTTGATCCAAGGGAGCAGGATGAGAGGAGCAGAGAGGGGAAGGATTTGTTTTAAAAATGTAACGATGAATAATTGAACAGACTCATTAATAGTCAAGTGATCACGGTGGCTGCGTCATCGCTACAAGCAGCAGGAATTGGGAATCAAAGGCCTGAGTTGGCCACGAGCTTCTCCCAAAAAAAGCCAAAGATTTGGGAGTGACTTGGGTCCTTATATTTAAAAGCCATGTCTCTGGGAAGACTCTCCCGGTCCAGCCCACCCTCCATGGTCCCTCGGTCCCCTGCTCCCCTCTCCCCTACTGGCCCCCAGATGGAGGTGTGGAGGCTCATGGAGTCCATGGCAGAGCTGTGGGGCCTCCTAACACTATGTCTCCAGCTGGTGGTTCCCAAGCTGTTCATCCCCAAGGCCCCCAGTTATCATCTCCTGCAACAGACCCCACATTTTCGAAGGCTGTCTATGAAGTTACGAGCACTTCAATAATGACTTTCTTTCATGATTTTTACTAATCAGAGGCGCATCTAATTGCTAATCACAGCTTCTGAGCTGCAGAAGGTTACGCACTAAATGATGGCAAAGAAAGACCGTTTCATCATTAAATTAGTCTGTGGGGCCTTAACACAGGCAAAGTATAGGGTTTCTTTCAAGCTTTTTGAAGTATTGGAAAGAATGTAAGGGCCGGGCGCGGTGGCTCACACCTGTAATCCTAACACTCTGGGAGGCTGAGGCGGGTGGATCATGAGGTCAGGAGTTTGAAACCAGCCTGGCCAACATGGTGAAACCCCGTCTCTACTAACAATACAAAAATTAGCCGGGCATGGTGGCTCACGTCTATAATCCCAGCTACTCGGGAGGCTGAGGCAGGAGAATCGCTTCAACCCAGGAGGCCGAGGTTGCAGTGAGCCCAGATCGCGCCACTGCATTCCAGCCTGGGTGACAGAGCGAGACTCCATTTCAAAAAAAAAAAGAGAGAGAGAGAGAGAGAACATAAGGACCCCCATGCTGGGAACCACTGGCTGTACCTTTCTCCACTTTCCCCACTCCCCCGGAAGCGAGAATCTGGCAGATGCTGCCCTGGGGATGTTGGGCGTCATGATCTGTGGGGCCTCAGGGACCCACCCAAGAGAGAACCCCTGAGCCTCCACTCAGTACGTCATCCCTGAGGCCGTCTGCGCTATGGCCCCATGAGGCTAAGCAGTGGCATTTGGCATTGAGAGACTGTCTCGCTGGGGCTCAGGAGTCTTTAGCTGGTTTGTGTCTGGATTGCCAGGGTCCCCACATCTCTGCATCAGGCTGTCTTGCAAATTCGTGGCTTGTTAGGGGATGAGGGGAAGGAGGGAAGAAGTGGCCTTCAGCTTTTCCCTTATGGGCTCACTTGGCCTATAGACTGAAGTTTGCACACTTTCACACTCACCCCAAAACATCCTAACACAGGGCTGGCCCACAGAGACTTTTCCACCTGGGATGTTATCCCAGAAATCAACACATGCAGACTCTCACGGCCCCTAAGATGTGACTCGCCCACTCAGTGCTAAACACTCCCGTGATCCTTGCACTGCACTCCCATTCCGGGTACCTTCTGCTGTGCTCCTGGAGTGGATAGACCCCACTGTATCCTGGGGTGGCACACACAGGCGTGTAAACCAGTTACCTTCCCTGGCTGTTGATGAGGACTCAGAGACCCCCAATAAGGGCTCAGGTCATCCCATATCCCACTTCCCAGGACCTGGAGTTCTGCGTGGCCTGTGCCAGAGCTTTTTAAGCTTCCATGTGCATAAGAATCACCTGGAAAACATAAACACAGATTCCTGGGCCTTACCCCAGAGGTTCTCCTACAGCGGTGCAGATGCACTGGTCTACCCACCAGGGGGATGGGGACAGAGTTAAACGCAGTCCAGGGCTGCTGGGAATCAAACACGTGCACCACACCTCACTGCTAGCACTCCTGTCCTGGTGCTGCTCCCAGCAGGACGGGGAGAGCCAGACCCTAGGGAAAGGCAGAAGAGCAGACCCTGTGATTAGCAGGGGAATGGGCCTGACCAGACGCCTGGGTCCACCCCGGCTTCCCAGATGGAGGGAGGGACTGGGGCTTCGGGTCATTAGGCTGCCCCATGGGACCGCTAAGCCTCCAACACCAGTTCCACTCTCCTTGGCCACCTGCGGCATCGACCTCCACTCACTCACCCTCTTTCCTTCCACCAGGCCGGGACCCAGTGATCAGGCCTGGCCACGGCAGCTGAAGGTGTGGCCTCTGCCGTGGGGGGCCTGTGTCCTTGGGAGTGACCCCTGTCTTCTGCCTACTCATTGCCACTCCCCTTTGCAAACCCTCCACCCTGGCCGTGCCCTGGGCTCCCCGTGACTCTTACTAACTCACTGTGCCTGTTGCCTTGCAGCCCTCCTTCTGCACCCCTCCTTTCTCCCTGCCCCTAAATGGGGGCCTGGGCCGCCCTAGATGTGCCCTTCCCCCCACTGTCTGACTCTGGTATTTTCTCCACCTAAGGCAGCTCATCCTGGTGGAAGGCAGGGAGGTGGTGCCACAGCTACCAATGCCTCAGTGACCACAGGTCCAGGCTCCTCCTGGGCTATGGTTGGAGCTCTCAAAGCAGCAGGCTTGCCCAAGGCTCCTCCTAGGGGGTTTCTATTTCTTTTCCACACCCAGGTGCTTGCCTGCAGAGCCGAGGTCCAGAGAGCAGCAAAGGGGGGTGGCATCGCCAGGCCCTAACTGTGGAGGCCAGGGGCATCCTCTGGGCCAAAGCCTCAAAGCCCTGTGTCTGCACCCACCTGGCAACTGGCGAGGGCCTCGGGCTGAAAGTTCAGGTCCAGCTCAGTCATGCCTAGTAGCTAGCTGAATGACTCACTTTTTGCCTGGCTTCATTCTCTCCCTCTGAAAAACAAAGGGGTTGCCCGAGGAGATGCTGATCAGATTGGCCTGGTACTCTTTGGACCTGCGCTCTAATGGGGGATTTCTGGCAGCCTCAGCAACTGCCGTCTGGGGTAGGGGCCAGGGTGGAGGGGCCTTTGTACAGACCTCAGGGGCCGGGATCTGTCTCTAAGCAGATGCTCTGCCTCAGTCCTCCTGTCCCGCCTTCCTTCTGGACCTCTTGGAGGAGGGTCCCGGCTGAATTGAAGCCCACCCACCCCACAGACTCCTAGGGCAAGGCCAGAAGGTAGAGCTGGTGGGAATAGCTGCTCCGTTTGGCCTGGAACTGCCTACAGAGTCAGGCTGGGGTGACGGGGAGAGGGGGCAGCTCTTCCAGCCTCTCCTCTACATTGTCTCAGCTAATGATGGGGCTAATAAGGAGCCGCTTTTTCTAACCTAATTGTATTCAAACATTTTAGTTAATTCTCCATTCATATTTTAGCATAATGGGATCGGGTGCTCTCGGCATTTATGGAGATTAATGCAGAGAAAGCGTTCCGGCTGCTCAGGCAACGCAGGGCGACTAGCGCCCTCTGGTTCTTGTGGTACTGAAGGAAGGAAGGAAGAGGCCCGGCCCACCCAGCCCACCCTCTACCATCGCGTTGTGGATGACCCATAGCCTTCTGTCCTCCCTTGCCCCAGGCTCTCCAGCCCCACACTCTTGGGGCTGTGTTCTTGAACAAACAGAGCCACAGTTGGCTGGCCAATCTCTGAAAACAGGAAGATGGCCTCATGCATGTCTAAGGCGCAGCAGAGTGCCGGGGACTGTCTGCTCCGTGGTCATCCACACTTCAAGGCCGATGCTGGAGAGTGGCCGGGTGGGCCTGGAGCATGGCAGCCCACGAGGCTGGATGTGCAATACCTGGGTGCTCTTCTTCCTTCAGCCTCGGGTGGGGGCCCACCCCAGGCCGCTCCTTGCCTCAGTTTACCTCTCTGTTCAATAGTCCTATGCATGGGAAAGGACAGTTAATCTGAGCTGGCCTGGGCCCAAAGCTTCCTGCTGCCCCTGAGCCAGCTCCCCACTGGCTCAGGCCTCAGAGGCTGCAGCCCTCACTGGCTGGCTTCCTCCTAGACCTCCTGAGACGGGGAAGGGCTGTCTGGGACCTGAGGCTGCCGCACACCTCCCCACGAGGAGCCTCTTCCTTCTTTATGGCTTCGTGAGAGACCAATCTGTCCCAACCT
This sequence comes from Macaca thibetana thibetana, assembly GCF_024542745.1. Lineage (NCBI taxonomy): Eukaryota > Metazoa > Chordata > Mammalia > Primates > Cercopithecidae > Macaca > Macaca thibetana. Next base: position 44,497,894 of record NC_065593.1, on the reverse strand, counting down.
CCTCCCGAGAACATGGGCCCCAACTTGGCCTGGCTCTTCGTCAGCACCTGGAAGAGGGCCCCCTGAAATCTCCTGCCCCCAGATTTATTCTGCCTCCTTGGCAGTCCAACCTTCTGGCTCCGTGATTTTCATAACTAAGTGGTTCACTAATTACCAGAGAAATATTGTGCCTCTGACAGATCTCAGACAGTGCTTCCAGCCCGGCCTGCAGTCTAAGGCTGCCCAAACACCCAGGAGCAGGCTGGGCAGTGCCTCATTAGAAACTGGGTGAGTCCAACAGGTGGGGCCCTCCCAGCTTGAGTCTGGGATGGAGCAGAGCCCCAACGCCTCCCCTCTGCCCTCGCTGACATGAGGGTGCAAGAGACCCAGGCCCTGCCCTCTGGAGGCCCGCTGGGTGGGTCAGTGCAGCCAGCCAAGAAGATGTCCAATTTCCAATCTCCGGTTTTATCTCCAAATCCCAGCTCTGTGTAATCTCCTCTGCTCCCCCGAGGGGCTGAGCTTGGTGAAGGAGTAAAAGCCTTTGCCTCCCTGTTGATGGAGCATCCTCTGAGCCTGACCAGTTGTTTTTCATCGTATCGATCTGGCCTTGCTGCGGAATACTGAGTCGAGGGTGTTATGAGGGGCTGGTGGATTTTGGAGGCTGCCTAGGGGAGGGGGCTCACCTGGCGTCTAATGTAGGTGGGGGGCTCTGCATGTCCTGATCCATCCTGCCCTCAACTGCAGCCAGTACAACAGATGCTTGGAGGGGGACACGCCCAGACGGCTGCCCCCACCAAGGGGCAGCGTGGGGAGGGCGAGGATGGTGATGACTGGAATGTTTCAGCTCTGGCGTTAGAGGCTGGTGGCTATGAGGGACTGGGGGTGGAGGGGTGCAGGGCGCAGGAGCCTGATGCTTGCTCTGCTCTTCCCCCCGCCCCATCAGAAGCCCAGTGCAAACCTTACTACTCCGACTACTCCCGCTTCCGGCTCCTCGTCCACCACTTGTGCACCAGCCACTACCTGGATCTCTTCATCACAGGTGTCATCGGGTTGAACGTGGTCACCATGGCCATGGAGCACTACCAGCAGCCCCAGGTAGGAGCGAGTGGACCAGCCATCTGGCCCCCCCACCTCCAGCTGTGGAACCTCTGGGCAGGGTTAACGCAGCCTGAGCCAGGGTATCTCTGTGCCAAGCAAGTGCTGGGCACGTTACATGGGTTCCTCTTGTGCCCCTTGGAGGTGGCTATCATCTTTGTTTTATAGATGAGGACACTGAGGCTCAGAGATGTTAGTTGATGTGGCCAAGGTCACACAGAAAGGGAGTGGAGGACCTGGTTTCTTCACCCAGCAAATGTTGAGTGTCTACTATGAGCTGCGCTCTGGATCTTTGAGGGTAAAGAAGGCAGATGGATGCCTGCCCTTCTGGAGTTGAGATTCTAGTGAATGTCCAGCTCCACAGCTCACCTATGACCTTGCCACTTCTCCAGTCAGCCTCCCTTGGCTGTCTTCCAGCCCTCAGTTTCCCCATCTGTCCAATGAGAGGGTTGAATTTGTAATGCACAAGGCCCCTTCCAGTCCTGGCATACTGTGTCATCTAGCACATTCTCATGTGATCTCCTCACCATTTCCCAAGGAGAAAGATCCTTTAGCATAAGGTTGATTCATTCATGTGAACAAGTACCCTAGTCCATTCTGGGGTGGTGGCTAATGGCCAGCCATCATGGCGGGAACAGAGAAGACAGGTCTCCTTAGAGTCCCTCTGCCTCTCAGACTTGGGCAGTATGATGGAGGGGCTGGGTCCTGGGCCTTAAGGGACCCTGCATCTTGCCCCCATCCCTGCCAGATTCTGGATGAAGCTCTGAAGATCTGCAACTACATCTTCACTGTCATCTTTGTTTTGGAGTCAGTTTTCAAACTTGTGGCCTTTGGTTTCCGTCGGTTCTTCCAGGACAGGTAACGGAGAAGGGCGGGGGGTCTCGGGGACTTGCATAGAGATAGAAAGGGATGAGTCTCTTGGGGAAATACCCAGGAAGACCTAGTGTCTAAAGACCTTTCTTAATTCCTGAGGTTCAGCCCCCACCCTGTGGCTGATATAGGGGACTAGGGACCATCCAGGACCAGGAGATGGGAAGGCATGGAAAGAATTTGACAAGACAGGGCCTGGGGGATGCTGGCAGCTAGAAATCAGTGTGACCTAGCCTGGGACTTAAGAGCACAGAGCCTGGAGCCAGACTGCCTGAACCGGATTTGAATCCTGGTCTCACCGCTTAGTAGCTGGTGGCCTTGGGTAAGTTACTTAACCTCTCTGTGCCTCAGTTTCCTCATTTGTAAAATGAGAGAAAATAATAGTATCCACATCATAGAGCTGTGAGATTATGAATTCCTATTTGGTTTTGAGGTTGGTGTCTGTTTGTTTGTTTGTTTTTGGAGACAGAGTCTTGCTCTGATGCCCAGGCTGGAGTGTAGCAATTCAGTCATGGCTCACAGCAGCCTTGACCTCCTGAGCTCAAGCTGTCCTTTCACCTTGGTCTCCCAAGTAGCTGGGACTACAGGCACCCACTGCCACACCCAGCTGATTGTTTTTTATTTTTATTTTTAGTCGAGACAGGGTCTCAGCTGTTCTTGAACTCCTGAGCTCAAGTGATCCTCCCACCTCAGCCTCCCAAAGTGCTGGGACTGCAGGTGTGAGTTCCTATTTGTAAAGCCCTTAAAAGTGCCTGGCGCATAGTAAACACCATGTAAGTGCTAAATTAAAAAAAAATGAATACAAATGAAAAGCAGAGGCTTTTGAGCTAAAGTCCTAGTCCTACTCATGCCACCAGTTGTCTGTGTGGCCTTAGATAAGCCACGCCTCTTCTCTGTGGGATGGGAGGCTGGACCCGCTGATGTCTGCCTTCCTTTCCAGCCCTGTGTTTCCGTGCCACAACTGCCCCCTCCTCCAGAAACCCCTCCCCCACTCAGGGAGCTGTGTTCTGGGCTTTCCAGGTGGAACCAGCTGGACCTGGCCATTGTGCTGCTGTCCATCATGGGCATCACGCTGGAGGAAATCGAGGTCAACGCCTCACTGCCCATCAACCCCACCATCATCCGCATCATGAGGGTACTGCGCATTGCCCGAGGTTGGTGCCCAGCCCACGCACCTGCCCTCCCAGGGTGACCAGCCTAGGGAGACAGAGCAAGGGTCGGCTTTGTGGCTCGCCAAGGCCTGGGTGGCTGTGGGTTCCCAGGGGTCTTTCTCCCAGCCTCTGCCAAGGGAGGCTGGGGACAGGGCTGAGGGTGGGGATGCAACCTGGCTGGCCCGGGGACGGCCATCCCAGCAGCCCCAGCCCAACCCTGGCCCTGACTCTGCCAGCTGTCTGGCCAGGGACCCAAAGGGGCCAGCTCATGACGTTGTCCTGTTCTGCAGTGCTGAAGCTGCTGAAGATGGCTGTGGGCATGCGGGCGCTGCTGGACACGGTGATGCAGGCCCTGCCCCAGGTAGCCGGAAAGTGGGGGGCCTCTGGGGAGGGGGAGGTGCTTTCCAGAGGGCAGGGGCTCAGAGAAGCTGACTGGGAGACCCAGCGGCATCGTTTCTATTTCTTCTTCTCTTTTCCAGGTGGGGAACCTGGGACTTCTCTTCATGTTGTTGTTTTTCATCTTTGCAGCTCTGGGCGTGGAGCTCTTTGGAGACCTGGGTGAGTTGGAGTAGGGGAGGATGGAGGAGCCAGGACTGGAGACCAGGGGCCTCCTGGACTAACATGGGCCTCTCGCCCTTTCCCTCCTCCCCCAGAGTGTGACGAGACACACCCCTGTGAGGGCCTGGGCCGGCATGCCACCTTTCGGAACTTTGGCATGGCCTTCCTAACCCTCTTCCGAGTCTCCACAGGTGACAACTGGAACGGCATTATGAAGGTAAGGGCCCAGGGTTGGCCTAGGCTCCAGGCAGGCAGCCCCACTTCCTGAGCTAGGATTCCTTGGGAAGATGAATTGGCCACAAATAAAAGCATGTGACCTTCTCTCCCCTGTGCTAGAACACTCTGGAACTTCCTCTCCCAGGAACATGCTCTGACTCACACTTCCCCAGGCAGCAGCTAATGCTCCTCTGCCCCCCAAACACTCCCTCCTTCCCTTCCTTCTCCTCCTCCAATGCTCTGTGACACCAGTGACCTGATTTTCCACAACAGCTCCAACCACTGTCCTCCCCAGCCTCACCCCTCTATTCCTCCCACCTCAGGACACCCTCCGGGACTGTGACCAGGAGTCCACCTGCTACAACACGGTCATCTCTCCCATCTACTTTGTGTCCTTCGTGCTGACGGCCCAGTTCGTGCTGGTCAACGTGGTGATTGCTGTGCTGATGAAGCACCTGGAGGAGAGCAACAAGGAGGCCAAGGAGGAGGCTGAGCTGGAGGCTGAGCTGGAGCTGGAGATGAAGACCCTCAGCCCCCAGCCCCACTCGCCGCTGGGCAGCCCCTTCCTCTGGCCTGGGGTCGAGGGCCCCGACAGCCCCGACAGCCCCAAGCCTGGGGCCCTGCACCCAGCGGCCCATGCGAGATCAGCCTCCCACTTTTCCCTGGAGCACCCCACGGTGAGCAGACACCCACCCTGGCCATGAGAGGAGCTGGGGCAGAAGGGTATGGAGGGTGGCGGGCGGGAGCCAAGCAGGCAGCACACAAACCCTAGGGCTCCTCCTGGAGCCTTCTGCCCTCCCTCCTGGATACTGAGCGAGCAGTCACCGCCCCTCCCCAGGGATGGCTGCCCACACTCACCCCACAGGGCTACCCGGGCAGACAGGCCAGCTTAGCCATGCCCTGCTCCTCCAGCCTGGTCTGGCCTTCCCTTCCTGACTCATAGGTTCAAGGCTAAGTTTTCTGTTTCCTTCCTGTTTCTTTCTTACCCTTGCCCAACTGCCAAATCTCTTTCCTACCCACCTTTTAACCTGCCTGATTCTCTTCCATCTCTCCATCCTTTTATCTTCTCTTTACCTCTCTCTCTTTCTCCCCACCAACGTGGGCTCTACTCATCTTCTATCTCCCATCTTTCCTTCCTCCTCCCACCTTCCCTCTTCCCCACCCCCTCCTCTATCTCTTTGTTGCTGTGTGTGTGTGTGCGCGCATGTGCATGTGTGTTGTCTGGGTTTCACCTCTTTCTCCCTCTGTGTCTCTTGTCAATCTTCTTCCACAACACTTCCCATCACTGCCCTCTGACCCTTGCTCCCCTGCCTCTCCGGCTCCCCTTATGGGCTGGCTCCCCAGGACGGGCAGCTGTTTGACACCATATCCCTGCTGATCCAGGGCTCCCTGGAGTGGGAGCTGAAGCTGATGGACGAGCTGGCAGGCCCAGGTGGCCAGCCCTCTGCCTTCCCTTCTGCCCCCAGCCTGGGCGGCTCCGACCCACAGGTTACTGTGCCCCTGTGCTGTGCCCGCTCCCCTGACCGCGCCGGGCTGTGCCATGCTGTGCCATGCTTCTGGGGAAGCTGAGGGTGTTCCCTGCCCACTGGGTATCTGTAGAAAGTGCAGCCTCGGGGCCTCAGTTGAGTGCAAGAGACAGTCGGGGCTTCTTCTAGGCTGAGATCACCTCCAGAAAAGAGCTGGAAGGCAGGGCTACTGAGATTGCCCCTCTGATGAGAAGGATGTGTGGGGGAGGAGCTTGGGGAGGGGAGAGGGGATTTGTAAGAATCTGGAAGAGAAAAGGGGGGATGCGGCAGAAGATAAGTTAGCAGTGGGACCTTAGGGGGTGGAGGGAAGGAGGTAGATCCAGGGAGGAGGGCTTCCGGAGACAGTGTAGGTGGCCAGGGAGCCCACTGCCAAGCTGCAGTCTGTCTATCCGCTCGTGTCCAGCACACACTTGCCATTCCTCGGTTTGGTGGCTTTTTGAGCCGTGGAGCCCACTGGGCGTGGCGAGTGCTGTCAGGAGCCACTGATTTCTGTCCTGGGAGAGATAGAAAGCTCCGGCTGGGAGTGGATTTTGAGAACTTGGTGTGAAATAGGACTTGCTTTCCTGCCCAAGCCCAGCCCCTTCCCACAGCACCACAGGGCCCTCTCCCCCAGTCTCATCTAATTCCAGGTCTTCTGCTTTCTGGGCTGCTCCTGCCCTCCTCTCCTCCCCTTGATCCCCCACCACCACTCACTACCACGTGACAGAGGGCCCCACCCTCCCTCCACCTAGGTGAGAAGCTGCAGACCCGGAGTGGAGACAGGTGTCAGTTGGAGATAGAAAAGCTGAGTCCTCCAGAGGCCCTTTTGGGTGGCGGGCAGGCAGGTTCTTAGGAAGCCTTTAGCCTGATCCAAAAAAAATGGACAGTGATCCTCACGTGGGAAGGGATCTTGCCTCTTGTTGGGATCTGGCAATGACCTAGAATGATCGTGGGAAAGTGAGTCCCTTTCCGAGGCCTCCCCTTCCTGAAAGAAGCTCACAGGGAAAGGTTGTGGGAGAAGAGGACATGATGGGAAGGTGATGGGGCTCCAGGAGGGATGGCCCAACTGTCCCCTAGCATCCTGTGGGCACCGAGGCACCCCCTGGGTCCCAGGTGAGCCAGCCAGATGGTGTGGCAGCCCACTGGAGTGTGCTCACTTCAGGCCAATGGGATGAGAGCACCTCCCAGAGCCCAAGTTGGAGAGGGCGGGCAGGCTGCAGGCAGGCGGAGGAGGGCCCACGAGGGGAGAAGCCAGAATCTGGGGGCAGGCCAAGTCCTGCCAGGCTGTTGGAAGCCGAGAGAATAGGCAGAAAACAGCCATCAGATTGGCGGCATTGTCCCCGGCGCCCCCCATGCCGCTCTGTCTGTGCCGATAGGAGAGACAGTGCTTTGCTGGCCTTTCTTCATTTTTTTTTTTTTTTTTTGGATATTATCTTTTTGAGAGTCGAAAGCCCTCGGTCCTCCCGCTCCCTCCCTGGGTGGTGGTGGTGTGGGAGGGGCTGGGAAGGCTCCTGGGGTATCTTTAGAATGCGTTTCTGTGTTTCTGTATCTCCTCGCTTTGTCAGTGTTTGCTCTGGCTCTTCAGTGCCTGCCGCAGCCTCTCTGATCAGAGCAGGGGGTTGAAGTGGGTGCGGGGAGGCATTGTCAGCTTGTTTGGGGAGAGGGTGGGGAGAGAGAAGGGATGCCTTCCCCCCACCCCGCCCCGTGCTTCGTGAAAAGGGGGAAGTGGGGACTGAGAGAGAGCGCGTGTGTGTGCACGCGCGTGTGCGCTGTCCTGGTTTCTCATGCCTGATCATCTCTCTCCCTGTCTAGATCCCTCTAGCTGAGATGGAGGCTCTGTCTCTGACGTCAGAGATTGTGTCTGAACCGTCCTGCTCTCTAGCTCTGACGGATGACTCTTTGCCTGATGACATGCACACACTCTTACTTAGTGCCCCGGAGAGCAATGTACATACACACTGCCCTCACTGCTCCCGGCCACCCCCGGGGCTGGGCTGGCTGCAGGGCTCCAGATCGGCCCAGCGAGGGTCCTGGCTGCCTCCTCTCAGTTTGCTGCCAGGTTCCACCCAGAGGCATCAACTGTCAGGCCCTCGGTGGGGCACCTGAAGAGGGGACAAAGAGATTAGAGAAGATTAAATTGGGGTCTTGCCCTAAAGGCTATAGGGGCAGCCATTATGAAAAAGTGAATCCAGGAGTGACACGGCCCAGAACAGGTGTCATCAGAGTCAGTCTATGCATTTGGAGCCCTGTGCAAGCCAGCCCTCCCTGTCCCTGCCCGCCTCCTCCCCACCCCACCCCCACAATATGAGACCTTCACACCACGTGGTGGGTGAGAGCCGCATCTCTGCCACCACTGCCATGCCCTTCTTCACCTGGGGCGCTGTTCCTGTCTCCTCCGTCACTGTCCCTGTGTGTCCCTGTGTCTTCACCAAACTCAGTGGGGTGGGAGGGGCTTCTCTGTGCTCTGACAACCTCCCTACCCTTTCCCTTCTCCAGCTCCAGTCCCTTCTGACTGCGAGCAGCCCTCTCCTCCCGACCAACCGACCGTTCCCCTCCTGTTGTCGGAGGAGGGCCCAGCTGAGGGACTGGACCAGCTGGGGTGTCCCTAGGGGTCTTGGGTGGCTGGCAGAGTGGAGCCTGGGGCTGAGAGGGGAAGCAAAATAAGATTGTCCTCCAACTTAGCCATCCTCAGGCCTGCTGGGGCTATTTAACTGGCTGGGCCTGCATGGGGACAGGACTCCTACAGCCTCCCTGAGAACAAGGGGCGAAGGGTTCAGGGGGAAGGGGACCACAGGGTGATGGAGAAACCTCCTGAGAACAAACCTAGGCTCCCTCATGCTGGAGTCCAAGGCTGAGTACCTCCCTTCTCTGAAACAGAGCAACAACCCCACTCCCACCCCGAGTCTGTCCACTAAGGGAGCAGCTGAATGTGGCCTCCACCCCCACCTGCCAGAGTCATTGGTTAAAGTGGAGGTCAGGGAGCCAGCTGTGATACGCCTCTGGTGGTCATCTGCCATTCAACCCACCTGAACCCAACCCACGCCCTATGCTGGGACCTGGGGCTGCTGTAAGAATCGGATGAACAGCCTGCAACCTGCAAGCTCTCCTGAGCTGCCTGGTCCCTGCTCCTTGGGAGGGTCCTCTCCCCATCACCTCCCCTGACAGCACAGGGTTGTGGGGGCTGCTGGCTGCTGTTGGCTTTTTTTTTTTTTTTTTTTTTTTGAGACAGGGTCTCGCTCTGTTGCCTAGGCTGGAGTGCAGAGATAAGATCCCAGCTTACTGCAGCTTTGACCTCCCGGGCTCAAGCAATCCTTCCACCTCAGCCTCCAGAGTAGCTGGGATTACGGGTGCCACGTCACCATATCCAGCTATTTTTTTTTTTTTTTTTTTTTTTTTTGGAAATGGGGTTTTGCCATGTTGCCCAGGCTGGTCTCAAACTTCTGAGCTCAAGCGATCTGCCCATCTTGACCTCCCAAAGTGCTGGGATTACAGGCATGAGCCACCAGCCACTGTGCCTGGCCTGCTGTTAGCTTTTAATCCTCCCCTGAGCTGCTCTGGGTCAGGGCTCCAGCCCGTCCCTGTGGACACCGGAACTCCCTTCAGAGCCTTGAAATGGAGCCTTTAGAATGAGCTCGTGAGCCACCTGCAGGGCTGGGGGCTGGGGGCTGCTCTCCCTTCTCTGGACACCTCCTCACCCCTCCACCACCACAGTGGGAGCTTAAAGGTGATGCAATGTGTACAGTTTTGCAGGGGGTGGGACACAGGGCCTGCAGACTCTCCCGGCTGCCCAGACCCCCTCCTACCTGCTTCCTCCCCGCGTGTGGAGGCCTCATCCATGTGTCTGCCCTTCTCCCCAGCCACGCTCATGCCCATCTCTACCTTGTCCTGGGAGGGTACGGGGGTGAGGGCTGGGCAGGGGGGCGCGGCTGCTTTCTATTGTCAGCTCTGCCTCAGTTACCAAAGCCAGACATACCCTCTTCCTCCACCTCCCTCCCCTGTTCCTTTTGCAGGTACAGCCCCACCCCACGGAGCTGCCAGGACCAGACCTACTGACCGTGCGGAAGTCTGGGGTCAGCCGAACGCACTCTCTGCCCAATGACAGCTACATGTGTCGGCACGGGAGCATTGCCGAGGGGCCCCTGGGACAGAGGGGCTGGGGGCTCCCCAAAGCTCAGTCAGGTACCAGGGCTGGAGCAGGCCAATTTGACTCACACGGGAGATTCCATCCTGGCCTAAGCCAGTCCTGATCTGAGGGGATGGGGAACTGAGGCAGCCAAAGTGGTCTCTCTGACCTTAGGGGAGCCTCCAGCCTGGGGGAATGGCTTTCAGTCCAGGGGGTAAGGGTAGAGGCCCTGATGAGGGGCAGAGAGTGGAAGGGAGGGCTCAGGAGGGCGCCTGCTCCCTTGAACCCTCCAGCTCCATTCTCTCCCCCCACCCCTCTCCTGCTTCCCTCCCTCCACAGGCTCCGTCTTGTCCGTTCACTCCCAGCCAGCAGACACCAGCTACATCCTGCAGCTTCCCAAAGATGCACCTCATCTGCTTCAGCCCTACAGCACCCCAACCTGGGGCACCATCCCCAAACTGCCCCCACCAGGACGCTCCCCTTTGGCTCAAAGGCCACTCAGGCGCCAGGTGAGCAGGTGTGGAAAGGCAGGCACAGGCCTGGGGCTGGACCCTCTGCTGCTGGTGATGACCCGAGTTGACACTTTCATTCTTCCAGCAAACATTTATTGTGTGCCAGTGATGTGCCAGGCTCAGTTGCAGATACCAGGGACACAGTACTGGGCAAAGCAGAAGCGGTGTGTGCCTTCTTGAAATTTGCACCTGGTTCCTTGTTCCACTGAGGAGACCTGGAGACCAGAAGGGGTAGTGCTTGCCCAGGGTCATGCCTATCTGGTCGGAGGTAGAACCCAAGTCTCTGGGCTTTCCTTCCTCACCAACCAGAGCTGCCTCCCAATTCTTCTCCACACTTTGGGCTGAGCTGTGGGGCACAAGGCAGGTTTTAAGTGTCTTCACTTTTGGCCAAGTCTGGGGCCCACCTTCCGGAGCCCACATTCTTTTGTTTTGTTTTGTTTTGTATTTTTGAGTTTTGCTTTTGTTGCTCAGGCTGGAGTGCAATGGCACGATCTTGGCTCCCTGCAACCTCCGTCTCCTGGGTTCAGGCGATTCTCCTGCGTCAGCCTCCCGAGTAGCTGGGATTACAGGCATGCACCACCATGCCTGGATAATTTTGTGTTTTTAGTAGAGACGGGGTTTCTCCATGCTGGTCAGGCTGGTCTCGAACTCCCAACCTCAAGTGATCTGCCCGCCTTGGCCTCCCAAAGTGCTGGGATTACAGGCGTGAGCCACCACGCCCGGCCCCAGAGCCCACCTGCATAAGGCCACAGCCCATGCCGTGTGTGTGTCCTAAGGCATGAGCATGGACACATGAGAATCTCAATCTCATATGCTTGGGGCAGCAGGCACAGTCCTTATTCATTCTGTAAATAGTCACTAAGCAGCCTCTGTGTGCCAGGCACCGGGGACACAGCCCCTGCCGCCTGAAGCTCACAGTCTAATAGTGGAGACATACCTGCCATCAGATCATTGTAGCCTCAGCTCACAGCCGCCAGACACCCACGTGTGGGGGGCAGCAGGGACACAGAAGAGGAAGGGGTCGGTTTTACTTGGGGACGGAGACTGTCACACCCTGTGTCACAGAGAACCTGAGTCTGTAAAATCGAGGGATTCTTGCCAATCTGGAAGGGTATACAGAGCCAAAGGGGAAGTCTACGCAGAGGCAGGGAGGCGTGAAGGAGCCAGCTCAGTAAGCAGAGATGGCCTGGCTTCTCTCTCATAGCCCAGGAGGCAGGGGCTGCAGAGACAGCGATTCTTGCAGGCTGAGGGGAGACCAGAGCATGGGGGAGGAAAGACGGGGTTTAGTGGGGGGAGAGGAGACATAGTGGACCACAGAGGTCAGGCTGCAATGACCCCTATCTCCAAGTAAGAGCGGCTACCAGGACCTCTGTGTAGGGTGGTCCTGCAGTGCGTGGTGGTGGTGGGCGGGGGGCACAGCCAGCTTGACAGGAGGGCTAGTCCATGCTGGAGAGGAGACTGCTGGGCTGAGCCCTCCCCGCCCCCCATATAGGCAGCAATAAGGACTGACTCCTTGGACGTTCAGGGCCTGGGCAGCCGGGAAGACCTGCTGGCAGAGGTGAGTGGGCCCTCCCTGCCCCTGGCCCGGGCCTACTCTTTCTGGGGCCAGTCGAGCACCCAGGCGCAGCAGCACTCCCGCAGCCACAGCAACATCTCCAAGCACATGCCCCCGCGAGCCCCTTGCCCAGGCCCACAACCCAACTGGGACAAGGGCCCTCCAGAGACCAGAAGCAGCTTAGAGTTGGACACGGAGCTGAGCTGGATTTCAGGAGACCTCCTGCCCCCTGGCGGCCAGGAGGAGCCCCCATCCCCACGGGACCTGAAGAAGTGCTACAGCGTGGAGGCCCAGAGCTGCCAGCGCCGGCCCACGTCCTGGCTGGATGAGCAGAGGAGACACTCTATCGCCGTCAGCTGCCTGGACAGTGGCTCCCAACCCCACCTGGGCACAGACCCCTCTAACCTTGGGGGCCAGCCTCTTGGGGGGCCTGGGAGCCGACCCAAGAAAAAACTCAGCCCGCCCAGTATCTCCATAGACCCCCCCGAGAGCCAAGGCCCTCGGCCCCCGCCCAGCCCTGGCGTCTGCCTCCGGAGGAGGGCTCCATCCAGCGACTCCAAGGATCCCTTGGCCTCCGGCCCCCCTGACAGCATGGCTGCCTCGCCCTCCCCAAAGAAAGATGTGCTGAGTCTCTCCGGTTTATCCTCTGACCCGGCAGACCTGGACCCCTGAGTCCTGCCCCACTTTCCCACTCACCTTTCTCCACTGGGTGCCAAGTCCTAGCTCCTCCTCCTGGGCTATATTCCTGACAAAAGTTCCATATAGACACCAAGGAGGCGGAGGCGCTCCTCCCTGCCTCAGTGGCTCTGGGTACCTGCAAGCAGAACTTCCAAAGAGAGTTAAAAGCAGCAGCCCTGGCAACTCTGGCTCCAGGCAGAAGGAGAGGCCCGGTGCAGCTGAGGTTCCCAACACCAGGAGCTGTTGGGAGAAAGCAATACGTCTGTGCAGAATCTCTATGTATATTCTATTTTATTAAATTAATTGAATCTAGTATATGCGGGATGTACGACATTTTGTGACTGAAGAGACTTGTTTCCTTCTACTTTTATGTGTCTCAGAATATTTTTGAGGCGAAGGCGTCTGTCTCTTGGCTATTTTAACCTAAAATAACAGTCTAGTTATAATCCCTCTTCTTGCAAAGCACAAGCTGGGACCGCGAGCGCATTGCAGCCCCAACGGTGGCCCATCTTCAGCGGAGAGCGAGAACCATTTTGGAAACTGTAATGTAACTTATTTTCTCCTTTAACCTCGTCATCATTTTCTGTAGGGAAAAAAAAAGAAAAAGAAAAAATGAGATTTTACAAATGAAATGGAATCTTTTTATATATACATACATACATATCTATATATATATATATAAAATAAAGTAATTTTCCTAAATAAAAAGCTAATCACGGTCCAGAGTAAAAGCAAAAGGGATGGAGAGTTAGGCACGTCCAGATGGCACTGATGAGAGAGAGATCCTGGAGATGGGGAGTGGGTGGTGGGGAGGGAAGCTTCAGGGCTGCCTCTTTGTGTATGAGTGTGTATGTGTTTGTGTATATGAGTGTGTGTGTATATGAGTGTGAGTGTGTGCGTGTCTGAGAGTGAGAGAACCTGAACCCTTTGCTCTGGAAGGCTGCACCTCTAGCCTGCCCTCCCCAGCTGTGAAGGAGAGGAGAAGCCCCTCCGCCTGGTGCAGGCTGGGGAGGCAGGGTCTCCTCTGCTGCTATCAAAGCTTTACTGCTTCCTCTAGCTAGGCAGCTCAGTGAATGGGAGTAATTCCAGATTAACTCTTATTTCTGCTGACAGCTATCAGCCGCACATTGAAAGCTGGAAATTGGCATAATGAAGCTGTTTTGGTTAATGGGGCCGACTGAGGCTGGGGGAGGTTGCCTCAGAGGCTGCAGATCTGGATCTGTGGGTTGGTGGGGGAGGGGGGAAGTGTTTCTGGGTTTTCCTTCCTGAAGCTTCAGCACAGATTTGCCACACTTCTGGCTGGATGCGTGACCTGAGCTGCCTGGACTTCAGCCTCCTGCCCTTGGGGGTGGGCTTAGCTGACTGGCATTACAGGCACTGCCCGATGGGGACCTCATCCACCTGCCCGCAATGGAATTAAGCTGTGTAAATGGACTGGGCTGCCCTTCCTGAGGATGAGGGTCCAGGGCTGGGCGTCCAGAGGCAACCTTCTGGTGGAGGTGGTAGGGTCGGAGGCCAGGCTGCAGGCTGCTGAGTGGGGAGCTGGCCCCCTGGGTGGTGATGAGCGAGCGCTCAAGATGTTTACATGCGCTGCTGCTGCTGCCTGCCCAGGGGGAGCCCGTGGATAAGGGAGGTTTGAAGGTGGTCAGGGACAGACAGGCGGGAAGAGGGGGAGTGGCGTGGCCCAGGCCACCTGTCTGGTGCTACTGCAGACAATATTCTCTTGTCTGAAATCTTGGTGCCAAGAGGTGGCGACCATGGGTCCAGGCAGCCTGTCACCTAGCCACTCCCAAACATCTGTCCCAACCCCACTCCCTTGAACAGCCCTATCCCCTTGCCCCCAAGGCCTTCAAACCCCAGGAGTGGATTGGGTTCTTGAAACCTCACTGGCAATGCTCGTTCACGCACTGTCTGACCTGGTCAGCTGGGAACTGGGAGCACCAGGCTGCCGGGCGAGTGGACCTGGAGGCGCTGTCCAGCCTTGTGTTTTCTAAGCTGGGTGAGAGCTTTCCTCATTGCTCTTTTGGAGAGAACTGATACCAGTCCTTGAAGCCAATGCTTGGTTTTCTCCTTTTAAGGTGTGCAATAATGTCAGACTTTTTCCTCTGGCCTCCTTGGGTGGGGAGAGGGAGCGCTTGTAGGAGCTGCCATTTAAGATTTAAAAAAAAAGCAAAGCTATACAAAATTCCTAGAGTTCTGTCACCTGGATCTGCAGACTAAGCTTTTATATTTTTGTAGAATTCTGTAGCTGTCTATTCCCTAATGAGGTTGGGGGTTCTGGGATCTTTTATTCTTCTAGTGGTTAGAGGATTCTGGGTCAAGGTGAAGCCAGAGAGCTGGACTCCTACCCACCCCCACCCTTCCAGCACCCCCCTACCCACCCACCACCACCACCACCACTTGCACAGCCCAGCAGCACTGGAGTACTGGAGAGTCGCTTAGGTTGAGTCTTAGCATGCCTGTTTCTTTCTGGGTTCCCCCTCCCCTGGCCTCCTCTTCCCAGCAGGGACCGAGGAATTTGGGGTGAACTTACTATGCTTTTGGGTTGCTCTGTAGAGATCTGCAGGGACCAGCCTGGTGAAAACAAAAAGACTCACCTGCTTCCTCGCCAGCAGCCCTCTCTGTGGCCTGGAGGGTTTCTCTGGAAAAGGGCAGTGCCTGGAGGGGGTCCTCTGGATAGTGATGTGGAAATATTAATAGTAGAGTCAAAGTGGGTATTTTGGGGGAGTCGGGGAGAGAACTGTGACCTCTCCCCCCAACGATGTAAAATCTTTATCAATGATGGAAACTGTTGTGTCTCATTAAAAGGGTTTTGAGGTGGAAAAGCAGCTGCCGCTGGATCTTAATAATAATATCAAGACTGCTAACCTCATGCTGCTTGTCTGGGTGGTTATTTGATGCTGCTCTGGGATACGTAGCGGGTGGGGGTAGAGGGTGGAGAAACTGAAGGAGGCTGGGGTGGGGAGTGGCTGGTAGGGGCAGCAGGCCTTGGATGAGGACTCCAGGGGCAGAATGGAACTGGTTAGGGGCTTCAGGCTTTTAGAAGTAGGAACATCTACCCTGGCGCCTTTGTCCTCAGCCTTCCCCTTTGGGGTTCAGAAGAAATTGTGTCAGCGGCTGTAGGCCCCCACCTCAAGCTTGGCTGCTTCTGCTTCCTCCACCCCCAAGACTCCAGGAAAAGGTCTGTGTGGGGGTGGGGACTGGGAAGAGGAGTGAGCTGAGCTGGGGATAAAAACAAATCTGAGGCTCATATGCAGTCTCTCACTCCTCAAAACACCCTAGCACGGAAGTTTGATTGCTATTTCTCCATGAGGCAGCGGGGGTCAGAGAGGTTAAGTGAATTGCCCATGGTCACACAGCCAGGGAATGGCAGAGCTGGGATTTGACCCTAGGTCTGGCCAACCTCCAGCCCACACTACTCCTGTCTCTACTCAGTGTAGAGGAAATGGGGCACAATGGGAAGAATCCTGCTCAAAAATGACTTGCTGGGGGGCTCTTTTCCAAAGTAGTCACAATTCATATTCATACAAATAGGCACACGTGTTCCCCGCATGGCAAACTCAGAGGCTTAGAGAGGCCCCCAGCCTCCCACCTGGTGGGCCACCAGCCTTTGGCCATAGGGAATGGTGGCAAGAGGGGTTCAATCACTGGAGAAGGCATCCCTCAACTCCAGACGCTTGTCCAAGAGCCGGCCAAGGGTAGCTCTGCAATCACTCTGGGTTCCCAGGCACCACCCTTCCACGTCATAACCCTGCCCTTGAACCCCATGGTACCTGTTCTCTTCCCCATCCCGCCCTCTTCTCTCTTCCTCTCCTCTAGCCCTGCCCTACCTACCTAAACCGCGCCCACTTTCCAAACAGCTTTCACTCCTGTCTCCACCCTAGTCCCCACCTGCCACAGCCTGGTGCCCCTTGGCCTATTTTCTCTTTCCTTGGGCCAGTTGAGCAGCCTGTGGAGCGGGACTGGCAACAGCAGTGCAATGAGGGCGTCAGACACCAGGTGGCGGCACAGGGCACCCTCACCTGGTGCACCTGGTGCCCCTCCTGCAGAGGGACCAAGCCAGGGAGAGGGCACCAACACTGATGGACACCTTCTAGGGACAGGTGTTCTGTATAACCTCAGAAGGAGGAAGCAGGCTTGCAGGGTCCATTGAAGGACTTTGTGTATGGAGAAGCCCAAACAGGAATCCCCGCCATCTGAGTGCTGAGCCCGCGGTGTTCAATGACTCCTGCCTGAATCTAGGAGACCCAGGGCTAATCCAGGACCGTGGTTGCCAGGAAGGAAAGGAACTCTCAAAGCAAGTTGAGTTGTGGCCTGGAGTCCCACTCCAGGGCACAGCAAGGCAGGTCAAGGAGGCAGCTGCTCCACCTAAGCCCCAAGAGGGGATTCTGCTAAGAACTTTAAAACTGCGTGTCTTAGCCTTGGTTCCAGGTGTGGGATCTGCTGACTGTGGCCCACAGAACTAATTAATTCTTCTTGCTTTGAAAACTCCAGAATCGGGCACAGCAGCCAGCACTCTCCCCTGCATGCCAAATCAGATCAAGTGCAGGTTGGTGGCAGAGGGGCAGCCTCACTGAGGGCCATGGGTGGGACCAGTGGGGTCACCACCAGACTGGGGTCTGGAGGAAGCAGACCCCACTTCAGGGGAGAGGACAAGGGGTAGGCTGGGGTGTGGGAGCTACAGCCTGGTTTGGGGGTGCTCCAGGCCTCCAAGGAGCCGCAAGGGGCTAAAAGGAATCAGGCGGTGCTTGGAGGGGAAGCTTTGCTATTCCACACCCTGCCCCTCTGTCTTGTCAGTTCCAACCTGCCTCTTCCCCCTTCGAAGCATTTCCTGTGCCTGGGTCTCCCCGTCCCCCACTGTTCTGCTTTCTTCTCTCTGCTGTCATGCCTGCTCTGAGCTGTACCTTGCAATTATTTTATCTTTCCATCTCCTTGCCAGGAAATCCCTGATGCCGGGTTCCCCTGGGACACTCACTGCGGGGGAGGCAGCGCACATGCTCCATCCATCCTGCCTGGAGCAGCAGTCAGTTGGGGAGGGAGGATGGGGTTTGGGCCATAAAGGCTGGGAGAGGTTTAGTCCATTTCTCTGCTGCAGCCCAACCCACAAGGCCGTTATTGCTTCTCTCGGGAGCCCTTCCAGCAAGAACCATCTTGGTTCTGAACACTCAAAAGCAAAGTGGGCAGCGCCTACTGCTGGGACTATACCTAATGTCGCAGTGGCCTTGTTGCCTATGACTCCTTCTTAGGAAATGAGGTGTTTGCTTAATCGGTCAACAACACTTCCTGAGGACCAGCTTCTCCAGGCACTGTCCTGGGTGCTGAGGATACAGTTATAAACAAACCTCAGTCCCTATCCTCAAGGTATCCACAGTCCTCTGGGCAAGGTAAGCAAGACAGTGATTACAAGCGGAGGAAGCCTCCTAGCCCAGGACTAGGTTGGGGAGGTCCAAGGAAGGCTTTGAGGGGGTGGGGGGCTTGAATGAACTCTTGAAGAAGTTTGCCGCTAGCAGAAAGGAAGACAGGGTGTAGGTAGGAGAGTGCACCAAGCAGCCTTGAAGACAGATCCGGGAAGAGCATCCCGCTCAAGGAGACTGCGCAGAAACAGCCTCCTCGGCAGGCAGACGTGGGGCACCTCCTGCCTGTGCCGAGATAAGCTCTGTGGCCCTGGGCAGGCTGTAGGGTGTCTCAGGGCCTCAGATTTCTTGCTCTAGTGAGAACAACCAAAACAATAACATCCTAGAAATATTGTGGTTATTATTCAAGGAGTCTCTGAAAGGGGACACACTTCCTGAGTGGCCCAGAGGGGTGAAGCCCCAATGCCTCAAAAGAGATGGGGGAAGGTGAGGGTCGCCAAGGGCCCCCACCACACCCTCAGAGTCCCCAACCCAGTGCTGTAGCCTTGGGAAGGCAATTGCAATAGAAAAGCCAGGGGCTACAAGGGGTGGTGCCTCAGCTCCGATGCTGAAGCCGGAACCCAAGGGTCCTGGCCCAAAACTAGAGCTCTAGCCAATGAACTGCCTGGCCAACTGTGGGTCTGGAAAGTCCCGGATGGAAGCTCAGGCTAGTTCTGGGCTCTCCATCTCAGAAAGGGGGTCTGCCTGGGGAGCTCACCTCCCAGAGGGCCCTAAAGAAAAGTCCCCAGGTCTCCTCAAGCCCAGAGCGATCTGGTGCCTATGACCCCACAAGCCCTAGAAAAGGAATGAGACAGGAGGGAGAGTTGGAGGAAGCCGTTGGGTAGACAAGGTCAAAACACAGGGGTGGTGGGTGCTGATGAAGGGTGCTGATGAAGGGTCATGGAAGGGGTAGAGGAAGGTTCCCAGCTGCCTAGGCCGTAGAAGCCTGGCCCACCAGGGCTGGAAGAGAGCTTAGATATCACCTTGTCCACGTTTCTTAAGAAATGAAGTCCCAGAGACATCAAGGAGTTTTTTGAGATCATACAGTGTATAAAAGGTACAGAGGGGGATTGGAGGGGACTGAGTTAGTCCCTGCCCTTGGGGACCTCTCAGACTAGCAGGGAAGACAGACTCTTCATAACTAAATATAACCCAAGGCACACTGTAACAAGGTGTAAAGCTCTGTAAAGTCTTTTGCCCAGAGAGGAAGGTCGGGGGACAGGAGAGGGAGGATGTGTGTGGATGGGTGGAAGGGAAGAGGGCAGACAAAGAAGGGGCGTAAAGAACTTGCCCAGTGGAGGGGTAGGAGTCCCCAGTCTCACTGCCTGGGAAGGGGGAGTCTTCCCCGCTCCCACGCTTATCCCATGCCCAGCCAGATCTTGGTTCTGATAGCCTAGAGCCAAGGAGACTTCCCTTCTAGGGACCTCCTGCCTGCCCAGAGAGATAGGAAGTGGTTTGTCGCTTCTGCACTCTTACTGGCTCCCACCCACGTCTGCGCTGAGCAGCCAAGGAAGGAAACACCTTCTCTTGAGAACAAGGGTCAGAAAAGGGGTCACCAGGGTGAAACTGGACAGACCTGTGTGCAAAGGCAGGGAAGAGAAGGGCCAGGGAAAGATCTGCCCAGGAGAATTCCTTCTGAGTCCCAACAAGGGGTGCTGAGTTGGCTTCTGGGATTGTGTTAAGGAAGACAGGGCAACAGCGGAATTGAGAGATGGAGGCATCCCCACATCTGAGGGGATACGGGGAGAAGGAGAGCTGAGGCAAGCAGGGGAAGGAGAGCACTGACAAGCCCATTTTACAGATTGGGAATGTAGAGTTTCAGCCTTAGGAGGGGGACAAGGACACTCACGTGGGGCTCCTCCTGGGGCTTCGCCTGTCCTTCCCCCCACCCTGATCAGGCTGAAGCAGAGGGAATTCACACAGGTTGGGTGCCCCACTAAGTGTGCCAGGCGATACACTTTGCATACCTTTTCCATTCAATCCTCAGAGAACCCTGGGAGGAAGATTCTCCTATGATTGTCTCTATTTTACAGATGTGAAAGTAGAGGCCCAGAGAGGTGCGGAAGTGATGTGGCAAGGTCAGGGGGCCACAGAGCCTAAAAGGGCAGCAGTTTAAGAGGACATAGGAGGCCCCCTGGACGATGCTGCGGCCCCCACCCTCGCCTCACGGGTACACACCCGCGCAGTACACCCCGGTTCCCAGAGCGTGGCGCCTGCCAGTGGCCCCTGGAACCTGACGAGGAAGAGGTCAGCTTCCGGATTGAGCACGGAAGCCCTTCCCATTCTACAGATGAGGAAACCGCCCTCCGGAGAGGAACGTGACCTTCTCAAAGATTCCTTTTTTCCTAGGAAGGATTGTTAAATCCCTCTCCCAATGTCCCCTACTCAGTGACTCATCGGCCCCACGGAGTTGTTCGGGGGTGGGAGCGCCTGTGTATCCCAGTTCCCCCTTGGAAATAGATTCTACTCCAGGATTGTCAGCCTCGGTATTCAGAGGGACATCCCCCTGGCATGGCCCGGGGACCGCTCGCAGGAGCTGTCGCCGTGCCAAGGCCTCCCCACCTCTGCCCCAAAGTCCCTCCCAGGGAGGCGCTGTCGCAACCCGCGGGACGGGGGCAGGGAGACTGGACCCAGAGGCACTGGGGTAGGGCTCGGCGGGGCGGGCCCGGGCGGAGCGCGGGGTGCGGAGGGCGGAGGCGGCTCCGGCGCCCGCTCTGCCCGCCGCTGGGTCGGACCGCGCTCGCCTTCCTCGCTGCCGCGCCTTGGCCCCATGGACACCCTGTGCGGTTCCGGGGAGCTCGGCTCCAAGTTCTGGGTAAGGCGCGGGGCTCCGGGGTCACCGCGCGGGGGTCGGGGTTGGCCGGCTTCGCCCGGTCCTCGCCGCCTGCCTTCCCGCGAGGCCGGCAGGTATCCCGGGACGGAGCCCCTGAGACCGCCTGGGCGCCCGAGAGGGGGCGGTGGGCGCGGGAGGGAGGTTGGCGGCGCCGCCCGGAGCTGGGTCCCACGCAGGGTCCGGGACCTGCCCTGCTCTTCCCTTCCCGGCTGCAGCACTGAGGAGCCCGGGAAAGTGAGGCACAGTGCGTGGCTGGGTGAGTCGGCTCCACCCCAGCCCCTCTGTCGGGTGAGGAACGGGCGTTTCGCAATCAGCCGCGCGTTCGTGGTGGAGGGTCCTCCCTCAGCATCTGTCCCAGACTAGGACTCGGTTGCCCACCTGGATGCCCCAGGGCATCCCGAGCACCTGCTCAACCAGATGTTTTGGGAGGCTGGTTGTGCAGTGTCCCACCCTTCTTAGGAAGCTTTCCTGCCACTTTATTTTCTCTGGGTAAGGCTGAGGTCTGAGAGCAGGCCATCCTCACCACCCTGGACTCAGAAAGGAGAAGCAGACCCCGGTCTGGAGACAGGTACAGGGTGTCAGGATTCCTGTAGTCCAACTCCCTTCGTTTACAGATGGAGAAAGGGAGGTCCAGAGAGAGGAAGAGACTTGCCCAAAGTTACCCAGTTCAATGAAGGCAGAGCTGGGATAGAAAATCAGGCTAGAGGCCAGGTGCAGTGGTTCACGCCTGTAATCCCACCCTTTGGGAGGCAGAGGTGGGAGGATCACTTGAGCCCAGGAGTTTTAGATTACAGTGAGCTATGATCACACCACTGCACTGTGGCCTGGGCGAAAGAGCGAGACCCTGTCTGTAAAAAAATAAATAAATAAGAAAAGAAAAGAAAATCAGGCCTTTTGTGACTCTCACTCCAAATCCCTTTCTAAGACAAGCTGCTTTTCAGCCTGCTGACTCCAGCCTCCAGCACAGTTCAGGTGAGTTAAGTGCATACAGCCC
This sequence comes from Macaca thibetana thibetana, assembly GCF_024542745.1. Lineage (NCBI taxonomy): Eukaryota > Metazoa > Chordata > Mammalia > Primates > Cercopithecidae > Macaca > Macaca thibetana. Next base: position 44,476,432 of record NC_065593.1, on the reverse strand, counting down.
AGGAGCTTTCTTACCAGCTTTCAAACCTACTTGCCTCTATGAGGCAAGTGATCATGTGCTCTCCGTTTTACAGAGGGAGCTCAGATTAAAGGGGCTTCTCTGTGGTCATTCAAGGGGTGTCCAGGGCCTGTGAATCCCAATCTCTAAGTCTTTTTCCTATTTTAAGTATTTGTACATATGTGCCCTGTATGTGTGTACGCATACACACAGGCACGTGGGGTGTTACCCAAGAGTTCGTGCTGTGCTCGTGTGTGCATAGGTGTATAAGTCTGGACCCATGCTCTTGGGCTGTGTTTAGGATGGGCTGAAGGCGTTATATGGAGTTTTTGAAACTTGGGGCAATGGAGGTTAAAAAAAAAAACTGTAAAAAGGCGTTTTTGGGATTCTCTCTTTTTCTGTGGGTGACCCAAAGGTTAATCTGAGATGGTGCAACTTCTCTGTCACTGCCCTTCTTTCCCAGTCCCACAGGAACTCCATCTATTATTCAGCATTGACAGGCCACTTGCCGCCAAGGTCCAGAGGTTGTGCCTTTGCCTCACATGCACACTTCCTTTCACTGCCCATGGGGCCAGGCTGGTATGGCCATGGCAGGTTTGTGGCGCCTGGAATGCCAAGCAGAAAATCAAGAGGGTGGTTGTGCCCAAACTTCAGGCACAAGGGCTCATTGTTCCTGGGTAGCCACCTGAACCCTGAGAGCTTAGGACTCCACAGAGACAGGTCTCCTGGAACCCGGAGTTGGGAGATTCAGGACTCCCTTTTTGTCCCATGTTCAGACATCCTCTGGCTCTACCTTAACATGGGATTGTGGAGTCCAAGAAAGTGAGAGCTTGTGAGTTTGAAGCAGTGAGTCCAATCCCTCAGGGTAGAGCTGGGGAAACTGAGGCCAAGGGAGTGAATATCCCAGGACAATCAAAGACAGAGTGCAGGGCTGGGAAACAGGACTCCGGGGCTGTGGTTACAGCCTTGCCATTGCCTGACTGTGCGCCTTTGAGCCTCCGGGCCCTCTGGCCCCTGCACTTCTCCTTGATGCTCGTGAGCGATACACACCTCCTCTGAGGATGCAGGCTCCGTGGGAGTCAGCTCATCTACATTATGAAGCCCTCGTGAGATCTCTGCTTGGATACCTTAAATGGCAAACTGACCACCCCCCTTCCCACCCCAATCTCTAAATGTCTTTCACATTCTCTTCTGGCTCCTGAAACCTGTTCTAGGCCACACACCCAGTGTGGCTGGTGACTGGGGGAGGAGTGTGGAGAGAGAAGGGAGGCTCCCAGCTCTACCTCTGAGGGAATGACAGGGTTTGCACAGCTGAAAGGAGAAAGAGTCCACGCTGGAAGCTGGAACCTCTGCCACAGTCCAGTTTCAAAAAAGGCCTGGAGTTCGGGGCTGTTCATTTGTGATGTGCTGTGTTGCATCTCATTTGCATGGCATATTGTTCAGGCACAACTCCCTCTGAACCTTTACCTTAGGGGCCCGTGGGTGACCCACTTTGTGAGAAGTGGTTCAGGGCAGCCTGGAAGTACTTGAACCGGGAGTGAAAATGCAAGGAGGGGGTGGGGTGTTCAGGCCCCTCTGGGCCGCTCGTTTAATCTACCAAGATGCTCAGTAGCTTATCCTTATAGCCTCAGTCTCTCCACCAGTGGAATGGGAATTAACCCACCCCCTACCCACCTCACAAGATTTTTCTGATCAAATGAGATAGGGAATGTGGAATGATTTTAAGAACTAAGAAGCTTTCTATGGGTGGCAAGTCCTGACATTCCCCAGAAGAGGGAGGAGAAAGAAAAATGGGGTTAGAAAGGAGTGTCAGACGTGGGAAGACCTGCAGGGAAAGAGCTGGCAGGGCTGTTGGGCCAGTGGCTCCCATTTCAGCTGTTTGCTGGGGAGCTGGGGGCTGTTCCTGGCTCAATCTGAGGGTAGGAGACTGGAGAGGACCATGCCCTTGGGACAGATGTATACACATCTGTGTACTCACACAGCAGCTGCCAGGTGAATGATTTGTATGAATCCCTCTCTTTCTCACCTGTATCGACTGTGAAGCAGGTTACCAACTTCCCTGAATGTGCCTTGGGAGTTTCTGTGGAAATAAATTCCAAAAGAGTGAACTGTGTAATTAAACCACCTCACTACTCAGGAGGCCAGAGGTGCCTCAGAACAAGGGAGGAGGTGGGGTCCCTTTGCTCTGCTGTGCTGGCCTCTGCCTGCAGGATTCCTCTCTGTTCTGAATCACAGAGGTTGGGGAGCACCTGGGTGGTGAAGGAAATATATGGAGGAAGGGCCTGGAGCTATTTACCCCCCAGGTAAACAGGCAGAATTAGCCTTGATCTGACGGCCCCAGGAAGCTTAGAAAACTGAAGATCCTGACCATGAAAGCCATCCAAAGATGGCACGGACTGCCTGAGAAGTAGTGAGCTCCCCGTCACTGGGGAGTATGTAAGGACATGGTTAGCGACTGCTTGGTAGGGATGCTGGAGTGAGGATTCAAGCCAGGAAAGAAGGTGGGGTCCTGAGATTCTGTGGCTGGGAAGAGGGAAGATGTGGCCAGTGGGGATTCATTGGTTCCTCCTCTGAGATTTCTGGACTCCTCCTTCCCTAGCTCTCTTCCTGCTCTCCATATGGAGCTTACTTAGAAGCAGCACTTGGTAGAGGCCTATGGGTCTCCCCTTGGTCAGGCCCACATGGGGAAGGTGACCTCATTGTTCCCTTAGCTGCTTACCCATCCTAGGGAGGGACAGATCCCTGGTCCCTTGGAGGCTCAGCTCCCTGTGTCTCCTGCTCTGTTTTAGCTAGCCCCAATTCTGCTATTCACCAGCTGTGTGACTTTGGGCAAATGACTCACCTTCTCTGGGCTCCAGCAGAACTGAGGTGGGCTCTGGGGCCTACTTCAGGTCTGGAGTTGCCCAATTTTGGAAGGATGAGCCTTGGGCTTGGGGGCCAAGGCCATGCATGATTAAGGCCCTTCAAAGTTTAGAGCTCCTGGGTATCAGGGTCTCCTCTGCCTTCTAGTAGGCAGCCACCAAAATGTATGAGTAATGGGCAAGGCTCCTATGCCAATGTATTTTGACTCTCAAATGAAGACAGTGACCTGCACATCCACGGGGAAGCTGAGTGGGAGGTAGACACTCCTCCACTGAGCAGATACCATAGCTCACCCTCCCCTCAGGAACCCAGCCTTCCCTGCAAGGCCAGGGCTCCCGGGCTGCTTTCTGCCATCTTAGCTGCTACAAGCGAACCCCATGCTGAGTGGCTTCGACCTCCGAGCTCTTGGCTTCTGGCTACGGTGTTTCATTGCTTGTGACCCCAGGCTGGCTTCTCCTCAATCCTGCTGTTCCCCCACGTCACCTGGGCCTGGGTCTCTAAGGGCCAGAGATATGGGGAAGGAAGTGAGTCAGGGAAATGGCATTCAAGAGGGAGCTTTGCCAAGCCTGCCTGTGGCCCCCCCAGACAGGGAAATGGTCCTGAAACACTGGGCAAGCTTCCAGGGAGGAAGGTCCTGGCAGGGACGACCAGCTGAGCCACCCTGGAGGTAGGGCCAGAGCACCCAGACTGTATTCAGTCCTCCGCACTGGGGCAGGATCCCTGGGCAGTTGAGGGTGAAATGAGACCTGGTGTGCCATTGCTGGGGTGGCTGGGCCCCTCCCCTCCCCGATCTGAAGTTGTTTCTGTTTCTGGCACTGGGGTGCAGTGGGTGGGGCTGGCAGGGGGCAGGATGGGACAGCAAATGAGAGCCTAACTCTAGGCTTGGATTTCTCCTTTTTTTTTTAAGATGGAGTCTCGCTCTGTCACCCAGGCTGGAGTGCAGTAGCACAATCTCGGCTCACTGCAACCTCCACCTCCTGAGTTCAAGCAATTCTCCTGCCTCAGCCTCCCAAGTAGCTGGGATTACAGGTGCACACCACCATGCCCGGCTAATTTTTCTATTTTTAGCAGAGACAGGGTTTCACCATGATGGCCAGCCTGGTTTCGAACTCCTAACCTCAAGTCATCTGCCCACCTCAACTTCCTAAATTGCTGGGATTACAGGTGTGAACCACCGTGCCCAGACAGATTTCTCCTAACTGGATATTCTGGTTTCTAGCCAGGGTCTCCCAGAACCCCATCTAGGCCACTACCCACGTGTTAGCCACTCTGCCCCCTCAGCTCTGTGAGAAGAATTGCGCAAAGCAGGTGATATGAGAATGGGCTGCATGACTGAAAGGTGATCTGGGTGCAAGTGTTCTATCCCCAGGGTGGGATACCATGCTGGAATCCTACCAGGTGTACAGGAAAGACTGTAATCCCATGTGAAGGAGCTGGGACCTGGAACGAGACTTCCTGGGTCTAATCCCAGCATCAGCCCTGGATGTCAGCTGCCATGAGCGTGAAATGATCATCCTGGCCCGCAGCAGGAGCTCAGTGAAACAAAGCCCCTTCCAGAAGCAGATCGGCCAGTTGAGCCTGTGAGCCATCCCTGCATGGGGCCAGCAGGCGCAGCACAACCAGTTTTTGTTTGTTTGTTTTGTTGTGTTTTGTTTTTGAAAAGGAGTCTTGCTCTGTCACCCTGGCTGGAGTATAGTGGCATGATCTCAGCTCACTGCAACCTCCCCCTCCCAGGTTCAAGCAATTATCCTGCCTCAGTCTCCTGAGTAGCTGGAATTACAGGCATGTGCCACCACGCCCAGATAATCTTTTTATATTTTTACTAGAGACAGGGTTTCACCATGTTGGCCAGGCTGGTCTCAAACTCCTGACCTCCGGGGACCCATCCACTTCGGCCTCCCAAAGTGCTGGGATTACAGCACAGGCAGTTTTTGGCCCCTGCCCCCAGGCCTTCCAAAGGCTGAGTGAGAGTGAGTGGGGATCAGAGCGTGTCCTTGCTCTCTCCATGCCTTCATTGCTGCTGAGTCAATGGTTTTGTCCGTCCATCTGTTCCCTATCTGGGACTTCAGGAGCAGTCCTGCAGTGGTGGCTTCCCCCTCTACTGCCACACAGGAATAAGGAAGTAATGACTCTTCTTATGACAGAGGCTGTCAACAGGCCTGGGGCCCCCAGGGTTTGGGAAGTCCCTGGCAAAGCTGGGGCAGAGGGCTCCAGTGTCCCCACCCCCACCTACTGCCTGTATGAGTCTGCAGTGATTTCAGCTTCAATGACCATGAAGTCTGCCATGAGGGAGGCCTCTGCCACGTGGTCCATTCTGGATGCCGGACCTTTCCCCTTATCAGCCCCATCCAGCTGTTTAATCGCATTATTAAGGAAGCTGTTGTTGCTGTGGAAACTGTGTGGGTGATGGCGGGGGAGGGGGCTGTGGGCTCAGCTCTCATTTCCCAGTAGTGCTCTTCAGAGTGGGAATGAGAGGAGAGCCTTGAGAAGGGATCGTCCATCCTGCCCTGCAGGGATTCAGGGAGTGTGATGGGGTCCAGGGAATAACCTTCACTGGCCCTGTCCTCACCTTCATTTTACACATAACTTTGAGTTGGAGACCCTCCTGGGTGCCAAGAACTGTGGCGTTGGTGCCAGGGAGAGAACACGCTGTGTTCCTGGGCATGAAGCTGCAGAGGCTGGGGCTGGAGTTGGCTCCCTCCATTTATCTATTCATTTGTTTATTTATTCTTTTGTTCAATAGATGGTTATTGAGTACCTTCTCTGTGCCAGGCACTGCTCTAAACAGCAGGAAATACCATCAACTGCAGAGTACAGAGCTAAAGAATCTGTCTTCGTGGAGCATATACTCTAGTGGGAAGAGGCAGTAAAACAATAAATGTCATAAAGGCCAGGTGTGGTGGCTCACACCTGTAATCCCAGCACTTTGGAAGGCTGAGGCAGGAGGATCACTTAACCCCAGGAGTCCCAGACCAACCTGGGCAACAAAGTGAGACCCCATCTCTACAAAACAATTTCAAAAATTATAAAATAAGTGACTCACATCTATAGTATGGTAGAAGGTGGCTAAGGGCTATGGGAAAATAGAACAGGCTAAGAGGAATGGGGAGCAGGGACAGGTCGGGGGTTGGGTAGTGAGTTATAGTTTTGATTAGTAAGGTCAAGGTGGACCTCCAGGAGAAGGTGAGATCTGTGCAAAAAGTCACAGGTGATGAGGGCATGAGGCATGTGGATATCCAGGGATAGGGCTGCTGCCCCTGGCAGGAGTAGGCCTGGAGGGTTTGAGAACCAGCCTGGCAGCCACTGGGGCTGGCGCAGTCAGAGAGGAGAGGTGGGGAGATGCGGTCGATTCTGGGTCTATCAGGGTGCACAAGGTGAAGGCCAAGTGCGGTGGCTCATGCCTATAATCCCAGCACTTTGGGAGGCCGAAGCAGGAGGATCACTTGAGCTCAGAAGTTCGAGACCAGTCTGGGCAACATAGTGGGACCCCATCTCTACAAAAAAATAAAAAATTAGCTGTGCGTGGTGGCACATACCTGTAGTCCCAGCTACTCAAGAGGCTAAGGCAGGAGGATCGCTTCAGCCAAAGAGGTCAAGGCTACAGTGGGAAAAAAAAAAAAAAAAAAAAAAAGAACAGTTGAATGTGGCACTGTCATGTCATTCAACCTGTAATTAGAAGGTAGAGTGGACAGGGTTTGCTGAGAGACTGGATGTGGGATGTGAGAGAAAGAAGAATCAGGGGCAACTGCAAGGATTCTGGCCTGGGAAGGGAGACGGGAGGAAGGAGCCGCCATCCCCGGGCCAGGCAAGCTAGAGAGGCGAGGATGGCCAAGAGTTCAGTTCTGGACGTGTTGTGTATGACATGTCCCATAGATGTCCTGGCTCGGGGTCTGGAGTGAACCAAATAGGGAATCCGGGGCAAGGGCCTGTGTGGGCAGGTGCCTCCGCCTCCTGGGGAGGGCTCTGCCCAGCCAGGACATGCTTATCTCAAGGAAAGGAGCCCAGACTGGATGCCCTTGAGGGTCAAAGCAGCCACCCAGTTCTCACAGCCCCAAGATCCCCTGGTTGTTGCCACAGAGCAGGTGTCTGTGAAACTGAAACATGGGCCGGACGGCTGGAGGCTCCATCCCCCGCTTCCCTAAGTGTTGTCTCGTTGCCATCGAGGTGCTTTGCTGTTCATTCTCCCCACCTTCTCCCCACTGTGGGGAGGTGACCGGATGCTGTCATTACTCCCATTACTTACGGGTGGAGACTGAGGTTCAAGGACACGAAGGTGCTCACCAACTGTTGCACGGCTCAAAAGTGACAGAAGTCATCCTGGATCCTCTGTGTCCGGGTTGGGTTCTTCCTGTGGCCACTCCCCACCCACCTTACAGAGCCATGCCACCGGCCTGCAAGCACACACAGCGATTCCCACCATGTCCCCACGCCTGGGCTCCTGTCCTCAACATGCACACTGCCTTGTGAGTCAATGGCCCTGTGTGGCATCACAAAGCCTGGGTGCCTGTCCCGGCCACACACTGTCAGGTATCCTTGAACTTTGTCGCCAAAGTGGGTGTAGTTTCTCTTTTGTACACTGGGCCTAACAGTGCCCCTCCTATATGCCTGTGGAAGTTGTTCTGAGACAATATCCAGATAACAACTAGGTAAGTGCAGTAATAAAATGCCAGAGAAACATTAAGGGTCTTTATTTTCCTCACCTAACTGGCTGTCAGGGAAAAGCAAGCAAAGGTCAGAGGCTGGGGTGCCCCAGAGAGGCCCTGTGTAGGTGAGGCTCCGGCTGGGCCCAGAGAAATGGGATGTACACTCCAGGCCCAGAGACCTGAAGATCTGGGTTCAGGGCAGCTTTGGGACAGGCTATCTGGATGGCAACTAACTGGGGTACCTGACCAGGCCTAGAGGTGTATCCTATGACCCAGATTCCAGCCCTGGGCCAGCATGTCAGAGACTCAGCAAGAGTAGGTGGGTCCTTGGCTCACACTGTTTGAGCAACCACTGAATACTGAATAGGACTCTAGAATACAAGATGTATGTGGTACACCTTCTGCCCACCTGGGCCTTCAGCGAAATGCCCCCAGGCAGCATGTCCCTGACTACATGCTCCACAGAGCTGGGACAGGTCTGCCCGATGTGCCACTGTATCCACGGAACCCAGCCCACTGCCTGACTCACCAAGGCCCTCAGCAAGCATCGGCAAGAGTGATGCTCCAGGGAAGGGGATCTCTCTAGAAGGAAGGGTGCTCAAGATGAAGAGGGTGGGTTTTCAGCCAGGCCCGCCACCCCTCCCTGGAGTGGTTAGGTTAGGATTTTGACAAGTGGTAAAAAGAGGGACTAGGTTGAGCAAAGGGGTAGGAGCAAGAATCTCAGAGCAGATTTAGGATGAAGTGAGTTGGCTGTGGGGGAAGGGAGCAATGGGAAAGGAGGTGGGAGGAGATGCCATGAGGGGGTCTTGAGGGCCAGGCTGGGTGCTAGCATGTGACTTCATGAGCAGCAGGAGTCATTGTAGGTTTGTGGGCATGAGGCAAGGGGCACAAAGCAGTATTTTGGGAAGAGCCATCTCACAGGTGGACAGGGGCACTGGAGGGCAGAGGTCTGCCCCAGATGGGATTAAGAAGGGAAGGTGGGCCAGGCACAGTGGCTCATGCCTGTAATCCCAGCAGTTTGGGAGTCTGAGGTAGGCAGATCACAAGGTCAGGAGTTCGAGACTAGCCTGACCAACATGGTTAAACCCCGTCTCACTAAAAATACAAAAATTAGCCAGACGTGGTGATGCACGCCTGTAATCCCAGCTACTCAGCAGGCTGAGGCAGGCGAATCACTTGAACCCGGGAGGCGGAGGTTGCAGTGAGCTGAGATGGCACCACTGAACTCCAGCCTAGGCAACAGAGCGCCAGCCTAGGCAACAGAGCGAGACTCTTTCCAAAAAAAAAAAAAAAAAAAGGGAAGGCAGGTTGGGAAAGGAAGCAGGGTGTGCAGATCACTACCCTTCCATGAGTTGTTTTCTTAAGATGCTAGAACTTGGCCAGGCATGGTGGCTCACCCCTGTAATCCTAGCACTTTGGGAGGCTGAGGCTGGTGGATCACTTGAGGTCAGGAGTTCCAGACCAGCTTGGCCAACATGGTGAAACCCTGTCTCTACTAATAATACAAAATTTAGCTGGGTGTGGTAGCGTGCACCTGTGGTCCCAGCTACCTGGAAGGCTGAGGCAGGAGAATTGCTTGAACCCCAGAGGTGGAGGTTGCAGAGAGCCGAGATCATGCCACTACACTCCAGCCGGGGTGACGGAGTGAGACTCCATCTCAAAAACAAAACTAAACAAAAACAAAAACAAAAAATTAGCCTGGCGTAGTGGCGCGTGCCTGTAATTCCAGCTACCCAGGAGGCTGAGGTGGGAGAATCACTTGAACCCTGGAGGCGAGGTCACAGTGAGCCAAGGTTGCACCACTGCACTCCAGCCTGGGTGACAGAGCGAGACTCGGCCTCAAAACAAAAACAAAAACAAAAATTAACCAGGCGTGGTGGTACATGCCTGTAATCCCAGCTACTCAGGAGGCTGAGGCACAAGAATCACTTGAACATGGGAGGCAGAGGTTGCAGTGAGCTGAGATCGTGCCACTGCACTCCAGCCTGGGCAACAGAGCAAGACTCCATCAAAAAAAAAAAAAATTGATGGGAGAACTCAGAACTCAAGCATACAGATGATTCAACAGTTCGCATAGCCAGATATTTCAAGGCCAGCTGTGGACTTTGAATGCTGTAGTAAAATGTTTGAACTTTGCCTTCTAGGCAGTAAGCAGCTACTGAAAATTTAGAGGGATGTAATAATACTATTATTCTTTCTTTCATTCATTTATTCAATAAACATGTGTGTGTGTGTGTGTATGTATATATATATATATATATATATATTTTTTTTTTTTTTTTAAGAGTCCAGGTCTTGCTCTGTTGCTCAGGCTGGAGTACAGTGGCATAATCATGGCTCACTGCAGCCTCAAACTCCTGGGCTCAAGAAATCCTCCCGCCTCAGCCTCCTCGTAACTGGGATTACAGGTGCCTGTCACTAGACCAGGCTAATTTTTTAAATTGTTGTAGAGACGGGGTCTTGCTATGTTGCCCAGGCTGGTCTCAAACTCCTGGCCTCAAGTGATGCTCCTGCTTTGGCCTCTCAAAGCACTGGGCAATGTACCTGGTCTAGGATACATAGATAAATAAAATAAAGGTTCTTCCCTTCAAAGAGCTTACATGTCAGCAAATAAAGGAAAAGATGAGAGAAAATATAATAAATTAGTAAATTATATATCATGTCAAAAGGTGATAGGTGCTATAGAGAAAAGAAAAAGCGGAGAAGGGTGGGAGAATTGGGAATACAGGGGTGGGACACAGGTGGCAGTATTAAACAGGATGGTCAGGGTAGGCTTCGTTGAGAAAGAAAGACTTAAGGATGTCTGGGGGAGGAGTGTTCCAGGGGGAGAGAAAAGCAAGCACAAAGGCCCTGAGACAGGGGCAGCAAGTGCGTTCAGAAACAGCAAGGAGGCCCGTGGCTGGAGTGAAGCAGGAAAGGCAGGGAGAGGGTCATGGGTTGGGGGAAGGGACATTGTGCAGGTCCTTGCAGGCTATTGTAGGGTGTATGGAGTGAAGATGTCAAGTCAGCAGTTAGATATGGAGCTGGAGATTTGGGGAGCAATGAACTGGAGAGATAGACTTGAAAGTCATTGGCATATAGATGGTATATCATATGAGACTGTGTGGGATTGCCAAGAGGGTGAGTGCAGATAAGAAGGAGGCAGAGAAGAGGAAAGGACTGAGCTCCGGGACCCTCTCGCACCAGGCAGGGGAATCAGCAAAGAGACTGTGATGGCATGGCCAGAAAGGAAGGGGAAGACCACATAGGATCTGGGCCCCCAGGGAATCTGAAGGGAAGAGACCAGAAGTCCATGGCAATTGCTCATGAAGAGGTGAGGACCTGGCCAAGGGGCCAGATGGGAGGAACCAGATAAGAGATATTATCATCCTGATGTTACCCTTAAAGAAACCAAGGCCCAGAGAGGCGAGAGGTTAAGTACCTTGGCCAAGATCACACAGCTTAAGTGTGACTTCTTTTTTTTTTTTTTTTGAGACGGAATCTCCCTCTGTCACCAGGCTGGAGTGCAGTGGCACAATCTCGGCTCACTGCAACCTCCGCCTCCTGGGTTCAAACGATTCTCCTGCCTCAGCCTCCTGAGTAGCTAGGATTACAGGTGCCTGCCACCACGCCCAGCTAATTCTTGTGTTTTTAGTAGAGACAGGGTTTCACCATGTTGGCCAGGCTGGTCTCGAACTCCTGACCTCATGATCTGCCCACCTCTGCCTCCCAAAGTGCTGGGATTACAGGTGTGAGCCACTGCGCCCAGCCAAGTGTAAGTTCTTTTAAGCTATGTGACCTTGGCCAAGGTGCTTAACCTTTCCCTGCCAAGTCTCAAACACCTCTTTGTCCAGCTACTATGCTTCCATCAAGAATCAAGAGGACCTAGGTCCCCATAGGTGTCAGGGTAGCTGGGAGAATGGTGATGCCCTTGGCAGAGGCAGGCAAGGCCAAAGGAAGGGCTGGTCCTGGCAGGGAGTGAAGGATCTTGGTTTGAGAGGTATTGAATATGAGGTGGCTGCAGACAGACGGTGATGCCATCTGAGAGGCAGCAGGAAGTAGGGGCCGAGGCTCAGGAGGTGATTTGAGCTGTTGATCTGGATTTGTGACTCCTCGGGACAGTCTGTGAACAATGATGAGAGAGAGCACCGAGGACCAAGGTCAGAACTTGGGGACTAGGGCCCATGTCCGCAGGGTGAACTAGAAGGAAGATAAGGAGACAGCAAGGAATGCTTGCCAACAAACCAGGAAACCGGGAAAGAGTAGTTTCCAAGAGATGGGGGAAGCCCACACTGTTGCAGGGAGGTCCTGCATAAAGTCTGAAACGGGTCTATTTAATTCGCCCTTGAAGGCTGGGCATGGTGTCTCACGCCTGTAATCCTAGCACTGTGGGAGGCCAAGGTGGGTGGATCACCTGAGGTCAAGAGTTTGAGAACTAGCCTGGCCAACATGGCAAAACCCCGTCTCTACTAAGAATACAAAAATTGGCCAGGCGCGGTGGCGGGAGCCTGTAATCCCAGCTACTTGGGAGGTTCAGGCAGGAGAATCACCTGAACCCCAGAGGCAGAGGTTGCAGTGAGGCGAGATCACACCACTGCACTCCAACCTGGGAGACAGAGCAAGACTCTGCCTAAAAGAAAAAAAAAATTGTAGTTGGAGGGAGTTCTGGTTCTATAGGGTGGATTGAACACAAGATTTTATCTCCAGTCCTTCCTGATTTTCCCTCAAAATGACAGTAAGGAATTAAAAATGTAAACCTACAAGGACAAAGAGAAGAGGAGACAACAGGAGGCAAGATATTGACACCTTTTTGGAAAGTGAGAAACAGGTCAAGGAGTGATCACTGACACAGCAGAGAACAACTGAAACCAAAGGCCATTTGGAGTCTGTAAAAGCTCGGGGATTGGAGGGCTGAAGGAGGCAAGGGGAAGAGCAGGGCTGAAAGCAGGGGCTGCTAGGAGAATGCATAAGGAGAGATGAAACACCCGAGTTACTTACCCATCCCCTCTTAAAGCCAGGCAAATTCCAGCCACCTCACAGAAGACCAGCAGTTTATTCTGTGGAATTAAGTAAAAGTCTGCATACTGAAGGATAGAACCCTCAGCCCTCATTCCTAAATTGGCCCCGGAGAAAAGACCTCCAGATTCTTCCAGTTGTTGGGGGAGTCTTCCCTAAAGGACCAGGTTCCTACTTGATCACTCTGCAGTGAAGCCCCGCAGCCAATAAGCTTGGTCCTCGGTACTCTGTCTTCAGTAGCGCTTTCTTGGTCCTTGGTTCTTGGTACTCTCACTCATCATTGTTCACAGATCGTCCTGAGGAGTCACAGATCCAGTCCCAAATCCACCTGCCCCCAACAAACAGAGCAGCCAACTCTTTAGTGTCTTACTCCAAAGTATTGAGACAGCCAAGCTGCAAGTCACCACAGGCCAGGCGTAGTGACTCACGCCTGTAATCCCAGCACTTTGGGAGGCCGAGGCAGGTGGATCACTTGAGGTCGGGAGTTCGAGACCAGCCTGGCCAACATGGCAAAACCCCATCTCTACTAAAAATACAAAAATTAGCTGGGCATCGTGACACATGCCTGTAATCCCAGCTACTCAGGAGGCTGAGGCAGGAGAATTGCTTGAACCTTGGAGGCAGAGGTTGCAGTGAGCTGAGATCGCACCACCGCACCCCAGCCTGGGCAACAGAGTGAGACTCCATCTCAAAAAAAAAAAAAAAAAGTCACCACACATTTGAGGAAAATTTGTTAAAATTTAAAAACTTTAGACAAATTAAATTTAGCAGAGTTTATTTGAGCAAAGAGCAATTCATGATTCAGCCAGCATCCTGAACCAGTAGAGGTTCATAGAGTTTTACCACCCAGCAATATGGGCAGGCGGTATTAGTAGACAGAAAAAGGAATTGATGTATAGAAACAGCGTGATTGGTTACAGATCATAATTTGCCTTATTTGGGCATGGTGCAGTGAGGGTTTGCCTTATGTGGACATGTTCTGATCAACTGGCAGCTTGTGATTGGCTGAAAATTCTGCTATATTTGACTGCAGCTTGGTTGCTTATTGTAAGAATATACTCTCAAGTTACGTTGCAGTTTATTTACATATTGAATTAGGCTACAGTCCACTATGTATGGAGTCAGGTTTATGCCTGGGTGACAGAGTGAGACTTTGTTAAAAAAAGAAAAGAGAGGAGAGGAGAAAGATGAGGGGAAGGGAGGGGAGTGGAGGGGAGGGAAGGAAAGGAGAAAGAAAGGAGGAAGGAAGGGAGGGAGGGGAGTGGAGGGGAGGGAAGGAAAGGAGAAAGAAAGGAGGAAGGAAGGGAGGGAGGGAAGGAAGGAAGGAAGGAAGGAAGGAAGGAAGGAAGGAAGGAAGGAAGGAAGGGAGGGAGGGAGGGAGGGAGGGAGGGAGGGAGGGAGGGAGGAAGGAAGGAAGGAAGGAAGGACACACAGCACATAAAACAAATTTTTTTCGTAGGATTACAGGTCACTGTGAACAATAACCATTCATTAAAAGACTTTGGAGGCATCCACAAAAAGTTACATAGTTGTAGAAAAAGCTTAGCTCTTTTAATAGCGAGTTCTCAGTTTTCTTCAGTGATCAAAAACCTAACAAAGACAGCATGAAGCACAGGAAATTATCTGGGTAGAACACAGAATCTTTGTTTTCTAGGCCAATTACCTAAAGAGAAAGAAAACCCTTTTACAATTTCCTATTATGATGAGACCAATAATCTAAGAACACCGTGTTGTTTTAATGGAGAGAACCAAATTCTAGTTTTGCATCACTGTAATTTTGATATTAATACTAGCTCTTATCGCCCAGTCTGGAGAGCAATGGTGCAATCTCCACTCACTGCAACCTCCACCTCCAGGGTTCAAGCGATTCTCCTGTCTCAGCCTCTCAAGTAGCTGGGATTACAGGCACACACACCACGCCCAGCTTATTTTTTGTATTTTTAATAGAGATGGGGTTTCACCATGTTGACCAGGCTGGTCTCGAACTCCTGTCCTCAAGTGATCCACCCGCCTCCGCATCTCAAAGTGCTGGGATTACAGGCGTGAGCCACCGCACCCGGTTGCTAACTTTTATTCTTAAAAAACTTATAAATAATTACCTCCTAATCTTAGCCAGCTTGGTCACACATAAAATTTCTTTCACAAGAGTCATCTGCCACAAACCTCCCACAACTTTCATATCCATTCACTTTTTGTTCTATACTTTTCCTCTTCTCATTTTCTAAAAATCAGTCATTTCACTTTAGGATAAAATTTATTCTCTTTTTCCCTTATCAGAACAAAACATCCTCACATCTTATAGCTTTTCCTTAGCTTCCTTTGTATATTTCTTTTCTATATATTTCTTTTTCTTAGCTTCTTTGTATATTTTCATATCGAGTTTCCCCCTTATTGTTTCTAGTAATTGTAGGTACATATATTAGATGTAGTAGGTACATATATTATGTAATACACATACATATATTAGAATTCTTTTTTTTTTTTTTTTTGAGACGGAGTCTCGCTCTGTCGCCCAGGCTGGAGTGCAGTGGCTGGATCTCAGCTCACTGCAAGCTCCGCCTCCCGGGTTCACGCCATTCTCCTGCCTCAGCCTCCCGAGTAGCTGGGACTACAGGCGCCCACCACCTCGCCCGGCTAGTTTTTTGTATTTTTTTAGTAGAGACGGGGTTTCACCGTTTTAGCCAGGATGGTCTCGATCTCCCGACCTCGTGATCCGCCCGTCTCGGCCTCCCAAAGTGCTGGGATTAAGGCGTGAGCCACCGCGCCCGGCCTTAGAATTCTTAAACCTGGCCAGGCGCAGTGGCTCACGCCTGTAATCCCAGCACTTTGGGAGTCCGAAGTAGGCAGATCACTTGAGGGCAGAAGTTTGAGACCAGCCTGGCTGACATGGTGAAACCTTGTCTCTACTAAAAATACAAAAATCAGCTGGGTGTGGTGGCAGGCACCTGTAATCCCAGCTACTGGGGAGGCTGAGGCAGGAGAATCGCCTGAACCCAGGAGGTGGAGATTGCAGTGAGTTGAGATTGCGCCACTGCACTCCAGCCTGGGTGACAGTGCGAGACTCCGTCTCAAAAAAAAAAAAAAGAATTCTTAACCCTTAGTGACCTTAATTTCCATGGAAATTAGAAAGTAAGCCTTTGTGAATTGTGTGTCACACCAGCAATCTGTAGATTGGTAAATCTATGAACCATAATTTCTAGAAGCATGAGCTTTCTCATAGTACAATTTGTCAGTGTAGAATATGTTTATCAATGATCCAAAATGTCTTTAGTCGCCCTGTAATAATAAACTGTAAAGGAGGCAAAAAATCATTTATATCCCTTTAGGTTTTTTGTTTTGCGAGGCCTGGAAACTAAATTGTTGTTTGTACAGATTTCCCTCCTCCTCAACTTTCTATTCTTGATGCTAAGAGTGTTAAAACTGTCTGGTGACTGAGTATGGTGGCTCACGCCTGTAATCCTAGCACTTTGGGAGGCTGAGGCAGGTGGAACACTTGACCTCAGGATTTCAAGACCAGCCTGGGTAACATGGTGAAACCCCTGTCTACAAAAAATACAAAAATCTGCTGGGTGTGATAGCTTGCACCTGTAGTCCCAGACACTTGGCGGGGCTGAGGCAGGAGGATTGCTTGAGCCCAGGAGGCAGAGGTTGCAATGAGCCGAGATCTTGCCACTTGCACTCCAGAGTAGGTAACAGAGACCCTGTTTCAAAAAAGTAATAATAAAACCTTCTGGTATAGGAAGGACATCTTTTACCTGGGAATTTTATCTTACTTACATTCATTGTATTCACTTATTTTCAACACTTATGCTTGGATTGCCTGTAAAGATGAGATAATAAACAACTAGTCATCATTTTGTTTTTCTTGCTGACAAATTTTATAATAAAAAGACAACATAAGCTTGTTTTACCAGTAAACCTAGATAGGAAATCATGCATCTGTACGACATTTAATCCCAAAAACTATGAAAACATGTCTGTTTTAATCAAACCAACAATATTCTTATTTGCCAAAGATTACCCAAGTCAGGTGAGCTGCAAAAGTATTTGAGGTAGTTCTTAATTTTCTGAAAGAATACTTCATTTGTATAAGCACTTATTTTTCTTAAAGTCAACAAAATAGAGCTCTTTTATAATTTAATTTTGAAGCATTAAAAGGAGATAGAAACTATGATACCTATATCATACATACAGACATATATAAATGTAAACAGCAACGGATCTTATAGCTTTCATTTAAATATCTTAGCCATGTTCCGGGTACAATAATATAAAACTCCTGAATGTATTAAAGAATATCTGGATCCAAATTGTTCTTCTGGCCAATGGAACAAGATTTCTTGCCCAGATGGCTAAAGCTTTTGAATAAGATTTGTAAAGGGACTTTTAAGATTTTTTTTTCATTTGATTTCTGTAAGGAACCTTATAAAGAGGCAATTTTTTATTCATTTAATCTTTTAGATGCCTCTGTGTACCAATTAAAGAATGCATCCCATTGCTTTTGTGGCATTTTTGAACCTTTCTTTTCTAATGCACCTTGCAAGTGAACAGTTTTATCTAGGTCAAAATTTTCCCTCTGTGGCCACTGTAACTCTTAAGTTGTCCTCAGCAAAGTTAACCCATTTTTCCAAAAATACACATGTTCCTCATAATTATTGCTCATAAAGTTAGCCACTGTCCCAGAAAGTGGCGTCTCAGACTCCTGGAGTCCCAGACTCCTTAGATTTGGAGGAGCTCACTTTCAAAAGGCACCTGCCTGAGGCTTTTAACTAGATCCATCTCAGTTAATTATCAGATCTGATTTGCTCCTGGACCCAGTCCTGTCTAAGAATTGTTCAAATAAACTTGGAGAACTCAAAACACAAATTCCTGAAGCTTGGAATCTGAGATAGAACTCACCCATGACCTCCAATTGCTACAAGAGAAAAACTGGCACAATGAGCCCTGTCAGGTACCCTTACTTGGTCACTCAATGCTCCTGACGGTCACTGGATTTCTACTTCAGATCCCACTTCTGACACCAATCTGTTAAAAGGAAAGCTTTAGGCCAGGTGTGGTGGCTCACGCCTGTAATTCTAACACTTTGGGAGGCCAAGGTGGGTGAATCACCTGAGGTCAGGAGTTCAAGACCAGCCTGGCCAACATGGTGAAACCCCGTCTCTACTAAGAATACAAAAATTAGCCAGGCATGGTGGCGGGCACCTGTAGTCCCAGCTACTCAGGAGGCTGAGGCAGGAGAATTGCTTGAAGCCAGGAGGTGGTGGTTGCAGTGAGCCAAGATCTCACCATTGCACTCCAGCCTGGGGGCCAAGAGCGAGACTCCGTCTCAAAAAAAAGAAAAAGAAAAAAGAAAAGCTTTAGACAAATTTAGCAGAGTTTATTTGAAAAAATAAGCAAATCATGAATTGAGCAGCATCCTAAACTAGTAAAGACTCGGCTGGGCATTGTGGCTCACACTTGTAATCCCAGCACTTTGGGAGGCTGAGGCAGGCAGATCACCTGAGGTCAGGAGTCCAAGACCAGCCTGGCTAACATGGTGAAACCCCATTTCTACTAAAAATAGAAAATATTAGCTGGGCATGGTGGCACACACCTGTAATCCCAGCTACTCAGGAGGCTAAGGCAGGAGAATGGCTTGAACCCGGGAGGCGGAGGTTGCAGTGGGCCAAGATTACACCATTGCATTCCATCTTGGGCAACAAGAGTGAAACTCCATCTCCAAAAAAAACAAAAAACAAAAAACAAAAAAAAACCACCTAAACCAGTAAAGGCTCGAAGAACTCCACCTGACTATGTGGTCAAATAGTACTTACAGACAGAAAAAAAGTAACATATAGAAATAGCCTATTCACAACTTGAAATTTGCCTTATCTGGACAGGTCTAAGCAGTCTGTAGTCTGCGATTGGCTGAAAGCTCAGTTGCAGTGATTGGCTGAGACTCAGCTACTTGTTACAAGAAATTCTCATGTCAGGTTTGTTTACATATTAAGCTGGGTGTCAGTTCACTATGTATGGAGGCAGCTTTAAGCCAAATTTAATCTAATTTAACACCTCCAGCTTGAAAGACAAAACTAAACCAAATCAACAAAGAAACAGAAAAAAGAAAATTCAATGATTTATGTGCATGCATAACTTTGATAAAAATAAAAATGATAATTATTTAAATTGGCAATTAGAAAATAGATAGCTATATCCTCGGGTAACAGATGTCTCTAGGTGGATGAGATTGTGGGTGGTTTTTCTTGTTGTTGATATTTTCTGTGCATCTCTAAAAAAACATCTAATGCTTTGCAAAGAACATAAGAAACAGATTAGTACCTTGGTGGCCTTGGAGGAAACAATCTCAATAAAACATGTGTTTATTAATGAATGTATTCCCCCATCCCTTTCCAAAAAAGTTCATAGGTGTAGTTATAGTAAAAAGTAACAGGCAGTCTTGTCAGAGCCAGCAAGGTAACCCACCATCCTGGTTTGCCCAAGACCAGGCAGTTTCCCAAGACGCTGGACTTTCAGTGCTAAAACCAGAGACGTCCCATCCATACTGGAAAAGTTGATCACTCTAGTCTGTGTAATTTGCAAAGACTCTCCATATCCCTTGGTTCCTACGAATCTCAAATCCACCCGGTGAGGTCCAGGTGGGTCAGTGGATGGTCACCTCCATTTCAGAAGAGAGGCAGCTAAGGCTCAGGGAAGCTCCCTATCCCTGACCCAGAAAAAGCCTTAGGAGAAAGTGATCTTTTAAACTATGTGCATATATCACTTTGATAAAATTAAAAATTCGTGGCTGGGCACGGTGGCTCACCCCTATAATCCCAGCACTTTGGGAGGCCGAGACCGGCGGATCACGAGGTCAGGAGATCGAGACCATCCTGGCTAACCCAGTGAAACCCCGTCTCTACTAAAAAATACAAAAAACTAGCGGGCGAGGCGGCGGGCGCCTGTAGTCCCAGCTACTCGGGAGGCTGAGGCAGGAGAATGGCGTGAACCCGGGAGGCGGAGCTTGCAGTGAGCTGAGATCCGGCCACTGCACTCCAGCCTGGGCGACAGACCGAGACTCCGTCTCAAAAAAAAAAAAAAAAATTAAAAATTCGTTTTAAAAAAAGAGTGAGGGCTGGGCACGGTGGCTCACCCCTATAATCCCAGCACTTTGGGAGGCCGAGGCCGGCAGATCACGAGATCAAGAGATCGAGACCATGCCGGCCAACATGGTGAAACCCTGTCTCTACTAAAAATACAAAAAGTAGCTGGGCGTGGTGGTGCGCGCCTGTAGTCCCAGCTACTAGGGAGGCTGAGGCAGGAGAATCGCTTGAACCCAGGAGGTGGAAGTTGCAGTGAGCCAAGATGATACCATTGCACTCCAGCCTCTGGGCAACAGAGTGAAACTCAGTCTCAAAAAAAAAAAAAAAAAAAAAAAAAAAAGTGGGAATCCAGAATAATAGAAAGAAAATCAGCCTGGGAGGGATGAACTGCAAATCATCCTGGGAGGGATGAACTGCAAAGGACCATGAGGTAACATGGGAGCAGTTTTGCAGGTGTATACAACTGTCAAAACTCACTGATTGTACACTTTAAATGGGCACAAGTTTTTGTTGCTCTTAAATTATGCCTCAATTAGAGAGAGAGAGAGAGAGAGAGAGAATATAAGGAAATGGGAGCAGTCATGGCATCCTTGGAGAACTCTCAAGGACGACAACTTCTCATTTGTGTATTTGGTCTCTTACCTCCTCACCTGTCTTCCACTCCACCCGTGTCTCTGATGGAACGTCTCTCTAGCTAAGCCATCTTCCTCAAGAGAGCCCAATTCTCTGTGGGGCTGCCACAGCACTAAACTGTTCTCTCTGTCCCCAGGACTCCAACCTGTCTGTGCACACAGACAACCCGGACCTCACTCCCTGCTTCCAGAACTCCCTGCTGGCCTGGGTGCCCTGCATCTACCTGTGGGTCGCCCTGCCCTGCTACCTGCTCTACCTGCGGTACCATGGTCGTGGCTACATCATCCTCTCCCACCTGTCCAGGCTCAAGACGGTCAGTGGCCCAGGGATCTCCTACCGATGGGGCTGGGCCCTGGGGATTCTGTTTTTATTTTTTAATTAAATTTAATTAATTAATTAATTAATTAATTTAGAGACAGTCTCACTCCGTCACCCAGGCTGCAGTGCAGTGGCATGATCTTGGCTCACTGCAACCTCTGCCTCCTGGGTTCAAGCGATTCTCCTGCCTTAGTCTCCTGAGTAGCTGGGATTACAGGCATGTGCCACCACATGCCCAGCTAATTTTTGTATTTTTAGTAGAGATGGGGTTTTGCCGTGTTGGCCAGGCTGGTCTCCAACTCCTGACCTCAGGTGATCTGCCTCCCAAAGTGCTGGGATTGCAGATGTGAGCCACCGTGCCCAGCCAGGGTTCTGCTTTTAACGAGGCCCTCTCCCACCTCCTCGGCTGGACTAGGTTACCCAGTCTCACCTGACCTGCTTGGGGCCATGGGAATGTGACAACTGAGAATATATACAGCCAGCTGACATATTCCTCACTTGGGAAAGTTTAAGCAAGTTCAGCAACGCTCTCCCCACCCCAAACAAGCTTCTGGCCAGCTCCATTCCCGGACCTCAGTGCCAGTCCCAGGCAGGTCTAGTAGATTCTGGCGGCTTCAAGTAAAAAGACCCCTTCCCAGTGAGGACTGTCCTTGCCTCTGGGGATGAGGATTCCAATCTGTGCTCTCTTCACAGGTCCTGGGCGTCCTGCTGTGGTGCGTCTCCTGGGCGGACCTTTTTTACTCCTTTCATGGCCTGGTCCATGGCCGGGCCCCTGCCCCTGTTTTCTTCATCACCCCCCTGGTGGTGGGGATCACCATGGTCAGTGTGGGGCCCTGGGAAAGTGGATGGGGGAGGTCTCCAGTGGGTTGTGGACTGTGATAAGGAAACTGTGGGCTCTGAAGAGAGGGCTGGACACGTTGGGAGTGGGAAGAAGAAGGGGGTGGTCCCAGAAACTTCTGGTCATGTGGGATGGGGAGAAATGGAGGCAGGTCCAGATGTGTGTGTTCTGCCCGGGCCTCCCTGCCCTCCCTGCACAGCTGCTGGCCACCCTGCTGATACAGTATGAGCGGCTGCGGGGCGTACAGTCTTCGGGGGTCCTCATTATCTTCTGGTTCCTGTGTGTGGTCTGCGACATCATCCCCTTCCGCTCCAAGATCCTTTCAGCCAAGGCAGAGGTAAGGTCGGGGAGAGGGGAACCTGCCAGGTTTAGCCCTGATAGGAGGGTGACCTCAGCGTTCAAAGTCACTGCTGGATCCCAGGTCCCTCCCGGAGGCTTCAAGTACAAACACAATTGTGTTGTTCTCCACTTGCTGCATTTCTACCTGGAAGCAGGCTGAGGAGGGGCACCAGTGTAACACAGGAATGAGCAAAGATGCCACCACTGTTGGACCGTCATGTGAGGGTAGGGGGCTGTTCCACAGCACCCACCCAGCAAGTGCAATGTCTGACGTGGGTGTCAGTCAGTGTCCCTGTAATGAACACATGTGTGCAGACACGTGTGAAGAGTTCTGGTTTACCTAGAGGTCCCATTAGCACGTTCCCTTCCTTTCTTCCCGCCTCCTTCAGTTCCTGGCCTTCCTCTTGATCTTCAGTGGCTGTGATGTTGGGCTGGTGGGATGGAACACTGCAGGCCAACCTAGTGCCTCCCATTTCTCCATCTCAGCGGGAAGCAGGCAAGGAGAGTAGCTAAGAACATAGGCCCTGAACAACCCAATTGCTCCCCGTGTGGACTCGGGCAGGTCGCTGAAACCTTTGGAGCCTCATTTCCTTAATTGCAGAAAGGGCATCATGGGCTGTCCTGCCTGTAGGCTGGTGTCCCAGTTAGACAAGGTCATGTAGGTAAGGTGCTGGCACCACATCTGGCACAGGTGACACACCTGGTCCTCGCTGAACCAGAGCCCCCTTGTGATCCTTCCCCATCTCTCAGAGTCCTCTGAGTGGGGACCTGGAGGCCCCCAGGTACTGCCTTCTGCCCCAGAGAAGCCTGATGCCCCAAGGGACTCTGCAGGGCAGGAGCTGCAGGCCCAGGCTTTTCCAATGCTTCTGACGCCGCTCCACTCTCCCACCCAGGGCGAGATCTCAGACCCCTTCCGCTTCACCACTTTCTACATCCACTTTGCCCTGGTACTGTGTGCCCTCATCTTGGCCTGCTTCAGGGAGAAACCTCCATTTTTCTCCGCAAAGAATGTCGACCCTGTGAGTCTGCCATGGAGGGTGCGGGGGCTCCACAGCTCAGTCTTCAGCCCAGCTCTGACCAGCAGCCCCAAACCCCTCTAGCTCCTTTCAAAGTGGGAGAGAGGTCATCTCCACAATCTGTAAACTGGGGCTTGGAGCAGGAAGGAACAAGGGTCCCCTCCATTTCCCTACTCTGCTTTGAGAGGGTGGTGGGCACTCCTGATTCCCCCATCCTATTCTCTCGCCTTCTAGAACCCCTACCCCGAGACCAGCGCTGGCTTTCTCTCCCGCCTGTTTTTCTGGTGGTTCACAAAGTGAGTTGGCTCTTGCACCAGCCCGGGCCAGAGGGAGGGGAGGGATGGCAGGTGAGATGGAGGAAGGTGAGCAGGCCAGCAGTTTAGGGACCTGGCTGGCCACCTACCCCACCCCCCACTGCAGTGGGCACGGGTCAGATGAGGGTGGGGAAGTGGTCTGGGAGGGCGGCCGAATGCAGAGGCCTGGCCTGGCCCAGCGCCACCCCCAGGCTACAGGCCAGCTCTGCATCTGGCAGGCTGCGGGGACAGGCCCAGGAGGCTAGAAGAAGACTATCATTAGTTCTGAGCTCTTCTGTTTGTGATAAACTTGCAGCCTGCCATCTCCTTGGCTGCCCCTCAGAGCGGCTTGAGCAGGATAATTGTGTCTGTGACCTGGGTGACTGCTCATTAACCCCACAGCACTGAGGAAGCACCCGAGGCTGGGGCCGAATCTCCCAGGCCTTGTCCTCACCCAGGGCCCCAGCCAGAGTGGATTCCATCACCAGGGCCTGCGGTGGAGAAGAGATGGGGCACCTGGGGAGGAGGAGGAGAAGGGGATAGTGGTAGGAACTTAGGAGGGACAGCCAGTGACCTCCAGCCTGTTCGCTGAGGAAATGAAGGAGACACCTTTCATGGTCACAGTGCCTGAGGGAGACCCTCCCTTCTGGAGACCCTGGGGCCCTGGAGACACTGGCCTTTGGCTCCAGGCTGCTAAACCCTGACCCTCTGCGGGGCTGCCTACGGGCTTCACCTCTCCGCAGGATGGCCATCTATGGCTACCGGCATCCCCTGGAGGAGAAGGACCTCTGGTCCCTGAAGGAGGAGGACAGATCCCAGATGGTGGTGCAGCAGCTGCTGGAGGCATGGAGGAAGCAGGAAAAGCAGACGGCAAGGTGAGGCCCTCCCCCTGCCCGCAGCCCCACCACCCAGCCCCTTCGCTTACCCCAGGTCTCCTGCAGATGATGCTGGTAGACCTGGGAGGGTGGCATTCCTGGGGTGGGGAGCAGAGCAGGACCAGGTGATTTCTTGACAGCCTCAGGACCATTCTATGGGAAGCTTAGGCCTGGAAGGGGCTAGTTCTCCCAGCTCTGGTGGGGGCAGGAGAATGGCTGGCAGTTTGGAACACCTACTCCATCCCAGGTCCCATCCTAAGCATATAAATGAACTCACTTAATTTTTCAACAGCCCTAAAGAGTAGGTTCTAGTGTCCCTGTGTTACATATGGGGACAATGGGGCTGGGCGTGATGGCCCACACCTGTAATCCCAACACTTTGGGATGCCAAGGCAGGAGAATTGCTTGAGTCCAGGAGTTCAAGATAAGCCTGGGCAATATAGTGAGACCTGGTCTCTACAAAAAGTAAACAAAATGAGCCGGGCATGGTGGCATGCACCTGTAATCCCAGCGACTTGAGAGGCTGAGGTGGGAGGATCATTTGAGCCCGAGAGGTCAAGGCTGCAGTGAGCTGAGATTGTGCCACTGTACTCCAGTCTGGGCAATAGAGTGAGACCTTATCTCAACAACAACAGAAACAGATGGAGACACTGAAGCACAGAAATGTAACAGAGGACCTCCCAGGGTCCCCAGGTTGATGGTGACAGAGGTGGAATCCACATGGAGCTGGTTGGCCCCAGAGGTCCTCCTCGTATCACTGCACTACCTTGACTGACTGAAAGGGCTGATTCCAGGGTCAGGAGCCAGCATACCCCTGCCGAATTCTGCCTCCTCCTGTCTGGAGGCAGGGGCTGAATGAAATGATCTTCCCCTGAGGGGTCTTCCCACTGGCAGCCTCCTATCAAGGACCACAAACCTGTCTCTGGCCAACTGCCTCATCAAGAGAGCTGGGGCTCAGCATCATCCTTCCCCACCCAATTCTGACCCCAGGATTGAACCCTCCCTCCTCCCATCCACAATCCAGGCCTAGGAGTTCAATGTTTGCTCAGCCTGGAGCTTCTGGTTGTCACCAGCTGTTGGAGGAAACTGGGCCTGGGCGTGGTTAGCAGTATCCTGGTTTTCATAGCTTGGAGCCTCCAGGAAGACCTATGGGCCCCCAGTCTGCCTGCTGCACCCCCTCTCAGTCCCTCCATGCCACTCCACCCACTTCCTGTTCAGCTGCCCGGTGGCTGTGCCACCAGCCATCCTCGATCTTATCTCCCCTTCCCTCTTGGCATTCTCCCTGGAGCCAGCACTGGGGAGGCAGGGAGAGGGCCAGACGCAGGAGGATAGCTGGGTTTTAGAGCCCTTGTGGTAGCAGTCTGGCCACCCCTTCAGATGCTCTCTGGCAGCTGAGGACAGAGTCACTTGTGCAATTCTTATGCTGTCTATCCCCCTCCCAGCTCTGAGAGCCAAGAAAACAGCTCCCTCCTCCTCCTCACTCCTAGCCAACCCAGCCTAGCCCTTGGCTTCCTGGAGCCCCTGTCCCCATTCCTAACCCACTGCTTCTTCCTCCCCGGACCAGACACAAGGCTGCAGCAGCACCTGGGAAAAACGCCTCCAGCGAGGACGAGGTGCTGCTGGGTGCCCAGCCCAGGCCCCGGAAGCCCTCTTTCCTGCGGGCCCTGCTGGCCACCTTCGGCTCCAGTTTCCTCATCAGCGCCTGCTTCAAGCTGATCCAGGACCTGCTGTCCTTCATTAATCCGCAGCTGCTCAGGTCTGTCCACCCTCCGGCTCACTACAGCCCTACCCTGGGCAGCAGGGCTGGCTGGCTGGCCCAGAGGAAGGAACAACGTACAGTGAAAAGAACCCCAGACCAGGAACCAGGGAGGCTAGCTCCACTTTCCATATGACCCTTGGCAAGAGGCATTGCCTGACTTGTTTCCTCACTCACATTCAACTTAGAATTGCTGTGCATATCCTATGTGCCAGGCACCCTGGTGCGTACGTTAACAAGCATTGGGTCTTTAAACCTTCCCAACAATCCTATGAGGAATTGCCCCGTTCCCATGTCACAGATGAGAAAGCAGGAACTCAGAGAGGTGAACTGACTTGGCCAAGGGCACACAGCAAAGAAGGAATCGGGTCTGAGTCTAGGACTCTGAGCTCCAACTGCGGTGCTCTGTCCTCACCATTAGGCTTTAACATCTGTCTCGGGAGTGGCTTGGACTAGAATGAGCTCTCAAATGAGAAGGTGGGAAGGAGAGCTGCAGGGAGCTGAGTCCCCACCTCCTTGCCCCTCCGTGCATGCATTAATTTGTTCAGCAAACACTTATTGAACCTCCAGGGTACCAGAATGGTGCTTGATGCTAGGGATCTGAGGTCAGTAAGACAGGGTCCTGAGGTCTTATGGGAGAAACCAGCGTCTAAATCAATTAGAATTCAGTGGGGGGCGGAAGTGTTCTCAGGTGTCTGGAAAACCCCCAGAGGGGCAAAGAAGCCAGCCTGGGATGGAGCAGGGAGCGCCCACTGGCTCGGGAGATCAAAAAAATTTGGAGAGACAAGTAGGTGAAGAAATAGGAGAAAGTTCAGCCTCAGCTTAGTCACAAAGCCCTGAAACAGCATGACTCAGGTGTTTCTGAGTGGCAGAGGAAATGGCAACGAGAGGGAGGGGCAGGAAAACAGAGAGAGGGAGAGCTAAGGATATCCTTGAAAGATCTGAGCCAGGGAGGGGCATCTGGCTTCAAGGATCTCCTGCCAGGAGTGTGGGGGATGTAGGGCAGGGTGGCTGGATGGAAGCGGGCCAACCCGGTCAGATGGAGTCCAGGCCAGGAATGAGACAAGCATTCAGGAGCTATTCGGGAGATGGGCGTGTGTGCCAGAGAGACAGAGGAGTGCCAGGCAACCTGGGTGCTGGCCGGGGTAACTGGAGGATGATGGATCTTCTGCTGAGATGATGGGCTCAGTGAGAGGAGGAAGCTGGGCATGGGGCAAGGTGGTGGATGGAGTCTGGTCACGTTGGGCCAGCTAGCTGGAAGTCAGACTCTTGAGTCTAAGAGTTTGAGACCAGCCTGAGCAACATAGCAAGACCCTGTCTTTACAAAAAACAAAAAGTTAAAATATTAGCCAGGCCTGGTGGCAAACGCCTAGAGTCAGTCCTAGCTACTCAAGAGGCTGAGGTGGGAAGACTGCTTGAGCCTGAGAGGCTGAGGCTGCCATGAGCTGTGATGGCGCCACTGCACTCAAGTCTAGGTGACAGAGAGAGACCCTGTTTCAAAAAAAAAAAAAAAAAGAAAGAGAGAGAGAGAAAGAGAGACACCAGTCACTGGGCACTGGTCTGGGGCCACTGGGGCCCACTCTACTCCAATATGACCTCCTCACCAAATGAGGCCACCTTCACAGATACCAAGGGTTGGGAGCTGAACATATCTTTTTGGAAGACACAACTCAAGCTATCACAGAAGGGGAGGCCTGGCTATGATTATGGCTGGAGGGCTCCATGGGGTCGACAGGAGAGTGTCCCAACGATGAAGAGACTTGGTCATGTCAATAGGTGAAAGTGTAGAGCTTCCAGCAGAGGTGGCCAGGATGAAGCTCAGTGGCAGAGGGGGCAACAGCACAGCAAGTTCCTAAGGAGGCAGAGAAAGGCCAGGGCTCGAGGGCAGGGACATCCTCCGACAGCCTGAGCACCAGAAAAAGGAGGACAAGCCACTGGAGGGCAGTTCATGGGTGGCAAGGAGTTTGTGAGTGGCAGGGAGTCCTCAATGGGTGGCTAAGCAAGAAGGCAGGTAGTTGCTGAGAGGGGTGGGAGGCTGGGACAGGCCTGAAGGGAAGAGAAGAGAGGTGAAGAAGGCCCCAAGATCGGGGGCAGATTAGGGACCCAGAGAAGGTCCCTAGGCAGTGCTGGGGGCCACTGAGGTTGGAAAGGTGGATTTGTGCGGTGAGAGTATTTGTGGTCATATGGCAGAATCTAGAGCCCCCAGCAGCCTAGGAGAAGGAGCAGGGAAGTCCAATCAATGGAAACGTGGCATTTCTTCCCGCCATATGTCAGGAGGTAAGAAGGCAGGCAGGTGAGGCTGGTGGTGAGAGCGTGATAGATAGGGTGTGCAGCAGAGTCCCTGGTGGATAGAGAAGGAGGCGAAGGCAGAGTGGAGCTAGGACGTCATGGTCTTGAGGCAGTACTGGGTTGGCCCTCCCTGGCCCAAGGGGTTGGAGGGGGTGGAGGTTTCAGAGGCCGGGGGTGCAGTGGAGACTGTGGGTAAGAGCAAAGGGCAGCAGAGGAGGGAGCAGCCATGGGGGGAGCACTGCTCACCTCACCCCTCTCTCCTCCCCACAGCGTCCTGATCAGGTTTATCTCCAACCCCACGGCCCCCTCCTGGTGGGGCTTCCTGGTGGCTGGGCTGATGTTCCTGTGTTCCATGATGCAGTCGCTGATATTACAACAGTATTACCAGTGCATCTTCGTGACTGGGCTGAAGTTTCGTACTGGGATCATAGGTGTCATCTATAGGAAGGTCAGCTGGAGCAAGACCCAGGGGAGAGGCTGGCCCTGGGCAGCTTGCAAGAGGCTCGCAGCCAAGTCCACCCATCTACTGTCTACCTGCAGGCTCTGGTTATCACCAATTCAGTCAAACGTGCGTCCACCGTGGGGGAAATTGTCAACCTCATGTCAGTGGATGCCCAGCGCTTCATGGACCTTGCCCCCTTCCTCAACCTGCTGTGGTCAGCACCCCTGCAGATCATCCTGGCGATCTACTTCCTCTGGCAGGTAACTCTCCAACCCTGACCTCTGCCCACTTCCTCTGACCTTGCTGCCGAAGTGGCAAGAGAAGATTATTCTGGAACTGGGCGCATGGCACATGCTTGTAGGCCCAGCTACTCAGACGGCTGAGGCAGGAGGATCACTTGAGCCCAAGAGTTCTGGCTGCAGTGCGCCACGATTGTGCCTGCGAATAGCCACCGCACTCCAGCCTGGGCAACATAGCAAGACCTTGCATCTAAAAAGAAAGAAAACAAACAAACAAACAAACAAAAAAAAACAAAAAAAGAAAGAAAGAGGGTTACTCTGGGTTAGCAGAGGGGATATAGAATTGACACAAGAGCTGGCCAGGCACGGTGGCTCATGCCTGTAATCCCAGCATTTTGGGAGGCCAAGACAGGTGGATCACAAGGTCAGGAGTTTAAGACCAGCCTGGCCAGGATGGTGAAACCCCGTCTCTACTAAAAATACAAAAATTAGCCAGATGCGGTGGTGGGTGCCTGTAGTCACAGCTACTCAGGAGGCTGAGGCTGGAGAATCGCTTGAACCCGGGAGGCAGAGGTTGCAGTGAGCTGAGATCATGCCACTGCACTCTAGCCTGGGTGACAGAGCAAGACTCTGTCCCCAAAAAAAAGAATTGACACAAGAGCTTCCCTAGGCATTGGTGGGGATGGAAGAATAGGACTTCGAGGATGCTGATGTCTGCAACGGAATCTTCCCAACATCTGTTACTATCCTTCCCGCAGAAGCCAGGGAGGAAAGAAAGACTTGGAGGGAGGTGGGTGTGACTCTGGCTGTCATCGTCTATATTTGCCTTCTGTGTGTCTGGACACCCTTCTATGTCTACTGTCTATCCCTGTCGTCGTTCTCTAATGGCTGGCTGCTTCTACAAATGTTGTGGTCATTCTGAATTTCTGTTTGGCCAACCGCCATCTTCTGCTTCCTGCCCATCTACACATTTCAAGTCAACAGGCCTCTGTTTGTCTGTTGGGTTCTCTCTGTAGACTTTGGTAATCTGTCCCTATGTGTCTCATCTATCCACCGGTGTCTCCTCAGAACCTAGGTCCCTCTGTCCTGGCTGGAGTTGCTCTCATGGTCTTACTGATTCCACTCAACGGAGCTGTGGCTGTGAAGATGCGTGCCTTCCAGGTAGGTGCTGTCCGGGGTGCATCCTCCTGCCTGGGGCACCTGGCTGGCCTGGGGCACCTTCCCTGGGGGAAGATGTCCACTAACCTTGGGGCCTCCCAGCTACCTTGCTTCCTGAGTATGGATGGCTACTAGCCACTTGCAGAAACCATAGCTTGCTCTTCCCTCACAACCCTCAGAGGGTTTTACTGACATTCTCATTTTGTAGCAGAAGAACCAACGCTTAGAGAAATAATGGCAGTCCAGAATCAGGCAGGGCTGGGACTTGAACCTGAGTATCCTGGTCTGATGATGAGTTTTCCCACTGCACTGTGCTAATCATGAATAGCCAGTCACTCAGTCCACTATTTGCAAACATTTATTAAAGTATATTTTGTCTTTTTTTTGAGACAGAGTCTCTCTTGGTCACCCAGGCTGGAATGCAGTGGCATGATCTCGGCTCACTGCAACCTCTGCCTCCCGGGTTCAAGTGATCCTCCCGCCTCAGCCTCCCTAGTAGCTGGGACTACAGGCACATGCCACCCGGCTCATTTTTTTTTTTTTTTTTTTAGTAGAGATGGGGTTTCACCATGTTGGCCAGGCTGGTCTGAAACTCCTGACCTCAGGTGATCCGTTAATCTTAACCTCCCAAAGTGCTGGGATTACAGGTATGAGCCATCCTACCTGGCCTATTGAAGTCTAGTAGCTTCCCACTGCCCATAGGAAAAATGACAGACTCCCTAAGAATACCCAGCAGGCTTCTACTTACCTTGCAAGTCCTCACCCCCTGGGGAATGGCCACGTTCCAGCCAGTCTGGCCTTCTTTCTTTTCTCCACAGCACCAAGCTCAGGGTACCTCTAGGGGCCACCACGTATACTGTTCCCTCTGCCTGGAATGCTTGTCATCCCCCTCCTTGCCTGCCTAACTCCTTTCCTTCCCTTACCTTTCGTCATTAAAGTCACTTCCTCGGCTGGGCACAGTGACTCATGCCTGTAATCCCAGAGCTTTGGGGGGCCGAGACAGGTGGATCACCTGAGGTTGGGAGATTGAGACCAGCCAGACCAACATGGAGAAATCCTGTTTCTACTAAAAATACAAAATTAGCTGGGTGTGGTGGCACATGCCTGTAATCCCAGCTACTCTGGAGTCTGAGGCAGGAGAATCCCTTGAACCCGGGAGGCGGAGGTTGCAGTGAGCCTAGATCGTGCCATTGCACTCCAGCCTGGGCAACGAGAGCGAACCTCCATCTCAAAAAAAAAAAAGTAACTTCCTCCAGAGGCCCACCCTGACTGCCCAGTCTCAGTCTAAGGTAGTTTCCCTGCCACCACCTCATTACTTTCTTACAGGATCCTGTGATTTCCCATCAGAACACACATAATGATTAATAATTAAGCATTTACTCAGACCATTGCTTATTGTATGCCTCCCCCATCGGACCATCAGCTGTATGATGGCAGGGGCCTTGTCTGAATTCACTGTGACAAATTCCACATGTAGCCCATGGCCTGGCACATAGTAGGCACTCCATAAATGGGGGTTGAATGAATACATTAATCTGGTGTGCCACACCTTGGGCTAAGGTCTCGGAGAACAAAGAGAAATAAACAGCCCATCCCCTCAGGAAGTTCACAGTCTGATTAAAGAAACATATGTAAAGGAATGGTTATGGAACAAAAGGAAAGTGCAATGTGCTTTAGAAACCTAGGGAAGGGGACCAGGTGTGGTGGCTCACACCTGTAATCCCAGCACTTGGGGAGGCCAAGGTGGGAGGATCACATGAGGCCAGAAGTTTGAAACCAGCATGGGCAACATAGTGAGACCTTGTCTCTACAAAAAAATTTAAAAATTAGCTGGGCATGGTGGTTCATGCCTGTAGTTCCAGCTACTCAGGAAGCTGAGAGAGGAGGATCAAAGGAGCCCAGAAGTTTGAGGCTGCAGTGAGCTATGATAGTACCGCTGCAGTCCAGCCTGGGCAACACAGTGAGACGCCATCTCTAAAATAAACAGTAATAGCAATAAGAAGAAGAAGAAAAAGAAGAAGTAGGAGAAGCAACCCAGGGCAGGGGACAGAGGATGCTGCCTGGGGAGGCCAGTGCAGTGGCACTGAGGGTGGAGCTGGATCTCGTCAGGCAGAGGACACGGGGAGGCAGTGGCCATGCATTCCAGGCCAAGGCACAGCACAGGCCCAGCAAGGAGGTGTGAGAAGGCATAGTGGGCAGCGTGGAATGGCTGCAATGGATAAGATTGGACGGAAGGTAGGACCCTGTGGGCAGGAGGTCAGGAGAGGGAGCAGGTGTGCCACTGCCACTCTTTCTGCCCGCACAGGTAAAGCAAATGAAATTGAAGGACTCGCGCATCAAGCTGATGAGTGAGATCCTGAATGGCATCAAGGTGCTGAAGCTGTACGCCTGGGAACCCAGCTTCCTGAAGCAGGTGGAGGGCATCAGGCAGGGTGAGCTCCAGCTGCTGCGCACGGCGGCCTACCTCCACGCCATATCCACCTTCACCTGGATGTGTACCCCCTTCCTGGTGAGGCTCGGCACTGGGCTGGGCCCCTGCCTCCAGGGTTCTAGGTGCCCAGGCATGGCCGGGGCTCAGTGGACTCCACCCTGACACCACCCCCGTGCTGCTCAGGTGACCCTAATCACTCTCTGGGTGTACGTGTATGTGGACCCAAACAATGTGCTGGACGCCGAGAAGGCCTTCGTGTCTGTGTCCTTGTTTGATATCTTAAGACTTCCCCTCAACATGCTGCCCCAGTTAATCAGCAACCTGACTCAGGTAACCCTGGGGAGGGCTGGGGGCTCTTCTGGAGTTGGAACAGGTTGTTGGGGTCAGGGAAGGGTCATTTAGGGCAAGGGATAATCAGGGGGAGTTGCTGGATTCAGGGAAGGTCGCTAGCATTATGAAGAGCTATTCAAGGTTGAACGAGGTCATTAAGGTCAGGGGTCAATTGGAGTCACAGGTGGTCAGGTCAGGTCTCTAGAAACCTGAGTTCTGTAGATAGCCTCCTGTTACCAGCCTGGACTTTCTCTTCGGGCAGTGGGAGCCGTGGAAGACTCAGTCGTGGGAGGGACGCCAGTGCTAGCGTCTGGGCCCTCAGGGGGTCCTGCCTAGCCCAGGACGCTGGGGACAGGGTGCGGGTAGGGGTTGGGGGTTGCGAAAGTACAATCTCTAGGGCTGACTCACATCCTCCTGCAGGCCAGTGTGTCTCTGAAACGGATCCAGCAATTCCTGACTCAAGATGAACTGGACCCCCAGTGTGTGGAAAGAAAGACCATCTCCCCAGGTCTAGAGAGCCCCTGCCTGGGCTGCCTGCCTCAGTCCTAACCCCAGAAAAACCTCTGTTTCAAGCTTTTCCATTGTTCTCTCCTGACCCCTTTTCTTCTTCCTCTCTTCACATCTGCTTTGACTCTGTGACCTCCTTCTCCCTTTTCTGGGTTCTCTGCTCTCCTCTGCCCTTCCCCACAGGGCTCCCCACATCCCTTTCTTCCTCCCTTCTCCCAAGGATCCCTTCCCCATGGCCCAGGCTCATCCCCTGTCCTCCTTTCCCCTGCCCCCCAGCCTCCCTGCCGGCTACCCCATCCCTTGGGCTCCCTGCCTGACCCTGCCCACCTTGGTCCTCTCAGGCTATGCCATCACCATACACAGTGGCACCTTCACCTGGGCCCAGGACCTGCCCCCCACCCTGCACAGGTACCAGCTTCTCCCACTACCTTCCCAGCTGCCCACAGTGGGCCGGAAGTTCAGATCAATAGCAGCACCCTGCAAAGCCTTTGACCAAGAATGCAGGAAGAGCTTCAGCTTGCGAGGGTGGTGTCTGGAAGGGAGGAGGGCTTGGTTCTCCAGGTGGAGGGTTGGAGACCAAAATCCTGATCCCTGCCTCTAACTGGACTCCTGGGGTCCTTGCCCCCAGCCTAGACATCCAGGTCCCGAAAGGGGCACTGGTGGCCGTGGTGGGGCCTGTGGGCTGTGGGAAGTCCTCCCTGGTGTCTGCCCTGCTGGGAGAGATGGAGAAGCTAGAAGGCAAAGTGCACATGAAGGTGAGAGAGGCAGGGGTTCCTGGGCAGGGTGTGGGGCTCAGCCAGGCCTTGGGCAAGCCCCGAGGTAAATTTCTCCTGTGGCCAGGGCTCTGTGGCCTACGTGCCCCAGCAGGCATGGATCCAGAACTGCACTCTTCAGGAAAACGTGCTTTTCGGCCAAGCCCTGAACCCCAAGCGCTACCAGCAGGCTCTGGAGGCCTGTGCCTTGCTAGCTGACCTGGAGATGCTGCCTGGTGGGGACCAGACAGAGATTGGAGAGAAGGTACGGAGTCTTCTTCTATCCCTAAGGGGCTAGTCCACAGAGCTGCCTGCCTCAACCTAGCCCAGGTCCATATATTCATCCCTTCATTCACACACTGGTGTAACGTTATACTCAACTCTGTGCCAGGCACTGAGGAAACAGATCTATTAGCAAATCTGTTTAGTGAACAAGTAGGGGCTACTGAATATTCTAGGAGCCAGGCTGAAGGCCTGTGCAGGGTACAGAGAGGGCACAGCAGGGAGCCTACATAAGGAAGAGCATCACTTTTTTTTTCCTTTCTGAGATAAGGCCTCACTCTGTTACCCAGGATGGAGTGCTGTGGTGAGATCATGGCACGCTGCAGCTTGGAACTCCTGGGCTCCAGCGATCCTTTAGCCTCAGCCTCCCGAGTAGCTGGGACCACAGGCACATGCCACCATACCCAGCTAAATTTTAATTTTTTTTTTTTTAGAGACAGCATCTTGCCATGTCGCCCAGGCTGGCCTTGAACTCCTGGGCTCAGGAGATCCTTCCACCTTGGCCTGCCAGAGTACTGGGATTACAGGCATCAGCTGCTGCACCTGGCTGAGCATCACTTTTTTTTTTCTAGACAGAGCCTTGCTCTGTCACCCAGGCTGGAGTGCAGTGGTGCGATCATGGCTCACTGCAACCTCCACCTCCCGGGTTCAAGCAATTCTCATGTCTCAGCCACCCGAGTAGCTGGGATTACAGGTGTGCACCCCCACACTTGGCTAATTATTGTATTTTTAGTAGAGACGGGGTTTTGCCATGATGGCCGGTCTGGTCTTGAACTCCTGGCTTCAAGTGATTCCCCTGCCTCAGCCTCTCAAAGTACTGGAATTACAGGTATGAACACCACGCCCAGCCTTGAGCATCACTTTTGAGCTCAATTTTAACAACTGAGGATGAGTTGCTTATCATTTATCTATTCATTCATTCACCATATACTTATAAAGCACCCACTCTATTCTGGGGAATAGTATACAGTAGTGAATACTAAAATACCAGGCTAAAATCTCTACCTTCATATAGCTCACATTCTTGTGGCAGGAAGAGATAATAAGAAAGATAAGTAAGTACAATATATAATATGTCAGATAAATGCTCAGTGGGAAAAATAAAGCAGGGAAGGAATACAGGAATGCCCGCAGGGTTAAATTATTGAGGTAGCTTAGGAAATCCTCACTGAGAATCAGAGAACTCTTTAACAAAGAGACCGAGTGAGCCTCGTCAGGAGCCAGGAAGCTCTGTCTGGGGCCACGGAACCCTATGTGGGATCTTGGAGTTCTCTGGCATGACTGGGGGTTGGGAAATGGAGGAAAAGATAAGGAGAGGCAGAACCCTGATTACCTTAGTTAAGATTTTGGCCTTTACTCTAAAAAACGTGGAACATTGGGGAAAGTTTGGGACTTTGCTTTTTAATTATTTTTAACTGTGGTAAAACACACATAACATAAAATATATCATCTTGCCAGGCATGGTGGCTCCCAGTACTCTGGGAGGCTGAGGCGGGTGTATCATTTGAGGTCAGGAGTTCAAGGCCAGCCTGGCTAACATGATAAAACCCTATCTCTACTAGAAATACAAAAAAATTAGCCAAGTGTGATGGCACGTGCCTGTAGTCCCAGCTACTCAGGAGGCTGAGGCAGGAGAATTGCATAAGCCCAGGAGGCAGAGGTTGCAGTGAACTGAGATTGATTGTATCACTGCATTCAAGCCGGGGTGACAGAGCGAGACTCTGTCTCAGGAAAAAAAAAAAAAAGTAATCATTTTTCAGCGTGCAGTTCAACAGTGTTAAGTATATTTACATTGCTGTGCAACCAATCTCCAGAACCCTTTCATCTTGCAAAACTAAAACTGCATCTACTAGGCAACTCCTCATTCCCCACTGCCTCTAGCCCCAGTAACCACCATTCTATTTTCTCTTCTAGGAATTTGACTATTTAGTATCTTAGTCCATTTTCTATTGCTTATAAGAGAATGCCTGAAACTAGGTAATTTATAAAGAAAAGAAATGTATTTTGTGCAGTTATGGAGACTGAGGAGTCCACGGTCCAGGGGCTGCCTCTGGAGAGGGCCTCTTGTTAGCGGGGCGTCTGCAGAGTCCCAAGGCCACACAGAGCATCCCATGGCAAGGGGACCAAGCATGCTAGCTCAGGTCTCTCTTCCTTCCTTTCTTTCTTTTTTTTTTTTTTTTTTTTTTTGAGACAAGGCCTCACTCTGTTGCCCAGACTGTAGACTGGAGTGCAGAGCATGATCTTGGCTCACTGCAACCTCCGCCTCCCGGGTTCAAACAATTCTCCTGCCTTAGCCCCCCGAATAGCTGGGATTACAGGTGCGTGCAACTACAGCCCGATTAATTTTTGTATTTTTAGTAGAGACGGGTTTCACCATGTTGTCCATGCTGGTCTCGCACTCCTGACTTCAAATGATCCACCCACCTCAGCCTCCCAAATTGCTGGGATTACAGGCATGAGCCACCACGCTCGGCCTCAGGTTTCTCTTCCTTTCTTATAAAGCCACCAGTCCCATTCCCCCAGTAACCCATTCACACATCAACCTATTAATCCATAATGGATCAACCATTCATGAGGGCTCTGTTTTCATGACCTAATCACCTGGTAAACGCTTCCCCTCAATCCTGCCACACTGGGGGCTAAGTTTCAACATGAACTTTGGAAGGAACAAATATTTCAACCATATCACCTAGGTACTTCACGTAAGTGGAATCATCCAGCATTTGTCTTTTGGTGGCGGGCTTATTTCACTTAGCATAATGTCCTCAAGGCATAGCCATGTTGTAGCATGTGTCAGAATTTCTCTCCAAGTAAGACTGAATGATATTTCATTATATATATATATATATATATATGTATATACACACACACACACACACACACACATACACACACACATTTGGGTGTCCATTCATCCATAGATGGGTTGGGCAGAACACCAAGCTGGTCAGGATGGTGACCGATGGAGCAGAATGGCCTCACCTACCCCAGGAGGACTTACCCTTTACCTCTGTCCCTCACACATTGCAGGGACAGACTAGGCCCCATGTGAAATACAGATTCAGAAGTCTGCTGTTCTGGCCAGGCACAGTGGCTCACACCTGTAATCCCAGCACTTTACTTTGGGAGGCTGAGGTGGGCCGATTGCTTGAGCTCAGGAGCTCGAGGCTAGCCTGAGCAACATACGGAGATTCTGTCTCTATAAAAAATAAAACATTTTAGTCAGTAGCCAGGCATGGTGGTCCTGCAATCAATCCTAGCTACTCGGGAGGCTGAGGCGTAAGAATTGCTCAAACTCGAGAGGCAGAGGTTGCAGTGAGCCGTGATCACACCACTGCACTCCAGCCTGGGCGACAGAGTGAGACTCCATCTCAGAAAACAAGCAACAAACAAAAAAATCTGCCATCCCAAATAACAGTGCACAGGCCATTGTCTCCCTGTGCCTGTCTGACCCCATTTTTCCCACCCCCCGCCTCCCTCCAGGGCATTAACCTGTCTGGGGGCCAGCGGCAGCGGGTCAGTCTGGCTCGAGCTGTGTACAGTGATGCCGATATTTTCTTGCTGGATGACCCACTGTCCGCGGTGGACTCTCATGTGGCCAAGCACATCTTTGACCACGTCATCGGGCCAGAAGGTGTGCTGGCAGGCAAGGTGAGGCCTGCCGGAGGCTAAGGGGGCTAAGGTGAGATCTGAGGCCCGAAGAGAGAGCTGGTGAGACGCTGAGGGGTTTGGATGCGACCTGGAGGTGTCGGGGTGAGGTGCGAGAAGTGGGTATGTGGGTTGGGCATCAGGAGAAACCTGTGGGGACAGCTCCCCCACCTGCGAGGTTCTCAGCAGCCTGTGGCGAGCACAGGGTGAGTCACCCATGTGCTTGTCCAAGCTCCCTGGCACATGGGCACACCTCACACTCACTCTGTGGCTCCGTGCCTGTGCTGGGGATGTGTGCGAGGGTGGTAGGGGTGACAGCCTGCTGCCTTCTCCCCAGACGCGAGTGCTGGTGACGCACGGCATTAGCTTCCTGCCCCAGACAGACTTCATCATCGTGCTAGCTGATGGACAGGTGTCTGAGATGGGCCCCTACCCAGCCCTGCTGCAGCGCAATGGCTCCTTTGCCAACTTTCTCCACAACTACGCCCCCGATGAGGACCAGCACCTGGAGGACAGCTGGATCGGTATCTGCTGTCCTGGGCTCTCTGATTCCTGTGCCTTCCCAGCATCCCTTCTGTCTGGGGTCTCTGAGTGTGTCTAGACTGGCCTAGTGTCGTGCCAGGCAGGTTCTGGGAAACTTGGGCCATGTGTGTGACAGTCACCAGAGGGAAAGTAGACTAGACATAGTCGAGTCCCACTGCCTCCTCCACCCTAACTGTGGGAACTCAGATCCTCAGCTCCGGTCTCAAAGCCTGTTTTCTTTCTTTCTTTTTCTTTTTCTTTTCTTTTTCTTTTATTTTTTTGAGACGGAGTCTCACTCTGTCACCCAGGCTGAAGTGCAGTGGCGCAATCTCAGCTCACTGCAACCTCTGCCTCCCAGGTTCAAGTGATTCTCCTGCCTCAGGCTCCCGAGTAGCTGGGACTACAGGCATGCGCCACCACACCTGGCTAAACTTTTGTATTTTTAATAGAGGCAGGGTTTCACCATGTTGGCCAGGATGGTCTTGATTTCTTGACCTCATGATCTGCCCGCCTTGGCCTCTCAAAGTGCTGGGATTACAGGTGTGAGCCACCTTGCCCGATCTCAGAGCCTGTTTTCCATCTGTTGAAAGCATAGGAGGGCCCAGGCCCAGCTTGTGTAGCAAGGCTGCTTCATGGATAAATAGTTTGGCAAGTCTGCAAGTGCTTGGCACAGCCATTTATTTATCAACCAAAATTTATTGGACAATCACTATATCCAGGCACTGTTCCAGACACTAAGATATAGCAGTGAGCTAACAAAAAAAATTACAGTCCTCAGGAAGCTTGTTGAAGTCTCTGGCTCACAACATGCCCCTGGCTCCTTGTTGCCCAGACCTAGTTCCGCAGCCCCCAATTCTGGATTGGCTCACAGACCTTTCCTGGGCTTTCTT
The DNA here is from genome assembly GCF_024542745.1 of Macaca thibetana thibetana. Lineage (NCBI taxonomy): Eukaryota > Metazoa > Chordata > Mammalia > Primates > Cercopithecidae > Macaca > Macaca thibetana. The sequence continues at coordinate 44,437,298 of NC_065593.1, read as the reverse complement.
GCACATGGGTATATGTACAGCCAACGTGCCTTGAGCATTTACCAAGTGCTGTGCCTCTTGCTCACACACTAGACACATTTTCTTTTAAGCCTACAGCCTACAGTCATGCAGATTTTTTTTTTTTCCTTTTTTTTTTTTTTTTTTTTTCCACTCTGTTGCCCAGGCTGGAGTGCAGTGGTACGATCTTGGTTCACTGCAACCTTTGCCTCCTGGGTTCACGCCATTCTCCTGCCTCAGCTTCCTAAGTAGCTGGGATTACAGGCACCCACCACCACACCCGGCTAATTTTTGTAATTTTAGTAGAGACGGGGTTTCACCATGTTGGCCAGGCTGGTCTGAATCTCCTGACCTCGTGAGCTGCCTGCCTCAGCCTCCTCAAGTGCTGGGATTAGAGGCGTGAACCACCACACCCAGCCAAGGACGTGGGTTTTAAGCTCGGCCAGTCTGACTCCAGAGCCCAAGTTCCTAACCCTTGTATTTGAGTCCCTTTCTTCATAATTTGTGAAGAGAAGTTTTTCTTGTTGCCTAACCCAAGTCTTTCTTGTTGCCCTTTCAATCCCCCTCATTTTATTTTCATGCTTGTCCATTGAGCCCCTTTCATTAGAGTGGGGAATGGGAGATGCCAGGGGCTTGCAGGGAGAACTAGCTGAACTCTCTCCTTCCTCCAACCCCACTGCAGCGCTGGAAGGTGCGGAGGATAATGAGGCACTGCTGATTGAAGACACACTCAGCAACCACACGGATCTGACAGACAGTGATCCAGTCACCTATGCGGTCCAGAAGCAGTTTATGAGGTGAGCTCCCGAGAGCCCCCAGCCCTCCAGGAGGCTGTATCGGGGCTCCCCAAGCCCTGCCAGGTGGGGTACAGGTTTCTCCCTGACACTCCCAGCCTCTGTCCTGGGGGGTGCCTGAGGCCCCCTCCCTGGGCCTGACCAGCTGCCTCCACAGACAGCTGAGTGCCCTGTCATCGGATGGGGAGGGACAGGGTCAGCCTACACCCCGGAGGCGCCTGGGTCCATCAGAGAAGGTGCGGGTGACAGAGGCGAAGGCACATGGGGTACTGACCCAGAAGGAGAAAGCAGAGATTGGCACTGTGAGTCGGTGGGGCAAGAGTGGCTGGAGGGGATGGACAGGCAGGCCCCAGCAGCCCCAGGGTTTATGGAGTCTCCTGTCCCTGACTGCCATGGCTGCTCCCTATAGGTGGAGCTGAGTGTGTTCCGGGATTATGCCAAGGCTGTGGGGCTCTGTACCACACTGGCCATTTGTCTCCTGTATGTGGGCCAAAGTGCGGCTGCCATTGGAGCCAATGTGTGGCTCAGTGCCTGGACGAATGATGCCATGGTGGACAATAGACAGAACAGCACTTCCCTGAGGCTGGGCGTCTATGCCACCTTAGGAATTCTGCAAGGTGAGCCTGCGGGGGTGTCCAGAAGGGGCTCCAATATCCCTTCTTCTCTGGGCTGCCAGGCGCACCAAACCATGCCCTTGCATCCAAGCCCCCCTAACCCACTCTGGTCAACCCATGTCTCTGATTCTGCCCCTTTGTGCCCGCTCAATAGTCTAGGTGAGCCAGTGCCCTCTGCCTTCTCCAACAGGGCTCCTAGTGATGCTGTCAGCCATGGCCATGGCAGCGGGTGGCATCCAGGCTGCCCGTGTGTTGCACCAGGCACTGCTGCACAACAAGATACGCTCGCCACAGTCCTTCTTTGACACCACACCCTCAGGCCGCATCCTGAACCGCTTCTCCAAGGACATCTACATCATTGATGAACTTCTGGCCCCTGTCATCCTTATGCTGCTCAATTCCTTCTTCAATGCCATCTCCACTCTTGTGGTCATCGTGGCCAGCACGCCGCTCTTTACTGTGGTCATCCTGCCCTTGGCTGTGCTCTACACTTTGGTGCAGGTGTGGGGTGGGCGTGATTCCAGTGTGGGTGTGGTGCTGGTGTGGGGCGGGGCATCCACATGGGCAGGGGCAACAGGGTTGGGACCCTTCAGGCCACCAGCATTACAGGGTTTTGTTAGGGGCAGTCATTGCTTAACATTTATGTTAGGGGAGCTATTACTTAACCTCTTTGAAACTAATTTGCCTCACCTGTAAAATAGAATGACTCATAGACCTTCCTCATGGAGTTGGTGAGAGAATAAAATGAAATAGTTATACATTGTAGCTGGCACTGGGACTTTCCTGTTGGCTTTTTTTTTTTTTTTGAGATGGAGTCTCGCTCTGTCGCTCAGGCTGGAGTGCAGCTGCACAATCTTGGCTCACTGCAACCTCTGCCTCCCGGGTTCAAGCAATTCTCCTGTTTCAGCCTCCCAAGTAGCTGGGATTACAGGCACGCACCACCACGCCCAGCAAATTTTTTTTTTTTTTTTTTTTTTTTGAGACGGAGTCTCCCTCTGTGGCCCAGGCTGGAGTGCAGTGGCCGGATCTCAGCTCACTGCAAGCTCCACCTCCCGGGTTCACGCCGTTCTCCTGCCTTAGCCTCCCGAGTAGCTGGGACTACAGGCGCCCGCCACCTCGTCCGGCTAGTTTTTTGTATTTTTTAGTAGACACGGGGTTTCACCATGTTAGCCAGGATGGTCTCGATCTCCTGACCTCGTGATGCACCCATTTCGGCCTCCCAAAGTGCTGGGATTACAGGCTTGAGCCACCGCGCCCGGCCCCAAATTTTTGTAGTTTTAGTAGCGATGGAGTTTTTTATGTTGGCCAGGCTAGTCTTGAACTCCTGACCTCAAGTGAATCCGCCCGCCTCAGCCTCACGAAGTGTTGGGATTACAGGTGGGAGCCACCATGCCTGGCCTTCCTGTTGGCTGTGTTTTTTTGATGAAACATTGTCAACAGTTTGGGACACGTTATCCTTTCCTTCCTTTTACACATATCTAAACATACATGTATGCATGTGTTTAACATAGATGAGGTGATACAGCTACTGTAAAAGGCCTTTGCAGACACTGAACTCCTGTTCTGTAATGAATTAGTCAGTTGCCGGGGACAGATGCTCAACACCTGGGTACAGCGACCATGCTGTAGGCTGTGCTCTGTGCTGGGCTAGGGGAGGATCAGATAGAGATCCTGTATAGTCCTCGATATACAGGACTATAGGCCACGGAGGAGAGGATGGAAACTGGAGGCAGAGCAGTGTTGTTGTGGGGTTGAAGCAGAGACAGTCAGAGGGAAGGCATGAATGACACATCAAGGCCGCAAGTCTTGGGTCCTTGGAAGTGGGGGAAGACAGTGATGTCTCGTGGTGGGAGTGAGGCTGGCTGGGAGGACTCATCTGAAAATGGATGAGTTCAGAGACAGGCAGGACTGAGTTGGGGATTCCATGGCCCTGACCCCAAACTCCTTCTCCCTCCATCAGCGCTTCTATGTAGCCACATCACGGCAACTGAAACGGCTGGAATCAGTCAGCCGCTCACCTATCTACTCCCACTTTTCGGAGACAGTGACTGGTGCCAGTGTCATCCGGGCCTACAACCGCAGCCGGGACTTTGAGGCCATCAGTGATACTAAGGTGGATGCCAACCAGAAAAGCTGCTACCCCTACATCATCTCCAACCGGTCAGAAGCCGCCTCCCTCACTCCCTGCTCCTCCAGGAATTCCCAGCAGGCTCTCTGGTGTTCAGCGTCCTTGTCCCTCCTTTCCTCTAAGCAGAAAACTGGCCCCTCCCTGCCCCTGCCCCATTTCCTCCTCATCTGATCCCTCACAGGTGGCTGAGCGTCGGAGTGGAGTTTGTGGGGAACTGTGTGGTGCTCTTTGCTGCACTATTTGCTGTCATTGGGAGGAGCAGCCTGAACCCGGGGCTGGTGGGCCTTTCCGTGTCCTACTCCTTGCAGGTATGAATGACCTGGACTCCATGGCAGGGCCACCAGTGGGACAGATACCACACAGGTGTTCCAGGCATCTCCCGAGTGCCCCTCCCTGCTCAGTATGGGCACCAGCCACAGGGTCTGCTCTCAGGGACTGTGTGAGAAAAAAAAAAGAAAAAAGAAAAAAAAATCACTGAGTTGACAAGTTTATAACCACACACAACAGCTGGATGTTCCTGCTTTTCTTCCCCAAGAAGCCCATGTTCTCATATTCAGAAATAATTCTTTTGAATAATCTCTGTCCTCAAACCCCACATCTCCCTCCTGCTCAGCCATCGACCTTGCCTGACACCTCACACGCCAGCTGGAGAGACCCCCGGCAGCAGGCCATCGTGCTTCAGGCTAAGCAGGTCTTTGTGGCTGGAGGAACAAAAGATTTTAAAAGCCCAGAAGGGGGACTGGCCGCAGTGGCTCACACCTGTAATCCCAGCACTTTGGGAGGCTGAGATGGGTGGATCACCTGAGGCCACGAGTTCCAGACCAGCCTGGCCAACATGGTGAAACTTCATCTTTACTTAAATACAAAAATTAGCCAGCCATGGTGGCAGGCATCTGTAATCCCAGCTACTCGGGAGGCTGAGGCAGGAGAATCGCTTGAACCTGGGAGGCAGAGGTTGCAGTGAGCCAAGATCATGCCACTGTACTCCAGCCTGGGTGACAGAGCGAGACTCCATCTCAAGAGAAAAAAAAAAAAAAAGTGCAGAGGAGTTTTCTTGCTTTGGGGTGTTGTAGAAATGATCTTGGAGCTTAGCCCCAAAGGACAAACAGAATTTGTCTTGTCTCTGGGCAAGTTGTAGGCTCATGTGACAGGTCAGGACAGTGGAGGGCTGGCATACCCCTCACATTCACATGCTTGCAGAGAAAGTACACAGACGAGGTGACTGAAGCCTGGGTTGCAGGTCAGGCAGGTCATCCTGATGCCAGCTTGTACTGTCAAAGAGTCACCTAAATGCAAATGGAATTTTTGCAAAGCAGATCACATTGTTAATACCTCAGGTGGCTCAAATCTTGAACGCGCTGGCAAACAAAAAGCAATCCAGAAAGGTCAGTTTTCACAAGCGTCAGTGTGCATATGAATCAACTTGTTAAAATGTACATTTTGATTCAGTAGACCTAGGATGGGGCTCAGGACTCTGCATTTTGATCAAGACTCCTTGGTACGCAAAGTGTGGTCCATGAGCCAGTTGCATCAGCGTTCTCTGGGAGCTTGTTAGAAATGAAGAATCTCAGGTCCCAAGTCCCACCTCAGACTACGGAATCCGGCGTTGCATTTTAACAAGATTCTCTGGGAAGTCTTATACATATTAAAGTTTGAGAAACAGCAGACAAGGTGGTCCTTGGTTAATTCTGCACTGTCATCCATGGGCTAGGATCCCATTGATGGGCACATGATCCAGGAGTCTGAACTCCTCCCAAAGCCATTGTGGTGGGGAGGGGAGATCACCACACCTATAACCCGGTCTCTTTGGCCAGGTGACATTTGCTCTGAATTGGATGATACGAATGATGTCAGATTTGGAGTCTAACATCGTGGCTGTGGAGAGGGTCAAGGAGTACTCCAAGACAGAGACAGAGGTGGGTACTGGGATGAGCCTGGGACGGGGGAATCTGAAGTAGCTGGGGAAGAAAGCTTGGTGGCCCTCCCTCCCTAAACCTCAGGGCCAGCTGTGTATGCGACTCTTCATTCATTTATCCATTCACTCCTTACTGAGCATCAACCACCGCTCTGTGCTAGGAGGTGCAGAGAGATCAGAGTTGAGCAAGATGGTGTTTGCCCTCAGGTGATTCTGATTTGGTGGGAGGGGTAAGACCTATTGCAGGGCTTTGCAATGGATGACCAGAGCTCTGGTGTGGTGCACCCGGAGTGGGCAGATGAGGGAGATCCTTCGGCTAGGGTGACCAGGGCAGATGAGCTTAGATGAGAAGGATGGACAGGCCTTGATAGACTAGGTAAGATGGTGGGGTGGGCAGTGGGAAGGTGAGCATTCCAGCCAAACAGACCAGCCTGGGCAAAGTGGAGGTGGGGCAGCATGCCCTTTGTTGGGGAAAAGGAGTTGTCCCCTACTAGGGGTTCCAGACTTTTCTCCACCGCCCCCTCTCATGGTCACACCTCAGACCTCTTCATGCCCAGAAGCTGTAGCATCGGTGTCAAGTATCCCAACTTTGGCCCACGCTCCTATCCCTCCTTGTTCTCATATTCCAAGTCCCCCTCTGTCACAGCAGTCTGCCTTCACTGGGATCCCCAATCCCGTGACCCCCCTTTGTGTCTCTGTCCATCAGCTTCTCTGCCTTCACCTCCCTCCCCGGCCAGCCTAGAGTCTATGCTCCACCAACACAAATGCTCTCACCTGCCTCACCCTTCTCTCTCAGTTGTACTCACCTCCAAAACCCCACCCCTGCTGAGCCCACCAATCTGCCTTCTTCAAGCCTGCACCGAGCACTTAAAACCTTGCAGGAGACCAGGTGCAGTGGCTCATGCCTGTAATTCCAGCACTTGGGGAGGCCAAGGTGGATGGATCACTTGAGGTCAGGAGTTCAAAACCAGACTGGCCAACATGGTGAAACCCCATCTCTACTAAAAATACAAAAAAATAGCCAGGCGTGGTGGTACATACCTGTATTCCCAGCTACTTGGGAGTCTGAGGCAGGAGAATCACTTGAACCCAGGCGGTGGAGGTTGCAGTGAGCCAAGATTGCGCTACTACACCCCAGCCTGGATGACAAGAGTGAGACTCTGTCTAAAAAAAAAAAAAAAAAAAAAAAAAGCCTTGCAGGAGAAAAATCACTGAGTTGACAAGTATATAACCACACACCACGGCTGCATGTTCCTACTTTGCTTCCCCAAGAAGCCCGTGTTCTCACGTTCAGAAAAACATCTTTTGAATAATCTCTGTCCTCAAACCCCACATCTCCTTCCTGCTCAGCCGTCGACCTTTCCTGACACCTCCATGAAAAAGTAGGTTCTAAGATGTGAACTCCCTCAACCTTCCTGGCGCTCGGTCTTTAAATCCGCCTGTGTCTCCTTCACTGTCTTCTTCTTTTCACTTTTAGCAGGAATCATCCCTTCCTGTTTCAAAGTCCAGCCCCTCCATTTCTTCCCATGGCTGCTTAAGGACCTGGCTTCCTCAGTCCCACCCTCCATCTCCCGTCATTCTTGCTCCCTCTGTTGGACGCTTCCCATCCACATGCAAAAATATTCCATCGCATCTTCCATTCCAGACACACACGCAAACCCTCCCCCCTGCACTCCACTGCCCCATTTCTCTGTTCTCCTCTGTCGTGAAGCATGGTTTAAAGTATGGTCTCCACAAGCTCCATCCACTTCCTCATCAGCCTTGATCTCATCTGCCTCCTGCAGTCCTCTTTCTGGCCCTCGCTCCACAGAGACAGCTCCTCCAGTGACCTTCCTGGTTCCAAATCCAGGGGATGCTTTTCTGTTCTCATCTAATTCAACCTCTTAGCAACGTCCCAATAAAATGACCTCTCCCTTCTTCTTGGAGTCCTTGTGGATTCTGTGGCCTGCATTGCACCTGCCAGTCCACCTGCCTGACCCCAGCCTGGCTTCCCCAGGCATCACCCTCCAGCCCTTCACCCCTCACTCTCTGGGAGCTTCCAGTTCCCCCGCTTCATGTCTAGCAGCCCCGTTACTGCAGGGATACCCGTGCTCCTGTCTCTGTATCCTATACATGTCTGCCCTCCACCCCACGGCCCATTCTCTTCTCCAGTGCCTCCTCGCGAGACCAGTCTGCGCCTGCTGCTCTGCTTTTTCACCTCTGGCCACGAGGAGAACCTGCCTCGAAGCAGGGCTGGCTCCACGGGAACATAGCCTGAGCAGTCGCAGGGTCTCCATTCCCAGAAGAGCTGCGCGTTTAGAGTAATGCTCTGCCGTCAGCGCCTTGACATTCTCCATCATTCTTCAACAAGAAGCCTCAGGTTTTCATTTTGCACTGGGCCTCCCAAGTTATGTAGCCAGTCCTATCTCAAAGCCACCATCATCTTATGCCCTGCTAGTCTATTCTGCTTGTAGCAGCCAAGAGATTAAAAAAAAAAAAAAAAAAAAAAAAATCAGATCACGTCATTCTCTGTGTACAGCCCTCTAATGGCTTTGCATCTTAATCAGAGTTAAAAAAAAAAAAAAAAAAAAAAAAAAAAAAAAACATAGTGCTTACAATGGCCTGCAAGGCCCTACATGATGGGGCCACCACTGCCTCAGCCTCTTACCTCTCGCCTTTGCTGCTGTGCTCCAGAACACACCTAGAGCCATTTATGCCTGCTGTTTCCTCTGCTGGGCATGCCCTCCCTCCTGATATCCACTTGGCTTCCCTCACCTTCCCTCACCTCCTTCAGGTCTTTACTACAGTCTTTGCCTCCTCCAGGAAGCCTTCCCTGACCACCTTGGATAAAGCAGCAACACTAAGCACTTCTTGGCCCCTAGCACTCATCACTTCTTACATTGTATAGATTTGCTTATCTGTTTGTTGATTATATGCCTCCCTCTACTAGAACGTAAGTCTCATGAGGGTGAGGACTGTTTCAATGGGGATACCATTGTATCCCCACTGCCTGGCACTGGGCTGCCACCCTGTAACAATGAATGGGTAAAGGTAATAAGAGGGGGAGTTAGGGCAGGCAGGGAGGGCACTTCAAGGAATATAAGGTGTGGCACAGTGGCTCACACCTGTATTCCCAGGACTTTGGGAATCCTCCTAGGCAAGAGGATCCCTGGAGGCTAGGAGTTCGAGACCAGTCTGGTCAACACAGCAAGACAGTCTCTTCAGCGTTTCTCTTTAAAACATTAGCCAGGTGTGCTGACACTGGCCTGTAGTCCTATCTACTCAGGAGGCTGAGGCAGGAGGATGGCTTGAGCCCAGGAAGTCAAGGTTGCAGTGAGCTGTGATCGCACCACTGCACTCCAGCCTGAGTGACAGAATAAGGACTTGTCACAGAACAAAACAAGTTAGCCAGGCATGGTGGCATGTGCCTGTTGTAGTCCTAGCTACTAGGGAGGCTGAGGGAGGAGAATCACTGGAACCCAGGAGTTCAAGGCTGCAATGAACCATGATTGAGACCCTGTCTCTCAAAAATTAAAAAAGGAACACAGGCAAGCAGGGAGACTGGGAGGGGAAGGACAGGGGAGTGTTGGAGTAGATTTGTGGAGAATAAAGTTAGAGGGATAAAGGGGTCATTGAACACAAGGCTGAGCTATAGGGGTGCCAAGGACCCTCCCAGGGACCATAGTCGGGGAGGATTGAGGGGTCTTGGGGGAGAGAGACTGAAAGGTGAGAGAGGGCTGCACTGGGCAGGAGCTAATGCAACCCCATCTGCCCCTCCTGCCAGGCACCCTGGGTGGTGGAAGGCAGCCGCCCTCCCAAAGGTTGGCCCCCACGTGGGGAGGTGGAGTTCCGGAATTATTCTGTGCGCTACCGGCCGGGCCTAGATCTGGTGCTGAGAGACCTGAGTCTGCAAGTGCACGGTGGCGAGAAGGTACGTGTGTGATGGGCGGACCTGCATGTGTGTTCATGCCTGTGGACATGGCCACAGCCCTTGTGGGGAGCTTGGGTCTTTTGAGAGAGCAAGTGCTCCAGTCAGATGTTTGTTCGACCTCCAGGGGAGTCCTGGAGATGCGCCTGTGACCTCTCAGCTTCCCCCTGAGAGCCCTTTTCCTTCCCGTCCAGGTGGGGATTGTGGGCCGCACTGGGGCTGGCAAGTCCTCCATGACCCTCTGCCTGTTCCGCATCCTGGAGGCGGCAAAGGGTGAAATCCTCATCGACGGCCTCAATGTGGCAGACATCGGCCTCCATGACCTGCGCTCTCAGCTGACCATCATCCCGCAGGTACGAGCCTGGCATGGACTGGCCACACTCACCAACGGCCCTGGAGGCAGGCCCCACCCTGTTCTGTAGCTTGAGGATGGAGACTGGGACCCCAGTATCAGAGGCTTCAGCAGGTGGGGAGGGACAGACAGCACAGAGCAGAGCCACCAATGAGCCACCCCCAGATCTGGAAAGCTCAGACTTGCTCTGCCTAGTCAGGCCCTGTCCTTTGACCTCCTGGGCCAGCACATGGGGAAGGACCCCTCCAAGAACCCCATCCCCTGAGACTCTGTCCCGGTCTCTTTACCAGCTCTAATTACATTTCACTTTTTCTGTCTTCTCTGGGATGTTTTTTTTATGCCGAGTGGACACTCTGGAGTCAGATTAGTGGATCTGGTTCCCGCCTCAGCAGAGGTCTTCGTGATTGGCAAAGCTGAGGTTTATCACTCCCCCACAGGCAATTTTCTATCTCTTTGGCCATTGTCTCCTCTGGGGAGCTGGGGACAGAGTAGGAGTGCTGCCACCTTAATCCCTCTCTTCCTCCCTGGACCTGGGGCCCATGGCTCCTTATAGTGCCTAAGCTGCCTGCCTCTGAGGCCACGTTGTATCCCCAGGACCCCATCCTGTTCTCGGGGACCCTGCGCATGAACCTGGACCCCTTTGGCAGATACTCAGAGGAAGACATTTGGCAGGCCTTGGAGCTGTCCCACCTGCACACGTTTGTGAGCTCCCAGCCGGCAGGCCTGGACTTCCAGTGCTCTGAGGGCGGCGAGAATCTCAGGTAAACGCTGGGAGTGGAGAGGTCAGGAACTGCAGCCCTCCCCGGGGAACCCTGGCAGATGCTGGGAAACCTGACACCAATGACACAGAGATGAGGCCAGCCAGGATGTGCACAGGGCTGTCCTTTTGTATTGAGCATATTCTGTGTGCCCGGCACGGTGTATTGTCCCGCCGACTCCTCACACAAGCCCCAGCGGTGGTCCATGATCCCACTTCACTGATCAGGAAACTGAGGCTCAGAGATGGTAAACCTAAGTTGCACAGCTGGGAGAAGGCAGGTCTGGGATTTGAACCAGCTCTGGGAGAACCAGTTCAGTGAGGTTGCCGAGGCTGTGCTTGGGCTGGGGAGCATGGTTCTGGATGGAACCCATGGAGCAGGTGAGAAGAAGCCCTTTTCCCTCCAGAGCTTTCTTACAGCCCCAGATTTTATGTCCTCAGCCACTGGGCTGTGTATCGGAGGGGCCAGTAGTCACCTCTTACTGAGTCTAAAGGTTGGAGATACCTATACCTGTGCTAGCTGTGTGATTTGGGGCAAGTTGCTTAACCTCTCTGTGCCTGCTTTTCTTTCACTCTAAAAGGCAGATAATAACAGTCCATACCTCTGCATTATGCTGCCCAATAAAAACAATGCAAGCCGGCCGGGCGCGGTGGCTCAAGCCTGTAATCCCAGCACTTTGGGAGGCCGAGATGGGCGGATCACGAGGTCAGGAGATCGAGACCATCCTGGCTAACACGGTGAAACCCCGTCTCTACTAAGAAATACAAAAAATAGCCGGGCGAGGTGGCAGCGCCTGTAGTCCCAGCTACTCGGGAGGCTGAGGCCGGAGAATGGCGTGAACCCGGGAGGCGGAGCTTGCAGTGAGCTGAGATCCGGCCACTGCACTCCAGCCTGGGCTACAGAGCGAGACTCCGTCTCAAAAAAAAAAAAAAAAATGCAAGCCATGCATACGTAACTAATGTTTTTTTCTCATAGCCACACTTTTTAAAAAGGAAAAACAAGTGAAATAAACTATAATACTATATTTTATTTAGCCCAGTATATCTAAAATATTATTATTTCAACACATTATTGATATAAAAGTATTGGAAATATTTTGCGTTTTTTTCATACAAGTTTGAAATCCAGTGTGTATTTCACATTTACAGAATGTCTCAATTTGGACTAGTCACATTTCAAGTGCTAATAGCCACATGGGGCCAGTGGCTACCATCTGGACAGAGCAGTGTTAGGGTCAGTGTGATGACAGGAAAAGCGCTTCGCTTGGATGCGCTCCTGTGAAATGTCAGCTCTTCCCCTCCTCCCTTCCCTCCCTCTTCTCCTCCTCCTCCTCCCTATTTTCATTTTTATATTCAGTCCATACTCATGCAGCCTCCCCAGACCTCAAAAACTAAAACAAGGCCGGGCACAGTGGCTCACGCCTGTAATCCCAGCACTTTGGGAGGCCAAGGCAGGCGGATCACTTGAGGGCAGGAGTTCAAGACCAGCCTGGCCAACATGGTGAAACCCTATCTCTACTAAACACACAGAAATTAGCTAGGTGTGGTGGTGGGCACCAGCTATTTGAGACGCCGAGGCAGGAGAATCGCTTGAACCTTGGAGGCAAAGGTTGCAGTGAGCCAAGATCTTGCCACTGCACTCTAGTCTAGGCGACCGAGCAAGACTTGGTCTCAAGAAAAAAATAAACAAAACTTTACATTTGCCCAGCACTGAACAATATTGAAAGCACTCTGGCCTCCATTTTCTCCTTTAATCTTTACCGTGGTCCTGTGGGCCAGAAACGAGGCTCCACAGTTTGAAATGATTTCCCCGCAGCAGCTCAGCTGGTAAGAGGCAGAGCGGGGACTCTGGCTCTGTCCCAAACCTTTCCTTGCTGTATCAGTCACCTCCCTCACCTGGACAACTGGTGGGACTCCCTTGCCACCCAGGCAGCCCTTAAGACTAAATGGGCATCGTAACTGGCTCTCACTTCATAACCACGTGGGGGTGGCTGGTGGACAAACATGGTCTCTCCAGACCCTGTGCCCCATGACTATCTCTTGCTTGATCCATTCTTCTCACCTGCTTGCTCTTAACACTTCCCCCAGAGCATGCCCCACCCTGACACATGCCAGGATCAGAGACAGAAAGCAGCTCCCCTCCTCCCTCACTGAGCTTGTAGCCACTTTAAGTATAACCTGTGTCCTGTGCCAGTTCCACCATAAATCAGCCCTGAGTTCTATCCGGCGGCTCATTCTGCTGCCAAAACCTTCATTAGTTGCGGGAATGGGCCAGGGAAAGAGGTTGGACTTTACTCCGGCTGTGGTGACTCACGCCTTTGGGAAGGGCTGAGGTATTTGTCCTTGGATGTGCGGATGCTGCGGCCTCTGTGGTTGGGAACACAGCCTCATTTTGTCTGCTGGCTCTGGCTTCCACGGCAGGAGGCTGAAGGCGTGTGTCCTGCCCCTCCTTTACCTCCTCAGTGACCAGACACAAAGAGTCCCCGGGTCTTCCGCTGCCCTGCCCTTTTCTTGTCCCTGAAGCAGAGCCCTGGTCTGTATCTCCTATGGGGTGGGAGGTGACTGCCTGAATTGTGTGATATTAGGCTCAGCAAGATGGCATCATGTGGCCTATTTGCAAATATCCGAGAAGAGCCATGCAAGCATGTTCTTACTAAGGTGTAAATGACTGATAGAGTGAAGCAGAGAAACATCACGACACTAGTTGAAAAGCAAGGATGGGGAAGAAAGCACCGAGAGAGGAGGCCAAGGGTGCCAAGAGCAGACCAGGGATTTCACAATGCCTTTTAGCACTGGCTCGTTCCCCAAGCCCCTCATTATCCCAATGGTGTCCAGACCTCTGCTCCGTTCCAGAGGGCTGGGCTGTGGCAGAAATGGGAAAAGTCAGACAGAAAACCAGTCCTGGGCTGCTGAGGAGTGAAACAGGTCTGGGAATGAGGCCTGGAGGCAGGTGGGAGGCCCCTAGCTGGAAATGCCTACCTTCTCCACTCCCAGCGTGGGCCAGAGGCAGCTCGTGTGCCTGGCCCGAGCCCTGCTCCGCAAGAGCCGCATCCTGGTTTTAGACGAGGCCACAGCTGCCATCGACCTCGAGACTGACAACCTCATCCAGGCTACCATCCGCACCCAGTTTGATACCTGCACTGTCTTGACCATCGCACACCGGCTTAACACTATCATGGACTACACCAGGTGGGACATGGAAACCCGAGCAATGGGGAACTGGTGGGGCCACCTGGGGCATCAGGAGTGGGCAGGGCAGATTAGGATTATCGAACAAGGGAATGTTCCTGGGATTGCTAGGGCATGGTGGGCAGAGCAGAGTTTCCCGAGATCTAGATAAGGGGCAGACCAGAGTGGGGTGGCCTGGGCTCAGGGGTGGGGTATACAATGACATTTTCATTTATTTTTCTTCTTCTTCTTTTTTTTTTTTTTTTTTTTTTTTTTTTTTGAGACAGAGTTTTGCTCTATTGCCTAGGCTGGAGTGCAGTGGCTCACTGCAACCTCAGGCATGCACTACCACAGCCGGCTAATTTTTGTATTTTTAGTAGAGATGGTTTCACCATGTTGGCCAGGCTGGTCTCGAACTGCTGACCGCAAGTGATCCACTTGCCAAAGTGCTGGGATTACAGGTGTGAGTCACCACGCCCAGCACCAACAATAACATTTTCTAACACATGGGGAAGGGCACACTGGGCTCCACAGGCACTGCATTTGTGCGCAGGCCACTTGCATCCTGCCTCCTCCGTGAGGCGATGTAAAGGGAACTGGAGGCTTCATGCTGAGTCTCATCACTTCCTGAGAAACCTGCTGGCAGAGTGCCTGCATGTCCCTCACCTCATTGGTGTCTCACAGCCACTCTGGTTGTAGATAAGCAGCAGCTCAGGTAGCAGCTGGACCCTGACAGCACCATGAGGAGCTGAGCCTTGTGGGGAGAGCACTGTGTCTGAGCCAGAGGCTTCAGAGTCTCAGGCTGCTGTGTGACCCTGGGCAATTTGCAAAACTTTCTGAGCCTGTTTCAAATGAAAATGATGCTTCGTGGGATTGTCGTAGTCAATGAAGTCTGGGCACAGTGGCTCACATCTGTAAACCCAGCACTTTGGGAGCCCGAGGCAGGCGGATCATTTGCGGTCATAAGTTCAAGACCAGCCAGGTCAACATGGTGAAACCCCATCTCTACTAAAACTACAAACATTAGCCTCACATCGTGGCAGGGACCTGTAGTCCCAGCTGCTCAGGAGGGTGAGGCAGGAGAATCACTTGAACCCAGGAGGCAGAGGTTACGCCACTGCACTCTAGCCTGGGTGCAGAGCCAGACTCTGTCTCAAAAAAGCCAAAAGTCAATGAAAGGTATTTAAACTGCAGGTGATCCTGAGAAATGACAGTGTCCTCCCCAGCCCCTTGCTCTAATTCTTGCACTAGGCCCTCCAAGGATGAGGGAAGGGGCCATGCCCTCAGAAGCTTGTGGCTTCCTTGGAGAGGCAGACCACTCCCTCACTGTGCCAGATGTCAAGGTGTGGTGCTGGAGGTTGAGGAGAGAGGGCTGGGTGACTCAGAAGCCTCACGGGAGTGAACTGGCCCTGGCCTGGCAGGCTGCGCTCCCTAGAAACTAGAAGGGAAGAGGAGGCAGGAGGCTCAGAGAAGTTTCTTTTGAAGGAGTATAGTGGGAATAACCCAACAGGCCTTCATTTACTCAAGAAACACTTGCAGGATGGTGGGGTGGGGAGGGTGCCATGGACAGGGCGATGGGTCAGATCTTGTCTCTCTTGGAAGTGCCCCCATGTAGCCAGCAGTGTCTTGGGAGCCAAGCTGAGAATGCCTGATGCTACCCTCTGTCTGTTCCATCCCTCTCCTACCCTTACCCGCTACTCCCATTTAGGACCCCACTGGAAGAAGGGAGGGTGGGCAGCAAGTGCTGAGCCCTGGGTTTGGAGGAGGGACAGGGCTGGCCTCAGAGGACCTGTTCTCAGGCCTAACCAAAACTGTTTCATTCACCAGCAGCCCTAGGGTGGGGAGCTTGGATCGACCTTGGAGGTTGGGAGTTCATTCATTCTAGTGGAACAAGCAGAAATTAATCAAATAATGACGTGTAAATAGGACCCACAGGAAGGAAGCAAAGGCCTGTGTGTGCAGGCCAGAAAAAGGCTATCCACACAGGGTGGCCAGTGCACTTCCTCCTCTAAGGAAGGGATGCACCAGCCAAGCCTGAAAGAATGAGTTGGAGGATGGAGGTGAGGCAACAAGGTAGGGAGCGAGCTGAAAATTGCAGGCAAAGGATACAACACATGCCCCAAGGCAGGAGGGTACCGGAGGCTGGAGTGCATGGGAGGGAGGCAGTAGAACCAAGATGGGGGTGGAGAACAGTCTGCACTGTGCTGCACTTTGAGGACCATGGAAGAGCATTCAGTCCTTACCCAAAAGCAATCAAAAGCCACTGAAGACCTTGATTTTGGATTGGGGTTGGGATTGGGGGGCAGTGGCCAGGCAGTGATGTCACAGACACAGTCCTTCTCAGGACACATGTGGGAGAGCCCAGTAGGCTGAGAATCAGAATGCAGTCAGCCCCCTCCCATGGAGGAGCACTTCTCCAGGCTGGGGAGAGCCCTTTCCCCTCCTGCTGTACCCTGGTGGAGCCAGCCCACTGGCCTTGTACCAGGTGCACCCGGTGAGTGGTTGGTGGGAGATTCTAACCCCGGGCCCAGGCCTGGCTATTTGTGTGTGAGCTGGAGACCCACCGAGCAGCAGCAGCAGCAGCCGCAGCAGCCGCAGCAGCCGCAGCCGCCGCCGCCGCCAGATTTGCAGCCCAAGGCCCAGATTCCAGTGTCAGCCTTGCTGCAGCTGGTTTCCTGCTGTGTGCTTTTCTGAGCCGACACAAAGCAGATGGATGTGCACAGAGCCCAGCGCACAGGCCCGTGGCTCCCTGCGCACAGCCTGCTGAAGTCCTGTGACCCCGGCAAGGGGAAGGGCTCATTAGGGAAGGTTTTCAGAGCCCCAACTAGCAGAGATGAATAGGACCTGGTGTTTGATCCCAGAAACCGCTTCACTTGCCAGAACTAACAGAATGGCTAAAATAACCGGCCTTGCAAGCGTGCACATGTGGTGCGGCGGCTGTGCTGGGTGGGTTGGCATGTCACTGTGGGCCTGAGCAAGTACCCAGAAGAGCAGGATTAGACGATGTGACCAGGTCAGGGCTGATGGAAACCTGACCACTTCTCTCTTTTTTGATTAGGGTCCTGGTCCTGGACAAAGGAGTAGTAGCTGAATTTGATTCTCCAGCCAACCTCATTGCAGCTAGAGGCATCTTCTACGGGATGGCCAGAGATGCTGGACTTGCCTAAAATATATTCCTGGGATTTCCTCCTGGCCTTTCCTGGTTTTCATCAGGAAGGAAATGACACCAAATATGTCCACAGAATGGACTTGATGGCAAACATTGGGGGCACCTTAAGATTTTGCACCTGTAAAGCCTCACAGAGTAACTGTGCTGAATGCTTTAGATGACGAAACGAGCCCTAAGAGGTAAATGACATGCCTAAGGTCACAGCTAGTTTGAGACAGTTAGACCAGTCCCCAGTCTCCTGATTCCTAAACGAGTATTATTTGCATACTACACTGTTTTCAAATAACGATTTCATGAAATGACCTCTGTTCTCCCTCTGATTTTTCATATTTTCTAAAGTTTAGTTGCTGTTTTTTAATAAAAAGCTTTTTCCTCCTGGAATAGAAGACTGCGGCTGGGCCAGACCACCCCTAGGAATTCCGTCCTGTCCTCTGGGGTGCTGCCTGAATCCATTAAAAATGGAGTACTGATGAATAAAACGACATGGTCAACAATATATACACACTAGTCTTTTTGTGCTTGTTCACAAGGTTTGGGGATTAGGATCTTTGCAGGAGGCCAAGAGGAAGATTTTCTACACATGTACACGGTTGTAGTTACCTGAACTTCAGACCCAAGAGCTCTTGGCTGCAAATATTGCCTTCACGGCCAAAATTCCCTGGGTAATTGCCAGTAGTTCCTGCTCTGCTGTGCAGATATTGTAAAAGGTGAGAAAGGCCCTGAAATCTGACCTGGGGCCTCTTGGGAAAGCTGCTCTGAACACCTCCACGTTCATGTCATCCCTCAGCCCTCTACGCCTGTTTCTCTAGGGACTAAGAAGTACATGATGCTTTACTTCCTTGCTTATTTTGAAGTCTGTTCCAGACAGTTCCTATAACCAGTGAGGCCTCCAAGTCATTCATTTTCCTCAGTCCAGCCAAAGCTGAATGTGTGAGCACAAAGAAGCTGAGAGGCCACCTCCTGCCCAGAGAGAAGCCACCCACAGTCCCAGGTTGGCAGACAAGATGTGAGGGGTGAATTAAATTTGTTTTCTTGAGCGAGCCAACAAAGAGTTCCTTTTCTGCAGGTCAGAGTCCGCCTGGCACAGGCCTTCTATTTGGAATGGATCTCTTCTCCTTGTTCCTAAGTGTTCTGGTCTCCTGTCTCGCTCTCATTTCCCCTAACTTCGTCTTGGTAGGATGTGAGTGGGTGTGGGTGATGGTGGTTTTCTCCCCAACCCTAAATGGTTTGCAGTAGATACAGATGGAGGTGGATCCTCTGATTGGTTTTTTCTATATGCTCTGGGTCAGCTTGTACTGCAGGACCATTTGTTAAAGGTTAATCGCATTTTTTTGGCAGGCTGTTTCTGCCCAGGATGTTTATGAGTATATGGAAGATGACTTCCATCCCTGTGATAAAGCAAGGATGAAAGCACAAATGCCCAAATTATTCTGCCTCTCCGTGGTGCTAAGAGAAGGTCTCTGCTATGCTCTCTGATTTATTAGGCCAATTTGGCTTGACGTCTGCTTTGTGAGGTGCTAGCTGGCCTGAACCAACAGAAAAGCAGACTCATTCAGCATCATTCTCAGCTAAAGATCTGGAAGCGTAAGGCTGTGTTTCCTCTCCTGTCTTGGGATTTGCTTCTGAGCTCATTGAGGCCCTGACAGGTGCTGACAACCCAAAGGAGAGGCCCAATTGGGTAAAGTAAATAGGATAATCAAAAAATGTGGTTAATAGGGGATGACCTCCATCTAACTGGCTCAGCTACTCCAGGGAAATGAAGCCGACTGCTGTGAACTGGAAGGAAAGACACCACACAAAATATCCGTCCCCAGGTGCTACTGACAGGGTATGAGCGGGATGTATGAGCGGGATGTGGAGGAGGCTCAGGTGGAGAGAGGGCCCTTCTAATCTTCCTCCAGAGTGCCTGGTCTCTGGGACTGTCCAACAATTTGAACCCCCTATGATTAGAACTATAGTGCTGTTTAGGAAGCCAAAACGAAGGCGTATAGGTTGGTCAGTTAATATTTAATTTTAATAATACTTGTTATGTTTGAACAGTCAGCAATGCACAAAGAAAAAATCTTCAGTGAATGTTTACACACTGTGAACACATGCTTTAAATATGCAGTGGAGGAGGAGGGGTGAATTCACAGTTAACA
Source organism: Macaca thibetana thibetana (assembly GCF_024542745.1). Taxonomy (NCBI): domain Eukaryota; kingdom Metazoa; phylum Chordata; class Mammalia; order Primates; family Cercopithecidae; genus Macaca; species Macaca thibetana. Next base: position 44,418,356 of record NC_065593.1, on the reverse strand, counting down.
AAGCTAAAAAAAAAATCCTTGTTATAAATTACACAAAGCATATAAAAATATTTCTCTGAATGCATAGATTAAGACTTCAAACTCACCTACCAGCAACTGTGCAGTCTTATTCTACTGCGATACGCAGGAGTCAGTTGACCACAGAGGATTTTATAAAGGAGAAGAGAGACCAGCATAGGGCAGAGACACATCAAACCCACCTCTCACCGGAGACACCAGTCCCTTGCTTGCCTCTGTCGCTAAGCCTAGAACATGCCCTGCAGCTGCTCCTCTGGAGGCCATCTCCCAGCCAGGGGCCTTCACTGCTCCACTTTAATTAATCTGGGTGGCTGAAAGTGTTTTAACCCAAGTAACTTAGACATGAATTAATATTGAATTTATTTCATCTAGGATAGAACCAGACTTAACTTTATCAGTAAACTGTAACTTTTTTAGAAGCAAAGAAAAAAAAGGTTACTACATCTAGTTAAATTCACTTCCGATTGGTTGAAACACAAGGGAGGGGCTGGGCGCCCTGGCTCACACCTGTAATCAGAGCACTTTGGGAGGCCAAGGCAGGTGGATCACTTGAGGCCAGGAGTTCGAGACTGGCCTGGCCAACATGGTGAAACCTTGTCTCTACTAAAATACAGAAATTAGCCAGGCATGGTGGCACATGCTTGCAATCCCAGCTACTTGGGAGGCTCAGGCAGGAGAATCGCTTGAACCCGGGAGGCGGAGGTTTTAATGAGCTGAGATTATGCCACTGCACTTCAGCCTGGGCAACAAAGCGAGATTCCGTCTCAAAAAAACAAAAAACAAAAAACAAAAAAAACACACACAAGGAAGGTTTCTTCTTTAAAGCACTGAAGAGAAAGAGGGTAATAAGTAAACTTCACTCTGCTATGCAAACACTGTACAAGGGTGAGTAAGTCACCAGCAGTAATTGGTGGGATACAATTAAGTCACTAAACAGAGTGATTCCGTGAAGTTAGCCTTGAAAAACATCTCAACCTCATTTCAGCATTTAGGCAGCAGCAGGAGGCCATTATCTTAGCACAACATTCTCTTCCGTTGACATCTTCTGCACGTTCTCACTCAACTGTAGTGTTCTAATAAAATTAAGTTAACACAGTTAGGAAGTTGAGTTTCTTTGGAAACTATAGGCACTATGGGGAAAAAGCTTCTTAAGACAGCAGGGATGCTCTTCCACAGCTGGCTTCAAACCCCTGCTCTCCTGTTTGTCTAAGTGTGCTAGTTCTTATTTCTGAAGTTTAGCTGTTTGTTTCAACAAAACAGTGGCTGCTCTTTTAACATTAATGACACTGAAGGAAAGGAAAAGAATCCTTGAATGCATTCTTTTAAAAAATTCCTATGCCATACTCAAGAGTTTAATCAGGTGTTTTGTTTCTGTTTTTCAGAACAAAGTCTGGTCAACTCATAACTGACTTTGTGAAGTGAATTGGTGGTAGTAGTAAGGGGATCACTAAGATCAAACAATTTGTTTACAAAAGCAACAGATTTCAGAATTGTGTAAAAATCCTAATAGTTTCAAAATAACCTTTATCTTTGATACAAAAATAAAGATGCTAACTCCTTTAGCTCAGTTTCCCACAATAACCTTTAAAATAGCAACAGATTCAGTCTCAAAAATTGCTTTTCATTTGTAGTGGAAAATGAAAGTGGAGAACATGGAACAGCAATATTTGTGCTCTTCTCATAGGATGCAGTTACACACACAGATGACTGGAATCACTTCAGAGTAAAAAAAGTGGGCTGGGTGCAGTGGCTCACACCTGTAATCCCAGCACTTTGGGAGGCCAAGGACGGGAGGATCACTTGAGGCCAGAAGTTTGAGACCAGCCTGGGCCACATAGTGAGACCCTGTCTCTATGGGAGGGGTGGGGGTGGGGGGCATTGTAAAAAAGCAGTTGCTCTTTTAGAAGGCATCAGAGAGCCCTCTAGTGACCACGAAGGGGAGTTAATGCAGAGATGACTCGAGAAACAGAGAAGCAGTCATGAGTGTTTACAAAGGAAAAAGTGAGGGAGGGAAAGCTCTTTTGGTTAACAGCATATTTACAATTAGGTAACTGTATTCTTAAATACTTTTAACCTGAGTAACATTTATAAATATGTTATAGGAAACCTCACAGTCACAAGTCACACTAGAATCCATCTGTCCAGTATCTGTGCTTTCCCCAGTCTTCCTCCCTCATAAGTTCCCAATGTCAGGAGAGTTGTGAGCATGCAACACCAAGAAAAACACATCCTGGCCCTTCAGGTGCACTGTCAACAGGAGTGGCTAGAAATAGGCTCCGCTCTCTCTCAGCTTCTGCTTAGACAACTCTCTTACATTCTGAACGTAAAACACACTGGATATAGAACCTTCAGCTTCTGCCTCTCCAGACCACTTCTCAGCTGTTCAAAGCTTCAAGCAATAGGTTTATTGTGCACCAAGAGGCTTGGAAGAGTGGCACCGCTGCTTGGGGGTCAGGGGCTTCCTACCTTGGCAGAATGATGTTATTATATACTACGCAGTGGCACCAGAGGCCCTCCCGGGCATCCGAGGCATTTAGATCAATGGCTTGTCCTTGGCCCAGAGGTGACGCACACTGTCATAATACTCAGTGATAAAAGTCCCTGCTGCATTAGTAAGTCAGTTTTGAAGCTCTCCTGTTATAACAAGGCCTTTCAGTCAGTGTGGATGCAGCATTTCTGAACAGAAAATTATTTTCACTTATCATCAGAACCAGTTCCAGCTCCTGGAAATCTTGGAGTCGAGCAACATCCTTGTCCTAAAACAAACATACATTAAACAAATTAACAGGAGCCACTTGTCTCCATATGTTTGGTGCACTGTATTGATACCAGTATCTTGTCTCATTTCAAAACTTGGAAGAAAAAAAAAAAATCCCTGTGGCAGGCTAAGTCAGTGATAGTGCAACTAAGGCCCCAGGCTGATTGGGTTGCAAAGTGGAAGCCCTTAAAAACAGCTCAGCAGCTGCGACAGCATGAGCACACACTGCGAAGGGAAAGGCTATGCAAAGGGAGAGGCAATGCACAGATCAGTTTTCCGGGTGCCCTGAGAAGCCAGAAACCTGATGTTCAAAAACCCAGAGATGTACGAAGGACCACACATGCATCTATGTGGATTTGCTCTGTAACTGAACTTGGTTCTTCACTTGTAAAACAGAAGGCACATCTAGTAGTGTACTAAGTTAATCCTTACAGATCACTAAAGAAACCGAAAATAGGAACACGTGAATGATAATTCAGAAAATTATCTCTGGTATCAACTTCCAAAAATGCCACTGTTGGCTGATCTGAATGCAATGGTGTTTCCAACTAGTTTGTAAGAATGTAACTGGCCAAACACCAGTTACAGATGTCTTTGTTCCTTCTCCACTCCACTGCTTCACTTGACTTGCCAAAAAAAAAAAAAAGCCAGCGTCTCTATAGACTTAGTAGAAGGAAATGATTACATTTGGAAAATCATTCTTTGCTCCTTTTCTATTCTGTTTATTTCCTCAACTAACTCATATAACGAAGGAGGGAGCTAGGTATTTTCCAAATGCAAAAAGCAGCCATTCATGCTTAACAGACTTTTCTTACCTTTCTTAACAGAGTGTTGGGTAACTTTCTGATCTTCTCCACTTGATCTGGATTAACACCCAGCTCACAGCAACACACTCTGAGCAACTCTTGGTAGGTGAGCTCCTGTCGGTCCAGTTCAATTTCAATGAAATCATTTTCTCGAAGAGATGGGTTCTGAATTCTCACCTTGAGTACCAGCTCTAGAAAAAAAAGGAGAAATGTTAATGAATAGTTCTGGCACAGCACAGCCCCTGTTATTTAAGATCTTTTCCAGAAGATGGTTACACTTAATCATGCCAAAGGTCTGTGCATGATTAACAGACCTGTTTGGTGGGAAAACCAAGTGTAACCAGCAGGGTTTGCTCAGGCCCAGTTCTGGCTCTGCTGGAGCAGTTTCCTGCATTGTTGTCCATACTTTTAGGCTATGGTTCACAAAGTAAGAGCAAGGCAGGGGCAGCCATTCCACTGTGTAGAAGGATAATTTACTTCTGCCATTGGAGCTAAGGAGGCAAAGTCTTAAGAACAGGTTTGGGTATCAAACTATACATGAACAGGGGAAGGGGGAAGAAGGTTGGAAAGAAGGCATGGGCAGGATGTGAGTTACCCTAAAAAGATTGAACAATTATGGACCTAAAGGTATTTGTAAAATATGAAACTCCTTGCAAAAAAGACAGTAAAAGAGACAAATGACAAGCTACTAATAAAAGCTAAAGTATAACTTGATGTGAATGTGGCACCTTCATGAGGAAGGGGTCTTATTATTCACAGGTCTTGGAACTAAGCAATCTGCTCCTTTATTCTGAACCTGGCTGCCAAGACAGCCCAAGTCAAGCACCCTGGACATTTGGCAGTTCTGCTTTGTTCCCTGTATATGAACCCCTTGTGGCACCCCAGGTCACTGTTAGCACCTATAGTAGTAACTCCTCAAAAACAGGAAGTGAGAGAGTTACTTCTAGGAAAAAAGGAAAAATAAGACTAGCTGTACCCTATGGTATTTGACTGGATTTGGAAGAATCAGGATGAACTTGTGGTTTTTAATACTCTCAAAAAGATATACACTGATAGAGAAATATGGATATCTTTCCTGGCTATGTCCTCTCAGCAGGCCTGGAAGAAATGATATACCTGTAGCAATGAGGACACCTAGTGCCCACATCCTGGTGTCTAAATACCATTCTTGGTGGGCCCAAGTGGGAGGCAAATTTGCTGTGTGTCCTAAATACCATTCTCCACCAAAAAGAACCAGGGCTTCTTGGAGAAATGACTGACTCCGGGGTGGGAGGAGGAAAAGTTATGCTATGAGCCTGGAACATCTTGCTGCACCAGAAAGTAAGGCAGTGCTCCAAGAACAATGAAGACACCTACAAGGGACATAAGAACCAGCTTGAAGGGGCTCCCACTGGCCAAATCTGGGATAACCTGAATAACTGAAAATTGATAGTAACAGATTATAACCCACTGAATAAAATACAGATATATGTGTCAATACTGATATTAATGAAGGAGAAGGGAAAGCCCTTCTTTACAGTAAAATACCAACTAATAAGTAGAGAAAGAATGATTGAAAATCGTATCCCACAAAAATAATTGGCCTGGACTCTTCAAAAAGATCAAGATCAAAAATGATAAAGGGTAAAGATTCCAGATTAAAGGAAACTAAAACGACATGATAACTACAGGCAACATACGATCCTGGGCAGGGCGCAGGGGGCAGAGGAGTACAGAGAGTCCAGATAGGTATCAATAGTACAGATAGTACTATTTCTGTAATAGTACAGACAGTACGTGTAATAGATGATGGAATATAAAAGGCATTGGTTGAGACAATTGACAAAATTTAAACATGGACTATGGATTACGGAACAGCATTACCTCAAGATTACATTTCTCAAATTTGGTCATTTGTACTGTAATTACGTAAGAGAATACCTGGCTGGGTGCGGTGATTCACACCTATAATCACAGCACTTTGGGAGGCTGAGGGAGGCGGATCACTTAAGGTCAGGAGTTTGAGACCAGCCTGGCCAACATGGTGAAACCCCATCTCTACTAAAAAAAAAAAAAAAAAAAAAAAAAAATTAGCCAGGTGTGGTGGTATGCTCCTGTAATCCCAGCTACTTGGGAGGCTGAGGCAGAAGAATTGCTTGAACCTGGGAGGTGGAGGTTGCAGTGAGCCAAGATCACACCACTGCACTCCAGCCTGGGTGACAGGGTGAAACTACGTCTCAAAAATAAATGAATAAATAAAAGAGAATATCCTTGTTCTTAGGAAAGATATAATGGAAAGAATACTGAAGGGTATCAGGGTAAAAGGGCAAAAGGTAAACAATTTGTGAATTTGAGTAAAGGCAGTTCCTTATACTAGTCATGTAACATTCCTGTAAGTTTGTAATTATACCCAAAATACCTCATTAAATCCCACCTCTCGGGACACCAACTCCCCTGTTGCAGAGGCTGTTTGCTGATGAGGGGTTACCTTGCATATTAAATGGAAATGCTCCAGTGAAGAAAAATGGCTGGAATGCTGGCGCTGGTCCTGCATATGCCCCATTTTGAGGCTCCAGAGACACTGGTGGCTTGGACGGGACAGAAGAAAACAGGGAGCGGCTCTGACTCACTGGTGGCTGACAAACAGGACCTGGTTTTGTGCTTTCTGGTGTTCTGAGTATGGCAGAGGGGGCCGACACATCACCATTCTGAACTAGTGCCAAAGAGGTGTGGTCCCGGGGAAAGGCCCCTAACAGGGGAGGTTCCCCAGGGGGAAGCAATGGAGGTGAGCCATCTGCAGGGGGTGATGCAGGGGGTGTGGAGGGACCCCCATTCTGCATCGGGGCTGAATCCTCTGCTGTGGGTGTGTAGATAAAAGGGAAGGCTGGGTTGGCCAAATAGTTGGGAACAAAGGGCAGTTCTGACTCCTTCTTCAGCTGGGGGAGGTTGTCATCATCATCATCATCTTCTTCCACTTAAAAAGAAGAAAACAGAACATTTACACAGTCCTTTCAAAATTACCAAAAAAAGGTGTCTTTTGGAAGTGGTGTCTTTTGGTATGTGACATTGGTCAGTGCTTACTGCCTCTGCAGGTCAGAAGAAAAAAGAATATTTCATTAGGTTTATGATTACCATGTTCATCATTATCTTAAATTTTACAAATAAAAAAATAAAACCTTACAATGCTGACCTCCCCAGAAACAACCTGGAATTACTATCTTGGCATAGTAATTTGCTTTTAGAAATAGAACAGTTGCTGGGAGCAGTGTCTCACACCTGCAATCCCAGCACTTTGGGAGGCCGAGGTGGGCGGATCGCCTGAGGTCGGGAGTTCGAGATCAGCCTGACCAACATGGTGAAAATACTAATAAAAATACAAAATTAGCTGGATGTGATGGCACATGCCTGTAATCCTAGCTACTCAGGAGGCTGACGCAGGAGAATCACTTGAACCTGGGAGGCAGAGGTTGTGGTGAGCCGACATCATGCCACTGCACTCCAGCCTGGGCAACAAGAGCTAAACTCTGTCTCAAAAAAAAAAAAAAAAGGAAGAAAGAAAAAAAATAGAACAGTTGTTTGACCAGCATTAAGAATGTAGCCAATAATACCACAAGTCTTCAATGAGTCTAACGAACTCAAAAGTTCCCCCCAAACACAGACTCACCTCCCATAATCTTCCTGATTTCTCTCCTTGATGTTAACTGGACTGGCATTTCTCCTTTTGTGGTAAGAATTTCTTTGTCAGCTCCTGATTTTAACAGGTAAGAGACCACCTGACCATGGTTTCGTTTACATGCCCAGTGTAAACAAGTCCTGTTCCAAAGAAAAGAATGATTGAAAAAGAGGAGAAGTGATTTGGGATTTCAGATTCTAAACATTAGTAAATAATGTATACACAAGCCTGTTAAGAGTTTAGCTAGAACCAGGTAACCGGGCTGGTAATCTCAACTTTTCACAAAGAAGATGATCAAAATATTTAATATGCTTAAATTTTGTTTTTAAATCTCATTTCTGGTTCCTGAGAAAAACTAACTTAACCTAGGAGTTTTAATTTCAATAGCCTCCAGGAGGTAAGCTCACTGGCTGGCGAACTCCAATGGTAACGTGGAGTATACTCTATGAGTATCGCTCATTAGATCATCTCAGTCTCTGAAACATATTTTTATATTGCTATATTCCTTTTCAGGGACTATGGAAACTCACTTCATATGCCACCTGAAGATTCAATATTATCAGGCTAATAACCATCTCCTATCAGCAGCTTGCTCTGTCACTTAAATTATTATTATGACAGCAGATACTCTTGTCTGAATCCCAGTTGCTCACTTTCTTTTTCCTTCTTACTTTTCTTTCCTTAACACACACACAAAGGATTTCCAAATTTCCATTTTTAAAAAGTTGGCTTCTTTAGTTCTCTCCAGAAGGCTACAAACATATCCTCATCTGCGTAAACATAAGGCATTGCACATATACTTTAATTCCTGAGGTACTTAAAAAATATATATCAACAACCAAAATTCTTCAAGAACAGGCTCTTCTAACATATCAGACTCATTTAAGTAAAACTAATCACTCAATATTGTACACAGAGGAAGCAATTCTGTACACTCTGAAGGGCTACTATTTTCATACTATACAGAAACATAATTAGCATGCAGGCAAAACTCCATCTTAACAGAGATGAAAGATTCAGAGCAACTAAATCCATCCCTAGGTGCCAAAGCTGAATGTATATTACAGAAGGAAAATACTTCTCGCCCCTGTGTTTTGAAATGTCTTCTTTCACCAACTCTCTAATTGAACTGAGATAAATATCTTCAGAGCTCTTATAGCCAAATACAGAAATGAAGCTTGGAACAAATGTTCAATAGTGAAGGTTAGTTCACTAACCTGGGAAGTATAATTATCTGGAAAGTTTATATGGTTCTAGGAAAAAGCTGATTTGCCCTGGGCTTAGCATTAGTAACTCACAGAAAGTTAGCATGTCTGGCTGGCTGGGAGCAATTCCACCGATGTCTCAGAGTGACATTCTACATTATGGTTCATTAGAATTAGATTATCCAGGTTCCTTTAAGGTGTATTTCATGATACAATGACAAAATTATTACTAATTTGGGAAAAGTAAGAGTCTTGTTAAGTTTGGGAGAAAAGAGTCTTGATCAAGCTCCCTGAAGGCAAGGAAGTGTTTGCTTGGCACATATACATGCTTAGTTAATATTTACTGAATAGGCCAGGCACGGTGGCTCACACCTGTAATCCCAGCACTTAGGGAGGCCAAGGCAGGCGGATTACTTGAGGTCAGGAGTTTGACACCAGCCTGCCCAACAGGGTGAAACCCCGTCTCTACTAAAAATCCAAAAATTAGCGTGACGGTGCACGTCTGTAATCCCAGCTACTGGGGAGGCTGAGGCAGGAGAATTGCTTGAACCCAAGAGGCAGAGGCTGCAGTGAGCCAAGATTGCGCCACTGCACTCCAGCCTGGGCAACACAGCAAGACTCTGTCTCAAAAAAAAAAAAAAATGTACCGAATGAGTAAACTAAGGATAAGGTGGACCTTGCTTGAAGTAGAAGGATCTAATCTATCCTTGATTCTGGGCAAACTGCAGCCTTGAGTGTGTTTGTGTGTGGATGTCTGTGGCACAGGCTTAAAAAGTGAGCAATTATAATGATAAGTGAGCCCTCAAAAATGAATGAAGCATGCTGAGAAAAAGATGCTCCCTTTTGGAAATAAAATGCTCACTTGCTAGTAGTAGATCACTTGTTCATGGCAAGCTTGAGCGTAAAGGAGGTAATTTACTACCAGTGGATCTGAGAGACTCTGGGACAAACCAACTTGCTAAACTACCACCCATGTAAAGCAGTGTTAAGTCAACATAGCATGGCCCCCACAGCCCTGTGCCTTAGTCATCATCATTTACAGTCCAGAGCTGTGTGGCTCTGGGCAGCCATAACTCAGAGTCCCTGCAGCCAGGTAATATTTTCAAGTTCTTCATGAAGCATTATCCTTGGTCCTTAAAACCAAGGGGTATGCATAACACTTGAATTACAACTGATGTGGGGAAATGACTAGGGATCAATCTAATTGATAGATTACTCTATCTTTGAACTTCAACTCCTTAAGCTTTATATTTGCAGTCAGAATATCTTATTAGTGTTGGAAACTATTTCAGACCTGAGGTATTGGGTGTCATTCATCAACCGGGCATCACTCACTGGTGCTGAAATTGTGGTTACTGATCAACTAAGAATTGAAAGCAGTCACCATTCTGCTTGGCAATGCAAGAGAGTACGTTTTTTGAGGGTAACCTTATTTTCCATTACCCAGCACATTGCTTCATAATAAGAAAATAACAACAATAGCTAACACAGGTATAACGCTTCACATGCTGGACATTGTTCTAAAGGCATTACATGTATTAACTTATTTAACCCTCTAAACCCATGAGGTAATACTATTGTCAACATTCCCCCCATTTTACAGAAGAGGAAACAGACATCAGCAAATAAATAAGCAAAGCAAGCAGTACGCTAGGTGGTGATGAAGTGTGACAGCAATAGTAAAGCAGGGAAAGGCATTAGGGAATGCCAGAGGTTGTGCAAGTTTAAATTGAGGGCCCAGGAAAAGCCTTGCCAAGAAGGTGACATCTAAACTAAAATCTGAAGGCGGTGAGGAAGCAAACCATGTGATATCTAGAGGGAAAGCATTTAAGAGAGTGGGACGACAAAAAAACGCAAAGATCTTGAATCAGGACTATCTGGTATTCCAGGGAAAGCAAGGAGGCCAGGGGAAAAAGGTAAGCAGAAGGGCAAATCCCATGAGATTAGCACAGAGGTAAGGAGGGAAGATGTGGGAACAGGCAGTAGAAATTGTAGGACCCTGTAGGCTTTTACTGAGTGAGACAGGAGCCATTTTTGAGAAGAGTGAAATGATCTTACTTATGTTTTAAGTCAGGATTCCTCTGACCACTGTGTTAGTTAAGAAGACTGTTTAATATAAGCTGAGGAGCAAGGACACTAGCTAGGAAGCTATTGCAATAATCCAGGTGAGAGAAACAATGGTGTACCAGAGGCGTAGTAGTAGGGTTAGTGAGAAGTAGTCAGATTCTGACTGTATCTGAAGGTGAAGCTCATAGAATTGGCTGACTGGATGTCAGCTGTGAAAGACAGGAGGCAAGCAGGGTGCCAAGCGTTCTGGCCTGAGCACCCCTGAGAGGCTGAGGACTCAGAGGAGCAGGCTTGAGGTGGTAGAGGGATGAGGCGAGACTTGGAATTCAATCTTGGATATGTTGAATTTGACAGGCCTATTAGACAATTCCTCCAATTAAATCTACAAAAGGACGGGCGCGGTGGCTCACGCCTATAATCCCAGCACTTTGGGAAGCCAAGGCGGGCGGATCACCTGAGGTCAGGAGTTCGAGACCAGCTTGGCTAACATGGTGAAACCCCATTTCCACTAAAAATACAAAAAATTAGCCAGGCGTGGTGGCACACACCTGTAACCCCAGTTACTCGGGAGGATGAGGCAGGAGAATCGCTTGAACCCGGGAGGCGGAGGGTGCAGTGAGCCAAAATCACGCATTGCACTCCAGCCTGGGTGACAAGAGTGAAACTCCATCTCAAAAAAAAAACACACACACACAAAACCTATAAGAAGCCTCTTCAGGCTACCTCAGCTTCACTTTACTAAACACCTACTATGGGACAGACATTGTGTTTAGGATGGTAGGTCTGGAATCAGATACCCGGTTCGTTTTCTGGCTCCACTAGTTACTGTCAATCCCATGACCTTGGGAAGGGGCACTGCGCAAAGTGAGGAAATGACTTACTCTTTCTGGGCCTCAGTTTCTTCATCTGTAAATGGAGAGAACAGTAACTATGTCCCCAGGTAGTGGTGAACAAGCTAACACACGTAAAACACTTAGAACCCCATCTGTGCTGGCCAGGTGCAGGGGCTCACGCCTGTAATCCCAGCACTTTGGCAGGCTGAGGTGGGCTGATCACAAGGTCAGGAGATGGAGAACATCCTGCCTAACAGGGTGAAAACCCATCTCTACTAAAAATACAAAAAATTAGCAGGGCGTGGTGGCAGATGCCTGTATTCCCAGCTACTTGGGAGGCTGAGGCAGGAGAATGGCATGAACCCAGGAGGAGGAGCTTGCAGTGAGCCGAGATAAATGTTATCTATTTATTTTATGCTTCATCTCATTAAGGGCTCATAATACTCTTCCGGAACAAGTAGAAAATGAAGCAATGGGCAAAGTCCCATCTAGGCAGGAATGGAGAAGACCCTGCAGGAAAGACCAGGCTCCTTCTACACAACACTGCCTCCCAGTGCCAAAACGGTAATTCACAGCTTTGAACCAGAGCAATGCTCAGAAAAGATACATACACAACAGCAAGTTTGCAAACACCTGTAAACAAAACAGAACAAAAAGGTAGTATCCTCTGTTTCCTGGCTTTCTGGTCAGCTATCCAGGCTGCTTTCTTTAGGGAAATTAGGTAGACAATTTTTTTTTTTGAGACTGGGGTCTTGCTATGTTGCCCAGGCTGGTCTCAAACTTACGGGCTCCAGTGATCCTCCTGCCTTGGCCTCCCAAAGTGCTGGGATTATAGGCGTGAGCCACCAGGTCCTGCCAGGTAGACAGACTTTTTTTTTTTTTTTTTTTTTTTGAGACAAAGTCTCGTTCTGTCGCCAGGCTGGAGTGCAGGTGTGTGATCTTGGCTCACTGCAACCTCCGACTCCCTGGTTCAAGTGATTCTCCTGCCAAAGCATCCCAAGTAGCTGGGATTACAGGCACGTGCCGCCACCCACAGATAATTTTTGTAGTTTTAGTAGAGACGGGGTTTCACCATGTTGGCCAGAATGGTCTTGAACTCCTGACCTCGTGATCTGCCCACCTCGGCCTCCCAAAGTGCTGGGATTACCGGCGTGAGCCACCGCGCCAGGCCCAGGTAGACAGACTTTTGAGGCAGTCTGGAAACCACGGTTCTGGTACTATCATATTAATAGTTATGTGGCCTAAGGCAAGTTATTCTCTGGGGTTGATCCTCTCTCCATTACCCCTTTCAGTTCCAATATGGATGATTCCACTTAAAAAAAAAATGTAAACTCACTTTTTTTTGTTGTTGTTGAGGTGGAGTCTTACTCTGTCGCCCAGGCTGGAGTACAGTGGTACAATCTCAGCTCACTGCAACCTCCATCTCCCAGGTTCAAGTGATTCTCCTGCCTCAGCCTCCCAAGTAGCTGAGACTACAGGCGCACACCACCATGCCCAGCTAATTTCTGTACTTTTAGTAGAGATGGGGTTTCACCATGTTGGCTGGATGGTCTTGATCTCCTGACCTCCTCATCTGCCCACCTCAGCCTCCCAAAGTGCAACTCACTTCAACTCTAAGCTAGCAAAATAGTCTGGCTAAGCATTACCTGAATCAAAATTTTAAATTTTAAATACAGAGGGCGGAATAATGCCACATTCAGTAACTTGTTTTGACCACCAGCAACATCTTAAGATAAGACTCCTTATTTAATTGGGAAGAATTCAATCTGCAGGCAGACATCTAAAGTCTTGGATGACATTCTGTATTTGAAATTGTAATAAGAAAACAGGCCGGGTACGGTAGGCTCACATGTGTAATCCCAGCACTTTGGGAGGCCGAGGCAGGTGGATCACTTGAGGCCTGGAGTTTGAGACCAACCTGGCCCCACCTCTACTAAAAATACCACACACACACACAAAAATTTGCCAGGTGTGGTGGCGCCCGCCTATATTCCCAGCTACTTGGGAGGCTGTGGCAGGAGTGTCACCTGAGCAGGGGAGGTAGAAGTTGCAGTGAGCCGAGACCATGCCCTTGCACTCCAACCTGGGCGACAGGGCAAGTCCTGTCTCAAAAAAAAAAAAAAAAAAAGAAAGAAAAGAAAGAAAGAGCCGGGCGCGGTGGCTCAAGCCTGTAATCCCAGCACTTTGGGAGGCCGAGACGGGCGGATCACGAGGTCAGGAGATCGAGACCATCCTGGCTAACACGGTGAAACCCCGTCTCTACTAAAAAAATACAAAAAAACTAGCCGGGCGAGGTGGCGGGCGCCTGTAGTCCCAGCTACTCGGGAGGCTGAGGCAGGAGAATGGCGTAAATCCGGGAGGCGGAGCTTGCAGTGATCTGAGATCCGGCCACTGCACTCCAGCCCGGACGACAGAGCCAGACTCCGTCTCAAAAAAAAAAAAAAAAAAAAAAAAAAAAAAAGAAAGAAAGAGAAAGAAAAAGAAAGAAAACACTGGATAGGATAAACAAATGGAGTCTTCCCTCAAACAGGCAACTGTAGGCAGCAGCTGCAATTCGGTTGCAGTGAAACAAAAGAGAAGCAGAATGGTGATGCAAATGTGTGTTGTTGTTTTTTTTTTTTTTCCTGGTCTTGGCTAAGGAAATCGTGCTAGTTTATAAAATTCGTATTTGATCAGTTGCTTATGCTTTTAGCTCTGCAAGATGTGTTCTCCAGAAGCACCTACGGCAAATTAACTCAACACTCGAATTGGGGTGAGCTCCAACGCTTAGTCGCTGAGAATCACAGCCTCCAGCACCGCTCTGACCAAGTGAGCCGGGGGCGCGGGGGAAGGGTGTAGGGCACCAGAGTCCCAGCGGGCGCTGCCCCGAGTGGACCACGTGGGCCTGGATTTGGGCAGGACGCGCTCCTGACCGCACGAGGCATGGGGGCCAGGGCTGGCCTCAAGAGGGCACAATCTCGGAGGCCCGAGGTGGCAGGTCTCGCCGTAGCCCCGGCGTCCGGGGACAGCGCTGGGCCCAGGTCACGACTGACTGCCCCACGCCTCGGACCGGCTGCCCTGACCCTAGGCCTCCCCCGCTCCCCACTTACCAGCCGTTGACCTCATTTTGGGAGTTCACATCCACCCCGCTCTCCACCAGTTTCTGCACCTCCCGAATGTCCCCTAAGGCCGCGGCCTCCCGCAGCCTCTCCTGCTGCTCCTTCTGCTCTAGGAGGGCGTTCATCTTCCCCTCAGCCCCAGGCCCCCGCCCAGGCCCGCCTGCCCCGCCCCGCCTGGGGCCTGTCAGCGCCGCCGCCGTCGCCGCGGCCCACTCCCGGCCATGGGGAGGGAGCGTGGAGCTCGCCCGCCCTGTTCGCGCCGCTGCCCGCGCCCGTCCCGGGACTTCCGCTCCCTCCCGCAGGCCGCCCCTGCACCTCCCGGCCCGCAGGCCCAGGCCTCCTCCCCGGCCGCGCCTCCCGAAGGCCAGCTCCGGGGGACCCTATTCAGTGTGACAACCCTGACCCAGATATTTTCCGTTCCGACCCAGGGCTCCGGCGCCCAGGCTGGCTGTTTATGTAACTACTGCACAATATTATCTGCCATGATTCATTGACTATTTTTAGACCTCCCCACCCCGCAGTTTCAAGGGAGGAGGACAAGGCACATGAAAAGAGAAAAAAGCATAGTTGAGAGCCAGAAAAGCCTTATCCTCTGGTGCAGGCTGTTTACCAGGCATCCAAAATAATTGGTGGGTTCTTTTTGTTGGGATTTGGGGGTTTTTTGTTGTTTATTTTCTCCCTGTTTGGTTGGCTCCTTTTCCGTATCTTGCCCAGCAGGATGGGGAAATGGGCTGAAAACGATCCTACTATAATACGCCCATTATTAGAGATAGATTACACTCTTCTTTTTGACAGTGCTTGTTAGAATATTTAATTCAACTGTTGTTGTTTTACATCTCATTTTAGACAGGATTTCTTCTAACCTGGCTTTCAGGAAAAATATTTATATTGTGCTCACAGTTTATGAACTGTAATTACTGCTTACAGATTGTAATTAGTTACTCTTCGTGAAGGCCATATAAGGAGAAAAGAAAGGAAAAACATTTAAGAGGCTTTGGAGGTGTCCTGGTCCTGATTCCAAGTGCTCTGGGAAGAGCTGTGGTGTACATGTAAACAGCATTTTGCTTGACATCTTGCCCGATCTATCTAATGAGGCTCAGAGCCTCAGTTGGCACTGTTTTATACCCAGTGGGAGAAAAAGGAAATATTGTTTTGCTGAGCCCAGGTGCCCCAAAGAGATCCTCTGATGTGGCACAGGATGGAACTTTGCAGATGGGGTCAGGATTAAGGAAATAGCCCTGGGGAGGAAGGGAGGAAGGCCTGAACAGGGAGAGATGAAATAGGAAGGGATAAATTTAGGCATGGAGTTTTCATTTCCGTCTCTTGGGACTGCTAGGATCTGCACAGCAAGCATTTTTCCTGCTACAGTTTAAGAAAAACCAATGTCTGTTTGTTTAGTATGATACAGTAATTTACACAGTATGCAGTGCACACCAGGTGGTGCTGAATATAAACTGACTGCACACTGAAATTGACCCCCACGGCAAATTGTAACCCTGCTTGAGCTTACATTTTCATTTGTTCCCCCAACTTAAATTTTAATTCTCACGTCCAGCATGATACTCCATCTGAAAGTGATGTGTATGGCACTAGAATGGAGTCCTCAACACAATTTGAGTGACATGGGAGTAGGTAGTGGCGTGTTGTTTTTGTTTGTTTGTTTGTTTCTGAGACAGAGTCTCACTCTGTTGCCCAGGCTGGAGTGCAGTGGTGCGATCTCGGCTCACCGCAACCTCTACGTCCAGGTTCAGGCGATTCTCCTGCCTCAGACTCCCGAGCAGCTGGGATTACAGGCCTTTGCTACCATGCTTGGCTAATTTTTGTATTTTTAATAGAGATGGGGTTTCACCATGTTGGCCAGACTGGTCTCGAGCTCCTGACCTCATGTGATCCATCAGCCTTGGCCTCCCAAAGTGCTGGAATTACAGGTATGAGCCACCGCGCCTGGACTGTTTTTTTTTTTTTTTTTTTTTTTTTTTTTGTTGTTGTTGTTGTTGTTTTTTCTTATTAATGCAGTTTAAAAAATTGTTCATGACTGCACCCCGAAGACTATGAGTTCTCTTTATGAGAGTTTGTCAAATGTCCCTTCCTTAAAAGGATTATAGCATGTACCCTACACAACTGCTGTATCCATGAATATTAGTAGATCTTCTTAAACTCAACCTCTACTTACTCTGAGTTCAGTCTTCTGTTTATTATCTTCAGATAAAAAAAATTTTTTTTTTATCCACAAACGAAACTTCTGATTCTGGATATAACTGAATGTAACCTGCTGGCTGTTCTATTACTACGTCCATTTATCTCTACTCTGTCTTGTCTCTAGGGAACTACCTAATTCACTGAACTGTATTAAGCATGTACTGTTTGCCAGGCACTGTTCTAGTCACTGAGGATGCTGCTGCAAATGAATCAGAGTCCTTGACTTCGAAGAAAAGTTTATCAGGGGAGACAAGGCGAACAATAGAATGTGCTATGCATTACAATAGAAACAACGTAGCATAATGGTAGTGAGCATGGAGATAGACGCCAGACTGCCTGGGTTTGTATGCCAGCTTTGCCACTTATATAATCTTGGATGAGTTACTCAACTTTCCCGTGCCTCAAATTCTGCACCTGCGAAATAGGAATAATAGTAGCACCCACCTTGCAGGATTGTTGTATGGATTGAATGAATGGATATGTGCAAAGCCTAGACATCTTAAACATTCATTGGATCATAGGTGGGTTACAACAAGGTTTACGTTAGGGAAACTTAACCTGGCAGAGTGGGAGGGCACTGGTGGTCAAGAAACAAGGATAATGTTCGGGTTTCTGGCTGATTAGATGGTGGTGTGATTTATTGAGATTTGAGACAAAGGATGTTGAGAAGGTTTGAGGTTTGGTCATGAATTCACTTTTGAATCTGCTGACTTGAGCTTTCCGAGGACCTTTTAATTACTACTACTCTTTACTATCTGCTACGATCAACTCATTGCCAGGCACTGCAGGAACTGCTGTACGTGGATTATCTCATTTAATCCTCACAACAACCCCTCTGTAAAACAGGACCATTGTTATTATCTGAGGCTTAGCGAGGTAATTAACTTGCCCCATTGCTGGCCAGGCGCAGTGGCTCACACCTGTAATCACAGCATTTTGGGAGGCTGAGGCGGGCAGATCACCTGAGGTCAGGAGTTTGAGACCAGCGTGGCCAACATGACAAAATCCCGTCTCTACTAAAAATACAAAAATTAGCTGGGCCTGGTGGCAGGTGCCTGTAATCTCAGCTACTCAGGAGGCTGAGGCAGGGGAATCGCTTGAACCCAGGAGGCGGAGGTTTCAGTGAGCCGAGATCATGCCATTGCACTCCAGCCTGGGCAACAGAGTGAGACTCCTTCTCAAAAACAAACAAACAAACAAACTTGCCCAATGCTATACATGGTAGTTTGTGATGGAGCAAGGCTTTGAACTCAAGTTCAATTTCTGAGCCTGTGCTTTCTCTTCTGATTTTCATTTAAATGTTCAGTAAACCAGTAAACAGTTACGTGAATGGGTATTGCATTTAGGAAGGCGATCTGGGCTGGTGATTTGTATTTTGGCAGTCAGCAAAGGGTGCTAACTGAAGTCATGGGAATAGAAGAGATAGCCCCAAGGGAGTCTGTGTGAGTGCTGAGAGAAGACTGCTGCCGGGCGTGGTGGCTCACACCTATAATCCCAGCACTTTGGGAGGCGGAGGAGGGTGGATCATCTGAGGTCAGGAGTGCAAGACCAGTCTGGCCAACACAGCGAAACCCTGTCTCTACTGAAAATACAGAAAGCCGGGTGTGGTGGTGCACGCCTGTATTCCCAGCTACTCAGGAGGCTGAGGCAGGAGAATCACTTGAATCTGGGAGGTGGAGGTTGCAGTGAGGCAAGATCGTGCCACTGCACTCCAGTCTAGGCAACAGAGTAAGACTGTCTCAAAAAAAAAAAAAAAAAAAAAAAAAAAAAAGACTGCTGAAGACAGCCAGGAATGGTGGTTTGTTCCTGTTATCCCAGCTACTCAGGATGCTGAGACAGGAGGATCCTTTGAGCCCAGGAGTTCCAGACTAGCCTGGACAACACAGTGAAACCCTGACAGTGAGATCCTGTCTTAAAATAAGTACGTAAATAAATAATTTTTAAAAAGAAGACAGCCAAAGACGGAAGAATACAGATGGTTCCCAACTTATGATGGTTGCAGTTAGGATTCTTTTACTTTACAACAGTGCAAAAGTGATACACAAAAGTGCAAAAGTATGTAGAAACCTTACTTCGTGTAACCAATTATTCTGTTTTTTATTTTCAGTACAGTATTTAATAAATTACATGAGATATTCAACACATTATTATAAAATAGGTTTTGTGTTAGATGATTTTGCCCAACTGTAGGCTAATGTAAGTGTTCTCAGCACACTTAAGGCTAGGCTAAGTTATGATGTTTGGTAGGTATATTAGTCTGTTTTCACACTGCTATCAAGAACTACCGAAGGCCGAGCACAGTGGCTCATGCCTATAATCCCAGCAGTTTGGGAAGCCAAGGCAGGTGGATCACTTGAGGCCAGAAGTTCGAGACCAGCCTGGCCAACATGGAGAAACCCTGTCTCTACTAAAAAATACAAAAATTAGGCAGGTGTGGTGGCGCAAGCCCATAATCCCAGCTACTCAGGAGGCTGAGGCACAAGAATCACTTGAACCTGGGAGGCAGAGGTTGTAGTGAGCCTAGATTGTGCCACTGCACTCCAACCTGGGTGACAGAGCAAGACTTTGTTTAAAAAAAAAAAAAAAAAAAAAAGAACTACCCGAGACTGGGTAATTTATAAAGTGAGGAGGTTTAATTGGCTTACAGTTCCACATGGCTGGGGAGGCCTCAGGAAACTTACAATTATGGCACAAGGTGCCATACACCTTCACAAGGTGGCAGGAGAGAAAGCGACAGAGCGAAGGGGAAGTGCCACGCTTTTAAACCATCAGATGTCCTGAGAACTCACTCACTATCACGAGAACAGCATGGGGGAGCTGCCCCCATTATCCAATCACCTCCTATCAGGTTCCTCCCTGGACACATAGAGATTACAATTTGAGATGAGATTTGGGTGGAGACACAGAGCCAAACTGTATCTGTAGGCTAGGTGCATTAAATGCATTTTCAACCTATGATGGACGTATTGGGATCTAACCCCTTTGTAAGATGAGGAGCATCTATAGTCAACATTTTAATGATGGACAGAAGAGAAGAAATTCTGAAATGAGACTAAAGAGGAGCAGCTATTAATAGACTAGCAGGAGGAAAAGCAAAGTAGTGGGAGGGTTTGGAGACAAGGGAGTGATCCACAGGGTCAAATGCTGCAGAAAGGGCAAGAAAGAAAGGGCTGAAACCTATAAAATGGGTTTAACCATCACAATCTTGCTGGTGCCATTGAAGAAGAAAGGTGCAGTGAAGTGATACAGGCAGCCACCAGACTTTCTTAGTCCATTTGGGGTGCTATAACAAAATACCACAACCTGGGTGACTTATAAGCAACCGAAAATTTTTTCTCACAATTCTGGAAGCTGAAATTCCAAGATCATGGTACCAGCATGGTCAGGTTCTGTCGAGGGCCCTCTTCTGGGTTGCAGACTGCCAGTTTCTCGTTTTTTCCTCACATGGCATAGCAGAAGGGGCAAAGGAGCTCTCTCGGACCTCATTTATGAATGGCACTAATCCCATTCCTGAGGTCTCTGCCTTCATGACCTAATCACACCCGAAAGGTCCTGCCTTTTTTTTTTTTTTTTTTTTTTTTTTGAGACAGGGTCTTGTTCTGTCACCCAGGCTGGCACCTGACCTAAAAAACAAATACAAACAAACAACAACAACAAAACCTTTCATTCTAAGGGAAGAAATTGATATTTGCAATATTGTGTGACAAACCCAAAAATGTGCAAAGATGCTTCAGGTAAAATGATGGCACAAAGAAGAAAGTGATCAGTGTGTAGCAGGTGGAGGGCCAGGGTCCGGGGTGGCATTGTGGAGCTGCTGAAACTGGGGCTGTGAGCTGAAAGATGAATAAGGGCTCATATCTGTAACCCCGGCTGCTCAGGAGGCTGAGGCAGGAGTGAGACCCTGTCTCTGAGAGAAAGATGAGTAGGTGTTGCTTGCTGCTGGAGTGGAAGAGCTTTCCATGCCTGGAGCAACGTAGATGGTGAAATGCAGGAAGCAAGGGTCTTCCAAGTACTGGAGGCAGTAGCAGATGAAGTTGGAGAAGCAGGTCAGAGCATGGACCACCTTGTGGTGGTTGAATCTTAGAGTGGAGATGATGGGGAGTCATCGCCTCCAAGGTTGGAGGCATTTTTGTTTTGTTTTGCTTTGAGACAGGGTCTCACTCTGTCACCCAGGCTGGAATGCAGTGGTTCCATCTTGGCTCACTGCAGCCTCTGCCTCCTGGGACTCCAGCAATCCTCCCACCTCAGCCTCCTAAGTAGCTGGGACTAGAGGCGCGTGCCACCATGCCCAGCTAATTTTTGTATTTTCCGTAGAGATGGGGTTTCGCCACGTCACCCAGGCTGGTCTCAAGCTCTTGAGCTCAAGCAATCTATCAGCCTCGGCCTCCCAAAGTGCTGAGGTGTGAGCCGCTGCACCTGGCCTGTTGGAGGCGTTTGAGCAGGGGTGAGACACAACTAGATTTACATTTGGAAAGGTGACTGATGGCCGGGCATGGTGTCTCATGCCTGCAATCCCTGCACTTTGGGAGGCCGAGGTGGGTGGATTGCCTGACCTCAGGAGTTCGAGAGCAGCCTGGGCAACATGGCAAAACCCCGTCTCCACTAAAATACAAAAAAAAAACCAAAAACAAAAAACAGCTGAGCATGGCAGTGTGAGCCTGTAGTCCCAGCTACTCAGGAGGGTGAGGCAGGAGAATTGCTTTAACCTGGAAGGCAGAGGTTGCAGTGAGCTGAGATCGTGCCACTGTACTCCTGCCTGGGCAACAGAGCGAGACTCCGTCTCAAAAAAAAAGAAAGGTAACTGGGGCAGCAAGATAGATGGAGGATGGGGCCAAGGGACCCACACTGGAGGCTGGGAGGCTGGGAAGCAGTCAGAAGACCTGTAGTAACTGCAGCTTCCTTTCTATATTAGCTTATAGGGCTATCATAACAAAAATACCACAGACTAGATGCTTAAACAAAAGAGATTTTTATTTTCTGGAGTCTATGAGTTTACAATCTGGGTGTTGGCAGGTTTGGTTTATTTGGAAGCCTCTGTCTTTGGCTTGTAAATGACCACCTTCTTACCATGTCCTCACATAGCTTTTTCTCTGTGCAAGTGTATCCCTGGTGCCTCTGTGTGTGTCCAAATGTCCTCGTATAAGGACACCAGTCTGATAGGATTATGGCCCAACCTAACAGCCTTGTTTTAACTTAATTGTCATCTTCAAATGCATGATCTCCCAATACAGTCACATTCTGAGGTTCCAGGAATTAGGCCTCAACATATGAGTTTGGAGGTGACAGGAACACAATTTAGCCCATAACATTTTCTTTTTCTTTTTTTTTTGAGATGGAGTCTTACTCTGTCACCCAGGCTGTAGTGCAATGGTGTGGTCTCAGCTCACTGCAACTTCCACCTCCCGGGTTCAAGCAATTCTCCCGCCTCAGCCCCCCAAGTAGCTGGGAGAATAGGCACCTGCCATCACACCCGGCTAATTTTTTGTATATTGAGTAGAGGTGGGTTTCACTATGTTGACCAGGCTGGTCTCAAACTCCTGATCCACCTGCCTCGGCCTCCCAAAGTGGTGGATTACAGGCGTGAGCCACCGTGCCCGAAGCCCATAACATTTTCTATTGGTAACAGGTATGGAATGGGGTGTGGACACCACTGGCTGATAAGATTAAGTCATTTCCCATTCCATCATTAGGAAATAGCCAACTCCTGTAGTCCATCAAAATTATCTGTAAAATGGGCTTTGTGACCTGTTACTAAAGACTACTTTTACCTCTGGATCCCGAGACACAGCAGAGAATCTGATACAGATCACACTAGGGCTCACTGCATTAATGGAGGATGAATGAAGGAATTCATTATCTGTAGTGGTAACGCACACTGAAATGTGGCTTGTCCTCAGACTCTATGAAAAAGAGAGTTGTAGAGTAAGACTTACCTGGTGTTTGACAGGGCCAGGAGCTCTCACCTCTGTGATTCAAAGGCATTTAATACTTTCTTTTTGAGACAGAGTGTCACTCCATTGCCCAGGCTGGAGTGCAGTGGTGCAACCACGCCTCACTGCAGCCTCGACTTCCTGTGCTCAAGTGATCCTCTCACTGCAGCCTCGTGAGTAGCTGGGACTACAGGCATGCACCACCACACCCAGCTAATTTTTTGTATTTTTTGCAGAGGCAGGATTTCATTATGTTGCCCCGGCTGGTCTCAAACTCCTGGGCTCAAGCAATCCGCCTGCCTCGGCCTCCCAAAGAGCTGAGATTACAGGTGTGAGCCACCACGGCTGGCCCAAGTAGTTTCATTTCAAGACCAAATTGTAGTTGTGATGCTTTTGTCTCCCATAGGTCAGGAGCTCCCGGAGAACCCGGTTTTATACATCCGTCTTTGTATTCCCAGCCAGTAACCCAGGTTCAGAACAGAACACATGTACATTATAGTTTGTGGAAAGAATGAGATAATTAGATTAAGAACTTGTGATGGGCAGGAGCTGTAATTTTGCAATCTGGTTGTGTGTTTGTGGTTCATGATGTGTGCAGTCCTGTTTGTTTGTGGTTCACTTTTTTTTTTTTTCGACGGAGTCTCGCTCTGTCACCCAGGCTGGAGTGCAGTGGTGCAATCTTGGCTCACTGCAAGCTCCGCCTCCCAGGTTCATGCCATTCTCCTGCCTCAGCCTCTCGAGTAGCTGGGACTATAGGCCTGGCTAATTTGTTGCCCAGCTAATTTGTTGCATTTTTAGTAGAGACAGGGTTTCGCCGTGTTAGCCAGGATGGCCTTGATCTCCTGACCTTGTGATCCGCCTGCCTCTGCCTCCCAAAGTGCTGGGATTACAGGTGTGAGCCAGTAAGCCTGGCCTTTTTTTTTTTTTTTTTTTGGTGGTAGTAACAGTGGAGAGCCCTCAATAAATGCTTCATTGGGAAAACTGAAACCAACAGCTGAGAACTGCCTTATCTCACTGCTAAATCTGTAAATTGATTTTCTTCTTTCTTGTTTCAGTGGAGAAGATACTTTCTCCTATCAAAGGCCAGAGGTTTCAAATATGCCCTGGAGCCTAACCCGTTACCTTTTTAAGATTTTAAGTCATTAACTATCCCCTTCTTTTATTTTCTACCTCTCTACTGGAATATCCCCAACATTAAACATACTCTATATTCCTATGTTTGGTTGTTTTTTTTTTTTTTTGGTCTTTTTTTTTCCCCTTTTTGTGGAGAATGGGGTCTTGTTATGTTGCCCAGGCATGTCTCAAACTCCTGGGCTCAAGCTATCTCCCTGCCTCTGCCTCCCTAAAGTACTGCGATTATGGCGTGAGTCACCATGTCTAACCTCTAATTTCCTATTTTAAAAAAGCCTCCGACCCCATGTGGTGGCTCACGCCTGTAATCCCAGCACTTTGGGAGGCCGAGGCAGGTGGATCACCTGAGGTCAGGAGTTCGAGATCAGCCTGGCCAACATGGTGAAACTCCGTCTCTACTAAAAGTACAAAAATTAGCTGGGCGTGGTGGCGGGTGCCTGTAAACCCAGCTACTCAGGAGGCCGAGGCAGGAGAAACTGTAGTTCCAGCTACTGGGGAGGTTGAGGTGAGAAGGTCGCCTGAGCCCAGGAGGTCGAGACTGCAGTGAGCTGAGATCGTGCCATTGCACTCCAGCATGGGGGACAGAGCCAGACCCAGTCCAAAAAAAAAAAAAAGTGTTGGACTTGTTGTTATCAATGTGTAGTGCCTTACATTGTATCAACTCATTTAATCTTCACAATAGCATGGTTGCTGGGGGCCGGGGAGGACAATTGTAAACCCCATTTTAAAGAAAAGGAAACACAGGCACAGAGCAGCAGAGCTGGGATTACGAACCCAGGCAATCTGGCTTTAGAGACCATACCCTTAACTGTACTAGAGCATTATCCCAATTTATGTTGATATATTTGTGACTTTATTTCTTCAGCGATTATCTCCCTCGCCAATGCACAGGTCTGCGGGAGCATGGACTGTCTGAAAGGTTCTGAGTTTAGCTTCAAGCACAGTGCCTGGCACATACCATTTGTTGAATAAATGGATCTATCTATATGTGTGTGTGTGTGTGTGTGTGTGTATATATATATATATTTTTTTTTTTTTTTGAGATGGAGTTTTGCTCTTGTTGCCCAGGCTGGAGTGCAATGGTGCGATCTCGGCTCACTGCAACCTCCGCCTCCCGGATTCAAGCGATTCTCCTGCCTCAGCCTCCTAAGTAGTTGGGATTACAGGCATGCGCCACCACGCCAAGCTAATTTTGTATTTTTAGTAGAGACGGGGTTTCTCCATGTTGATCAGGCTGATCTTGAACTCCCGACCTCAGGTGATCCGCCCGCTTCGGCCTCCCAAAGTGCTGGGATTACAGGCTTGAGCCACCGCACCTGGCCTACTGGATCAATATCTTTTTAAAAAATTCCTCACTGGGAGGAATCTGATGTAGGACTGAATCCCCATATTTTAGAAGCTGCCTTGTCTCTTCTCGCCTCGATTTCCCATCCTGTTAATCAGGAGACTCAGGGTGGGAGGACAAAGCCAGGTGCAAGAGGCGCGAGCGCAGCGACTAGCAAAACGGAGTCGGAAGCCGGAATCTTCAGTTTCCCCCGCTGCATGAGGCACCATGTGCACCACGTGGACTAAAGGAGACACTGTCTTCTCCATTTTGAAGCGGTGTCCAGGCTTCAAGACCCAGATTCCAATTTCTCACTGTGAAGAAGCTCGGGAAAACTGGGAACTGGGGGAAGTGCGCGGGCAGGCATTACCTGGCCCCACGGTCTCTAGGCAGGGGCGGAGTCCGGACCCGGCCACCGCGGGCCCCGCCCCCAGACGGCGGAAGCCGAGCCCGCCCTCTCCGCCCGGGCCTGGGCGTGTCCCGCAGGCGCATGGCATGCTGGGAAGGCGTCCGCGCGGCGGCCATTTTGTCTTGTCGGCTCCTGTGTATAGGAGGGTTTTCGGCCTGAGAGCGGGCCGAGGAGATTGGCGACGGTGTCGCCCGTGTTTTCGTTGGCGGGTGCCTGGGCTGGTGGGAACAGCCGCCCGAAGGAAGCACCATGATTTCGGCCGCGCAGTTGTTGGATGAGTTAATGGGCCGGGACCGAAACCTAGCCCCGGACGAGAAGCGCAGCAACGTGCGGTGGGACCACGAGAGCGTAAGTCCCGCGGGCCTTGGGCCTGAGGCCGGGCTCCGTGGGGGAGGGGAGCGGGCGCGGGCTGTGGCCCGCCGGGCCGCGGCGCAATGTGGGGCCAGGGCCGCACCGGGGTCGAGCGTCTGATCCGGTGCCCAGGGAGCCAGGAGGGAGGATGGCCCAGGAGGGAGGATGGTGTCCGGACCCGGGGATGGGGGTGATTTGGTTTTGTTGTTCTAGTATCAAGGGGGTCCAGGAGAACCCTTGGCAGAATTGAAAAGCACCTTGATGAGGCGGGGAAACGCGGGAAAGAAGTATAGCAGCATCTTATTAAATCTAGCGGCTCCGAGGTTTCACCTCATTGTGAAATAGGGAGAAGGGCACATTCTTCTGTAGTTTGGGTTGAACGTCGTATTTAGACTGAAATTTCTGACTAGGATTCATGGTAAAAATCGTGGCGGTATTTTATTTCAGTAATTACAGCAAGATGCTTATACGGGGAGATAGAAATGTAAAATAAGTAGTTTACTTGTTAGGGGTTACCGTGATGATTTACAAATACTGTTCGTTAACAGTATTATAATAAGCTGTCAAGGTTTTTTCTAAAACATCAAACTCATTTGATGCCCTTAGCCCTGTGAGTAAAGGTAAATATTATAACCCCAGTTTCACTGGTGAGACTTAAAAAGGCTCACCCAAAGTCTTGGCAACTGAGGAAACTAATCTTTGTAGTTAGCTTTCCACAATCCTATGAAACTGTTTCTCTGCACATACTGCAACATTTTAAGTATTTTGATCTAGTTTTGAACATGCAGTGTAATGTTTACTTTAGGTCTTATCTGGAGAATAGATACAGAATTTAATTTTACTTTGCGGTTGTAATCTAACATGCTAATTTTAAAACAATTGCTAATCAAAGTATGAAGGAATCGTTCAGGTAATGCATGCTTCTTTAGAAAACTATTTTCTTAACTCTTTTTAAACGTAGGCTTTAGTGAAGGTAAAATTTCTTTTTTGCAGTGTAGGAAAGCAAGTTGGTGCTAGATGACTTCTTTTAGTACCTTAAGAAAGAGTAAGTTTGGCTCAAGTTGTGTTGGGGTGCTACCTGATTCCAAAGTAGTATGAGACATTCTTAGAGTAGAATTTATTGTTTTTAAGAGGTAGGTTTTTTGTTTTTATTTTTAACATGTAGGCTCCCCACAGCACTCCCCCCATTTGTCACAGTAGGAGACTAAGGAACTGCTTATCTTGACCATCTTTTGTAGGCATCTTTGTTACAGCGAAGTAACTTAAAATTTTTTTTTTTAACTACCTAACTCTAACCTTTCAGTCTAAACTTTGCAAAGGTGTTAGGAATAACGCTCAAAATCCTAAGGAAGGTAAAAAGCAAACCAAAACATTATGGCCATTCAGCTGATATGCAATAGAATATTTGTGCATTTTGAATTCAAGAGAAAAATGTTTTCCATTGCACTGCTTATCAGTTGGAGCAGGCTTGTATCTCTGCGCCCTTGGCTTTGAACACGTTTTAGAGAAACTGTTTTCTTTCCCGGGGTAATTTGTTGCCAGATTACATTGTATGCGATGGGTTTATGACTCTGCAGTGATGAGGCCCTCAGAATAGCAATTTAGGTTTTATGTCATCTCAGCCATAATCTGCCTTGCTTTCAGTTTTAGTACTTTTCACTAATTTTAACTTTCAGTGTTTGTTACTAAATTATTTAATGCCTTAATGACAAATTGCACTTCATTCTAGATTGAAGGTTACTGACATTTCAGATTCATATCTGCAGGGAAAATGTTGGTAGTGTTAACCAAAAACAAAGCACATGGTCTCATCTAAATAAGTGGAATTACTGTGTAATAAAGCTGGGGAAGCTCTTGATATCGTTTCCGGGTCATCTGCGTATTCTTGTACTGTTGGCTGTTAGTGCTAAACCTGCAGGGATGGTCAAACCCATTATATGCTGAAAAGGATTCACCATCACTATAGTCTGATATTTTAACATATTTTTGCATTCCTATTACATCTGGAAATTTTTCTTGGCCATACTTGCATTAAATGGAAGAAGCCATTTCAGCTGTATTAGGTCCTTGTTTTTTCTTTGGAATAGAGATGAATACCAAAATAAGGAAAGGAAGCAACCATTTATTAAAACGACAGTTGCCGAGGCATCTGTAGGTATTTAACAGTCAAAATGGTGACCTTAGCTTAGTGTTAAAAGTAGTCCCTAGATAGCTGTATTTGACCTGTGGAATTTGTTTTAAATGCAGATTTCTGTACTTCAACGCCTTGAACTCCCCTTCCCAGGGAGTCTGATTCAACAGTCTTGGGGAAGGGCCCCAGTATCTGCATTTTTTAAAATGGCTCCTCTTAGGCATTCTAAAGTTTGTTACCTACTGTTTCCTGACCCATCCTGATTAGTCCTGGGCTTTTAATTGTGCGTATCTGCACAATTAAATCGTAATTGGTATTAATTTGGTAGTAGATTCTACTACTGTACTTTTTTCTCCTTTTCATGATGAGTGATATGTGAACAAGCTGCACTTGCGAAGCTCAGTTTCAAGTGAAGAATGCATCTGTGATGCAAAATCATCGACCGCTTATTTGTAATGGTGTGTATGTAACCTTCACCAAGGTGTTTTACTAGGGCTAGTGCTTTTACAGGCATTTTCAACTTTGTAGATTGCTACCTCTGGATCTGAGAAACTTTTCAGCTAAAGTCAAATCGAGTTTGATACTGTTTCATGGATTCATTGGTACACCCTCCCACCCTGTTTGTTTGTATTTTGCAATTGTTTGAGATTATTGTTTTGGTGTTTTGCACTAAGCAGTTGCTTGGTTAATCCTAAACAACTACAGAGATGAGGGAAGCATGTGATTGTAACTGACTGCCTAGGGGGAGTACCTTTCAGTGAGGGTTTAATTTCAGTGTTTGCCAGAGAAGGCACTAGTAGCCATATTATCAGAAGATTGTAAGTAAATTGTAATGTCTGATCTGGAGCTTTTGTTATTTTTTATGTAGCAAGACAGAAATTTTGTAGTTCAAATTGAGGTTTTTATATTCTAGATCTCGACCTGAAAATGAAATTACTTAATTTTGTTAACACTGATTCTAATATCTGAAATGAGTTTTCTTCCATTTATCAAACTCAAGCCTACCCTCCCTTCCATGAAGGTTTAACATGAAGGTTTAATAATTTATGAAGGAAATTGAACTAAATGTTCTTTTCTGAAATCTTTGGAATGTTAGCAGATACTGTCATTGACACTGAAAAATTGTTTAGAAAAGGGAAAACAGTTAAGGCTTCTGTCCACATTTTTTACTTGTAAACTTTTTCTTTTTGCTTTAAAAATGTTCAGAATTTGGGAGTGAAAATCGAAAGCAAAAAAATAGTAATTGTAATGCACGATGGCATCTATTAATATGTATTTTACTAGTTTTCATTCAGAGTCACCAAAATGTTCATAGTAACTTTACTATGTTACAATGGAGTAAGATAGAAAAGTAAGCATTTTCTACCCCACCCCATCCCCCCCCCTTTTTTTTTTTTTTTTGAGACAGAGTCTGTCTCTGTCGCCCAGGCTGAAGTGTAGTGGCATGATCTTGGCTCACTACAACCTCCATCTCCTGGCCTCAGCATGCCGAGTAACTGGGATTGCAGGTGTGCGCCACCACACATGGCTAATTTTTGTATTTTTAGTAGACAGGGTTTCACCATGTTGGCCAGACTGGTCTCAAAACTCTTGACCTCAAGTGATCTGCCTACCTCAGTCTCCCAAAGTTGCTGAGGTTACAGGCATGAGCCACCGTGCCCATCTGGCATTTCCTCATTTCCTACCTTACTCCATAGTAACATAGTAAGTGTTGGCTTCTCAGAATTGCCAGCAGTCCATGTGTTATATGTTTATGTAATTACTGTTTGCTTTTCTTCCCAAAACATACAGAATTAGAGTGAATAGTATAATATAATGAACTCCCCATGTACCCATACCCAATTCAGTAATATTAGCACGTGGTCAATATTATTTCCTCTGTAGCCCTTCCATTATTTTGAAGCAATTCTGTATTTCAGCCTTAAATCCATCATTGTTTATCTGTAAAATATAAGGACTTTTAAAAAAACATAGCCAACCAGGCATGGTGGCTCACACCTGTAATCTCAACATTGGGAGGCCAACGCAGGCGGATCGCTTGAGTCCAGGAGTTCGAGACTAGCCTGGCCAACATGGTGAAACCCCGTCTCTACTAAAAAATAAAAAAAAATTAGCTAGGCGAAGTGGTGCATGCCTGTAATCCCAGCTACTCCGGAGGTTGAAGGGGGAGGATCCTTTCAACCCAGGAGGCAGAGGTTGCAGTGAGCTGAGATGGTGCCACCACAGTCCAGCCTGGGCAACAGAGTGACACTCTGTCTCAAAAAAGAAATAGAATAAAATAACCACAATACCATAATCACACTGAAAATAATAGTAAGGTATTTACTAAATCTTTGGTTGCTTTAGGAAAATGTGTTTGTGTGTCTGTCATTATATATGTTATTAGACTTGATTTCCTCACGAAAGGAGAAGGTAGCTTAAGTTTGTAACATTGACTTTTTCCTAATACAGTTCTTCATTTTATGAAATATTTTCTCTCTTCCCCCCCCCCCCCCCCCCCCCCCGCCCCGGGATGGAGTCTTGCTCTGTTGCCCAGGCTGGAGTGCAGTGGTGTGATCTCAGCTCCCGGGTTCAAGCGATTCTCCTGCCTCAGCCTCCAGAGTAGGTGGATTTACAGGTGCATGCCACCGTGCCTGGCTAATTTTTGTATTGTGGTAGAGATGGGGTTTCACCATGTTTACCGGGCTGGTCTTGAATTCCTGACAACAAGTGATCCTCCCTAGGCCTCCCAAAGTGCTGGGATTACAAGTGTGAGCCACCGTGCCCAGTCCTTCTCTTCATTTCTTACTAGTAGGTTAGGAACATTGTTGTATTCATTTATCCAACGAAAAAGTATTGCTCTGCCGGGCGCAGTGGCTCACGTCTGTAATCCTAGCACTTTGCGAGGCTGAGGCGGGTGCATCACCTGAGGTCAGGGGTTTGAGACCAGCCTGGCCAACATGGTGAAAACCCGTCTCTACTAAAAATACAAAAATTAGCCAGGCATGGTGGCACATGCCTGTAATCCCAGCTACTTGGGAGGCCAAGGAAGGAGAATAGCTTGAACCTGGGAGGTGGAGGTTGCGGTGAGCCGAGATTGTGCCACTGCACTCCAGCCTGTGCGACAGGAGTGAGACTCCATTTAAAAAAGAAAAATGTTTTGCCCTTAGGTAGGTAACAGCAGGATAGTACAGGTATAGCACTTGGTCCTAAAGAGCCATCAGGTATTGGTGACAGGAAGGAGTAAATGCACTTTTTTTTTTTCCCAGTAGGGATTATTCCAGTTGAATGTAAATGCATTTCCATAACAGAATATGATAAATGCCACCATTGGGCAAAGTAAAATTGACCCTTGAACAACACGGGTTTGAGTTGAGTGTGTTTGCTTTATACGTGGATTTTTTTCAATAAATATATTGGAAAATTTTTTGGAGATTTGCAACAATTTGAAAAAACTTGAAGACAAATCACATAGCCTAGAAATATTTTTTAAATACAAGAAAAGTGCATCACAAATACATAAAATAGATGTATATACTAGTTTATCATTTTCCTACCAGAAAATACATACTAATCATAAAAAGTTAAACTTTATGAAAACTTATGCACACACTACATGGTGCCACTAGCCGTCGAGAGAAAGTAAAGATTAAGTAATAACTGCACAAAATTAACTATAGTACATACTGTAATACTGTAATAATTTCGTAGCCACCTGTTGCTATTACAGTGAGCTCAAGTGTTGCCAGGATCCACTTAAAATGCCCTATGACCTGTGACTCAATCTCTGCATGAGCAGTTGGTGTCTATAGTAAATTGCCTATCACAGTAAAAAATGATCCCTTGGTTCTTGTGTATTTTCATTATGTTTATTGCAATACCATATAAACTTTTGCTGTTTTGTGTTTTGTTGTTGTTTTTGAGACAGTCTTGCTTTTGTCACCCAGGCTGGGGTGCAGTGGTGCCATCTCGGCTCACTGCAACCTTTGCTTCCCAGGTTCAAGCAGTTCTCATGCCTCAGCCTCCCAAGTAGCTGAGATTACAGGCGTGTACCACCATGTCTGGCTAAGTTTTGTATTTTTAGTAGAGATGGGGTTTTGTCACGTTGGCCAGGCTGGGCTCGAACTCCAGGCCTTAAGTGATCCACCCACGTGCTGGGATTAGAGGTGTGAGCCACAGCACCTGGCCTATGTACCA
The DNA here is from genome assembly GCF_024542745.1 of Macaca thibetana thibetana. NCBI lineage: Eukaryota > Metazoa > Chordata > Mammalia > Primates > Cercopithecidae > Macaca > Macaca thibetana. The sequence continues at coordinate 44,386,268 of NC_065593.1, read as the reverse complement.
TACCATAAACTTTGAATAATGCCCTGAGACCCATATGAGTGCAGCTCGTATTGGAAGTGCTCCCAAGAAGCAGAAAAGTCATGACAATACAAGAAGTTAAATTGCTTTATATGTACGTAGACTGAGATCTGCACCTGGGGTTGCTGGCATTTTAGGCAATTCATCTTTTGTATACAGATGACCTAAACTTAGGGTATTGATAAATGTACCACTGTAAATGTGTTTTCAGATTTTTTTCTCTAGCTTACTTATAGTTATTTTTTTCCCTAAACATTCTACAATGCACATCTCTAGCTTACTTTATTGTAGGAATACAGTATATAGCCAGGCATGGTGGCTTACGTCTGTAATCCCAGCACTTTGGGAGGCCGAGGTGGGCGGATCACTTGAGGTCAGGAGTTGGAGACCAGCCTGGCCAACATGGTGAAACCCTGTCTCTACTAAAAATAAAAAATTAGCCAGGTGTTGTGGCTGGTGCCTGTAATCCCAACTACTCTGGAGGCTGAGGCAGGAGAATTGCTTGAACCCGGGAGGTGGAGGTTGCAGTGAGCTGAGATCACGCCACTGCGCTCCAGCCTGGTTGACAGAGCGAGACTTTGTCTCAAAAAAAAGAAAAAGAATACAGTATATAGTACATAATTTACAACATACGTGTTAAGCAACTGTTAATGTTATCATAACGCTTCCAGTCAGTTGTAGGCTATTAGTTAAGTTTTGGGGGAGTTAGGGTCAGTAACTCTCTCAGTTGTTATAAAGGAATACCTGAGGCTGGATAATTTGTAAAGAAAAGAGGTTTATTTAGTTCAGTGCCACAGGCTGTACAAGAAGCATGATAGCTGGCACCTATCTGGTGAGGGCCCCAGACTGCTTCCACTCATGGCAGTAGGGGAGCCAGCATTTGCAAAGATTGCATGGCTAGGAGTGCCAGACACTGTTCAACCAATTTTCCAATCAACTAAGAATGGCAATTCACTGCCACAAGAATGTTTTTTTGGGACCAAACAAAGCATATCCAAACCATAGCAGTGCCCCTAGCTCCCTGAGTTCAAAAGTCAACTGTACAGTGCACACAGGAAAGGAGTGCATAACCCAGACTGGGATGGATACTCAGGAAAGGCCTCTCAGACAAAGCGGTCTTTAAATACAGTTACCTAAAAGATTGGTAGGAATTAGCCTGAGGGAGAGGAGAGAGAAGACACCTTACCAGCCTGAAGGAAGAGCTGGAGAAAAATCAGTGAATTTGGCAAATTTTAAATAGTATTATAGTGTGTTTCTTTTTGTTGGGTGGGGGAGTGTAGATAGGTAGGCAGGAACTTGGTTTTAAGTAGTTTTTATAAGCCTTGTTAAAAGTTTAGACTTTATTACATTGGGAAATAACTGAAGGCTTCTAAGCAGAAGAGAGTTGATGACTAACTGGCTGCTGTGGAAGATTGATTGAAATTTTACTAGAAGTTTGTGTAGGCAATAAATAGTGAATCATGCCTGCAAAGGTACATGTAATAAAATTAAAGGCATGGAAATGAATGTGTGTCGTGGTATAGCTGAAACATAAAACTATATGTTATCAGGGACATAATTTTTGTTATAAATTCTTTTATTAAAAATTATCTCTTTGGGGGTTTATCTTTAATACAATGAATTGAACTCTTTTAGCTAGAAAGAAAATATTTACTTACAGAATTAAACTGTTAATATTAAGGCAGAAGTGACAAAAGACTACAGCGTGAAAGGTTGTTTTTTTGAAACAGAGCCTTGCTCTGTTGTCTAGGCCGGAGTGCAGTGGCGCGATACCAGCTCACTGCAATCCTCCGCCTCCCAGGTTCAAGCGATTCTTGTGCCTCAGTCTCCCGAGTAGCTGGAATTACAGGCGTGTGCCACTATGCCTGGCTAATTTTTTTTTTTTTTTTTTTGAGATGGAGTCTTGCTCTGTCGCCCAGGCTGGAGTGCGGTGGCCAGATCTCAGCTCACTGCAAGTTCCGCCTCCCGGGTTTACGCCATTCTCCTGCCTCAGCCTCCCGAGTAGCTGGGACTACAGGTGCCCGCCACCTCGCCCGGCTAGTTGTTTTGTATTTTTTTAGTAGAGACGGGGTTTCACCGTGTTAGCCAGGATGGTCTCGATCTCCTGACCTCGTGATCCACCCGTCTCGGCCTCCCAAAGTGCTGGGATTAGAGGCTTGAGCCACCGGGCCTGGCCGCTTGGCTAATTTTTGTATTTTTAGTAGAGATGGCGTTTTGCCATTTTGGCCAGGCTGGTCTCGAACTCCTGGCTTCAAGTGATCTGCCTGCCTCGGCCTCCCAGAGTGCTAGGATTGCAGGCATGAGCCACTGCACCTGGCTCGTGTTCCTTTTTTTAGCTAATAAAATTTCCAGGTATTCCTGGATTTTAAATTAATCAATATTTGTGTATATGTGACATTTGAAGTATTCCAGTAATATGTCCTGTTTCAGAATACAGTAAGTCTTCATTTAACGTTGTTAATGGCTTCTTGGAAACTGTGACTTCAGTTGAAATTACATATAACAAAAGTTTTACCATAGATTAGTTAATATAAAGAAGAGTTAGGTTTCTATGGCACATTTCTGGTTACAAAAACATAACTAAAAACGACCCAAAACATTTCTGACATCAAACATTGAGATAAATTTGAGTTATACATACATTTAAGAAAGATGAATAAAAGCGAGATAATTACCCAGTTTTTGGTGAATCAGTGAGTGATGGCAATTGTGGTGGTGGGTTAAGTCAAGGAATAAATGTTTACAACTTGAACACTGTCAGAAGCACCTCCTACCTCCATTCAGTTCCAACACAATAATAAATTTGATAAACTCACCAACCACTTTTGGACTACGCTGTTTATTGTCATGCATTTGTGTGATTATCATATGCTTTACAAACTTTTGTTTTACAATAATTTGTATTCATTCCTTTCCAGCCTCCTTATTCCAGTTCAGGGTGGCGGGTGGCCAGAGCTGATCCCGGCTGCCCAGGATGCAAGGCGGGAACTAACCCTGGACAAGATGCCCTCCCGTACTCACACACCCACACTCACCTAGACTGGGACTTAGCCATGCCATTTCACTTACTGTGCACAGCTTTGGGATGTGGAAGGAAACCAGAGTACTGGGAGAAAACCCATACAGACGTGGGGAGAACTTGCATACTCACACACAGTTAGCCCTAACTGGGAATCTTTTTTTTTTTTTGCCTCATCACATTATTCAAGGACTTACTGTATATAGTAATTAGGATTGGCTATTTAGATTTTTAAAATTTAAGTCCCTGTCAGTTTTACTGTTTCCAACATGAGTTGTGTTGCCAGTATTTAGATAATCAAAGTAGATAGTGAATATAAATACATTTATATATATATATTTTTGGGGGGGAGGGTGGGGAGACAGTGTCTGGCTGTGTCACCCAGGCTGGAGCACAGTGGCACGATCTCGGCTCACTGCAACATCAACCTCCTGGGCTCGAGCAGTCCTGCCACCCCAGCCTCCCGAGTAGTTGGGACTGTAGGCTCGCACCACCCCCGGCTCAATTTTTTGTATTAGTGGAGATGGGGTCTTGCCATGTTGCCTGGGCTGGTTTCGAACTCTTGAGCTTAAGCCATCCACCTGCCTCAGCCTCCCAAAGTGCTGAGATTACAGGTGTGAGCCATCACTTCCAGTCTGTTATCTTTATGATAAGCAGTTTAACAAAAAGAGTGCAGACAGGCCAGGAGTTCGAGATCAACCATGGTAAAATCCCATATCTACTAAAAATACAAAAATTAGCCAGTCATGATGGCAGTTGTCCATAATCCCAGCTTGGGAGGCTGAGGCACGAGAATTGCTTGAGCCTGGGAGGTAGAGGTGGTGAGCCGAAATCGAACCACTGCACTCCAGCCTGGGCGACAGTAAGACTCTGTCTCCAAAAAAAAAGACGTAAAAATAGTACAGAGGGCATTGAAAATATTTGATTAGCTCAAGGGAGAATTGTATTGCTTAGTGTTGGATCTAAGTAGATACAGAAAGACAAAAATCATTAAGATGTCCTTAATGGGCCTGGTGCTGTGGCTCATGCCTGTAATCCCAGCACTTTGGGAGGCTGAGGTGGGCGGATCATTTGAGGTCAGGAGTTCGAGACCAGCCTGGCCAACATGGCTTAACCCCATCTACTAAAAATACAAAAATTAGCCAGACGTTGTGGTATGCTCCTGTAATCCCAGCTCCTCAGGAGGCTGAGGCAGGAGAATTGCTTGAACCTGGGAGGCGGAGGTTGCATTGAGCCAAGATCGCGCCACTGCACTCCAACCTGGGCAAGAGAGAGGCTCTGTCTCAAAAAAATAAAAATAAAACTGTTAATGAGATTGAACACTTGTTGTCACTAGTGTTGCCTTAAATTTGTTAAGAGGATAAGTCACGATTATGTCGGTATTTAGAGAATTTGCATGGGTATTAATCTGTAATAAGCATTTGTGTCTTTTAGGGATTACTATTAAATGAAGAATTCTAGTATTCCAAAACTTGATCAGTTGTCATGATTATGTCCAAAAGTAAGATAAGAATTCTCTGGGTTTATTCTTTTTTTGAGACAGTCTGTCTCTATAGTGGTGCGATCTCAGCTCGCTGCAACCTCTCCCTCCTGGGTTCAAGCGATTCTTCCGCTTCAGCCTCCCAAGTAGCTGGGATTACAGGCACTCGCCATCATGCCTGGCCAATTTTTCTATTTTTGTAGAGACCGGGTTTCACCATGTTGGCCAGTCTGGTCTTGAACTCCTGACCTCAGGTGATCCACCCGCCTCCGCCTCCCAAAGTGCTGGGATTACAGGCCTGAGCCACCACACCTGGCCTCTCTGGGTTTATTCTTACTATCATTATTGATGACTTTATTTGAAGCACCCAAATATGTTCTTCCCTTTTTTTCGGATCCCTTGTTAATATTTTTAGTTAAAATCAGACTCTGGAGAGAGTTGAAAGAAGCAGTCCAGGTAGCTAGTTTGTTGCATAGAGTAACAAATAATTTTGATGTACCATTAAATGGTAAAGCAGGAGAGTTGAAGTGGAAGGAACACTCAGAACTGGATTGGGGAAATGGATTCTAGTTTGGATTCTGTAGATATAGCTGGATGCTATCAGGGCAAGTCATGTGGTCTCCAGTGGGGTGATTGGACTTGATTAGGTAGCTCCTGGTTAGCCCACAGACAGGCATGTGTTATTTGTTCTACACAGTGCAGAAAAACATGTAAAATAATAATCTGCAGTGGACAGGTCTATGGTAGGTCTACGGAAACCTATCCCCAAAGTCTGAGAGGCCGAAGAAAGAGGCTGACAAATCCAGTTTCTTGGAGACATGTAATAGGAACCTATGAACAGAAGTCAGGTCTGTCTCGGGCAGCTGCTGGTGGCAAGACAAGATGACATCTCCTCAGACCCAGGGCCTATGTACCATAGGGAAAGGGTATCTGTGCTTCAGAAGGCATGTGTAGGATAATTACTTATGGGCAAGATTTATGTTAAGTACATAATCATCAAAATTGTTTTGACCTAAGGGCAGGATTTACAGTAAGTACGTGTTTTTTTTTTTTTTTTTTTTTTTTGAGATGGAGTCTTGCTCTGTCGCCCAAGCTGGAGTGCAGTGGTGCAATCTCGGCTCACTGCAAGCTCCGCCTCCCGGGTTCACGCCATTCTCCTGCCTCAGCCTCCCGAGTAGCTGGGACTACAGGAAGTACGTGTTCTTAACACAAGGAGCAGTAGATAAAATAGAAATCTTAGGGGCATTCTTGGAATTGGAGTTAATCGGAAGGCAGCCTGGCAGTTTAACACCCAAGATGGAGTTGCTTTAGCTTTTACATAAGCCAACACCTTTTTCTTTCAGTTTAGCAAATGTATACAGTTTAATCTTTACAATCCCACTATAAGAAATTTATTACCTCTTTTTTTATTTAATTGAGTCTTGCTCTTTCACCCAGGCTGAAGTGCAGTGGCATGATCGCCATTCACTGCAGCCTCAACCTCCTGGGCTCAAATGACCGACCGTTCCACCCTAGCCACCCAAGTAGCTGGAACCACAGGTGTGTGACACATACCTAGCTAATTGTTTTTTCTTTTTTTTTTTTTTTTTTTCCAGAGACAAGGTCTCACTGTGTTGCCCAGGCTAAGCTCAAATGATTCTCCTGCTTTGGCCTCCCAAAGTGCTGGGATTACAGGCATAAGCCATTGGGCCCAGCCTATCTCCCTTTTTTTAATACTGTGAAGAAACCAAGGCAGAATTACGACCCCTGGTTCTTTTTCTTTTTCTTTTTTTTAGACAGGTTACGTTCTGTCACCCTAGCTGGAGTGCAGTGGTGTGATCACAGCACACTGCCACTTCTACCTCCGAGGCTCAAGCAGTCCTCACATCTCAACCTCCCAAAGTGCTGGGATTACAGGCATGAGCCACCACGCCCCATCAGGTACCCCTGGTTCTTTAGCAGATAAGCAGATTTAAACTGTGCCATGTTGCAGTGTACCTATTTCACGTGCTTCGAGAGTCAGGAGGGACCCTACGTAGAGATGTGTCTATTTGTTTTTGTTTTAATGGTGAACCTGTCTGAGGATCATAGACATTGTGTCTTGCCTAGCTTAAATTTACGGAACACTTAAATTGGTCATGAGGCCGGTAGAAGTCCTATTAAAAACAATAAAATTAATCTTTAAATAGAATCATCTCCAAAACCCTAGAATGTATTACTGTAAAAATGGGAAATAGAAATGAAATGTTTATAAGTGAAGATTAAATTCACAATAATAGTAAAACTTTCTCTTTTTTTTTTTTGAGGCGGAGTCTCGCTCTATCACCCAGGCTGGAGTGGAGTGGCCGACTCACTGCAAGCTCCGCCCGCGGCCCCCCCCAACTGCCCCGCCACCGTTCACACCATTCTCCTGCCTCAGCCTCCTGAGTATCTGGGACTACAGGCGCCCGCCACCACGCCTGGCTAATTTGTTGTCTTTTTAGTAGAGACGGAGTTTCACCATGTTAGCCGGGATGGTCTCGATCTCCTAACCTCGTGATCCTCCTGTCTCAGCCTCCGGAAGTGCTGGGATTACAGGCGGTAGCCACCGTGCCCGGCCAGTTCATAGTAAAACTTTCATGTCTGTGAGGATGGTACACAAAATTTAGTTTTTAAATTATTTTACAACCATACAGTTTATGGCTATAAATTATAGCAGATTTTGGCAATAACTTTTACTAAATATAGTTGTGTGAAATTTTTGGGTCTTCAAGGTTAATATAATTGAAAGGCTAGGTCACAGTAAAAGTGGCATAATGGTTGCTGTATCCTCCCTCCCCCAAATGAAAGAAATTCTCAAAGAAATCTTTTTAAAAATTGAGTATTGGCCTTGGTATTTTGTTGTGATGCACTTAAAGTGAACACAAAGTTGAACAAAATGGATGTTTTGAGGTCAGGAGTTCGAGACCAGCCTACAACATGGTGAAACCCTGTCTGTACTAAAAATATAAAAACTAGCTGGCCATGGTGGCACATACCTATAATTCCAGCTACTTTGGAGGCTGAGGCAGAAGAAGTGCTTGAACCTGGGAGGCAGAGTTTGCAGTGGGCTGAAATGGTGCCACTGTACTCCAGCCTGGGCAACAGAGTGAGTAAGACTGTGTTTCAAAAAATTATATAATGATAATCCACCTAGTAACAGCGAAGTTTTGTGTGAAGGAAAGGTGATATTTTGGAATTTTGATTTACATGGTTTGTAGTGTTATAAAATTAAATTCAGGATAGAGCAGTTTTGGAATATATCTGAAGGAGTTACAAAAGTACCAGTGGGAGAGAATTAAACATTGGTTTTATGTTAATAGTTTTCCCCCATACCGTGGGAACCCACCAAGAGTCTACTGTGTTGGCATGTATGAAAATATCCAGTGGCTAGGAGCAGTGGCTCATGCCTGTAACCCCAACACTTTGGGAGGCGGAGGTGGGAGAATTGCTTGGAGCCAGGAGTTTGAGACCAACCTGGGCAATGCAGCAAGACCCCATCTTTCCAAATATTTTTAAAAATTTGCCAGGCATGGTGCTTGAACCTGTAGTTGTAGTTACTTGGGAGGCTGGTGTGTTAAGGATCTTCTAAACAAAAAGATGGAGCCGAATTGCTTTAAATGAGTGTTATCTGTGATTTAGATGGTTATTTCCAAATCCTAATTTGTAAGTAGGCCCTAATCTACGAAAGAGTTGAAATGATAAGAATAGTGTAAGAGTTTTTAAAAATATAAAAATTGCCCTTTATTTTGGGATGTCTTTCCCATATTTGTTTTTGCTACTGAGGGGTCAGCAGGTGGTGATTAAAAATAGATAATAGAAAATACTAGTAATACAAGTACTGTATATTTTTTCTTCTATCGAAATTCAGGAGTCTGAAAGTCACTAACTTAATATGATTCAACAAATGAAATTCTTATATTGGTTGAAGCATACATACCTCAAGAAATGAGAAAATAGTTATTTGGCACCGTTCTCCAGTACAGTTTTAAAACCAAGCAATTTTTTAAGTACCTTTGTTTTTCTTTACTAGGTTTGTAAATATTATCTCTGTGGTTTTTGTCCTGCGGAATTGTTCACAAATACACGTTCTGATCTTGGTAAGTTAATTTTCTGTGTAACTTTTATCAAATTTATGATATTTAAAATGTTGAATAGGAGTGGTGAGAGGAAAAAAACTGGTTCTTTCTAATTCTGTAAAGTTTTTTCTTAAAAGATTTGTTAATAAGTAATTTCTTACTTGGTTTAGATATTTGAATGTATTAATAAATGTCAGTCTGATTAAACATGGTGGCTTGATTAAACATACATGTCTATTTCCACTCCCTCCCAAAACTCCACTTAAATGAAAAAGTTTTTAAAAAGATGTATATGGAAGAGGAGATAACGTTAGAGATGTCAGCAAATTTTTGGAAGATGACAAGTGGATGGAGGAGTAGCAGCAAACGCAACAGAGCAGAACAACCTGTACCCTAAAAGCCTGCAGAAGGGGATACTAAACAGAAGCGAGTGTTTGATCAGCAGAACCCTGGACAGGCTCAGGATTTGGAGGCACCAGGTACCACAGAAGGCAGGGTTGAGTCATGGGGCTGAAAATGAGAGAGATTAGTCTGTAGTCTAGTTCAGGGTTTCTCAGCCTTGACATTGTTGACATTTTGAGCCAGTTTTGGAGGGGGCTTTTCATGCATTGTGGGATGTTTAGCAACATCCCTGCCTTTACCCACTAGATAACCAGTAGCACCCCCTGTTGTGACACCCAAAAATGTCTTCAGACATTGCCAGATGTCCCCAGGATGCAAAATTGCCACTAGTGTAGGCAGTCCTGTACATCTGTTGATCTTACTCTCCCACCCATAGACCCCAGGAGAAGAGAGGGTTATTTTCAGGAGAAATTGGGCTAGAGAGACTAGTTTATCTGAACCACAAAACAAAAAATGATTGACAATTTCCTCATTTCTCTCAAGGATGGTACATAACCAGGATCATTCTGGATATATAAAAGAAGTCAATTCATTATGTACAATGTTTGCCTTAGAGCATTAGGAGCGTATTAAGGCAGGACCAGTCTAGATCTTGAGATTTCAGACACAGCAGGGGCAGTAGTAAGTAAAAAAAAAAAAAAAAAAAATGTAAAAGAGAGTAAATGAATCTATATTTTTATTGGTGGGGCTCTCCTCTGCCCTGTTCCTAGAAGGATACAGCCAGATGTTTTTCCCCAGGCAGAAGAAAAGAGGATTCTTCTCTAGAGAAAGTGAACAGTTCCTGAGAAGTGATCTCTACAGGTACTGACCCTTGGGGAATCTCTTAAAAGAAAGTCTTACTGCCTGGTTTTCCTATGATAAAGCCCATTCATGAGCTGACAAACCCTGCCTAATCCCTACTAACTTCCAGTCAGATTTTGGAAGTGTCTTTTTAAAAAACTAGTTGCCTGCCAAGGACCACCAGCCAGACTTTCGAAGAAAGCCTTCAACACAAGAGATTAAGAAAACCAACAGAGAAAGAAGAATTTAGTGGAATTGGAGATAATGGGGAAAGCAGAGAGAGATTCCTCAAAATCTTAAGAAATTTAGTATCTTCAGAGACATATGAGAAGATACTATATTCATCAGCAATAATAGGATGCCATAAAGAGGGAACTTGTGGAAAAAGTTTGGAAAACAGTTTTTGAAAAACAGCTCGTAGAAATTAAAGCTGGAGAAATAGAACTAAAACCGCCGGAAAGATTTGAAAATAAAATTGAGGACGTTTACTGGAATGTTGGGCAGTATGACAGAAGGATTTTTTAAAAACTTAGTCCAGGAACTGTACTACCAACTTAATAGTTGTGGACAGAATAAAAGCAGAGGGAATTGCTTAAGAAAAAAATGTGCGGTACTAAAGAACATTCATCTTTAGGTTGAGCAGGCCCTATAGGTGATCAGGACAGTGAATGAAAAAGATCCATACCTAGGCATACCCCTGTAAAATTTTAGAACGTAGGGGTGGTGGGGGTGAGTGTAGGTCACAGAATTATGAATCAGAATGGCCTAAGACTGGTCAGTAACAATGGGGAAAGTTGAAGACATTGGAGAAACATCCTCAGGGTGCTGAGTGAAAATGTGTCTACCAGGCTTAGCTATGTAGCCAAACATCAAAATATGAGGGGAAAAAAGACATTTTCAGATATACAGGGTCGCAACAGATTTATCTCCCATGGACTTTTTCTCAGGAAACTCCACCAAAACATGTCCATAAACTGAGAAAGAGGAAAGAAAAAACAAGAGATCCAGTAATTCTCACCTACTGCAGAGCAGGAAAGGAATTCATCAGGATAATAGTTCTATAGTGAGCTTAGAAAATAAGTATCCCAGATTGAAGTAAGGCAGAAGGCCAATGGAAGAAAATGAAACTGATGATCTGATGTATTTTGACTCATATGTGAAATTAGTATTGAGATAGTTTCTATAGCTGAGTTGAAGTGTTTGAGAAGAATTTGAAAATATAGAGAAAAAACTAGGCTCATACCTGTAATCCCAGCACTTTTGAAGGCAAAGGAGGGCAGATCACTTGAGGTTAGGAGTTCGAGAACAGCTTGGCCAACAGGGTGAAATCCTGTCTCTACTAAAAATACAAAAAAATTACCCAGCTGTGGTGGTGGGTGCCTGCAATCCCAGCTACTTGGGAGGTTGAGGCAGGAGAATCCCTTGAACCCGGTAGGCGGAAGTTGCAGTGAGCCAAGATTGCGCCGCTGCACTGCAGCCTGGGCGACAGAGCGTGACTCTGTCTCAAAAAAAAAAAAACATCAGAAGTGTCTCATAGTGCACCTTTGTTTGGCCTGACAGTGAATAGTATTTGCATAATATAAACACTAAGTGTTTATTTATCCCAAAATTTTGATGTCTAGGATTGATAAATAGCAAAATAAGCATAGAATTTTAAAAGGTGGAGGTAAATTCAAGAAGAAATAGAGAAGAGTTAAGATAATTGCTTTTTAGAGGTGGGAAGAAGTAGGAGTTGGGTACTAGTCTAGTGCTATTTGACTTTATATACAGATTTGAAAATAATAAAGTCAGCAGTGGTTCAGTTCAGTGTCTATCCCCATTAGTTTTCTTGAGTGGCAATAAAGAACAATTTCCTTTTGCCTTCACTCCCTTTCTCTCTCCCTCCCTTCTCTTTTAACCATATATGGTTGCTATCCATTATATTGACTTTGAAGACTGAGCAGATCAGTTTTATGTCCTATTTGGTTATAATGCTTCATGATTCAGTAGGATCAATTTAGATGTCTACAAACTACTCAGTGATAAAGTAAATTCTTTTTCTTTTTAAAAAGAAAAATAACTTTTTGTTTTTGGCAAGAAACGGTTGCTAATAATCACAGATAATTTATACAATTGTATTTTTCCCCCAGGTCCATGTGAAAAAATTCATGATGAAAATCTACGAAAACAGTAAGTTATTTTGGTTGTCATTTCCCTCCCAGTTATTATTTGGTTTAAGGGGGACAAGGGTTGAGGAATAATTGGAATTAATTGTAAAATGAGTGTCTGAGAGAAGTCCAGTCACTGGCTAGGGGTAGTAAGAAACTTCTATCTTACTGCAACCTCCGCCTCCCAGGTTCAAGTGATTCTCCTGCCTCAACCTCCCGAGTAGCTGGGATTACAGGCGCCCACCACCATGCCTGGCTAATATTTTGTATTTTTAGTAGAGACAGGGTTTCACCATGTTGGCCAGGCTGGTCTCAAACTGCTGACCTCAAGTGATCCACCCACCTTGGCCTCCAAAAGTGCTGGGTTTACCGGTGTGAGCCACCGTGGCCAGCCCCAATTTTATACATGAGACTTGTCCCAGGTCCAGGGTCATAGATCCAGTACAGTGGTAACGCTAGTGGTTAAACCCCTGTGTAAAGCTCTGTGGTGAGGGGCAGTCAGAAAGGCACTTCAAATACACCTGGTTTACCCTGCAGCCTAAATGCAATAGTCGTTGAGGCTAGTTAAGATAGAATATTAGGCCGGGCGCGGTGGCTCAAGCCTGTAATCCCAGCACTTTGGGAGGCTGAGACGGGCGGATCACGAGGTCAGGAGATCAAGACCATCCTGGCTAACACGGTGAAACCCCGTCTCTACTAAAAAATACAAAAAATTAGCCGGGCGAGGTGGCGGGCGCCTGTAGTCCCAGCTACTCGGGAGGCTGAGGCAGGAGAATGGTGGGAACCCGGGAGGCGGAGCTTGCAGTGAGCTGAGATCCGGCCACTGCACTCCAGCCTGGGGACAGAGCAAGACTCCGTCTCAAAAAAAAAAAAAAAAAAAAAAAAAAAAAAAAGAATATTAGAGTTGTAATGGATGAAGATTTGGAAATGAATACTTGTTTATTTTCATGTTACCAGGTATGAAAAGAGCTCTCGTTTCATGAAAGTTGGCTATGAGAGAGATTTTTTGCGATACTTGCAGAGCTTACTTGCAGAAGTAGAACGTAGGATCAGACGAGGCCATGCTCGTTTGGCATTATCTCAAAACCAGCAGTCTTCCGGGGTAAGTGAAATCAATTCAGTCTTTGTAAAGGGTCCTTGTTTTCTGGAGATTCAGAGACCTCCCTAATATTTTTGAAACTTGTCTTGTTTTCATTACTTTGTTCTTTTAAAATGATATGAAACTTATAAGGCATTCATTTTTTCCAGTCTTTTTTAGCAAACATAACATTGATTTTGCTAAACATAAGATTTTTCTTTCTTTTTTTCTTGAGGCCAAGATTTTTCTCTTAAATAGTAGTAACTGACAATATGTGATTGACCACCAAAAGTTGAAGATAATTGAATTACTGTGTTTTCAATTAAGCATTTTAATTATTAAATAGAAATATTATGTATGGTATGTGCGAGTTTGCATGTTTATCTTTGTTTTCAACTTGTTGGTAATACGTTTTATTGTCTTCAACAGGCCGCTGGCCCAACAGGCAAAAATGAAGAAAAAATTCAGGTTTTAACAGACAAAATTGATGTACTTCTGCAACAGGTGAGAATTGTATGCATTAATGTCAGGAAATACTTGAAACAGACGTGTAACCAGCAAAAATACAGGGATGGGCCAGGCATGGTAACTCATGTGTATAATCCCAGCACTTTGGGAGGCCGAGGTGGGAGGATTGCTTGAGCCCAAGAGTTTGAGACCAGCCTGGGCAACAAAGTGAGATCCAGTCTCTACAAAAATTAGCCAGGTGTGATGATGTGCACCTGTGGTCCCAGCTACACAGGAGGCCGAGGCAGGAGAATTGCTTAAGCCTAAGAGGGTGAGGCTGCAGTAAGACGTGTCTGCGCCACTGCACTCCAGCCTGGGCAATGGAGTGAGACCTTGTCTTGTGTGTGTGTGTACATGTATGTATATGTGTATATAAAAGGACGACAAATACGAAGATGCTCAACATTATTAGTCGTTAGGGAAATACAGATTAAAACTACAATCAAATACCTATTTGACACCTATTAGAATAGCTAAAATTAAACTGATCATACCAGCTATTGGCAAGGATGTGAGTCAGCTGGAACTGGGATATGATATTGTACAACCACTTTGGAAAAAATAGTCTCATTTTTTTCTTTCTTTCATATTCCTGCAGATCATATTGGAATCTGTTTTGTTGTCGTTGTTACTGTTTTTTTAAGACAGTCTCGCTTTGTCACCCATGCTGGAGTGCAGTGGCGCGATCTCAGCTCACTGCAACCTCTACCTCCCAGGTTCAAGTGATTCTCCTGCCTCAGCCTCCCGAGTAGCTGGGATTACAGGTGTGCGCCACCATCCTCGGCTAATTGTATTTTTAATAGATACAGGGTTTCACCGTGCTGGCCAAGCTGGTCTCAAAATCCTGACCTCAAGTAATTTACCCACCTTGGCCTTCCAAAGTTTTGAGATTACAGGTGTAAGCCACTGTGCCTGGCCTTGGAGTCTGTTTCTTAAAAAGTTAAAAATGTACCATGAGCCATTCTCCCACATATTTATCCAAGATAAACGAAAACGTATGTCTACACAAAGATTTACACTCCAGTGTTCATGAGTGCCGTATTCATAATAGCACTAAAAAAACCAAAAAAAACCCAGACTGGAATCAATTAAAATATCCGTCAGCAGGTGAGTGGATAATTAAATCATGATGTATCCATATGGTGGAATACCTGTCAGTAATGAAAAGGAATTAGTTACATGAGACAGTATGAATAAATCTTAATTAGGCTGAGTGAAAGAAGCCAGACAAAAAAGGAATATAGACTCTGGCTCTATATAAAATTTTAGAAAACGCGTATTTACCTATGGTGACAGAAAGCAGATCTGTGGTTGCCTGGGGATTGTGTTTGGGATTGAGGCTGGAGGAGGTACTGAAAAGAGTAGGTGGCTCACACCTGTAATACAAGCACTTTGGGAGGCCGAGGTGGGAGGATTGCTTGAGCTCAGTAGTTAAAGACCAGCCTGGGCAACATAGTGAGATGCTGTCTCTGTCTCTCTCCTTTTGTTTTTGAGACAGAGTCTCATGTCATTACCCAGGCTGGAGTGCAGTGGCACGATCTCGGCTCACTGCAGCCTCCACCTCCTGGGTTCAAGTGATTCTCTTGCCTCAGTCTCCCCAGTAACTGGGATTACAGGTGCCTGCTGCCATGCCTGGCTAATTTTTTTTTGTATTTTTAATAGAGATGGGATTTCAACATGTTGGCCAGGCTGGTCTTGAACTCCTGACTTCATGTGATCTGCCCACCTTGGCCTCCCAAAGTGCTTGAATTACAGGCATGAGCCACCATGTCCAGCTGAAAGTGCATTTTTCTTAACACATCAGTTATACTTTATTGAAGTATAAAAAAAATCTAGGATGAATTAAACCCAAAGAGGCTTTTGTAAATAAAACCAAACAAAAAGATGGATAAAACCACTAATGAACCATGGGGAAAAAAGGAAATAGTTGGGTTTGAAAGAAATCTTAACTGTTTTTTTCCCCCACTCTTCTAAGATTGAAGAATTAGGGTCTGAAGGAAAAGTAGAAGAAGCCCAGGGGATGATGAAATTAGTTGAACAATTAAAAGAAGAGAGAGAACTGCTTAGGTCCACAACCTCGGTAAGTAAACCTTATTTCACGTTATCTCACCTGTCTGTTAACAGTTAGTAGGAACTCATTTTTATCTGAGAACCTTTGAAAATTATTCTGATGTTCTAAACTTAGAGTCAGCACAATTTGTAGGCCACAAGGTCTGTGGCAGCTACTAAGCTCTGCCTTTGTGCAGTATGCAAGCAACTTTAGATAGTACAAGAAACAAACGGGTGTGGTTGTATCCCAATAAAATGTTAGAAAAAGGCCTCCCTGGCTTGCCAATCACTGCCTTAAACCATAAATTTCCATATGAGCCTCGTTTTATTTTCATTTTTGTTGTAATAAATTACTCAGTACATACTTACGTCTTTGTTAAAAATGAATACACCCTTAAAATATCTTACTATTTTAATTGAAGAATAGAATATATGTGTTTCAGATACTATTGATTGCAGAATATAATTGGTCATTGGTTCCTCCATATTGAATAGGATATGTTCAGATTATAGTCAATGTGCTTAGTTCCTTAATTAGTTTTGTGTATGGACATCATATCCCTTGACCCTAAGCAAGGAATGAATTCATACTAAAATAGGTGGCTTTCTGAAAGGTGGTTTAAATTTCGTAAGGTAATGTGTGTGTTGAACATTGAACAGTGGGTCTCAACATTTTTTCTGGGTGATTCAGCAAGTTAGTTGCTGTTGCCTTAAACGTCTCTCTTTAAAAAAAGTTGACCACTTGTAGCCCAGTATTACTGATTTGGGGAAATGGGAAAGAGCAATTCACACACATTAGAAATCTTTTCTAAATGTTGAGTACTTCTTGAGATTTGTTTCTCTTCCTCAGATGTTCTTGTAACTGATTTATCATTTTAGACAATTGAAAGTTTTGCTGCACAAGAAAAACAAATGGAAGTTTGTGAAGTGTGTGGAGCCTTTTTAATAGTAGGAGATGCCCAGTCTCGGGTAGATGACCATTTGATGGGAAAACAACACATGGGCTATGCCAAAATTAAAGCTACTGTAGAAGAATTAAAAGTAAGTTTTTTTGTTTGTTTGTTTTGAGGCAAATTCTTGCTCTGTCACCTAGAGTGCAGTGACGTGATCTCAGCTCACTGTCACCTCCACCTCCCAGGTTTAAGCAATTCTCATGCCCCAGCCTCCTGAGTAGCTGGGAGTACAGGCATGTGCCACGAGGCCTGGCTAATTTTTGTTTTTTTGTTTGTTTGTTTTGTTTTTGAGACAATCTCACTTTGTCACCCAGGCTGGAGTACAGTGGCATGATCTCACCACAACCTCCACCTCTGGGGTTCAAGCAATTCTCATGCCTCAGCTTCCCGAGTAGTTGGGATTACAGGCATACACTACCATGCCTGGCTGATTTTTGTGCTTTGTTAATAGAGACGGGGTTTTGCCCTGTTGGCCAGGCTGGTCTTGAACTCCTGCCTCAGGTGATCCGCCCTCCTCAGCCTCCCAAAGTGTTGAGCCACTGCGCTCGGCCAACGTTAAGTTTCTTCTAAAGATACATTTTAGCTATTTAAAAAAAAATTATTTTAGCTATAGCTACAGCTTTTAGCTATCACTAGCTATAGATAAAAATAACTATATTTTAATATGGCTTAAATGGAGATATGACCCTCTTATTGATATTTTCCTATGTGTAATTATTTGAAGCATTGTGAGTTCCTGTGAATTTTTGCTGTTTATCGAACTATGAAAGCACTTGATTTTCTTAACTCTCGCATGCCAGAAATTTGGGAAGAATATATCCTGAGGATTTAGACAAATAATACCTTGTGTATGTACATGGTGTTGGAATGTCTACATTTCCCTTAAGGGCATCAATTCCATAAGTTGGTCTACAGATTACTTCACATTAGTTGACCATTGTTAGTTACATTTGTATAAGAATCCAACTTGATTTTTCTAGGAGAAGTTAAGGAAAAGAACCGAAGAACCTGATCGTGATGAGCGTCTAAAAAAGGAGAAGCAAGAAAGAGAAGAAAGAGAAAAAGAACGGGAGAGAGAAAGGGAAGAAAGAGAAAGGAAAAGACGAAGGGAAGAGGAAGAAAGAGAAAAAGAAAGGGCTCGTGACAGAGAAAGAAGAAAGAGAAGTCGTTCACGAAGTAGACACTCAAGCCGAACATCAGACAGAAGATGCAGCAGGTCTCGGGACCACAAAAGGTCACGAAGTAGAGAAAGAAGGCGGAGCAGGTATATATGGAACACCTAAGACTGATGTCCAGCTCATAATAAGTGTGCAATAACAATAATAATTACTAGTATTATTCCTCAGAATGGTAGTTGGGAAGCTCTTAAGCATCTTTAAGTGATAGAATGGGTTGTGAGAGCAGAATCAGTGAATAAAATAGTTCCATTTTCGGGGCAAGTTCTGTGCTATTTCCCACCTGTCTAGGAAATTTCACACAATCTTTTTACAGTTAGCATACCTGATGGTCTCTTAAGTGCTTGTCTTACTCATTCCAAGAAATAAAATATGAAATCAGCCATACTGTTTTAATTATAACTACAAATTGAAGAAGAGTCTTAAAGAGCACAACGATAACCATCTTAGCACTATTGGAGATGAATTTAGAAATATTTTCAATAATTTTTAGTTCTTAAGATTTCTTATGTAAATAGTTTGAGAAAAAGGGTAAGTTTTGCTAAGTCTTGTTAATTAATAATATCTACTTTAAGGCCTTTACTCACTGTAATACTGGCTGAAGTTGCCTTTTGGTTTTTTATTAAGAAGTAGAGATCGACGAAGAAGCAGAAGCCATGATCGATCAGAAAGAAAACATAGATCTCGAAGTCGGGATCGAAGAAGATCAAAAAGCCGGGATCGAAAGTCATATAAGCACAGGAGCAAAAGTCGGGACAGAGAACAAGATAGAAAATCCAAGGAGAAAGGTTAGTTTATATGAGAATTCAGTTCATTAAGAAACTGTTTTCACACCCTAATTGCCCCACTCACTTTTCTCCAGACACAGACAAAGATCCATTTCATTCATACTCCTTTTTACTGTGAGGAACGCCATTCAGTAGGAGACAGGCATTCTTTCCCCATCTCCTACTTAGATTTGTGAAAATGACAGTTTATCTGGTGTTTTGATGCTAAACCGCATCTTTCAGTTGATAACCTGAAGGTTTTTCATGTAGATTCTTTTAAGTATTATATTAACTTTCAGGGTTATTAGGCATAGGATTATATTACCTTGGTTGTTGGCTACCTTTTTTTTTTTCTTCACACTGCAGTGTTTCATAATGTGTCTTATAAAGTAAGTGTACATTGTTGCATTAGTCTTCATTTGTAGCATTCATTTAAGTTAGTAGTTAACATCTAAGTCCCTGGAAGTTGAATTGCTTATATGTATCTTAACCATGTTTTCAGTGGGATCAACATGCTCTTTCCCTTCTTTTTCTTTTTCTTTTCTTTTCTTTCTTTCTTTTTTTTTTTTTTTTTTTTTTTTTGTGGCATCCCATTAGCTGATGTACTGTGCTGTTAGCACTTTTAATGGACTTTTTAATTTTGTGTGGAATGTTTTCACAAGAATATTCTCATCTAACTTAGCCTTTATTGGAAGATAATTCTGTTAACCATTAGGCTCTCCTTTCTGAATTTTGTGTTCTCCAGATTCTTTTAGTGTCTTTTATTTTGCACTGAATGAGCTGTTGTGCTTTGCATGGTTCTAGGAATGAGAGAAGGGGCCTATTTCTGATTTTCTCCGCTCTCCTTGTTTCATTTCATTCTACCTGTCTCCATGTTTAATCACCAGCATAATATATGTGCTGCTATTTAGGTTTATTATACTAGTCTTTTATATGTTGTTTATTATATCCTTCAATAGAACTGTTCTGGTTTTTTGTTTTTGTTTTTCCTCTAGACTCAGCTAGAACTAGCGGCACAAACCATGGATATATTTTTTGGCCTCTGCTTTTGTTTTCTTAAAATAAGCACAGTCTTTTTCTGAAATATTTAACATATATTGGCTTTTTCTGTAATGTGGGAAAATGTTGAAAACTTACTGCCAGACGTGCTAGTGTTTGCCATTCAAGTTGAGAACTCGCTTCTCTGATTCAAAAGGCAATTGCTACAATGGGTTAACTGATTTAACATTAGATTTAAGAATGTTTTACCCAATCTTTTTGCAAGACTTTCTGTGTAATTTATTTTTGGGTTGAGAGGTCAACTCTCAAGAGCCAGGTATGACTGTCAGGTCAAATTAATAATATTTGTCTTGAGAAAGTTTTTAGTTTTACATTTCCTATTGTTAGCTTTAGTTGCTCTATTCTGTGTTATCATTTGTGCCATTTAAAATTGTTGGGTTGATTTTTAGGGATAAAAGCTAGCTAGCCTTCATAACTACTTGAAGTCAAAGTTGAGTAGTAAATGACACTGGCCTGACTCAAAACAGGCATATTTGTGTAATTTCTGGATAGAGCAAAAAGATGTCCAGAGTTGCTTACCTTTAATCCTAAAATTGTAATGATGATGACATGAAATTTAGTAAAGCTTTTTGTTTGTTGTTTTTTCAGACAGGGTCTTACTCTGTCATCCAGGCTGAGTGCAGTGGCACGATCACGGCTCACTGCAGCCTCCACCTCCCTGGCCCAGGTGATCCTCACACCTCAGCCTCCTGGGTGGTTGGGACTATAGGTGTACACTACCATCCTTGGCTAATTTTTTTTTTTGGCGGGGGTTGGGGGGTAGAGATGGGGTTTTGCCATGTTGCCCAGTCTGATCTTGATCTCCTGGGTTCAAGCAATCCTCCTGCCTCAGTCTCCTAGAGTGCTGGCGTTATAGGTGTAAGCCACCATGTCTGGCCCCTAGCAAAACTTTTGTTTAAGCAGAATAAGCTGAGTTATGTTTAGATTAGCAACAGACAGGGATTTTCCATGTGAGACTTGGTGGAAAGAGAGAAGATACTGAGAAAACTGTATCAGTCTTGTCTTCCATAATTGGGTATGCTATGATAGAGTTAAACATTGGAATCTCTTTTTTTTTTTTTTTTTTTTTTTTTTTTTTTTGAGACGGAGTCTCCCTGTGTCTCCCAGGCTGGAGTGCAGTGGTGTGATCTGGGCTCACTGCAAGCTCCGCCTCCCGGGTTCACGCCATTCTCCCGCCTCAGCCTCCCAAGTAGCTGAGACTACAGGCGCCCGCCACCACGCCCGGCTAGTTTTTTTTGTATTTTTAGTAGAGACGGGGTTTCACCATGTTAGCCAGGATAGTCTCGATCTCCTGACCTCGTGATCACCCGCCTCGGCCTCCCAAAGTGCTGGGATTACAGGCTTGAGCCACCGCGCCCGGCCGGAATCTCTTTTAGAAGTGATATAATTTATTGGCATTTTGAAAATGCTATGTAAAAATTAATTAATTAAAAATCAGTGTGCAGATGAGTGGATGAAAAAAAAAATACAGAAAAGAAACTACCATGTAGCCATCTAGGTAGCCATCTAGGCACTCTTATAAATGATTGAAGATCTGGACTTTGGAACCAGTTGTGAGCCACAGTGGGCATATAATAATGGCAAATGAGAAAGAGCAAGTTTATTACTCCAGGTGCTATGATAGAAGCAGTTT